>NC_143518.1:49924408-51124408 GCF_031878675.1 Megascapheus bottae | reverse complement strand
ATCCTCACAGCTAGGCAGCTTTCAAGGTACCAAAGTGAAGTCCCCAAACCAGGAATAGAAAACAATCATATCTTCAGAAGCAGAGCTGTTGCTCAAGTGGTAGAGACTTAGCCTTGAGTAAATAAGCTCGGGAAGAGTACCTATGCCCGAGTTCAAGCCAGAACCAGCACAAAAATAGAGCAAAATAAATAAATAATAGAAAACAATCATGTCTTGAGAGGCAGTACTAGCCTGCATGGCATGCCCCAGCATGCCACTGAAGAAAATCTTGAGGCCTAAATCTAGAAATGGCTAGAAGCTTGAAGCCTCCTTACCCTAGCCAATCCCAAGAAGATGTAACCTTCAGTCAGAGAGAACAGTTAGGTTACAGTGACCTCACAGGGTGGGAACTAGGAGAATGAGTATCACCACCTCTCTCTCCCCTCCTATCTCATGTGATATGTCCCCCAGCCAGAGGCCAAAAAGCAATGGCGTCTGGAGATGCCATCTGTACAGGCCTGCCTCCCAGGACAGGGAACAGATTGCAAAAGACCAGATAGTGGCCCTAACAACTCAGACAGAAGATATGCAAATCATTAATTAGCTCACATAGATGTGCTAAGTACATCCTTCTGACAGATGGCAGCATACAGCTTCAATCAATTCAGGCCTACTAATGCTACAAGCAATCAAAAGTAGAAGGGAGGCCAGGCACTGGTGGCTCACATTTGTCATCCTAGCTGCTCAGGAGGCTGAGAAAGGACTGCCATTCAAAGCCAGCCCACGCAAGAAAGCCTTGGAGACTCTTATCTCCAATTAACCACCAAAAAGCCAGAAGTGGAGTTGTGGCTAAGGTAGTAAAGTACTATAAGTACTATTCTAGAACAAAAGTACAGGGAGAGCATTGAGGTCCTAAATTCAAGCTCTGGAACTAGCACAAAACAAAACAAAAAGAGAGAGAGAGAGAGAGAGAGAAACTTAACAGAAACAAATAGATGCTTACCACTCAACTCCATTTCTTTACCATGGTTGTAAAGTCTAGTCTAAGATACATTTTCCATACTCACTCTTGGTATAAGGCAGAGTAAAGCAGGAGTTACGCTTAGGAAAGTTTGCTGACATGGTATCAGCTTTCCAAAGCTGACTGCAGCACTTTGAGAATACCAGTGGAGGAGGCCTACTTCATCTCTGCAAGAAGGAGAAAATTAGGCCATTTCTCTTCTTTATCCAAGGATCAGAGCTGGACACAGTAGTGCATACCTGAAATCCCATTACCAGGGAGACAGAAGTAAGAGGATCATAAGTTCAACTCCAGTCTGGACTTCATAACAAGACTCTGTTTCACAAAACAAAAATTAAAAAAAAAATAGAAAGCACCTGTTAAAGGGCTTTCAAAAGAGCCTCTAAAGAGCTGCGAGAAATGATGATTTACAGACTTGATAATTATATTAATAATGATAGGATTGGCTCAGATAATTTCTGAACATCAATTTTATGTAGTAAAGGACTAATCAAAAGAGTTGTCATTTAATTCACATAATGAAAATTGTAGTGTAAGCAATCTGACTATTGGTATAACTCTGTAATAGCCAATCAGAAGAACTTTCAGTAACTTGTCTTTAATATAAATGCTTGATGGTTACGTTGCAGACCACTGATCCGAGAGAAATACTGAAGTTGGCCAGACTGATCTATTCAGCAACATTGCACTCATGTAAAAAACAAGCAGAGCATCAAACAAATTCAAGAACATAGAAAAAGTTAAAAATGCATAACAATGCTTGAGAAACCCAAGATAGCCTGCTAAAGATGACAGAGCAATGAAATATGCCAGAGGAACGTAGTTTATTTTAAAGGAAACATAAACCCTATCAAAACAAAGCTTCACACATTCTATAATCTTTTTTAGCCACTTACAGAATTTGGTCATCCCACACCCACCTTGACAAAAGAAAAAAAATACATGGCTATAAAATCTAAGAATAATCTTGCGTGAGGTGTGTTCACAAGGGGAAAATATGTTGTAACTGTTGAGTCAGTATAACATCTCTTAAATCTTTGGAGAGATTTATAATGCATATTGGACTTTATCATGGATTCTTTCATGAAGCCCAACATCATAAAAAAAAAAGTTTTCCTGATTTTGGAATTCCCAGAGACAATATCAGATTCACAGAAAATCAGCCATGCCTTGAAATGATAAGTAAGCTTTTGCTTTTTGTGTTCATTTCCCTTTAATTTTTGACTTTTTTCCTATATTTTTAATCTTTCCTTCAGTCATTTTCTGAAAGACAAATTTCTCTCACTGAAAGACAAATCCTGTACTTCATAGTTCATTTGTCTTTCCAGCTTCAATTCTTACATAATTTTTTGTCCCCAGAGTTTACTGCACGACAAGTAAAGAAAATAAATTTCCTAAACACACACAGACCAAAAAAAAAAAGGAAGAAAGAAAGAAAAAGAAACACCAGCCTCTCGTGTGCCCTTTGCACATAATCCTTAGGGTACGAGTGTTTCACGTCACTCCTGATCACGTGTGAGGAAGCTCAAACAGTGAGAATGTTTAAACCTCAGTAGATCTAGCTCCCCAAAGGACAACAGCAAGTTTTGTTTCCATTTCATTTAGGTCATGTTCTCACTCATTACACAACCCTCAACAACCTCATCTCATTACTTTCTAGATTGTGTGAACAAGTCACAATTAAAGAAACAAGGAGAGCTTAGCACTTGTGGCTGATGCCTATAATCCTAGCTACTCAGGAGGCTGAGCTCTGTGGATGTTGGTTCGAAGCCAGTCCAAGTAGGAAAGTTCATGAGAGTTTTATCTTCAATTAAGCACCAAAAAGGCAGAAGTGAAACTGGGGCTCAATTGGTAGAGTGCCATCCTTGAATGAAAAAGCTGAAGGATATCATCCAGACCCTGAGTTCAAGCCAAAAAGAAAAAAAGGGGGGGAGGGGAATGAGAAAAGGGAGGAGGCCATGGGGGAGGAGAGGGCTACATAGCTGTTAGCTAGAGTCTATCTCTGGGGGAAAAAAAGCTGGGGATAGATTTCTGTGAGATGAAACTGCAACAACAAAGGAGGAAGAGAGAGAAGAAGGGTATAGAAGAAAGGAAGGGGGCAAAGAAAAAAGAAATCAGTTCATAATTGTAGTTGTTGCTTACAACCAAATATTCACTAGGAAGAACTGAGTGGCCCGTTCCTGAAGCTAGTCAGACTCACCAGATAATCACTGAAAGAGATGCTTTGCAGGATGAGGATTCAGACACTCAAAGAAGAATGGTACAGAAGGTCTCCCCAATCTAAGACTCTGATTCTATTTATTGACCTTACCAGTTACAGGTGTAGCCACTTAGAGGAGCAAAACCAAGACAAATGATATCCTGAATGCATAAGGCAAAGATCCATCTTATGAAAAGGCTTCTTTTAAGTAAATAATGTAGCTTTGAAGTGTTTATTTTTCAAGCCATTGACTAACCAAAGAATAAAGGAAGACTTGGGCAGCTTCAAGTAACCACTGCCAAATAGGAAGAGCACCAGTAAATAATCTGGTGATTAAAAGAGATCTGATATCAATAGTGGATAAATGTGTATTTGGTTATTTGAAATTGGATAGGGAAGGGGGGAAAACAAGATGAGGGGTGGGGTGGGGGGGAGGGAAATGGGGACCAAGACATGAGAAAGGGTATCAATGTACGTGAATGCACCTTCTATCTGGTGAATATAATGTAACCCTTCTATTAATTACAATAAAAAACATGAAAAAAGAGATCTGATATCAGAAAGAATAAAGCCAATGATTCCACTGACTTACAGTATATCCAAATACATGTATTCTTTTGAGAGAATTTATTAAAATAGGTGGATTCCATTTAAAGTAATGCAGATTAGAAGCTTTATTGTCTTAGTTAAAGCAAAAGTTTTTATGCTTTTGATCCCCTAGCTAGCACCAGTCACTAGATTCAGGTTTTGAACAATCTGAGAGAGACAATTGAAGGTTACCTTAGATCTTACTACTAGAGAAAAAAAAAACCTATTAAACTGGAAATAATCCAAATTACCATCCAGTCCCCTTCCAGAGACCACATCCCACGTATTTTAACCAGCTTTCTATTTTATAAACATTGCCATGGCTCAACACATCTATGAGGCAATACAACTTTACCCACAGCTTCCATCCTGTTTGCTCACTAATTATATCAACAACCTGAACCAACTTAACACTATACAAAAACACAGCTGACTTAGCAATCTGTAAATTATACATGTACATAATTCTGTACCAAAATGTGCCTCATTTCACTCCTGTTAATGTGCATGGATTCTTACTGGCACCTACAATTGCTTGATATACTAACACATATGTTCTGCCTAGAAGGAGACCGTTTCAAGTAATACTTTTGTAGCTTCCTGGCACCCAGGTCTGCCAGCCTTCCTAGCACAGATCTGCTACTTATTTCAGTGAACATTCTGACAATGAGTGCCTGCAACCCTTCAAAAACTATCCTGGAACACCACTTTCCAACATGAACATAAAGAGAAATTGGGCTCACTTTGCTTATCTGACAACCAAGCCAAGAAGATTTGAAGTGATCACTGATACAATCATAAGCAAATTAAATGAGGATTCTTTATTCCTCCTGACTACTGATAACAATCCAAATATCAAATAATGATACTTCTCCCCTTCAGATCGTCCGCAAATATATCAAAGGAAGTTAAAATAGATTTCAGCACCCACTGCACCAGTAAACATCTGAAAAATGTTTTTAAAATATATTGATAGGCCAAATAGGTACCTTGAGTCAAGTTTCACCAGAATATAATTTATTAAGAGTAAAGTGAAGGGTTTTTTGTTTTGTTTTGTTTTCTATTATACCAGGTCCAATCAGTATGTCCACTCAAGGCTGAGTGTCATAGCTCATACTTACAACTCCAGCTACTAAGAAGGCAGAGATAGAAGGGTCATGATCTGAAGCTACACTGGGAGGGAAAAAAATTATTGAGATTTCAAACAATAAACTGAACTTGATAATTCACAGATATAATCAAAGCTATGCAGGAGACATAAAGAAGAAGATGGCAGTTGAAGGCCAGCCCCAGGCAAAAGTATGAGAGCCTATCTGAAAAAAAAAAATAGACTGTCTTCTGTCACAGTGGTAAAGCAAGTTGCTTAGCAGGCAGAAGGCCCTGCGTTCAAAACCTTGGAATTACCACACACACACACACACACACACACACACACACACACACACTCAATCAATAGTAAATTTCTGTTAAATGAACATGCTAGAAATAACTCCTTTCTGTTCCCTAATCTGCCTTTAACTTTTTCTAATTCTGTCCCTTAATAAACAAGGAAATTTCCTAACCTTAGGATTCTTAGTTCCTTAAGCACTTGAGACACTCCACCTCTACAAACTACCACAGAGCACCGGTGATAGCCGGTGAGAAGTGACTTGAATGTGTGGTGCCCTTATCATGCCCCGCAAACTCCTAAATCACTGCCAAATGTGAAAAGCCTGTACTTCCTGAAAACAGAATTTGGCCTCTCCTCTGCCCTGTACTTCTGTTTGGATGTGGTAGCATGGCTGTTAGCCAAAATGGATGTTGTTCTTGTTGTTGTAACATTTTCTTTAATCTCCACTGGGAAATTGTGCTTCTTGAGGGAACGAGTGGCAAGACAAGAGATGTTACTGCATCCCTTGTGGTATACAGAGCAGCCAAAGAGCTGAGGGCCTTGGCAGTTCTGCCCTTACATATATGGGGATCTGTTTATCTATACAGCATGGGGAAGGGGAAACAGACTAGATTGGATCTAAAGTTCATTTCATTCTATGTTTCTATAGTGTTCAGACACCAATTTACCTCAAACAAGACGAGCTCTGATCCATCAGCATATTATGCATATAACTTGGAGAATAATTTCAAGAACCAAAACAATGGTGCATCCAAGAAGGATGCATGAGGGTTGGAGACAGAGTTCAATGGTAGAGCACTTGCCTCGAAAGTGGGAAAGCCATCACTGGCACTGCAAAAACAAATGGGGAGTTAAAAGAGTAGTAGTAGAAGAAGAAGAGGAGGAGGAAGAAAAGGTAGACAAAGATAAAGAAGAGGAAGATGAAAAGGACAGGGATGAAGAGGAAAAATAAGGAAACAAAGAAGAGGAGGAAGAAACAAGAGGAGGAGGAGGAGGAAGAGGAGAAGGAAACCGTGATTAATAATAAGAGTATGATACCATCTAAAGGGTGCCAGTATCAGGCACTAAGTGGCTTGAGCTTCACAGGACTCAGTTTTCAGGTCTGTGAAAGAGCAATAACACCACATGGGACCCCTGGGATAAAATAGCTAATATAAAGGATTACAGAGTGTTGCTATTTAAAGGTAAACTGCTGTTTATGTCCAAAAATAGTCTAGTGGATTTTAGAAGAAGACAATCAATATTTTTTAAATAGACTTTTTCCATCACAGTAAAAACACAATGCATGAAGATACTGTGTTATTTCTTTTTTAGAGTTCACATCTTTTGTCAATTCTTATGGACTGAATATTGTGAAGAGGATCACTAAAAACTGTAAACCCCACATTTTGAGGTCAGCACTTTCTCCCTTGAAATAATAGAGGAATTTTAGAGATCATCTGACTCACTCAAATGCTCTGTTTATGTTGCTCATGCTGGTCAGTTAAGTCAAGATCAAGCTTTGGAGGGAGGCAGGTGTTGAGATGGTAAGGGCAGTGTTTAACAAAAAAAGATTCACAACCAGGTGTTCTATTGACATTGTACTTGTGCTTATGTGGAGCAAGCAGAAACCAAAAATCAGCTACACTACACAGTACTGTGCCTACTGAGTTACAAACCCCAAGGTCTCCACGCAGGCCCAAGAAACTCATGGCTGTAGCTTAAAACTGTCCCTGCTCAAACCTATGAAGTCCCTATTAGATAACAAATTCTCCCGGAGCATCCAGGATCCTGCCTCTCTACCAAAAGATGAAGCTGTCAATAATACCGACATGGACGCTGGTACCCCTGGCAATGCCACCCTCTAATCTGCAAAACTGCTCCCTGTTCCCTGAGGGACCAGTAACAAAAGCAATTACAGTGCAGTCACTCTTAAATAATGATTTTTACTTAAAACCCATGAATACCTTCATGGCAGAAGAGTTTGTTTTGCCTGTTTAGTCATTATCTCTCTCTCTTACACACACACACACACACACACACACACACACACACACACCATGTTCTCCCAGGTAGTTAACTGTGAATTGCTGTAAGAGCCACCTTCGTTTAAATAAGGGAGATATTAGAGAAAGGGTGATTGACCAAAATCACCTTTTCATGCTCTCACACAATAAATATTTCTAAGAAAGCCCTTAGCTAACCTACCTGATTCCTCATCTGTGTCTGTGTGTGTGTGTGTGTGTGTGTGTGTGTAAATGCTTTTTAATTGAAGTGTATCTACTAGTGGCAGAGGTCATTTTCACGGCGGTTCTCTGCACCCCTAACCAAAACTCAACAGAAGCTCATGGATTTCACCTTAATTATCGAAGCCCAGAAACCGTGCGGTGTACACATTCTCCTGAGTTAGCTCCTCTAGTGTCTGGGTGGGAGAATGCCATCTGCCAGTGGAAGGTGCTGGGTCCAGCCACGGGCAAAGGACATCGTGGGCTCCTCTCCTTCATGGGAGCTTTGGATGAACAGGTGTACAGGCCACCTGCCCAAGGCGCGCGCCCTGCCCAGCGTGTGTGCCATCCCTTCCCTCTGCCGTGGTGCCAAAGGCGTTTGCATTCGCTCCGGTGCGTCCCTCTAGGGCTCCCAGCACTCAGTGCTATGGACGCACAGACAAGTGCTGCTGCGGGCGGATGTAGTGGATGGCGGATCGACTGATAGGCTGGGTGAGTTTGGGAATTTACAGTGAGCAAGACTTAAGAGAGGCATGGGACACCGGCGGGAGGGGGCCAGAAGAGCAGAAACATGTCAGGTGTGTACCTGTGACCACTCATACTTAACCCTCTCCGTGCCAGTGCCCTCCACTTCGCACCTAAGCCCAGGAAAATCGCCTGGCCCCGGGAGGGGGGGGGGCAGCCTAAGCCACCCCACATCCCCAAGTCCCCACGCCCCTCCCCACGCCTGCCTCTCACACTCTCCACTTCGGGGGGTGGAAGGTGGAGGCGGACTCATCCTTCCATCCGGGGCGGGAGCCAGGATCCCAAGTTGCGGGGCTCTGCGCCTGGCTGTCCCCGAGGAGGGAGGGCATCTCAGGGAGCCCCGGGATCCTTGGCAGAGCGGTGGTTGGTTGCGATCCCGGGGTGCGCGCTGCGGCCAGACTCCAGACACTTTTCCTAGTACTTTGCTTATCGGCTGTCTTGGAGATGCGCCCGCCCGAGGGACGCGGGTCAGGGGCCTCCGAAGCATCCCTGGACCTGTCCCCTACTGGATCGGGGGCGCACCAGACTCCACCCCGCCCTGCCCACCTCCCCGGCCTCCCGGAGGCAGCCTCCCCCCCCCCACATCCCCCACTCCCGAGACCCTGCTCCACACAGAGCTCCCCGGTATTCTGCAGCGGGCTCCCCGGTATTCTGCAGCGGACTCCGGGGCAGGGGGAGGCGTCTGTCAAAAAGGCACCGATTTCATCATCATCATCATCATCATCATCATCATCATCATCATCATCGTCTTCATCATCGCTTTTCTAAACATCTGGGTAACCGAAATCCAAATGCACCTCTTACCATTGGACCGCCGGACAATATTCTCCAAGAATGTGTTTTGCGGGGCCACCAGTCCCCTTCTGCCCCCGGCCATGGTCATCCTCGCCCGGCAGCTCGGGGTCCGGGGGCGGGGGTCGTCCCAGCTCGGCTCCTCACCGCAGCAGGCAGCGGGGCGCGCGGCGCGCGTGCGTTCCTGGATCCAGACGCCCCATGCGCCCCACGGGGCCGGGCAGGGCAGGGGCGGCGGCTGGCTCCGGCGGCCACCCTCGCGCCCCGTCCGCACCTCCCTTCCTGCGGGCCGCCTGGCCGAGCACTCGCCGCCCGCCCGCGCGGGGCTCGGCTCGCCGCAGCCGCCTCCGGGTGGGCGGAGGGAGCCGCGCGCCCGGGCCCGGGGCGCCCCCTGCCGGACGCGCGTCCCCGGCGGGCTGCGGGAGACCGGGCGGGGTGGGAGGGGGCACCGGGCCTCTGCACCCGGCAGGCGCTGCTGGATCGGGCCTGGGACGGCAGCGGCACCCTCCGGGCGCCGCGGGGAAATGTGCCTGGGTGCGCCTGTGATTGATGACCACCCCACCCCAACCGGATCACTAGAAGTCTTAGGGGAGCCCCATGTCACTTTGTCTGCTTCTGAGGCTCTGGAGGCGCCTTCGGCCCTCGCACAAGGTGTGCAGGATTCGTGAGCTTGGTTACAAGGCCAGGATTTGAACAGTAATTGCAGGAGGGTAGACTTGTAGGGTGACTGACAGCTTAAGAGGAGGCATCTTGGGTTGGCTTTACCAAGGGTGCCGATGCAGTTCCACGTTTTGTAAATTCTTCAAGCGATTTGCTAGCCAGGAAAACACACACACACACACACACACACACACACACACACACACACACCCCACATAAATACACATCAAGTTAAATATATAGAAACACATAACATAAATACACAATACCATGTGCACATCCTCTCTGATCCGTGTGTACGGTTATGAAACAGGAGCTGTCTGACAACCATCAGAACCATGGACCTGCCTCCGAGGCTTGCCCACATTGCCATTCAGCCTTGCTTAATCAAGCTGCCTGGTTGATGTCACCATTACCCAAGTTTCCAGGACAGGAGCCAAAACAACCTTCCTTCATTCAATCCTGTGGGGGATTTCTACCTGCACCTACTCTAGACCTTTCTTTTTACTATATATTCCTAGGCAACTCAATTGTCCACACAGAAGCAACGGATGGATACTTTCAGGCTCTATCAACAGTCAACCCGAAAGTGAAGAACAAAACTAACCCTGGAACCTCCATTTTTTCAGTTAACCATCCTGATGCACCCCCGTGAATTTCATGTCATCTTGCCTCAGTCTACTTATCTCAAAGATAGATCCAATTTCTCCCTCATCTATCTCTCCATAAAATGAAGAGCACTAGGGATGATGCAGGGAACAGAATTTTACATTGTAAAGTATTGTAGTAAGGGCAACTGTCATCATTGGAAAGACTAAATAAATTGGCCCATAGCAAACTCAACCTTTGTCTATTTACAGACAAGTGAGCAGATGACTGCTGTCAGTAGTCACATACAACTTACATGAACGCTGAAATAAAAACACAGCGACACAGGCTAGCAACCGCAATTTCTTAAACACTAGCTCCGTCTAGTGGTTATTTGTTCTATTACAAACGAGATACTAATTGAGAATTTGACCCTGGAATGTATTTGGTTTATCTACTCAAAGCACTGGGTTAGGTTCATTTAAATGAAGCTCTTCAGGTTATGTTATTTATTCTGAAACCTTCCCAAGAGGATACTTTTCATGACAATGGTTTTCAAAGAAAACATCAGGCACCTTCCATCATCTTGCTTTCGGAAGGAAGATAGAGAAAAGAATAGGAGGGGAAAAGAAACTGTCCAATTGTAATAAGCTCCCATGTTGAGTAAATGGTTTTCAAAGAAAACATCAGGCACCTTCCATCATCTTGCTTTCAGAAGGAAGATAGAGAAAAGAATAGGAGGGGAAAAGAAACTGTCCAATTTTAATAAGCTCCCATGTTGAGTAAAAAAGGAAACAGATGATATTCATTTGTAAAACTTTAATAGGCCAACTGACAGCCAAAGTGTCAAAGAATACTCTCCATTTTAAATGCACTATGACAATGGTTCTCAACATGTATGCTGTGTGTGCATCTTTTTAAATACCCTATTTTTTTTTGGCAGTCCTGGGTATGAGCTCAGGGCCTGAGCACTGTCCTTGGACTTTCTCAAGGCTAGAGCTCTGCCACTTGAGCCTCAGCATCACTTCCAGCTTTTTTCTATGTATATGGTACCAAGGAATCAAACCCGGGTCTTCGTGCATGCTAGGCAAGCACTCTACCACTAGGCCAAACTCCCAGCCCCTTAAATACCATAATTTTTAGTGGCACACTGAAAACATCTAAAAGTATACTACAGAGGCAGCCATCTTTAACCACAGTATAACAATGTCTCATGCTCTGTATCTCCCCCTCCTCCTTGGCTGACCCTCAACACATCTGTCTTTAGGAACAGAACTACATTCTTCTCTCATTCTCACTAAGATTTACAAGCTCGTGCTGTCTTTGTCTCTGATATGGCTACCTCTTTCCTAGGGCTGGTACGACAGATCACTATGCTTCCCATCTCTAACTTGCCATCTACTTTCCCTGCTCTACATTCGCTTTCAACACCTTCTCAGCTAAAAGTTATAAACTCTTCCACTATCATATTGGACTCCCAGAGGAAATTTTCATGTCACAAATCTATCAAAAATTGGCAACGTGTTTGTGAAGGATTCATAACACTCTGCTATCCACTAATTCATTGAGAGTTTCTTTACTTTTAAAATAAAGCCACTTTCAAATAAAGTCACAACTGTAAATAACTCACCAGAGTTACAGATAAAACTGCTTCTACTTTTCTCTGCAGAAAATGAACTAACACCAATTAGAAATTCAACTGAGAAGGCTTTGAGTCTGAAAGCAAAGTCCCAGAAAGATCCTCTTGTACAGTTTGGATCTAATAGCCATATATTAAGGATACCATGTGTCTTTTGTTCCTTTGGTCTTGACTTGTCTCATTGAACATGATTCCCTCTAGATTCATCCACTTCCCTGCAAATGCCAAGGAAAGGGAACCCTACTGCACTGCTGGTGGGATTGTAAGCAAGTTCAGCCACTCTGGAAAGCAGTGTGGAGGTTTCTTAAAGAACTGAAAATTGACCTTCCCTATGATCCCGCCATACCACTCCTGGGCATCTATCCTGAACATCATAACCCAAGATATGATAAGGCCACCTGCTCAGCCAGCACTATTCACAATAGCCAAGCAATGGAAACAATCCAGATGCCCTACTGCAGATGAATAGATACAGAAAATATGATATATATATGTGTATACAATGGAATTCTACATAGCCAATAGCATGCAAATTTTTATGAACAAAACTTCTCCTCCAATAGCCATATAATGTTGAATGGTTATATCCATCAGAAAATCCTGCTTTGCCTTATAGATGACCTTGCAAATTGAGAAAAAGGAGAGAATTTGCTTCGGTGGGAATTCTAGCCAATGAATTTTAAAAGGATGCACTGATATAAATATTACACCCATGTGTGGCCAACCTAATAGACACTTTTAACTTTTCGTGAAATTGGGTTATTTCCTTCAAGTGCTAAGTCAATTATACCTTATTCTCATTTCCTCTTTCCAAAAGAATAGGATATTTAACCTAACTTCCTCCCATGAAAATTAATTGAATGTTAATTATGAGTTTTCTTTTATTATTTTAACTTTTTACAGTCACCAGCCTCATTGGACAGGGGCTATAGGTTCTAAAACAATGTTTGAGACTGGTACTTGTGATAAATATTTCTATCTTGTCAACAAATACTTAATATGGCAGTGCTTGCTTGTTGTTATTTCTCTTCTTTCACCTATTTTCCTCTCTCCATTTTTGTTCTAAAGCTTGCTGTTTTAGGTAACTAAACTACAGTTTAACTTACTCCCTTCACTGGAAACATTCATTCCTCCTTCATGCTGACAGCTCATTCTCCCCTAAGAGATTAACACCCTGAAAGTATTTATTCCTCATAGCCCGCATGCTAAGAAAGGAGAGTGAAGGTGGGATTTCATTTAGTTACTGTTGCAACATCCAAACCAGTGTTCTTCTCATTGATGTGAAACTTAGCCATAATGATGGCACACTATTCCTCTTCACTTCTTTAAGACAAATGTGGGAGGGGGAACTATACTTAGTTTCTAAAAGATTAAAGTGCTTAGAAAAGTGTGGTGGTACAATATTGAATGAGCAGTGGGATAAACTAGCAGTAGTTCTACAGTTCAAGAGAAACCTATCCATACAGTTAGTGATTGGAAATTATCAGCTATGGCTTTCCAAAGAGGCTGAAAAAGGACCATTCAGAAATATGGGGACTTGGAAGAAATGGTTTTGTGGAATCTTAGAAGGAGAAAGTGAAGAAAAACACCATATAATTTTCCCTATAAAGATAAATTGTATTCAGTGACTACTCAGCCATTTGAGACCATAGCAGAAACATTTTCTGTGGGATTGATGAAACCAAATTACAGTGGGTTTAAAAGTAGAACAAAAACATACAGGTAAGAGCAGACTAATCTGAAGTGCAATTACATACTACCAGACTAGCCTATACAGAAATTAAGGTCAATTACTATTAAGTATTTTATCTCCTACCTCAAAGGCATTGACCTTTTGGATGGCTGAAATCAGAAGGAATTCACTGCATGCCTAGAAATCAGTTGGTAGTGGTAGTTGGCAACAGAGAGGATCCATAAAGCAACAGCATTAGGATTCACATGGTGGTGAAGGTAGAGGATTTATGGTAAAGAACCTAACACTAGATCTCTGATATACTAGGAATCTGGGGGGAAAAAATAGGACCTCACTTGGACTAGGGCACTTAGAGTGTCTTAGACTTGCATTGTAGCTCTCAGGTCACATCTCTATCCCAGTTTTTCACTGCTGGCTTTGAGATAGAATCTCACTTCCTAATGAGGTCAGCTGAGCCAAAATCTACTTACTTCAGGTTTCCCAACACTGCAGGGTTCACAGTACATGCCTCTATGTCCAGCTTCCCGCAGTGCAGATCGAGTCTCATGGACTTTTCTGGAATGAGATTCTCCCATTCTCAGCCTTCCATGTGGTGTTAGATGACAGATGTACATCCCTGTGCCTGGCTATGAGTTTAGAAGGGGTCTTGTAAACATTTTTGCCAGGGAAGAATTTCTATCCTAGGATATGGTCTATTTTGAAAAAGTTTCATGAGTTGCTGAAAAGAATGTATATTTTACAGCTCTCTGATGGAATATTCTGTGAGTATCTGCTAAATCCACTTAATCTATAAAGTCATCTAATTCTTGTCATTTAATTTCCTTGCTAATTTTTTATCTAGATTGATTGATGAGAATGGAATATTGAAATCAGACACTATTATTATGTTGTGGTTTATCTGAGGTTTTATATCCACTAGTGTTTGTTTTATAAAATTGAGTGCTCCAAGGGCCAGAGCATGGCCTAATGGTAGAGTGTTAGCCTAGCATGCATGCAGCCCTGGGTTCAGTTTCTCAGTACTACATCCACAGAGAAAACTGGAAGTGGTGCTGTGGCTCTAGTGATAGAATGATAGCCTTGAGAAATCCTAAGGACAGTGCCCAGGCCCTGAGTTCAAGCCCAATGACTGGCAAAAAAAAAATTGAATGCTCCAATGTGCAGCATGTATATTTACAATTATTGCCTCCAAATATTACCATTGTAGTATCTGCTGGATTCTTCATTTTATCCATGTGAAGCAGCCTTCTTTGTTTCTTATACTTTTGGTTCAAAGTCTGCTTTATCAGATATAAGTATTGCTACTCCCACTTGCTTCAAAGCTCCTTTTGTTTAGCAAAGCTCTTCCTGTTTTTTTCATTCTCACCTTACGCTTTTCTTTGCTAGTGAAGTACATCTCTGATAGGAACCAAATGGATGGCTATTAATTTTTAATTCATTCTGCCAATCTGCCTCCTTAATTAGATAATTGAGACTGCTAACATGTAGAGTTATTATTGACAAGTATGTTGTAAATTCTGTCATTTTATTGGTCTTATAGTGCTTGATTATTCTTTGATCTTTATTTACTAACCTACTCATCTAGGGAGATTTAGTCTTGCTTTCATTTTCATGACTTCTTCCTCTTTTACATTTTGTGTGGAGGCCAGACCTAGGCTTTGAAACTGGGGCCTGGTGGCTGACCCTGAATTCTTTTGATCAAGGCTAGCACTCTTCCCCTTGAGCCACAGCTCTACTTCTGGAATTTTGGGGGTTAATTGAAGGTAAAAAAGTCTCTCAGACTTTTCCTGCCTGAGCTGGCTTTGAGTAGTAGCTACGATGACAAGCAAAGGCCACTAATATACATCCATGTAGGATTATTTTAAGTATCTTCAGCAGTTCTAGTTTAGAGGACATGCATTAAGTATTATTATGAAAGATTTTATTTCTCCTTCTGTCATTAAGGATAGTGTTTCTGGGTATTATATTCTAGGTTGCAGTTAGTTTCCTACAGAGCTAAAATACATCATTCTGTGCGTTTCTATTGGTAAATTTGTGATTTTCATGGGTTTATTCATAGGTCACTTGGTATATCTCTTGCATAGTTTTTAATATTCTCCCCCTGTTAATTATGCCTAATATTTCACTATAATATGATATGGAGAGGTTCTTTTTTTTTTTTTTGCCAGTCCTGGGCTTGAGCTCAGGGCCTGAGCACTGTCCTTGGACTTTCTCAAGGCTAGAGCTCTACCACTTGAGCCTCAGCACCACTTCCGGCTTTTTTGTATGTATGTGGTACCGAGGAATCGAACCCGGGTCTTTGTGCATGCTAGGCAAGCACTTTAACCACTAGGCCAAACTCCAGGCCCCATGGAGGTGTTCTTATACTGTCTATTTTGAGTCACTGAATGTTTTAGGTGCCTTTAGCTTGCACCTCTTCTAGTCCCATAGTTTATAGGTTTTGTCAGTTAATGGTGACCAAGAAATTTTTCATGTTCCATTCATACTTCTTTAGCTATCCTTTCTTTTCTTCATCTGTGTGTTCTAAGACATCTATCTTATCTTCAAGCCTTGAATTCTATCTTCTGTTTTGTCGAGGCTCCTGGAAATTCTCCCAGCTAGGTTTTTTATTTGACTTATTAAGATATTTGTTAGCAAAATGTCTTTATTTCTTTATATTGTATTTCTCTTCCATGTTCTACACTTTCTTTTTATTTTAAACATTTCTTTACTTGAATTTCATGAAATTCATTCAGTTTATTCATGTTCTCTTCAAATTCACTGATCATTCTTACAATCATTTTTTTAATTCTTTGAGATTTTTAACTACCTCATTTTTGTTACTGTAGAGTTTTTCCACTTTGGAAGGATCATATTGATTTGTGTTTTTTATAGTTCTTGTTTTTCTTTGTTGAGATTTACATATCTGAAGCCAAGTCATCCATCAGAGGCTTTAATTACTTGTCTTCTTCCACTTGAAATATTTCCAATGTTCAGGCAGGACAGTGTAATCAACTGACTGTAGGATCCAGTTTAGCATTTGCCCACATGCTCAGGGCACTGAGTCTAATCTCCAGGTCTGCCTAAATCAAAGGGCTAGAACAAAAATGATCTGTAGTATCTTGTAGAAGAGTCAGCTCTTCACTTCTGGACTTCTTTCACTATAGAAACTTCATTTTTTGTGTGTGTGATGGATGCTGCTGAAATCTATGTGGAGTTTTTGTAGCCTGCCAGCTGGGAAGGTTCCCACTTACTCCTCAATCCCCTGATTTGTGTCCCCAAAGACAGCAATGCTCTCAGGCCTAACTGGTAAAAAATACATGCAGAGATTCAGTTCCAGGAGGTAGGCTTAAAATTAATATTGGACAAATACAGAACTGAATATAGTTGCTCTTGGTGCTTTTAAGTCTTGGAGGGAATCTGTGTGAGCAGCTTTGGTTTGCTGATATTTCACATTCTCTTCTATCACAAGATTTCTCTTTTGATCAGTCTGGAGCCTTCCCACCTCTGCATTCAAATGCCACTTTGCTTACTCATAGGACCGTCCTTTCTGAATACACTGTCCTTGAGCTGACAGGCTCTTCTTGGCTCCAAGTCACTTATTATACGATCTTTTCGTAAGATCCATAAAATACACTATATAGAAACAATACAAATTACCTGTGAAAAGGGATGATTGACTATAGTTGCTTGCCTTGATGAAGAAGCACGTATTGAGAAACATAAAGGAATCAGAGCATATGTAGCTGTCTAGATAGCTCCTTTTTAGAACAGCAAGTGCAGAAATTTTTTTTAAAGATAAATGCCAACTTGTTGTGACATCCTGTGAAACAAATGCTAGAGATTCATTCCCTTAATATTCTGAGAACTGTAGAAAATGCTGGAGACAGCCAAAATCTTATTCTTAGAACAAGAAAATGAATGTAGAAAGCAGAGGACCTTCATCTAGAGAACAGGCCCTCCTAGAAATGTAACAAATGGCAAAGAATATGGGAGTTCTCAAGGTTCTTTTTGCTTGTACCTTCTTTATGAAAGAGAAGTACATGTCAATTCTATCTAAATTTTTTTTTACCAGTTCTGGGCTTCAGCTCAAAGCCTGAGCACTGACTGTGGACTTTCTCAACGCTAGAGCTCTACCACTTGACCTATCTAAAGTTTAATCCTCATAGACAAGAAACGGACATCTAGCCAGGTGTCAGTGGCTCACACCTATAATACTAGCTACTCAGGAGGCTGTGGATCTGAGGGTCACAGTTTGAAGCCAGCTAGGCAAGAAAGTTCATTAGACTTTCATTTCCAATTAACTACAAAAAGCCAAAAACAGGACTATGACTCAAAGTGGCAGAGTGCTAGCTAACCTTGAGCACAAAATCTCAGTAACAGCATCTAGATCCTGAGTTCAAGCCCCCAATTGGCACAAAAAAAGAATGAAGGAGGGGAGGAAGGAAGGGAGGGAGGGAGGGAAAGGAAAAGAGAGGAAGTAAATTGAAGTCTAAAATACAAATAATGTATTTTTTAATTGTATGGCCACGGTAAGCTCAAATTAGAGACACCATGGTATCAAGTAAGCCTAAACACAGGAAAAATGTTTTCCTGATTTTGTTCAAAGGGGTAAGAAATGCGTTATTTTGAAAATCAAAGTTTAAATCATTCTGGACAATTTGCTGATAGGCTACTGAAAAGATGGGTTGGAAACTAAAACTGAGTTAACTACTGGGAATCAAAATGGGCAGAATGGGTAAATCAAGTGGGAAAAGACAAACAGGAAAGAGCAATTTTTCTAAATTGTGGATGACTTCGAATATGGGCCAAATGAAAATGGGAGAAAAAAGGAAAATCAAAAATATAATATGTAGTTGGAGACCATGTGAGGTGACGAGACAGTAAGAATTTTATTATTTCTGTAGCTGAAAAGCATTTCATAAAAAGTATGCAAAATGCTTGATCTGAAATCCTTTGCATTAGTGTAATGTAAACTCTTCCCAAATTAGACTTGTGTTAGCTAAGTTTATGGGCATATTCTAGTTAATTACATAACTGTTTATAGATCTCTAGCTAAAGAACAGAATTTCAGGTGAGTAGCTGTAGATGCACAACCACTAAAGCCTGAACCTGAATGTGGGGGGCGGGGTTCATATTGAAAACCTAAAGTCAGGTTACCACATTGCAAGTTGTTCTTCTGCTTTGGACAGTGATAGTGGCTTCTTATCTTAATGGCTTCTTTCTTCTTTCTCTTTGCCCTGTTAACTTCTAGAAGCTATCAGCATGCTATACCTTATTTTATGTTCAACCACTCTTCACATAGTTGCCAAGGGAAACCAGATAAATATGGAGTGTAATATTCATTTAAGTATCCTGTATCTCAACAGATACAGGATACATTTTGTCTCAATAAAAAATAAAATGGGGGCTGGGAGTTTGGCCTAGTGGTAGAGTGCTTGCCTAGTATGCACTAAGACCCGGGTTCAATTCCTCGGTATCACATACATAGAAAAAAGCCAGAAGTGGTGCTAAGGCTCAAGTAGTAGAGCTCTAGCCTTGAGAGAGTCCAAAGACAGTGCTCAGGCCCTGAGCAAAGCCCAAGACTGGCAAAAATAAAATAAAATAAAATGTGTTTTATGACATTATTCTGAACCACCTTCAGGCTGTTCTTGCATTTTCAAAGGATTTTTGTTGTTGTTATTGTTGTTGTTGTTGTTTTAAATCAGGATTGAGGTTCTAGAGTCTAAACATCAGAGAGAAGAGTCCAGATAAGGTTTCTGGGAAACCTGGAGGAAGGGCAAAGTTTTATGTCATAAAATATGATTGAGTAAGGCCTGAAGATCTGACTTGCCATTTGGTGTCTTTTCTGTTCAATCTGATGCACTCTTTTTAGCATTTCTTGGAAAGCACAACTGGTGATAATAATTTCTGTTTTGGAAACATCCTTAGTTTTATTTCATTCTCATAGGATATTATGGCTGGATTCAAAATGTCTTCTGACAAAAAGGCCCACGATGTTGAATTACTTTTACCCTGATAAGTAATGTATTAATTTTTTCTGGCTACTTTTACAATTTCCTATTTGTTTGTTTATTTATTTATTGCCTGGTCCTTGAGCTTTCTTAAGGCTAGCACTCTACCACATGAGCCACAGCACCACTTCTGGCTTTTTCTGTGTATGTGATAACCAAGGAATCAAACCCAGGGCTTCATGTATGCTAGACAAGCACTCTGCCATGAGGCCACACTCCCAGCCTCTCTCACAGGCTACATTTTTATAAGGCTTGAGGGTAAAACTCTGCACATGACTCACATAGCTATTGCATATTGTGTTCCTTGTGGGCTGGTGGCCAGAGCTCTCAGATTCTCACAAGCTATTGGCTAGAGATGTCCCTGAGTTCACTGACACATAGTCATCTCCATAACAAAGCTTACAAAATGGCAGCTTGCTTCATGAAAGCAAGTAAAAGGAGGCTAGAGGGTAAGGGGGGAGAGAGAAAGAGAGAGAGTGAGAGAGAGAGAGAGAGAGAGAGAGAGAGAGAGAGAGAGAGAGAGAGACAGAGAGAGAGAGAGACAGAGAGAGAGAGCGACAGAGAGAGAGAGACAGAGAGAGAGAGACAGAGAGAGAGAGACAGAGAGAGAGAGACAGAGACAGAGACAGACAGAGAGAGAGACAGAGACAGAGAGAGACAGAGAGAGAGAGAGAGAGAGAGAATATTTCCATTTTTATAGCTAATTATAAAATGGCATTCTACTAGTTTAGCTGTATTCTTTTCAATAAACAAGTCATTAGGCTCTTTCTACACTTGAGGGGAACAGGGAGCCATGTCAGAAACTGTTTATGTAGAATGATTCTGGTATACTAGACATGGCTTCCTTTGTATATTTATCCTACTTGAGTTTTACTGAACCTGTATTTTGTCTTCACCAAACTAAGGATGTTTTGTTGACTAATATCCTCACTTTCTACCCCACTTTCTTTTCTTCGGGGACTACAATTGCCTATCTATTGGCCCTTTTGATATTATTTCTGATGTTCCTAAGACTTTTTCAAATAAATTTTCATCTTTTTTTAAGAATGGATAAGTTCTATTGATCTAACTTGAAGTTAACAGAATCCTTTATTCTTCTACAAAGTATGTCTTATGAACTTTTAATTTCATTTATTATTATTATCGGTCTTGGGCTTGAACTCAGGACCCGAATTCTATCCTTTACAATTTTTGCTAAATGCTAGTGCTCTACCACTGAGTCACAGCTTCACTTCTGACTTTTTCCCAGAGACTGGGGTGGTTAATTGAGAGTCTCAAAGTCTCATGGACTTTCCTGCCCAGGCTGGCTTTGAATCACAATCTTCAGATCTCAGCCTCCCTTGTAGCTCAGAAAACAGGCATGAGTCACTGATGTCTGGCTCAGTTATTAAATTTTTTAAGTTATAAAATTTTAATTTTAAGAGACAACAGTATTATAACCTTTAATAGTCATTTCCTAAAATTCTTTAGCTTAATAGTAACCTCAAAATTCAAAATGGTTGGGCTTCTTGTAACTTGTGAAAAGATCTCTACTTAGAATCTGTTTAACAGGGGCTTGGAGCATGGCCTAGTGGTAGAGTGCTTATCTAGCATGCACAAAGCCCTGGATTTGATTCCTTGGTACCACATACACAGAAAAAGCCAGAACTGGCACGGTGGCTCAAGTGGTAGAGCACTAGCCTTGAGCAAAAGTGTCCCAGGACAGTGCCCAAGCCCTGAGTTCAAGCCACAGGACAAAAAAAAAGGTGCTTAACAAATGTTTGTTGAGAGCAAAGTAAAAGCAGTCATAGGAAAACAAGCAAAACAACCACAACAAAAAAGGTATTTGGTGGCTTATTTTGAGAAGTCAGGCACACTGGTAAATTTGGGTAGTGGAATACCAAGAGAAAGTACACACCTTAATTCAGACAATGTAAGTTTTAAATGTGTGTGGCTGGTTCACTATAAGGGCCATCAGGATTCATACATTTGAGTTTGTTTTGTTTTTGCCAGTCCTGGTGCATGAACTCAGGGCCTGAGCACTGTCCTTGGGCTTTCTCAAGTTTAGAGCTCTACCCCTTGAGCCATAGCACCACTTCCAGCTTTTTACTATGTATGCAGTACAGAGGAATCGAACCCAGGTCTTCATGCATGCTAGGCAGGCACTCTACCACGAGGCCAAACTCCCAGCCCCATACATTTGAGTTTTAATGCCTTTGCATAGCCCCATTTCCTTTAGTGTGGACAGGACTTGCAACTGGCTTTTAACTAATATATGATAAACATGATGTATGGCACCACAGTAATTCTGTTACTTAAGACTATTTTGCCAACAGACTCATTTCTTAGTTTCTCCTTCCTGGTTTGGTGAAGTCAGTGGCAGTATTGCATGGCAAAGAACTAGAGGTGATCTCCAGGCTCCATCCAGGCAACAGCCAAGAAAAAACAATAGGGCTTTTAGACCTTCAGAAACTAGTTCTACCAACTACCCAATGGGCTTGGAAATGGGTTTTCTTCCTAATCAAGTCTCTGAATGAGAACATTGCCTTGATTACACCTTGATTGCATGTTTGCAAAGGATCTATCTAAGCTATTCTTAGACTTCTGAGTTACAGAAACTGTGGAATAATTAATATATTTTTGTTAAAAGACACTGAATTTATATAAACAGTATGCAGTAATAGAAACCTACCACAACCTACATACTTATGAATTTTGCTACCTATTTTTCTGAGAGTGGTGTGTGTGTGTGCACAGGCTGGTCCTAGGACTAGAAATTAGGCTTCAGAGTCTGGGTGCTGTTCTTGTGCTTTTTGGTTTGGGTTTTTTTTGTTTTTGTTTTGTTGTCAATCCTTCGGACTGAACTCAGGGCCTGAGCACTATCCTTAGGCTTTCCTCAAGGCTAGTGCTCTGCCACTTGAGCAACAGCACCACTTCCAGCTTTTCTATATATGCGATACCAAGGAATAGAACCCGGGTCTTCATGCATGCTAGGCAAGCTCTACCACTAGGTCAAACTCCCCACCCTATTGTGCTCAAAGCTAGTGCTTTACCACTTGAGCTACAGCTCCACTGCCACCACCACAACCACCACCACACCTACACACCTTTTTCTTTGATGGTTATTGGAAATAAGAGTCTAATTGACTTTCCTGCCAGGCTTGGCTTTAAATCACAATCCTCAGATCTCAGCCTCCTGAATAGCTAGGATTATAGTCATGAGTCATGGTGCCCAGCTGAGAATGGTTTTCTTAAAATGATTTTTGTATTTAATATATTGCTTCAGTGTTAAGAAATGAAATATTTGGCAGTAAGCAGTATCACAGTTTAACCAACAGGGAAACTACAAGAAAAACATTTTTAAATGCTTTTTAAATGTTCTACTCTTAGATATCTGTCCATATGAATAAAAGTTAATTCAGTAAGTGTAGATAAATGTATTTTGTTTTTTTAAACAAAACAATTACATCAAAGTAGCAAGAGTAGAAACAATTTTTAGTAGCTATTGCTAAATTGGACTCTAAGAAAACTATTAAAATTCACATTTCTACCAGAAATGTATATATATATATATATATATATATATATATATATAATGTTCTCTATCTCCTTGTAATGGAAAATTCTTACCTATACATTTTAGTTGGTAGGCTTATTATATATAACAAAATCCTAAACAAGAAAAATTTGTTTCCACAATCCTGAAGGCATTGGTACTCAGGGAAATACGGACAGTGATCTCAAATAAGTTAATATAGGTTATACTTTAAATAATATGTAAGGAAACACAAGATGACAATCTCTTAAAATCTCCCTTAGAATCATATTTCTCATTTATGTACATTGATATTTCAGTGAATCATACAGTTGGAAAATCATACAGATTGAAAAGCCAATTATGCACGGGCATCTAAAAGTTATGTATGAGTGCATGCTGAAGTTCTGGATACTTGTGTTTCTCATAATGCAAAATGAACTTTATTCATTTATTTAGTGAATACTAAATATTCAGATGGTCTGTATTATGTTAGAGACTCAGAATTCAGCTAGGTAAAGCCATTGCCCTCAAAGAGCAAAATGACCCTTTTTGTTTGCTTGCTTTAATGTATGAGAGACCCATGACCTGTGCTGCATGACTAAACTCTATGAAATGATATGATGGAGGAGCTGGCAGTAGGGATTCTATTTTAGGTGAGATAACAGGAAAGCCTTCTAGGGAAAGTACTCTGGAATATTACAGAAACAGAAAAAAAGACTAGGGCTATGTTTCTTATGCACTTATGACAATGACCACAACCTTTGCTTGTCCCCAAAAAACATCCTGTAGAAGCATAGCCTAACCTACACTTTTGAAATTCTCAACTGCTTATACCTAGTTGTTATAAATTCCTGTGTGATGAAAATATCCATACGAGAATTTCAGTGCAGATTCAAGATGATCATCAAAAGTGAGTCACTGAAGACTTTGAATGACACATAGTTCAGGTCCTAGGATGCGTGGTAGATATCTTCTGTGGAACTTTTTTTGTGGCCTCACTTCTCTTTTTTATTTTATATTGTTTTTTATTGTCAGGATAATGTATAGAGAGGTTACAGTTACATTCATCAGGTAGTAGGTGCATTACTTCTCGCACATTGATACCCTTTCTCATGTTTTTGTCCCCATTTCCCTCCCTCCAGCCCCTCCCAATCATCTTCTTTTCCTCCTTTCCTTTCCTATTTCAAATAAACAAATAAATGTATATACTATATACCCGGTAAGAAAGTCAGATACAGTGACAATATGAGATTAATCAAAGGGCAAAGAAAGAGAAGAGAATTACATAGTACATTAAGAACAACAGTCACACAAGATAAAGCTCTTGTTTTCATATCCTAGAGATCCTTTCATTTAGTCTCATCCTAAATGACCTTATGTATCAGGTTTTGCGCTATTGTAATCCTCTGCTAGGAGAGTCCTAGGTGTGTACTAATTATTACAAATGAGGGACATCACTGAGCCTATGTTCTTTTGGGTCTGGCTTACTTCACTTAATATGATTCTTTCCAAGTCTTTCCATTTCCTTACAAATGGGGCGATGCCATTCTTTCTGATGGCAGTATAGAATTCCATTGTGTATAAGTATCAAATCTTCTTGATCCAATCACTGCAAAACTTTTTTTTATTGGAAATGTGAATGTATTCTCTTCCTAAAAGCAAAGCCAATGTTCAATATAAAAATGTAATTATTATTTTCTAGGTACAATCTTACCATCTCTTTGATGCCCCCTGCTAAGGCATCCTGCTAACCACAGAAATATATTAAACCTAAAGGCAGTCAGCTCTGGGTTCTGGAAGAATACTTTTCAAAACCTGGCTCATTCTTCTAATAACGTCATCCTTCCACAACTCTCTGGGTTATAAAATGTTTATGTGAAAAACATACCAAAAGAATTTTTTCAATCAAAAGTCAGATGCTTGTTAAACTTATTTTTCTTTAATCTTAGAATACAGCATGTTAAAGTACATAAGAACAGGCAACAGATGAAGCATTGTTCTTAAACAAACCCTTATATTCCTGCAGAGCTGATATTTAAAATTACCATGGAGCTCAAGTTGGAAAGACCTTTCTTCTTGTTTCAAAGTATTTCCACATCAGCCTCTTACCCAAGCACCTGGAGACTTATGATGAGAAATGCAAACTGAGAAAGGGGTAGAAGGGTAATTGGCACTCCAAAAAGAATTTTTCTTTTCAAAGAGTCTGAAATGTTTTAAATAAAGTATTATTTCAAGACACATTATCAAGGCTCATACATACTCATTACCAAATAAGAAAGTAACTTACCAAAAATTTTAAAGCAACTAGAAAATTCTCTTCAGACCTCATTTAATATGGGTTGCTTCATATAAAGTCTTTGTTGTCATATCATACCAAGAAATTGTTTTCAATGATTAGGATTTTTTTATTTTGTTCTTTTGTACTTTAATTTGTTGTAAATGTGATGTGCACAGGGGTTACAGTTACATAAAGTAATGAGCACATTTCCTGCGAACAGTTACCCCTCCCTCATTTTTCTCCCACTATCCCTCACCCCACCAACTAGCCCCCTCCCATGTTGCAAAATTCATTTCCAATCCAGTGTCATGAGAATAACTCTTGCATTAATTCACCCTTTGTCCTTGTTTCATCATTTTGTTATTCCCCTTCTCTTCCCCAATTCAGAAAAACATATACAAAACACAGGGTACCAGAATCAAAAATAGTGGCTACAGGCAATAAACCAAAGGAGAGATGAAAGAAAAAAATTCATACCTTGCATTGAAACAACAAAACCTCGTTTCCATATCTTGGAGTTTTGATTAGCATCATTTTATATAGCCATATATACATAGCTATTAAGCAATTGTGATCCTCTGCTAGGACTATCCTAGACATATACTAATTATTACAAATGAAACCATGAAGCCTATGGTTTGGGGGGGTCCGGCTTACTTCATGATTGGTTTTCTGGTTTATAACTCTGATCAGTTTTTCTAGTATCTCTCTCTCTCTCTTTTCTCCCTTTTTGTTTGTGGATCATGGGGCTTGAACTTGGCCTGGGAGGTGTCCCTGAGCTCTTCAGCTCAAAGCTACCACCCTACCCTTGAGCCAAGCCTGGTTTCCCATTTTCTAGAGGTTAACTGGAGATAAGAGTTTCCTTTTGGGGGCCAGGAGTTTGGCCTAGTGGTAGAGTGCTTGCCTAGCATGCACGAAGACCCCGGTTCAACTCCTTGGCACCACATACATAGAAAAAAGCTGGAAGTGGCGCTGAGGCTTAAGTGGTAGAGCTCTAACCTTGAGAAAGTCCAAGGACAGTGCTCAGGCCCTGAGCTCAAGCCCAGGACTGGCAAAAAAAAAAGTTTCCTTTTGTGCCAGGGCTGGCTTTGAACCTTGATCCTCAGATCTCAGCCTCCTGAGTAGCTAGGATTACAGGTGTGCGCCATGGTGCCCAGTGTTCCCCCTTTTTCTTTCTTTCCTTTTTTTTTTTTTTTTTTGTACTGCGATTTGGACTCAGGGCTTCACCCTTGCTAAATGCTGTACTGTTTGAACCGTATCCCCATGGTTCACTGTTCCAGCTATTTTTTAGGTAGGGTCTGACTTTTTGCCCAGGGACTGCCTAGTCTTCCTTATTGGTACTTTCTGATAATGACAGGCTTATACCATGATGCTTATACCCCTCTTTTGCTGCTGAGTTGGAGTTCTCATAGACTTTTTGCCTGGCCTGACCCAGAAGCACAATCCTCCTGAGCTCAGCTCCCACACAGCTGGTATGATAAGCATATGCCACCACCACCATGCCCACTGTATGGATAGTCTAGCCAACATTTTTTTCTTTCTGGGGGGGGGAAGAGGAGGAAGACTTGGGCTATAATTCTCTGGCTCTGCACTTTCTGAGTAATTTGGATAGATGTGAGCCACTGATTTCCTGGCTTGCTTAGTTTATTAAAAAATCAAAATTGCAATTTCTCAAATTTGTAGTAGTGGTCACTTCCTTGTCTTCATGTGTTTAAGTATCTGTTAGTTTAGAGTAGAGGTAATCACTCAGCCTCCTGTTGTCTCTTGCTCCGTTTTCCTGGCTTACTTCTAACTTTTTTCCTTTGCTGGCTTCTCTGAATCTCCAGCTCTTGAAATGGTCCATGGGTCAATGTTCCATCTACAATTACAATCTTGTCCAAACTCCTGGCTGTAAATTATATGTGTATGCCAAGAAGTCTCAACCAGAGCCACACTTCATAGGCATGGAGTTTGTGCAATCCCAAGGCCCCACCCTCAGAAAGGGACTGAACTTGTTCCAATACTCTGTTGTCACATTTTGAAATCCTGGATAGTTTAACAAGAATTCTTCATTTTCAGTTTGCTTTGGGTCCTGAAAATTGCCTATCCTTTATCCCACACTATCTAAACACTAATCCTCTCTCCAGACTCATAGGTCTATTCCACATCTCTAGCTGGATGTGTAACCGACATTTCCATCCCCAAAAGACCAAAACTTAACTCTTCCCCAAACCTATTCCATCTCTAGTTTTCCCCATTCTTGTGGATCATGCTTCCAGTTGCTCAGATTAAATACTTTGGCTACTTTTTTTTTGGGGGGGGGGGCAGTCCTGGGGAATGAACTCAAGGCCTGAGCACTATCTTTGGGCTTTCCTCAAAGCTAGTGCTCTGCCACTTGAGCCACAGCACCACTTCAAGCTCCTCTGTGTATGTGGTAATGAGGAACTGAACCCCTGTCTTCGTGCATGCTAGGCAAGCACTCTACCACTAAGCCAAACTCCCAGCCTGGCAACATTTTTTCATTGTTACTTTGAATATATTCTACCACTAATCCATCAGCCAAATCAGGCTGATTCTATGATCAAAATGTATTCAGTACCTCACCATCCATACTTTAGTCATCTTGATCTAAAATACCATCCTTTTTCTGGATCACTGCAGTAGCTTCATGCTACTGTATGTGGGTTACTCTGAGGTCTACAGGACTCATGTCTTTTATCCTGATTTTTTATAGTCTCTTCTCAACACAGGAGCCACTGTAGCCTTTTTAAAATATAAGCCAGATTATATATTCTTCTGGTCAGTCCCTTCAGTGCCTCTCTACATAACTGAGTGAAAAGCCATTTCTAAGGAGTCTTCTCTATCACTGTCACTATGACCCCAGACAATTCCCTGCTTTTTTTTTTTTTTTTAATGCACTTACTTACTCTCTCTACCCACCCTGGATTCCTTGCCTTTTTCCTGAAAATATCAGACTTGCCATCTTCTAAGGTCTTCGAATAGGCTGCTTCCCTTAGCAGGAATATGTGTCCCCTGCATCTTCACAGATATTTCCATTGCTCTTTAGACTTTTATTCTGTGTCAAGAACTTTTCAAGAGCAACTCAACTACACCCTATCAAAAATATTGATTCCTCTGGCCAGGACTTTCAATGCCCTTTAGGGTTTTTGTTTTGTTTTTAATGAAGTAAAACTCCTTTCATTGCATAAATTATATGAGTTTATTTGAACTTCCATATATGCATACAAGGTTCCTTAATTGGACTCATACTATCTGTCATTTTAATATCTAGCTCTATAAGGTGTTGGATGTTTCACAGAGGGGATCAAATCATTTACAATTAAAAAGTTCTTACCAGAAGGCTGAGATCCGAGTATCCAGGTTTGAAGCCAGCTGGAGCCAGAAAGTCTGTGTGACTCTTTTTATCTCCAATTACCCACCAAAAAGCTGGAAATGGAACTATTTATGACTAAAGTAGCAGCATACTAGCCTTGAGCAAAAAGAAAAAAGATCAGGGATAGCACCCAGGCCCTCAGTTCAAGCCTTGGGACTGGCACCAAAAAAAAAAAAAAAAAAAAAACCCTCTAAGATTAGTGACGACTTTTGAGTCTTATCTCAGTGGACTTCTCTTCTGCCCTGGTGATTGTTTCTCACTGGATCTCTCTAGACCTTTACTTTCAGTAAATCATCCTCACCTATTATCTCCTTTCCTATTTATCTTCTTACTCTTGTTTCCTCAGCTATTTTAATGGTTTATTTTTCTGCTAAGATAAATAGCCTAGCTTTGCTGTTCTTCTGACTCAATTATTTTCCCCCAACATTGGGAACTGAACTCAAACTTCATTCCTGCAAGGCAGGCACCTTCGGTTCATCCCTCCAGCCCATTTGCCATGGTTATTTTCAAGATAGTCTCAATTTATGCCTAGGCTGTGATCCTCTTTCTTGTGTGTCCCTGCACGGCTGAGGATGTTAGGCATGTACCAATGGGCCCAGACATTGTACTTTTCCAATAGCTGGGCCAACATGAGCATGACCCCACACCCAGCCATGTGTTGAGATGGAATCTTTTAAAACTTCTATGCCCAGACTAGTTTTAAACTTTGGTCTCCTGATCCTATTCTCAAAAGTTAGGATTGTAGGTTTGGACTACTGTGCACAGCTCTGACTCTTCTTGATTATCTCAAATTCCATATAAATTTTACAAGGTTTTTGTTTTTTGCCAGTTCTGGGGACTGAGCTCAGGTCCTGAACACTGTCCTTTCCTTAAGGTTAGAGCTCTACCACTTGAGCCACAGCACCACTTCTGCCTTTTCTATGTATGTGGTACTGAGGAATCGGATCCAGGTCTTCATACTTGCTAGACAAACACTCTACCACTAGGCCAAACTCCCGGCCCATCCATGTGAATTAGAGAACCAGCTGATTGATTTATATACAAATAGCCATATAACCTAATGGAATAATTGGTATCAGAATAAATCAATAGATTTAATGAGAACTGACCTCTTTGAGTCTTCCAATCCATGACTATAGTATATCCACTCATTTATTTGGGTTTTCTCTAATTCTAACAATGTATTTTCTGTATAGAATTTTAGTCTTTCACAAAAATTATTCTTAAGTGGAGTAGGCCGAATCACAGCCCCAGAGATATCCCTGGAATGTCTAAATGCCACCATATAAGGCAGAGATTCACTCCCAGCTTCTAAAGTATGGACCTGACATCTTGATTTCAGTCTACTGGCCTCCTGACTACAAGAGAGTAAGTGTGTGGCTTAGTGATAGAGTCCTTTCCTAGCATGCATGAAGCCCTGAGTTTGAGTCCTCAGTACCACATAAATAGAAACAGCCAGAAGTAGTGCTGTGACTCAAGTGGTAGAGTGCTAGCCTTGAGTAAAAAAACTTCAGGGACAGTTAACTAGGCTCTGAGTTCAAGCCCAAGGACTGGAGGGGAGGCAGTGTTTTAAGCCACTGAGTTTGTGATAACTTGTTACAGTAGCCAAAGGAATCTAATACAGTTGATATTTGATGCTTTTAATACATTTGTCGTTGTGACCTTAAAATAATTTTTCTAATTCCTTCATGCAATTATTATATACTGATTGTTATCTAGCAACTTGTTAAACTCATGTAATACTAATAATAGTGGATTGTTTCGTGTATAAAATACAATAGAGTAGCATGTTATCTTGGAATAACAGGTATCTCTTTCCAATCCTTACATATTCTTCCTTTCTTTTCCACAATTGCCAGGACCTTTAAGACAATAATGGAGTATGTAAGTATATTTTAATCCTGCCTCCACACACACACACACCCACCCATGGTATTACGGATCAAACTCAAAGGCTTCCCTCCTAGTTCACAAAGCTAAGGCCTTAACTCCTTTTCCAGATAGTACCATTACTGAACACTGCTTAACCCATTCTTGCCAAACTTCCTTGCCTGGTTGCTTTTCTTTCTCTTGCCCTTCAAAGATAATATTCCCGAAATTTTCTCTCTATATGTTGTTTGAACTCTGGCCCTCATGCTCTTTGAGCTTTTTTGGTTCATAGCTGACACTTGAGCCATTTCTTTTTTTTTTTTTTTTTTTTTTTGTCAGTCCTGGGCTTGAGCTCAGGGCCTGAGCACTGTCCTTGGACTTTCTCAAGGCTAGAGCTCTACCACTTGAGCCTCAGCACCACTTCTGGCTTTTTTCTATGTATGTGGTACCGAGGAATTGAACCCGGGTCTTCATGCATGCTAGGCAAGCACTTTAACCACTAGGCCAAACTCCCGGCCCTCTCTATATGTTGTTATTAACTATTTGGAAACCATCTTAAAGCCCATTATCAGCTTTCTAAACCAGGTGCTTTCATTTTCTTAGGAGCAAAACAGAAATAGGCCTTTTTTAGAAATGCTACATAGTCCCACCTCAAGTATCTTCCCTATATCACCTGCTCTCTTTCCTGTACTCCAGGAGAATATTTTCACTTAAACATGATGGTAAATTACCAAGGTCCCTAGATCTTCCCAGTGTTTTGGTTCCTGATTTATATGCAAATTCCTTTTCACAGAAAACTGTATGGGAGATTCTGCAGGAATTTATCTTGGTGAATTCCCTCAGTCCAGGGTCTAGCTGGCTTTCATGTTACTGGACCAAAGGAGCTGAGTCATAGTCATTTGAAGCTTGTGTGCAAAATCAAAAATACCGATGTGTTGATTTTGCAGTGAGAAGTGTAACTGCCCACAAGTATTCATCTCAGTTGGTGGGGGCATTCTCTCCTTTTCCAAAAACAAAACAAAAGCTAATTAAAATGTTCTTCTGCACTGTATCTGTTGAGAAAAGGAACAGAATAAAAGGCTGCGTTAATATGATTCAAATATTAATGGAGTATCGGGCTTTGATAAAGAAATGAGACCATCTCCACTATTAGACCCAGTTTCTGCACCCAGGCAAGATACTTCCTTCTTCAGACAGGGAACCTGCCAATAAACAAACATATCTGGCCTCAGCACCGAGGACGACCTTTGAAAGCGTTTGAAGACCACCCCACGAGGGCTCCCTTCTGTAAACATGTCAGGCAGGGTAAGTCCTCCCTTCCGCTTACCACGAATAAGCCCCACCGCCGGGCAGCCTGGCACGCCGCGAGCGTCCCCACACCAAGGCAGCTCCCCACCCCTTCTCCCCAAAGGCAATGTGGCGGACGGCTCCGGGGCACGGCCAGGCCGGCCGCCCCGCCGGCACGCGAGCCCTACCTCCCCGCTGAGGCCTTGGCCCTGCCGGGGACCTGCTCCAAGCCACCACCAACAGGTCTGCGAGGACCGCGAGGGCGCCGGCCGTGCAAGGACTCCGTCCTCGGGTCACTTCCTCACTCGCGGGATCCACTCCTGCGAAGACGGCAGAGAAGACGGGGGGGGGGTAGAACGGCAGGGGGCCCCGCGGTGGCTCGGCCAGCGCCTGACCTTCAAGCTCGGTCGGGCATCCGACCCCAAATTCGGAGATCCAGAGACACGTATCGCAGCGTCCGGATCGTCACGGCCCGAGCCTGCGTCCCCCAGGCCTCCCGGGATGGCTGAGCCAGCGGCAGCACGGCCGCGGGGGAACCTGCAGCGGGGAGGGCGAGGTCCCGCCCTCCCGCGCGCCCGCCCCGACCGGTCGGCCGGCGGCCTCGGCCTCACGTCCCCCAACCTCCGCCCCAGAGCGCGCGTGCGTGCGTGCGTGTGCGCGCCTGCGGCCGTCTCTCCGGCCACGCTCGGGGCCGCCCGCGTTCCTTCCGCCCAGAGAGGGGAAAAAGAGTCCCGCTCCCGCGCGCACGCGCGCCCGATTCTCGCCCCCCCACCCTCCCCCAAGAAAAGGATGTGGGCGCCGCGGCCGCGTCTCTGCGGCGAACCCAAGCCGGGCCGGACGGAGGGCGGCGGGGCGGGAGTGCAGCGGGGCTTCCCCGCCCCGCCCCCCGCTCCCCCCTCCCCCCTCCGCAGCCGGAACCTCCCTGCGGGGCGGAGTGATACCGCGGCGGAGTAGAGCGTGGCGCCCGCCGAGAGGAACGCCCAGGCCTGCGCGGGGCGGGCGGCGACGGAGGGAGGAGGGGAGAGAGGCGGGGCCGGGGCGGGCTGTTGTGAAGCGAGTGCGCTACCACCGGACCCGAACGGTTATGGCGGCTCCATATTAACTACCCCCTCCTCCCTCTCCTCCTTCGAGGTCCCCTCCTCCTCCCCCTCCTCCTCTCCCGCCCGCGCTCGGAAGCCCGACTCCCCCTCAGCCCCGACGCCGGCCTCTTCCCCCTCCCCTCGGCGACCATGCCCGGCATGATGGAGAAAGGGCCCGAGTTTCTGGGGAAGAGCCGCTCGAGCGCCAACGGCAGCGCCAAGAGCCCCGCGGGCAGCGGCGGCAGCGGCGCCTCCTCCACCAACGGCGGGCTGCACTACTCGGAGCCCGAGAGCGGCTGCAGCAGCGACGACGAGCACGGTGGTAGCCTCGAACTCCTCCCCGCCCCCCTCCCCCAGCCCCCTCCCTCCCCGCGCCGCGCGCTCGCCCGCCCGCCCCCCCTCCCCTCGGAGCCCGGGCGCTGCGGTAGCCTCGAACTCCCGGCGCAGTGCCGCGGCCCCCCGCGACCCCCGCGCCTCCGCCCTCCCCCTCCCCCCGCCCTCCCTCCGCCTCGCCCCCCCTCCCCGCCCCCACCGCTGCCATCTCGAGTGCCCGGAGTTTCCTCCTCACCGCCGCCGCCGCCGCTCCGCTCTTCCCTGCAAGCATTTAAAAAATATATATATTATATTTTTAATTAAGTATCAATTCCATTTTTTTTAAAAGTCCCTCTTTTCTTGTCCTCCCGTACCATTGTTTTTATTTTATATTATTTTTGGCATTGCTTTGCAGATGTTGGGATGAGAGTCGGAGCTGAATACCAAGCTCGGATCCCTGAATTTGATCCAGGTAGCTGTATTTGCTTAAGGAAAATCCCGTCTCTCCTTTTCGGGGGTGGAGGTGTGGGGGGGGGGAGTCGGTCGTGCGGATCCGGAGGTGGGGCGGGGAGGGGGATGTGGGCAGGGCAGGGCTGGGCAGCGCGGCGGCGGAGGCGTCTGTGGCCGGGGAGACTGTCTGGCTTGGCCGGGGCAGTGACAAGGCGTGTGGCAGATGGGTGCGTTGCAAGGTTAACATGGTTCCTTGTGGAAGCCGCTTGCCTACTGGTGCCATCGCCTTTCTGCCCCCCCCCCCACCCCCCGGGATCAGAGTCGGGATGCGGGGAAGCACGCGGCTTTGCGGGGAGGGGGGGGTCCGGGACTCCGAGGGTCGGGGAGCGGCAGCTGGGAAGCCAAGGGCTGTGCGTGGAGGGGACGAACCTGCAGATGTCAGTGGTCGTGCTCCCGGCCCTCGGAGGCCGGGCCCACCGGGAGCCCGCGGCCGCACTCCGCAGCGCCGACGCCCGGGTGGCTGTCACTCGTTGGCCAACCCTGCCCACCCCCCTCTCAGGCGGAATTGCCCCCTCTTCTTAGAGGCCAGGCGGTGTGGCTTCTTTGGCCGGCTGTGGCACATCTGCAAAGTGCTGGAGTCGAGGAGGAGAAGGGGTGGGGGCAAAAGGGCGGGGAGATGCCAGAGGCACACCTCGGCTCGCCAGCCAGCCCTGGGAAGTCAAACCGCAAGACAGTGGATGCAGCTGCCAAGGAGACATTTTCTCTCCGAGCAGCCAGGTTCTAGCGTCCTCTGCCAACCCAGCTTGCAGGCTCCCTGTCTACTTTTCTCCAAACAGGCTCCCTGGCGGTCACGGGATTTCAGCTTGCGCTGGGATTGGGCGAGAGTTCTGCATATGGAGGCGCCTTACTGGAGCCTCAAAACCGTGTGTGTGTGTGTGTCCGTGTCCGTGTCCGTATGGAGACGCCTTACAGGAGGCGCCTTACTGGAGCCTCAAAACCGTGTGTGTGTGTGTGTGTGTGTGTGTGTGTGTGTGTGTGTGTCCGTATGGAGACGCCTTACAGGAGCCTCAAAACCGTGTGTGTGTGTGTGTGTGTGTGTGTGTGTCCGTTCGTGTATCCCTGTGTCCCTGTGTCCTCATCCTCCCCACCCAGCCTAGACCCTCTTTAGTACAGACTTTCCAAAAGCTTTGAAAACCCTTTCTTACACTTGCCTACCGGTAATAACATTTTATCAGCCCCGAGTTACATATTTAGTAGGGCTTACAGGTATTTTCTCGAGTGAAACAGCCTGTTTAATGATCAGGATAGAGATGAATATTTTCCCCCTACCTTCCCATTAGGATAGTGTAAGGTGATATTTACCAGCCATTTAAAGAAGTCAAGTAGCTCGTCCAGCCCCACCTAGGGAGGGTAAAATAACATTAAAAGGATTGTCAGGACAGTCTTTTCTGATAGGTGAAAACAGTGATACAGAAATCTCCACTAGATTTTGGGTTATTTTCAAAATGACACAACTGTTAGTACATTTTATTCAGACTCAGCATATGTACTGGTGGGCTTCAGTGTTGTATGAAGCTAATTTTCCTTACCGATGTAACTGGGAGGTGAATGACACTTTTACATGGTTCTGCTTCATGGTTTAGCTTGACATTTAGAAAGAGCATACCCTGGCTTAAGGAGAGATGGAACTTAATTCCCCTCTCAACTTTTATTTTTGTGCTATGAGCAAGTCCTTAGTCTCCCCAAGCCTCAATTTCCCTAGCTTTGCAAACTATTTCATGGCATTCTTGCCAGGATTAAATGACTGGGTATATGGCAGTTATTCAATAAAGATTAAATATCATAAATATGAAATGATTCCTAATATATTTATACCTTTTGGCTTGGTGCTGTCATTGATACTCTGCTTTTTATGTACTGATAAATTTTTGTCCACATTAGAACTCTATAGCCAGATGGGATTTTTTGGTTTGGTTTGGTTTGGTTGATTGGTTTTTGGTTTTTGCCAATTCTGGGGCTTGAACTCAAGGCCTGGGCACTGTCCAAGAGCTTTTTTTTGCTCAAGGCTAGCACTCTGCACTTGAGCCACAGCACCACAGTACCATATTGAGGAACTGAACCTAGGGCTTTGTGTGTGGTTGACAAGCACTCTACTGCTAGGCTACACTCCCAGCCTGTAGCCAGATTTTCTAAGTTAATAAACATACCTCTGTTTTTTTTTTTTCCCCCATTAGGGCTATTTGTGTATTGGTTTTCTAGAAAACTATGTACAACTTGATGAGGTGACTTCCTAAGAGCAAGACTTAATGCTAGAACAAACTGAAACAGTTTTCTGATTTTGTTACTCAACGATAAATTGAACTATGCAACAAATCCAAGAATAACTGGAGTATTTTCAGTTTATTCAGACTATAATTGATATTCATTATAGAAAGGATAAGCATCACATTTAAATTTTTTACTTTTTAGCAATTTCTAAGAGCAGTGAAAAAGTTACTTTTTCTTTTTTTTTTTTGCCAGTCCTGGTCTTGGGCTCAGGGCCTGAGCACTGTCCCTGGATTTTCTCAAGGCTAGGGCTCTACCACTTGAGCCACAGCACCACTTGTGGCTTTTTGCTGTGTTTGTGGTACCAAGGAATTGAACCCGGGTTCTTCATGCATGCTAGGCAAGCACTCTACCACTAGGCCAAACTCCCGGCCCATAAAAGTTACCTTTTTTTGTGTGCTAGTAATGAGGCTTAGATTCAGGGCTTTGAGCTCTTGCTTAGATTTTTTTATTTTTCCTTGAAACTGGCACTCTACCACTTGAGCAATCTCTATACTTTGGTCTTTTTGCTTATTAATTCGAGGTGATAAGAGTTTCTCAGATTTGTCTGCCTGAGTTGGCTTCAAACCTGGATTCTCAGAACTCAGCCTTCTGAGTAGCTAAGATTACAAGCATAAGCCACCAGCACACAGCACTCTTTCTTTTTCATTTCATCTTTTATCTTATAAACAGCTCAATCAATTTTGAGAGACAATACTGAGATTTGAACTTAGGGCCTTGTGCTTACTAGGCAGTCGACCTGCCCCTTGAGCCACATTCCCAGCACTTTTTTGCTTATTATTTAGGTAGGATCTTGCGCTGTTACTGGAGATGACCTGGAGTTAGGATCTTCCAAATGTGTGCCCTCTTGCGCTGAGATTATGATGATGAGAATGTAGATGAATTTTTGTGGAAAATATTTTTATTAGAAGAAAGATAGTGGTGCTGATAGATATTGAGCACATCTACAATGAGTACACTTGAGAAAAATATAGGTTTATATTAGTTACTGACTCAGAGTAGAGATTCTGTTACCTTAAGGGATCATTTTTATTAATGTCTTTTACTAATGAATTCTCATCTTTCGACTATGACTGCTAACCTCATGAGGAATGGTTTGGGAGGTGATCATGTCTCATCTTGTTTTATAGCCTTCCATCCAGTATAGCATAGTCACCTTAGATGAATTATGTGACTTCTCCAAGCTTTAGATGATGTTAACTCTTACCACAAGACTAAAACTAATGTATATAAAACATTGGTTTCAAAAATTTTTGCCTTAGTACCCATAAAAGTTTTTTGAAGAAACATTCACATATTTTAAAGTTAACGTCTGTTATTTGCTATTCAGTTTAAATAGTTCCAGAATATAATCTCTGGTATATTAAAAAATAGTACTGTGAAACAAAAGTGTTATCCTTATTTTAAATACATCCAATTAAATAAATTCTGTGGTCATAGAGTATAATACTGTCTTTATACATTGTTAGGCTCTTAGAAATTCTGAAAGTTTACACTCTTCTTTCTTGTCTTTGGAAGGCAGCTATGCTGACCACTATAATGAGATCATTTCCATGTATTTGACCCACATAATCTTATCTTCCATAGTATATGTGTGTTCTTAAAAGGGTATTGTTAATTACCTACCCAGCTTTTCTGCCACGCTTACTGATATGTCCAGAGTTTCTTGGTAAAAAAAAAAAATGTATTCTTTTGAGCATAAAATTCTAAGTGTTAAATCTCTATCCTGAATTCATGTGCAGTTGATTAACACTGTAGTCATTAATAATGCCTTAAGTAAGGTTATACAGTTTTAGACAGTGAGCCCTTAAGATCTAGAATAAAAAGATATGTCCACTTTTAAAATCATTTAAAGAGAAAAGTATTTGACAGAAATAAAATGACCATCCAACATACCATTTTCCCCCTTGAGTTAAGAACTTTTATCATGTCATTTAAAGGAAGCACTTTACAGCTCCCCGTTGGCATAGTGAATAGCATCACTACTCTTGCACTTTGGATCCATGGTTAAGTAAAGTAATAGTTACCGGAACATATACACTGCAATACCACTGCAGTTGATTTGATAACAAAGTTATAGTACTTACATTGTAAGTTTGTGGGACAAAAGGATGATTCCTATTCCAGACAGGACAGAATGGGACTCTAGATTTCATATGACTTGGATTGGTATGCACTTCAGTATTTTATGACCACAGTTGAGCGTGGAAAGTGAAGCCTCAGATAAGAGGGAGACTCCTATTTGACTTATACTGCATATGAGTCTTTAGGCAGATTGCCTGAAAACAACAAAATTGAACATTTGAAAATGAGTTTTAAAACTCAGGCTCCTATACCCCTAGAAAAGTCTTTGCTTCCCACAATTTGAAGCCTATATATTTAGTATGAAAAGTCTAGTCTATAAGTAGTAGAATTAAAACATTTGGAGCATCTTACACATTCTTCATTGACTGTATGTTTCGTATACTCCATTGAAGCTCTCATTTTTCGTGTCACAAGGAAATCTAAAAAGAAATTTGCTATTTCTATAGAAATTCTAGCTTTTCAAATTAATATGTTTATGTAGAAGAATTTTTTTTGTTTTTTGCAGTTACGGTGTTTGAACATAAGGCCTTGCACTTTCTAGATAAGCACTCTGCCGCTCAAGCCACACACCCAGCCTAATCAAATATTTTTGTTTCATAGTAGTTGGTTGTACCCAGAAATGTATAAATTTGTTTTGTAAATTTTGATTAAGAGAGCTAAATGATTTCAAAGAAATTAAACTTTAAATGTCTTATATTAAAAAGTTAAGAATTGATTAACTGTTTTATAAATAATATGCTACTATAGTATATATAGTATATATAGTCATATATATATAGTCTTAAAATTATGGTACCAAGCTAAATTTTGTTATTTGTTACTTAAAGATAATTCTGAAGCTTGGTTACTTGATTGGTGAGTCAGATTTTCAGTGATTTTTCTGAATATCAGACAGTATTGAAATATTATCCTAGTTACTTTCAGTAGATAAAAATAAACAATGAGCTGGGGAGTGGCTCACGCCTATAATTCTAGCTACTCAGGAGGCTGAGATCTGAGGATCTAGGTTAAAAGCCAGCCAGGGCACAAAAGAACCTGAGACTCATCTCCAGTTAACCTCTAGAAAACGGAAGTGGGACTTGGCTCAAGTAGCCTTGAGCTGAAGAGCTCAGGGAGCTCGGCCCAGGCAGCTCAGCCCAGGCCGAGATCAAGCCCCATGACCACCCCCCCCCACACACACACAATAATAATAAAATGAACAATGATTTGTGTGCTTTAAGTATTTGTTAATTCTTACCTTTATATTGGAAAGTGTGAAACACTGGATGCAAAACATCCTAAGGGCCCTGTATCAGTGGCTCCTACCTGTAATCCTAGCTACTCTTGCAGACTGAGATCCAGAGGATCACATTTCAAAGCCAGCCTGGGCGGGAAAGTCCAGAAGATTCTATCTTTAAAATAGCTAGTAAAAAGTCAGGCTGGAAGTGTGGCTCAAATTGTAGAGCCTGAGCCAAGTGAGTGAGCAAGCTTGAGACTGAGTTCAAACCCTGGTACTGAAAAAAAACAATAGAAAAAGAAAAAGGACATAAGGCATAGATGATTTTGGGGGGGGGGTCATGGGGCTTGAACTAAGCCTAGGCGCTGTCCCTAAGCTCTTCAGCTCAAGGCTACCACCCTACCCTTGAGCCAAGCCCCACTTCCTGTTTTCTAGAGGTTAATTGGAGTTAGGAGTCCCAGGTCCTTTTGTTTTTGTGCCTAGGCTGGCCTTGAACCTTGACCTCCAGATCTTAGCCTCTTGAGTAGCTAGGATTACAGGCATAGTCACAGTACTTTCTCCTAACTGTTTATAGGAGAGGACTCAGACCTGAGTTCTAAAATAGTTCTCAAAATACGATTTTAGCAAGTAAGTCTCTTGTTTAAAAGGAATTGGTATAAGAGGACATTAGCCATCTGAGTTATGGTCCTGTGGAATTTATTTAATGGATTGATGAGGGATAAAACGAAGCCTTCTAAACTGGTTGCTGGTGGCTCCTAGTTACTTAGGAGGCTGAGGATTGTTGTTCAGAAACATCCCAGGCAAGAAAGTCTGAGATTCTTATCTCAGATTCTTATTCTTACCAATAAACTACTCAAAAGTACTGGAAGTGGTGCTGTTGCTTAAGTGGTAGAGCGCTAGCAAAAAACCCAGGAACAAAGCCTAGGCCCAGAGGTCAAGCCTCAGAACCAGCAGTAAATAAATAAATAATCTTTGTATGGTGCCTTTGTATTATTGCCTGATAACTTTGTATGAAGATTGTAGTAAGTAGTGTAGATAGTTCCCTTATCCCTGATGTACTTTATCCCAAATGCCTTGTAACCTAAGAAACCATCATAATTTAACCTGAGAATCAGTATGTTATAGGAACAAGTTTTGAGTTCTGGCTATTGGTAGTAGCTATTGTTAATGTATAAAAGTGGGTTACAAATCAAGCACCAGTGGCTCACACCTATAATACTACTCTGGCAGCTGAGATATGAGAATGACAATTCAAATCCAGCTCAGTCAGGAAAGTCCAGGAGACTCTTAACTCCAATTAAGTACCAAAAAAACAGAAGTGGGAACTGTATAGTTCAAGTGATAGAACACTAGCCTTGAGCAGAGAGCTCAAGAACAACACCCAGGCCCTGAGTTCAAACCCCAGGACTGCCAGAGTTACCATGTATTCATAAACAAGTTGTCATTGCTTTATGTGTTGATACTTTTAATTAACTTATGGCCAAAAATTAGTTAGAAACCAAAGACTGCCAAATAAGTATTAAAAGTGCATGCCTGCAATGAATATAGTTGTTCTAGGTAGCTGTGTTGGGCTTCTCTTCATACAGGGCTGAGTTCTGACATTCTAGATTTTAGCATAGTAGGAATATGTTAAGAAGGGATAGAATATTTCTAGACTTAAAAGTATACTTTCCAGTTACATTAAAAAAGAAATGGCATTATTTTGCCTTTAAATTATTAAAGAGAATGAATATTTGTGTAAATAGGAAATGTAATCAAATTAAGCTTAAAATTGTCAGATTTAATGAGAAATAAAATTTTAAATGAACACAAACACTAGTACTCTAATCTAGGCCCATTTAGATCTGAGTCATTACCAATTTCTGGGGCATTCTGTAGTTTAAAAATGGTGATGTGGCTCAAAGTGTTATAGCACTAGCCTTGAGCTGAAGAGCTCAGGGACAGTGCCCAGGCCCAGAATTCAAGCCCTATGACTGACCAAAAAAAGATGTAATTTACCTAAAAAAGATTAAAGTGGCCAGCAATCAGCACTTGGAAATTTTACTTTTTTATGTATATTTCTATATGTCTATTTATGTGTGTATGAATTTATTTAGCAGTATTGGGGTTTGAGGCCAGGGCCTTGAACTTGCTGACATGAGCCATGCCCCTGTCCCTTTCTGTGTTAGGTTTTCAGATTGTAATTGTCTTGCTTTTTGCCCAGGAATCTTCCTACCTAAGCCTGCCAAGTAACTGTGTTTGTAGTCATGTACCACTGTGTCTGGCTTGTTTATTCATATAGAGTGGCACTAATTTTTTGCTTGAGCTGACCTGGAACCATAGACCTGCTGACCTCCATCTCCTGAATAGCTGGGATTACAAGCATGAGTTCCTGAATGTGGCCTTCATTTTCAAAAATAAGATACTATCATTACTGTAAATATTATTCCTTCTCCTTGGTTTTCTATCCTTTGTCTTGCTGGTATTGTACTAAAACAAAGTTTACTTTATGTTTACTTGAATGTAAATAAAATCCATCATATTCAAAGTAATTAATTTTTTTGCCAGGTGCAACGAAGTATACAGATAAAGACAATGGAGGGATGCTTGTATGGTCTCCCTATCACACTGTTCCAGATGCCAAATGTAAGTTTTCTGAGATTGAATGTTAAGGTCAATGGGGATTTATCAGCCAGTTTCATGTGCAACTTATATTTCTTTGTGAATCTTTTAGGTCCTCATACAGTTTTAATCCTTTTTAATGGAGGTTATTGTGTTAGAATATTCTTGCTTTTGATCAATTTGTGCCTGGTACATGAAGAATGAAAAAAAGGTAGGATCTGATGGCATTGCTGCTTAAGTCCTCAAGCAGGGGAGGGAGTTACTCTGTAGACATATGCACAGGCTTTTCCTCAGTCTATGAAGCTGTAAAGAAATACCTTCAAACGTCAAAGAGCCCACTACCATTACCATTTTAAAGAGGAAAGGGGAAAGAACTGACTTCAGCAGCCATCAGGTCAACTTTGTACTCTCCATTTCTGGACGGAGACCTCCTGGATCATTGATCATGCACTTCTTGAATCATGGTGTGGCTTTAGACTTCAGTGTGATGTAGCGGACCTGATCCTTTGCGGCACATCAGATATAGGAAACGTGCAGGTAACAGCACTGAGATTCCACCCCTCCATTCAGTTGTCATTGAATTTATTAAATAACAACAGCAGCAGCACTGAGCAGCCATTCTAGTGTCTATAAAATAAGCTTATCTTTTAAAATATATTGTGGCTTATTTAGTTTCAAGAAAATTAACACTGTCCTATATATCATGTACATAATAAGTCTAATCATGTTTAGTAATAAGGGAACTAAAATGTAAAATTGAGTATGCTTTTTCATACCTGATAGTCTTTCCTATTTAAATGCTATAGAATACCACCAGCTAAAAGTCTTATGGGTAAGAGACCCTATTGTGTGCCCTTAAGGCATTCCTGATAGGAAACATGAAATAGTTTGGTTTGAAACTATAAACTGAGAATCTGAAAAGAGATAGTTGACTTCCAATCTGCATTACATCCAAAGATTCTGTTCAGGGACTGACCTTGTTTTATACAATGATGCATTTCTTAGCAAAATTGAAAACAAAATCTGGAAAGCTAGTATTTCCATGTGGAATGTTCACTGAAGGTCTAGGGCAATGATTTTCAACCTGATTATGAATTGAAATCAAGTGTATTGCTTTAAGAAGCACTAATGTCTAAGCTATCTCAAACCAATTAGATCATGTTTTCAATGTTAAAGCCTGGGCATCTTGTTTTTTAAGGCTCTCTCACTGATTATAACACATAGTCAGGGTTGAGAACCTTGGGTGAACTGGTATTGATTTAGTTTTCTGTCTACACTACTGTAAGATACTATTGCTAAACTTAGTACTTATTGCGATCTATCATGTATTTAGTAATACAGATTCTAAGTAAAATGCAGTATTTGGATTTTCTGTACCAAAAACTTATTTAAACTTAAGGAGATGAATTAGCATTTATAAAAAATAGTTACTGTTTTTAGCAGCAGTTGTTGTAATAGGGCATTCATTTATTAAACTCTACTGACCAATAATAAATAGCCAATACTGACAAGTACTTAAAATACCCGGTGCTGTCCCAAGTACTTTTGGGTATTAGTTCCCGTAATCATGGAAGAAAGATACTGTTTTTTTGTTTTTTTGTTTTGGTTTTTTTGGTCTTTTGGGTTTTTTGTTGTTGTTGCTTTTGGTCGGTCATGGGGCTTGAACTCTGGGCCTGGGCGCTGTCCCTGAGCTCTTCAACTCAAGGCTACCACCCTACCCCTGGGCCTGAGCATTATCCCTGAGCTCTTCAGCTCAAAGCTACTGCCCTACCCCTAGAGCCACAGTGCCACTTCCGATTTTCTAGTGGTTAATTGGAGATAAGAATCTCACGAACTTTAGTGCCCAGGTTGGCTTTGAACCACGATTCTCAGATCTCAGCCTTCTGAGTAGCTAGGATTACAGGTGTCCAGCTTCTATTGTTTTTTACAGTGTGGAAACTAGATACAAAAGTTCACATCACTCGAGGGCAGGAGTTTGGCCTAATGGTAGAGTGCTTACCTAGCACACACAAAGACCTGGGTTCAATTTCTCCATACCACATACATAGAAAAGGCTGATTGTGGTACTATGATTCATGTGTAGAGCTCTAGCCTTGAGAAAGCCCAAGAACAGTGCTCAGGCCCTGAGTTCAAGCCCTGACAGGCAAAAAAAAAGTTCATATATCACTCAACCATAACCAGGAAACTAGAAAAAACAGAAAATCCAGCTGTTAGATATAGCTAGATCAGCTTTTAAGTTTGAGAAAATGTCTTAAAGCCCAAGTCTCTTCAAATAAAGACTAATGAAAAAAATCAAGAAATCATCTTAGTTGGGCACTGGTGGCTCACTCCTAGCTACTCGGCGGACTGAAATCTGAGGATTTCTTTTTTTTTTTTTTTTTTGCCAGTCCTGGGCTTGAGCTCAGGGCCTGAGCACTGTCCTTGGACTTTCTCAAGGCTAGAGCTCTACGACTTGAGCCTCAGCACCACTTCCGGCTTTTTTCTATGTATGTGGTACCGAGGAATCGAACCCGGGTCTTCATGCATGCTAGGCAAGCACTTTAACCACTAGGCCAAACTCCCGGTCCCTAGGCCAAACTCCCGGTCCCTGAGGATTTCAATTTGAAGCATAAGCAGGATAAACCATAAGACCCTTAACTAATTAGCCACCAAAAAACCTGAAGTGGAGCTTAGGGATAACACCCAAGCCCTGAGTTCAAGCCCTAGCACCAGCACAAAAAGAAGAAATTACCTTAGTATTTTATACTGCAATTAGGTATTCTATTGTCTAAACACTTAAGTATTTTTTAGTATGCAAAACTAATTATAGAAACATCACATTTAATACATCATACATGAACTTAGAGATGTAAATAAAATTAGAGATAATAAAATTTTAAATTAGGTGAGCCTGTTTATATCAGTCTCTTTGTGTTCATGGAAGATGGTTTGGTTATTGTTTTATCCCTGTATAATAATTACTTAATCTTGCCATGTTAAAAGAAAAAGCAGACCTGGGCAATTTATTTTAAAGAAAATAATTATATACCATTTTTTTCATTACAGTGGATGAATATATTGCAATTGCAAAGGAGAAACATGGTTACAATGTTGAACAGGTATGCAATCTTTTTTTTTTTCTTTTTGAGATAGTCTCACTTTGTTGCTCAGGGAGACGCAAACTTCTGAGTTCAAGTAATCTTGCTTTAGTCTTCCAAATAGCTAAAAGTACAGATATGTACCCTGCTTTTGAAGTACAGATTCTTACACCTTATTTAAAATAAGTATTATTTCAGCCTTTATAACTAATAGTAATAAGTAGATTTGCTATCAGTGAAGTTGAAAAAAAGATAAAGTTTCTATGAACTTGTATTACCAACTAACTTTCTAATTAGCAACTTGGCAAATTGATCATCATGCAGTTATTTTATCAGTTTTATCTAAACATAAGTTATTTGTGGATTTGGAAGCCTTTGATTTGCCTATTTTGTTTTTTTTTTATGTTAAACAGTTTTATTTCGCACCTAGCATGGAGAATCATACTTGGTCTTTTTTTTTTTTGCCACTCTTGGGGCATGAACCCAGCACCCAGGTACCTCTTTGCACTTAAGGCTAACATTCTACCACTTGAGCCACAATGCCACTTCCAGCTTTTTCTTAGTAGTTTGTTGGAGATAAGAGTCTCACAGTCTTTAGTTCCCTGGACTGGCTTTCAACCTTGATCCTCAGATCTCAGCCTCCTAAGTAGCTAGGATTATAGGCGTGAGCTACCACAGCCCAGTGCCTATTTTGTTCTTAAACCTTGTTTTTCTGTTTAATATATATTTGGAAAAGTTATTCTTTTAAAACATTTTATGTTTATCTGTTCATTTTCATGTTGATACCCAAGTACAGAAAATCACTCTAATATTTTAATGTTTTATATCTTTTGAAGAATGAAAGTATATCCTTTAAATGATATTTAATAATCTATAATAATGATAAGTTCTTATTATAATAGAGAAGGAAATATGAAATTTTTGTAAATGGGCTATTTCAGGCTTTCTTATGACCTGGCAATTAAGTCATTGAAGTAATTTATATGCCTTCTGGTAATTCTATATGCAATAGGTAAAAAAGAACTTTAAAAATATGTGTGATAAAATATTAAATTTTAAAAGTTGCAATAAACCCTTCTTGAAAGTATTTGAGCTTATAATACACTTATAAAATGTTAAAACTTGGATAATTTCCTGTCCCAAGTGAGTATTTCTGGTTTTGAGTTATAATTGAGTTTTATTCAACCGTTGGTTTCATTCACATATTGAGGTACTGGATATATACCTGTTAATATTTCTCCTACACATTGAAAAATATTGTGTGTGGGTAAAAGTCATATTATAGGCCTACAAACCTACGTTAGAAATTAAAGTTACTGTTCAACTCAGTTTTTCGTAGATTCTGCATCACGTATGGGATATATATACATTTACTGTTCTGAAGCTCTGATTTAAATAAATAAATAAATAAATAAACTCTGCTAATTGGACATTCCTGATTAAAACCCCTGAACTGTCAATTTATCTTGAGTTGAAGTCATAGGCTTAAACTTTTAACTGAATTTACATTTAACTTTCTTAAATATGATGGGACATAAATCCATTGAAACCAAAGGGGAATGATTTCTCTTCAAAGGCACTTGGCATGTTGTTCTGGCATAAACATAACATTGAGAAGTCACTTGCTGATCTCCCTAATTTCACTCCCTTTCCGGATGAGTGGACAGTGGAAGATAAAGTCCTATTTGAACAAGCCTTTAGTTTTCATGGGAAGAGCTTTCACAGGATTCAACAAATGGTATGGTGGTTTTGGTCTTATTATGATTCATTCCTGAATGAGATCCTATGTTACTATTGAATACTTCCTAAGTATTAAACACAAAAAACTATTTTCCCTTTGTTTAAAAAGCTTTTTGAAGTACTTCAAAGTATATTTGCATTTGGTTGTATTATACCCAGTCTTTTACGCATGATAGTTATGTGCTACTTCATTTTAACCAGTTTATTTTGACTTGTGTATGTAATAGTTACTAAATATTTGTTATTCCAGGGTAACTTTATTTTTGAATATCTTACTTTTTTGATAGTAGAATTTTATTTCTTACTTTATATATTTTAGAAGAATTAAAATCCGGCTGGGCGCTGGTAGCTCACACCTGTAATCCTAGCTACTCAAGAGGCTGAGATCTGAGAATGGTGGTTCAAAGCTAGCCCAGACACTAAAGTCCATGAGACTTTTATCTCCAGTTAACCACCAGAAAACTGGAAATGTCACTGTGGCTCAAGAGGTAGAGTGCTAGCCTTGAGCCAAAGAGCTCAGGGACAGCCCCTAGGCCCAGAGATGAGCACCATAGCCTACCAGAAAAAGAAAAGAAAGAAAATCAAAGTCCATTTTTTAAAATCCTATTTATTTTAGAAAACCCATTAAACATTTTGAATTAATTTCAGTAATAATGTCTTTTTGGTGGGTGAAGGTGATTGGAATCACCGCTTTACATTTATAATTCTTAAAGATTTTAGTACAGTATTAAAATGATATAAATCTGATATGACACTGCATTTTTTTTTTTTTGCCAGTCCTGAGCTTGAGCTCAGGGCCTGAGCACTGTCCCTGGACTTTTCTCAAGGCTAGCACTCTACCACTTGAGCCTCAGCACCTCTTCTGGCTTTTTTTTATGTATGTGGTACCAAGGAATTGAACCTGAGTCTTCGTGCATGCTAGGCAAGCACTCTACCACTAGGCCAAACTCCCAGCCCATGATACTGCATTTTAATCAAGAATAAAAATTAGATGTTTACGAATACCTCTAGGTATCTTCCACAATTGAAGAGAATATTTTTCTTGGGGAATTTGTTTGCTTACTTGTCAATGTGATCATTAGTCACTTTATTCAAAGACTTCATTAAACTCTGGTTTACATTATTTACAATTTTTAAGACCTCAATATAAGTCTTAAGTATTCAGAAAAATTTACTGTTGAGAATTGAATTATAAGGACTTCTTAAACATTTTGCCCCATGAAAGAGGCCAGATTCAAAAGGCCGCATATGGTATGATTCCATTTATGTGAAATGTCCAGGTAAATCCTCCCAGACAAGAAGTTGAGTGTTTGCCAGAGAAGGGGGGAAAGGAAATAACAGGGAATGACTGCTAATGGATATAGAATTTCTAGTTGAGGTTATAAAAATGTCATGGAATTAGATGGAGATAACAGCATAACTTTACAAAACCATAGTAAAAATACTGAGTTGTACACTTAACATGGTGAATTTTATTATATCCTAAAAATTCCAACTCAGTTCCAGAGAAATCAGAGAAATTGAGTAGTTTTTTCTGTAATTTTTTTTGTATTTTTTTTCTTTTTCTTTTTCTTTTTTTTTTTGCCAGTGCTGGGCTTGAGCTGAAGGCCTGAACACTGTCCTTGGACTTTCTCAAGGCTAGAGCTCTACCATTGGAGCCTCAGTACCACTTCCGGCTCTTTTTTCTATATATGTGGTACAGAGGAATCGAACTGGGGTCTTCGTGCATGCTAGGCAAGCTAATTGAGTAGTTTTTTAAGGAAATTATTATTGAATGTTTACATGGCTAGAGACTTGTGAGGACATTCTATTCTATGTTAGTTCATGACATCTTCCATTTCCTCCTCAGAACAAACAGTGCTGTTTATTCAAATGTGTCATGACATTGATATATTGGGGTACTATGACTTTTTTTTTCCTCTTAAAATTATTTTATTAAATTGATTCATTGGGAATTAAATCTTTTAGTGTTTAGTTCAATATTGTACATATACATGGTTTTGCCCATAAATATCATAACTCAGTCTTCAAAGAAATGAAATTTATTTCCAAGTGGTATCCTCAAGTTATGTATGACATGTAAATTTGAATTACCTGCATGAATAACAGACAAATTGATTGAATTACAGAAGTCGCATAAATTACTTTTAACAGCAATTTTTAGCTAATAATTTATCAGGTAGCCCCAAAATATTTTTCATTTTTGGCTTATCAAAGAGTAGTATCAATTATATATCTTGTTAATCAGAATTTATGAATAAAACTTGCTAATATTAACAGGATTTCTTTTTAAGCTTCCAGATAAGACAATTGCAAGCCTTGTAAAATATTACTATTCTTGGAAAAAAACTCGCTCTAGGACAAGTTTAATGGATCGACAGGCTCGTAAACTAGCCAATAGACATAATCAGGGTGACAGGTAGGTTGGATGCCTTACTATAGTTATATTGTTAGGGACTTTGCATTGAATTGCTTATATTTCATAAATAAAAAAAAATTTTCCCAGTACTTTAAGTATTCTTACTGTGACAGGCTGAGCCACGTGGTTAGAAGTCTTAGTAATAAGAATTTTCCTTCAACTCTAAACTGTAATCATAAGTGCTTTTTACTGTTGATATATTCAGTGAATATATTTACTGTTGGAGAAGATATTTCTGTGGAAGATTCATTCCACATTTACCTACAAAACTGAAGTTCCCATTATTGTAATTGTCTTACTGGTGGTAGAAAATCATTTTGTTTCTTGGCTTTTGTCTGTCTTTACACTCCAACTGGAGAACTGAAATTTGTATTACGTCTAATTATATGTGTTCTCTTTCTCATATGTTTCTTTCTAAATCTCTTTTCCATTGATTAGCTTTATTTTTGTAGCTAGAAATGTTTGCTAAAATGGTTCTTTAGCTCATAAAGAATAGCTGTTTCAAACAGTATAAAAATCTAATTTACGAATTCATCATCACGATGAAAGTTCTTTTTTTTTAATATTTAGTAAAATTATTAGAAGGTATATTACAGTTTGGTAAGAGAATGAGGATAAAATAAAATGAAAGAAAATTACGTCTACTATTTCTTTGTTTCAGTGATGATGATATGGAAGAAACACACCCAATGGATGGTAATGATAGTGATTATGATCCTAAAAAAGAAGCCAAAAAAGAGGTAATGTTCATTAGAAGTTCTTGTCGATGTTCTGCAAAACTATTTAAAAGTAATTTATAGTAGCTCATATTAAGAAATAGCAGTGTGTGTTCATGTGCACGAGTGCATATGTGCATGTATCAATCCTCAGGGCCTGGGTGCTGACCCTAAGTTCTTTTTCTCAAGGCTAGCGCTCTACCACTTGAGCCACAGCTGCATTTGTGACTTTCTGATGGTTAATTGGAGATAAGAGTCTCATGGACTTTCCTACCAAGCTGCCTGGCTTCAAACCATAACCCTCAGATCTCAGCCTCCTGGGATTATAGGCTTGCACCATCAGCACCTGGCTAAGTTAAGATTTACTGTTTTTTGATGGTACTGGAGATTGAACTAAATGGGTTGTTTACCACTTGAGCAACTTCCTCAATCTGTCAATCCTCTTATATACTCAGTTTCATGTCCCTTTCTAGCTCTCGTCATTACTTTAAATTCTTATAATGTTGTTTTTTTTTTTCTTGAACTCAGGGCCTGAGCACTGTCCTTGTTACAGCACCACTTCCCGCTTTTCTATGTATGTGGTACCAAGGAATCGAACCTGGGTCTTCATGCATGCTAGGCAAGCACTCTACCACTAGGCCAAATTCCTGACCCATATATTAATGAATTTTTTAAGCCTACTCTACCTGAAGTTGATACTTTGCTAATTTCCTTTCTACTGATAGTCTCAAATTCCTTGTTTTTTTCATCTCCCCCTCATCCAAACTTGACCTTTCTATTCTGTTTCCCTGACTCTTCTGCTATATCTTTTATAGCCTTATATATAAACCCAAAATGTACTAGTGAATTCATTTTTTTCTCTTTTTTGCCAGTTCTGGGGCTTGAACTCAGGGCCTGGGCGCTGTCCTTGGGTTTCTCAAGGCTCTAGTGTTCTACCACCTGAGCCACAGCACCACTTCTGGCTTTTCTGTGTATGTGGTACAGAAGAATCAAACCTAGGGCTTTGTGCATGCTAGACAACACTCTATCACTAGGCCACGATCCTGGCCCAGTTGAATTCTTATATTGAAGGGCCTTTGCAGGAGAAAAATAGCACCATTTTGTAAATTGATGCTACTACAAAAATAAAGTAGCTTCCCATCTCAAGGTCTTAGTACCTCTCATATCTTTACCTCTAACTCTTGGTTTTTTCCTTTGGCAATATATGATCCTTTTTAAGTATGCAGGACACAGCAAATCTTGTATACAAGATTTTATTTTATTATCTAGGCAACTATTACTCTGTTTCTCTACCTGTCTTCTCTAGCAGCTATACTCTTTCAACCATACTCTTGAGTTTGCCTTAGCCTGTTTCTGTCTCATCCCTTCACTGAAATTGCCAGCAGATAAACCACTGACCTAACTACCACATTCAGTGACTAATTACCCATTGTGTCCTACTTTTACTTATATTATTTCATAGTATTAACCCTTCCCTTCTTGGAAATATTTTACTTGTAGCTATGTATGGTGTCACAAACCTATCATGCCATCACTGGGGAGAGTCATGAGGTTGAAACTAGCTTGAGCTATGTAGTAAGATCTTGTCTCAAAAAAATAGATAAGGAAATAATCTTTGGAGTACCTTTTGTTGATTCATGTCTACCTTTTAAATTATGTGTCTTCATTTTAGTGACATCTTTTTTCTTTCCATTTACTTCACTCACTTTGTTTCTCTCAAATAATTATAAATTTTTTCTCTTCTCTCTTTTGATTGCCCTACTTTCAGCTATTTTCTGTCTTTTCCCCAGATTTTGCATATTACCCTTTCAGTCTACTGCTCCTGTTTGCAATGTCATCTTTTCAAAACCAGTCTTCCTGTGCATCCCTTCTATGGTTTGGTCTACAGAAGGACTATCATAAACTGACCTAGAATGCATTTCCCATCACTTCACACATATTTCATACTTTACTTCCCAGGTTCAGGCTATTTTGATTCCTTTTGCTGTAATTTCTTCCCAAATCTGCATAAAAGATTCCTCATAAATATATAAGATGTAGACTTTAAAAAAAAATCTAGCTTGTACTGCCATCCTTATTTTTTCTTAGGTCTATATTGTATTACTAATTATTCTAAACAGCATGTGTTTATTCATAGTCCTCTCCCCCACACACACACATGTGCTTGTTCCTGAATAGGAAGCTCCTTAAGAGCTGTTTTAGGGCCAAGATGCACTAAGCCCTGAGTTCAGTTCCTTGGTACCACATACACAGAAAAAGCTGGAAGTGGTTCTGTGGCTCCAATGGTAGAGTGCTAGTCTTGAGAAAGCTCAAGGACAGTGTCAAGACCCTGAGTTCAAGCCCTAGAACAGGCTGTTTCATCTATCTTTTTATTTCTAGAGCCTGATAAATAATAAACATTCTGTAAAATTATTATAATGAATGAGAATATATTGTATAAAATCATGACTTATACAAGTACAAGAGGTGAGTAATATGGTTTCATATATTTTTTCTATAAAAAATATGGATAGAATCCTATTTTTCCCAAGTATGCAAGATTATATATCTCCATTTGACTTTGAATTTGCCTATATTCTTATCCTATTATTAAATATGAAATAAGTGTAATTAGTTAATATGAAATGAAAGTTTAAAAATACTGAAGGATATTGTGAGGCTATGGTGAGTGCAAGGCTAGCATGGCACTTCATGCATGCTGGGCAAACCACTAGGCCAAACTCCCGGCCTCAAACCCTGGAGCTTTTGAACAAGGCAAATGCTAGCTCTTAAATACTTACTTACTCCTTTGGAGTTTTACTTTCTCGTCATTTCTGGTCTCAGAGGAATTACCTTACCTCCCTGCCAGCTCAAACAAATTGTAAGTTTTTAGAATACTGAACCCAGCAACTTTAGGAGTGTTAACAATAGGAGGGATATTGTATTTGGGGTATTGAATTTTAAGTAATAAAATAAATTACGCCCATTATACAACTGTTTTATGAATTTTATTCAGTTACTAAAGAATTGCATTATTAAATTTTTCAGTGAAATAAACTTCTACCTTCCAGGTTAAAAAGGTTTTAATAAATTATTCTCCCAGAAGAATAGAATACCATTGCAAGTAATAATGCTGTATTACTTAGTATTTCATGGTCATTATTCTTAGAACCTTTAATGAGGCATAAATTGATACTTTATTTGTGGATTTGGACACTCTACCGCTTGAGCCAAATGTCCAGCCCTGCTTTTTTTTTTTTAATTGTAAAGATGATGTACATAAGAGTTACAGTTACATAAGGGAGCTTTGCTTTTTTTTTTTGCCAGTTCTGGGGCTTGAACTCAGGGCCTGAGCACTGTCCTTGGGCTTTCTCAAGGCCAGAGCTCTACCATTTGAGCCACAGCACCACTTCTAGATTTTTCTATGTATGTGGTACCAAGGAATCGAACCCAGGTCTTTGTGCATGGTAGACAAGCACTAGGCTAAACTCCTGGCCCCAGACCAAACTCCCAGCCCCTGCTTTTTGATTTTTATTTTGGAAACAAAGTCTACCGGAGAGGGATTAAAACCTCAGCCTCTTGAGTAACTAGAATTATACATGGGAGTCACCAGTGCTCTGCTTAGACCTTGTAAACCTTTAGAGTAAACCTGTACTGCCCACTTTTTAGGGGAATAGTACCAGAGCTTGAACTCCAGGCCTTGCGATCTTGCTTAGTTTTTTTCATTCAAAATGGTGCTCTGCCACTTGAGCACCTCATATATTTTTCTACCCAAACTGACTTTGAACCTCAGTCCTCAGATCTCAGCCTTTTGAAAAGCCAGGATTACAGGCATGAGCTCCCAGCACCTGGCTTCTTTCTTATCTTTAAAAAAATGCATAATAAATTGTAATTTGAAGAGTTTCTTTGCCCTTTACTGATTATGGAAACTATAGCCCATCTTGAAGCAAAGAAGAATAGAACTTAACTTAATGTTCAATTTTTCTTATAGTCCACAGGGCCTAGAAACCAAACATTTGAGTGGATTAAACAAGAATATATTAGGCTGTTATGCTGTATCTCCCCCATCAACTAGTGTGTGTATGTGCACGTGTGCATTCATTTGAGCCTATGTATAATATAATTGGTTAGAAGCATTTTTCCAATATACCTAGACAGTATACACTTACAACCATCCACAACCAATTATGCTATCTATTCTTTTAGGGTAGTACTGAACAACCTGTCCAAACCAGCAAAATTGGCCTTGGAAGGAGAGAGTATCAGAGTTTACAACATCGCCATCATTCTCAACGTTCTAAGTGCCGTCCACCAAAGGGCATGTATTTAACCCAAGAAGATGTAGTAGCTGTTTCCTGTAGTCCCAATGCAGCCAACACCATCCTGAGGCAACTGGATATGGAGTTGATTTCTCTAAAACGTCAGGTATTTTATAAAAATATATATATAGTTTGTTTTTTTAAGTGGTGCTTGGATTGAACCCAGGGTTTTGTACTATGGTTGGCAAGCCCTACCATTAAGCTACACTTCTCTAGCTCACTCTCATTCTTTAAGACTGACCAAAAAAAAAGAAAGAAAAAAAAAAGAGGAAGAAGAAAAAGAAGAAAAGTTTAGCTTATTTGCAAGTATAAAATACTAAGACTCTACCAGCATTTCTATATATTAGCTCTGTCATCTCAGACAAATTCTGTAAGCACATAAAGCTTCAGTTTCTCCCTATGAAATTGGAGTAATTGTCATCTTTCACTTGGAGATTGTTGGGAGTGATACATGTAGTTTATTTACCAGTGGTACATTTTGAATGCCCAATGAGTAATTACTTTAATTGTCATCATTAATAGTAGTAGCAACAGTATAGTTAAGTGTATCTTCATCATAATTGTGTGGTTACAATTATGTAACCATCTTTCCAACCCAGTCCTATCAAGTTTCCTTTTTCCCTTTCACATGTATTTGTAAAGTATTTTGACTATATTCACCCTACCTGTCTTCATTACCCACCTATTTACCACTAGTACATATGTAATTTTGTTTTTGTTCTTCTTATCCCTTAAACCTTAGTGTTCTTCTAAGTCTTTACTTTCTTAGTCTTTATCAACCAAGCCACACTATCAACTGACTTTTTTCTCAGCTGCCTGATGGTCCCTAAGAGATTTTTTTTTCTGAATTTCATATCTGTTGAAGCATGAGAATCACCTTTAATTCAGTTGTTGCCATTATCCCTCCACTGGCAATATCAACCCAAGTGATAACCAAGTTATGTGAATTTTTTTCTCTGAAATTTCCTTTAAATCAATCCTTTTTATTCCACCATTGTTGCCTTTGTTTCAGGCCCTTGCCACCATGTGTCTGACAGTAACTATCACATTTATTTCTAGCTCCATATTTTTTAATTGCTATTCTCTAGCTCCATGCCACATATACTCACCATTATGAATATAGTCAAGGTCATTCATCTTAAAGCTCACTGTTAGTTTCTCCTTACCTGTAGCCGATCACAATATAAGTAAATTGGGATATATGAGAAGGTAATGTTAAGGGAGTGGGAGAGAAGCAAAAAAAAAAAAGGAGGTAATGTTAAGAAATCTGATAATTAGGGCCAGGAGTGACCTAGTGTAGAATGTTTGCCTAGCATGCACAAAACCCTGGGTTTGATTCCTTAGTACCACATGCAGAGAAAAAGCTGGAAGTGGTGCTGTGGCTCAAGTGGCAGAGCACTAGCCTTGAGCAAAAAGGAAACTGTCCAAGGACAGTGCCTATGCCCTGAGTTCTAGCCCCAGAACTGGCAGAAAAAAAGAAAGAAAAAGAAATTTATTCCAAGTTAGGAAAAGATATTTATTTCAAGTTAGGAAAGCTGTGAAGGTCCTATGTCATATTCCCATTTTTTAACTCTTATCTCTTCCTTTTTTTCTTTTCTGGTACTAATTTAGAGATTATTATATGCATCCTTACTTTATCTTTGTGTATTTAAAATAGAATCTTGATCTTTGATTTTTAAGTTGTACAGTTAAGAAATTACTAGTTCAGAATATTGGAGAATTTGAAATAAATGCATAATCTTACCAGTAAAACAAGATTGAGTTAATAATACACCACATTATATAAAATATAAGACATAGTAGAGGACCAAGATTCTCTTACCTTAAATGTGTACATATTTTTCTATCTCTTCACCCAGATTATTCACTGAAACTATTTTTTATATCTCTTTGCTTTTTCCCTGAATAAATACATAACACATTAGCTTATTTTTTTCTTTTTCTTTTTTTTTTTCGGTTAATTGATGATAAGAGCCTCACAGGCTGAGCTGCCTTTTAACCTCAATCCTCAGATCTCAGCCTCCTGAGTAACTAGGGTTACAGGTGTGAGCCACTGGCGCTGGTCTTTGGCTTCTTATTTCTTACCACCATTTTTTTCTCTTATATTTTTAAATCTACTTTCTGCCCCATTCTTTTTCTACTACTCAGAAAGCTATTTTAAACTCCTTATCTATGAATGAATTGCTAGATCTAATGTTTCCTGCTTCCCTTCTTGGTTCTTATATCTCTTGACCACCCAGTAGTACTTGACACTGTCTACCTACTTGGAATTTCTTTCACTTGACTTCTGTGATACTGGCCTCTTAAGTAGTTTGTGTGTGGGTGTGTGTGTGGGTGTGGGTGTGTGTGTGTGTGTGTGTATGAAAGAGAATTGAGTGCTTGGCCTTGAGTCAAATCGTATCTTCCAAACCATAAATAAAAAAGAAGCTGGGAGTTTGGCCTAGGTAGAGTGCTTGCCTAGCATGCACAAAGACCCGGGTTCGATTCCTCAGTACCACATATATAGAAAAAAGCTGGAAGTGGTGCTGAGGCTCAAGTGGTAGAGCTCTATCCTTGAGAAAGTTCAAGGACAGTGCTCAGGCCCTGAGCTCATTCCCAGGACTGGCAAAAATAACTAACTAAATAAAGAAAGAAAGAAGAAGAAAAGAAAAAAAAAACCTTCTAAAATAATTTCTTAAAAGTTCCTCCCCAAAAAATGAAGGAATAAGGATTAGGGATTTAGTTCAGTGGAAGAGCATTTGCCTGGTGAGTACAAGGCTCTAAGTTCAATCCTCAGCACTAAAAAGAAAAAAGAAAAACAAAGGGAAGAAATAAAATGTAGCCCATCACTTGCATTTATGCATTTATATTTCATCCTTATCAGTGCTATTGTATTGATAGATTGTTTATATTCATTTTTAAAAGATATTTTTTTGTGTTCCTGCTTTGGATATTCATTGATAAGTGACATAGTAAAGGGCTGCATAAATGTAGTAAACAGTCCATAAGTTTTGCTAATTATTGCTACTTTTATCTGTTAGATTCCTTTCACATACAGTGGCCAAAATGGTTTTCTCTATAGTCATGTTAGCTGTCTATTTCTGTTTTCCCCTCATTTCGTATAGGGCCACAATTATTCAACTAATCATGTATCCATGATTTACCCTAATTCTCTGCAATTTACAAAATAGTCTTAAATTTCTTTAACTCATCTCTGCATGTGATCACCATGTTTCCTAATCCCTACTATTTTTCTTTTCATGTTATATTTTAGATAGATAGATAGATAGATAGATAGATAGATAGATAGATAGATAGATTGATTGACGGAGGGGTGGGGGGTAGCCAGTCCTGGGGCTTGAACTCAGAGCCTGGGCACTAGCCCTAAGCTTCTTTTGCTCAAGGATAGCACTCTTCCACTTAAGCATAGCTCCTCTTCTAGTGGTTTTGTTTTTTTTTTTTTTTTTTTGTAGTTTAGTGGAGGCAAGAGTCTCATAGAGTTTCTTGCTTCTTGGGCTGGCCATGAATCCTAGTCCTCAGATCTCAGCCTCCTCAGTAGCTATGATTACAGGTATGAGGCACCAGTGTCCAATTTTATTTATATATTTTTTATTATCCAAATAGTTGTACAAAAGTGTTACCAGTTAACAAATTAGTATATGCAGTACATATTGATTGACGTTGCTTCTATCATCATTCTCAACCTAATCCTACTGTTTCAGTGGTTTTCTTAATCACTTAATATTTCTCAGATTATTGAATTAATCTATCCTTTCATCTCATTAAGTTCTCCTCATTACTGTTGGCATTATCTTTCAAAATGGCAGTTATATCATGTACTTCCCTTATGCAAAACCTTCGGCTTCCTGCAGTCTATACTCAAATTCAAATTCTCCTCTGACCCCACTCTAACTTCTAGTTCATACCTTAACATCTTTGTTTCTTCCTAAATGTTATTCTGCCTGAATTTTTTTTTTCTCTCCCCAACCTGCCTAACTCTTACTAATCCATTAAAACTTGATTTGGAGCTGAGCACTATTGTCTCACACCTGTAATCCTAGCTACTCAGGAGGCTGAGCTCTAAGGATTGTGGTTCAAAGCCAGCCCAGCCACCAAAGTCCATGAGGCACTTATTTCCAGTTAACCATCAGAAAACCAGCAGTAGAGCAGTAGCCTTGAGCTAAAGAGCTCAGGAACAACACCCAGACCCAGAGTTCAAGCCCCACAAACAACCCAAAAAAAAAAAGATGTGATTTGAGTATCATCTCTTCTGGGACATTTTCCCTTGTCTTCCCTACCACCTATGTGACAGCGTACACACAGACATCTTTATTCTTCTCTCTTTTCCTTCAAGTCTGTGTTAGGTATTTTAGCCTTTTATCATACCATTATGTTTCTTTATCTTTCTGCTAGTCTACCTTGATAACTGAGGCTTCACGCTTTACATTTGTATGTCTAAGATAGCCAGCTAACTGTCCTTAAACCATCCTAAATTTCTGTGTTTCAGTTTCTTTAAGATCTACCTCTGGTGGAAAAAAAATTTTACAAATAACTTTAGAAATATCTAGAAAATAAGGAAGAAGTAAACTATTAATCCTAACAATATTCTAAGTAGATACTTAATATTATTGCTAAAAGAGCAAGACTGTAAGGACTAGGGGATTACTCAGAGCACTTGCCATAGCATGAGGCCCTGAGTTCAAACATAATACCACGAAAAATCAATTAATTAAGACATATGATATAAATTCAGATTCTACCTTCAATATATGTGGCCTGCGCAAAGTATGTTACTTTATGTCATCCTTAGCAATAAAGTGGTTCTAACAGAAGTAAGAATCAAGGGCAGTATAGCCCACAATTGGAATCCCATCTATTCTGGATGTGGAGGTGGGAGTACCATAGTTTGAGGCCAGCCTGGGGTAGACTCTTATCTAAAAAAAAAAAAAAAAAAAAAAAAACAGAAGCAAAAACAAAAACCAAGCCAGATATGGTAGTTCATACCTGTAATTATAGCTATTGGGAATAGGTAGATTGTGATCTGAGACCAGCCTGGGCAAAAATGGGAGAAATTGAGAGACAGTGTCAGTTCTACTCTCTTGCTTTGAAATCATGAATTTGTTCCAAGGCATTTGATAGGCTAGAGAATAATTTGAGCATAGTGTAAATTTTATGTGTTCTTGAGTGTGATTTTTGTCAGTGAAAGTGTTCCCAACTGACCTATATAGACTCTCAGACCTCAAATGTGAATCAGCTGAATTCACTGTGTGTCATGAACCACACATGTCTGATGTATAACTTGGACCTGATTTTAAGTAACCCTCCTTCTATCACTTCACAATAACTCATAAGCTGCAACCATTTTGATGCCCACTTCTGCAAGCAGCCTTCAGATCTTTTTCAAGGTAAAGTACAATCTTTATCATTTACAAATTTATAACTGTTTACAATATATTAAACTGTACTACTGTTTTTCGTTAGGTTCCTTTCTTTTCTTGTTTGTCATTAGTGAAGGTTTTGAGTGTTATATCCCAGCTACCTTTTCCCCCTAAGACTTATATTTTGTACTGCATATTTTGCATAATATAATGACTTTTCTTTTGGTAGTACTGGAGTTTGAACTCAAGGTCTTGTGCTTCCTGGATGGGTGCTCTATTGCTGAGCCATACCTCTAACCTTGATTTTCCCTGATTATTTTTTGACATAGAGTCTTGTTTCTAGCCTAGTATGCATCTGGATTGTGAGTCACCGATTTTAGGATTCCCTTCATCAATAGCATGACAGATACATGCCACTATATCCATCTTCTCTCTGTTGAGGTGGGGTTCATTGACTTTGCTGTCCCAGCTAGCCTGGCAACTGTGAACCTCCCAATGTCGGTCTTCCTCATAGCTTAGGGTGACAGGCATACACCGCTGCACCCAGTTATGAGATGAGAAAGGGCCTCACAAACTTTTCTGACTAGATTCATCCAAGAGCTTTCCAATTTCAGCTTCCTAAGTAGGTAGGATTACAGGCTTGAGCCACTGGTACTCAGTTAGTATAATGACTTTTAAAATTGTATGCGTTGTACTTACCCAGAAGGTGTTTATTGAGAATTAAAGGATTTATTTTGTAAAAAGTACCAAGGATAATGTTTTATGCTTAGTAAACACTAGCTACCATCATAATTAATTTTATGGAAATAATTGTTCTTTGGGGCTGAAGATATAGTTCAGTGGTAGACTTCTTGCCTGTCATAGTGAGGCCCATGGTTCAACCCCCCCAGCACCACCAAAAACTATGATTTATGATATTCAAAGCCTTATTCAAAATCTATTAGTCTATTAAGGCATGTTAGTTGAATGACTGGTATATCTAAAATGTGATAACAATATGTTCTCCTGATATAAAATGTAAGATGGTTTTAATATGTATCCTTTCTGTTTACTGAAAAATATACCTGAAAATGTCATTTGATTCACCTTTTGGGTTATTTTGTTTAAGGTTCAGAATGCTAAACAAGTAAATAGCGCACTTAAACAGAAAATGGAAGGTGGAATTGAAGAATTCAAACCTCCTGAGGTATGATATTGAAAAATACTTGTAATTCCGTGAAACTTTGTTGAATGTTTTTAGTACTTCAAAGATTTCACAATATGAACTATAATTTTAATTATTATTTAGTTAATCTTTTGAAGGTTGACTAATCCTTTTGTATCTATTTCTTTTCTATTCTTAACATTTTTTTAATCAAGCAAAGTACTTAGGGAAAATAGGAACAAGAATAGGACCAGTGTATGTGAAAGTTGGAGATCATTAATAAGCAAACGGGTGCCTTTCTGGATATATAGCAATGTTTGTTCAAGCCCTTTTCTGTTTGTGTGAATTGGTGGCATAACAAAAATAAATCACACACAAAAGTTTGTTTTGTCAAATTTTTATTTTGGTTTAAAATATATGTCTTTTGGCTTAACTTCTGTGTGGATTTTTATTCTACTTTTATTCCTGAAAATATAAAATATAAAATCTTCAAGCCTTCACTTGTATTTCCACTGAGACCTAATTATGTTCTTGATATTTCTGGTAGTTATAGGAGTATTTAAATGTCATTGGGGTTCAAACAGGTCTTTATAGAAGTTTTTACTATAAGATCTTTTCTAAGACTCCTGTATTATAATTCATATCTACATTTTCTTTTCCGTACCTACGTGATAGTCGGGTAGTCTTATTTGGTCCTAATAGAACCTTTATTTTTCCCTACTAAACACAGGCTGACTGAAATTTCTACAGATGAAATACGTGTGAAGGGTAAAGGGAGGCGGGAATGGTACTTCAGAAATGATCTACCATATGCTATTTGATTATTAGTATTAATCTTTTAGAAAGAAAAACTTGTTATAGAGCAAGTTGGAGTCAAGTGCCAGTGGCTCACAACTGTAATCCTATTCAGGAGGCTGAGAACTGAGGATTGAGGTTCAAAGCCAGCCTAGGCACCAAAGTTAGTGAAACTCTTATCCCCAGTTAACCACCAGAAAACCAGAAGTGGTGCTCAAGGGATAGAGTGATAGCCTTGAGCTGAAGAGCTCAGGGACAGCACCCAGGCCCAGAGTTCAAGCCCCATTACTGACCAAAAAGAAAGAAAGAAGAAAGAAAGAAAGAAAGAAAGAAAGAAAGAAAGAAAGAAAGGAAGGAAGGAAGGAAGGAAGGAAGGAAGGAAGGAAGGAAGGAAGGAAGGAAGGAAGGAAGGAAGAGAATTGGGTTTTGTTTGTTTTTAAGTAACCTCTTAAGATTAGGTTATGAAAAAGCATGAGAAGTTCCTGGTCAGTATCTCATTCTAAATCCACAAGTAAACTAACATTTAAATAATATTTATTTACTGAAGTATAAAATTCACTCTTTTTGGTATTATTGCAAATTATTTTAAATTTTCTGTTGAAATTATTTAAATTTTTATTTAAATCATACATTAAAATAAAAAATTCAAATTGAAAAGTAAATAACATTACAGGGACACTAGGAATAACTTTATAATAAAAGTGTGAACACTTAAACAAAAAGATAATTTCTTAGAAAATGTTGTCCTAGCGGGGCGTGGTGGCTCACGCCTATAATTCTAGCTACTCAGGAAGCTGAGATCTGAGAATCAGGGTTCAGAGCCAGCCCGGGCACAAAAGGACCTGAGACTTATCTTACAGTTAACCTCTAGAAAACAGGAAGTGGGGCTTGGCTCAAGGGTAGGGAGATAGCCTTGAGCTGAAGAGCTCAGGGACAGCACCCAGGCCCAGGGGTTGCCTTGAGCTTAAGAGCTCAGGGATGGCACCCAGGCCAAGTTCAAGCCCCATAACTTACAAAAAAAAAAAAAGAAGAGAGAAAGAGAGTTGTCCTTACCAAAGGAAAAACTGAATAATGTATGTAATCATTAAATTATTAAATCATTAAATTATTAAATTATTAAATCATTAAATTAATGTATGTAATCATTAAATGAAGGAATAGTTAACATTGTTCTCTCTCAAATCAATAAGACAAGATCATTTTACATAATTTTCAAGAAAGAAATTATAGAAGAATTTCCAAGATAAATTATATAAAGATGTGAATTATAGTAGGATTTTATCTTATTAAACTTTATTAAACTTTACATAAATCCATGAAAATAGTAAAGCAGGTACTATCATTTTATTTCAGAAAGATTAGCTGTTTATTCAAAGTTAGACAAATAGTAAATAATAGAACTGACTATAGTTCAGATTTTGGGAGTCTTGATTGGTCCTAGATTAATACATTTTATGTTATAAAAGCACTTTTACTTTTGAAAGCTTTCATAGAATAATAAAATTGCTTGACAGAGTTTTAGTTCTATTATTGGATTAAAAGTTACTAAACATTTATATACCTTTGGCTTTTTATAAAAATAATCATCAAACTCTTAATAATGTATCATGTGTACTCTGAAACTTGAATATTACTTTGGGATGACCTGTTAAACTCATCATATGATTTGAAAAATACAACATGTTTAGATTAGAATATATATCCCTAGGATATATTTATATTTACCATATCATTTCCATTGTTTTCAGGAGGAGGGCAGCTTAAACATATGATTATCACTGTGAAAACCTTGAAAAATCATGGAATTTATTGTTTTATCTTTTGATTAGACTTTACCTAGTCAGAAAATGTTAATAATTTTTGGAAACATTATAGTAGGTCATTAAATAAAGTACCTCACAGTTAAGGTGCTTTACTTATTAATTTGGTTTTATTTGTTGTTTTCATTTAGGGAAATATTTGGTGAAGAAAGTCCATTCACTTCCACAAGTATTTATTGATCACCTATTTCATGTAAGGCAAAATGTTAGGCACTATGGGAAGTATGTGGGAAGGGGAAAACACATAAAGATGAAAATGAGATATGGTGATTTTTTTGCTCACCTTTTTTTAAAAAGACTTGTAATCTAGATGGACAAACGGGTAAAAAAATTCAGATACCATTAGCAAAGGCTATACAGGAAATTGGTTGGGTCAAATTTGTTTTGGCTAGGATAATCAGAGAAGACTTTCTGAGAGGAAGTACTTCAGCTGAGGTTTGAAGGGTAAGTGGGATTTTTGTACATACAAAAAGGGCAAAAGAAATTGTTTCAGACACAGACAATACAATAACATAGTGAGCAGTGCATTCAAAATGTGATTCCACTGAGAAAAATTAAAAGCACTCTGACAAACCAATCCACAAATTCTTTCTGAACTTTACTATGTACTTATTGTTGTGCTAACTGCTTTTGAGAATCTTCTAACAGTCTTCTCTAGAATTAAATGGAGGAATGAACACTAGTTATAAGATAGTTGTCAACAAAATTGAAACAGGGACTTCTTTGTTAGAGATAGGTAGAGTAGAGGCCTGGAGCATGGCCTAGTAGTAGTGTGCCTGTCTAGCATGCATGAAGCCCTAGGTTCTATTCCTTAGTACCACATACCCAGAAAAAGCTGAAAGTGGTGCTGTGGCCCAAGTGGTAGAGTGCTAGCCTTGACAAAGCCCAAAGACAGTGCTTAGGCCCCAGGACTGGCCAAAAAAAAAGAAGAAGAAGAAGAAGAAGAGAGAGGGAGGGAGGGATAAGTAGGGCAAGGGCAGGGTGCAAAAGTTCTTGTAAAAGTTAAAAAGAGGCCGGGAGTTTGGCCTAGTGGTTGAGTGCTTGCCTAGCATGCACGAAGACCCGGGTTCGATTCCTCGGTACCACATACATAGGAAAAAGCCAGAAGTGGTGCTGAGGCTCAAGTGGTAGAGCTTCTAGCCTTGAGAAAGTCCAAGGACAGTGCTCAGGCCCTGAGCTCAAGCCCAGGACTGGCAAAAAAAAAAAAAAAAAAGTTAAAAAGAGAATTAAGCTTTTTAAATAAAGTCAAATATGAGAACCCTGTAGTTTTTTTCAATATAAAAAGTATATATTAGAAATTTTTAATGAAGGGAAATTATTATAGCAGTGTTATCAGAATATATAAGAGGAGGCAAACTCTTTAGTTTGGCTTGGTATTAATGGTAGAAATAGAAGTAAAGATAACCCCAAAGAACATTTCAAAGTAGAAAATTAGTGTGCCTCTTTGAAAGTAGGTAAGTGTTAGGAAAAGAGGTGGCATGTTTTTTTCTGCTTGCATTTGCTGGGAATGGAAATGGATAGATAGGTGGAAGCAAGGTGATAATGAAATCCAAGAAGAAAATAATTGTACCTGGATGGGGGTGATGGTTAAAATTTTCCATTCATGTGTTCTTAGAAAAGTGAATAATATCCTTTCATTGTGGGTATTAGATGGAATTTTCAGCATTGAGCAGGAGGTTTAACTTGGTAACCTTTTTCACCTCCTTTGATTTAGAATTTCCATGGACAAAAATGAGAAATACATGAAAGCAGATTCACTTAATGGGAAGGAATGTGGAAAAAAAAAGTTGAGCTCACTAAGAATACCATGGATTGATTATTCTAGGTGACACTTTGGGTGGCATTTGTCATATTGTATTTATTTTTTATTATTTTTAAACAATATCACTTCAGAATTTGCTGTAGAAGAGTTACTCTGTGGTATACCCTAGCTAACCACAACTACCACAGACTTTTCAATGTCTTGATGTACTCTGGTTTCCTCTTTTAAAGCTTCTATAGAAGTTTTTTTGTGTTTGAAAGAAAATAGAAAATAAATAAGGAATCCTGTATATGTAATTTACTTTTCCTATTTCTAGTGCCATTTTGCTACTCACATCATTTATCCTGAACTCTTTCTACTTGTATATTTCCACCAAAGCTGTATCTTGAAAGTTAACTTTCAGCACTAAGACCAAATTCTACAACTTTTGACTCCTGATTCTCCATGCCATTTTCTGAGACCTTATTTTAGCTGATTGGCCTTGAAGGTTTCTTCCTTTAACACTTATTTGTTTGTTTGTTTGTTTGTTTGTTTGTTTATGCCAATCCTGGGGCTTTTGAACTCAGGTCTGGGCACTGTCCTTGGGCATTCTCAAGGCTAGCACTCTACCACTTGAGCCACAGCACCACTTCCTGCTTTTTCTGTGTATGTGGTACTCAGGAATAAATCCCAGAGCTTTGTGCGTGTTAAGCAAACACTCTACCACTAGACCACGCTCCCGGCCCTGCTTCCTTTAACTCTTACAACTACTATATTCTCTTTACAGTTGTAATTATCATTTCTATATGTAAATATAGGCATTATATAAATCTTTTTTTTTTTTTTTTTTTACCAGTCCTGGGCTTGAGCTCAGGGCCTGAGCACTGTCCTTGGACTTTCTCAAGGCTAGAGCTCTACCACTTGAGCCTCAGCACCACTTCCAGCTTTTTTGTATGTATGTGGTACCAAGGAATCGAACCTGGGTCTTCGTGCATGCTAGGCAAGCACTTTAACCATTAGGCCAAACTCCCGGCCGTTTTTTGGTGTAGCTTTTTTTTTTTTTTTTTTTTTTTTGCCAGTCCTGGGCTTGAGCTCAGGGCCTGAGCAATGTCTTTGGACTTTCTCAAGGCTAGAGCTCTACCACTTGAGCCTCAGCACCACTTCCGGCTTTTTTCTATGTATGTGGTACCAAGGAATCGAACCCGGGTCTTCGTGCATGCTAGGCAAGCACTTTAACCACTAGGCCAAACTCCCGGCCCATTATATAAATCTTTATCTTCAGATAAAGCAAAAATGATCATTTTCATGATTATGTTATAAAGATAAAATCCAAAGGATAAAGGTTATTATGCCATTGTACAGTCAACAAATAAAATTAACTAAGGCCAACAAATAAGATTAAATAAATCATTAATGCTTTTAAAGAAGCCAGTTTTTATGTTTTATTTTCATATACCAAGTTATAATCAATCTTTTTACTTTTTCAACATATATTGAAATATTTGAACCTATTTTAAATAGTTTCTTAAATAAGTTCTAGTAATCATCATCATCAGTGTCTTTCAAAGACTTGCCAAGGTATCAGAGTACCTACAGTTTAACTTGAAATTAGCTATTAATTCATGTTATTCTTTTTGTGAAATCTATGCTTAAATTTCTAGATTTCCTTCTTACCTTTTTTTTTTAAGCTTTGGTTTACCTTTTCATTATTACTTCTGTGTATGTGTCAGAATTTTTCTTACTTCTCCCTTCTCTTTTCCTTTTGGCTGTTGTTATTTAAGCCTTAACTTCTGAGGCCTAGTAACTGGGCTACCTTTTATCCCTTTTTAACCTACTCCGTGATTTCCCTCCAAACCATCCCAGCTCTTTGTTTTTCTTTCTTTTTTTTTTTTTCTGGTAACCTGTACACACAGAGATTAAGAGAGTCCTTAGGTCTTTCCCCTTAACTTTTTATTCTTTCCTATGTGTTTAACTTTGAATGCCTTATTCTTCCTTCTGAATATAAACCTATAAATAGATGTTTGTGTGCTTGGTGAGAAAGTTGATGTTACAAGAACTGGTGTAAAATAAACACATATAAGACCATGTGTGACACCTAAATACCCCTTCACAAAGAAAGTCTTTTTGTTTTGCCTAGCATGTTTAGGTATAAGTCACTTTATGTTGGCAGTTCCTTCTGCAGAACTTTACAAGCTGATGTATTTATTTCTTCACCCCATGCATGACTGTTTAAGGTTCTTGAGTAACCGTTAGTCAGTGGATATATACTAATAAAATCTGATTAAGTATAATACCATCAATAATAATTGTACACTTAATGTTTTGATAAAAATTTGGGGAGGAATATTAGGAAATCTTGAGAAAAAAATTATTAGTCAGTCTTATTCTGCTTCAGGAATTAAAAGAAGCATTTTAGCAGTTAGGCCCAATCTACATTCTGTACTAATATGTACCACTGTCTTGGAGTAAGAAAGGATAGGTTTTGGCCAGGAGTTTGACCTAGGGATAAGAGTGCTTACCTGAAGACCCAGGTTCAATTCCTGGGTACCACATACACAGAAATAGCCAGAAGTGGTGCTGTGGCTCAGGTGGTAGAGCTAGCTCTTGCCTTGAGAAAGCCCAAGGGCAGTGCCCAGGCCCTGAGTTCCAGCCCCAGAACAGGCAAAAAAAAAAAAAAAAAAAGCAAGGTTTAATTTTAAATATGAGGGGAAGAAATTTTAGAATCATGGATCCTCTAAAGAAAACAGTAAAAAGCTAGACTAGAATTACTGTTTGTAGTATGTCATAGGAACATTGTAGTTGGAAAACAGTGGATGAACAGGTTTCTCGGGTTTTAATGTCTCTTAATATGAATGTTACTCATTCTCCCAAACTAGTGCATTTCCCTTTCATATTCTTTCTATGTAAGTAAAAGGTTATTTTGACCATCCTAAATATGGAATCAAAATCTAAAACTTTCATGTCTGTAATTTGGTTTAAAAGTTAAAGAAAAATAAGCACTTTGGAAAAATGTCTGTCTTCATATCCTCATTAGGAAACTTCTGTTTAATTTTGTAGTCAAATCAGAAAATTAATGCCCGTTGGACCACAGAGGAGCAGCTTCTAGCAGTGCAAGGTATATTAAAGATATGCAGTTATTGTTGTTAATAATTATTAACTTGTCATGAAAGGTGATTCCTAGTTCTTCCCTGCCTATTGAAATAGATTGTGAAATGGCTCTTGTGTTCCCCCACAGAGTCCTGGTGACCAGGAATTTTGTGCTATATTTCTGGATGTGACATGCTGAGTCTGCTTATATTCACTTAGGATCTTGAATAGCACAAAATGCATTCTCAGCACTGAATAATTGATGGTGGTGGTGGTGGTGGTGGATATGGTGGACAAGCATGACCATGTCATGTTGGCTATCTGTGTCTCTGCTTCTGTAGTCTTGCAGTGGGGTCATTCGTACTATATTACTCATTGATAGCTTATAATTAAGCTCATAAACTGTGGTCTCTAGCTTCTATCATTACTTTATATAATGGTGTTTCTCTATTTGATAATAAAGGTCAGGTCATAATACTAACCACATGCTTAACTTTGAATATAATATGCCTTAAGAGATGTACCACTGCATGCTTTAGAAATCTGACTTTAAATACAACTATGTTTAGGCGGGGCACTAGTGATTCACACCTGTAATCCTAGTGGAAGCTGAGCTCTGAGGATCATGGTTCAAAGCCAGCCCAAGCAGGGAAACTCAGAAAAGAATGGAAGTGGTGCTATTATGCAATATGGTAGAATGCTAGCCTTGAGCAAAATGAGGCTTAGGATGGTGCCCGATCCCTAAGTTCAAGCCCCAGGACCAGGGGGAAAAAAAGTATATTTTAAAAGAAACTTAAAACAGATAACAGAAATATGCATACAGCATTCTAATGTGCTGTTTAAGAGCACTTTGCTAAAGTTACATGGCAAGCACTTTTTTTTTTTTTTGCCAGTCCTGGGCTTGAGCTCAGGGCCTGAGCACTGTCCTTGGGCTTTCCTCAAGGCTAGAGCTCTACCCTGAGCCACAGCACCACTTCCAGCTTTTTTTCTATGTATGTGGTACCAAGGAATTGAACCCGGATCTTCATGCATGCTAGGCAAGCACTCTACCACTAGGCCAAACTCCCAGCCCGGCAAGCACTTTTTGTATTAAGAATACCTGTGAGCAAATTGGAAACATGAACTTGGATTTTATCATGTTTTAATTGTTTAATTTAGATTATTTTTCCTTTTTATGATCAGCTATTTGCAGACTTATTTTTACAGGGACTATAGGGGGTTTTTCCTTTTTAAGATAAACTATCTGTAGAACTGATTGTAATTTAAAATATGGTTTGCTTTTATAACTTGATTGAGCGAGCCCTCTATGCTGAATAGTAGTACTAATAGCTTTTTTTCATCTATATTAGCTAATATGAGAGAAATGGGCACTACATATGAATATATGTTTAAAAAATATTTCCCATTTATTGACCAAGAATCGTGAAAATCCCAGATATTTAGAAGGTAAAAAAGATCACAGTTTGAGGACAGCCCTGGCAAGAAAGTTAATGAAACCCCATCTCAACTAATTAGTTATGTATGGTGTAATATGCCTCTGATCCCAACCAAGTGAGAGGCATATGAGATTCCCCCCCATCCAAAAAAATAACTAGAGCAAAAGTGTTCCTGCCTAGCAAGTTTGAGGCCTTGAGCTAAAAATAGTATCAGTTGGGTGCCAGTTGCTCACACCTGTAATCCTAGCTCCCAGGAGACTGAGATCTGAGGATCATGGTTCATGCCAGCCCAGGCACTCAAGTCTATAAGACTCTTATCTCCAATTAACCACCAGAAAACCAGAAGTAGTGCTATGGCTCAAGGGGTAGAGCACTAGCCCTGAGTTGAAGAGCGTAGGGACATCGCCCAGGCCCAGAGTTCAAGCCCCATGCCTGACAGAAAAACCCCACCAGTACATCAAAAAAAAATGCAGGGTTGGGAAAGTGCTTGTCTAGCAAGTGTAACATCCTGGGTTCTATCCCCAATACCAAAAAAGAAAAGACAAAAAAAATGCATCATTTCCAAATATGTGTCAAAGATTTAATACAAAACTATTCTGCAGATATCATATATCATCAGATATGAGAATAATATAATTAAAATTCATGGATAGATTATTACACTTTGGTTATAGAGAATAAAAATTAGCCAACCGACATGATTTGAAAATGTTATATAAGTGTTTCAGTAGGATGGTTTGAGCTTCCTTTTGGTCATCCAGTGTGACATAGTCATTTCCTAAGAGAAGTGATTGAAGCTCTGTAGGCAGTATTGGTTGTATGTACACTGAGCACATCCATAAAATAATGGAACTGGGTTTCAGAATGATTCAGAATTAAGATTTTAGTTACTTTGTAATGTTCAGTAATGGCTTAGAATTAGACTGATATTTCAATTTTTATGTTACAATACTTATTTATATTTCTTTAGAGCTATGGTTTGCCGCTGTAGCAATTATTAGGGGGTAAATATTCCTTTCATGTAAAGACTATATTATTATAGTGTGCTACCTAATAAGAATCATGCACTAATTTCCAGTGTTAAATTGTTTATGTGAATTTTATTCTTTGAGAAATTGTCCTAGTATGAAAGTTTTTCTAATGAGGATCTCCTAGGGAAGTCTGGGTTAGTATTTTTCTATACAAAACCCAATACTACTTAAAGTAAAAGAGTCCATTGAGTGTTATGGCTTATTTGATCTTATGCATTTGCATTCAGTGTTAGGGCAGTGTAAGATTTCTGTACGTGTCTTAATAAGCAGTATATTTGGGTATAACTTACAAATATTAAAGTACTAATAGTTATAAACAAACATTTTTTGTTCTGAGGCTTATTCTGTATTATGCAAATTTTTTAAATAAGCCTCTAAACTAAGACAGCAGTTTATATGGAAATATGCATGTTGTTGGGAATTCAAAGGTATTTATTTTGATAATACATTGATGTTTTGTTTTTATTTTCACTGGAATTTTTGTTTTTACTTGGCTTTTATTTGGTTACTATAAAAAATCATATTTGTGTAAAAATTTTAGAGGATTAAAAAGTACCATTTGCCATATAATGTGCTCCACATTTATATGACCAGAAGTACATCTCCAAACAATATAATTATATAGTAAAGTCACCTATATCTGAGTCATGATGGTTAAAGGTATATAATTACAGAGGGTTAGGGCCGGGCCTTTGGCCTAATGGTAGAGTGCTTGCCTAGCATGCACGAAACCCAGATTCTATTCCTCAGTATTACATACATAGAAAAGCCAGAAGTTGTGCCTTGGCTCAAGTGGCAGAGTGCTAGCTAGCATTGAGGAAAAAGCCCAAGGACTGTACTCAGGCCTTGAGTTCAAGCCCCAGGACTGGCAAAAAGAAACAAAAAATTACAGAGGTTACTTTAACATCTATAGCTTGATATTAAAAGGACATGTAGCTGAATTTTTTTCTTTTTATTCAAAGTTTTATTTGTGATAAACTTTATGTAATACTACTGTAATGACCACTTCACATTATAAAATAATAAATTATTGGGATTTTAGCATGTTTTAATTTGTATGTGACTTTGTATTCAAGATTTGGTATATTTTGGTTCAACATGCATTTGAAAATATTTTATCTTGCTCATATTTAGACTGTTACAATGTCCTGGAGAAAGAAATATCACTAATGCTACTATTGAGATTTATAATTCTATTACACAAACTTTTTTATTATAACTATTGAGACCAAACATATTTAGATCATTTTCCTTCATAGTACTTAAATACGAATTTCTCACCTTACTTTCCTATCCCATCTATTCATGTTGTTGTTAACTAAATGTTAACCATTTAAGTAAGTTTTCAACTCTCAAGTGAAAAGTAGTTGGAAAATCATGCTCAGATAAATAGAAATATCTGTTTATACTTTCATTATTCATTTTGTTATATTCTGTGTTATTTCAGTAACATTCTTTATATAAGTTACTAAGAAATCTATCATTAATGTGGTTAGTTTATAATTTCCATCTTAAGTAAATTTTCTAATATATGAGTTATCAATGAGACCAGTCATATTTTTCCCATATTAGGTGTTAATGGTGAAATAGTCCTATTTGTGTGTGATCACACACACACACACACACACATATACTTTAGGAGTGATTTTTATCCTAAAATTGCAGTTTAGTATTCATGTGACAAAAACACCTTATTGAGGCCAAGAATATGGCCTAGTGTTAGAGTGCTTGTCTAACACACATAAAGCCTTGGGTTTGATTCCTTCATACCATATACAAAGAAAAGGCTGAAAGTGATGCCATGGTTCAAGTGGCAAAGCACTAACATTGACTCTTTTTCACAAAGCAACAATATAAATGTAACAGACATATCAATAATACAAAACATTTTCAGTAGCCAGGCGCTGGTAGCTCACACCTGTAATCCTAGCTACTCAGGAGGCTGAGATCTGAGGATCACGGTTCACAGCCAGCCGGGCACAAAAGTCCACGAGACTCTATCTTCAATTAGCCATCAGAAAACCAGAACTAGCACTGCAGCTGAAGTGGTAGAGTGCTAACCTTGAGCTGAAGAGCTCAGGGAGTTCAAGCCCCACAACAAACCAAAAAAAGAAAGAAAAGAAAAAAATTCTCCATATGTAGGGACAGAAGCATGGGAATACAGTTATTTCCATTGTTGTTTTAGACAACCTATTAAATATCTTAATTTTTCTAGTCTTTTAGTGCTGAAAAAAAAAACTGCTTCCCAATTAAAATCTTAATGCTCTATTAGAATAAAGAAAAGTTTTCCCAGTTTTATCAAGATGTCAATATCGGCTTTTAGTTCTTTTTTATAATACCTGTCATTTCACAGATAGAAAACAACAGAACTATGGTCAAGTGGTTATGCTTACTGTAAAAGATATCTTCTGTTCCTTTAATTCATATGTTTCATCTTTTTAAGGAAAATTGATGTTAGCAAATCAATTACTTACCTTCATTGCTTACCAAAAAATAAAATTCATAAAGTAGATGAAAAAGTGGATTTAACATTTGCTAAAAATATGATAGTTAATATAGTATGTAAATATCAAGGAAGTAAAAGAAATCTCTATCTTGTCTCTAGGCTATTATTTCAAAAATAACTTTTTGCTAAATTTGTATTTTCCAATTATGTCAAGTACATGTGCACTTTAAGAAATTTGTCCTAAGAAGCAGGGGGTGGAGGAGAAATCCCCTGAAATCCTGTTACCTAGAAGTATATTGCTACTGTTCTAGAACTTTGCTGGCTTTTTTTGGACAATTTTTAAATAATCCAAAAGCAGCTATCTAGCTAAACAAGCAAACCTGATTCCCTATTGTTGAGAAACACCATATAAATGCTTCAGGAGTCCAGCTTTTAGGCTGAGCTCATGTGTGTAAATGATATTCACAGTGTTCTAATCTTGTATAAATGACAGCCTCCACAATTCAGAATTTGAGATAATTCAGACAGTGGCTATTACTGTGAATAATAATGTCTTCTTTAGGGTCACTCACGCCTGTAATCCTAGCAACTCAGGAGGCTGAGAACTGAAGATCAAGGTTCAAAGCCAGCCCAGGCCCTAAAGGACCTGAGACTCTTATCTTTAATTAACCCCTAGAAAAGAGAAATGGGGCTTGGCCCAAGGGTGGGGACATAGCCTTGAGCTGAAGAGCTCAGGGACACCACCCAGGCTCAGGAGTAGGGTGGTAGCCTTGAGCTGAAGAGCTCAGGGATAGCACCCAGGCCAAGTTCAAGCCCAATGGCCCACAAAAAATAAAAAATAATAATAATATCTTCTTTATTTTTAAAAGATTTTATTAACATTGATTTTTTACATCATATTTCAAATGTCAAGTTTAACGAATTAAGTATTCAAGAATGGGATCTCTATATGTGATCACTGGTACATATATTTAAGCACAAAATTAAAATTAAGCTGAGAGTTTGTCATAGATAATTATAAAAATGTCTTCTTTAAACTGGGTATAGATTGCTCATATCTGTAATCCTAGTTAGTTTAGGCGTCTGAGATCTGAGTATTGTGGTTCAAAGCCAGCCCCTGTAGGAAAGTTCATGAGAATCATAACTCCAATTAACCGACAAGAATCTGGCAGTGGAGCTGTGGCTCAAATGGTAGAGTGCTGGCCTTGAGCAAAAAAGCTCAGAAACAGAGCCCAGGCACTGCTGAGTTCAGGCTCTAGGACTGACATGATTAAAAAGGTCTTTAAACAAATTAAAGGCAAAAGTGTGTGTGTGTGTGTGTGTGTGTGTGTGTGTGTGTGTGTGTGTGTGTATCAGTACTTATATGTCAGCAAATAATGGAATTATATTTAAAAGTATGGGCTTTCATAATATATAATGATAACCATATCCTAATGATTTATATTTTTATGTTCTCAAAAAAACTTTTAAAATACATATGATTGTAAGGTATTATCTACCAGCATGAGAAGCCAAATCATTAATTATAACTTGTAAAAATGGAGTTTTGAAATTTGATTAAAAATAATTGTACTCTTTCCCTGAAAAACACTCAATTGTATTTCTTGTATGGCTCACTAAATATCCCACCAACCTTTGAAAACTGACCTCTTGCTCTAGAAGTGACATTTCAATTTAGCAATTTTAATTCAAATGTACCTCAGTTTTAATTTTCAGGAAGTGAGTGACTTAATAATATCTAACTTAACTCTGTGCTAAGAAAGCCACCAGATAACCTTATTGATTGTAAACCATGAAACTAGTGAACCACCGTTTCTCCCAGTAAACAATGAAATTTAGGTGACTGTGGCACCGTAAGTTAGTTACTACCTCTAGAAACTGTCATTTAGAAACCTAATTGATGATTGTTCTAAAGAAGCAGTACTGATAAATCCTTTGGCCTTGTACAAGGCCAATGTAGACCACAATGTAGAGCATAAGAATTCTATCTTCTTGTTGGTACCAGTGGCTTACACTTATAATCCTAGCCATTCAGAAGCTGTGATCGAGATTTGAAGCTATTCAAACAGACAAAACAAGGAAATGCTTATGTCCAATTCAAAACCAACTGGAAGTAGAAATGTTGCTCAACCAGAAGAGCATCAGCCTTGAGCAAAAAGCTAAGCAAGAGCACAAGGCCCTCAGTTCAAGACCTAGTGCTAAACTTACATAACTATATATATAATATGTATTATGTATATATAGTATATGTATATAGTATATAATTGTATATATTATATGTGTATATAGTATATAATTGTACATATAATTATATATAATATATATATGATTTATTCTAGCTAGAACATACCTTTGAGCAATATCATTGGGAATACAAATTGATCGTGCTGGGTGCTGTTGGCCAAACCTAGCTAAGATCTGAGGATTGTGGTTTGAAGCTACCCTGAGCAGCAAAGTACATGAGACTTGTATCTCCAGTTGACCACCAAAAAGCTGGAATTGGAGATGTGGCTCAAGAGGTAGAGCACTAACCTTGAACAAATGAATTCCATTTGAATTCAAGCCCCAGGACTGACACAAAGAAAAAAGAGAAGAAATGCTCATGTATACCTCTTGTAGTGTGAGGAAGAAGTAAGATGAAGCCTTATAGGAAAATAAGATTTCCTAACCACCTTGTGCAGACTTGGCATTGTGGCAGTGCTGGTGCTGACTTGTACTTCGTCAGTACCACTTCCCAGCCTTTTTCACTTCAGAGTAAACAAGGGAAATGATGAAGTTTGTCAGAATACAGTGGCACAGGTAGATGTGGTTGTGCTGGTCCAGAGAAGACTGCCCGTAAGCTCCAAATATTACAGAAACTGCCCATGCATCCTGTAGGTTGAGGGAATTGGTATCTGGACACAGTTGTTCTTAGAATCCTAATGTATCCTCAGTCAAACAACATGCTTGCAGTATAGCCTGAGCTGCAAAATTTGTACTGGCTTACATGTGTTAAATTAAACACACTTAGATGAGCTGGAAAAAGACCTTGCCATACAAAGTTTCAGGAAAACTAAAGTTCTTATAGGAAGTAATTTTGAGTTGAGTCTGTAATTTTGCAGATGTTATAATCTTCACTCCAATGGCCATTGAGCAAAAGAAAATTAGTGTCAAAAGGAGTGAAAGCATCAAAAGTAGTAGAGTTAAAAAGACTTGGAGTCAGAGTCCATCTTAATGTTACTTATTAGGAATTCAGAAGGTCTAAACCTAGTCTTAAGGCTTTTATTTCTAAATTCATACTCAGGCTTGTATTTCTAAAATGTGAATTAAGTATCTTGTGAAATTGTCCAATATAGCACTGGGTGTCTTAATTTCTAATAAGCAGTTATTCGTGTGCAGTTTTTTCAGATTTAAAATTTAGAAAATTAGTGTATAAGCAGTGAAAGAAGTATTTTAATATCTTAATAGTAACTATTACTATGAAGTAACCTGATTTTCAATGCCATATGAAACCTCAGTCTGCCTTTCTTACCATTAGAATTCATCTGAACTGAAATTCAAACTAGAAATCAGCCCTTGACTCAAAGACTGAATTACGTTTATGTTCATAAAACCTTGTCTGTCATTAATTTGTTGTCATGCATATCTTTCTCTTTGATAACTAAGAAACATAACTTGTAAACCCAAAGTTCTATGTTTAAAATAGGATATAGTTATAAGATGATAATGTCAGACCTCCTATCCAAAATACTATAAGGTAAAGAAACTCCCCCTCTCCCTAGGTTAGCCCTTGCCTGTTAAATGTAGCCAGAGGTGCTTGTTCCCAAATTCTCAGTTTCGAATAGGGACAATATGTAAAAATAGAACCATGTCACACTGATGGTACTTCCAAACAATCAAATATTTTAAATAATTGATTTTGATAGCATTTCTGCTAAAGAATTCATGTATTCTTAGTCTTTCATTTGTGGGTATATAAATGTTAAAGTCAGCCTCATATTTTTGTTTTCTTTCTCATAGCTTGTTAATGAATTGTTACCTGCTGATGTATTTTTTTTAAATTATCGAAGTGTAAAACAAATACTTTGACAACTTTTATAATTGGGCTACATATATTTTCCAAGAATGAATCTTTAAACTATTTTAAAATGCTTTAAGAGCAAATTGTTATCCTTTTGAATTTTATAGCACAATTAGTGATTTCAGTTTCATAAATCAGTTACTATCCTTTATTATATTGAAAGTTCCTTAGTAAAAAGATAAGTTTTCAAAAAGCAATATACACCCTTCCCTCTTCAGTGCTCTTCAGGCAGCTAGTCCTCAGCTATCAAGCACATCTAGGAATCCTTCTGACTCTCAGCCTTTAGGTTTATTAGATTAGTTAAAATCCAGTAATTCCCCAAAGTGTCTTTCCTTTTGTTAAATCCATGATATAGTGATCATTCTGCTTTGCTTTATTATAATTCTTTCAGTATATTGCTTCCCTGATGGGCTAGGCAAGGATTCAAGTTGAAGCCCCAAATTATAACGACTTTTCTAATGGGGGAACCATACGGCAACGCAAACAGTCCATTGAGGGTATAAAAGATGGCTCATTCCCATCCAGTTTTGTTTACAAACGGTGTTGCTCAAATTTAGGTGACTGGCTACTAGGGAAATAAATGAATGTGGAATTGAGGATGGAACAAAGAATTCAATGCTTTACAATAAATGGACTGTATTTGAGAGTTCAAGAAAAGATTGGAGAAAATAACTGAGTATGTAAAGACATGGTAAGTGTCTGATCATTCAGTTGAAGGCAAGTGGCTGGCCCGATGAAATGGCATAATTGATAGTTTTCATCTATGACCCTGATTTCTCAAAACTGAGAAATGAGCAGAATTTATCAGAAAGGATTTTCATTGCTAGTATCTTTTGTGTGTGCATGATGTATAGTACACACAGCTCTCCTTATTGATCCTTCACCAGGTGTATTATTTACTTTGCCTTCCAGGTGTCCGCAAATATGGTAAAGATTTTCAAGCTATTGCAGATGTAATTGGCAACAAGACTGTTGGCCAAGTGAAGAACTTCTTTGTAAACTACAGGCGTCGGTTTAACTTAGAGGAGGTATTGCAGGAGTGGGAAGCAGAACAAGGAACCCAGGCTTCTAATGGTGATGCTTCTACTTTAGGGGAGGAAACAAAAAGTGCTTCTAATGTGCCATCAGGGAAGAGCACTGATGAAGAAGAGGAGGTGTGTTTGTGTCTGGAATTTGAGCTAATATGAGTTGAGGAGGCACCATTTTACGTGGTGTTCTGTAAGGTTAATTTGTCAGAAAATTAGCTAAATGAGCATGCAAGGTTGACAATACACTTAATGGTACATCTCTCATGACAGTTAAGTCATAATGACTTGATAATCTCTGATTCTAGCAGAATGGAAAGTGTATTGTTTTCCCATAGTCTTATTTTTATTTCCAGTATTAAGCTGATACTAATAAAGATGTCTGTTCGGTAGCCTCATTGCTTTCGGTTTTGTTTTGTTTTGTTTTGTTTATTTTACTTAAAATAAAAGAAGCTTATGCTTCCAATAAAGACTGGTGTTATGTTTTTGTTCTGTTTTGATTTGTTTTGTATTTCCTGTGACAGCCCAAACTATATTGTATTAATTCATTAGGACGTACATCTCATGCATGCATTTTTGTTTCCTCACCTCTAGGCACAGACCCCACAAGCTCCTCGGACTCTGGGTCCATCACCTCCTGCCCCATCATCCACTCCAACACCAACAACCCCCGTTGCCACTCTGAACCAGCCTCCACCACTTCTTCGTCCAACACTGCCTGCTGCCCCTGCTCTTCACCGGCAGCCTCCTCCACTCCAGCAGCAGGCTCGGTTCATCCAACCCCGGCCAACTCTAAATCAGCCTCCACCACCTCTCATTCGGCCTGCTAATTCTATGCCACCCCGCCTAAACCCAAGACCAGTGTTGTCCACAGTTGGTGGCCAACAGCCACCATCACTTATTGGAATTCAGACAGATTCACAGTCCTCACTGCACTAAAAATTAAATTGGACAATGCTGCAATAACTTTACCCCACTTATACCAATGCTCCTCTGACTGAGGAAAGAATCATCTTTCCTGGATTCTGAGTTCTGCAGAATTAATCTGCAAACTAAATCTGGCAGTGGACTAGTCTACATGGATGTCTAATTTTTCAGTTCACTAAACTAAAATGTTACACAACAAAAAGCCTCCAGCTAGCCTCCTTTCTAAAATGTTTTCACCATTGTGATCTCATGAAAGGAAAAAAAAAAATTTAGTATTCTATATACCAAGGGTGGTTTGTTTTTTTTTTTTTACTATATTTATTTTTACTAAAGTTCTTTATATTCCTGCCTCTTCATAGTCAAGGCTCTTAGTACTAGAATATTAACTTAGAAATTGTGGAAACTCCTTAAGTTTCTTAAGGACATTTGGCTTTTTTCTTCTTTTATTTAATTTTTTAAAACATTTTCCTATGTTAGGAGTGTAAGAATAAATAGTTGGCATTTCAGATTTTGATATACGTTCATTTTATTCCTATTTTTAAAATTATAGCTCTATATCCCTTTTTTCAAAATATGTTGCTTTCTTCCTAAAGGAATTATAAAGTATCCCTTTAAAAGAAGGCAATTTAATCAATTGCAAAGCAATTATATGAAACCACAAAGAATGTATTGACCCTACTACCCTTTAACATACAGTTTAGGGTTCTAGTGCAAAGTCCTTGTTTAAAGGTCACTGACCTCACCATCTGTCATTAATAAGAAGTTTGGAATACTAATTTTACATATAAATAAGGACTTAGCTTGTTGAATTATAATGTCTTTAAGAACCTTGAAAATGTAGTTAATTTGGGGGGAAAAAAGTTTATGTTTCTAAATGCTACTTGCTTTTAGCTAGTACTTGCCTACATTTGGAAACTTTAGAAAAAAAATCTATTTTGTCAGTTATGTAGAGATGGTGGTTACTAGAAGCATTTATTTGCAATACCATTTTTTGTGTTTAGCTTCTTAAGATTGCCCTCATATTTATTAATATAGCCTGCATTTAATATGAAGGGTGTTTTCTTGATAAATCACTATTGTATTACTTGGATACATTTGCGTATTCCTTGCAGCCAACCTGTACTTGTGGGTTTAATTTAAGGTTAAATCATCAACATTTCATAAAAAGAAGTTAAAAATTTGTTCTGTGTTATCTAAAGATGTATGAGTATATTGCCATAATTGTGCTGTTTACTTGAGACCCTTTTTATAAAGAAAGGCTTCAAGAAGTCTTCATTCAACAAATGAGCATCCTCAAAAAAAAATACTTTAAAAGTGATCATATTTCAACAAGATGTTGCCAGTATTTTTTTTTGACAGTTGTAGGTCTTGAACTCTGGACCAGGGCAGTCTCTGAGCTCTTCAGCTCAAGGCTAGTGCTCTACCACTTGAGCCACAGTGCCACTTCCAGTTTTCTGGTGGTTAATTGGAGATAAGAGCCTCAAGACTTTCATGCCTGGGCTGGCTTTGAACTGCGATCCTCAAATCTCAGCTTCCTGAGTAGCTAGGATTGCAGATGTGAGGTGCTTTGCTTGTTACCAGTATTTTTGACAGTGATTTTATATTGGAATCATGACTTGTACAGAGGGACAGATCACTTACATTGCAATAATAGTGAAACATAGGCTTTCTGCATTACTTTATCACACTTAAAGCTACTTCACTGAACAGTCAACAATCAAATGTCCTAATTTAGATTTTGAGAAGTCATGTGTTCCCACAATACTGGGAAAAAAAATCCCTCCCATTGGCTCTGTAGTAACCTTGAAGAGTTATTGGTTTAAATCTATTAGTATTAATTTTAAAGGTCAGACCATTTCCTTTACATGTAAAGACCCTGTTCAGGCAATGATCAAAAACATCTTTTCCAGGATATATTCTACTTCCTCATTGGAGCATCATAAATAGATTTTTGTCCCTGGATCCTACCAGCTAAAATTTAGCTTTTTTAATAATATTGAGGAATTTATGCATATTTTACTTTAAAGCCATGGGGGATAGTTATATCCTAAAGCATTTAGATTGTCTTGCATATGTGCACAATCAATGGCTTTTCTCGTCTGGTCTTCAGTCAATAGACCTTCAGTATACAGTACAGTAGTCAGCCAAGTTGGTCAACACCAGCATCTGTCCAGTTGTTCAGTGTATTGTAATTCATTTAAAATCTGTGCTTTCCAAGACATGGGCCAAGTGCTGTATCTGAGGGATGTGGTGTAATCTTATTTACATACACTAGAGCACACAGTAGAAAAACCTTAGCATCATTAGTAATATGACATGTATATAGTGAGATGTCTTTATTGTGTGCTTTGCATATTTTGTAAATACTTTGCACGTCATTTTTTTTTGTTTAAGCAGTGTTTGGCCTGGAAGAATAATATGCTTGCTGCTTAATCAAAGGATTAAAGATTTAAAGATGTCTATGTCTTCTATTTTTATATAATTTTATGTTGTATGAAGCATTAAGGACCTCTTCACTGTGAAATTCTAAATAATTGATTTTTTATAAAAGCAAAATCTAGAAATCTTCTTATGACCATTTTTATTAATTTCAAGATTTTCTTTTTTGCAAAAATATCTACACCAAAGTGTTTTTATTACATAAGTAAAAAAAATAAACCATGCTGTTGATGCATCTGGAAAAGTTAATGAAAAATATTTTTCTATATGATTTAATTCCCATGTAATATGGATGGAGGCAAAGGTTAAATTATGGTCAAGTGAGAAAAATAGAATATAAAATAAAAGTGAAAGATATATCTGTCTTAATATGGGCCTACATTCTTGTTAAGAATAGATATAGTGAATAAACCTGGGACTGTAATTGTCATTTTCAAAATCTAATGCAGAGTTATTAAATACATTGTTTTTTCCTCCTGTTATTAAAAGATTACCTTTAAGTATTAGTAACTGTTCACAAGTGAAAATGGTGATAGCATGATCTTCTCAAAAAGAGTACTAGGGACCAGGAGTGTGGCCAGGGTGCTTGCCTATCATGCATGAAGCCCTGAGTTTGATTCCTCAGTACCATATACACAGAAAAAGCTGGAAGTGGTGCTGTGGCTCAAGTAGTAGAGCACTAGCCTTGAGAAAGCTCAAGGACAGTTCCCAGGCCCTGAGTTCAAGCCCCAGAATTGGCCAAAAAAAAAAAAAAAAGGAGGGAGAAATAGTAATCTGACTTAAAAATCTGCACATAATTTTTCTCTGCGTGCATCCTAAAAATAAATGATAGTGTGATCGCAGTAATAGAAAAGACCCCAGAATAGGTTACTAGATTTTTAATTTTTTATTTATTTTTATTGGGGAGGGGGGTGGCCAGTCCTGGGGCTTGAACCCAAGGCCTGGGCACTCTCCCTAGCTTTTTGTGCTCAAAGCTAATGCTCTACCATTTGAACCACAGCTCCATTACAGCTACAGAGAACACATTCAGAGGCTTTCTTGGGAAGGGTAATTTTTTTTTAAGTTTACTTCACTTTTGGAGAAGATCCTCCCCACTCCACCCTATTCCTGCCATTCTTGTGGTTGTCAGCACAGTGACAGAACTGAGGCTGAAGCAGAGGGACCAGGTATCATTGGATCAGAAAAGATAGAAAAGCCATAGGCAAACACCACTGGTGGCTCATGCCTATAATCCTAGCTACTCAGAAAACAGATCTGAGGATCAAAGTTCTAAGCCAGCAGGACAGACAAATGCAAGAGTCTCTTCAATTAATCTGCAAAAAACGGCAGAAATAAAAATGTGACTTAAGTGATACAGCACCACTAACCTTGAACAAAAAAGTCAAGCCAAAGAATGAGGGTCCTGAGTTCAAGCCCCAGTAGTGGTACAAAAAGACAAAACCCACACAGGCATTCATTAACTGCCTCCATGGAAAACCTATTTGGTAGCAAGTAAGCATTCTGTGTTCAAAGCACTATAAAGTATGCTTTTGGTCTGAGTGGTTGCTGCCCTATCACACTTTGCATGTGGTTTATGACAAGCAAAGAGTTTCCATTGTTACTTATAGTGGAGGATAAAGAGTTGGCCTAAGACCCCAAAGGAGGATTTTTCCTCCTTATCTAATCTCATGGGTATCAAAGTGATGAAAAGTGTGACTCTATGTTCTGTTCATCAACTCACAGTATTGATTCCTCTTGAAGGGCACCTATGGAAGATAGTGCACCCATCTGCTAGTCCAGTAGATGGCAACCTTACCTCTCTACCCACCCACCTTCATGTTGACAGCCAAGATTATAGTCTACCAATTTATCCAGAAATTAAACAGCTGAAATTCTTGCCTTTTGATCTCTAGGAAAAGTTATGTTATTGATATTCTCAATAGAGAGTTAATTTCAAAGTCTCAATTCTGCCTAAAGTGAGATAAAATATCTCTAATATATCTAATGTTTTCAAAACTCACTAAAATGTATCTTAATCTAAAGGTAGTTTTATTTGAATTCACAGCTATCATTTTTTAGTATTAGGCTTGGGGATAATGAGAAGAAAGGCAAGAAGTAGGTAACTATACAGAAAGACAGATTGTATGGGGAAGCAAGGGAAATGTAGGCCCATTAAGTATCAGACATAAAGATTGTGATCTGGATCTACAGTCCCACAGCAATTCCTCCAGATCTCATCTTCTCCATGGAGTGGTTAATATGCTCAGTTAGTAACCAAAGAAAATGAGTTTCTGACTCTCATTGAAAAATAAGACACCAGGTAACAACAAGCTAACTGTGACCAGGTACTGCTTTACCAGACTGCACAAGTGCACTTTAGCATTCCCAGATTCCTCAGCCTTCCCAATGATGAAAGCTCCACCCACTGCTGTTTCCAGTCCATCTCCTATGGGCGTCTAAATCCTCCCCATAGGTAAATATCATTCTCCTCTCTTATTGATAAATAATTTAAGCTCAAGGAAAAGTATATTCACCATGATTTGGCTATCTGATGGGAAAGTAAAACTAGAATTGGAAGGTTGGCCCATTTCTTTTATATCGAATGTTAATAGTCTATGTTCTTGAGAGAATACATTACAAGAAAGAGCCTGGTGTTTATGAGACGAGGCCTAGATTCAAGTTCTAGCTACAAACTGCTGGATGGGTCTAGCCTTGGGCATGTCACTTCATGTCACTCCTTTGAGTGACATGAAACTAAGAGCTGAAACTCAGTCTATAGATTGGAAATGATCAGGCTGTTTCACCAGAGTTGATTTGAAGATCTTGTTGCCCTTGACACATCACACGCTCTATGTTTTGATTCTGTCTGTCCTGGGACAGACAGAATGCTGGGTCTGGGCGCTGTCCCTGAGCTCTTCAGCTCAAGGCTACCACCCCACCCCCTTGAGCCACAGCGCCACTTCCAGTTTTCCGGTGATTAATTGGAGATAAGATTCTCACTGACCTTTTAGTGCCCGGGCTGACTTTGAACCGCGATCCTCAGATCTCAGCCTCCTGAGTAGGCGTGAGCCATCACGCCTGGCCTAAAAGACTGCTCTTGATAGGACAATATAGTGGCAAATTTGGAGAACTACACCTGAAGATCTGGAAGAAGCGACCTATAAAAGAATTGTCTGAGCCTAGTTTTCTTATTGAAGAGTAAGAAAAGTGCAATTCAAATGCACGGGCGGAAATCATGGGAGACATGCATTTCTAGATAGCAATGGTTCTAGAAAGGTAAACAGTTGAATGGCCTGAGTAACTCTCAGCCTCCTGCCAGACCCCTATCGCAGACGTCAGCCCGGCCAGGCTCTGACCCCTCAACTCCTACCCGTACGAGGCCCCACCCCTGGCCCTGGCCCCGCCCATCCTCTGACTCAGGCCCCGCCCTCCTCGTGAGCGTTCTTCTGAGCGCCTGCCTGGGACGGAGAGGCCCGACCTCACCAGGGTCCTGGCCCCGCCCATCCTCTGGCTCTGGCCCCGCCCTCCTCGAGAGCGTCCGTCTGAGCGCCTGCCTGGAACAGAGAGGCCCGCCCTTACCCGGGTCCTGGCCCCGCCCTTACCCGGGTCCTGGCCCCGCCCATCCTCGCGGGCGCTATTCTGAGCTCCTCCCCGGCTGGGAGCCCCGCCCCTGCCTGGCTGCGGGCGGCTGGCGGCCGCTGCTGCGCTTCCCAGCCGAGACCCCGCGCGCCCCTTTCTACGAGAGTCCCAGTCCCCCGGCAAGTGACCGCCCCGACACCTCACGGCTGAAGGCTGGGTGAGAAGCCTGAGGAGCGACTTTCGGCTCGTCCCCGTTCCTTTAAAACCGAGAGGGGGCGGTGGTGGTGGTTGCGGGGTTAGGGGGTCCCGGGCCTGGCCTTCCCGCTCGTCCCCGGGAGGCGGCGGCGGGCGGGCGGGCGGGGAGCCCGGACCGGGGAAGGCGGTGGGGCGGGTGGACGGGAGAGGGGGCAGAGGTGTGGCGAGGATGGAGAGTCGGGGCTGGTTCCGTGTGGTAATTGACTGAGGTTGGGGCTCGCAGGCGGCGGGGTGGGCTTTCGGGGGTACCGGTGTCCGCTCAAGGCACCTCTCCACTTCGGAACACCTCAGCGTGAGGTGTCGCCCGTGGAACGCCCCACCGCGTGTGCGGATCTAAAGGTGCGGCACCCCCCACTCCCCAGAAGGTGGTTCTCCGGGTCCTGAAGCAAGCCAAGGCTCCTAGAGGCGACAGAGGTGGAGCTCTGCGAAGTTTCAGTGAACCGGCGAGGTGAGGCGGGAGCGCCACGCTCTGGCTGGAGTCGCCCGGGACGCTCGGGTCGGCTTTCTTTCTCAGCTAGTTCTCCTCTCGCCGAGTTCCCATATTTGGCCCTTTCACGTTTACTTTCGTGAGAACTCATTTTTATCAAGTCGAAGTCAGACCCGGCTGCCGGAGGCGGCTGTGGCGCGCAAAGGTTGGTGGAACTGGAGGTGAGCGAGACTCAGGGCCAGGGCTGACCCTTGCAGGCCCAAGCTCCACAGCCCTGGGCCCTGACCCACGTCCCTGGAGAAAGACATCTAGTTACTTCCTGGTGCTCTGTGAGAACTAATTAGAGCCAGTGAGTATGGTTCTTTTCTTTCAGAGAAGACATAAAATGCAAAGAAATTAGCTGAAGCACTTCTGGGAATAGAACAGTACTGTGTGTGTGTGTGTGTGAGAGAGAGAGAGAGAGAGAGAGAGAGAGAGAGAGAGAGAGAGAGAGAGAGAGAGAGAGAGAGACAGACAGACAGACAGACAGACAGACAGACACAGAGAGAGAGACAGAGAGAGAGAGAGAGCGCGCGCTAATTTTAGACAGCAAGAGGCTGGTGGAAGACTTCTCAGATCCTGAAACAGCTGTTTGCTTTGCTCATACAACACACACCAAGCCAGACAGGAGTGTTAACTGATGGTGAAAACCTGATCATCTGAGGACTCCCGTCTCTATCTAACTGATTTGAACAAGACAGAAATTGCTTCAAGAAAGACATGTATAAGGTGAAGTGAAGCCCGGGGCAGTGGCTCATGCCTGTAATCCTAGCTACTCAGAAGGCTGAGATCTTAGGGTCAGGGTTCAAAGCCAGCCCAGGCACTAAAAAGTCAGTGAGACTTTAATCTCTAATAAATCACCAAAAAACCAGAAGTGGCACTGTGGCTCAAGTGGTAGAGCACTAGCCTTGAGCTGAAGAGCTCAGGGAATAGTGCCCAGGCCCAGAGTTCAAGCCCCATGACCGACCAAAAAAAGAAAAAAAAAGATGGAAATGAAAATGCCTAGCGTTTTGTCCTTGTAAATCTAAAGATTGGATCTGCTGGCCTTTCCCTGGGGAAGGGCTTCTGCCCAGACAGTAGACAGAGGAAGTGATGGAGAAGACTTTCCTAAGTCATCTGGTTGAGATCTGGTACGAGGAAGAGTTGTGTTATCCTCCCCCAGCTCACATCATCTGAATAGCGGTGGGATGTGGGTGTTAGGGTGGTGGAGTTAACTGAGAAACTGTGTAGAGGAACAGCCACTGGAAGTATTAACTAACTGCTGTGATGGGGTGTTGCAGGGGTGATGTTTTCCAGAGTAAGAGAGCTAACACCTCTGAGGCACTCCTGTTAGGCTAATGATGGAAAAGGGGCCTCATCACTCAGGCAAACAAACCTTCTATAATGAGCTTTGCTCTACTGAGAAAGCACACTTTTCTTTTTGAAACATTTTCTCACTGCCCTTATCTTCCATGAAGTGTCTCATTTTATCCTCCGTGGTTATCTGGATTATTCTTCACATCTCCTAGATGATAAAGGGGAAGCTCTGAGTGTAAATAACCCTCTTGAGCTACTGATCCAACCGCAGGACTCAGAGTTCTCTGATTCAAACCTCTTACTTTGGTTTCTTCAGCAAGCCACATCTGCCTGCCTCTTCCTCAGACAGAGGGGTGGGTCCCTTAGTATCTGGATGGTTGGACCAGCAACATGGGACCAGTCCTGGCCATTGCATTCACCCCACTTTCACCTCTGCCAGCCATGTGACAAGACCCATGCACATTTCTGTGTGTTTCTTGCAACCCAGTTCAGAATGAACCTGCACTGAAGCTGACTAAATTGCATTGAATTCATTTGGGCTGTATCTCCCTTGGGCTCTGAGCTACCAGTAAGACTTGTTTACATTCCAGGAACCAGAACATAGTATGGCTTATAAATAGCCTATCTCATCAGATTAGCCCTTTTTTCATTACTTCCCTCTGATAAAGGAGAGGCAGGTGCTTAACCTGGTTTCAAGCTGGGGCTAGAAGTGGCATGAAACATCCCATAGCTGTAGACACAACATATAGGCACTGACTGGACACCAGCCAGCTCCTATGTTCTTCCTATGGTATCTTGTTTAAAGTCAGCCAGCATTCTAGGCAGAAGGAGGAAGAGAGAACCCACAAGGCATTGATCCAAAGCTGCCTAACAGCTTTGTCCCTGATGAGCATATTTAAGAGTTAATGGACCAGGGGAGGGAGCAGTGGCAGATCCAATCTCAAGAGCTTTTTCTGTTAAGGTCATAACCTGTTTTGTAGTTCCTCTAGGCTGAGTTCTTACCCCAGCAGAGCTATACAGGAGACAGGAGAGGAGTAGATGGGAAGGTAGTGAGTGTGTTGGGGATAGAATACCGGACAGAAGTGATCCTCAGGGATGAGAGCAGCTGCTGCTGTGCTGCCGCTCCTGCTGACGGCCAAGAATGAGGGTGAGAAAGAGACTTAGTATTTACTCAAGAAAAAAGGCTTTGGGCCTTGGGCCTGACAAATAACCCTAGGAGAGGATCCTAGGCTATAGAAAACCAGCCTCTGAAATGCATTTTCAACCCCATATCGACTGACACATGTAAGGGTGGGTGGATCATAAGCTGGAGGAGTTCAAGTTGAGGGATGGTATGGGGCCTCCTAGAAGGTTGATTAGTTTTGCCTAAAGAAGAGCTTCACTTGCAGGATCAGACAACCTTGATCCATATAGCCTCTGACACACTCTGGTGAAGAAATTGAGTGGAGGACCAGGAGGTAAAAGTGAAAAGACTTATTAGTCCCAACAGAGAAAGTCACCAGAGTGTTACACAAAGCGTGACAGGAACACTTTGCATACTGGTATCTGCAAGCAGGTGGTAGAGCAGGCTTAACTGGTGATGTGGCTAAGGCAGTATGCACCTGTGCTGTGTGGACACTACAGTATAACTAGACAGTCAGGGCCTAGGGACCCAGGGAAAGTGACAGCCAGTGAGCGTCAATCCTGGGGATGTGCTGGGGAAAGGTGACTACTTTCTTTTATCTGGCTGGCGCCTCATTTCCTGACACCATAGGTTCTGTCAGTTTCCCTCCTATCAACTCAGAACATGGAATCTTCCCCATCACTTTTTCTTCCATCCATTGAAGACCAGCCCCGAGCAGCCCTGCCACCCAGCCCAGCAGATCCCCACCTATTCTCCAGAATCAGTTCTTGCCTCCTCCCTGAGACAGGTTTCTTCCATTATTCTCTCCTCCTACCCCTCCTCCAGGCTCTGCCTTCTGCTCTCTGCCTTTGCCATTAAACAGCATGGCTCTGTGTTTCCCCAGCTCCTCTTCTCCCTGGTTTACCAACAAGCTTCTGGAAAGAATAGCCAGCACTTGTGTCCTCTCCCTCACACAGCTCCCTGCACCTGCCCATGCCACTTGGATTGCCCTTAGAAGGCTCCTAGAGTCTGGTAATCCTCTGTCGCCAGCCTAAGCTGCAGCTGTTGACTGGTCATCTCAATATGGCTCCACAGAGCCCACGGACATCCTCAACTTGACCTCGAGTTTCTTATCCCCTTCCCACCCTGCAGGTACCAGTGTAGAGCAGAGACAGCATCTAATTCCCTGTCCCCTTTTTTGGAGCTCCCGGTCACTCCCAAAGCTTAAATCCACACTCTTAAGGAAAAACTATCTCATGTTTCTCACCAAACTTTATTCTTGGCCACTTTGATTTCTTTCTTTCTTTTTCCTTTTTCTTTTGCTAGTCCTGGGCTTGGGCTCAGGGCCTGAGCACTATCCTTGGGTTTTCTCAAGGGTAGAGTGCTACCACTTGAGCCACAGCACCACTTCTGGCTTTTATTTTCCCTATGTATGTGGTACTGTAGAATCGAACACAGGTCTTTGTGCCAGAGAAGCACAAACTCCCAGACCCCTCTTTGATTTCTTTCTTTTTCTTTTTTTTTTTTTTTTTTTTTGCCAGTCCTGGGCTCAGGACTTTCTCAAGGCAAGAGCTCTACCACTTGAGCCTCAGCACCACTTCTGGCTTTTTTCTATGTATGTGGTACCGAGGAATTGAACCCCAGTCTTCATGCATACTAGGCAAGCACTCTACCACTAGGCCAAACTCACGGCCCCCCACTTTGATTTCTGATATTAAAAACCTGTGATGTTTTGGGAGCCTCAAGACAGTAAACTCCAGCCATCTCTTCTTCCAGATTCTCTCCAACTGATGATAGAAGTTACTATAATTACCCCCCAGTAATCCTGATCTAGCTAGCTTGCTTGCTTGCTTGCTTGCTTTCTTGCTTTCTTTCTTTCTTTCTTTCTTTCTTTCTTTCTTTCTTCCTTTCTTTCTTTCTTTCTTTCTTTCTTTCGTGGATCATGCGACTTGAACTCTGGGCCTGGGCACTGTCCCTGAGCTCTTCAGCTCAAGGTTACCACCCTACCTCTTGAGCGATGGCCCCATTTTCTAGTGGTTAATTGGAGTCTCTCACTCTTTAGTGCCTGGGCTGGCTTTGAACCGCAATCCTCAGATCTCAGCCTCTTGAGTAGCTAAGATTACATGTATGAGCCACCTTGCACAGCTCTGATCTAGTCATTTCTTATCAGGACTCCGCACCCTCTTTTCTGGATAACATGAATTATCTGTTCCCTTATTTCATGCCCAGGTCCATCTGTGTTATGTTTCTTTTCTGCACTGTCACAGAGGCACATTTATTGTTTTCACTAATAGCAGAGTAGAAAAAGTGTAGGCATCAGAATTTGGCAGAATTTGGATTCAAATCTGAATTTATGACTTCCTGATTACAAACAAGTTGCTAGATTCCCTTCTATCTTCCTACTGGCAAAGAGAAATCGAAATCTTCCCATTTGGGGTTGCTAGAATGATGAGATGAGGCAGGATGCACACAGAGTTGTATTTGATGGGTATTCAGTAAAAGCTAGTTTCCTTTTTCCCTATGAAATAGGACTAGAGAATTTTGAGGTCTTTGGGGACCTGGGAAATGCATGCCTAGCCTAATACACTGAAATTCAAATTAAAAACAGATAGGACAAAGAACTGCCAGAATAGAAGTCCTGTTTCTAGCTCTTGGAAAATGTAGAGCAGGTAGGCCTTGGGGGACAGGGTAGGTATTCTGGGATGGAATGGGGCATAGATTTATGAGTAATCAGGCTGTCTTGGAGGCAGATTAGTTCTTGACATAGGGCTAATAAAGGGGCCAGCAGAGAAAATTGATTTGGAGGAGGCAGAGAGAAGCCATGACTTGATTACCAGGAGTAGAAAAGCTTCTCTAATGGGGTCTAGCTATGAAGTCAGAACAGGATGAGGTTAACTTGTTGCAAAACCACCATCAGTTCTTTGAATTCTCTCTTACTAAGGCAGGTGACTTAGAACAGCTAGGCTGCTCAGAGCCTGTCTTCAGGGAAGTCCTTGAACTTGGAGGTGGGTGAGGTTAAGCTAAGTAGGCATCATCTGTTTGTGCTATGAGGGTTCAGAGGGAGAGATTAGTCCGCAATGTAGGATTCATCTAGGAATAGTCATGAAAGACTGACATGCTTAGTAGATGCAGGATGGAAGTGATTCTGAAATTGGATGGGGTTGGGTGGATGGAAGTAGACAGGAAGTACCTACAAGGCATATTGTTAGACTACAGTGACCATTTAGATGTAGAAAGGGGGCTTTGCAGGAATGATGCCAGCTTTTGGACAATGAGCCCTCAGCAAGAGGGAGCTCCGGAGAAAGCAGCTTTGGCAAGAAGAGCCCAGCTTGGTTTTGGATGTGTAGGCTTCAGAAAACTTATGTGTTAACCTGAAATAAGCAGTAGCAGGATGGGAGTAGAGCCAAGGAGCTGTCTGTGCTGCAGAGAGACAACATTTGGAAACAGCAATGGATTGTTTACACATGGATTTCTAGGCCAGCTCAGTGTAGCCTCCAGGAAACCAGAGTCCAAGTGTGTACTGTATATGGAAGGTGGGGTGGGGCTTGCGTTTTAACACTGTCACCTGTAATCTTGAGGACAGAAAAGAAGAAGACTGAAGATTGACTATTGGCTTAGTCACACACACACACAAAATCTCTGATACCTTGCTGAGAGCATTGGTGAGTTGGGAGAGTAAAGGCTGGACTGCAGTGGCTGAGATTGGGGGTAGAGGGTAAAGAAGAGTCTCTATGTTTGGCAGGAGCTCTATGGAAATCTGAGGGTGAAAATGTTTTGTTTTTCTTTCATCTCAAGAGAGAATTTACACTGAAAGCTGAAGGGAAAGAGCCAGCTGAGGGAGGAAGTTGGTGGTGAAGAGGTAGAGATGGGGAAGAATCTGCATGAAAAGGCCTCTGGGAGAAAGGCAGGCTTCCAAGGCTGGTAGGGCCCCAGTGCAGAGATCCACCTAAGGCAAAGGTCACTTTTGTAGAATGATGAGAAGGGCCAGGACCAAGCAAGGGACAGGGGGAAGCCGGAAGTAGAGTTTGTTCTGGTACGATGATTTCTGTTTATTTCTGTGAAGTAGGAAGTGAAGTTTCCTGGTGAGACTGGAGGGAGTGGTCAAGGTTAGTGGAGAAGAGAAAGGTTTGAAACAGATAATGAAAATATGCTTGATCTGAAAGTGAGAAACTCGCTGTGTAAATATTGACACAATGAAGTCCCTTCCAGTGGAACCTGGCAAATGGGATATTTAGGGATCTAGCACTTTGTGCAGTACCTAGCACCTAAGTGAGGGTCCCTTAAGTGATTATTGAACCAGACTGTGCCTCATCTCTGCATGGTCTCAGTGTTCTCCTCTTTCTTAAGCACCTTCTACCTTTGGGCCAAAGCTCCCCACTGTGGCTCCTCCCTAAGTGAATGAGGAGCACTGTGTGCAGGCTTTGACTAGATCCTCCCTGTCCTACCCAGACTACCTTATCCCAAGTCAGCCATCCTTGGCCAGCCTTGCCTTCTCTGGCTATAACTAATAGAGATTTTCAGAACTTACAGATCGATACCATGAGAAGTTGTAGGCCCTAGGTGGCATATTTGATGACTGAAAGGCTGTCTTCTTTCTGTAGAATACTACAAAGGCAGCTACTCAGTTTCCTTGTCATCCTTTATTTATTAAGCCTCTATTGTATGTGTTTTCCCAAAAAATAAATCCCAGAGAGTAAATATAACACATATATAATATATTAGATGTCAGTAGGTGCTTTGGAGACAAATACAATGGGATGTAACATAGGCAGTGAAATCCTTATGGCAAGGCAGCATCTCAGCAGAAACCTGAAATGAAGGAATAAGCCCTTGATCATCAGGGTAGATGGAGAATGTTGGAGGCAGGGAGAGCAAGCAGAAGACAATTCTGCTGTTCATGGAAAGGCAAGGCCAGTGTGTCTAGAGAGGATGAAGGGAAAGCACCAAGAAATGAGGATGTGGAAAATAAAGGACACAGAACAGTGGCCTTGATCCCTGAGGACACTGGTGCCCACTCTGAGTGCAGTGGGACTATTGGAGAGAGGAATGACAGCTGACTTGAGGTTTTTACAGGGGTCCCTCTAGATTCTGGGCTATGAACAGGCTGTAAAGGAGCAAGGCATTGCTAGAGTCCAGCTGGAGATGATGCTTATGCATGCGTGGTGATGGTGGCTTAGGCCAGGTTGTGCTAAAAGCAAGGAGAGGGAGTTAGGTCAGGGAAAAGTGGAGGTAAAATAGCCAAGAGGACTTGCTGTTGTGAAATAGAGAAGAGAAACCAAAGATGACCCTGCTTTTTTGTTCAAAGCAATGGGTGATTGTTGGCATTTCACTGGGATAGAGGACTATGGGATGAGAGGTTGGGATAGGAATGGGAGATGTTAAGTTTGTGATGCCTACTACAGGATTCAGGAGAGGGGATCAGATTACAGACAGAAATCAGAGCATTGACAGTCATTGATGACATATGAGCCAGGAGCTGAGGTAAGGGAGAAAGGAAGCCCAGGAATATCCTGGAGCACCAAGAGTTGGGAAGATGAGGGCTTACAGCTACCATGATGATCTATTTGGTTCTCTCACTATCACAACTATGGAATTCAGCCTGGAAACTTGCTTTAAGAAAATTAGACCTGCACCAGGAGTTTGGCCTAATGGTAGAATGCTTGCCTAGCATGCACAAAGACCCGGGTTCGATTCCTCAGTACCACATACATAGAAAAAAGCCAGAAATAGTGCTGAGGCTCAAGTGGTAGAGCTCTGTCCTTGAGAATGCCCAAGCCCATGGCTGGCAAAAAAAAAAAAAATTAGACTTCTTGGAGCTGGGAATGTAGCCTAGTAGTAGAGAGAGTGTTTGCTTAGTAAGCATGAAACCCTGGGTTTGATTTCTCAGCACCACATAAACAGAAAAAACTGGAAATGATACTGTGGCTCAAGTGGTAGAGTGCTAGCCTTGAGCACAGAGAGGTTTAGGGATAGTGCCCAGGCTTAACTACCAGAAAAAAAAAAAAAAAAGACTTCTAGTTGATACTAAGAAATCTTTTTTTTTTTTTTTTTTTGCCAGTCCTGGGCTTGAGCTCAGGGCCTGGGCACTGTCCTTGGACTTTCTCAAGGCTAGAGCTCTACCACTTGAGCCTCAGCACCACTTCCGGCTCTTTTCTATGTATGTGGTACCAAGGAATCAAACCCGGGTCTTCATGCATGCTAGGCAAGCACTTTAACCACTAGGCCAAACTCCCGGCCCCGATACTAAGAAATCTTAATGTGGAAGTATTTTCCTTAGTTCACTGCTGTAAAAAATAGACATCTCCTCCTCCCCACCTACCCCCCCACAACAAAATAAAACAAGAAAACATGTCTGTTCCTCTGGGATAAAGAGTCTCAGCATGCAACTTTGTCATGCTCTGGGCAGACTCTTAACCAGACTAGATGGAGACCTGGCCTTTCTGAGAACTGCTACTGGAGTTTGTGCATAGACAAGATCCCTGCTGGCTTTTTTTTCTATGAATGCATACTTACATTAAAGTTTCATTTATAAATTAGTCACATTAAGAGATTAGTAGTAGCAATAAAATATGTTACAATAATATACTGTAATTAGATTACCAGAATCACTATTTTGGGGCCATTATAAGTAAAGTAAGTTACCTTGAACACAAGTACTGTGAAACCATAATGGTTGATCTTATAGCTAACATAGCTACCAAATAACTGACAGTCAGGTAGCATATACAGCGTGGATAAGCTGGTCAGAGCAATTGACCACATTCCAGATAGGATGGAGTAAGAAGGCATGATATGCTGGTCAGAATGGTGTGCAGTTTAAAACTTACGATTTAGTTATTTCTAGAATTTTCCACACATTAGTAGATTGCAGGAAAAAAAACCCAAAGAGCAAAACTATGGACAAGGAAGATAGTATACTCAAAGGCATATGAGTTCTGGACCCTGTCTAGGGTGGTTTCTCCCCTTCCTTTAGAACACTGTAGGCCATAGAGTCTGAATTGTTCAGTGGCTATATATCTATGTCCACAGGACCATTGGCATTTCATTCACTTTCCAAGTATATGTGAACTGTGTATTTGTCTGAGTGAGTTAATAGGATGGTCTGGAAGGGAGAAGGGAGAGAGAACTGCCAATCTGAGATGATAGCTCCATAACTTGATTAAGCAGGATGCCTGCCATGTGCAGCAGCATGGAGCAGGTAGGTATGATAGAACCTTTGTAATGGCAAGTGTAGCTGCAGCAAGAACCAAGGGCAGAGGGATGTCCAGGCCTGGTTCTAGCACTTGGATTCCATTTATCACTGGGGTCCTATAGTATTTCATGGCCCGCATCCCACAGTCCTGTTGTACTATGACCTCACATTAGCCTCCACTGTCCTTCTGTACTACATGTAGGCTATGTGCTCTGGGTTATGAGAGGCTGACACTGAAAATCTGGAGAGTAATGAGATGGCCCTTCCTTGGGAAGCTTGCTGACGTGTCCCTACATAGCAGCAGGACTGTCACAGAGTTGGATCTGAGGAAGAGATCTAGAGTAACGGAATCCCAACTGTGAGAAAGGTTTTGTGTGACAAGACCAGTAGTGTTTGCTTTCCTTCTTCCCCACCCAGCCGTTGGTTTCAGTGGTGAGAAACTTAAAAGTACCACAGATGGGTTCTGGGTGATTTTGGTTGGGGAGTGAGGGCTCCCTCAAAGGCTTCAGCCTGACCTAAGGCAGTAGTGGCCTTGGGACATGTTTGGACAAGTGGACAGCACAAAGATGCCCATTAGTCCTTGCACCAACTTCTCTTCACCAACACCGTTGCACTGCCAAGAAAATAGGGAACCAGAGGTTCCTGACAACATGGGGAAAAAAATCACACTTCCGTTAAAAGAAATTAAAACTCAATTCCCCATCATTCTTTGTCCCTGCCTATGGCCTGTTACTTCATCTCATCTGGCTCTTACAATGTCCCCTACTCTTAATTCAGTCTCCCTGCCCTGTTAGGTTCCATGGAAAATGCTTTCATTATTTCTGGCTTTCTCTAAGGCCCTTCCTCTTTATCTAAACTGTCTGATTAAAGTTTACAAAACCTGGTTTATCCCTAAGGTCACACAGAAATTTTATTTATTTGTTTTCTTAGCTTTGGGAATAATCTGTTCCACAGTGGAGAGCTGAAAAGGTTAAGGTTTGAAGTGGGGATTGGCAGTGAGTGGGGGAGGGGCAGTCATTCTGTTCTTCAGTCTCAAAAGGAGGATCATTGGTTGTCACAGCCAGAAACTTTGCAGCCATTTCCAGTCCATTTCAGTTCTCCTTTATGCCAGAGTGATAACAGAAGATATAAACTGTGCCCTCTTCTATTTTTATTTTTCTGGTAGTAACTGCCCTTTTTGGGAAAGCAGAACCATCTTAGGTCACCAGAAGTGACCTTAAGCAGGTCTAGCTCTCTAGCATCCAGCATCTAGAACAAATCCCAGACAACACAGAGCCAGCTTGCTTTGGAATCACCACATCTGAGGACTGAGTGGTCCAACTTTTCCTAATCACTTGTTGCAATCTTTCCTCCTCTGGGCGTGGGATGAAAAAAAAAATGGGTCTGGGGAATAAAATACCTGTGCCTTCCTCTTACTGTTGAATGTGAGTGTCAGGGAGTCAGCTTCTTACCTTCAGCAAGGCCTGAGTAGAGCTTTGCCGTCTAGCTGCCTATCTAGCTGCCCAGCTGTGTTGTTGTTCCTTCCTGGTGTGTCTGGCCCACCTACCCCATTCCTCCAGCTCTGTTTTGCTTCCTGAAGAAATTACTCTCTCTACATATACTCTCCTGCTCTGACTACCTCACCCTTACAAAGGCACCTTGGGAAAGCTATGGACCCCAGGGTCCTCTCAGGTGCGTAAGAGTTCTCAGCCCTATACCCTTATATAATCTAGTAACTGGGAATCTCAAGCCTAGAAAGGAGTCACACAAGTCACTGCAGGCTACAGAGGAGATTGTTAGGGAAAGAAACACCATCATTTTCTAGATGTGATAGAGTTTGAATTCAGGGCTAGAATTTTCTAGGCAGGCACTCTACCACTTGAGCCACATCCCCTAGTCTTTTGTTTTTTGGGGAGTTTTTTGCTTTCATTATTTTTTAGGTAGAATCTAATATACTTACAGACTGTGATCCTTCTATCTATGACCCTTCCACAAAGCTAGACCATAGGTATATACTATCATATCAGGCTTGCTTGAAGTAAGATCTTGGGGGGCAAGACTAGCCTTGAAGCATTATCTTTCTGATCTCTGTCTGCCAAATATCTGAGATTATAAGCATGAACCACCTAGTTGGGAAAGTAAGTATCAATGAAATAACACAGGAGAGTTAGAGAATAGCCTGCAGTATTCATTTCAAGTTCCAGCCCAGCCTCTATGGAGGACTTACCTTTCCAGCTCTTCTCTTCCTACATCAAATACCATCACTAAACAACAGGAAGTATTTGTAAAGTGAAAAATGTTTAGTCCTTGGGCATATTTTTGGTGACAAATTCTGCATCTTTACTGGGATATTTCTCAATATGACATACTTTTAAAAATTTGAGATGTGGCTGGGAAGCCTATAAGTTACTTGGATAATTTATGGAGTTTATAATACATTATATAATTCTGACAAATCATGATTTACTCTGATGAAAGATGTGAGGTGTGAACTAGTCTTTCGCAGCCCATTCTGCTAGGTTGGTCCCAAAGATATCTGAGCCTTGAGAGGTCTTGGTCTTGGCCCTTGACTTGCACATTTCATCCTGTCTCAAGCTCTCATTTACTATCCTCTTTGGAACCTGATATTGTCCTCCACTATCCTCTCCCTCAGTCCTCTCTGATAATCCACTTTTAAACTTAGTCCTTTTGCCTATCTCCATAGTGCTTCACAGATGTGGGCCACTGCCTTGGATCTGACAGGGCTGGCCCTACCCGCTTTGGTTCTATTGAGGTCATGTTGGTCTGCAAATTCCCGGTGAGACATCCTTTTTATTTACCATACCCTTAAAAAAAGATGAAAATCATAGAATAAGATTCCCAGATATGGTGTTCATTCAGAATCTTTCACCAGGCATTCCTCCCTTGCCTGCACACTAGCATCTCACAGACCTTTCTAGATGTTTCCAACAGGAAACTAAGATGCACAGGACATGAGTGATGGAAAAAGCTGGGAAGCCACACAGGAGACTGAGTGGGGCTGCCTGAAGATGAGTCACAGGAAAGCTACAGGGTGAGAGACTGGTGCCTGGTGGTTCTGTGGCTCAGCAGTTGGGGACTGTGCAGGCCTGTCATGGTAGGAATTGGTTCTTCTGTCACATAGCCCTGTGATGGGGTACCAGAAGGAAGTCCCCAGACTTCTCCCTTTCTGTCAGTTCCATCTCATTCCAGAGCAAGAGTTGAGTGGTTCTGAGTAGAAAACAAATGACAGCATGTTTCTTTAATTCCATTCTGACCAGAGTTAATTACTAACTATTCTAGAAATTTTATGATACCCTCTGGGAAATTCTTTTATGCCTTTTATCTAGAAATATTTCCTTCTTTTACACTAGCTGAGATGCTTTCCACTCGGTGGAATTGGGACAGGTTCCACACACACACACAAAAAGCTACACCTTGTCACAGCTCCAGTAATTCTTGTCTGAATCTCTTGGTGGCATAGGATGCCAAAATATTGTCATGTATTGTTTCCATGTCTTTTTCTTCTCTTTGGAGGACCTCAAGGGAAACTGAAACTCTGTAGACCTCTCTGTTCTCAGGACTCAGTGCTGGATGCAGTACTCACTGTGATCTCTTCAAATATGCAGGCCAGGGGGCTGAGGGATAAAGGTAAAGGTATGAATGATGTCATGCTCAAAATTTTGTGGCTGGTGAGTGTCAGGAGATCCAGGTTGCTGTTCCTGTGTTCTTTTCCCTCTAGGCTGAGCTCTGTGGTAATGAGTAACTCCTAAGAATTAGAATTTACAAACATGGATATACCAGGGGGATCTGGTTCTCCAAATTCTTGCTTCAGAACGATAGCATGATTATATATTTTCTATTTTAATTAACTAATGTATTTACTTTGCCTGTCTTAGGTCTTGAATTCAGGGCCTGCGTGCTATCCCTGAGCTTCTTTTGCTGAATGTAGTGCTGTACCTCTTCAGCCACAGCCTCACTTCTGGCTTTTTTTTTTTGGTAGTTTATTGGGGATAAGAGTCTCATAGAATTTCTTGTCCAGGCTAGCTTTGAACCATCATTTCAGATCTCAGCCTTCTGAGTAGCTAGGATTAAAGTATGAGATACCAGCACCTGGTAATTTTTGAAATTCCAAATGTTCAAAACCTTTATGAATGCAAGCAGGGTATGGAAAGAGAATGACTTTGGAGATAGCGTGGACAGACAGAGAAAGATCTACCTTTCCTTCTTAAACCAAAGAGTAGCCAAAAATGTATCCTTTTGGTTGTGTTTCCCAGAAATGATTGGAAGAAGTATGGGAGTGGTGATCTTAAACTGTGGCATCTACCGCTAACCTTTGGAATTCCTAACAACCAAAACTCCCAGAAAGCATGCATCAAGAAATAGCCTTTAAAAGAAACTAAGAAAACTGAGTGCTGGTGGCTCATACCTGTAGTTCTAGCTACTCAGGAGGCTGAAATCTGATTATCTTAGTTTGAGGCCAGCCTAGGCAGAAAAGTTTGTCAAATTCTTTTCTCCAATTAACTAGCAAAAGCTGAAAGCAGAGCTGTGGCTCAAGTAGTAGCCAGCCTTGAGAAAAAAAAAAAATGAAGGGATAGTGCCCAGACCCTGAATTCAAGCTCTACCATTAGCACAACAAAAATTTTAAAAATAAAAAATAAGGGCAGGGAGTTTGGCCTAGTGGTAGAGTGCTTGCGTAGCATGCATGAAGACCCGGGTTCGATTCCTCAGTACCACATACATAGAAAAAAAGCCAGAAGTGGTGCTGAGGCTCAAGTGGTAGAGCTCTAGGCTTGAGAAAGTCCAAGGACAGTGCTCAGGCCCTGAGCTCAAGCCCAGGACTGGCAAAAAATAAATAAATAAATAAGCAAGTCAGGTGTAGTGGCTCACACTTGTAATCCTAACTACTCAGGAGGCTGAGATCTGAGGATCTTAGTTAAAAGCCAGCCCAGGCACTAAAGTCTGTGAGACTCTTATCTCCAGTTAGCCACTAGAAATCGGGAAGCTGCACTGTGGCTCCAGGGATAGGGCAGTAACTTTGAGCTGAAGAGCTCAGGGATAGCACCCAGGCCCAGTTCAAACCCCATAACAGACAAGTAAGTAAATAAGTAAGTAAGTAAATAAATAAATAAATAAATTGATGTCAGAGTTTTAGGGAGTAGGGAATCGATGGATGAGATTTTCTTTGGTCTTTGTTGGCTTGAGGTAATAACTCCTCCGTAGGAGAAGCACACACACTCCATCACTGGCAGGAAAAGGTGTCATTGACTGCAGGAAGATGCCATACCAAGCTCTATTATTAGTGGTTGTAATTTCTTTTTTCTTTTTCTTTTTTTTTTGCCAGTCCTGGGCTTGAGCTCAGGGCCTGAGCACTGGCCTTGGACTTTCTCAAGGCTAGAGCTCTACCACTTGAGCCTCAGCACCACTTCCGGCTTTTTTTTTTCCCTATATATGTGGTACCAAGGAATCTAACCCGGGTCTTCATGCATGCTAGGCAAGCACTTTTAACCACTAGGCCAAACTTCCGTGGTTGTGATTTCTTTTCCTCTTCTCAATTCCTTTTCTATTCCTGTTTCATAAACCATTATACCCAGAAGGAAAGTTTTCATAAAGTGGAATGTTTACTCATTTCCATGAAATAGCTGCCATGGAGTGATAGAGTTCCAGCTACAAGAATCTAACTAACTAGAGAACTGTATTTGCTAGGCAAAGCGATGTCAGCCTTTGAAGTTCTGTGGTTGGGCTCTTCTGTGGCTGAGGGGAGTGGCTGGAGGACTGAGGAAACTTGAAACACTACAGATCCTTTTATATACAAGAACATTCTCCCCAAGGCATCTGAGGTCCCTGTCTCACAGCAGAATATAACTTCTGATTTTTTTAATGTGTAATGAGATAAAAACCTGATTTAATAAAGCAAATGCACCAAGTGAAAGGGTATCAATGTATGTGAATTAATGCACCTTCTATCTGGCAAATATCATGTAACCCTTTTACTAATTACAATAAAAAAAATGCAAAAACAAAATAAAGCAAATGCTGAATAAGACAACAGTAGATTAGGGAGTGAATAAGGCCAGCAGGTGACAGCATGTTCAACAGGCATGGGTGCAGCAAGGCCAAGGATAGTGTCTGAGAGTCACAATGGAGTGGACCCAGCAATACAAGCTGCCAAGACATTGGCCCCCATAGCGTCCTATCAGAGCAGTTTCTTCCAAGATTGAGCTTCAGGGGTCCTCCGAGTGCCAGAGCAGCAACTACTGGAAAAGCATGACTGGAGAGCCATGTGTGCCTATGTCTTCCCAATTGGAGTTAAGTGACTTTCCATTGGTAGCTTGAAAGTGGCCATAGTAACAGCATTTAACTACAACAGCTGGCAGGTGCTATACCCTGAGCTTTTTCCCCCAAACAAGTCAAAGTATTGTTTTCCACTGAAATTTTTCCTGAACTCTTGATCCTAAAATGTTTCAGATTTTCTTCACAACTAAACCATTTCCTAACCCTAACCCTAAACCTAAACAGAAACCTAACCTTAATCATAACTGAATTAACACCCAAAGAGTAAAAGTTAGGAAAGTAATCTAGTTTCTATTAAATTTCACATTTACTTTGTTTCTACTTATTAGTGGAAAACTCAGGCTTACCTTTTCTTAACCCTAACCCCAACCAGAATTAAAAAGTAACCCTGGGCCAGGAGTTTGGCCTAGTAGTAGAATGCTTGCCCAGCATGCACAAAGACCCAAGTTCAATTCCTCCATACCACATGCATAGGGGAAAAAAAATCCAGAAGTGATGTTGTGACTCAAGTGGTAGAGCTCTATCCTTGAGAAAGCTTGAGGACAGTGCTTAGGCCCTGAGTTCAAGGCCCAGGACTGACAAAAGAAAAAAAGTAACTCTCACCTTAATTGGAATTATACCCACATGCTAAAAACACTAGCTTTACTCATACTAATTTTGATTCAACTAGTATTTCTTAAAATAGGTTGCAGTTTCACCAAGTATCTTACCAGTTTTTTAACCCTAACCCTAACAGGATCATTAAGGCTAACTTGAAACCAACTTGTACATGAGACTTGATATGAAGAGAAATATGCTGTTTCACATTCATCCTAACTCTTACTCAGCTTTTAGTTCTTAAATTTACTTTCAATTTGATGCTAAATTTTCATTTCCCTAACCCTAATCCAAACCTCGGCCTGAACCCTAACTCTAACCTTAATGTTAATGGAAGCCCAGTCCTAAAGTTAACAAAAAATACTCAAGCTTTGATTCATCCTGATACTCCCATTGTCCTTGAAATAAGGTGCAGTTTGTCCTAAATCTTATAGATTTCCTGACTCTAACTCTGAAACTGTCTTTTTCTCTAACATGAAACATTGCATCATCCATAATTAAATGATACCAAAACCCAAATGGACTTCATTGTCATGTACAGATTATTTCACCCAGCAACCACATTCTTCTCAGCTGCCCATAATTGACCATATCCTAGGACACACAAGCTTGTGCAAATACAAAAGGATTGAGGTAATTCCTTGCATCCTATCTGATCACAATGGAATTAAACGAATTCTCAACAATAAAACATACTGCAGAAAACACTCAAATACATAGAGACTGAACGATACACTGCTGAACAAACACATGGGTCACTAAAGTAATGAAGCAAGGAATCAAAAATTTCTTACAGTTCATAGGGTGATCTCTGGGATACTGCAAAAGCAGTGTTGAGAGGAAAGTTCATAGCTCTAACTATGCACATAAAGAAAACAAACTGCAAGTAAATAACCTCATGATGCGACCGCTAGAAAAACAGGAACAAACCAATCCCCAAACAGATACTAGGGGGAGAAATCAATGAAATAGAGACTATAAAAACTATATACACGCTTCCGGGGGAGTGGCAGCGAGGTCATCAGTCATGTGACAACAGTTTGCCGGAGACTCGTTGCGCGGTGGGGATATTCCCGTGGCCAGGAAACCCGAGCGTGCAAGATTGAGTCTCCGAGGGGAAAGGGGTTCGTCATGGCGGATGACCTAAAGCGATTCCCGTATAAGAAGTTACCAAGCGTTGAAGGACTCCATGTTATTGTTGTGTCAGAGATGGAGTACCTGTTATCAAAGTGGCCAATAATAATGCTCCTGAGCATGCTTTACGACCTGGTTTCTTATCTACTTTTGCCCTTGCAACAGACCAAGGGAGCAAACTTGGGCTTTCCAAGAATAAAAGCATCATCTGTTACTATAACACCTACCAGGTAGTTCAATTCAATCGTCTACTTCTCGTGGTCAGTTTCATAGCCAGTACTAATGCCAACACAGGACTAATTGTGATCCTAGAAAAGGAACTTGCTCCGTTGTTTGAAGAATTGATCAAAGTTGTGGAAGTTTCTTAATCTGATGGTGGTTTTGATGTATACCTTATCTTGTTATAAAAACACAAGTCAATTTAGCAATCTTTAGACCACAATAATACTTTTCTGTATATGTATGTAAGACAGGGCCTCCTTTTCCACCTTATACTAAGAATCAGCCTGTAAGTTTAATTTATAGACAGATCAGGTATTACATTTACTTTGTAAGGTCTTTTCTTAAGATTTGAAGGTAGGAGGCCAATGCCTTGAAATTTGATAGGGAAGGGGGGAAAACCAAGACGGGTAGGGGGGGAGGGAAATGGGTACCAAGACATGTGAAAGGGTATCAATGTATGTGAATTAATGCACCTTCTATCTGGCAAATATCATGTAACCCTTTTACTAATTACAATAAAAAAATAAACAATAAAAAAAAAGATTTGAAGGTAACAGGGACAATCTGAAATGGTTCCGTCTGTCACAGCTCCCGTGGAATTAGTGCAGTCACCACATATGGATGGGATCCTATTCAGTGGATCAGAATCAAAATGGTTCATTGATCCACTTGAGCCCTTGAGTGTTCCCTATCATAAAGGACTCCCACCCAGGCTGCAAAGGTGCAGCAGTCCCTCTTATTGTGAATAATAATAAGGACATATTTTTCTTCCATTGTGTTTTATTTCTTTGCATTGAGTGTGAGGAAGATAAAATGGCTTAGTAAAAGTAATAAAAGCAGTACAATCACTAACTTTATATATAGTTACTTTGCAGTGTAGATATATATTACTAATGAGTTCTTTTCAGAGGGTGCTTCTCTTTAATGAAAAGTAGAACTATATCTTACTCTTTTCTTCCTACTTTGCTCTCTGTAACCAATCAGTGTTTTAATGATTGTTCTTTATAAAATTTAAATATGACTTAATGAATGCTGTTTTCAGTATGTATATAAATGATAGTTTTGGCCATTTTTTCATACATGAATATAAATAAACTAGTATTTAAAAAAAAAAACTATATACAAAAGCCAGGCGATCTGAGGATCGCAGTTCAAAGCCAGCCTAGGCAGTAAAGTCCAAGAGACTCTTATCTCCAATTAACTACAGGAAAACCAGAAGTAGTGCTGTGGCTCCAGGGGTAGGATGGTAGCCTTGAGCTGAAGAGCTCAGGAACAATGCCCAGGCCCAGAGTTCAAGCCCCATGACCAAATCAATGAAACAAAAAGGTGATTCTTGGGGGGAAAAATTAATGAAATTGACGGAACACTAGCTGAGTAGATAAAGAAAATAAGAGAAGAGACTCAGATTATCAATATTAGAGATAGCAAAGAAACATTACAACAAACATCCAAACTTTCAAAACCTATACTCAAATAAGATGGAAAATCTAGATGAAATTGATTGATTCCTAGAAACATACAAACTACCTATGCTAAACCAAGATGATATAAGCCATTTAAACAGGGCTAGGCCTGGCATGGTGGCTCACGACTGTAATCCTAGCTATTCAGGAGGCTGAGATCTGAGGATCAAGGTTCAGAGCCACCCTAAGCACAAAAGGACCTGAGACTCTTATCTCCAATTAACCTCTAGGAAACAGGAAGTAGGGCTTGGCTAAAGGGTAGGGCGGTATCCTTGAGCTGAAGAGCTCAGGGACAATGCCCAGGCCCAGGAGTAGGGTGGTAGCCTAGAGCTGAAGAGCGCAGGGACAGTGCCCAGACTGAGTTCAAGTTACATGACCCACAAAATAAATATATAATAAAAAATAAACAGGCCTATAATGCAATGAGCTTGAAGAAACAATCAGGAGTCTCCCAACAAGGATAAGGTCCCGATGGATGTACGGATGAATTCAATAAGACTTTTAAAATTGAACACTGTTACTTGTCAAACTTTTCCATAAAATCAAAACAGAAGGATCAATTGCAAATTCATTTTATGAACTCAACATCACTGTCATCCCCCAAACCAGATAGGAATCCAACAACAACAAAAAAAGAAAACCACAGACTAATCTCTCTGGTAAACACAGACATAAAGAGCACTGGTGGCTCACACCTGTAATCCTAGTTACTCAGGAGGCTGATATCTAAGGATTGCAGTTGAAAGCCAGCCTGAGCACGAAAGTCCATGAGACTCTTATTTCCAGAAAACTGGAAATGGTGCTGTGGCTCCAGGAGTAAGACAGCAACGTTGAGCTGAAGAGCTCAGGGACAATGCTCAGGCCCAGAGTCTAAGCCCAAAATAATAAAGGCAATGACAGACCAATAGCCAATGTCATACTGAATGGTAAAGAACTAAAACCATTTCCTCAAAAATCAGAAACAAGGCAAGGATGTCCACTCTCTCCACTCTTCAGTGTAGTTCTGGAATTCCTAGCCTCAAAAAACTCTTCCTCATGATTTCATCATTACTATGTTTGGTGGGGCAGTGGGTCATGGAGCTTGAACTTAGCCTGGGTGCTGTCTCTGAGTTCTTCAGCTCAAGGCTACTGCCCTACCCCTGGGCCTGGGCATTGTCCCTGAACTCTTCAGCTCAAGGCTACCACCCTACCCTTGATCCAAGCCCCACTTCCCTTTTTCTAGAGGTTAATTGGAGATAAGAGTCCCCAGGCTGGCTTTGAACCTTGATCCTCAGATCTCAGCCTCCTGAGTAGCTAAGATTGCAGGCATGAGCCACTGTGCCCAGCCATCACAACTATTTTTATTTTTCCTTTTAAGTTTTGGTGTTTTCTTTAATTTATTAACTTTTTTATTGTTGGAGTAATATATAGAGGGGTTAGTTACATTCTCCAGGTAGTAGATGCATTACTTCTCACATGTTGCTACCCCTATTCATGTTTTGTCCCCATTTCTATCCCCCCACCCCCTCCCAATCATCTTGTTTTCCTCCCTTCCCTTTCCTATTTTTTTTTCATTTCATTTTTTATTATCGAGGTAATGTATAGAGGGGTTACAGTTACATTTGCCAGATAGTAGGTGCATTACTTCTCACACATTGATACCCCTTCTTATGTTTTTGTACCCATTTCCCTCCCCCCTTTCCTATTTCAAATAAACAAACAAGCATATATGCAATATATCAGATTACAAAGTCAGATACAGTAATAATATGAGATTAACCAAAGGGCAAAAAAAAGAGAAATAACAGTACATTAAGAACAGACACGCAAGATAAAGCTCTTGTTTCCATATTCTAGAGATCCTTTCATTTAGTCTCATCCTATATGACCTTATATACCTAGGTTTTGAGCTATTATAATCCTTTGCTAGGAGAGTCTTAGATGTCTACTAATTATTACCAATCAGGGAAACCATTGAGCCTATGTTCCTTTGGGTCTGGCTTATTTTACTTAATATGATTTTTCCCCAAATCTTTCCATTTCCTTACAAATGGGGTGATGTCATTCTTTCTGATGGCAGCATAGAATTCCATTGTGTATAAGTACCACATTTTCTTGATCCAGTCATCTACTGAGGGGCATCTGGGTTGGTTCCATATCTTCGCTATGGTAAATAATACTGCAATGAACATCAAGTTGAGTGCTCTCTTTGTGAAGTCCTTTAGCTCAGAAGCTTTACTCTCAGTGGACTTTTGTTGGGATTCATTCAGCTTTCTGTTTGTAGATTCTATGAATTCCTCCATTATTTGATTGGCTTCCTGACGTTTATGTATATCCTTTATGTTTTCAAACTTTTCATTGACCATGTTTACCAATAGCATTTGTAGAGCATTTAGGGCACTCCCCTGTGTGCTTCCCATTGACTGCTCTGTTGCCTATTTAATTTGAGTGGGAGATACAATTCCTTGATTTGCCATTTTTCTTCAGTTTCTTGTTCTGCCCATTTGAAGATGGGAATAAGACTAATACCACACCAGATTACAATTTTAAGATAATAATCAACCTAGTGCTCTGTAGCTGCCCAAACTATAGAGGTTCACAATTTTAGCTTGGTATTTTCACTCTCTTCTTTTGTGCATTTACAAACAAATCCAACAACACCACCGAACAGTTTTATGACAAACACACACACACACACACACACACACACACACACACACACACACAGAATCCAGTCTCTATGAGATTTAAATCACTCTGGAACTACAGTATAATTGGACAAATACATATACAGTCTGGGTCAACAACAATCAACTGTGGAAATTGAAGAAGGAACAAGGGACCAGAGATATAAAGATATTATAAAAAATAAGAGAGGAAAACAAGAGAAGAGTAATGTAGGAATGTAAGAGTAATATAGTAATATAGAAATATAGAAATAAAGGAAAGGAATAGAATGAAGATAACTGTAACCTAAAGTGACGGAAAGGGAAAATAAATGAATAAAAAAATAAAAAGAATATAAAAGAAAAATAGAACTATATATTAGATCAACGATTTTAAAAGATGCCTCACAATTATGAATTCTTAAGAAATACTCCTCACAATTATGAATTCTTAAGAAATACTAAGATTAAAAATCAGAAGATTAAAAAGCAGGGGACTGAGCCAATAAAAATATAATTTGAACCAAGTCTGTACACAATGAAGGAGGACTACTACTAATTGCTGTCACTATGTTTCTAGGAATGACAATGACAGAAGAAGAAAAAATGGGGGAAAAAAGAATGGAGACAAAAATGGCCAAAAAAGGGGAACATGTAAACATGAAAATGAGAGGCTGGGAGTGTGGTCTAGTGGGAGAGAGCATGCCTACTGTTGTACCCAAATTCCTAGGACCCCGAAAGAACCACCAGAGGCCATAGTCAAAGCTAAAAGCAAGGGTCGTTTATTACGAGTTCGAACTTGGATAGGAGTTCGAACTCAGACTTCCGAGTACCCGTAGCCGGCAATGCTAAGAGGTCCTGAACAAAGGTTTTACACAGCTTTTATACAAACAAGTTTTAAGGGGATTAGTTAAAGTCACCTGATTTGCTGTTTGGTAACTTTGAACCACTGGTTGCTTCAAGATTGATCAGAGCTCAGGTGTCCACTGAGCATTGAGCTGTTGCCACCTGGGGTTCAAGTCCAGACTAGTTATTACATGGGCCCTGAGCAAGGGGGGAAGGGGTCATTCCCAGAACATGGGAGAGTCTTGGCACAATATTCCCCTCTTTCCCATGATACTTTTAGAGCCAATCTTGGATCTATCTCTGCATAATCACACAAGGGCCTAAGGGTCCAGCTAAGGCAGAAAACAGGGTTGTCAACCAAGGGGAAAAATTAAATGCACAACTGTGAGTATTTGCCCACACAGAGTCTCTGTCCAGATACTGCCCGTACCTGTTGTTCCCACCTACACTAGGAACTATTATTGGTTTGGGCGGCACAACTTAATTTTTAGTGGGCTACTTTTGGTCCGATTGATCTTCCAAGTTGTTTCAGCCGAGGGTTCTATGAGGTCTGGAAATGGATCCACTGGCTTGGCATGGGTGTAATGGATCCAAGAAGCTACTCTGTCTACCTTGAGGGTGGTAGGTGTTGTCAGGATGACCTGAAAGGGTTCTTTCCACTGTGGCTCCAGATTTTCTTGCCGGTGGCATTTCACAAGTACCCAATCACCTGGTCTATAGCGATGAGGCACCAGAGGTGGTTCCGTCTTGGACAGGTCCCTCAGGTTGGGCCAGACTTCTTGGTGAGCCCTTTGCAGGGCTTGGAGTGAAAACAGAAGTTCAAAAATCACCATCCTGTTTTTTCCTTCTGCTGTGAGGAGGCCCCTCTCTCTGTATATTGCCCTATGTATGTGGGAGGTGGCAAAGGCATACCGACTGTCTGTATAAACTGTCAGTCTTTTATCCTTACCCAGTCTTAGAGCTTGGGTTAAAGCCGCCAGTTCTGCTCTTTGTGCTGATTCCTGCAGGCAGGGACTCAGCCCAGATTACTTCAGTCTCTGAGACTACTGCAGCCCCCACATACCTCTGGCCTTGGTGCATAAAGCTGCTTCCATCGGTGAACCAATCTTCTCATCTGGCAGAGGCTCATCTTGCAAATCCTCTCTTACTCCATGCACTTGGGCCAAAACCTCAGCAGTCATGAAGTGGGGCTTCCAGGTCTGGATCAGGCAGTAGTGAGGCTGGGTTAAGGGCAGTTGGAGGCTGGAAGAGAATCTTAAGAGGGTTTATAGTACTGAACCATCAGTCTGGGGGTTGTTTGAGAATGCCCTCGATAGCATGAGGTTTGTTACCTGTAACTCTTGCCCTAGGGTCAACTTACTTACATCCTTTACCATCAGTGCCGTGGCCACAATCATTCGGAGGCAGGGAGGCCATCCAATCGCCACGGAGTCAAGCTTAGTAAGAACCGAATGCTGAGCACCTGTGCCCACTAAAAACTGGACAGAAGTCCCCTCCATCTGCAGAGTTACCCTAGGTTCGGGGAGGGGATCTGAACCCCATATCCCCTACTCTTCCACGTCATGAGTGACTAACAAGGAAGTTTTTCGTTGCCACTGGTCCTGAAGAGCTAAAAAAGCGCCCCCCATTCTGAAGCAGCAACCATCTTGTTTATGTAAACTGTGAGTGACCCAAAAGTGCACATAAATTAAAGAAACAGAATTGTGGTGCCATTAAGTCCCAGGAACTGACCTGTCTGTGTTAAAATTAACCAGAACTGGTGTAAATTCAAGGGATGGCATTTGTTTTCTAAAGCAGAAGCGTAAATTCGAGGGATGGCATTTGTTTAGCTCCCACTGCCCTGAACTGTCCCTAACCCCTACCTTATCTCACTCCAATAGCTGCTATGTTGATGTAAATCTGTAGTCTTTGCCTTTAAAAGCCCTGTAGAAAAGCTGTTCAGGGCTTCTCCTAGGCTCCTGCTGTATGGGAGTGTAGGACCATGCCAGAGCTGCAGCCCACGAGCTGCAGCCCGCCTGAATAAAGCCTTGCTCTTGCATTTCGGAACGTCTGACTCTCGGTGGTCTCTTGGTGGTCGTCCTGAGACTTTGGCAGAACAGTTCGATTTGTTGCAGTAAGCACATTGATCTTGGCTCAAGTTTCGACTAGGGGCCTTGGAGGTTGTGGGCCACCTATTTGTGGTGGTCTTTCCTGTTGAACTACAGGAGCCAGTACTCGAGTCATTCTCTGTTGCTCTCAGCTGTTTCTCCTCTGGGGTATCCCTATTATTAAGGACTCTGAGCAATCCTGAGTAAATCTTGAATACCTAGAATTCCTTCTAGGTCCTCTAATTTCTGTAGCTTCCTCTTAATATCCGGAGCCTCCTGGTTAACAAAGGACATGACCACAGCTGCCTGATTCTCAGGGGCCTCAGGGTCCATTGGGGTGAACTGTCTAAAGGCTTCCATTAGTCTCTCTAAATACTCAAAGGGATTTTCTGCTTTACCTTGAAAAACTGAATACAGCTTAGCCAAATTAGTGGGCTTGTGAGCAGCAGCCCGGAGACCCACCATTAGAGTCTGGCGATACACCCGTAGCCTTCCCCTACCTTCTGCCGTGTTGTAGTCCCATTTATCCTGGGGAGGTCTAGTTAAGGGAAAAGTATCATTAATCAAATCTGGATTAACAGTGGGCTGCCCATCATCGCCAGGGACCAGTTTCCTGGCCTCCACTTGGATCCCTTCCCCCTCCTCTGTGGTGAACAGGATTCAGAGGAGCTGCTGACAATCATCCCAGGTGGGCTGGTGAGTGAACATAACACTGTCTAGAAGAGAGATCAGATCTTTGGGGTTATCAGAAAAACGAGCACTCTGGGTTTTCTAGAGGTCACTGGTGGAGAAAGGCCAATACTGGAACCTAGGATTCCCAGTGTCATCTGGAAAACCAATTTCATGCAGCAGGACGGCCACCGTGGAATGGGGAAAGCACTGGCTCGCTGCTCGCTGGGCACGTCCCTGCGTCCTGCCCGCTGGGCCTTCAGCATTACTCGTGTTTGGAGCAGCCACTTTCGCCTCCACCTCGTCCGGGGAAGGTGCCTCTACTCCTGCTGGCATTTGTGGATTGAAAGGAGGAGGAAAGTATGGAGGAGGTTCAAAGAGTAGGGAATCCATACTGTCAGCCAGAACCAGGTAAAGGGGAGCTGAGGGCTTGAGTCAGGGAGCATTAGCCTGGTGCAGGGCCAAGACATTGCTGGTTGAGAGAAGAAAGAGATAACCAGGCAGGGGGGTTCTCTACCAGATCCTGCCAAACAATATAAAGAATCTGATCAGGGTGGCCAGACCGTTCTGGTAAAAAGATCTTTTCCCTTACCTTCCGTATTATGGGGAGGCTGAAAGTGCCCTCTGGGGGCCATCCAACATCAAAGGTCGGCCACTCCAAATTACAAAGAGTAATTAGTTTGCCTTTACTGAAGTCAAAACCCCTGTTTCTAACATGCTTAAAATTTGTCGTTAGAAGAGTAAGTGGGGTGGTCTGTGTCTGACCCATCTCAGAGGGAAATGCCCAAATCAAAAGACACAGAAATACATGGAACAAACAAAAACACAGACCACAAGTGCGCTTCAGGCTAAATCCTGCCTGACCAGATGGGCTAATATTCCTTACAGATAGCTCCAGATGGGGTCTGGGGGATGTCTCCCACCGGCCCATCAACGATCCTGTAGCTCATCACTGACCCAGATACAGTACCTATAGGCAACCCAGATTAGCAGATTAACAGATAATACATACACAGACACAGAGACAAACAAAGCCGGCTTATTTACCGAAGTTTTTCCATGACCTGTTGACTAGGCGTCTAGGTGGGCTTGGGGGTTCCCGACCAATGCACCAAAAGTTGTACCAGAATTCCTAGGACCCCGAAAGAACCACCAGAGGCCATAGCAAAGCTAAAAGCAAGGGTCGTTTATTACGAGTTCGAACTTGGATACGAGTTCGAACTTGGACCTCCGAGTACCCGTAGTCGGCAACGCTAAGAGGTCCCGAATAAAGGTTTTAAGGGGATTAGTTAAAATCATCTGATTGGCTGTTTGGTAACTTCGAACCACTGGTCACTTCAAGATTGATCAGAGCTCAGGTGTCCACTGAGCATTGAGCTGTTGCCACCTGGGATTCAAGTCCGGACTAGTTAATACATGGGCCCTGAGCAAGGGAGGTGAAGGAGTCATTCCCAGAACATGGGACAATCTTGGCACAACACTATCATGCACAAAGACCCAGGTTTGGGTCTGAAGTGGTGCTGCAACTCAAGTGGTAGAGTGCTGGCCTTGGGGAATGCCCAAGGTCAGTGCCCAGGCCTGAGTCCAAGCCCCAGGACTGGTAAAAAAAAAAAGGGGGGGGGCAAAATTTTAGAAAATTATGACTAGAAAAAAAATTCTTCAATTTTTTGGAGGGAAAACTTGTGTCTCCACTAAATTCAGGATCCAATCTCTTTAAGAAGTCTCATCTCCTGTGTTGTGGCTTAGTTGGTTTTTCCAATCAGTTTGCTTGACTGGGCAGAAAAAGTTCTGACTTACAGACTTGGGGTCTTTGTGACTGCCCACCCTGGTTAATTTACTGGCTGGGTGATGAGTTTTATGTGTCCTCCAGGAGAAAGTTGCCTGTTTGAGTAGCTTGAATGTGAATGGAGTTGTATTCTATCTAGAGTCTGTCAAGCTTCTGAAGTCACTCTGATCCAGCCTGGGGCCAATATTGTTTTATCCAGTTCTGCAGAGAGTAGCCTGGAGGTGGAGCCACCTCTGGCTTTGTTTACCGGGAGAGAAACACCACGCCAGGGAGGAACTGCTTCCTCCAGGGCAGGGAATTGATTACCCGGCTAAGTTGGCACTGGTCAGATCCTTAGCCCTTTTGAGAAATGACACTGCCACACCACTTCTCAGGCTCCACTTATCTGCTAGTTGGTCTGGCAGGGTCTTTGCCAGTAGCCAAGATGGTGATGCGCTCGGTTGTTGGGGAAGGGGCTACCTTCCCAATACCATTCTGTGAGCAGGAGTGAGAATGTTTTTCTTTAGTGAGGTACTCACTTCCCCTTGGTTGTCTGAGTCTGTCTGTGGCCGGCAGGATGAAGATTTCCGCTTGTAGTCACCCAGTCTGTGCTGCACTCCATGCCTGGCTTAATCATCTTTCTTTCTATCTTTCTTTCTTTCTCCCCCGCTTTTTTTTTTTTTTTTTTTGGTCAGTTGTGGGGCTTGAACTCTGGGCTTTGGCGCTATCCCTGAGCTCTTCAACTCAAAGCTATTGCTCTATTACTTAAGCCACAGTTTTCTGGTGGTTAATTGGAGATCAGAGTCTCAGACTTTCCTGCCTGGGCTGGCTTTGAACCGTGATCCTCAGATCTCAGCCTCCTCAGTAGCTAGATTACAAGTGTGAGGCACCAGTGCCCAGCAATCATTTTTCAAAAGTTGTGCCTGTTAACACTATAACATTGAGTCTTAATTCCAATATAGGAATTTAGAAAGAGACTTTTATTCACTGCAGCAGGGCACCAGTGACTCTTATTTACTGAAGAAAGCCAGTAGTCTTCCTCTGCTCCTTTTTCCAGGCTCAGCCAACTCTAACTAGAAGAGACACATGCCAGATCCCAGGCAAGAGATTATCTAAACAAAGCTGGGTACCAGTTTGGACCATGCATCTTTCCCCTGATTTCCATTGGCCCAGCTGACCCCCTCACCACAGGAGAGCCACTAGGGTCCCCAGGAGAATGTGAAGGCCAGGCCTTCCTCTCTTCAGCTGTGTGGAAGGATGACACCCCCACGGTCCACCCCCGTAGGTTTCCATATTTAACCATTTGACACACTCTTAGAATACCAATCCACCCTGCACTATACAGTGCCAGCATTCTTGATAGGAAGGCAGGCTCTTTTAACCTAGGGACAGGTATGTACAGGTGTGTCAGGTAGGTGTGAACTGGTTTAGAGAAAAATGTGTGTAGAGTTGTCATCGCATTTTTAAAACACAGACATCACATTTTAAAGATACACGCACACACACACACACATACACACACACAAATTCCTAATTAGAGACCAACACAAACACAGCTGTACTATTAATCCAGTCAAGCACATTAATTCAACAAAATGTTGAGCCATTTTCTACTCCATATGCAATTCTAGGGCTGAGGATGCAGTGGTGAACAAGGCCAGATGTGAACCATGAGTCACTGAGGAACAAAGATATAAATCAGATAATCACATGCCATGTCTAGTGTCAAAGCCAAATATATCTGCGAAGAAAGAAAGCTGGTGGAATGACCTAGTGACTGTTCAGTTTTTCTGTGTGTATAAATTTTAAATTAATAATACATTTGTGTCCAAAAGTTCATAAGAACTATCTAGTGAAAAATCTTCCCTCTCATTCATATTCCCAACCACTCTCTGAAGGCTGTATTCATCTTTTACAGCAGAGAGAATAGGCCTTTTTCAGTTAGAGCAGGAGAAGAGAAAGGATGCCTAAAGATCCTGCACTTGAAATGAAAGCTGAAGCATGAGTGTGAATTAATTATGTGACACCTGGAGAGTGACACCCATCAGACAGAGGCTACCAGTTGTATGAAAGCTGTGTGACAGAAAACATGGTATACTGGAAGAGTGAAAAAGCCAGTGTAGCTAGAGAGAAGGAAGCAAAAGAAATAAAGGTGCTGCTGTGGAGAGGCTCAGTCTTGTAGCATGCTTCGTATTATATACCTCAGAATTTAGAAAAGCTACTGAAAGATGAGGAGATAACTTTGCATCATATTTGCATCTTGAAAACATTACCTTGACTCTGAAGCATTGAGTATGGATTGGAGGAGCAAGCAATTGTGGGATCCCATTTAATTCATATGAGAAAGGATGCAACTTGTTGTTTGCCTTAGTTTGGGATACACATGATGATAAAAATTTTGGAGACTGGGTGGTTTAGAGCAATAGAAATTTATTTCTCACAGTTCTAGAATCTGGAAGTGTGGGATCAGGGTGCCATCATGGTTAGTTCTGGTAAGGTACACTCTTTTTTTGCTATTACTTTTCTGTTTATTATTATTATTATTGTGTTTTCTTGTCAGGTTGATATATAGAAAGGTTACAGTTATATTCGTCAGGTAGTGGGTACATTACTTCTTGTACATTGAGACCCCCTTCCCATTCAATGGATAATTCTTCAGTTTTTACTAGGATATTTTACTAAAACATGTATCTAGAACATTTCTTAAATATGTTGATAAAATGCTTTAAAATGAACTCAAGTTGGTGTCTGGTGTACTCTTAAAGGTTATAGATTTTTAATTGTACCATTCCCTGCAATAAGAGAGAACTTTTGGCCTCTTTTATAAGGACTCTAATATTACTCATGATCATTCTATCCACAAGGCCTAATATATCCCAAAACCACACCTATTAACAACATCACCTTGTAGGTTAGGATTTCATCCTATGAATTTAACAGGGTTGGGGGCAAGAAATAAACATTCAGTCCTTTCCAGTAGTAGGATGAGAGGAAAAGAGGGAGAGATAAGAAGAGTCTGGGATTGATGGCAAGAAATTTGTTGGAGTCTATAAGACTCTTCTGAAAAGGTTTAGCAAAACATTTGTTTCAATTCTCAATTTTAGAAGAAAAATCCAAAATCAATATCAGTTTGATTATAATGTAGTTAACACCTGACTGTGTTTAGCTCACACATGTGGCCACACTGACAGGATACTTTAGCATCCTGTAAATGGTCTAAGAGAGCTCTTAAAAACCCCAGCAAATCACCTTTCCTTTGCCAGAGTCCCTAGTGCCAGGAAATTGCTATTGCTTCTCAAATGTCCTAGAATGACCACTAATAATGAAACAAGTAGTGAACACTTGATGGCTGTAGTTGTTTGTTTTCACACTTAATTCTCCTCCCCAGAATGGCTTATTCGGAGGAGCAAGGAAGAGCCCCCTGTGGTTTTATTCGCCAAAATTCTGGCAACTCCATTTCCTTGGACTTTGAGCCCAACACAGAGTACCAATTTGTGGAGCAACTGGAAGAGCGTTACAAGTGTGCCTTCTGCCGTTCAGTGCTTCATAACCCCCACCAGACAGGTTGTGGGCACCGCTTCTGCCAGCACTGCATCCTTTCCCTGAGGTAAGTGAGCAGAGCCGGTGGCTCCAGCCACAGAGAGCCAGAACCAGACAAGGGTTCCCAGAATCTGAGAGCCAACTGTGGCCACTCAAGTAGAATCATGGTTTAGGAAATTGCTGTGGTTAGCCACAGAACCACAGATAGGAGGCGCTCTCCCAGGGCCTTCCTGTGAGGCCTTGAAGAGTACTATTCCGTTTTGACCATTCATTTGTGGATACCAACCTCTTCTTAAAATTTCCACAATACCTGTCTTACAGACTTATATACACAGTGTGATGGCAGACTGGCTGTCAGGAGGAGCTTGTATCTCCTGGTGTCTGTGCTTGCTGGATTGCCTTGACTGTACTTTGCGGTGAGGTAGAGGGGCTGTCACATCTTCAAAGGACCCGACTACCAAGGATGCACTCACTCCTGTAAACAAACAACTGTTAGCCAACTTTTCAATCACTGTGACAAAATTCACAGGGTAATTAATTTACAAGGATAAAAGGTTTGCTTGGGTTCTGTTTTGGAGGTTGCAGGTTGTGATAAGTTGGTCCCATTATTTTGACCTGTGATGAGGCAGCATATCATGGTGGGAGCATATAGCAAAGCAAACACTGCTGACCTGTCAGCCAGGAGAACAGTTCCACAATCTCTTTATGGACACGCCCCCATGACTATTAGGTTCCTCCTCTTAAATGTCCCACCATTTTTCACCTTGGGGACCAAGTCTTTTAACACGTGGGTCTTTGGGAAACACTCAGCATTCAATCTATCAACACAGGTCATGCCGTTTTGAGGGAAGAGACCAAGAGAGACATGGAAGCAGATGTTGGGGGCTCTTTTAAGGCAGGCATATTAGCCTTTTAAAGGGGTTGTTGCATCACATTCACATTTATTTACATGTTTGGACATTCAGCACCTATGTGTTCTGGGCACTTCACTCAAACGAGCTCTGTTGTATGAGGGTGAAGAATCAACACACAGAGTAGACCAAGACCTGATGTTTGCGTTCTAGAACATCTCATTCTAAGATAGAAGGCAGGTTAGCAAAAGACAGAGGAACTCCATGCTTGACTATTTTCTGACAGATCCTAAAAGATGAGTGGGAGTTTCCAGACAGACCATAAAAGACTGGGGAGGTGGTAAGTGAAGGCCAAAGGAAAGCGTTCATGCACTCGAGGACAGGCCTGCTCAGGGATGGAGCATGACTGGATTGCTAGGCTGTTCTTGGAAGAACTGTTGAGATTAAACACCTAATTTGGCTCTATTTTTATTTTTCCCTCCAGAGAATTAAACACAGTACCAATCTGTCCTGTAGATAAGGAGATTATCAAATCTCAGGAGGTAAGATGAGTGTTTTGATTTGGGTGATGGAGAAGCCAGTGTTCTGGGTTCAATGAGATGTTGAGGCTACGGATTCTTTGGAACTCAGCCTCCTGATTAGCTAGGATTATAGGCATGAGCTACCAGTGCCCACATCCTTCTCTATACTCTTTATGATGCATTTTGCAAATGCCTCACACAAGTCTGTACTATGTTTACTATAAGGGTCTAGAGTTGGCATACTATAGCCTTGGGGAAAATCCAACCTGCCACACAACCTGCTTTCACATTCTTAAGTAGTTGAAGGGATTCAAAAGAAGGATGTATCCAAAAAAAAACAAAAAACTTTTTTCCAACTTTTTCTATTAAAATATTTAAACAGAGACATATTTTAAAAATAAGAATATAGGGCTGGGAGTTTGGTCTAGTGGTAGAGTGCTTGCCTAGCATGCACAAAGGACTCGGGTTCGATTCCTCGGTACCACATACATAGAAAAAACCAGGAATGGTGCTATGGCTCAAGTGATAGAGCTCTGGCCTTGAGAAAGCCCAAGGGCAGTGCTTAGGCCCTGAGTTCAAGCCCCAGGACTGGCAAAAATAATAAGCATATATTGTAACCATGAAAATTATATGAAACTCAAATGTCATTGAACATCAGTAATGTTTTACCGGAACACAGCTGCGCTCACACATTTAAGTATTGTGTATGTCAGAGATGAAATGTGATAACAGAGATGGTTGTGATGTGGCTTGCAAAGCTGAGGATGTTTACTCTCTGAGCCTGTAACAAAGACTTGCCAACCTCTGGTTTGTATTGAAAAGGTAAGCTGGCATAGCTTCACTGATGATCTGATGATTTACTATGAGGTGGGAAGCTGAAGTCACAGCCCTTGGTCACAATCACAGCTCTTCTGACTTTTCACAGTCCAAGTTCATCTGAAATGATTGTAGCAACAGTCTGCCCTCTTGAGCATTGAATTATCTGGCTAGTCAGAAATATGAGTCTGAAATAATCTTTCCCTTTCTTTTGTCCATCTCCCTTTCCTTTTCCCTTTCCCTTTCTCTTTCCTTGTGTGCCAGTTCTGGGGCTTGAATTCAGGTCCTTATGCTCTTGTTTGGCTTGTTTACTCAAGGCTAGCACTCTACCATTTGAGCCACAGCTTCACTTTTAACTTTTTTGGTGTTTAATTAGAGATAAGACGATCATATATTTGTCTGCCTGGGCTAGTTGAACTGTGATACTCAGATCTCAGCCTCATGTGTATCTAGGTTTATAGCATAAACCACCAGCACTAGTTGAATTAATCTTTTCTTGAAAAGTGGTGATGTGATATTTCCATTCCCACCAACATTTGGAAGTTTCCACCTGACTTTCGAGATGTGTGAAGACCAAACTAATAACATCTTCATTTTTATTGTTTTCAAGTATTGGGTGTGAGTGAGATCTGTCATGTTTATCTTTTAGGTGTTTAAAGACAACTGTTGTAAAAGGGAAGTCCTCAACTTATATGTACATTGCAAAAATGTGCCTGGATGTAATGCCAAGATTATTTTAGGACGATACCAGGTTGGTATTACTCATAACCACTATCCTTCTAGGGATATGCATTAAACTCTGATGGCACAGTTGCTGGGAGAGCATGGCAGAGATGCACAGGTCGCCCTCAGAGCTCTCCCAGGTGAGCAGCACAGTGAGCCACAGCATCGTAGCATGCCCAAGTGCACATTAAAGAAGGGGAGTGTAAGGAGGATATATGCTTACATACTGTATTTTGGGTTAGGGATTATTAAGCAAAAAACGGGGGATATTATGGGATATGCCAAGCCAAAGCAAAGCTCAAGCAAGCATTTGGGGGAACTGTGACAAGTTTGGAAGCCTATGGCGGAAGCACAGACAGTGATGATTGTAAAGATTACAGACCATGATGGTTGTAAAGATTCCAGCCAGCAAACACTATGCCTTCCGGTGCTGTGATGGTCTGCAGAGTAGGCTCTCCAAGGTGGGGCACACAGCCCAGAAAGCAGAGATGAAGGGCAGTCAGATGTGGAGGCACTGATGAGGAGGAGTTGGGTTCCTGTGAAATGAACCTATCGAAGCTGCTTTTCCATCCATCTGGAGAAGGCTGTGAATAGGAAGCCATTAATGTCTCCTTGCCTGGAAGGCCCCTATCAGCTGTGATCACAGGACAGTGACTAAGACATCGTTAGCTTCCATGGAATTGCTTCGAGGCCACTGAAATTTTCCCCTCCCACCCACACAGCCTGCAATGAGTCAGTTGTTTCTCTATCCACTACCCAGCCTCCAAAGCCCCTAGAACCCCAAGGTAGAAACTGTAAAAGACTTCCTTGTTGGCCCAGGGAATGCTTTGGAGGCAGGCAGGACTTTGCTGTCTTCACGTCCTTAGCACCACATTTTGAGTGACCAGCCCTAGAGCAAGACCTCCTTTCCAGGACTGGTGTCACAAAGCCTACAAGGAAATGAGATGCCCGTTTGTAGTAAAGGAACCACAGACTTGTAGAGAACAGGCTCCTGTTTCTTTCAGCTGCTTCCCTCTGTCTTCCCCTGTCTAGTGAGGTGTTCATCCCTAATCATGGATGATCACTATTGGGGGGGGGTTGGGGGTCACAGCAACTCATTGTGGAGAGTCTAGTTTTAATTGTTGTTGCCATTTGTTTCTTAGAAAACAATTACTATAATCTTTATCATTCTAATGAAGCTGTTCTCTCTCTTCCTTCAGAGAAGGGGCTTCAAGTTGCTTCTATTGAGAGCCAGGCAGTAAATATTTTAGACTTGGCAGGCTATACAGACTGTGTCACAACAACTGAACTCTGCCACATTGCAGGGAAGCACAGAGGCAGTATGTGAATATATAGGCCTCAGACAAACTGTGATTTACAAAGACAAAATCAGGCCAGATTCAGCCTGTGGACTTTAGGGTACCAACTCTGCTTAGAAGGATCCTGCAAAGAGCTGCTCACTAAAACTCCCTTCCTTCATTTATACTTCTCCCTTCTTTTCCTCTGCCTCATCACTTATACATCTGTTGTGCAGAAGCCAGTCCATGGTGCTAGGGGTGGGGATGAAGAGTACACAAAAGAAAAAGAATGTAGCAGGTGTTCATGCTTATAGTCCTAGCAACTCAGGAGTATGAGATCTGAGGTTCATGGTTCAAAGCCAGCTCAGGCAGGAAAGTCCATGAAACATATCTCCAATTAACCATTAAAAAGTTGGAAATGGTGCTGTGAGTGCAGTGGTAGAAGGCCAACTCTGAGCAAAAAAGGCTAAGGGACATTATCTAGGCTCTGAGTTCAAGCCCAAAAGAGAAACAAAAATATCACCAGCCCCATGACATACTGCTTGATTAGCAAGTGCAAGATTCTGAGTTTAATCTCCAGTATCACCAAAAAATGTCTTACATTCATATTTATTAGTACTAGGCAATGCCTTTAATCCATGTCTTGGAAGGGCCGAGGTGGGAGGATCGTTAGTTCAGAGCCAGCCTGGGCTATATAGTGAGTTTGAAAACAACAACAAACAAGCAGATGGGAAAATGAAGAAACTCTTGAACTAAGAACTAATTGGCTAATTAGAAAGCCTCAAAGAGATACCCCAGAACTAGTCTGTCTGTAAATATGAGCGGGTCACCCCTTCCTATCTTCCCTTCTCCTCCTCCTTCTCATCAAGCTGCCATCCAAGCCTCCCCCACCCCCCTCGGCCCCACCATCACCTCAGCAGAAGCAATGAGGTCCTCAGTGACAGCTAGAAGAGACTGCCTGGCCTGCCCCACCTGTGCCAGCCTCATTGTCCCTCTAGGGCTCCTGTGGGCTGGCCTTTGATGGGTCTTTCCAGGCTACTCAGCTGAGCCAGCCCCACCTGCATGTTGTCCATTGCAGGATCACCTCCAGCACTGCTCATTTCAGCATGTGCCCTGTTCCAATGAGAACTGCTGGGAAGTCCTACTCCGAAAAGATCTTAAAGAGCACTTGAGTGCACACTGTCAGTTCAGAGAGGAAAAATGTCTTCATTGCAAAAAGGACGTGGTCGCAATCCATCTGCAGGTACAAAGAATCATCGTCTTTATGGGGCTCATCTGCTGGGTGGTTCCAGTGAAGCAGGTGGGAACCTGAAGCACATTCTGTGCTTACTGGTGTATGGAATCAGGTCTAAAGGAGTTTAGCAGAAAGACGCTCCATGAGGTCCTTCAAAGCCTTCTTATTAGCAGAATTCTGGTCATGGATCTATAATAAAAATAGCATTTCAGTTGGGTTCTAGTGTGTCAAGCCTATAATCCTAGCTACTCGGAAGATCTGCTGAGATCTAGAGGGTCACAATTTGAAGCCAGCCCAGAAAAAAAAAGTCTGCAAAACTCAATCTCCAAAATAACCAGCAAAAACTAGGCTTTTTGTGTGGTGGTGGTGATGGCCAAGTGGTAAAGTGACAGAAGAAAGTTGAGCAAGAGCTCAAACCTCTTGAGTTTAAATCCTGGCTCAAGAAAAAAAAAAGTGCCAAGCACAGGTGGCTCACACCTGTAATCCTAGCTACTCAGGAGGCTGAGATCTGAGGATCATGGTTCAAAGCTGGCCCAGGCAGGAAAGTCCATGAGACTCATATTCCCACTACAACTACCAAAAAAGCCAGAAGTGTAGCTATACTTAAAGTGGCCAAACACTAGCCTTGAGCACAAAAGCTCAGGGACAGTGTCCAGACCCAGAGTTCAAGCCCCAGGACCAGCGATAAATATATATCATTTGGGCATCTGCTGTGTGTGAGTGTGGAGGGAGTATTGGGAGGCCTGGGGCAAACAGTGGAGCAACACTGATAATTTCTCTGCGCTTCCTGCCTCCAGTTCAATACCCTTTTACCTTTTCAGAATAACTGAAATACTAACTTTTTTTTTTTTACCAGCCCTGGGCTTGAACTTAGGGTCTAGGCATTTTCCCTGAGCTTCTTTTGCTCAAAGCTAGCACTCTACCACTTGAGCGAGAGCACCACTTCTGGCATTTTCTGTGTATGTGGTACTGAAGAATCAAATCCAGGGCTTCATGCATGCTAGGCAAGCACTCTACCATTAAGCCATATTCCCAGCCCTGGAACTTTAACTTTTTAATTGATTTCCTTTATACCAAGAAAGCAAACATCTTTAATCCTTTTCAGAAGGAGGCTTATGGAGGGCAAGCTGTCTGACTTATATCCCTTGAGACCTATGTAGGATCACTGTCCCAGGAAGAGAGCCTCTGCTTCCTTTCATGCCACTTTCTCCATTTCAGAACCACCTGGAAAACTTGTGTCCAGAGTACCCAGTTTCTTGTCCCAACAAATGTTTGCAGATTATTCCCAGAACCAAGGTAACTATAAATAATCACCTTCAAAGATTTTGCACAAGATAAATTTCAGGCAGTAGCTATGATGTGTTTGATGAAATCCATATGCAAAGGCCCAAGGTTTAAATTAATCTCCACCATAACTATGTCTCGTCTTTCTCTACAAAGTTCTCAGTGTTCACCCCTGGGTTCCCATCCTTGCTAGGTTCCCCCTTCTCCTGGACCCTCACCTCCTCCTATACCCTTATTTCCCACCTGCTGCACCAGGCAGCTGGAGAGTCAGTGATGAATTTCTATAGCTTGAAGCTGTTCATTTTGTAGGTGAATGAACACCTTACAGTGTGTCCTGAGGCTGAACAAGACTGTCCTTTTAAACACTACGGCTGCACTGTAAAGGTAGGAAGTGCCTTTTTGTACCTGCCTTGATATTGCATTGCGTGTCACTTGGCTAGTCCATTTTACTTGAATTCCATTCAGGATATAGAAGGACTTTTAAGAGAATTACTATATTAATAATTAATAATTCCATGAAAGTATCCAGGTTCTCCAGAGAAACCAAGCCAATACATGTGATTCATATTAGATGTATATATATGATATATATGAGGTATGCATATTAGATGTACATGTATATTAGATATATATGGAACTTTATTCTAAGAGATCTGATCATTAGCAAGTTATAAACCTGTGGAACATCTGCAGATGGGCAGCAAGCTGGGAAATACTTTCTAGGTTTCAGTTTTCAGTTTCCAGTTTCAGTCTTCTATAGGAAACTTTAGGTTTTGCTCTTAAAGCCTTCCACTGATGGGACAACGCCCACTCACATTTTGATTGGATAATCCTCTTGAAATACAGTTGTGTTGCCGGCCATCAGTGGCTCATGCCTCTAATCCTAGCTACTCAGGAGGCTAAGGTCTGAGGATCGAGCTTCAAAGCCAGCCAGAGCACCAAAGTCCATGACTCTCTTATCTACAATTAACTGCCAGAAAACTGGAAGTGGCACTGTGGCTCAATTGGTAAAGTGCTAGCCTTGGGCTGAAGAGTTCAAGGACAGTCCAGGCCCAGAGTTTAAGCCCCACAACTGATAAAAAATAAGAAAGAGAGACAGGGAAGAGAGGGAGGGAAGGAAGGGAAGAAAGAAATACAGTTTGTGTTAATCATCACTATAACATAGCTCCACAACATGACCTAGATTAATTGTAATGAATTAGGCACCACAGCCTAGGTAGGTTGACATATAAAATTAACCATCATAGTAATTATTTCTGGAGATGGAGGCACAGCTCTATTGGTTCAGCACTAGCCAATGAGGGAAAGCATCAGGTACCAAGTTCAAGTGCCGGTCTCACCTTTTCCCCAGATTAATTAATTCCAGTTCTGGCTTGATATGAGAAAACCTAGGATTTCCATCTGTGTACTACAGAATCTTAAAGCTGGAAAAGGATCCAAGCAGAGTCAGTTTTCCTGCCACTCACTTAGAATGGTCGCATGTTAAAAGTGATAACATCTGCAGAGTTGCTAAGCTTTTTCATTAGCAGCATATCTCACTGCCCACCATTCTCAATAATGGGACCTCTTTCTCTGTACTGAAGGATAAGCGAGGAAATCTGCAAGAACACGAGCAGTCGGCCTTGCGGGACCATATGCTTCTGGTGTTGGAAAAGAACTTCCAGTTAGAAGGGCAGGTAAGCCTTCAAGGGACCACATATGATGAGGAACAATGGAATGGCTGGGATTGGTCTGCTCTGTTAGTGGTTTTACTCCTTGTCTGTTTCAATATAAGTCAACTAATGTTGGATGTTTTGCTACTATGTGGCTAGACAGGCTTCTTAGGATCATGAGATAAAGTAACTAAGTTCAGAATAATGTTAATGTGTTTATAATCTGAAGTGGCAGGGTTCACTATCAAGCCCATCTCCTCTGATTCCTACTGTCCTCAGATTCACCTTTTTGCCTCTGCAACCTGTCCACATGCCCTTCTGTTCCCTGTAATTACATGGCACCTAGAGGATGCTTGATACTTTCAAATGGGTGTGGCCATCTGTTGTGGACCCTGCAGGGCCTGATAGGAACATGTTGTGTAGTTTGAAGAAGGGACTCGGGTTGTGAATGGACATGAAGTCAAAGGGGTAGCAGATCATGGAGGGCTCAGTATGGCCTGCAAGAGAAAAATCGCAGTTGGGCACGGTGGCTCATGACTGTAATCCTAGCTACCCAGGAGGCTGAGATCTGAGGATCGCGGTTCAAAGCCAGCCAAGGCACTAAAAAAAAGTCTGTAAGACTCTTATCTCCAATTAATCACCAGAAAACCAGAAGTGATACTGTGGCTCAAGGGGTAGAATGGGAGCCTTGAGCTGAAGAGCTCAGGGACAATGGCCAGGCCAAGGGGTAGGGCAGTAGTCTTGAGCTGATGAGCTCAGGGACAGCACCCAGGCCCAGAGTTCAAGTCCCACCACTGACCAAAAAACAAAAAAAGAAAGAAAAAAAACTACATTAGAGAAATATCATTCTTAAGTTTCTAAGTATTTCTCCCAAATAGTTTACAAATTCTCGTGTTTTCCTATTTCCCCTTAGCATGCTGGACAGGTCATATACCTTCTTTGCTTGTTTCCTCATTGAAAAAAAAAATTAAGAGTAAAAGACCTAATTGATATACAAGTGTAACATAAAAATTCAGCAAATTCTAGCCATTATTAGTGTGCCTGTAACAACTAACATGTGGCAATCAGTACTCGGCTTGCTTAGTAAGTATACACTGAGTGGATGAAGTGAACTAGTACAGTCAAGTGATGTCACTATCCTGAGGGGATTCTTCACCACATGTTAGGGATAGCACAGGCTGATGGGAAATCCTGAGGCTTGATAGTTTGGAAGTACAAGTAATTTCCGAGTTCCCCTAGGAGCAAGTACTATTTAAATTACATGCACGCACTTCGGTGACCTCATATTCCTCATTCACATTCTTGTTAATAGATTTCTGATTTATATAAGAGCCTTGAACAAAAAGAACATAAGATCCAGCAGCTAGCAGACACTGTGAAGAAATTTGAAAAAGAATTCAAGCAGTTTACACAGTTGTTTGGCAAAAATGGAAGCGTCCTCTCAAATATCCAGGTGAGATGGTTTTTCTTTTAACTTTTAAAATGGAAACATATAAAGAATACCACTGCCTATATTCAATATTGTCAATATTTTACCCATTTACTCTAGCATTGGTCCCCCTCCACTCTCCTCTTCACCTCTTGAAAGAAGAGATAGAGATGAGAGAGAGAGAGAGAGAGAGAGAGAGAGAGAGAGAGAGAGAGAGAGAGAGAGAGAGAGAGAGACAGAGACAGAGACAGAGAGACAGACAGACAGACAGACAAGAGAAAGAGAGACAGAGAGAGAGAGAATGTTGTATGTTATCCAAGCTATTGAATTATTGAATATATTATGGCCCTTTATCTCTGTATATTTCAGTATGTAAGTCCTAAAGTTCATCTCTTGTAATACCCACATCTCCACAATACTTCCATAGAGTTTATGACAATTAACGTTTTAAATAACGTTTAATTAATTAAGTTTAATTAATGTTAGATAGATACATTGAAGACTGCTCTGCATTTTGTTTTGTTTTTTTTGCCAGGCCTGGGGCTTGAATGCAGGGCCTGGGCACTGTCCTTGGACACTTTTTGCTCAAGGCTAGTGCTCTGCCACTTGAGCCACAGTTCTGGTTCTGATTTTTTCTGAGTATGTGGTACCAGGGAATCAAACACAGGGCTTCATGCTTGCTAGGTGGGCATGCTAATCACTAGGCCACACTCCTGGCTCCTGCTCTGCATTTTATAGACAGTAAAACACAACAGTTAATTTCCTTGGGAAGAAAATGCTTGTTTGTTTGTTTTTTACCTTTTTTTTAAAGCTGTTGTACAAAGAAGTTTCAGTTCAACCCATTAGTTCATGAGAACAATGTATCTTGACCAGTGTTACCCCTTCCATCATTCAATATCACTCTTTCCCTTATTATCCCCATAAGAAAAATAAATACCACTAAAATATAGCCGAAGAAGTTACTTTTTTTTGCCAATTCTCCTGGGGCTTGAACTCAGGGTCCGGGCACTGTCCTTGGACACTTTTTGCTCAAGGCTAGTGCTCTGCCACTTGAGCCACAGTGCCAAAGAAGTTACTTTCTAAATCATAAATTGATTCCTAATGAATAAATGTCTATCATGATTATGAAATTTCTAATGAAAGGTTTTAAGACATATATTATTGGTGATAAATTTGAAAGTTGAATTATTCCAGAAAACTTAGGCCATATAATTTTCATACTTGGTCACACTTTTTTTGTGGGGGGGGGTGGTTGTGGGGCTTGAATTCTGGGCCTGGGTGCTGTCCCTGAACTCTTCAGCTTAAGGATAGTGCTCTACCATTTAAGCTACAGTGTCACTTCTGATTTTCTTGTGATTAATTGAAGATAAGAGTCTCATAGACTTCAGTGCCTAGACTGAATTTTTTTTTTAAAGTTGTGGAGCTTGAACTATGGGTTTGGGCACTGTCCCTGAACTCTTCAGCTCAAGGCAACTGCCTACCTCTGGACCTGGATGCTGTCCCTGAGTTCTTCAGCTCAAGGCTACCACCCTACCTCTTTGAGCCACAGCCCCACTTTTGGTTTTCTAGTGGTTAATTGGAGATATGAGTCTCTCAGTCTTTTGTGACCCGGCTGACTTTGAACTAGATCCTCAGATCTCAGTCTCCTGAGTAGCTAGGATTAGAGGTGCAAGCCACTGGTGCCCGGCTGGTCACACATTTTATATATACATATATAAGCACATATACATATTATACCTATATATGCAAATGTATGTACATATATACATTCATGCATAGGTATGTGTATCCAAAAAAAGAAATGCATCATTTGATACTATCCCAGTTCTGAATTTTTCTGTAGTATGACAGTAGAATTAAGGCACTAAGAGGAAGACAGGGGTTTATTTAATCTCTTTTGCCTAAGAGAGCAGGCCTACTCCAGGCCTTCTGTTTCACCTGCAATGTTCAAGCCAAAACAAATGGCTTGCTCCAATTCAATTGGTCTTCTAGCAGAGCAGGAAGCAAGTGGTAAGAAGAGAGAAGAAACAAGAGAACAGATGTGACAAGGTGAGTTAGGGAACCAAGAACAGAGAAATCTAAGGAGTATTCAGATAAATGAGATAGAGAAACATCAGATTTGGGATAGGAGTGGAGGAGAATGATGAGGGCCTTGTCTGAGCTGTCCCTACTGAGTTTTCTCTTCTGGACTAAGTATTTTTCATTTCACTAAGTAATTGTGAAATGTTTGAATTGAGAAAACTAATATCCGTATCTATCTGTCTATCTATCGATTCTTTTTTGGTCATGGGGCTTGAACTCTGGGCCTGAGTGCTATCTCTGAACTCTGCAATTCAAGGCCAGCACTCTACCACTTGAGCCACAGTGCCACTTCCGGTTTTCTGGTGCTTAATTGGAGATAAGAGTCTCACAGATTTTTCATCCCTGAGCTGACTTTGAACCACAATCCTTAGATCTCAGCCTCTTGAGTAGCTAGGATTACAGGTATGAGCCACCATCACCCAGCTATTATCTATATTTTGCCTATATTTTTATAATGTTGTGGTCCATCTTGTTCTGAAAGGTTCTTACCAGTCACATTGACAAGTCTGCATGGCTAGAAGCTCAAGTACGTCAATTGTTACACATAGTTAACCAGCAACACAATAAATTTGACCTGAAGCCTTTGATGGAAGCTGTTGATACAGTGAAACAGAAAATCACTCTCCTGGAAACCAATGATCAAAGATTAGGTATGTCTCATATTTGCCTTCTTCCAGTAACATGTTCATATGTTCGTGAATGACCAAACGCCTTGCCAGCCCTATCTCTCCAAGAGAAGCAATGTTTGATTCTGGTTATTTGTGAAAGAGCAGTGAGCTGGCTACTCAAGCAAACATGAGGGAGCACTAAATGGGGGTGTAAATAGACAGGAAATAGAAGCTAGGGAATTCCAAGAACAGAGAGGAGTGGGCTGATTTTTAAGGAGTGGAAAATGAGAAGCTAAGGAAGAGATGTGAAGGGATGACTGTTTTAGGTATGGAAAAATAAAAGAGGAACTATCTATTTAAAAAAGCCTTCTATTTAGAATGCTGTGGGCTCATACTAGGCAAACGCTCAGTGAGTTCTTGAACTGTGGCAAGCTCTGGTTATAGATTATACATTCCACTTTTATTTTCTTTTCTCTTTTTTGGCCAGTCCTGGGGCTTGAACTCTGGGCCTGGATGTTGTCTCTGAGCCTCTCTATGCTCAAGGCTAGTGCTCTACCTCTTGAGCCATGATTCCCTTCCAGCTTTTTCTGTTTGTGTGGTACTGAGGATTCAAACCAGGACTCCAGGCATGCTAGGCATGCTCTCTACCACTAAGCCACATTGCCAGCCCATACATTCCAGTTTTCTTGGTATCAGTTTACCAAGAATGTGAACATCACTGAGTTAATATTAATATAAGTGGCCCACCTGTGAACACTGAAGTCAGCTCATCTTTAGGATATCATGATTTTATTGGTTCTCTTCATGTTAGGACAACGTTTAAAGACAACTTATCAGGCCCCTGTTTCAGGCTCCTTTTGGTTTTTCCTTTGCAGTTGTTTTAGAAGGGGAGACAAACAAGCATGATGCGCACATTAATATTCATAAAGCACAGCTGAATAAAAATGAAGAGCGGTTTAAACTGCTGGAGGGTGCCTGCTATAATGGGAAGCTCATTTGGAAGGTGACAGATTACAAGCTGAAGAAGAGGGAGGCTGTGGATGGGCTCACGGTATCCATCTTCAGTCAGCCATTCTACACCAGCCGTTGTGGCTACCGGCTCTGTGCTAGAGCATATCTAAATGGAGATGGGTCTGGAAAGGGGACACACCTGTCCCTTTACTTTGTGGTGATGCGAGGAGAGTTTGACTCACTGTTACAGTGGCCATTCAGGCAGCGAGTGACCCTCATGCTCTTGGACCAGAGTGGCAAAAAGAACCACATTATGGAGACCTTCAAAGCCGACCCCAATAGCAGCAGCTTTAAAAGGCCTGATGGAGAGATGAACATTGCAACTGGTTGTCCCCGCTTCGTGGCTCACTCCACTTTGGAGAATGTCAAGAACACCTACATTAAAGATGACACTCTGTTCTTGAAAGTAGCTGTGGATCTCACTGACCTCGAGACTCTCTAATCACTGTTCATGGAGTCATAAGAAAACTTCTGGAGTCCAAAAGAATGAAGGAGAACACAACTGGTTATCTTATTAACATGGATGGACAGACACAATGTATTGTGTGTGTGTGTGTGTGTGTGTGTGTGTGTGTGTGTGTGCGCGCGCGTGCGCGCGCGTGTGCATGCTTGAATTCAGGGCCAGAGCTGTCTCTTAGCACTCTACCACCTGAGCCACACATCCACTTTTGGATAAGTCACATGGACTTTCCCACCCAGGCTGGCTTGGAACCCTGGTCCTCAGATCTCAGCTTCTTAAGTAACTGTGATTTCAGGTGTGAACCACCAGCACTCAGCTGTACATTTGCCTTTAGTATTTGAAGTTAGCTTAAAACTTCTGAAATACCATCTTCCCTTTACATTTTTATTATGCTTCGGTTTGAAATGTAAAATCCTCAGAGTATGTTATTTATATTTTCGTATCTCAGGTAATATGATTCATTTCTTGAAAATAAAGCCTGGGGCTTATCTCTTTTACTGTTGTTTAGTGAAGTGTCTCAGGCATTCCGTAGTACTGAATATTACTAAGAACAGAGTGCTATAGCAGAATTTACAGTTGAAATTGCTTTCATATCTTTTTTTTTTTTTTTTTTTGCCAGGCCTGGGCTTGAGCTCAGGGCCTGAGCCCTGTCCTTGGACTTTCTCAAGGCTAGAGCTCTACCACTTGAGCCTCAGCACCACTTCCGGCTTTTTTCTATATGTGGTACCGAGGAATCGAACCCGGGTCTTCATGCATGCTAGGCAAGCACTTTAACCACTAGGCCAAACTCCCGGCCCAGCTTTCATATCTTTTTGTTCAGCCTATTGATTCTGCACCTGACTATGAGCCCACAAAAGTCATTTTTTTTCAAAAGTAGGCTCTTCCAGTTAAGTAGTTCCCAATAAGTAGTTATAAGACAAATTCCCTATTTAGACCAGATTTCTTTGGTTAAATGCTAATTTGGAGGAATTAATACACCACTAAATATTTTCACAAAATTTATCAGTGGCTCAGGCCTGTAATCCTAGCTAGTCACGAGGCTGAGATCTGAAGATTGTGGTTTGAAGCCAGCCTGGGCAGGAAAGTCTATGAGACTCTTATCTCCAATTAACCACCAGAAAACTGGAAGTGGTGCTGTGGCTCAAATGGTAGAGCACTAGCCTTGAGCCCAAGCCCAAGCCCAGAGTTCAAGCCTCATGACCTCAAACAAACAAACAAAAAACAACAACAAAAAAAACCCACCAATATGGCTGCTGGTGAATTCTGGTACAGTTGATGGGTCAATGCATCACCTGAAACTTAGGACATATTGCTGTAGTCCACAAGGCTGTCTGGGAGCTCTATGTATTTGTTTACACTGTTTCTAATCATGTCCAAGATTACTCTTTGTATATTCCAGAGCAGATCAAATTGTTGTGAAAAATTTTAAGCAGTTGTAAAAAACACATTTTACTGTTAATGTCAAAATGTTGATTTTGCATTTTAACCCATTTCAGTGCATATAAAATATGTCATGATATGGTTTGCTTAGAAGTTTAGAGTGTTTGCCTCACTAATTATTACAGAAAAGAAGTTTTAAAAACTCTTTTTTAGGGCCGGGAGTTTGGCCTAGTGGTAGAGTACTTGCCTAGCATGCATGAAGACCCAGGTTCGATTCCTCGGTGCCACATATGTAGCAAAAAGCCAGAAGTGGTGCTGTGGCTCAAGTGGTAGAGCCCTAGCCTTGAGAAAGTCCAGAGACAGTGCTCAGGCCCTGATCCCAAGCCCAGGACTGGCAAAAAAGAAACAACAACAAAAAAAAAAACCCTCTTTTTTATAAAATAAAACTTTTTTTTTTAATTGGCTCACACCTATATTACTAACTAATCCGGAGGTTGAGATCTGAGAACTGAGGTTCAGAGCCAGCCTGGGCAGAAAAGTCCTAAGAACTGTAGCTCCAACCAGCAAAAAGCTGGAAGTAGAAGTATGACTCAAGGAGTTAGAGTGCCCTCTGTGAGTAGAAAAGAAATGGAGCAAGAATACAAAACCAGTACCAGAAAACAAAACAAAATCCCCTTGGATCCACAAAAACTATTATCCCATGAGCTGTTGTTGTTGTTCTAATATTTAAATGTTCAAATATTTAAATATGTATCTCCATTTTGATCCCTTAGCCTCCCTGTGGCTCTACCACCCATAGGATAAAATTCAGCACAAGGTTCTTCATGGCTCTCTTACCTCCAGCTTTAATATTTGTCAAATGATATGAGTTTAGTATTGGTACATCAAGCTGTGACATTTCACTCATCATGTGCACAAGCCTATCTGGAATACTTTCACCTCCCGCTTTGCCTGGGGAATTTCTGCCCTTTATCACAATGCCTGGACCTCACCTCCTCTGGAATGCCTTCCCAAACTAGTTCTCACCTTGTACTCCAAACTTCCACCTTTTACTAAGCTAAAAGAAAAGGTCTTACTGTGCTCTGTTTTTTCACTCAGTTGCTGTATTTCCCACACACACACACACCCCACCAACACAAGAAAACAGTTGCTAATTATTTATTTGCAAGGTCCTGAGTTAATTTCAAATAGATATTATTCCAGTCATAAGATTTATAATCTGTGGCTCAAACATAATAAAGAAAAATCAGGGGCCGGGAACATAGCTTAGTGGTAGAGTGCTTGCCTAACATGCACAAAGCCCTGGGTTCCATTCCTCAGCATCACATACATAGAAAAAGCCGAAAGTGGCGCTGTGGCTCAAGTGGCAGAGCACTAGCCTTGAGCAAAAAGTGTCCAAGGACAATGCCCTGAGTTCAAGCCCCAGGAATGTCAAAAAAACAAAAAAGAAAGAAAAGAAAAATCAGTGTCCCCAGCCTCTACCTGAGAATTTGCCTTTCAGCTTCTCTGCCTGACCCCTAGAAAAAAAAAGTCTTTCAGACCAGTTCCAGATGTTTTTGATGCAAAATCAAGAGAGTACTCAGAAAACATCCGAAGAACCCCCAGGGGCGAGATATGTGGAGTGAATAAACTAAACAGATCCACCTAAGGATTGGGGGAAATTAAGGAAAAGAGAAAAAGAAATCTGAAACTCGGAGCTTCTGGGAATTGTGACTCAGAGCTTCTGGTTGCTTTTACTTCTAAGAGGGTGGCAGTGAAAACTCAAATACAGGGTCTGTGAGTGTGGCCAAATGGTAGAGTGTTTGCCTAGCATTGCACAAAGCCCTGGGTTTGATTCCTTGGTACCACATACACACAAAAAGCTGAAAGTGGTGCTGTGGCTCAAGTGGTACTCTTTCGAGATTCTATTAAAAAAAAAATAACTATTAACCACCAGTAAACTGAAAATGGCCCTGTGGCTCAAAGTGGTAGAACACTAGCCTTGAGCTGAATAGCTCAGGGACAGTGCCCAGGCCCAGAGTACAAACCCCACGATGGACCTCCCTCCAAAATTCCAATAGACTGTATAAGGACAAATAAAGAATTTTAATGTTAAGAATACTATATACAATTTTATAGCAATAGATCTGAAAATTACTTTCCTCAGAAAGAAAAGAAAAAAAACTGACATTTTAATTACTGAAAACTACAACTTGATCTGTCTTTACGACCTGAAACGTGGATCAATCACATATTTTTGTCTATTTAAGGTAACATAAAAATAAGTTATCTGTCTGAGTCATTTGAGACCCAACACAGTCTGATATGGAAACCAGACAAGAGTCAGGTGCCTGTGCCTTTAATCCTAGCTACTTAGAAGGCAAAGGTAGGAAGGAAGAGTGTGGTCAGAGACCAGCCCAGTAGCCTATCTGGTAAACAAAGTCAATTTAAAAGAAATAAAAGGACCTGGACACTGATGGCTCAAGCTACTCCGAAGGCTGAGATCTAAGGAGCACAGTTCAAAGCCAGCTCGGACAGGAAGGCCCATGAGACTCTTATCTTCAATTAAGCATACATACAGACAGGCAGGCAGGCAGGCAGGCGGGCGGTTGGGGAGGAAGACGGGCAGGCGGGCAGGCGGGCACGCGCGCACACACACACACACACACACACACACACACACACACACACACACACACACACACACACACAGTGGAAGTGGAGCTATAGCAGAGCACTAGCCTTGAGCAAAAGGGACAGCACTCTGGCCTTGATTTCAAGCCCCAAGACTGGCAAACACACAAAGACAAGAAATCCAGTTTATGAATATAGACACACAAATCCTAAAATTCACAGCAAAACTGCATCCAGCAATGCACTCCAAGAATACCAAAACTGTTAAAGTTAATTCATCAATAGAAAAAAAATATTTCTACAGAATAAGAGAAAAATTCTAACATCTTAAAGACGGATAATGATGGGGCTGGGAAGGTGGCTTAGTAGTAGAGAGCTTGCCTAGCGTGCATGAAGCCCTGGGTTCGATTCTTCAGTACCACATACACAGAAAAAGCCAGAAGAGGCGCTGTGCAATGGAAGTGACTTCTGCAAGGGAAGAAATCACTCGTCCCGGACTGGGGTGTGGGGAAGGAGGGGACGGGGAGAGCTGAAACCGGTATTTGCTGGTGAATTCTTACCTACGAAACCAGAGGGGCTGTCAAGCGATTGGGCGAAGTAACCGGATGGATCAATCCCCCAAATCCACACTAGGCTATGGTACAATAACAGGGAGAACTCTCCTGGGGGAGAGGCGACCCTCTAGAAAACAGATGCGCGAAATGTCACCAAAACCATCGCAGCAGTTCCCCTGACCAGGAAGGGCGACTTGAATTAACAGCTCTGACACTGGTTCTCGAAATCTGGGTCAATTCAATTTCCTTAAGTATGGAGTTGCCAACATTTCCCGGGGGAAATCTTGGCCGTCTGACGACCATCAGTCGCCGATGTTGCCTTAAGTTTTTAAGCCGTGTGTGGGACGAGCGTGGCGGAGCCGTTTCCGGAAGTCCGAGCCGGAAGACTTCCGCCCTCACTCGAAGCCCAAAGAGCCTTGTATTTCCGCCCGTGTGGGAGGTGTGGAAGACCACTTCCGGTATTGGTTTTTCCTTGTAGCACAACCGGAAGTTCCGCCCAGCAGCCAAGCGCAGTCGTCAGTGTAACCCAAGGATAACTTATTCCCGGACTTTTATCGAGTACTGAAGGTTGAAGACCTCTCTGCAGGTGTAAGTTAGGTGAGGTAGGTAAATTCGTTATACCTTTTAAAAAGTCATTTCTGTGTATTCAACTAATATTTTATTAGTGACAGATACAGTGCTTAAACCTGCTCTGATCCCTCCAGCCAAACTTTGGACGTTGAAAACAAGTAAAGACTGCTTAGCCCAGCAGATGAGTGCCATGACTTACGTCCATATTGGGGGGGGGGGCAGGGAAAGGCTTTGGAGAATAAATTTCTAAAGAACATGGAGGGGTTGGAAATGTGGTTTAGTGGTAGGGTGCTTGCCTGGTGTGCATGAAACCCTGGGTTGGAGTCCTCAGTACCACGTAAACGGAAAAAAGCACTGAACCACTGCCTAAACCTCAGATCAAATCATAGGCCCTTTTCTATGATGATTCTTTGCTCCCAGTGGCAAACACATCTTGGATTACTGAAAAATAGAATTTCTCTGGGTTTAGTGTGTACTGAGGGACTCAGAATAACTCCTTTCTGATCCCAGAAGCTTTATGTGATTTGATTTCAGTTAATCTCTACAACAGTGTAATGCAGATACTACTTAACTGGAAAAAAAAAAAACAAAAAAACAAAAAACCCAGAAACTGAACCATTGAAGTCCTGGGCCAAGATGTGCAGGTTCCCTACTTCTGTCTGAAGCTGGGATAGGAAGTAAGACTGTGCCATCTGTAGACTAAGACTCTGGTCCTGCCAAGAGCACCCTGGACAAGCCTAAGGAGAGGGTTGCCCTTGTCGGGGAACCCCCATCCTGTTCTGTGTAAGCAGGACCTGCACAGGCCTTCCATGACCACCAGGGGGACACCAAGGCCTCTGAAGATAAGAGCAGACAGTTCCCAAGTCCAGCTTGTGTCTGACAGTAGCATTAAATCACAGATAAGACCTAAGAATGTGTCACCTGTGACCACACTCTTTTGCTTCTTTTTCAGGAGAAAATGTTCTGTGACATAATACAAAAAGGAAAGAGTCCTGAACAGCCCATCCCCAGCTAACAACTGTATCTGCTGTATGCCAGCTTTCTTAATACATATCTGTCTCCTGTTCCCTCACTCTCTTTCACACAGTACCTTATGAATGTCTGGAACCAATATCAGATAATTAACATCATGTACAATGGTGTTCTTTTTTTTTTTTTTGCCAATCCTGGGGCTTGAAATCAGGGTCTGAGCACTGTCCTTGGGCTTTCTCAAGGCTAGCACTTTACCACTTGAGTCACAGCACCACTTCCGGCTTTTTCTATGTATGTGGTACCAAGGGATGGAACCCAGGTCTTTGTGCATGCTAGGCAAGCACTCTTACCACTAGGCCAAAGTCTCGGCCACCATGGTGTTCTTGTAGGCTTCTTTACAGGTTGCATTTCATCTCATCTCCAAGCTGTGCCTTGGAATCACTAAGGCAATGACAAACATCTATGACCAATATCTGTGTGCTAAACAGCCTTATAACCATTTGTCTCTGACATAAGTTCATATAAAGCCATGGGAATCATTCCAAAGGGCATTCATCTCTTATTGAAATTCATCCCTTCAGCCGTGTGGTATATTCACATAGACAAATGGCCAACACAGGATCTCCTGAGGTCCCCAGAAAGTACACATAGAGTAAAAACTAATGGGAAGGGTGTCAGTCATGGGTTGTGAATTCAGAGCCTGGACACTGTCCCTGAGCTCTTTTGCTCAAGGCTAGTGCTCTACCACTTTGATCTACACCACCACTTCCAGTTTTCTGGAGTTTAATTGGAGATAAGAGTCCACAGAGCCAGGTGTGGTGGCTCACATCTGTAATCTTAGCTAGTCTGGAGGCTGAGATCTGAGGATCAAGGTTCAAAGCCAGCCCAGGCACAAAAGGACCTGAGACTCTTATCTCCAATTAACCTCTAGAAAACAGTAGTGGGGACATGCTCAAGGGTAGGGTGGTAGCCTTGAGCTGAAGAGCTCAGGGATAACACCCAAGCTGACCCACAAAAAAAGAAAAAGAAAAAAGAGCCTAAAGATTTTCCATCCAATCCTCAGCTCTCAGTCTCCTGAGTAAGTAGGATTACAGATATGAGCCACCAGCGCCTGGCCAGATAGAGTAATTTAAAGCCGTGAATGCCTGCTGTGGCTACAAAATGAAGTCACTTGAAAAACTTTTGTAAGAAAAAAAAAATGGAGCCAAAAGCATAGCCTAGTGGTAGAGTGCTTGCCTAGCATACATGAAGTCCTGCGTTCGATTCCCTGGTGCCACATACATAGAAAAAGCCAGAAGTGGTGCTGTGGCTCAAGTGGTAGAGCACTAAATTTGCGAAAGACCAAGGATGGTGCTCAGGTCCTGAGTTCAAGCCCCAGTACTGGCAAAGAAAGAAAGAGAAAGAAAAGGAAAGAAAGAAAGAAAGAAAGAAAGAAAGGAAAAGAAAAGAGAGAGAGAAATTATGCCACTTCCAGAGTGTCTGATTTAACAGGACTGAGAATGTAGCCTGCTCAGGCTAGTGCTCCTAGAATGATGATCTAATATGCAGCCAAACTTGGGAATTACAGGGCTGAAAGATTGGGGATAGTAGACTTAAGAGCAGTGGTTAGGAAGCCAAGCACAGAGGGTAGGGTATAGCAATGGTAAAGCACTTGTGTAGTTTGTACAAGAAACTGGGTTCACAAAAGAGCCAGACCTGAATACTCCAGCAAAAGAAAGCTGAAGTGCTTTTTCATATATTCAATCAGCTTCTGGTTATATAATTGAAGGGAAGACAGACAAACATAAGATCTTAGATTTGAGAGTTTCTTTAGAGTTTGCAAAGCATTTGATCTTCTTTTAATCTCAGTGCATGACTGGAAGGTAATTAGATAGATCAGGAACAGGTGCCTCAGAAAAGCAAGTAGTTTGCAGAGATGTAAGGCGCATTTTGTAAGGTCCATAATTCAAGATGTTCAGTAGCCCCCATTTCAAGCAACCTTACATGCACTGTTCAGCTTTCTTTCCTCTGATGAAGAGCAAAATCTACTCAGGGGTAAAAGGAAATTTTTTTAAGAGAAGATGGAGTGGCAAAGCAAAAATTCTAATGAACAATTAGTGTATACAATAGTACATACATAAATCAGTAGTCCTATTATATTGCTATAGATGGGGACATGACACCATCAAGAAACTTCTTTGAGCCAGGGGCTCACATCTGATGAGGCTAAGATCTTGAGGACTGTGGTTCAAAGCCAGTCCAGGCAGGAAAGTCCATGAGACTCAGCTTCAGTTGTCCATGAAAAAGCTAGAATAACTTGAAGTGTTACTCAAGTTTTACTCAAGGATAGCCCTCTGATGTCACTGTCCACATCTACAACAATATAATAGGGCTGACTTATTTGGGAAAAGACCTATTTCTTCCTTCCTTTTGCACCTGAGAGCAACTTCTTTGTCTGATGGCTGCATCTCCTCTCTACTAAGGAGATCCGAGCCTCAATTCTGCATGCTTTTGTCATTAACTTTGGAGCCTGGTCACACAGTGAGAGCCTAGCAGAGGTTTCTGGTTCCAGTCAGTGTCAGAAGTGATTTCCTGATGTCCAGTCCAGCACTCAGCCTGGGCAAAGAGGAATCTTGATCCTGGAATGCTTACCCCCTCCTAAGGCTTCCTCCCCCAACGGCAGCAGCACCAGCAAACTCCAGCATGGTCAGGCAACTGAGTTTTGAGGCTCTGCCTTTAGGTTCAGCAAGAGAACTGTAAGTAGAATACAGTAGAGCATAATAAAATGTTCAAGAAAACATTGCAACCGTACTTGGTCTGTGAATACCTTTCACAGTTTAAACTTTACAACGTTTATATAAGCTTGTATAAAAAAGGATCGTTTGGGGCCAGGAGTTTGGCCTAGTGGTAGAGTGCTTGCCTAGCATGCACGAAGACCTGGGTTCAACATACATAGAAAAAAGCTGAAGTGCTGCTGTGGCTCAAGTGGTAGAGCTCTAGCCTTGAGAAAGTCCAAGGACAGTGCTCAGGCCCTGAGCTCAAGCCCAGGACTGACCAAAAAAAAAAAAAGATCATTTTGCTGCTTTTGCCTTGAATATCATTTTCATGTTTTTTTTTAATTTTTAGATTCCAAACTTACTTGCTATTAGAATGCAAATTTAATACAATATGTAATACAATTCATAAAAGAGACATGTCAATTTTTTTAACAAACAAGTCAAGCTGTTAAAGTAATTTCAAAATAAATTTTGAAGTTAACATTGGATCCTGTGAAAATTAGGACATAGCCTGAGACTGAATGACCTCAAATAGCCCTCTACATGAGGAAGCATTCTTTGGGAGGAGAGTTAGGGGATATCATATAGTACTAGGTATGGCTAGGCACAGAAGGTATGGTAGAAATCAGAGGGCTAGTCTGCAGGCCTTGAAGCTTAGTCTGGCAGGCGAGGTGTGGTGATGTAATACACAACAGACCTCCACAGCTGGCCCCCTCTAGTGAGAAGCAACCTAGGTGGCAATGCCAAGCTAGGGATGCATGAGCTGAGTGAGGAGACTGGATCTGGCCCTATCATAGCCCAGGGTTCAAGGGCTCAGGGACAGAGACTGTTTCTACAGGAGCAACCTCTGGCTGGAGATCTGGCCCTGTGTGGACCCCGGTTCTTCATTCTCTAGCTGAAGCTTCGAGGGATGCTCTCTGTGGGCCCAGAGAGGGGGCGGGAGTCCTGACCTTGGTGAAGACTTGCTGAGGAGGAGAGGTGGCTGGAAGCCTGGTGTGCCCTCGCACCCTCTCGAATCTCTGATCTCTGCTCAGCAGACTTGCAACCCACAGAGGAGGATGGGCGGGGACAGCTATTCCATCGTCCTGCGGGGCCTTGGGAGGGGCCACCTCTGGGGTGTCCGGGCTGGGGATGCATGGGGAGGTTCCAGAACTGGTGGCTGACCAGCCAGCCCTGGGGGCCTCCCCGCGGGTCAGTCGGCCTGGGGTGTCCGGAACTCGGGCATGCTCCAGGTGCGGGGTGGCGGCGGCGCCACGCGCTCCACGTCCTCGGAGATGGTCCTGATGTGGCTGGCGAAGGGGGAGATGCGCGCGCGCGTCTTGAAGGAGGGCAGGCTGCTCCGGGGCCGCAGGCTCCACTGGCGGGTCAGCCTGTGGGCCTCCTCCTCCTGCCTCATCCTCTCCAGCACCTCCTGCAGCACGGTGCGGAAGAGCCGGGACACCTCCTGCACCTCGGGCTCCCTCTCGGCCAGCAGCTGCCTGAACCTGGGCAGAAGGAAGGGCGTGTCTGCGGCGGGACCCCTGCAGGCCACGTGGCCTGACCCCCCCCCCACACACACACACCTGCCTGCAAGCCACTGGCCTGCCACACACACACACACACACACACACACACACACACACACACACCCCGAAGGAATGAGTGCTAGAGTATTCAAGGGGTTCCACTGCCATAACCTGGGTAAACCCTCCCCCCCCACTGCCCTGGGTAAGCTCTCTGAAATACAAATCTGATTATGTCACTGCCCCAGGCTACTCATCAGGCAGCTCCAAGTCCCCTCCTAGGGTGGGAGCTGTCTAACCACGCACACAGGATCCCCTGCCCCTTGCCACCGAGCCCAGGAAGGATCACATGGAGCTACAGGCCTGGGAGGCATCTGGGCCTTCTGGTTCCCAAGCTTTACCTTTGCTTAAAAAGGCTTTGCTTAGAGTTCAAGCAAATCCTTCCTTCCTTCTTCCCTCCTTCCCTCTCTCTCTCTTTCTCTCTACTTTCTTTAGCTGACCCTGCAGTTTGAATTCAAGGCCTCAGTCACTTTGCTTGCTTGCTTCGTGGGATAGTACCCTATCACTTGAGCCCTACCTCCAGCCTAGACTTTTGCTTGTTATTTTGGAGACGGAGTCTCAAGGACTTTTCTTCCTGAATTGGCCTTTAGCATCAGTCTCCTTCAAGATTACAGGCATGAGCCACAGGTACCAGGCTTATCATCAGGAAGTCATTTAGTTTCCTCTGCCCTACAGACAGCCAGAACTCCATAAACTTTTATCTTCAGAACATTGCAATAATCAAGTTCTGAATGCACAGTGTCCAAGCTGTCCCCGCTGCCCTCCCCAACTACTGTAGAAACTGGTATGAAAAAGGATAATTGCTTCTCTCAGAAGGTAATACTGAAGATGAACTGATGAAGGAGACAGTTGTTGAAACCCAAAAGTCTAGAAAGTTCAAAAGCCTTGGATCCTGCCAGCCATACCTAGCACCTCTCTCCAGTGCTGCCAAGAGCCGCCTCTGACTTCTTGCAGAAGCTCTGGGCCTGACCTGGCATTCCTGTTCCTCTTCCTGTCTTGTTCCTTCTAACAGAGATCATACAGGTCTTAGGTTCCAATCTCGGAGCCCCAGGCCCATGCCACTGCAGCCACCCTCCCTAGAGTCAGCAGCCTAGCAGCCGGTGCCCACAGTGCCAGGGCTTACCTGAGGATGGCAGGCCCACAGTAGGATGGGTGGATCTTGGCACAGACATCCTCTAGCTGCAGCCTCTCCCCGGGGCTGAGGTCGTAGGTGAGCCGGGGTGTGCTGGCCAGCCAGCTGTAGTCCACGCCGGTGCAGATCTTCCTGACGGTATTATTGCGCTCCCTTTTCTGCCTCTCTGCCTCTCGCATCTGCCCAGCCAGCTCCATCATGAGTGTCTCCAGAACCATCTCAGCTGGGCTCCGGGATGACAGCCGGGGAGGGGCCTCGCTCCGGAGCCATGGGATGAGAGACATGGCCTCTCCAGACAGCACAGAGGGGAGTCTTCCCCAGGTCCCTCCGTCGGTTACACAAGAACCCAAGACAGGAGAGTTGGGGTCCAGATGACAAGACTTGCTATGTGGTCCAGTGGTGGTGTGACCCCCTGTGGGTCACTTAGCCTCTCCAGACAAGTACTTTTGGTTCTACAAGACAACAGAGGACTGTTGGGAGAAGTCATTGTGAATAAACCACATATACGGTGAGAATCCCGTAGAAGTAATGTGTGTGTGTGTGTGACACTTTCTCTGATCCTCCTCATCACTTCTCACTTAATTCTGACTACTTCAGCCACAGGCTCCTCTTGCAGAGCTGTGGTGGGTTTTTACTAAGCCCTGGAGAGCAGCGTCCCTGTGTGCTTTCACATGTGTGCGCATAAACGATGCTTCACAAATGAATCAATGATAAAGGATGTTGGGGAAGTTAGGCTTTATCAGAGTAATGTCAGATCCATACTGTCCTAAGAGTTCCATGTCTGTACCATGCTGATAGATATTCATATGGACTCAACTTCCTTCAATCTCCTTACCCACAGCACCCCCTCCTTTACGATCTCCCTGCCCCTTGCTGGTCCTTTCCTAGTCACCCCCCCCACACACACACACTTATTTTCCCAGTCCTGGGCTAGAACTCAAGGCTGGGGCACTGTCTCTGACCTTCTTTTGCTCAAGGCTAGAACTCTACCACTTAAGCCACAGTGCCACTTCTGGCTTTTTCTGTGTATGTGGTACTAAGGAATCAAATCCAGGACTTTGTGCACGCTAGGTGAGCACTCTACAACTAAGCCACATTCCCAGCCCTAGTAGCTCCCTTTGATAGTCATGCTACATTGCCATTCCTACTGTCATTGTCATTGTCATCATTATCAGATGAATGTATACCCTTTTGAAATACCTTAAAAATTACATTTTTTTTTTTTGCCAGTCCTGGGCTTGAGCTCAGGGCCTGAGCACTGTCCTTGGACTTTCTCAAGGCTAGAGCTCTACCACTTGAGCCTTAGCACCACTTCCGGCTTTTTTCTATGTATGTGGTACCGGGGAATCGAACCTGAGTCTTCATGCATGCTAGCCAAGCACTTTAACCACTAGGCCAAACTCCCGGCCTAAAAATTACATTTATAAACAAGTTACATGTATGCAAATGTCTAAGAATTTATAAATTGCAAAAAAGTTAATAACATTGCACTCACAAGCTGATATATTGAATTGTCAACTCCTTTGTAGAACTACTTAAAGATAATTTTTTTTAAAATTAGCTGGGCTAGGGGCCGGGAGTTTGGCCTAGTGGTTAAAGTGTTTGCCTAGCATGCATGAAGACCCGGGTTCGATTCCTCGGTACCACATACATAGAAGAAAGCCAGAAGTGGTGCTGAAGCTCAAGTGGTAGAGCTTAGCCTTGAGAAAGTCCAAGGACAGTGCTCAGGCCCTGAGCTCAAGCCCAGGACTGGCAAAAAATAAAGAAATAAATATAAATAAATAAATAAATAAAAACTCTTAAAAAAAATTAGCTGGGCTGGATGTGGTAGCTCATGCCTGTGATCCTACCTACTCAGGAGGCTGAGATCTGAGGATCAAGGTTCAAAAAATGGGAAGTGGGGCTTGACTCGGGTAGGGTGTTAACCTTGAGCTGAAGAGCTCTGGGACAGAGCCCAGGTGAGTTCAAGCCCCATGCCCCACCAAAAAAAAAAAAATAGCTGGGCACAGTGGCTCACACCTGTAATTCTAGCTACTCAGGAATCTGAGATCTGAGGATCGAGATTCAAAACCAGCCTGAGCACTAAAGACCCTAAGACTCTTATCTCCAATTAACCACCTGAAAACCAGAAGTGGTGCTGAGGCTCAAGGGGTAGGGTGGTAGCTTTGAGCTAAAGCTCAGCTCCCAGGCTCAGAGTTCAATCTCCACAGCCAACAGAATTAATTTAAAAATTTTAAATACTTAAATAAAAATAAATTCTCTTTCCTTCCTTGCAAGTATACATTCCTAACACCTTAGAGGATCAAATTCACACTGAGAACTCTCAGCCTTCTTCTTCCAACCCCCTCATTTTGTCTATTCCTACGGCTCAGAGGCCCTGCAAACATGCCTGATAACACCCCACCTTTCCACTTGGGTGAATGAAGCCAGGTGAATGAAATGCGGCCTCGTGGGGTCCCTCTTCTCTGGAACACGCTTCATTGGAGGACAATGGCTGGTAGGGGTGCACTGAGTCTTGAGTGCTGGAGGCTCAAAGCTTCTCAGACCCAGATGAGCCCAGGTGGTGGGTTCCATGGAAAGGGGAAAGGTGTTCTGAACTTCCTTCTCCCCACCCTACCCCTGACTGGCCAGGATCAAGGCTTCGATAGAGACAAGGCTTCTGATGGTGCTATTTCTGTCTCTCATGCCAGCTGCTCCCTCAGGAGGCTATTAGGCAGGTCTGATTAAGTTCTTAAGGGCACAGAAGGGAGGGAAGGAGGGACAGAGGGACAGAGGGAAAGCAAGGACAAGAGAAGCATGCAGGCCAGCCTTCCAGACTCCAGAATTGGCTGCTTTATCTCCAGTCCCAGAATCTGATGCCAAACTATGTGCCATTTGTCAACAGCAAGAGTGACCTTCCCTGGGCACTTGGCACAGTTAGGCTCTGCCCCACCCTTACTCTGAAGGTACCACGTGTGAGAGCCCAACTCCTTTGTGTAAACTTCAGGTCACTGGAACTCCAGCTGACCAGTGTGGACTCAGCCATGCCATGGTGACCTCGGAGCCTGCCTAATGGAGTCCTGCTTCCTTTCAGCCAGTGGTACTTAGAGCTTGCCTCTGATGAATTACCATAGATTGAATCTTTGTTTAAAAATAGTAGGACCTGGCGCCGGGAGTTTGGCCTAGTGGTAGAGTGCTTGCCTTGCATGAATGAAGACTGGGGTTCAATTCCTCGGTACCACATACATAGAAAAAAGCTGGAAGTGGTGCTGAGGCTCAAGTGTTAGAGCTCTAGCCTTGAGAAAGTCCAAGGACAGTGCTCAGGCCCTGAGCTGAAGCCCAGGACTGGCCAAAAAAATAGGACCGGTTCGGGAATTTGGCCTAGTGGTAGAGTGCTTGCCTAGCATGCACAAAGGCCCAGGTTTAATTCCTTGGTACCACATACATAGAAAAAAGCTGGAAGTGATGCTGTGGCTCAAGTGGTAGAGCATTAGCCTTGAGAAAAGTCCAAAGACAGTGTTAAGGCCATGAGTTCAAGCCCCACGACTGGCAAAAAAAAAAAAAAAGTTAAAAAAAATAGTAGGACCAGGGCAGGGAGTTTGGCCTAGTGGTAGAGGGCTTGCCAAGCATATACGAAGACCCGGGTTTGATTCCTCAGTTCCACATACATAATAAAAAGCTGAAAATGGTGGTAGATCTCTAGCCTTGAGAAAGCCCAAGGACAGTGCTTAGGCCCTGAGTACAGGCCCCAGGACACACACACACACACACACACACACACACACACACACACACACTCTATCTATCTATCTATCTATCTATCTATCTATCTATCTATCTATCTATCTATCGTAGGACCAACTACCAGAAGCTCATGCCTGTAATCCTAGCTACTCAGAAGACTGAGATCTGAGAATCACCATTCCAAGTAAGACCAGGCAGGAAAGCCCTTGAGACTCTTACCTCCACTAAACTGTCAACAAAGCAGGAAGTAGAGGTCTGGCTCAAATGGTAGAACTAACCTTGCACAAAAAGATCAGGAAGCCCAAAGGAACAAAAGGTGCATGGTATCCTTAATATGTGGCTATTAGATCCAAACAGTACAAGAGCTATGACTGAATATTTGCATACCCAACGCTATGAACATGGTATTGGAAATATAAATATAGACATAAAAATGTATGACTCTATAGACATAATGTTTTATTACATAAATTAATATGTATCTATGATATACAAACCCTTAGCCTAATTTTAATTATGTTCTAAAATCTAGTGCCAGTGATTGTATATAGAGATTCCCTTCTTGAATACTTGTTTGTTAAACACGTCATTTGAAATATGATGTAAAAATCAATGTTAATAAATTCTTCAAAAAAGATTACAATATAAACAATAAATTCCTATTCTATGTTAAAAAAAAAAAAGAAGACGATCGGGGACAGCACCCAGGCCCTGCTTTCAAACAAACAAAACAAGACAAAATAAATCAGGACCGTTGGGAAAATTTGCATAGGACCGGATGTTAGGGATGACTGTTAATTTTCTTAGCTATAAAAATAGCACGAAGAAGCCAGTGCTGACGGCTTTCACCTATAATCCTGGCCTTTCAGGACACTAAAATCTTATCCTTGTCTCCAGTTAACCGCCAAAAATCCAAAAGTGGAGCTGTAGCTAGCCTTGAACACCACAGAGAGTCTCAGGGACAGAGCCCAGGCCCTGAGTTCAAGCTCCAGGACTGGCAAAAAAAAAAAAAAAAAAAAAAAAAAGCTGTAGTGCAGTGGAGCTGATTTTTAATCTACTGGACTTCACTTTAGTTCACTTGCAACATTCTTCTAGGCACCAAAAGCAAAGCTTACTGCAAGCTTGACCTCAGCTCTGCTCCTGACCTTTCTCAGCCCTGTGCACTGGTTGAAGCATGGAGAGCTGAGCCTCCTCCTTGGAGAGAAGGCTCTTATGGTGGAGTCTCAGGCTAGCCCAGAGGATAGTAAAAGCCTTTCAGGTGCCACCTGCGCCCCTCGATAGTACTCTCCTAAGACCTTCCTCTCATTCTACATGTCCCGCTTCCTGCCCCTCTCCCTCTTCATTATCCCTCTCCCCTTACCCCACTGAGGCTTCTCTCCAGCTTATTTCTGAACATCCCTGAGGACACTGCGTTTTCCATCACTCCCTGAGAGTCACAACTACCAGCTGTGGCTCATTAGCAATGCAAGAAAAACTATCCATCGCCTCCAAGGTTAAGAGGCAAGAGGAGTCTCTGGTCCCCGGCAGATAGGATGGGGAGCAGGGATTCTCAGTGGTAAGAACAATGTGGGAACAAGATCAACACCTCCTTGCAGGAGAAAGGAGGGTGCCCACAGCTTCTAGTGGGCTCCAGGCCCTATACCAGTGCCCTGGCAGCCAGTGAGAGAGGCAGTCCTTGGTTCAAGAGATGCTGAGATGTTTCTCAGCCCAAACAGAGCCGCACCCAAGGGGCTATAGCCCTAGCTTGTCCACTGCTGCAGCTGAGCCATCTGCAGGCCAAGAGAGGCACTACCCCTGGTCACCCTTAGAGCCTGTGGGCATAGAAAAGCACCTGCCACAAGCTGTCTCAGAGCCCAGGCCCGTTGGGTCTAGGTAGAGATTCTGCAGAAGGTACATACTGGAAATGCTCCCTTCAGATCTTCTTCAAATCCCTGCTGTGTTTTGTTCCCAAGGCTCAAGGTTCCTGGATGGATGGATGGATGGATGGATGGATGGATGGATGGATAGACAAACTAGGGGTACTCAGTCCTCCTTGTACAGAAGTAGAAGTGAACCCAGGAAGAACAAGTTCTCACACCCAAGTGAGTCTAGTAGCTAAGGCTGTTCTCCAAGAAACTCTACCCTCATTTGAAGGTCACAATCAGACTTTCCTGCCAAGTGCAATCATCTCCCTGGAGCTTCACCATGTACCAACCTGCCCAGGATAGCCTCTCAGGGCCTCAAAGATGGCTGAGGGGACAGGGGCCCACCTGTCACTCATGTATCGTGTCCCTCAACCTGACTCTGTGTATTGGACTTACAGATACTAAAGCTGCGGTTCTCAAATCACACACACACACACACACACACACACACACACACACACACACACACACACACCTTGTCGGTGTCTTCTCCATAAAAGCCAAAGTGAGAATTGTGGACCTGGCTTCCTCCAAAGGCTTGGTGACACTGAGAATCCAGTAGCTATGGTTCACCAGGGCAAGAGCTGGTCCTGAGGATACTGCATGAGTCCACTCATCCATAACAGACGACAGCAGAAGGTGCCTCTCCTGACTCCCTGGGCTCTGATGCCAGCCTATTATGCGGCTCTCACGCTGCCTTCCCATGCAAAGCCACCCCTCCTAGCTTGCTACTACCATCCCAACCTTGGCTTTAACTCTTTCCCTTTTATTTTTCTGCTGGTTCTGAGGCTTGAATTCGGGGCCTGAGTACTGGCCCTGAGCTTTTTGGCTCAATGCTCATGTTCTATCACTTCAGCCACAGCTCCACTTCGGGCTTTTGATGATTACTTGAACATAGAGTCTCGGGGACTTTCCTGCCCAGGGTAACTTTGAACCACGAGTTCTGAGTAGCTAGGATTACTGGCATGAGCCACCAAGCAATGGGCACAACTGCTTTCTGAACTGGCCTCTTCTGATGGTGTGAGCCACCAACACCTGGTATGGCTTTGGCTCCTGTGTGTGCAGCACGGCTGTGGCTGGTGTCTGTAGGTAAGCCCTCTCTCTCGGGGAGACTCCCTCTTACCTGTTTTCCTGAGGCCAGCCTCTGCCAGGGCCATACTGGAAGTGTTGCTCTTTGCTTCCCAGTCTGGGAGAGAAGGATCTGACTTTTCAAGGAAAAGCAGAAAGTTGGGCAGTCTGGGGTGGGTGTGGGCAGGCAGGGAGAGCTACATCTGTAGCCTGCCTCCTCGAGCTTCTTGCTTTCTCACTCCAAGAAGTATTGCCTGAGAAAATAGCGCAGGAGGAAGGCTTTAGCAGGGCTGCTGTTTGTGGAGTGTGGCTGTCCCAGGAGACTCAAGCCACGCTCCCTTGCTGACGTGGAGAAGTGCCAGCTGTGGTTGCCAGGGAGACCCACCTAAGCCTCTTTACTCACAGCCGTATTATCTGATGACCCAACACCGATGCCTGAGAGGACCAGTGTGCAGGAGCACCCCGTGGCATTCTGCCTCCTTCCTCCTCCAGCCAGCACAGCACGCTGTGTAGGGCAGATTGGGTGGGGGTGAGAGAGCCCAGGCTGTGCCAGCTATTGCCAGACGCTTCCAGCTGCCTGAGGCAGGCTCCTGAATGAGATTCTCCTCTTCCCATTTACTCTCCCTAACAAGAAGGGGACCTGCTAGGAGTGGGGCCTGGGAAGATGCAGCCTTACCTTTGAAGATGTATCTCAACCTTTCCCTTCCCTTAACCCTTTCCCATCTTCCTCCCTAAGGATGGAAATTCCTCCTTCCCTCAAGAACCCACAGATTGTGGGTTTGAGGACTTTGGGGAAGCGTTAGTGAATGACAGAAGGTCCTACTCTCATCCTCTACCTCCTACCTCTCTGTGCACTGTTTTGGCTGTGGGTCACAGGTGGGCTAACCTGTGCCTCACAGCCATGGGATAGCACAGAAACAGGCACGATGTTCTGTGAGGGAATGGCATCACACTGCACTACATAGATCTTAAGTGACACTGTGCTAAGTGACAAAGTGACTTGGGGTGTATCTGGTTTTGATTGTGCTGAGAATGGAGCTGAAAGAAGAGGCAAGAAGCAAGAGGGCTTGGGCTGCCCACCTGCCTGTGCATTAACTTTCCTCCTGAAGCCCAGGTGTGCTCGCTCTGGGTGGGAGTCCTCCACCTCCCTTCCTCTGGCATTCAGTACTCGGGGGTCTGAAGTCAAGAGCTGGATCACACACTTCTCTTGACAAGTTCACAGCACAACTGTCCGAGAGACTGCCATCTCTTAGGGGTGAGAGATCTGCACACATGGGGAAGCCAAGGCTCCCCTCCCCTGACCCGTGGTGCTCAGGGATCCTGCACCCCGGGAGACTAAGGCCAGAGGGACCTGCGACAGATGACCAGGGCTTGCCACAGAGCCACCCACTGTGCAGGAAGAGATTCCAATGGACAGTCCAGATGCTTCGATGTGCCTTCCCCCTGTTTCCGCACATCTTCACTTTTAGCATAGAGAAAAACGCACGTGTGCACCACAGCTCCCTTTTCTGAGTGCTGTGAGCAGCCCAGGACATCTGCGGAACTGAGAATTCTCTGCTGACCCTCCAGTGCACCTATTTGTGCAGTGGTCAGGCTCTGGGGAGGCGCAGGCACACTTGAGATCACCCAGGGCGGCTGCTCAGAACACTCCGCTGTGCTCTCCACACCCTGCCACCATCCCCAAGGGTCACCTGAGCTGGTGGTAAACATAGCAACAAGGATCCCAGGTCCTCATTACTGTCTGCTTCATTCTCCACTCAGACATCTCCCCTTCCCCAGGAGAGGTCTTCTCTTGGTGACTGGTACCTTGAAATGATGTGTTTCTCAAATTTCTTGTGTATGCCTGGCTCACTTTCCCCTGGTTTCTTACTGAATGAACAGATTACCTTCCCACCCCTTCCCTTCCCTCAACCTCTCCTCCCGTCTGTATTCTCCCTCCCAGTCATTGCCAATGAAATCCTTAGCATTTAAGCACACACACACACACACACACACACACACACACACACACACACACACACACAGGCCATTTACCTTGGCAGTCATCTTCAATCATGCTGACCACAATGCCAACATTTCTGCCCTGGGTTTAATGCATCCCCCCCCCCCCTCCAATTTGAATCCTCTTTTTCACTGCCCCATGAACTCCTGCAAAATCTGCCACTTTTAAAAAAAATTTTTTGCAACAATCACTCTATGTCTTTCATTTACAGTGAAGTACTTCAAACAGATGTCAGACACATAATCCTTAAATTCTTTACTCCTGTACCGGCCAGGGAAATGGGTGTTATGACAGTGTCTCTTCCACAGGAGGGAAGCTTTGGCTCTCAGGTAATCCAGGGCAGCGTCTGGAGTGGGATTCAGGTCGGGTAGCCTGGGTTGCCCTAACCATCCTAAGGGGCAGGCGAGCCTGGCTGTCCCGTTGAGGTGTGGCCTGCGTGTGGAGCAGGCGCTGCTGGGCCTCCCCTGGAGGAACTGGAGGATGGCCTTCGTGTCCTCGCATTGTGAGCGTCAGCGACACCTGGCGGTGGGGAGTGGAAGGACCGCTGAGCTCGGTGAACCTCCGCCTGGGCGGGGCGCAGGGCGGCCTGGGCGGGGCGCAGGGAGCGGCAGGCAGCCGGCCGGCCTGGGCGGGGCGCAGGGCGGCCTGGGCGGGGCGCAGGCCGCGAGCAGCGCGCGGCAGCCAGGTGTGCAAGCCTGCTTCTTGTTTCCTTTGCCCCGGAGCCTGGAAACCTGCGCTGGCGTGGCGGAACCGTGGGCTTCGTTTCAGGATCGCTCGTGTGTGTCCGTCCTGGGCCGCGAACTCAGGGCCTGGGCTCTGTCTCGGGGCTCTCCCCACCCCCAACTTTTTCTCAAGGTCATCACTCTGCCGCTTGAGCCACAGCCGTCCAGACCAGCCACCGCTTCGAGACCCCACGCCAGTCTCACCTCGGCTGACCCCGGCGTCCTTCCCGCCAACACGGGGACCCACGCCCTGCCAGGAAGCCGGGCGGTGCGGTGACATTAACCATTAACCGCTGGATGGACGGGCGGGCCCACGGGAGGCTCGCGGGAGCTGGCCCGCCCCAGACCTCACCGAGCACCGGGCCCGCAGCTCCCCGCCCAGGGACGCCCACCCCGGCGACGGCTGCGAGGCTCACTCCCGAGAGCAGCCAGGCCAGCCAGGCTGGGGCACTGCCTTCTCAAAGCCATAAACAGCTCTCTTTCTTCCTCTTCTTCCTCCTCCTCCTCCTCCTGCTCTCCCCCCACACACACTTCTCTCTGCACTGACGTGTCTGGTTTCAAAAGAGGTTATTCTGGGAGCTAAGGTCAAGAGGTAGAGAAGGTCAGCCCCTAGCCCTGCAATACCTGGAAAACATCAGATAAATACATTGACAAGAAGCAGTTAACAATACACTGTTAACCCTTCCTCCTTCCTTCCCTGGTGAGTCAGAGAGACAGAAGTGGGTATCAGTACAGCAACTGGGCCTTGGGTATGGGCAGACAGGATAAGAGAACACTTAAATGAAGCTTTTGCTGGGCTCTGTAAGCTAAAAAGTCCTCCAAGTGTGTGTCTACGCTCTTTGATCTGAGCTATTCTCTGCTGCTATATCTATCTATCTAATTGTGTCAGTCCTGGGGCTTTTACTCAGTGTCTAGTTGCTGTCCCTCAGGAGCCTTTGGTTCCGAATGCCTTTTGGCACTCTACCAGTTGACTGAGCCACAGTTTCACGTCTGGCTTTTTGGTGGTTAACTGGACTTTTCCTGCTCAGGCTGACTTTGAACCTTGATCCTCATATCTCAGCCTCCTGAGTAGCTATGATTATAGGCATGAGCCACTGGTACTTCTTTGCCAAGGTCCTTCTTCAATCACCTTGGGCTGTAAGCAAGACTATGTTCACCGATAAGCATCTTCGGTGGAAGGCAGATGGCCCCTGAGACAGACAAGGTCTTCTTTATCATCATCTTAAAAGAAACAGCAAAACCTCAGGAGATCTCCCACTAGGAAATCTGTCCTGTTCGGATCCAGTAATGAAGTGATCATTTCTCTGGAACTACGCTGAGGACAAAAACAGATAATGGTCAACCGAGCCATATCTGTGATTTGGAACTAATTTTTTTTTCAACTCTCACCTCCTGCCTCTAATTCTCCCTATTTAACCTGAAGCCAAGGTCTGTACCTTGGGAGACAGCAGAAAATGTACTGAAATAGGTTGTCTTCCCATGGCTACCATGTAATCCACCTCCTCGCTTTGCCCTTTATCATGTCTCTGCATTTGACAAGGGGGAGCCAGTGGCGGGCCCTATCTTGGGATTCCTGGACTTGGAGCCTAAAAACCCAATTTCAATTCTAGACTCCAGTTTGGATTTCTTTCTCATCCCACATGTGTCTTGCTTTCATTGCCCCAGCCGTGAATAGTACTAATATTAACTACTTGGGCTGCCTCAATGGGTGGGTGTTCAAATCAGGAAATACACGTTCATTTGTTTCATTCATTCAGTCATTCATTCATTCAGTGAGTATTGTCTGAAACGTTAAAATGTAAAAATCCATTCTGATGGATCAGCAGAATCAAGAAGAATCCCTGTGCCAGGGAGCCAGGGGCTCATGTCTTTAAACAGAACGATTCAGGAGGCTGAAATCTAAGGAATGGGATTTGAAGCCAGCTTGAGTAGGCAAATCCACAAAACTCTGAGCTCCGATTAACTAGCAAAAAGCTGGAAGTCGAGATGTGTCTCAAGTGAGTGCGCACGAGCTGGGAAAACATCTCAGGAGATTAGGAGGCCAGGAGTTTATGCCCCATTGCTGGCACAGAGTGTGTGTGGTGGGGGGGACTGGAACCCCTGTGGGAGTCCAGCCATGGCACCACCCATGCTCACTCGTTGAGAATGCACAGCTGGGAATATAAGCATAGATCACCAAGCCTAGTTAGCACCAGCCTTTCTTCAACTGGAGCCAAAGGCCTGCTGCGGGGGAGAAGGAAGAGGGTAAATTGGAGTGGAGAGGAGGGATTGCTGAAGGGGGAGGAAGTTGAGCCCAGTTGCTTGTAGGTACTCCTGCGAAATGGCTGAGTTGACGGTGACTTACTCTCCAGGCCTGGGCCCCATTTGTGCCTGCAGCTCTGGGGTCTCCCAGCACTGTCTTCTCTGGTTCCAGCTGGTATCTCACCTTCTCCCTGCCCTGCCTTCTCCCCGCACAAATATGGAGATGCAGAGATGAAGGTCCCTGGAGAAATCACCTATTAGGCCCCAGGTGAAACCAGCCAAACCCCTGTTTTAGCTCAGGCTTCCGGGTGCCCTTCCCTCTAACCGAGATATGGCCTAGAGAGTCCGTCACAGCCTGGTCTGAGGATGGCTTCCAGGCAGACCAGAGGCTGGGCCAGCTAGAAGTCATAGCCCCTCACTCCTAGCTGCAGTGACCCAGGCTGGGTGATCAACAGGAGCTGCCCAAGGAAGGCAGAGAGGTAGGACCACAGTAAAGGGACGTTGAGGCAGTTGAGACAGGCCTAACTTGAGGTACAGAGGTAGCTACCATGTCAGCCCTCTCTGCCAGAGAGTGACATCTCAGCCAGATGCTCCTCTACACAGACTCAGCCCTATTTCATGTTGTACTTCTCTCAAAGACACAAGCCAGGTGCCCTCTTCCCTCTCACTTCTCTTGTGAAGACTTGATCCTTAAAGTTCCCTTGGCACTCTGATCATCTGTCACCCCTGGGCCAGCCTGCTGAAGGCCAATAAGGCACAAGTGCTCCTGTACATCCTGAGTGACTTGCTTAGCCAGTCTGGGCTCCAGTTCTACCAGTTATCCAGTATCCTGTGTTTGGAGCTACGCAGGGGCAATTTTCTGTGTAATTAAGCAAACAACCCTTTCCACCTCCTCCTCATCTTCTGGGACATGCATGGACCCAGAATCCCTCTGTCCGATATAAAAAGACGAGCCTGCTGACATGGAGGAGGTAGATGAGCTTGTACAGCTGAAGTCCCGCTCCTCACCTTAAAGGATGGAAAGGTGTTCGTGGGCAGGAGAAGAAGTGAGCACTCAGGCAGGGGAACTGGCAGGGGAGAGTTTGGCTGGGAGGGAAGAGAAGACCAATGTGGCTGGAGTACAAAAATAAGAGTGTGTCATGAGAAGGAGAGGAGCTAGGTGATCTGGGCCTGGAAAGACAAATCATTGTTGTCTTCGTCCTAAGAACAGAAGGAAGTCATTAAAGGTTCCCCAAGCCAGTGTGTGACATGACTAGATTGATGTTCTGTGAAGATTACATGACTGCCATGTACATAGGATTAGATAGGTCCAAAATGGACCTCAAAATTGGAAGTCTTGCCCTGGGCTCAACTGGCAGAACAACATCCTTGAGAGAAAAGTTAGGTAAGAGACAGCGTCCAGTCCCTGAGTTCAAGTTTTAGTACTGGCACATGTATGCGTGCATCAACAGAACTTAGAAATTGGACATAAAAGAAAGAAGAAATAGAATATAGAAGGTAAAGGGGAGCCTCTTGGATTCTTGCCCACTTCCTAGTTTGGACTGGGTAGGTGGTGCTGCTAATTATGAATCCAGGAAGTAAATCCTTAGGACAATCAGGCTTAAGAGAAGATTAGGTGTTCCCTGTTAGGTTTATGAGTTCAAAGAATCTTTGAGTTTGGAGATATGGCTTAAGGGGCAAAGCACTATCCTAGCAAGCATAAGGCAATGAGTTTGAATTCTAATGCTTCATGAAAGAAAAGAAAGAAGCCTGGAGATATCTCAGAGTTAGATGTCCAAGATAATTTGCAAATTATGGCACGAACCCACAAATCACCCAGTGGATGTGAGTTCTGATCCGAGCCCATAGTATGTCTTTGGTCAGGTCAGTGGCTGTACTGGAACTCAGTGCTCTAAAGAGTCTCATGAATGGCTTGGACCAGAATTCTGTCTAGCTCATTTTCTGGATCTATGAACACATGAGAGAGAAAGACTGCATTCCTCCAATTGTGAAGGAAAGAAGTCTGATTTTAGAATTGTAGCTGGCTCTGTGGGACTGGCCTGTGGGAGACTCTTATTCTGATCTTGACTTTCTCTTCCTCTGTCTGATTGCAAACCATCCTAAGTATCTCAGAACTTCAGGCATTGCTTGACCCATGGAGAGGAAGGTGAGGGCCAAAGACATAAACTGTGACACAAAGCTGCTTCTTCCTACATTCCCCCAAGGTGTTCCATTTGCAAAACTATTCTTCTCCTCCCCTGACCCTAGCCAGCTCACCCTTGAACTTTCTGGTGTCTGCATTCCTTCCAAAAATGTGCTACTGAGTCCAGACAATGTTTGCTTATTTCATAAATGGCCCCATTCCTGGTTGTGTCCCAGCTTCCACTGAACTTTCTGACCAGAATAGCCTGGGGAATTGGGTCTTTGAGGTGTTTAACTGACTCTGGACATCCCACTGCCTGGCTCGAGCCCAGAGCTCAAAACCATTTTTGGCCTTTATTGATGACCTATTATATGCTAGATGCTGGAAACAAAAGGAAGAAACCCAGCTCCAGCACATGAGAAACCCTCCCCAAGGGGTTCTGAAGTATCGTGTGGACAGTGACTGTGCTGAAGCCCACCCTCTCTTCCGTATGAACACCTCTTTCCTTCTTACTCAACATTCAACACGTCCAGAGATCCTAAGCGCTAGTGGCTTTCATTTACTGATGACTTATTATGTACCAATCTTCGTGGAAAGCACTTCCCAGGCTTTCTCATTCACTCTCTCTCCAGAATGACATGTGAAGTAGTGTCTATTTCTTCCATTCACACTTGAGAGCCTGAAAGAGATGAAGTCCTTTGCCTGAATTCAAACAGCTGAGAGTCAAACTCTGGTTTCATCTTCCAGGCTCATGGCCATTTGACTTTGCCACCTTTGTGGGGGTGGCTGAGCCTTTTCCTGATCAACTAGACCTTGTCCCCAAAATGCCCAAGTTTTGAGACCCCAGGACTGTAGGAACCTATTGACTTTTATACCCAAGTGTCTGGAATGGTCCCAGGCAAAAATGTGTTGAGTCATTTGGAATAAATAAAACATTTTGTGGGGCCGGGAGTTTGGCCTAGTGGTAGAGGGCTTGCCTAGCATGCACAAAGAGCTGGATTTGATTCCTCAGTACCTCATACATAGAAAAAAGCTGGAAGTGGTGCTGAGCTCTAGCCTTGAGAAAGTCCAGGGACAGTGCTCAGGCCCTGAGTTCAAGCCAGGACTGGCAAAAAAAATTTTTAAATAAATAAAAATAAAATATTTTGTAAGATACCTTCCACTCTCACAATGGCATACCTTTTGGGGGGGGGTATATTTAAATACCTCCTCCTCTCTCCTCCTTCTTCCTCCTCCTCCTCCTCTTCTTCTTCTTCTTCTTCTTCTTCTTCTTCTTCTTCTTCTTCTTCCTCTTCCTCCTCCTCCTCTTCTTCCTCTTTCTTCCTCATCTTCCTCTTCCTCTTCCTCTTCCTCCTCCTCCTCCTCCTCCTCCTCCTCCTCCTCCTCCTCTTCTTCTTCTTCTTCTTCTTCTTCTTCTTCTTCTTCTTCTTCTTCTTCTCCTTCTCCTTCTTCTTCTTCTTCTTCCAAGGAGCTTAGTTCTATGCTAGCACTTGCATTTGACAGTGATCTTTAAAAAGGAAAGGTTTTTAAACAAACAATGAAGCAATTACTTTCAAGCAGAGTAAATGGAAGCAAAGTTCATTATTTTCTAAATTTACTTTTCTAAAGAGAAATTAAGGTGTTGGCATGGCTCTATTAAAGAGTGCCACCTGGCTAGACTCAGGTGGCTCACACCTGTGATCCTAGCTACTTGGGAGGCTGAGTTAAAGTCTGTGAGACTCTTATCTCTGATTAACCACCAGGAAACCAAAGTGGTGTTGTGGCTCAAGTGGTAGGGCACTAGCCTTGAGCTGAATTGCCCAGGCCCAGAGTTCAAGCCCAACAACCAACCAAAAAAATAGAATCCCACCCAGTTCAAGTCATTGTACATAATAATTGCATTTCTGGCCTCTCCACCAAGTCTAATGCATCAGACTTTCTCTAGCCTTTGAGTCTTTGTCCTCACAGATCCTTTCCTCTTTGCCTGGATTCATTTCATTTGTTCTTCAAGTTCTAAGGCATCTTTCTGAGGGCTCCCACCTCACCCTCTGCTGACTCTGCCCTAGGTCTCGTCTGCATTCAAGTCCTCCTCTCTAGACCCCCTAGCACCCATAACTGCACAGCAAGATTACCTTGTTTTTATTTCACTTTCAGCTACATTCCACATTCACTGAAGGCCTACTAGTTATCTTGGTCTCCCCAAGCATCAGCCTGGATTATGATAGGTATTGTTACATGACATAATGGTTGGTTGATTACTCATCATATCCAATAGGTTGTAAAAACATTCAGTGAGTAGCTGCTACGTGTCGAGTTTCTAAGGTGCATCGTTATGAAGCCATTCAGCAACCTTGCTGAGTAGGTCTGGTCACTCGTACTTTAAATATAAGGTTTCTGAACTCAGATCTCCTGAAATCTGGCAATCACAGGTTGAAGCTAGCCTGAGCAGCAAAGTAGTCCATGAGACTCCAATCAGCTATCAAAACTGCTGTGTCTCACGTGGTAGCACAAAAACTCAGGGGCAGTGCCCAGGCCCTGAGTTCAAGCCCCAGGGCCAGCATAGAAAGAAATAAAAAGGATAAGGGACTGAAACTCACAGAGGATTGGAAACCTATCAAAGGACACATATTTAGAAAGACATTGAACCTTGAAGGAAGAGCAAGGCCTTTGGGACTCTAATCCCTGTCTCCTTTTTTTCTTAGCACAAACTTCAACTCACCTAAACGTCCATCATCTCCAAACTCCAATCACTGTAACTCAAAAGAAAACTCAGTTATTTGACCCTACTTGATAAGTTTTGTTTGTTTGTTTGGTTGGTTGGTTGGTTGGGTTTTTTTTGTCTGTCCTGGGACTTGGACTCTGGGCCTGGGTGCTGTCCCTGAGCTTCTCAGCTCAAGGCTACCGACCTACCCCTTTGAGCCTCAGCACCACTTCCAGTTTTCTAGAGATTAATTGGAGATAAGAGTCTCACATTCATTAGTGCCCAGGCTGGCTTTGAACCACGATCCTCAGATCTGAGCCTCCTCAGTAGCTAGAATTACAGGTGTGAGCCACCGCGCTGGCTTACTTGATACGTTTTGCCAAATGTAAAATGGGAAGAGAAAGAAAGAACAGTATGAACACCCAGGCTTATGAACTCAAGGTGATATCCTTATAAATTAGGACAAGAAGAAACATCACTTAAAGGAAAACAACACTGAAGAAGAAATCTTCAGTGAAAGGGTCAGTGAAGGTTCCTCACCAATGATTACTCATAGGGTTGTTTTTGTTTTGTTTTTCATATTATGGTGGTGATGTACCATGTATTCGTCATAGAAATGACATTTCAGAATTGGAATGGTGATCACTTCCTGGAGTGGTAGGTTGTGGTGCTCTTCACTGTATTCTCAGTACGGGCCGAGAGAGGCATGGCAATGCCACTGCTAGGAAAACCCTGCAGTCACAGTCGTCGGGTTGAGCAGTGACCACCCCCCCCCCCGCCCCCGTGCACTGTGGCTATGATGTTGAGTAGGCTGGTACACGAAGTGCATGTTTGACTTGCAACCTTTTCAACTTGTGATAGGTTTGTGTGGGTGCGGCATGTGTGGAGTTGGGTTGGTGTTTAGTTTTGCGTGTGCAAAGCCAAGATGGCTTCCACCTGGGTCAGTGGAGCCCTGATCCAGTGATCCAGTGGCCGTTACTGGGATTGAGAATCTGTATATGCCAGGGCACCAAGCCTTCCCTAGCCCTTCTGGGTTTGCCTCCTTCTCCTAACTGAAGGAATCTCTTTCAGTGCCTATGTCCTAACTTACCAGCTCCTCATGCTGCCCTCCTTCCGCCTCACCACTGGGGTTGCTCGTGTGGGGAAGCCATGTTCCCAGGCTGAGGCAGCAGGAACCTCAGCGAGAAGTGCCTGGAAAAGGCTAGCAAGGCTGTGGAATCTTCTTCCCCCTCCTCCTCCTTCCTCCTCCTCCTCCTCCTCTTTTTCCTCTCCTTCTTCTCTTCTTCCCCTCCTCCTCCTCCCTCTTTCTTTTTTTTTTTTTTTTTGCCAGTCCTGGGCTTGAGCTCAGGGCCTGAGCACTGTCCTTGACTTTCTCAAGGCTAGAGCTCTACCACTTGAGCCTCAGCACCACTTCCGGCTTTTTTCTATGTCTGTGGTACCAAGGAATCGAACCTGGGTCTTCATGCATGCTAGGCAAGCACTTTAACCACTAGGCCAAACTCCCGGCCTCTTTCTTCTTTCTCATTTTTTTTCTTTCTCTTCCTCTTCCTCCTCCTCCTTTCTTTACTTTTTTATTCTCTGTTTTCTCTCTTTCTCTACTTGTTCTCTTCCTCTTCTTCTTTTTTTCCTTTCCCCTCTCCTTCTGGAACAAGGATGACAAGGGAATAAGCAAACAAAACGGAACCCCAAAGATAAGGTGTGAAGAAGAACCATGGGTGAGGGTAGAGTGACTTCCCCTAAGCCTGTGTCCCTGCACACTCTGGGAGTGACCACTTTGACCTTTCTGAAATCAGCCTGTGTCTGTCATCTCACACTCAAGAGTCTTGAGACAAAGGAATTGTAGACCCTGGTTTTGGCTTGATCATGAGCCTAGCCAACCACTCTTAAGTACAAGAGGAAGGGAGACAGGACCCCAGAGGCCTAAAGGAAGATGCAGAGAAGACCCTGGGCTGGGGCTGAGGAAAGGCTGGCTAGTTCTTGGAACAAGGCCACAGGAAAGAAATACAGCTGATGTGGCCAGCCTGCTGCACACCAGGAAGAGTTCACAAGGACTCAGGAGGGGCGCCTCACTGATTTCCTTCCTTCTGGGCCCTCCCTGGAGAGAAACCCAGAGCTATAAGCGCCTCATCCCTAGACACCCAGTCCCTTCCATTCCTGTCCTCCCCCGCCCTCCTCCCCCGTCAGGCCTTCTGAGCTTGTATGCCTCCTCCTCGGCTTAGAATCAGGGAGGAGATTCTCCCCTTTCGACCCACAGAAGAGAGCTTAGTGAGGGAGAGAGGAGGCCATTGTCCTCTGCCTGTGCTTCTCAGCCAGAAGGAGGTGGGTAGGATAAGAGTGGGATTAGGGGAATCTTGCTGGGATGTGTTCTACACAGTACACAAAGGTATGCAAATGGATGCAAATGACATGCAAATGAGCACCACTTCCACCTATTCTCCACTGCCCACCCACTCCCTCCTGACAGTCCCAGAATCCTTCAGGCTCATGGCCCATGAAATGGAAGGAGGCTTGTATAGTTCCCACCTAACAGCTTTGGGGGGTCTTTCTTTTCCCTTTTCTCACCCATCCTGGTGACTTCACCCTTCCTTGCTACACCCTCCGGGAGCGCCTCAAGGAGATGCTCCTTGTCTCTGAGGTCTGCAACCACAGGGCTCATGTGGAATCCATACCAATCCTTGACCTTGTGTTACCTTGACAAGAGTCCCAGAAACAACCCTCCTATCCCCCAACCCTCCAGCCCCCACTCAACCCCAGTTCTGCCTCTGGCAGGTCACCTGGCCAGACCACTGTTTTATTATTTCTACAATTTATTATTGTTGTTGTTGTTGTTGTTGCTATTAATATTGATATTGAGGATAAGAGCAGTTGAAGTCCAAGGGTTCAGAACTGAAACAAGTAACTGAGTTTAGAATTCAGTGTTTAAAGAGATAAAGGTCAAGCAGTTGCCTGAAGCTACTGGAGTGATTTCACAAGCTCTGATTCTTTCTTCATAATTACCTGAGGCCCTGGCTTAGGAGTTATTTCAGTCTTCCCCACAGGAATAGAAATGAAGCACTGCCCCCTGCCTTCCCCATGCCAGCGTGCATCTGCCCACCCATGGTCTGCAACTGGCCCTAGCAATAGCTTATCCTGGGCCTGCCTTCTTCCCAGCCCAGCCCTGGGCTAGAAGGAAGGCCCACATAACCCCTGTCTCCCCAAGCTGGGGCCAGACTCAGTCAAGCCTGGGGTAGGGAGCCCCACCATCTGTAAGACTGACTGTGCCCAGGACAGGAAACGCTTTCAAAGGCACAATCATCAAGGGAAGGAAGCCACACAGGGTGGGTCCCCAGGGAAGGCCAAGACTTTCCAGAGAGTGGAAGAAGTGAGAAGACCAGGTCTGGAACACTAGACAAGGCCCACAGACTGTTTCCAGCCTGGCTGTAGAATCCAGAGCATGCATCAAGCAAGGCCTCCTGGCCTCTTGCACAGCAGCAAAACCTAGTTCATGGCCAGGCCTCCAGGGAGGGAGAAGTAGCTCTGAATTCCACCACTCAGAAGGCCTTTCCACTGACACTATGTGCAAAACCATCCTTTGACCCCAGGAGGGAAATTCTCCCTTCCTTTCAAAGACTCAGTTCCAGTAACTCTAATTTTCTGTTACAATGGTACCCACTGTCAACTGACTACAATCAACAACCACCATCTTGGCTTCTGTCTACATTGATTTTTCCTATTTGCTCTCAGTAAAGAAAATTCTGAGTTTAAAAGTGATAAAGTACAGCACATGGTGTCTCTTGCCATTCACTGGCTACCTTCTAAGTCAACCTAGATGGAAGATCCAGGGACATCAGGCTGCCTCCCACACCAGTCTTCTTTCCCCGGCCCCAAAGATTAAGAGTAATGATGGGAACCCAAGAGTTTGGCCTAGTGGTCGAGTGCTTGCCTAGCCTGCACGAAGACCCAGGCTCGATTCCTCAGTACCACATACACAGAAAAAGCTGGAAGTGGTGCTGAGGCTTAAGTGGTAGAGATCTGGCCTTGAGAAAGTCCAAGGACAGGGCTCAGGCCCTGAGCTCAAGCCCAGGACTGGGAAAAAAAAAAGCTCCAATGTCAGCCAGGCACGGTGGCTCACACCTGTAATCCTAACTACTCAGGAGGCTGAAATCTGAGAATCAAGGTTCAAAGCCAGGCCAGGCACAACAAGACCTGAGACTCTTATCTCCAAATTAACCTCTAGAAAAATGGGAAGTGGGGCTTGGCTCAAGGGTAGGGTGATAGCCTTGAGCTATAGAACTCAGGGACAGTGCCCAGGCCGAATTCAAGCCCCATGACCCCCTCCCCCCCACCACAAAAGCTCCAATATCTCACAGTTACTAAGGACAGAGCCCAGGCTGGAATCCAAGATTGTCTCTAGAGCTGGCACTCTTGCTCTTTTCCTAGTCATTCTATCCTCCCAAGTACTCATGGGAGCAGAGGGAGAGCTACATTAGCTTTATTGTTACTATTATTTGCTGTTATTATTATAATTTATTGTGGTCCAATTATAGAGTTAGAGGCAATGACAGAGTAAGCATCTGTAGAAGACCTCTTGAAGTTGTGTGAGCAAGTCCATCTTCCATTCTCCCCTTCTCCACAATCCTTCCCTATCGAGTTACTGCTTCGTCTCCTAAAGGTCTGTGAAGATTTGGAGTCCTTCATCCTCGTCAGCAGGGCAAGAGGCGCCATGAACTAGGTCTACTTCCTCAAATCAGCTGACAGAAGGAACAAGACCACATTCTCCTGTGGGAGGTGAGATTCTAGCCATAAATTCATTCTAGAATAAATAGCACCACCCACCTTTTATTTGTGGGCAGATAGAAGATGTCACTGTGACACAAATGCAATCCATTGAGACTTCATGGATGAGCTCTCTGAATATGTGCCAGGCTTTCCATGCAGCCTTGGAGAGGAAGCCTTGCGTACAGACCCCTGCCCAGCTTTCCATTGCCAGGCTCTGTTTCATGAGGAGTCTCCGACACCTGGGAGCTGGAGTGTGCAGAACCTGGTCAGATCTTCAGCATTTTAGTCCTACTTAATTGGAAATGGCCAGGAGAGTTGAAGGAAGTAAGATATCTCTTTTCTGACTCAGTGTGTGTGGGGTGGGGGGAGAAGGTGTGTGTGTGGGGGGGGTGAAGCATGCAAGAACATGCGGGAGCATAAGCTTGCCAATCCTGGGTTTTGAACTCAGGGCCTGGGTGCTATCCCTGAGCTTCCTTGCTCAAGGCTAGTGCTCTACCCCTTGAGCCCCAGCACCATTTCTGGCTTTGTGGGTACTTTATTGGAGACAAGAGTCCAAGGGGCTTTCCTGCTTGGGCTGGCTTTGAATCATGATCCTCAGATATCAGCTTCCTGAGTAGCTAGGATTACAGGTGTGAGCCAGGCAGACACTTGGCTCATTCCCGACTTTCTAAATCCTTCAACTGTTCATGTGTCACCAGTAGGTGAATAAAGTAGTATCAGTTGAAAGAGTTTTTCTGGCAAATCTGCAAAGGCTAGACACAAACCTGTCCTAGATCCTTCCCAGTATATAACCAACAGAAAGAAGCTTTGCTCACCCAAAGTTGTATACAGCATCCAGTGTGGTTAACTGGAATCGCTCCAAACCAATGACAACTCCAATACTCACCCTGAGGAAAAGGGGCAAACGAATTAATAATCTGTATCTTACAGAGTACTGTAAAAGCAGCCTTTATGAGAAAGACAGTTGAGCAAAAGATGCAAAAGAGATTTTACTATAGACTCTTATTCTGTGGCAATCAAGACCAGGCAGACTACAATAGAGCAGCTGCCTTTCTCTGGGGAAGACATATTTTCTGGGAGTGCTCGTGACAAATGCTGTGGGTTGAGAGGTGCTCTTTTGCTTGTGGGAGTTGAGGTCTTTGCCTCTGTGTGTGTGTGGGGGGGGCGTTTACATATGTTCACAAAGTCCATCTGACCGTAGACGTAAGATCTTTAGTATATATTATTTATACGCTCACAAAAAATAATGGAAATATGTGGTTTTTGTTTCTGACTCATTGCACTGCTGAGAAACAGCTGGCTAGTTCAAGTCTAACCCAAGTCTATCTTCTTACTGATAAGAGCTGTTTTCTTGTGCTGTGGTCCAGGTGGAAAATAGTAATTGCTTAACATCTTAGCTAACTGGAACATCCACTTTTTGTGTGCACGTGTGTGTGTGTGTGTGTGTGTGTGTGTGTGTGTGTGTGTGTGTGTCCCTATGCATGGACATATACACACCCCTGTGTTGTGTATGCTTCATCCACTGATTAATGGGAAATCCCATACACTCACATACATTACCCCACCTACTGTTTGCCAGGCACACAGTTCTGGGAACTGGCTATTCTCTGCTCTCACAGAGCTCATGTTCTAGAGATATCAAGCAGAGTTTAGGGCAGTGGGTTTGGGGGGTCATGGGAAAGGCTGTGTCTTTCTGATTTGGGATGTTGGGATAAGCACACTTGTAGCCTTACATTTTCAGCTCCTCTGTGGGACTGGGAAAAATGGTGGGATTTGCACACACATCTCTGTCTACCATCAATGCACTATCAGACAGTGTGTGCAAACCACTTGATTTTAAATAGTGTATCCCACAGCAAGTATGACAAATCCCTAAGACATCAAGTCAGTGGGAAAGCAAGTAAGCTGAGAGCTTGATAAGCTACCAAGTGAACAAATTGTAAGTGTATGTGTGTTTGCATATGCATACACATGTGTGTGCTGATACTGGGGTTGACTTCAGGCATGAGTTATGTTCCTAAGTTTTTCCACTCAAGGCTCTACCACTTGAGCCATAGCTCCACTTCTCACTTTTCGGTGATTAAATTGGAAATAAGAGTGTCATAGTCTATTCTGCCTGGCCTGGATTCAGAAAAAAAGAATTCTTAAGAATACATAAGGGTCCAGGAGTTTGGCCTAGTGGTAGAGTGCTTGCCTAGCATGCAAGAAGACCTGGGTATGGGGCCGTGAGTTTGGCTAAGTGGTTAAAGTGCTTGCCTAGCATGCATGAAGACCCGGGTTCGATTCCTCGGTACCACATACATAGAAAACAAAAAAAGCCGGAAGTGGTGTTGAGGCTCAAGTGGTAGACCTCTAGCCTTGAGAAAGTCCAACGACAGTGCTCAGGCCTTCAGCGCAAGCCCAGCACTGGCAAAAAAGGAAACGAAAGAAAGAAAGGAAGTTAAAGAAAGAGAAAAAGGGAAGTTTCAGATACTTCCTCATAGTCCTCAAGTTGACTCAGCTGTAGTACTAACCATAGATATATTCAGAGTGGAAAAAAGTAAAAAGAATACATAGGCAGGCAAAGCTGGGCACGGTGGCTCACGCCTGTAACCCTGTCTACTCAGGAGGCTAAGATCTAAGGATCAAGATTCAAAGCCAGTCCAGGTACAAAAGGACCTGAGACTCCTATGTCCAACAAACCTCTTTCTAGAGGGGAAGTGGGCCTTGGCTCAAGGGTAGGATGGTAGCCTTGAGCTGAAGAGCTCAGGGACAGCACCCAGCCGAGTTCAAGCCACATGACCCACAAAAATAAAGAAAGAAAGAATCCATAGGCAGGCGCAAGCCACCAGCACCTGGCCCTAGTGGAAAAATTTTGTGTTTTGTTTTTTTTTTTTTTTTTGCCAGTTATGGGCTTGAGCTCCAGGGCCTGAGCACTGTCCTTGGACTTTCTCAAGGTCAGAGCTCTACCACTTGAGCCTCAGCACCACTTCAGGCTTTTTTCTATGTATGTGGTACCGAGGAATCGAACCCGGGTCTTCATGCATGCTAGGCAAGCACTTTAACCACTAGGCCAAACTCCCGGCCCCTAGTGGAAAAATTTTGATCCCTGGTGCTATCACCTTTTCTTCAGGTCGATGTGGGAAGGCCACATAATTTTCTGAGCTTGGAATGTGGAGTAAATGAAATGGCCCTGAATGGTTGTAGAGTAAATAAGAGCTATTAGCATTGGTTGGAGGGATGGAGCATACATATTCTGAGTCACCCACCTGCCTGAGTCACTCCAGCCTAAAGTACGTTCATCCCTACGTCCTCAGCCTCTCACAGCTCTTCAGACTCCTACTCCCTCTGCCAAATCAGGACACTTCCCACTCTCAAAATCCAACACACCCCCTTCAGTAAGCCTTCCAGGAAGAGCCTGCAGCCTGCTGACAGCCCTGCTAGCGTCAGGTCTTCATGTCGGTGATGCTCGCAAAGGCTGGACTCCTGTCAGCTCCAGCAGATGTGAGCAGGAGCTGTTTCCCAGCTAGTCTAGCACCCAGAGACCAGACACTCTGGAACCGCTCACACAGGGCCTGCAAATGCCCTGATCCTTTCTAGCCCAGGGGGTTTTGCATGTATTAGCTAACAATGAAGAAAGTAGGCTTCTTACCACTGATCTGCCATTAAGTTGAAAGTTCAGTAAGGGTGGAGAAGGCTTGTTACTCTAGGCCTGGGCATTGTTCCTGAGCTCTTCAGCTCAAGGCTTTGAACCACAGCATCATTTCCAGTTTTCTGATGGTTAATTGGAGATAAGAGTCTCATGAATTTTTGTGCCTGGGCTGACTTTGAACTCAATCCTCAGATCTCAGCCTCCTGAGTAGCTAGGATTACAAGAGTGAGCCACCAGTGTTAGGCTTGTTATTCTTCCTGTACCAGTTCTCAGAACTCTGCCCAGTGCCTGGTGCATAAGAGAAATTGAATGAATGAATGAATGAATGAATGAGTACAATCTCTCCCCACCAGCCTCAGCTCCCAGCATAAATCTGTCCACACTGCTGGGTCTCAATGAGAAGAGATTTAAAGATCTCTGATTCCAACTGTGATATATTTCTTATTTTTATATATTGTTTAGTTTTATGATATATTTCTTTCTGGGTATGATTGAGCAACGAGTCTTCACATTTTCTGTACAGTGCATCCCTCCACTATCCCTCACTAAGGCATAAATTCCCCGGAAGAGCAAAACACCCCAAAGGGCCCCATGGTGAGAAGCTGGATGCTGGGCTGGCCCCAACCATAGCCACAGTCTAAATCTACCCTGCTTGCTTTAAAAGAAACCTGGCAGATATGTTTCACAGGCTGGGAATTGCCCCCTTACACACACGGTCCACATTTTGCCTTTGCCTGGGTCTGATCTGTGATGGTTTTTACTAAAGGCTTGGGCAGCAACCAACCCCCCCCCACCGACAGAAGGCTGTGCCCATGCCAATGCCAAGTGGAAAGACTAGAGTGTAGCCACGGTGGGTTTCTTTCGGCAGGAGCCTCCTCATTGGTAAAATGGGGTAATCACAGGTGTTCCCCCCAACACACACTCATAGAGTTGTGGGAGTCAACTGTATGATGGGAGACAGGAGACCTTCAGGGCACTGGACCCATACACAGCACAGAAATGGAACAGAAATGCCGATGGCCAGATTGGAGATTGCCCATAGCGATAATAATGCTGTAATAAAGGGTACTGTGGGAGGACGGGAGGACTGCCTCCCATGGGACTGTGATGCCCACAAGCAGAGCCAATGCCAGGCCCCTGTACACCAAGGAAGTGGTAAAAGATGGATGACTGGAATTTCAGGCCAACCAGGTCATATGACCTTGATGAAAGCCCATGAAGAGAACTGAAGTGAGTCTGAGGGCAGAGTAAGTATGAAATTTGTGTCAACTGTTGGCACCTTACCTTAATTCATACAACACTATGCCTGAGGCAGGGGGCATGCTACAGTAAACAGACTGAAAAGCTACTCTTGGGATGCTTCCATTCTGGAACTAATCAATGAAGAATTAATCAGTCAAGAGCAGTCAGACAGGCTGGTTTCTGTATTGGATGAGGAGGGTGGAGTATGCACAAAAGGATGCAGAATAGGGACTCAGTGTCTCTAGGATATGGAGGAAGGTATCATTAGCAGGGAGAGAGGAGGGAGCAAAGGCAGGAGCGTGGAGGTCATTGGTGGAGGGCAGTGGCCCACACATAAGAGAAACTGGTCTTAACCTATATAATTCTCAATGCAGTATGGAAATGAGCAGTTTCAGTGAGAAGGCAATTAGAAGACACATGCCGAGCACTTACTGCACACAAAGCAAATGTTTGTGCCCACCTCACCTTTCCTTTTTATCACAAAAGGCTTTGCTGAGTTCTGAGAGAAGTTCCTGCCAACTAAACCAGAGCAGGTTTCCCTCCCCGGCACAGGGCCCCATCCTGCTTGCTCTCTGCCCAGATCTTGGAGGGCTATGTGGGGTTGGGCTCTGGAGTGTGTACAGAAGCCTGCTGTGTCCTGGGGCAAGTGAGGAAATATTAAACTAGTGCAATGCGTGTGTGTGTGTGTGTGTGTGTGTGTGTGTGTGTGTGTGTGTGTGTTGTGATGCCTTGGTCAGGGACAATAGTCACTTCATTTAATCTTTCCACTATCACTGTGATTTGGTCATAGATTGTGAGCCCCTGAACTTAAAAAGTTCAACATTTACCACACACACACACATCTGGAAGCTGTGGGGGGGATTACTCCTTTAATCCTAGCTACTCAGGAGGCTGAGATCTGAGGATCATAGTTTGAAAGTCAGATGGAGCAGGAAAGTCTGTGAACTCTTATCACCAATGAACCAGGAAAGAAAGAAAGAAAGAAAGAAAGAAAGAAAGAAAGAAAGAAAGAAAGAAAGAAAGAAAGAAAGAAAGAAAAAGTAGAAGTGGTAGAGTACCAGCCTTGAGCAATAAAACTAAAGGACAACACCCAGGCTCTGAGATTAGGCCCCAGAATTGGCCCACAAGCAAACAATCAAACAAAATCAAGACCAAAAAGCCAGGACACTCATTTAAATTTGAATTTCAGATAAACAAGGAATAATTTTTCAAAATTAAGTCTTTCCCCTCACCCATTCCCTCTAACGTTGGCATCTCACAGAGAAGGCAAAATGTGTGCAACCCACAGAGCTCATGCTGTAATCAGAATCACTTCCTGCATAAGAACATCAGTGGAGTGTGGGCACTGCAGAGTTTAAATCGCTCTTCTCGCTCTTTAAAAAAGTCAGTATGTGGCCGGGAGTTTGGCCTAGTGGTTAAAGTGTTTACCTAGCATGCATGAAGACCCGGGTTCGATTCCTTGGTACCACATACATAGAAAAAAGCTGGAAGTGGTGCTGAGGCTCAAGTGGTAGAGCTCTAACCTTGAGAAAGTCCAAGGACAGTGCTCAGGCCCTGAGCTCAAGCCCAGGACTGGCAAAAAACAAAAAAAACAAATAAAAAAGTCAGTATGGTCCCCTATTTTTAAGACCCCTGTACCCTTCCATACCACATCCATACCCCAAAGATCCAGAACTAGGGAGTCCCAAGCCTTGGTCACAGCAAGCTCCACACAGCCACTTCAAGATGCCGCTGTGCTGGGCCTGTGAGCTTGGGGACCTGTGAGCTTGGGGACACTAGGGACAGGTGTCAGAGCACATGCGCTCACATGCAGGGACCCAGAGTTCCTGTGCCCTGGGCATCTGGACATACCTGCAGGGCTCTGGCCTCACAGTCCTACCTGCCATGACCTCTCAACCCCCGTTTAGCAAATAAATAAATACTCTGTCCCATCCTATGCTTCTGCTTCCTTTTTGTCTCTTCTTCAGCTCCCATTCATTGTCTCCCACGTCTGCCTTGAGCTCCCTCAGTCCCTACAGGTCTGGTTTGCACACACACACACACACGCACGTGCGCGCACACACACACACACACACACGCACACACACACACACACACACACACACACAGGCAAGCGTACATAGCACAGTAACCTGTCTCTCTCTCCTGTCTTGCTGACTCCAGCACTGACTTCCAAAATGATCCTGCCTTGTATGGCAGAGGAAATCTAAAGCACAGGGCCTTTTGAGTAAGAGCCACGCTCACTCCCAGGGTGAAAGGGCAAGTGGGAGTAGGGTGGGGGGCAAAAAATACCTCCTTATGGAGGGGGAGAAGAGCAGGCAAGGAAGCCTCTGGAGCGCGTGCGAGGGGGAGTGAGGCCAGAATAAACAGAAGCAATGAAGAACTTGGCACGTGGCCGTGGTGCTGCTGTACAGGACTGGGAGTTGGGGACACCACACCCATTCTGGGTCTCCACTGGCAATCCTTAGCCCCTTGAGATATAGTCTAAATTCCTTTGGGGCAGTGATGGGCAGACACTGGATGCAAGGCTCTTACCTGGGCTTGTACAAGACTGAATAGACATTGGGGTAAGAGTTGAACTGCCATCTGATACTCGTTTCATTCCCATTGAGCCAGTGTCTTGGGAAGGGAGAGTCTGGACACAGCGCTGCTCCGGGTTTCCCACTGATTGGATGTCTGCAGAAGACATTCTCCCTCTGCCTCTGCAGGCATCCATGCACCTCCTTAAAATATGGCATCTACCCAGGGTTCGGCTTTAAGTAAGGCCTCATCCCCGCCTTGCTTTCTGAGGCCATGGTCCAAGGCAAGCCAGAAGCTAAGCTGGCTACAGCACATGGAGACACAGAGACTGGGGTCAGGACCAGGGAAGCTGGGAATGTGGGGCCAGGATAGCCATTCAACCCAGACTTTGTGCCGTTTGCTTGTTTGGACAATCTGGCCACTGTGTGATGGGACCCAGTCTTTCCCTGAGTGGATTCTTCCTCCATTGACCCTGTCCACCAGCACACACAGGTATAGACCACTGACCCCAGGCTGGCCCCCATTCAGCTCTCCAGGAAGTTCAGCTCACCTCTGGGTCCTAAGACATCCTCCCATGAGCATGAATCTCCTTCCTCTTCAGCTCACCCCAGTCACCATACTCTTCCAGCCCAGCCCAGGTCCTCATCCCCTGGCCTAGAAAAGCCCCTGACCATCCTGGTCCCTCAGTGGCAGCCCGTGACCAGCATGCACGAATGATTGCCTGTCGTTCAAGGTGACTCTTCCCAGCTACTACGGCACTGCCCAAGGACAAGGCCAGAACTAATTCCATATGAGAACTGTCCTTGTCCTTGGGCAGTGCCGTAGTAGTTGGTCACGAGCTGCCACTGAGGGACCAGGATAGTTATTTTTTTTGTGTGTCATCGTTCTTATCTGTACATAGCCTCCCCCAGAGAGTCACATTGGGTGAGAGCCTCCAATAAGAACCATGTTTCCTCTGAAAGATTTCATTTGCTCTTTCTCACGCCCCCTCAGGCATGGACACTGTATCTCCTAGTCTGTTGTTGTGCTGTTTTGTGTTGAGACTGGGTCTCATTACATAGCCCTCATGTTGATATTGAAGTTAAAATCCTTTGCCTTGCGAGGGCTGGAATTACAAATGTGCAACAACATACCAGGTTGCATCTCTTGCTTCTAAGAGGGAAGGATGGCTGGTAGGAGCACAGCAAGACTAGATTCAGCACCATTTGATACAGCCACCCTTAGAGTTCTCTTTTCAAGGACTTCCAAGACACCTGCTGACTGGATCTCCATCCAACCTCCCAGGGATCTTCTTTTCTAGATATCCTAACAGAGCTCAAGGCCCAATCTGGCCTTAGCCTTACACTTGCACCCTGCTGATGTCACACACCCTCTCCTGGAGAACACCCACGCTTACATTCGGAGCCCAGACTTTCCTCTGGTAGTCCTGACTTGTGCATCTAGTTGCTACTTCACACAGCCAGCAGAGCCTGTCGAACGTCTCAAATGGACTAAATCTAAAGAAAACCCTCCCCTTCACATTCCCCGTATCTTGTTCCTCCTTCCTTCCTTATCTTTGCTGGCAGACGCTCCATCCTGCCAATCCCTCTAGTGGAAGATCTCAAGGTCTTCTTGGACTCCCAATTCTTATATTCCCTAAGCCCAACCCATCAGAAAGTTCTGTTGGCTTCTCTCTCAGATATCTGAAACCCACCAGCCCCAAGCCTCAGTCATCTCTTGCCTGGAAACCACACTGGGATCTACCTTCTTCCCCATAGTCATGAGAAATCTCCTCTATGGAGAGAAGCCAGCCCATTATGGTATCTGTACTCAGAGATTGGCAATGCCTCCCTCTTCACTCATACAAAGCAGAAGGCCATCGGATGGCCTGGGTCTGGGTACCTTCTCTATCTCCATCTCCTCTCCTCATCATCTCCTCAAGGTCTCCAGCTACTTCTCAAATACCCAGGTCTGTCCCTTTCCCCTCTGCAAATACATATGAGGAAAAGTCCTTCACCTGGCTGCCCCATCAAGATTGCAGCCCAGAACAATACCAGACTCTGGATCCTCCTTCTCCGATCTAGTTTACTTTGTCTCCACACCCTTGAGAACCTAACTTAGTTATTTCTTATCATTATTGCTGATTGTCTGCAACTAAAAGCAACCCCCAGGTCAGAGATCCTTGTCCTTTTGGTGCTTAACAAATACTGACTAAACGAAAGAACAGATTATTCCTTTCTCCCATCCTGCTCTTCTGTGTGCTAGAGCTTCACACCACTCTGCCTGGGAGACTGGCCAGGTGGACCCGCTGTGTTTTCTTAGCCCAGTGACCTGGGAACAAGGAAAGGAAACCATTAGAAAGGCAGGAAGCTGCTCAGGCAAGTTTGGCTGGTCCAGAAACGAAAATAAAAGCACCGTCCCTCAGCTTACTCAGCTTGAGCTGAGTTCTGAAGGCCCAGCTGTGACTTCTGCCCACCTGTCCAAACCTAGGGGGGGTGGGGACCCTGCTGAGTTTGTCACCCAACCTGTCCAAGTCACTAAGCCTCTAAAGTGTCCCACCGACCACCCCAACCCGTTTCCTCCCATTCATTCCTCCCACTGCTTCTCCAAACACGTCTCCACAGGGGAAGCTGCCTTCTGAGACCCAGCACACAGAGATCAAAGGATGCCTGCTTTGATCTGAGTACCCCTTACACTGGGAACTCAGTAGAGGGCAACTTAAATAGTACTCGTGTGCACACATGCACGCACATGCGTGCTCACACGCCCCCTTCAATCCTAGCTCCTCTGGCAGAACATTTTGCAAGTGAGAACAAGTATTCTATGTTTCCAGAATTTTTAGTTCCTCATCCAGAAGGAGGCAAATATTGTGTTGTCTTTGGAGGTTTTCTTGAGGTTGAAAAGAGATTATGTTTACAGAGAACTCGGCACTGGATCTGACATCCAGGGGCTGCTCCATGAATTCTGTCATCGAAGTCCACTTCTGAGCATCCACCATGTGCTAGGCGCCATTCATGAAGCTGGGGAGGTGGGCCTTCCTTTAAAGACACAACTGCGAGATGAAGCGCTGACCCCCAGAACTGATGCTGGAACTCTGCTTCTGGAGGGCGCCTCAGAAGCTACCTTGCCTTCCTGCTGTGAGAAATAAGTGATGTTAGTTGAGGAGACACATCAATTGGTGACTCGGGAAAGATGTGAGGCTCATCTGCAAAACAGAACTAGGCTAGATTCATGAAGCTTAGAATGGTTTCCCCACATTGCCAATATTCCCTGAGATCCTTTTAATTTTTTTCCAAATACTGTTTTATAGAGAATCTAGTTTTGAGTAATGCATTTTTAAATTGTACATACATTCTCAAAAACATAGCTTGAGATTGTGCCAAGGTAGGTCTTCTACATTAAAGTAACAACTGCCATCTTACTTTCACACCAAATGGTGTATACATGTATTTATTTTCAGTTTCCTCACCTAACCAGTATCTGCTCACAGGTGCATATTTATTAGCTCATGACCCTGGTCCATAACATCCTTTGACATTTCTTTTTTTTTTTTTTTTTGCCAGTCCTGGGCTTGAGCTCAGGGCCTGAGCACTGTCCTTGGACTTTCTCAAGGCTAGCGCTCTACCACTTGAGCCTCAGCACCACTTCTGGCTTTTTTTTCTATGTATGTGTTACTGAGGAATCGAACCCTGGTCTTCATGCATGCTAGGCAAGCACTCTACCACTAGGCCAAACTCCCCGCCCCCTTTGACATTTCTTAAGTAGGATCCATTGGACATCTTGAATGCCAAGTATTTTTTTTTCTTTTTCTTTTTTTAAAAAAACTTTTTGTTATAATTAATAGAAGGGTTACATTATATTCTCCGGATAGAAGGTGCATTATTTAACAATCATTGCTACCCCTTCTCATGTTTTTGTCCCCATTTCCCTCCCCCACCCCCTCAAGTACCTTTATAGGCCTTGAGGATACAGAAAACAAAATGAATGGCACTTAATCTACCATGGGGGAAGGCCAGATAGCAATTAAATATCACGCGTCACTTTCATCATTTAAGTGATGCAAAGTAGGGGAAGAGTAGCCTATCCTTTGAGCAACCATGTGGACTATGCTAAATGCCAGGCCTGGTGAAGAAATCTAATGTCCTTTCCTCTTGGCTCTTCCATCATGTCCTAACCCCCTGACCAAGTGTAATGCCCCAACCCTACACCCATATTGTTACATAGTTTCCTTCCTTCCTTTTTCTTCTATCCTTCCTTCCTTTTTCTTTCTTCTTTCCCCCTTCTTTCCCTCCTTCCTTCTCTCCCTCTCCCTCTCCCTCTCCCTCTCCCTCTCCCTCTCCCTCTCCCTCTCCCTCTCCCTCTCCCTCTCCCTCTCCCTCTCCCTCTCCCTCTCCTCTCTCTCTCTCTCTCTCTCTCTCTCTCTCTCTTTCTCTCTCTCTCTCTCTCTCTCTCTCTCTCTCTCTCTCTGTATGCTAGTCATTGTGTTTGAACTCTGGTCCTGGGTGCTATTCCTTAGCTTTATTCCAGGTTGGTACTCTACCATTTGAGCCACAGCTCTACTTCTGGCTTTCTGGTGGGTGATTAGAGTCTCATGGACTTTTCCTTCTGAACTCACTGTTTAGCTTCCTAAGCAGCTAGGATTACAGAGGTGAGCCACCAGCAACCAGCAGTTTTCATTTTATTCTGGTAGCAGAAATCAAGATAGGAATGATAATGGATCTGAGAGTGGGAGAGGGAAAAGACCTTAGAGATATTTCTCATTTGTTTCTTCCCGCAACTCTTCATTGAGTCTACCATGGGGCAGGCATTGGAATAAAAATAGTTGGCCTGTAAAAACTATTTTTAAAGTTAGAAAGGTTTACGTAAACACCAGGTTGAGGACCTTTTTCAAAAACTTAGAATCTCGACTGGGAGCAAGGGAAGGGTGGACATTGTCCAAAGAGAAATTACTATTTATCCAACTTATGTAAATGTAACCTTTACACCTTTATATATCACCTGTATATCACCTTTATAATAATAATTTTAATTTGATATCTCTGGCAATATTGGGCCTACCTTTCCTGGAGAGAGTAATTAGACAGTGCAGAGATACCTGCTTATTATACAAGGTACAAAAGTCTGTCTTACTATTCTTTGTTGCCTTTCTTTCTTTCTTTCTTTCTTTCTTTCTTTCTTTCTTTTTTCCTTCCTTCCTTCCTTCCTTCCTTCCTTCCTTCCTTTCTTTTTTCTAGTGCTGGGCCTTGAACTCAGGGCCTGAGCACTGTTCTGGTGCTTTCTCAAGGCTAGAGCTCTACCACTTGAGCCACAGCACCACTTCCAGCTTTTTTTCCTATGTATGTGGTACTGAGAAATTGAACTTGGATCTTCGTGCATGCTAGGCAAGCACTCTACCATTAGGCCAAACTCCTAGCCTTCCTTGTTGCTTCTTACTTTGGCTAGCTTCACACGCTGACCTACAACCTAGCTGTATTTTAATTTGGGAGTCCCAACTCCAAATGTAATGATTTCATATATGGATAAGAATACTAGGGGCTGGGAGTGTGGCTTAGTGGTGGTAAAGCGCTTACCTAGCATGCATAAAGCCCTGGGTTTGATTCCTTGATACCACATATCCAGAAAAAGCTGGAAGTGGCATTGTGGCTCAAGTGACAGAGCACTAGCCTTGAGCAAAAAGTGTCCAAGGACAGTGCCAAGGCCCTGAGTTCAAGCCCCAGGACTAGCAAAGAAAAAACTTAGAAAAGAATACTGATAGGAATAAAGTATATAACAAACAAGTCCCTCAAAAAGAGAAGATTGAGTCTTTTTTTTATTTTTTATTTTTTTGCCTTTTCCCCATTGAAATGTCAAGTGTCAGCCCCTCCTCTTGAATCTGGGCAGTTACATAACTACTGCAGATGTAACTAAAGAATGAAGTCTACTAAGTCACCCTCGGTGACTTCACAAGTCATTTTAGATAAGGCCCTGTGTTTTACTGTTCACTAGAACACTTGCTTCCACTTGTCCCGGGGCTGCCATGCTATAAAGAAGCCAAAGTCATCAAGGAGACGATGTTGGTAGAGCCCAGTTGAATCCAACCTCCCGGACAGTAAATATGGAAATTAACATCACTCCAAGCTGGTGATTCACACCTGTAACCCTTGCTTTTCAGGAGGCTGAGATCTGAGGATCACAGTTCAAAGAGAGCCATGAGACTCTTATCTCCCATTAATCACAAAAAAAGCCAGAAGTGGTATTGTAGCTGAAGTGGCAGTAAGCTAGCCTTGAGCAAAAGGAGCTTAGGGACAGCATCTAGGACCAGGCAAAAAAACCCAATCAACCAAGCAAGCAAACAAAAAGATCATTCCAGATATTTCCAGTCCTTAGTCAAGTTTTGAATCGACCACGTTGAAACTAGAAAGACTATAGACTAAAGACAAGCCCTGCCCATGGTGTTCTTTCTGAATTCCTGACCATAATAAAATGGTCAGATAATAACATCCCTTAGGAAGGGACAATTAAGCTTAAGCTGAAGGAAAGTGAGAGAAAAAGCAGGTTGTAAACAGGACAGAAAGTACAAAAGCCTTGTAGTGAGAGAAATCTAGTGCACTGAAAATAACTAAAGGAAAAAAGAGCCCCTTTTTATGTATTTTAAACACAAAGTTATTCAATGCAGAGACTTGAATGATTGAAAAATATTGTAAGGACTCTAAGGACAAAAGTCAGCATAGCTACCAGTAGGCTTTAATTTTGTCACCAGCTTTCAGGGAGATGGGAAGTTAGTCGCAAGAAACACAGGAAACTTCCCAGATTCCAAAACAAAGATGAGTGATATGCCGATCTGTAAATATTTTGATTTATGAAGCCAAAAGGCATGTACTTGTCCTATTATTTCTGCTTCTCTTCTTCTTCCAAATCTTTCGTAAGTATTCCTTGATTGTAGCAACTAACCCAGAAGCTTACTGGCAAGAGATTCAGAAAAATACAATTCCTAGACTTCTAGTCCTTACATTTAGGAAGAAAACACACAGGAAAAGGCAATCTGATAGTAGACCGAGCAACCCTGGTTTTCTGTTCCTTGACCATCTCATTTGCAGTGGGCTTATATATAACTATCATCTCAGTTTCATGTCTCCCAATCTAGCCAACACCCACCTATCTTCCCAGTTCATACCCTCTACGACTCAATCTCTTTAATCACCCATGAATAACCTATTTTCCCCTTTGCTTTCACTTCACTTCCCTTGAGAGTTTAGATGATCACATTATTCTAATCACCCATTTTCATATACCCTTAATTTCACTGTTTTCTCTTTCTTCATTCTACTGTTCTGGAAAAATGCCAATTTTGATTTAATCTTACTTTCTATTTGCTACCTTTACCACAAAGCTCAATGTTTCTAGAAAGCACCCAACTGTGCCAACTGGCCTTACTCTGAATTCATGGCCAACTAATACCAAGCCCTCCTCTTAGAAGCTTGAGCCCATCTTCTGGCTTATATCCAAGGACTTACTCCAGCAGTTGTGCTTTTTCTGTCAACCCACTACTCCACATAGATCTTACGCCCTTTATCTGAAACATTAGTCCTATCCTAATTTCATGTTCCCTACCAATTAGCACTCCAGTTCTCTGCTCCATTTTTACAGCAGAGCTCTTCATAAGAATTCCCTACATACACCGCTTCTCAATTCCTATCCACCCATTCTCTCTCGACTCCACTTCTCTATCTTTTCCCTTCACATCTCCACAAAACAGGCCTTCTCAAGGTCCCCAGTTAAACTGGCTAAAGTAATCAATATTCAGTGAGAACCTCACTTGGGTCCTTAACGTGTGTGTGTGTGTGTGTGTGTGTGTGTGTGTGTGTGTGTGTGTGTGTGTGGCAGGGGCGAGGGGGCAGTCCTGGGTCTTGTACTTAGGGCTTGAACTCAGGCTGCCTTTCTATCACATGAACCACAGCTTCACTTGTGGCTTTTTGGTGGTTAATTGGCAGTAAGAACCTCACAGACTGTCCTACCCAGGCCCACATCAAGTCACGATCCTCAGCTCTCAGCCTCCTGAGTAGCTAGGATCACAGGCATGAGCGCCAGCACCTGGCTCCTTGAGGTTTTATTGTAACCCAGTGGATTACTTGTTCCTTGAAATAATTTCCCTTCTGTCTTCCAGAACTCCCTCTTTTTCTTGCCCCAACTCACAGGCTGCTTCTTCTGTGAGTCATTTGCTGGCTTTTCTTCCATTTCTGGACCCCCATATAAATTGTGCTTTGTCCTTGATTTGTCTTTCTGTCTTCCCTAGAGTCCATTGAGCTTGGTAGTCACAAATTTAAAGTAAGGCCAACTTTCACTCAGATCCATAGTTTTTAATATCCCTTCCAGTTGACAACTCCTAAATGTATATTTGTAGCCCGATCGTTTTCTCCTGAATTCCACACGTGACCATCCAAACATCCAAATTCCTCTGGTATGTTCAATGGTTAGCTCATATTTAACATCTCCAACACCCAGGTTTCCACTCCCCGCCCCAAGAGAGCTGTTTTTCCTGTTGCCTTCCTATTTCTGAAAATGACAAATCCACCCTTCCAGTGTCTCACATCTGTTCTGTCAGGGAAGACAACAGCTTTGCCCGATGGGCCTGGCATCAGTCACTTCTTATCACCTCCACCCCCAGGACCACTTTGAGTCTCTATCACCCTCTCCTACATCATTGGAAGACCTCTGCAGTGGTCTCTCCAGTCCTGCCCTGGTCTACCTGCACCCCGCTTCCCCACAGAACAGTGTGGGGGGGGCATCTTTAAAGCATGTCAGACGATGTCATTAGCAGTGTATGGGAACCCAGAGTTTCTCTGATCCCACTCCGTTCCAGCCATGCTGACTCCTTATTAATCCTGCTCACAAAAAGAGCCTGTGGCAGACTTCCACCCGTCGTGCCATGCCCTAGATGACTGGCCCTTTTTCTTCATCAGGTCTTTGCTCAAAGGGTCTCACCAGTGAGGCTTTCTCTGCTCGCCCTTTTAAAACAAGAGTCCCATTTCCCTTCCCTGAGTTTCTCCTCAATGTCAGGAGCACAGGGTTTGTTTGGTGTATCCCCAGCTCCCACAGAGGGGCCCCACGCATGGCTGACACCTCAGTGCTCTCTGGGCCTAGGAGTGGAGCTTACAGGTGTGAGATGCGCTGAGAGCCAGGTGGGAACCAGACCAGCAGGTTTTCTCTTGCTAAAGATTTGGAGGAAGGTTGACACCTTCCCCCCATAACTCCCCCAGCTCAGAAAGGAAATTATCTTTTCTAGAACAGTGATTCTCACCTTCCTGGAGTGGAAAATAGAGAAGTCTGAGAAGTGATTGCCTGGAAAGATCCCTTCCACTTTGAAGGGGCTGTGGGGAGAGGGTGTTGAACCAAGAGGCCTCTGCATTTTGACAAGACTCAGAGCATTGCTACGGAAGCTGGGTAATCGCCCGAGGGCTTCTGAGTCACCAGCCACTCGACCAAACCCTTCACGGTACTTCTCCTCCACCAGGCCTTCTGGGTCCCCTGTGGGGCCTTCCTGCCCTAGAGAGACCCTCAGAATACAAGCACACCCCTCTAGTCACCACCCCTCTCTGCCCACTCTCATTCTCCACAGAGTTCAGTGGAGACCAAGTCCCAGGGCAAATGGTAGCTGAGCTACTCAGTTCCCCAGAGAGTAGGAAAGGAGCTACCTGGGCACTGAAAGACTGAGCTGAGCATGGAGCAGAGGACACCCCACAAGACCTCTGAGATGGACCAAGCTGCTTCTGGTAGTGTCCAGTCCAAAGTGCTCTCACCACCACTCTGGTTATCCAAACAATTTATGTATGTATGTATTTATTTTTGCCTGTCCTGGGGCTGAACTCAGCCTGGGCACTGTCCTTGAGCTTTCTCAAGGCTAGTACTCTGCCACTTGTGCCACAGCAACACTTCTGGCTTTTTTCTGTGTATGTGGTACTGAGGAATCGAACCCAGGGCTTTGTACATGCTAGGCAAGCGTTCTACCACTAGGCCACACTTCTAGCCTCACCAGGCTATTTATTCAGCATCTCCCTGGCCTACTCGCCATCATAGACTCAATTCACCTTGGGCACTTTCCTTGAGGATTTTAATAACTTAGCAGTAAGAATAACAAGTCCATTTCCCTCTAGCCTAACAAGTCAAGCCAAGGTGGAAATACCTTTCCAGAGCCCTTCCCTTCCTAGCACAGTAGGACTTTCATTGCTGAGGGAAGCAAATTCAATTTTGTCTTTATTGCCCAGATTCTCCTAATTACTTTAGCTTTGTCCAGGAGGGGAGGCCAAGGCAATCATAGCTAGCAGGGTTAAAGGTTCCATTCACAGAAACTCAGGGCTTTGGAATTCATTCTCACCTTCTCACAGGCAAGATTCCTGCCTGAGTTGGCCTCCCAGGCATGCAGCCCCTCACAAGGCTGCAGGGCCTGTCTCCCCAACAGCCCCAGGGCCACTGGGCTTGCTCTGTCCCTCCCTACAGGTTACAGAGTAATCCTAGGATAGATATTGTGTAAATGCTGTGAGTGATGGCGGAGGAGAGCTGCTACAAGGTCTGGAATACCATTTTTAGATCATGCATCAGCAATCAGGAAGGAGTCCCCTCTGGCTCTTTGTGTTTACTCCCAGGCCAGCATTCCTCTCTGCATACTACTTACCCTTCTTTTTGACCCAAGAAAGCTTTCTTAGGTACAGTGGTTCACACCTGTAATTCCAGCTACATTGGATACCCAGGTCAGATGGTTCATGGAGCCAGGCTGGCCCAAAGCAAACAGCAAAAAAAAAAAAAAAGACTGACTCAAAAATGGGGGAGGGGTGGAGAGAGAGAGGATAGAGGAAGGAAGGAAGAAAGGAAGGAAGGAAGGAGGGAGGGAGGGAAGAAAGAAGGAAGGGAAGGAGGGAGGACCAGGCAGGGAGGGAAGAAAGAAGGAAAGAAGCAGTACACACAGTAGGGTGGATGTAGGGAGCAAAGCCCTCATCTCATGGCCAGGAAATATGGAGAGGAGGGGAATAGGGCTCGTGATCTCCTTCAGGACATAGCCACAGTGACCTAAGATCTCCCACCAGATTCTGCATCCTAAAGGTTCTACTGCCTCTCAGCGATGCTGAGCTAGGGACTAAGCCTTTACTAACTGGGCCTAGGTGGGGCACATGATCCCAATGGTAGCCTGCCAGCCTTCAAAGGCTCACATCCACCTCTCAGGATTCCCTTGGGTCTCAACCGATCCAGCAATGTTCAGAAGTCCAAGTCCAAAGTCTCCTCCAAGATTCGAAATACACTTGGCTTGGGAGACCCTGTAGAAAGTCAAAACCAAGAGGGCCGGGAGTTTGGCCTAGTGGTAGAGTGCTTGCCTAGCATGCATGAAGGCCTGGGTTTGATTCCTTGGTACCACATACATAGAAAAAAGCTGGAAGTGGTGCTGTGGCTCAAGTGCTCAGGCCCTGAGCTGAAGCCCAGGACTGGCAAAAAAAAAAAAAAAAAAAAGAAAGTCAAAACCAAGTCATGAACACACTTCCAGAATATGGTGGCAGAGGGTAGAGGTCCCTATTGAACAGAGAGGGCTAGAGGAATAGACCAAAGCAAGACAGAACTCCAGCTGGAAAGCAGTCAGTCCTCTAGCTCCACATCTGGCACTTGGAGAAGGATATGGCTCCTACGTGCTTCCAGACTCCTGTCCGTGAAGGTTAACTGGGTGACACTTTTTGCTCAAGGCTAGCACTGTGCCACTTGAGCCACAGCACCACATCCAGTTTTTTTCTGTATATGTGGTACCAAGGAAGCGAACCCAGGACTTCATGTATGCTAGGCGGACACACTCCTAGCCTTTGCTAGTTATCTTGAAGATAGTCTTGTGGACTTTTCTGCCTGGACTAGCTTTAAACAACAATTCTCCAGCCTCCAGCTCTCAGCCTTGTGAGCAGCTAGGATTACACACATGAGTCACAGATGCCCAGCTAAGAACATATTTTCAGTGTTAGAATTTATACAGGTATAACTTATGAATAAAAACTTCACTTTTTAAAAAATGAGTGTAGCCAGGTATGGTGGCTCACTTCTGTAATCCTAGCTACTCAGGAGGCTGAGATCTGAGGATCAAGGTTCAAAGCCAGCCCGGGCACAAAAGGACCTGAGACTCTTATCTCCAATTAACCTCTAGAAAACGGCTCAAGGGTAGCCTTGAGCTGACGAGCTCAGGCCTAGTTCAAGCCCCATGACCCACACACAAAAAAAAATGTAGCTTGCAACTTTTTGGTGTGTGCGTGCATGCATGGGTGTGCACACATGCACATGCACTTATGCAGTTGATTCCTCCCCCCGCAGAACTCAGCTACAAGACATCCCAATTTGGCTTCTTTCACTTCCCATGGTGCTTTAGAGAGTCGTCTATAATGTGTCTGTCAGAAGCACCATATTTTTTTCTCTTAGCGTTTCCTCTTCCTCCTCCTGCTCCTCCTTCTCTTTCCTCTCCCGTCCCCCATCTTCCTTCTCCTCTTTTCTCTTCCTTCTTTTTTCTTCTTGTGGTAGTAGTGGTACTGGGATTTTGAACTCAGGGCCTCATGCACTTACTTGAATGAGACCTCTATCTTGTTAGTTACCTTCTTCAGTGAAGGAACGCCACCACCCTCCCCCCGCCCCCACCAGGCCCTTTCTCTGTCAGAGTCAGAAGTAGATTGAACTTAACTAGCTTGTCTGATAGGGCTGCATCTCCAGTCTAGTTCTTCCTTAAGCATTTTGGATATCCGGGGACCACAATTTCATTCCTGTCTGAGGGTGTTCCACAATGTTCATGTATTCCCCCCGCCATTCCCTGTCATGGGGCTTGATCTCTGAACCCTGAGCTCTTCGGCTCAAGACTAGCACTCTACCCCATTGAGTCAAAGTGTCACTTCCCATTTTCTGGTGGTTAAAGATAAGAGTCTCATAGACTTCTGTACCTGGACTGGCTTTGAACTGTGATCCTTAGATCTCAGCCTCCTGAGTGGCTAGGATTACAGGCGTGAGCCACCAGCATAGGCTTTTGCTGAGATGTGAGCACCACTCTATGCAGAACACTAAGTGTGAATTCCATACATGATGTTAGCCGCCTGAGACATAAATATGAATACTCTTCCCTTTCTTGGTGTGCCAGTCTTGGGGCTTGAAGTTAGGTTCTGAGTGCTATCTCTGAATTTTTTTTTTTTTGTGAGTCATGGGGCTTGAACTCAGCCTGGGCATTGTCCCTGAGCTCCTCAGATCTCAGCCTCCTGAGTAGCTAGAATTACAGGTGTGAGCCACCATGCTTAGCTTCTGAGCTTTTTTTTTTTTTTTTGTCAAGGCTAGTACTCTACCATTTGTGCACTATAATTCCACTTTTGGCTTTTGGGATGGTTAATTGAAGATAAGATTCTTACAGAGCGGGGAATGTAGCTTTGTGGTAGAATGCTTGCCTAGCACGTATAAAGCCCTGGGTTCAATTTCTCAGTACCACATACACAGAAAAAACCAGGAGTGGTGCTGTAACTTAAGTAGTAGCTAGCCTTGAGCAAAAGAAGCTCAGGACCAGTGCTCAGGCCCTGAGTTCAAGCCCCAGGACTGGCAAAAAAAAAAATTCTAATGGATTTTCCTGCACAGAATGGCTTCAGGCTGAAATCTCCAATAACAGCCTTCTGAGTGGCAAGGATTACAGGGGGACCCACAGGCGCCTAGCTTAACGGTCTCTCTTTACAGATCAATAATGCCAGAGCACGTACCTTAACCAGGTCTCTGATTCCAAAGGCCCTATTCTCACTGGTGTATTCAACAGCTTTCTTTTCTCAAACAAAATCAAGCTAAAAGATCTCAAGTCCTGCTATCAAGTACTTCTTGTACAAAGCTCCACAAATTCAGGCGTGGAGATATTGATGTGAAGGTCAAGTTTTGAGAAAGGGCCCTTTCCTTTCCTCAGTGGGGCGTCTGTGAGAAACCTAGGAGTTGGAGCTTGCTAGCCATTGACGTGACTCTCGTCCCCCAAACTGGACTGAGTTATCAGTCCATTATTGCCCAATAAATTAAAATGCCACAAAACCAGCCCTACTTCTTGAGGTTGCTTCAGTCCTAGACATTAGTGACCCAACAAAGGACTGGTGGCTGCATAAGCTGAAAGGTCCAAAGGATAGAAATATCTGCTTTGGGCAAAGAACTGCTTCGTGATTGCATCTCTTGGTTGCAAAGGATGAACTTGTTTCCACGAGCTCAGACCTCTCCCAGGAAGACATCTGCTTCAGTTCTCTGGGATCTGGCTGGCTCCCTTCACAGGGTCTCCACCCTCATAACTCTCTCTGCCAAAAGGTTCTTTCCACAGAAACCCCAAGGACTGGCATCCCACGGATTTTAGTAATCTACTCCAATCCTTCTTTCCCATTCATGGAGGCTTAGCTGTCCTATCTAAAATAACAACCACCCTCCCCTCCTGCTGCCCTACATACACACTCCCACTCAATCTCCTTCCTTGCCTCCTCTGCTTAAGATGTATTGCTATTTCTTCTCCATTCTGCTTCACTCTGTTGTCTCTCTGCCCTTCTGGAATGTTCATATTAAGAAGCAGGAACCAATGTCTGCATTTACTGCTATTTCCCTAGTTCTTAGACAAGTGCCTGCCTTGATGCCTAACAGATACTTAATAAAAAGCTTATTGAATAAGTGCACTGATCTGGGCTGCAGAGGCAAACAAGGATATCCTGGGGGAAAAAATTAACATGTCCAAGTTATTCCCTTTGCTAAAATCACAACCAGAGCTCCCAGCAACAAGAGGGCAGGCAACACACACCCAAGTGATGGAATCACCGTCCACAGCCTTCAGGAATTGTTGGAATTGTCTTTGTGGTTTGACAACAAGCTACTGCTACTTCACCCCAACCTCATCCCCAAGTTTTGTTTTGTTTTGTTTTTGCCCAGGGTAGTGCAGATTTTGTCTCAGAAGATAAGGTAATCATCTGTTTGCCCTCAAGGTAGTTTTGTCTCCTCCAGCAGATAGGATTTGTGACCAAAATCTCCTGGGGAGAAACACTCATGTTTTTAAAAAAGCAAGGCAGGCTGGGAAGTTTGGCCTAATGGTAGAGTGCTTGCCTAGTATGCATGAAGCCCTGGGTTCGATTCCTTGGTACCGCATAAACAGAAAAAGACAGAAGTGGCATTGTGGCTCAAGTGGTAGAGTGCTAGCCTTGAACAACAAAAAAAGACTCTGTACAGGATAGTTATATAGGTTTAATTTTAGGATGGCCTTCTAAAATAAATACTATCATTTTTCAGATAATGAAACTTAGTGAGTGCATCTGGGATTTGAACCCAGGCTATCTGGCTCAAGGGCTAGACCACTTTGCTGAACTATGGAGTGTGTTGTGCTCTTATAGCTCAGAGATTGTGCTAGATACTCGGTAAGGTAATTGAGAATGCAGACCTGCGTACACAGAATGAGTTCAGTCCAGATTCCTCCACTTGCTAGTTCCATGGAAGTCCTTCCGTCTCTCATCTCTAAATTAGAGCTTATAATAGGAATCTGTTCACGAAGTGACAGTGAGAGTCACGTGGCATCGAACAGTGCCACGTGCCAGAACAAAATGAGGGTAGATATGTTATCGTTGTCTCAAGTAATCTTCATAAGAACCTTGGGAAAGATGTGTTATTCCATTTTACTGATCTGTAAATGGAGACTCTAAAAGGTATATAATCTGCCAAGGTCTTATGCTTAGTAAGAGGCGAGGCTGGAAGAAGGGGATAGAGAGAAGAGAGAGAAAAGGAAGGAGAAAGAGGAGAGGCAGGTTCTAAGTGAGATAAAGGAGGAAATGTAAGAAAAAAGCAAGAAGAGCCTGTTAGGTGGAGAATACTCTGGTGTCATTTGAGGAGGCCTCAGGGTTTGAGTGATGACTGTTCGTAATGGTGTAAAGGTGAAGTGTCCTCGTGAGCTCGCCTTTGCTACAAGCTGCTTCCCATAGTAACACATGAGCAAGTCTGGACTCTTACCAAATCTCTTAAGGAATTATTTATCCCGTAGGCTTGATAGCTCAGCGCACAAACCACAAGTGGAGTCGAAGGAAACCACTCCTCGTATTTCACATTCAGTCTTAGCCTCTGCTCCTTCCAGAGTCTCCAGACTGGCGCATTGTGGTCTCACTTACCCAGTGTAAATTACTGCATAAACATGAAACGAGAAGTTTTACTACCTTTGGTGTGTCCAATCACTGACACAATTATTTATGAATCTGAAATTTAACTCTAAGAGCAACGTCTTTGGAATGATATAAAAATGCTGCATAAATTATAATATGTATTCACTTAGCTATGATTAATTTATTTCTGCTATAATGAACTACCATAGAAGCTTCAAATAGAACAAGTTTATCTTAGGCTGGGAGTTTGGCCTAGTGGTAGAGTGCTTGCCTAGCATGCATGAAGACTGGGGTTTGATTCCTTGGTCCCACATACATAGAAAAAAAAAAAAAAGCGGCTGGGAATTTGGCCTAGTGGTTAAAGTGCTTGCCTAGCATGCACAAAGACCCAGGTTCGATTCCTTGGTACCACATACATACAAAAAAAAAAAAAAGCTGGAAGTGGTGCTGAGGCTCAAGTGGTAGAGCTCTAGCCTTGAAAAAGTCCAAGGACAGTGCTCAGGCCCTGAGCCAAAGCCCAGGACTGACAAAAAAAAGAAAAAAAAGAAAAAAAAAAGCCAAAAGTGGTGCTGAGGCTCAAGTGCTAGAGCGCTAGCCTTGAAAAAGTCCAAGGACAGTGCTCAGGCCCTGAGCTCAAGCCCAGGACTGGCAAACAAGTTTATCTCACCTTTCTGGAGGTTATAAATTTTAAAGAGGTCAGTAAATACAGGTGACAAGAGGGCTACAGTCCTTGGGCAAACTCTAAATGGGACAAAAGAAAAAAATGTAAGAAGAGCCTTCTCAGAACCACACTGTAATGAATCTATTTCTTGGCCTTTTCCAGTTACTTGAAGCCACCTGCATTTTCTGGCTCCGGGTGCCTTCCTCCATCCTCAAGGATGGTATCAAAAGCACAAACCTTGCTTCTGTCATCACTTCTGTTACCACATCCCTCATCACATTTGATCTGGCTCTCCTGACTCTTCTTAGAAGAGCCTTGATAGATTGGATCCACATTTTTCCATCTGGCTTATCCAAGATAATCTCTCCATCTCAAGATCCTTCATTGTATCTGCAAAATCTGCCATATAAAGTCTTCACAGTTCTGAGGCTTAGAACATGGATATCAGAGACGAGTGTCTCAAAAATTTGTCTGCCTGGCCTGGAGGTAAACTGTGATCCTCAGATCTCACCCTCCTGGGTAGCTAAGGTTATAGGCTCCTGGCCCTGTTATTTGATTTTCTTAGACCTTTTTTCAGGGTGGGGGGTCATGGGGCTTGAACTCTGGCTTGGGTGCTGTCCCTGAGCTCTTCAGCTCAAGTCTACCACCCTACCCTGGAGCCACAGCCCCACCTCCCATTTTTTCTAGAGATTAATTGGAGATAAGTCTCTCTCAGCTTTGTATTGCCCGGGCTGGCTTTGAACCGTCATCCTCAGATCTCAGCCTCCTGAGTAGCTAGGATTTCAGCTATGGGCCACCGACCGGCTTATTTATTTATTTATTTTTTAACTAAAAGCAAAGCTCTCAAATGGGCAATGCATCATTTATAGATTTTTTTTGGGGGGGTTGGGGAGGAATGTAGCCTAGTGATAGAGTGCTTGCCTAGCATGCATGAAGTCCTGGGTTCGAATTCCTTGGTGCCACATAGGAAAAGCCAGAAGTGGTACTCTGGCTCAAGTGGTAGAGTGCTAGTCTTGAGAAAGCTCAAGGACAGTGCCCAGGCCCTGAGTTCATGCCCAAGACTGTTTACGGGAACATTGTCAGATACTTGTATACTTTTCCGACACATATAGGTGGGGAAAAAATGCTGTCAACTGCAATTTTAAGACATCATTGGTTGTAGTTAGGCACTGTGTTCGGAGCAGACATATGAAATCAATATAAACATAGGAACTGGCTCTGGTTCTATTCACTAGTAAACCACTCATTTATACCCCATTTTAAATTTATCTTGTACAGTTCTTTATCCTTCTTCTCATTTATCCACTCAATAACAGCTCCAGTTCCTGTAAAATCAATTCCAAATGGGGTAGCATGGCATATTTAACATTTTGTATCGTCTCCTCCATCATTACCCTCAAATTTTTATACTACCCTGGGATCTGTTTCCTTCAATTCTGTCCATCTTAATTTTATTCCAAAAATTTTTACTCTTTCTTTGGAATATGTATTGTTCCCCTGAGTATTTAATTGTTATGCATTATAATTGATGTTTTGCAAATGTCTCCTAGCCAAAAGTTCTTTAAAGAAAAAGCCATTTTATCTTGAAACTACCTACATCTTATAGTAGTCTCATAACATACCAGATTTAGCTTAATAGTTTCAGACACAGTCATGCGATATTTTGTAATTCTGTTTACACTCCTTTAAAAAAGTATGAAGCATTATTTGTAAATTTGATATTTATAACTACTCATAGGTCTTTATCTCAACTTTGCCATTTTTCATCCACACCACTATCCTTTTTGCCATTCTTGGGGCTTGAACTCAGGGCCTGGGCACTGTCCTGGGCTTTCTCACTTGAACCAGAGCACCATCTCTGGCTTTTTCTGTATATGTGGCTGTGGAATCAAACCCAGGGTTTTGTGCATGCTAGGCAAGCACTCTACCACTAGGCCTTGCTGCTGGTCCCACCATATTCTTTTTTGGGGTTGGTCTTGGGACTTGAACTCTGAGCTTGGGCACTGACCCTAGAATCTTCAGCTCGAGGGTAGTGCTCTACCACTTTGAACCACAGCACCACTGTTTTCCAGTGATAAATTGGTCTTACAGACTGGGCTTGGCTTTGATCCTGATCTCAGCCTCCTGAGTAGCTAGGATTACAGGTGTAAGCCACTGGTGCCCAGCTAGCTGTCTGTATTTTTTTTTAATTGTATCATTGGGGACTATCCCTTTTAAACAGCAATTTCCCTTTCAACACCCAAAACCCACTTATTTCTCATAACCCACCCTGATCCAGGAGAGGCCACATGCACAGAACCAAGTAGGTATTAAAATTAGTTTATTTTTCTACTTAACTCTTTAATAAATGAGAAGGAAACACAGTAGTCTGTCTCATATAGAACATTTATAATACATAACGATCCATAAAGCCTCATGGTGAGGTAGGAACAGCTTTGGAAAATAACACAGTCATAAAACGTACAAAAGGTTAGGAAAAATGTTGTAGCACTAGACATTTTATCTGCATCTGCACTGAGATGATAGCTGCATTTAACTGCACGGAATCGAGCCCAGAAGATGGGCCACAGCAGACACAACAACACACCAGGGAGGTTTCTAAAGAATCACAGAATACACTGATATACACTTCATTGTGCTGTTTCAAGGCAGAACCATAACATGGCAATTGGTGTCATTTTATACATAAACACACATGAATTGTATGTTACATTCCCATCAGCATCTTATGCCAAAGACACTGAACCTTTAAAAATTTTTGGTTTAAAAGTTTAAATTCAATAACATACAAAAAGCTCTTGTGCCAGTGGAAATGACTGCTAAAATATTCCAGAGCTTGTTAGTAAAGCAAAATAGCATTGCCACATTTCGGTAGAGCTACATCAAAATAGTGCTATTACAACTCCCGTTTCAGAGACAGTGAAACACTGTATGACAGTTTTAATTTAAAAAAAAAAAACAACAACAACACACAAAAAGCCCTCCACCACCTCCAAGACTTTAACACTGTTTTATCACTTAACTGAAACTCAGCATTAAAATAAATATTTTTATGTTGTAGAATTTTTTTCCATATCTGTGTGATTGTTTTAAGACAGCAGGTTAATGACATTTATCACTCAAATGATAACCAGCTACAAAACAGTAGAAGTCTTCAATACCAGTTACCCTACTAAATACTTCACATTAGGCTCCATAGGTCTTTTCCCTCAAAACTTTGAAATTAACTGAGAATGCTAACAAGACACAAACATGTTAATTCACATAGCCTTCCACCTACTGTCCCTTTCCAAGGTGCACTTGACAGAAATTTTTCCTATTCAAATTACATACCTTAGGATATACTTATTCAGCATTTTGTTTTCTAAAATGCTAAAATACATACTGCAAAAACTTTCAGGATTTTGTTTTCCAGGCTCTAGTCCATATTTTTACAATTGTAGATATACTCCTCTGGAGAAGAAGAAACAGTCATGCCAGCTACAAGCTGACAAGGGAGAAGTAAATCTCTTACTAAGGCTGCATTTGGCTTGGAAAAATTTCTGGTGGGTTTTCTGGAGGGTGCATGCAACGTAGCACCCTCGTTCTCAATAAACTTAAAAGAGATTGCAGACGTTTCCTAAATGCATATTCTACACTGATCTTGCTCAAATATGAACGAGGTGACAGGAAAGATGTGATTCCTCAAACTGATGCAGTGTTGTTAAACAGCATATTTGAACAATAGGATTAAGTCTCCAAAGAATTCAGGGTATGTCCCTTATTTTCTCTCAAGAAGCTATTTTGGAAAAGACAAATTTTTTACAAAAACACTTAAATAGAACAGTATGCCTTTTTTTCCCCCTTAAAGATAATGCTAATAGCTAAAAATGGGTTAGAAAGTGCATTGTAAAGAAATAAATAATTCTCTGCTAAAACTCAAAAGGTGAAGTCAGTGCCCACTGATTTTGCAATGACAAAGTCCTTTCAAAATAAGAAGCTCCTATGGTACCACTGTTCCATGTAAGCTACTTAAGAGTAAGAAAGTGAAATAACTAAAACCTCAATGCTATCATCTAAGCACTTTTGAAAAAGAAAACACAGCCCTTGTTCCATGCTTCTATGCCATTTCTAAAAATTCTTACTCTGATGTCTTATACTTGGGTGTTAACTTAAACAGCATTTGTAAAGAAAACCCCATTGGATGTAATACATTTACTAGTTATCCTATATATTGTATCATTGCTGAAATGTTTACATAACATTGTTTTAAGATCTTAAAACATTCTGTAAAATGTTAACTTAGGAATGTGCATGATACAGTACAATTTGCAGCTCTCAGTTTTCCAGATAGATCCCTCAAATCTCATATTTAAAAACCAAAAAACCCAAACCTTTCTGTAAAACTCAAAGTAACTAGCAGTTAAAGAATTACACAATACTAAGTAAGAGCATCAAAAGATCAAGGTGTATATTGCAAATTGGCAGGTTATGGTTTTGGCCCATTATAGTAAATCCAAGTTTACAAACTACATTCCTAAAATTACCCTTCGCAATGGAAAAATTGACTGTTCTTAAATAGGCCCATTGCCAGCAATAGGCTGATACCAGGGGAAAAACACACCATTTACCACAAAAAGATCATCCCTTTAAAAAGTAACTGTATTCCAACACTTTCATCTTAAGACCTATTAAGCAATGCATTATTTCAAACCCCAAAAAGGTAGCCTTCCCAAAAGTAGTAAGCTATAAAAGTTACTCAAGTAGTCAGAATACCTTGCTTCTAGAAAAATAGAGCTATACATGATAACTGACATTAATATCCATTCTTTTGAGGACAAAAATCTACACTTTCTTCACAAAGCATAACCCTTTGCTATCAAGAAAAATATAACTTAAATACTCTTAAATATTTGTGTGGGATTTGACATCTATAGCAATAATGAAATAGCCAAGAATAATTTTCTGCATAGATATTGTGATATCCTGCAGAATAGTCCACTGATGGAAGAACTAAGCAATGTCAAGACACAATGACTTGTAGAAGCTTAATTTTCTTTCTTAATTATTTTGTTTTCTAAGAACTTAACATCCAAATTTCATTAACCATCTGATATTCTTTTCTCTCAAGTCAGTGGCTCCTGGCACATCACAAGCATTCTCATTGTGCTTGAAAAGCTGTTTAAATCTATTCACGATTACACATCATGAAATGACTTTTTGACTGATATCTTATTCGTTAACACAATTTAGAAGATTATATTAAAAGTTGCCTTTAGCAGGCTAAGTCAACATTCTTAAAAATATTTGGATGTTTGTGAGTAATCTTTCAGTTGTTTCTAATAACAGTCTTTCTAAGACAGTAATGCTGGTGAACATGTCCATGTTTTAGACCAACTTTGGTAGACTAAAAAAAGTTGAAAATCTCAAAATAGTTTCAAGTTGTAGTCTGAATATTAACATAATAATCGAAATAATGAGTTTAGTAAACTTTCTTCCCTGCTCTTATTCCTTACATGCCCTATTATGTGTAAACTATAATTGTTTATTATGTCAGTTTCTTAGATTAATACTCAGAAATATGGAATACAGAACATAGCTAATCTTATTTCCCGGAATAGTCATGAGTCACTCTTAAAATATTCTGCCATTATGCTATATAATGATCTCAAAGGACAAGTAAATATTACCTAAAATGTTAAAGGAAACAAACTTGTTGATGATTTCAAAGGTCTACCAATTATAAGTCTCTAAAGAATAACAATGGGGGGAAAGAAAAGCAAAGATATTCCAGTAACAATTTTATTTATCCCCCTAATTTTTTTAGCATAGGAAAACCAGAAATCAAATGTCATTATGCCATATAAAGGTTTATACTTACTTTAAACAAAAATGTAACAAAGTGTTAAAACTGGCTTTCAAAACTGTTACACATAGCTGTGCTCTGCACTAGTAATCACAAAGTTGTAATATGTTCTTACAAAAATAGAATTAACCTGTGTGACCAGACAAGGACTTCAATTACACTACTTGGCAAACTTAGAATTTCAATGGAGTCTTTTTCCTCTTGCAGTTTTAAGCAAAAGTCAAATATCACATCTTTTTCAAGACTCACAAAGATGATTCAGGTTGTTTGTTTGGCACTTTTTTAATCTCTATCACAACAGCAGGGATGCCTTCAGATTTAGTCCTCTTGGGCTTCTTCTCTAGATTGTCACTAAGTTCTAAACAAGAAATGCTAACTGCTGGGGACTTTTCTGCATCCTTTCCCGAAAGGGCTTGTGGCCGTGACCCACAACATTGCTTCAAAGCACACTGAGTTCTGCAGGCAAGTTCACACGGGACCACACCTGACTTAGAACCTACACTAGCAAATTCAGGCTGAATGGTAGTAGCATGAATTCCGTGATTATGAAAAACGTCTTTAATGGTTTTAGCCACCTGCATGTATGATGCTGGGTCTTCACATTTTATGTGAGCAGTGGCAATTATTCTGCTTCCAGCAAGTTGCCAAACATGTAATTCATGAACTTCCTCAACTCCTTCAACAGCTCGAAGTTCTTTTAACAAATTTCGGATATCGATCTGTTTAGGAACAGTTTGTAGAAGAATAAGAGCAGATTCCTTAAGTAATGGATAAGTTGTGTAAAGAAGTATACAAACCATTACAATACAAAGAGTTGGATCTAAATACAGCACCCAGCAGGGACCAACCTCATGAACTGGTGCATAAGTATTATTCATTTTTTCTACAAACATTTGGCAGGGATCAGAGGAACACGGGTTCACACAAAAGTCTGTTTCAGAACAACCTTTCCAAGAAGAGTAAAAGACCAAGGCATTTACTACTACAATCACTGAACCCAAAGCATCTCCGAGGACATGCAGAAAAACTCCACGCATGTTGAGTTGTCCAGCCCTGTCTTCTTCTTCCAGTTCCATGCGCTCAGGTTCTCCAATAAGATTCCCATTCACTTGTACTTCCACTGAATCATCATTTCTGGGTTTTTCTGGATCTACAAATAAAAAAGATACATACCAATTCAAAGCATCTAGATAAACATGTATCTTGTTCCATCCCTTTCAAGTGAGAAAGGTAAAAAAAAAAATTTTTTCATAAAGCACAATAAAAGCATGCTCAGAGAAATGTAATAAAAGCTGATACTCTGGGAACAGGGCTAGCTTTCCTCCACCCTCTACTCCCTCTCCTTCCCAAAAAAGAAAATAAAAAGTATCTTTTCTGAGGGAACCTGATCATGTGGATATGCTGCTGCATTCTTTTTCAACTATACAAGGAAAATATGAATTTGAAGACTATCATTCATTAAATATAGCTGTCTACTAATTAGTCTACTAACAGAAAATGCCTGACACTGAACTCTGTCACTTATGTTGATTGAGAATAAAACCAATTTTAAACATTTATCATGAACATAAATCAGCAGTCAAGGATATTATTAGTAAAATTGTAACTAGTAAAATGATTACCACCTACTCTAAAAGCTTTTAAGTCCAAAGTATTGATCTCTTAAAGGAATTGCACTACATATGGGAGGTAGCTTAATTTGCTTTGGAATAATGCCCTGCCAACCTAAATCAGAAGAAACCCACCTACTATTAATTAAGGCTTTTCAAGGTACAAGTTGCACTTCACTAACAGGAAATTTATGATACTTGGGTATGACAACTAGACAAACACAAGTGGGACAAAACGGAACAAACCAGAAACTACTTTTAACATCCGAGTTTGGGTTGTAATAATTCTTTTTCATATTTCCCAACATTTACTCCCCAGATTTCTATTAAGAGCATTCTAAACATTTTCAGAACGAAATGAACTCGTATGAGAAAATATATGACACCAATACATTACCATCACTTATTATTTTAGCACCATTAGAAAAATCCTAGAGAAGTAAACGTTAAACATGCCCAGACAGATCCCTAAAGCCTATGATTTTTAGGGATTAGGGGACAATTAACTGGAAACATGCACTGCTGTTCATAAAGGAAACCTTTAACCAGGGTTTATAGGCTCTGAATACACCACCACGAAACTTGTTCAACGTGCCTAAGCGCTACTTTAGCAGAGTTAAGGTTTCCAACATCCCCCAAACTAAAGATGATGGGGGTGGATGGGGGATGGGGGCGGGGAGAAGGGATGGTCGGTTTCCCCAGAACGAAAATTGGGAAGCATTTCTAATCCCAACAGACCCCGAAACGCTCAGATTCAGTGCTGGCCACACAAACCAGGACGGCTTAGAAGCCAGCCAAGTGCGATGAGGTGGGCAGCCAGGAGGTGACAGTCGCCTCCGGACCCTTCCTCCTACCAGCAGACCCTAGGCCTCCAGACTCAGATACCCCAGACGCCCCCCCCCACCCCCGCCCGGCTCCTCCCCGCCTCGGCTGGCTCCGGGTGCGGGGCGTGGTGGGAGGCGGCGGGCGGCGCGCGGCGGGCAGCAGGGGGCGTGCGGGCCGCCCCGCCCCGGGCCGAGCGGGAGGGTCCCCGACTCCCAGAGGTCCCGGGGCCAACCACCTGCGGCGGACGCCGCCCCCCCGCTCCCCGCTCACCTGCTGGGTCTAGTTTCATCCCGTTGGAGTTGCTGGCGTTGGCCACCAGGGTGTTGGTCTCCTCCTGGTCCGGCCCGGGCTCGCCAGGCGCCGCGTTGCCCTCGTCGTCCCCGGTCCGGCTGGTCTTGACCCGGCTGGCCTTGGGGAGGCCGTGGCTGTGGCCGTGGCCCCCGTGCGAGTGGCCGTGGCCGCCGTCCTGGCCGAAGCCGCTGTGGTGGTGGAAGAGGCAGAGCCCCAGCACGTTGACCATCAGCCCGGCCACGCCGACCCCGAGGACGATCAGCGGCTGCTGCATCTCGTGCGGCTCGATGAAGCGCTCGATGGCCTCGAGCAGGATGGCGAAGCAGAGGCCGGTCAGGAAGATGGCGTTCACCAGGGCCCCCATCACCTCGGCCCGGATCCAGCCGAACGTGTTCTTCTGGGTGGCGTGGGTCCGGCGGGCGAAGCGCTCGGCCACCAGCGCCACCACGAGCGCCAGCACGTCCGACAGCATGTGGAAGGAGTCGGAGAGCATGGCGAGCGACTCCGTCACCCGGCTCACCACCACCTCCAGCACCATGAACATGAAGGTCAGCATCAGCATGCACACCAGCCGGCCGCGGTTGCGCCCCCAGCACCCCATGGCGGCTGCCCGGGGCGCCCCGCACCCGAGGGGAGACCGCGGAGGGACCCCGCGCCGGCCCCGGAGGCGCCGGTCCTACGAGCGGACGCCGAGGCCCGGCGCGGCCCCCACACCGGCGGCGGGGCGGAGGCGGCGGCAACGGTGGCGGCGGGGAGCCGCGGCTCGCGGAGCCCGAACAGGAGCCGGAGCGGGCGGACTGCGGGGCGAGGGCGGCTGGGAGCTCCGCGCCGAGAAGGCTCGGAGCATCTGAGGGCTCTCGTTACCGGTCTCCTCCGCGGCGGCTGGACTGAGGAGCTTACGGCTGAGGCGCTAAAAAAGGCGGCGGTGACGGCGGCTGCACTCGGCCCGGTCTCCGGCGCCTTCTTCGCCGCCACCCCCCGCCCGCCTTTGCAGACGGTTTACAAAAAAACTTTGCTTTGCACTCGGAACCCCCGTTTTCACACGGACCCGAGCGTGACAAGGCCCCAGGCGCCCCGCCCTCCAGGCTCGGCACGCTTTCCCATTGGCCAGGATGCCCTCACGACAGCCGGCGCGTCCCGCCCAGCTTCGATCGCTATTGGGTAAAACAGCAGAAGGGGCGGGAGCGGGCGGGGTCTAGGGTGTAACTGATGGAGGCGGGGCCTTTCCCTCCGGGAGCGGGGCGTGGGCCGGGGGCCGTGGCCGGGTGCAGCGGCGGGCGTCGTGGGGGGAGGGTCGAGGTCGCGGGCCGCGTGCAGCGCGGTGGGGGGAGGGGCGGGGCGCGGGCGGGCCGGGGCCTCCGGCTGAAGCGGTGCCCTGGCTTCCCGCGCCGCGGGCCCGGGAGGTGGGGGGGGGGGCGGCCCCTGCACACCTGCGCGGCGGGGCTGCCGACAGACTTTGATCCTCCGAGTCGCGTCCACGTGGGGGCGAGCGGCGCGGCGGCGCGGCGGCCGGGTGACAGCTCGGCGGCCTGGGAGGGGCGGGGAGGGGAGCGGGGCCTGCGGGAGAGCCGTAGGGCGCGCCTCCCTCCGGTCCCAGGAGCCGGGCGTGAGGCCCGCGGGCTCCTGAACAAGTTGTGGCTGCTAAACTCTGGTAACTGACTCCGCACCTCCGCCGGGCATCAGCCCCGGCCAGGGTCCCAACCCGGTGTGTCAGTGTTTGGAGATCCCATCACCGTGTCCCCAGGTAACCTTGGGTAGAGGTGGGTATTTCTGCCACTGATTCTCCAAGGGCAGCTTAGGGCCCAGACTCCAGGTGAGTGACTCCGGGCTAGCCCCCCTCGCCTCGCTACACCTGTTTCTTCACCTAGATAGTTAAGAATCCGCCAAGTGGAACTCGTAGGAGTCCATCTAACCCCGAAATTCCATTGCTCTATGATTTCACACTATTTATAGACTACAAACAGCAGAACCCTGTGCTGGCTGCTGGCGGGGGGGAGGGCAGCAAGAATTCAGAAAGCACTCTCTCCGATTGGACGTTCATTTTCATGATGAAATACTCCTGACAAGCTAGCAACACCAGATTGAGTGCAATATATATATATACATATATATACACATATATATACATACATATGATGTGTGTGTATGTGTATTGTAGGCATACATGCATATAGGTTGAGTGGGGATTAATCTGGAACTGATTTTTCTGATTCAAGGTCTCCTGAATCATTTAAGGGTGGCCTAAGCTGAACCCCAAGTGCCTTAACACAGCCTTTGAAGGGCCTTCCCCTCTCCCCCCACCTCTCTTATAACTGATATATAAGGCTTGTGTGGAATTATGTTATTTTGAGGTTCTTTTTTTTTTTTTTTTCTGGCCAGTCCTGGGCTTGAGCTCAGGGCCTGAACACTGTCTTTGGGCTTTCTCAAGTCTAGAGCTCTGTTACTTGAGCCACAACACTTCCGGCTGTTTTTTTTTTTTTCTTGTGGGTCCTGGGGCTTGAACTTGGCCTGGGCACTGTCCTTGAGCTCTTCAGCTCAAGGCTACCACCCTACTCTTGAGCAAAGCCCCACTTCCCTTTTTCTAGCGATTAATTGGAGAGAAGAGTCTCTGGTCCTTTTGTATCCAGTCTGGCTTTGAACCTTGATCCTTAGATCTCAGCCTCCTGAGTAGCTAGGATTACAGGCCTGAGCCACCATGCCAAACACTTCCAGCTTTTTCTATGTGTGTGGTACCTAGGAATCGAACCCAGGTCTTCAAGTGTGCTAGGCAAGCACTAGGCCAAACTCCTGGCCCGCAGGGTGCTTGCTTGCTTGCTTGCTTGCCTGCCTGCCTGCCTGCCTGCCTGCCTGCCTGCCTGCCTGCCTTCCTTCCTTCCTTCCTTCCTTCCTTCCTTCCTTCCTTCCTTCCTTCCTTCCTTCTTTTTCTTCTTTCCTTCCTTCCTTTCTTTCTTTCTTTCTTTCTTTCTTTCTTTCTTTCTTTCTTTCTTTCTTTCTTTCTTTCTTTCTGCCTTTCCTGGGCCTTAAACTTGTGGCCTAGGTGCCATCCCTGAGCTTCTTTTGCTCAAGGCTAGTGCTCTACCACTTTGAATTACACATTACTTCAATTTTTTCTGAGTTGTTTATTGGGAGCTAAGAGTCTCACAGTTTCCTGCCCAGGCTGGCTTCGAACTATCAGATATCAGCCTCCTGTGCAGCTAGAATTAGAGGCATGAGCCACCCGTCTAGCTAGGTATTTTTATTTCTACTTTGTATTTTTTTATTTTAAAATATTTTCATTTCTACTTTTTCCTCATGTGTACATGATTTATTTCTCATTTCCCCATCCAGACTGAAGCACTGGATTTTATCTTCTGCTTTTATTTTTCTGGCGTAGAAAGCATGAAGGAAAGTTTCCAACACTGCACTGTAATCCTAGCCACTCAGAGGATCTGAAGATCATGGTTTGAAGCCAGCCAGGGCTGCAAAGCCCAAGAGACTCTTACTTCCAATGGATAATAGAAATAGCTAATGTGAGGTTGTGGCTCAAATGGTAGAGTGCTAGCCTTGAATGAACAATAAAGGAGCCCAGGGGCAGGGTCCAAGCCCCAGAGATCAAGTCCCAGGATCCTCAAAAAAGTGGGGGAGGGTGTATGAGTGTACCTTAGTTGGAAGCCCTGGATTCAGATCCCTTTAACATTGGTGGTCAAGTGGCAATTTCCCCCTGACCACATATAAATATAGCTTTAAACCTCCTTCCAACCAGTACCTTTTAGGTAGCAATTTGGAAGCTGGTTGTGGTTTAAAATATCCTCGAATCCTTATAGGACTGATAAGAGGCAGTTGGCTAACCATTTTGCCTCTGGCTAGAGGTTGCCATGTGTGGCCCTTTATTTAAAATAAATTCTTCCACACATAAGAATTTTATACCCAAAGAAGAACAGACACAAAAGACAAGCATGGGCCACAAACAAGGTAGCAATTTTTAACTCCTGAACTGATAGCTGTTTAGACTTACTTAAAAGGTTTCATACTACAGCTACTTAAGAGACCCTCCTTGTCTATACCTTTGAATCATTTCCCTGGTAACTTGCTGTGTTCCTTCATGACTGGGTGGAGATGGGTAGGGGTGAGGCAGGACTTAGTTCAGGAAATAGGAATCGGATCCCAGAACTCTAGAGACAGTAACACCTCTTACACAGCAGCAAAACATTTCAAACTTGGCTTCTCCTTAGCATTTTGTCGGCAAAGCACCTTAGTAAGCTTGACTCGAGATTTTCTTTTTTTCTCATTGGCCCAGCAATTTTAACACCATCCAAGTAAATTAAAATGAAGGTAAGCCACACCATTCACAATACCCATCGAGGTTTCCGTCCCTGGTGGAATAAAATGCTTTAGCTTTTTCCCCCTACTTTTGGAGAAACCTTCTGGTAATTTGCTTAGCATCCAAACAGATTAAACTCATCATACCTTAATGATGGGGAAATAAGACTCTTCTTGGAAAAAGACTGCCAATTTAAATACAAGTCAAAGGAATAACACTTTCTATAATCTCATCTCTCTGAATGTCTGCTGTCTGTGAAAGGTAGGAAGAACATTGTAGAATTCTTGTAAAAGCCACCAAACAAACATCTCTGAATTTTAGTGATCAAAAAACAGTGTCTTAAGTTGTGGCTTATTTTATAGACAGAAGAGCAAAACGGCAGGAAAACTAGATTGTTGATAATGTATCACATCTAATGCTAAAGCTGGAAAAACTGATGGGAAAATTAGGCTTTGATTTTTAGTTTTTCATCTTTCAGAATGAACTTGAATAATGATTGCAGATATGAACTGAAATCTCTAGCAACAACATGAATGCCAAGACTGTATATATATATATAGCTGTTCCCAGAGGAAAGGGCACTAGAACAAAGAATAAACAAGTAACAATGTAGTAATAAAACCCAGAAACAGTACAAAAGGTCTCAGAGGCATAAGGAAAACTACATGAAAGAAACCCTCAAAGCAGGAAGCCCTCTGGAAGGAAAGGGGCAAACAGCAATAATGTGAAGAATAGAATGTATTAAATAAGCCCAGGTCAGAGCCAGGCTTTTTTTTTTTTGGTGGGTCATGGGGCTTAAACTCGGCCTGGGCGCTGTCCCTGAGCTCTTCAGTCCAAGGCTACCACCCTACCCTTGAGCCAAGCCCCACTTCCTGTTTTTTAGAGGTTAATTGGAGATAAGAGTCTCAGGTCCTTTTGTGCCTGGGCTGGCTTTGAACCTTGATCCTCAGATCTCAGCCTCCTGAGTAGTTAGGGTTACTGGCATGAGCCACTGCGCCAGGCTGGGGCCTGGCTGTTTGTTTGTTCGTTAGGCTAGATAATGGCAGGTGACCATTAGCACCAAAAGGAAATGCTTCTCATGGATATTAAAAATCAGATTTATGGCTGGGGTGCCTTAACTCAGGCCACAGCAACATTTCCAGCTTTTTGTTGGTTGATGGGAGATAAGAATCTCACGGACTTTCCTGCTTTCCGCTGGCTTTGAATTAGGTCCTCAAATCTCAACATCCTAAGTAGCTAGGATTACAGACATGAACATTGGCACCCAACATCTTTGGGTTTTTTGTTTTTGAGATAAGATTGTTTTGCCCAGGCCAATCTGGGCAGTGAGCCTCCTGTGTAGCTTCCTGTATAGCCAGAACAGCATATGCCTGACACCATGTCTATTGAGGATGGAATCTCAGACTTTTCGGGTGGGGGAGGGGGATGGTTTGGTCTTAAACTGTGATCCTTCTGACCTCTGCTGCTATAGCTAAAATTGTATATTTGAGCCAGTCTGAAAAGCCCATTTTTTATTTTATTTTTTAATATTTTTATTGTAATTAATAGAAGGGTTACATTATATTCACCAGATAGAAGGTGCATAACTTCACAAACACTGATACCCTTTCTCATGACATGAAAAGCCTATTTTTAAGACCCTGTAAGTTGTCTATAAAATGACACTAATTCATGAAAGACATGAATTTTAGGATAATCAAAAGTTCATGAGACGTGCCCTTAAAAGTTAACCGTGTGCTTCACTTGCACTTCTTTTTAGGGAGGGGTTGGAATTACGAGGATAGAAGGTGGAGTGACCTGTTTGGTATTTTGAGGTGGTACCTTCTCAGCCACTTATTGGGGCCCACATGAATCTAGGCTGAGTTCTCAGCCAGCAGATTGACTTTTTTTTTTTCTTTTCCATTTCAGCTTCTGAAAATTCATTCATTTGCCAGCCAACTCCCTTCAGCTGACTCCCTTTTACTAGCTAGGGTGAGTGAGCTCATGATTTCCCGGTCTCCTTTGCAATTCCCTATGAGGCAAGGTCTCTGGGAAGCAAGGCTGCATGGGAGAACAAAACCAGATCCCTGAGAGTCAGACCTTTTGTGGGGAGGGCACCTCAGGTCTCTCAGGCTGTCCCCAAATATCTGCCATACCCTCTAGCTACTCTGTGTGGCTGAGCCTGTGATCCTTCAAAACCCAGATCTGGTCATCACAGAAACACATCCTCCACCACACCATCACAGCTGAGACCCTCCAGGCTGCACAGTGCTGGGGGTAGGAGAAATAGTTTTGGCATCTAGCCTTGGCTACAATGTCCCTTCCAGCCTCTTGACATCTCCAACGGACAGAACTAGCTTTCTCTACCACTGTGAATCTCGCCTATGGATGCACTGTTCTCTCCCTGGAGACCTCTTCCTCTTCCCCACAAGAATTCTTACTCCTGTAGCTCAGCTCTCAGTTCAAGGGTCACTTCCTCAGGAATTCTCCCCTAACCCCTCAAAGCTAGGTCAAGTCACAGCAGCACAAGTCCTCTGGACTCATTGCCAGCTCTTTTGTAGTACTTAACAAATATGCAAATTTTACATTAAACTGGGAATTTGGTTAAAGCATTTTCTCACCAGTGTATCCTGAACCTGCCTGGGATTCATTCATCTGTTGAATGAGTGAATGAGAGTCAAACCCATTTCCTCTACAGAGTACAGAAAATACCACACCTCAGTCTTATTAATTAGCTCACCTCTTTCTTCACATTCAGCTCTGTCTTATACAAAGTGAAATTACTTAGACAAAACTGAGATCTACCCTTGGAATCTACCTTGATCACATTCTGGGTTCTCATACTGTTTTCAGAGCAGTACATTTTAGTTGCATGATCCTATGAAGTTTGCAAGGCACATAACTATAGATAATATATTGAAGCTCCACGCAGTTAAGAAGTTTACCTCAGTGCCCCATAGCATGTTTGAGTAAAGAGCTAGGACATGAGAATATGCTTATTTTCCCCTTCATACCCACATTTACAGAGAACAGGCGCAGCCCAGAGCTCAAGATTTCATACACACTAATTAGTGCAAATTCTATAGCTCATCACAGTTTTAAAGTTGCTGGTTCTATGAGTCTCACAGTAATTTGTAATTACTATAAGCACTAAGGGGAGGTGGCCTACTTGTGAGTGATACCACATTAACAGGTCACTTCAATGGCTGATTCTCTAGTGATGTGTTCCCAAATTGGGTCCTATTCACAAAATTCGGCAGGGTGAATTAGATCATTGTTCTGCCAACATTTTTCTCCATTTCTTCCTTTCAGTTTCTTTAATAACCTGAATGTCTTCAAAGGACTTGGTGAAAACACTATCAAGGTTGGTCCAACATTTCTCCTTGCTTGATAGGGACCCAGGTCACCTGAAAAACACATTAAGATGCAGATTCTCATCCAGTCTGTCCACAGTGGGACCCTTGATTTCTGCCAAGCTCCTAGGCAAAATAGGAGGCTCTAGTCCCCAGGCCACATTTTGCATAAATTACTTCTTTCTGTATGTGTGCCAGTAAGTACTAAGATTTGAACTCAGGACTTGAGTGCTGTCTTTGAGCTTTTTTTTTCCCCTCAAGGCTAGTGCCCCAGCTCCACTTCCAGCTTTTTGGTGGTTAATTGAAGATAAGATTCTCATGGACTTCCTTGCTTGGGATGGCTTCTAACCACCATCCTCAGATCTCATCCTCCTGAATAACAAGTTTACATGCATCAGCCATCAGCATTTGGTGGTAAGCTTAAACTTTAAAAAAAAAAGATGATATCAAATTTGTAATTTTTATATTGACATGTATTAAGCTGGCTTCAAGAGTTGGAACTGACTAACTCTCCCTCTCCCTCCCCTCCCCCTTTCCCTCTCTCTCCCTCCTTCTCCCTCTCCCTCTCCTCTTTCTCTCTTTCTCTCCCTCTCCTTGAATTCAGGGCCTAGGCACTGTTCTTGAGCTTTATTTATTTATTTATTTTGCCAGTCCTTGGACTTTCTCAAGGCTAGAGCTCTACCCCTTGAGCCACAGCACCATTTCCGGCTTTTTTTTTTCTACGGATGTGGTACCAAGGAATCAAACCCAGGTCTTCATGCATGCTAGGCAAGCACTCTACCACTAGGCCAAACTCCCGGCCCATGTTTTTGAGCTTTCTTAAGGCTAGCACTCTTTCACTTGAGCCACCAGCAACACTTCTGGCTTTTTCTGTGTATATGGTACTGAAAAATCAAACCCAGGTTTTCCTACATGCTAGACAAGCACTCTGCCACTAGGCTACACTCCCAGCCCCCTTACTGTCTCTTAACCTCCAGACATTGCTCAGTCTCCAAAGTGCTTTTGAAGTGGCCATAATTAAAGCAAAGACAAATCTTAGGAATAATTCTTAAATGGAGAAATGTTGGAGATAAGAGATGGAAGCAGAAAGCAGAGTATGCAGTAAGCAACCTGAATGCATCTATGAAGCATCTAGGAAGACGGAGAGCTATGTCTAACAATGAAAAAGAGAGTCTGGTTCTACATATTGAGATAAAAAGAAGGGTAAAAAGTGGGTGCCAGTGGCTCACGCCTATAATCCTAGCTACTCAGGAGGCTAAGATCTGAGGATCATGGTTCAAAGCCAGCCTGGGCTGATTTTTTTTAATTTTTATTTTGCCAATCCTGGGGCTTGAACTCAGGGCCTAGGCACTGTCCTTGGACACTTTTTGCTCAAGACTAGAGCTCTGTCACTTGAGCCACAGCACCACTTCTAGCTTTTTTTTTCTGTGTATGTGGTACTGAGGAATCAAACCTAAAGCTTCGTGCATGCTAGGGGAGCACTCTACCACTAGGCTATGCTCCCCCCACCATGGGCTAAGATTTTTATCTCCAATAAACTACTCAGAAAAAAAGGCAGAAGTGTAGCTGTGGCTCAAGTAGTAGAGTGTTAGCCTTGAGCACAAAGAGGCTTGTGGACAGCTTCTAGGACTTGAGTTCAAGCCCTAGGATTGGCAAAAAGAGGAGGAAGAAAAGGAAGAGGAAGAGGAGGAGAAAAAAAAGGAGTGGGCCATTAACTATTTCTGTTTCTGAGATCCAAGTCTATGTTACCATTCACAATTTTGTGAGCATTTCCTAGTAAGACTCATTCCCTTCTGTATTCACAGTGCTTTCTGATGAATGGTCCTGCACACTAGTACTCATGCTGCTCTTGCTTAAAAGCGCCAGTAGCTTCCCATTACCCCAACATAAGGCACCGCATCTTATCCAGGCACTTGAAAGCATGTCTATGGTTCTTCCCCAGTCTTTCCAAACTTTTTCCTCACAATTCTTGATTCCTGTTTACCACTCAAATCATCTCACGTGGCAGCTCTTACGTTCTCTAGTGGTTTTATGCCTCCTTTTTCTCAATAGGTTAAAAACAAAAAATTTTTATTTGTTTTTTGTGAATTAGATAACTTAGTATATACAAAATGCTTAAGACAATGTCTAGCCAATGGAAAGACCATGAAAGATGATAAGTTCCCCCTCCAATAACCAATGCTCTTTTATACAGTTTAAGTTAGATAGAGGAGACCATGTGAAGATTTTAGCAGATATTAGAGTGATGCAGCCACAAGCCAAGGAGTGCTAGCAACTACTGCACCTTGGAAGAGGCAAGGAATAAATTCTTGACTCTGGAGGGAATACAGCTCTGCTTGCTATTTGATGTTAGATGTCTGGTCTTCAGAGTTGTGAGGCAATACATTTCTGTTGCTTTTCATCTCTTTGTCACTAACCCTTATCTACCATTCCTTAACTTACCCAACAGACATAAAAAGCTTGACCCTGTGCTGGGCTCATTATATAATTCTCTTTTCCGTATTATTGCTGCTTCCCTCTTTGCTTCCAATAGGCTTCCTGCTTTGAGCATTTCTTTCATAGGAATTTCTTTTATGATCATTTGTTACAGCATCATAAGGAACTGATCCAGGGCCCATTGCATTTTGTCTATTATCAATAAAAACCAAAGCAACCAAAGCACCAATAGCTCATGCTTACAAACCTAGCCACTCAGGAGGTAGAAACTGGGCAGTCCCTAAGACTCTTATCTCCAATTAATCACCAGAAAACCGAAAATGGCGCTGTGGCTCAAGGGGTAGAGTGGTAGCCTTGAGCTGAAGAGCTCAGGGACAGTGCCTGGGCCAAGGGGTTGGGTGGTAGCCTTGAGCTGAAGAGCTCAGGGACAGCTCACAGGCCCAGAGTTCAACTCCCACGACTGACTTAAGAAAAAAAAAAAAGAAAGAAAGAAAGAAAGAAAAAAAATTGGGCCTTTTCGGGCACATCTGCAACAGGAAATGGAAATATGGGAGCTGTGGTCCAGGACAGTCCACACAAAATATAAGACACTATCTGCAAAAGAAGCAGAGCCAAAAAGGGCTGGAGACTTAGCTCAAGTGGCATAGTACCTGCCTAGCAAGCATGAAGACCTGACCTGAGTTCAAACTCCGGCACCACCATAAAAAGCTGGAATTTGAAATCAGGGTTCGTGCTTGCTGAACAGGTACTTTATCATTCTCCACAGATTTGTTACTTACTCCATATTTTCCCAGGCCCTGGTCTGTTTGTCCTTGCCAAAAGTAGCAATTTGTTCTTGGTGTCAACTGTCCTCCCCAACTGCCAGTCCTGATATATTTAAATATAGACTACAGGTGAACAGGTGGCTCCTTCTGCCGGGTAGATGTTAATGAAATAGGCTATAGGCTTGCATCTGGACATCTTTTCCTTCCTCATATAGAGATGTTGGTTTTCTTGGTGTCTTAGTGGAATTGCTGTTATTTGCTCATTTCTGAGCCTGTTTTCCTTGTAATCCTCCAGTGCTAACTTCAGGAAGCCAGCTCCTATGGGTAACCATTGTTCTCAAGATCTCCCCAACCAGGGTTCAAGAACTCAGCACCTGACCACCACTTGTTAGTATAAGGTCTGATTCAAATGTGCAGATGGTACCACATGCTTTCTATTTATGGTTTTTCAGATGCATGATGGCCCAAAAGCTATATGCATTCAGTAGAACGTGAATTTTGATATTTTCCCACAATGCTTTGCAATGGTACTCAGCTACCAGTAAGCTATGTAGTCAAGAACATGTTAAATGCATTTTGTGGTATTTTCAGTTTATGATGAGTTTAGAGGGTGGGTTGGATATGGCCTCAGCATAAAATATGTGTGGAGCCAGGAGTTTGGCCTAGTGGTAGAGTGCTTGCCTAGCATGCACGAAGATCCAGGTTTGATTCCTCAGTACCATATACATAGAAAAAAGCTGGAAGTGGTGCTGTGGCTCAAGTGGTAGAGCTCTAGTCTTGAGAAAAAGTCCAAAGACAGTGCTCAGGCCCTGAGTTCAAGCCCCATGACTGGAAAAAAAAAAAGTGTGTTCTCAAACTTAGAAAAAGTTTCAAGGAACACCCATGTGCCTTTTACCCAGATTTACTTATTGTTAGATTTTACCTCAATTACTTTCATTTTTTTGTACTCTTTCTCTTTGAATGATATGATGGGAAGTTACATACATCATGAGTCTACAACTCTAAATGCCTTGTGTACATGTCTGAGAAATAGGGATGATTTTTTAGGTAAGTACAGTAGATTTATTTTAACTTTATAAAATTATATTAGCATGATCCATATTTCAGTGTGATCCTGTGGTTTAATGCTGTCTTCATAGTATTGTCTACTCTCCAACCCTCCTGTGCAGCACTAATGCCAGATCACGATGCAACTTGTGCCTCTCACCTCTTTTAATTTAGAACATTCCCACGGCTTTTCTTTGTGATTTATGGTGTTGACATTTTTTTTGAGAATACAGTTTCCCTCACCTTTCTTTTCTTTTCTTCTTAAAGCAGACCATACCTATTTTGCATTTGTCTGATGTTTTATTCTCCACTCTTGGCTAGAATATTAAAATCAACATCATGTTCTTCTGGAGGTACCATAGATATCACAATGTCCATTTGTCTCTTGTTAATAATGTATGTTCGTATAAACCCTCCAAAATCTTGCCCAGTTTTTCTATTGCATCATTAATTTTCCTTTTGCACTAGTAAACACATAGTGTAAAGGGAAATATCTTTGGGGAGTTACTTTTAAAACCATGCAGATACCTTGTTCATCAACATCTCCTCGCTATGATTTGACATTCCACAATAGATTCGGCATCCCAAATACTTTTACTATAATGTTTATTAAGATATTTTTCTTGCTCTACAGTTCCTTCTATGTTTCCAGTCAGTTTCAGTATTCTACCTTCCCTTCTCCCTATTTATTTTCCTATTATCAGTAGATTTTCATAAGTTCCCATTTCTTCATGTCTTGGAGTTCATTCCTGTTCTCAACTTGGGGATTGAATTTATCCTAGGTTGCCAGCAGGATCTCCTTTGAGTCAGCTCTGATGTAAGATAGCTATTTAAGGAATGTTTCTAGATTTTAACTGAATTATAAAATACAAGATGTTCGCAGTTCTTCTGTGTACCCCAGAATAACAGAAGAGTCACGTGGTACAGTAGTTAAAGGTTTGAGATTCAGACAAATCTGTTCAACTTTGGTTTTTCTGTGTCCTACAATGTCTCTGAGGGAGTTGATTTATCCTCTCTTTACCTCTATTCCCTCATGAAAGGATGATAATATTAGAATCTACCTCACTTAGTTGTCATAAGGACTAAATGAGATAATGTCTAGGAGCTGTTTAGTGGAGAAACCAGCATGTAGGTACTTGGTAAATGTGAACTGGTGCCATATTGTAGTTTCCTGTGTACATAATCTGGTTTGTTTCAATTATTGTTAATTCCTCTCCTTCTCCACCTCCTCCTCCATCCTTTGTCTATCAAGGGGCTTAAACTCAGGGTCTAGGTACTGTTTCTGAGTTCTTCAGCTCAAAAACTACTACTCTACCATTTTGAGTGACAGTACTACTTCTGGTTTTCTGGTAGTTAATTGGAGATAAGAATCTCATGGCCTTTTCATGCTCAGTCTGGCTTTGAACCCCGATCCTCAGATCTCAGCCTTCTGAGTAGACTGGATTACAGGCGTGAGCCACCACACCTGGCTGTTAATACTTCTTGTAGCTAGTAGGCACCATCCAAAAGGCACCCAAATTCTTCAGCCTGCCCTTTTACATTACAGTTCAATTAACTGAATTGTTGGATATTGTGGGGATCGAGGAACTGCTTTATTGTTGAGAACCAGTGGTTTGAGGTCCTGGGGTGAGTTTTGTTTTGTTTTGTTTTTTATGGTTTTAGTCATCAGAAAGAGTGGAAGAACCAGGCAGAATGCTCACCCTTCCACCACACACTCCATATGCCAGGCCCTCTCTCCACTAAGATCAAGGGCACCGCTCATTAGGTTCCTTTTCCCCATCAAGGGGTACTATCCAGAGCATCAGTGGGAAAGTATCTCATTTTCTGCGTGACTCATCCTTATTCCAAGATTAACATGCTCTACTTTCATTCTTTGCCTCCCACTCAGTTTTACAGCCCTCCAGAGTCTCTGCGCCCCATTTACCTCCCACGCCCACCCATTTTCCCTCCCCCAGCTATGCTTTTACCTCCTAGCCCCAGACTGTCCTACCATCCTCAGATTCCACTGACTATGTGTGGTGTACTTTGGTTTATAGGAAGCATGTTCCTGAAATACCACTCTGATCTATGTTGAAAATAGCCTGAAGAAATACACTTAAGTTGCAGTTGCATATATACAGGGACAAGTGTTTGTCCATGTGCTTCCAATCTTCCAGTAAAAGCTGTGCATTGTAGAGAGATACGATTCATTTCCACTTCCTCCAAATCTAAAAAAAAAAAAAAAAATCAATGATCTCCTGATCTATGGAGATGGTGAACGAACTAGAACTGGACTAAATGGGCCATTAGCTGAGGCTTTGGGAGATGTTTTTATTGTGTTCAGATATTTAGTTTGATGCTGTTTTTTTTGTTTTTTTCCTAAATATGCTCTTACTTGTATAATTAGCTATTACTCACATGGAAATACTAGTAAATACTGAAATCTTTTCAGAGGGGTGGTATAATGTCTCAAGATGGAGGGTGGTGGATGAGGGTAACGGTAGATGGAGTCAGGATGGTCATGAGCTGGTAAAGGGGAAAGCAGAGCAATGAGTACATGGTGATTATGATACTACTGTTTGTAATAGAAATTTTTAAATGCTAGTTTCAACATTCCTAATTCTCCTATGACTTCCTCTTTCTTTCTGATGAGTTGCATTTTTACTCTGTCTCTCTGCAGTCTGTCCTTTCTTAGAAGCCAGTTCAGGCTATTGACAACTGCAGTTGCAGTTGTAAAATTCTCCAGTATTTAGAACCTGCACTTGCACTTTTCCTGCACTTGCCCTCTGGTTGCTACCTGTAAATGTTCTCCCCCTCCCCACTAACATGAATTTTTGACTCCTGGGATTGACCCCCATGCCTTGTAACATGCTAGGTAAACACTCTACCACTGAGTTACATCTTCAGCACTTTAAAATTTTTATTTTGTCTTTCACCAGGTTTCCCAGACTGGCCTGGAGCTTGCTATCCTTCTGTCTAGAATAACAAGTATATGCCACCAGACCCGATACACTAGTCTGGACACTGTTCTGTTATGGGCAGAGATTCAGCCTGGTACTTTTCAGTATTCTGCCTGGTCTACCATAGTTTCAGTAAATGCTTTCTAAGTATTGGACATTGTTGTTGGTAAATTGGAAGAGATGAGTGAAGTGTCCTGAAAAATATTAATAAGAAAGGACAGGATTTTAGCGGGGTGTCAGTGTCCAGGAGAATGAGATCCGAAGATTGTGGCAAGGAAAGTCCATAAGACTGTTTATCTCCAATTAAACACGAAAACGTCAGAAGTTTTTCTCAGGCTTAAGTGATAGTACCAGTCTTGAGGGAAAAAAAGCTAAGGGTACCAGGTGCTAGTGTCCTGTAATCCTAGCTTCTCAGGAGGCTGAACTAAGTATCATGGTTCAAAGTTAGCCTGGACAGGAAAGTTTGTGAGATTCCTTTTTTTTTTTTTTTTTTTTTTTGTGAGTCATGGGGCTTGAACTCTGGTCTGGGCGCTGTCCCTGAGCTCTTCAGCTCAAGGCTACCACCCTACCCCTTGAGCCACAGCCCCACTTCCCATTTTCTACTGATTAACTGGCGATAAGAATCTCAGGTTCTTTAGTGCCTGGGCTGGCTTTGGCCCGAAATCCTTAGATCTCAGCCTCCTGAGTAGCTAGGATTATAGACATGAGCCACTGTGCCCGGCTGTGAGATTCTTATACTCACTCACCAAAATCTACAAGTTGAGTTATAGGTCAAGTGGTAGAGAACTAGCCATGAGCAAAAAAACCTCAAGGATTCAAGCCCCAGGACCAGCCTACACACAAAAAAACTGAGGACAGTTCCAGGCTCTGTCGATTTGTTTGTTTGTTAGAGTTCTTTTGCAGAGAGTTTGAAGTACCTTATTTTACCTTTAGGGAGAACTGGCTTAAGAGAAATTCTCCCAATTAAGGCATTTCATAGTATGTAACAATTTAAGAACAATGGACACAAATGCTAGTAGATAGTTAACCGCCCCCAACCAGGAACTCAACAAAATGCTTTACATGGTAATAAACTCAGACCCTGTATCTGTTCTCTCTAAACATCTAAGTGAGGGAGTGGGAAATATCAAGAAGAAAATATCAGTTGTTAGTTTTCAAAAGTTTGCCCCAGGTGGCATGTAAGAACCGTCTCATGTTAGGCTTGTCCATACTGGCTTAATAGGAGGTGAGAATCAGATTCAAAAGGGACCTCATTTAGTTGTGGTTTACTTCTTTCCTCACACATGGTGCTCTTTCAAAATGCCTAGAACTGGTGCTGTTTGAGACCAGGGCTAAAAAGCCATGTGAAGTTGAAGAGTTTCACCTCCCACTTGGGAGTACTATGAAACCAACAAACTCCAAATCCTTTGGGAAAGCAGGCAGCAACAGTCTTCCTCTAGATCAGGGTTCATTGAAATAATGACTACCAGAATCAGAAAAACCTCTCCCCTCCGCCTACTCTCAATTTACTATGGCTGCAAGTTCTCTTCCTTGATGCCTTCTCTGAGTTCCATTGATGTGCCTCTTAGCCTTCCTGTCTCCAGGGAAAGGAATCACCGGAGAGGACCAATTAAAGGAAGTTGTCTAGCATTCATGCAGAGCATAGCAGAGTCAAATGTACAAAAAAGTCTGCTTTGCTCCCTGCAGCTCTCCAGAGCCTCTCTGGGAAGTTAGATCAAGACTTTTCTGGAGCTGCTGCTTACTCCCACTGAGAACACTGTCTTTTGAGTCCTGCTTGGGAGTACAGAAAGAGCAAGCAGCAGACAATAGGTCTAGCCTTTAGGAGAAAGTATAGGGAAGTGAGGATTTGAAGAAAAGCTTAGAGGTCTTATGATGCCTTTGCTCCCAGACAATCAATAGCCTTGGCCGGTTTGATTGTTCACTTGCTGGCAAGCCAGTGAACCAAATGAACTCTGGCAATCCCTTCTAGCTTCAGAGTCCTTTGATTCTAGAACCCCATAGGTTTCCCTTCTGTTCCCGTTGTACTGAGGACTCCTGTGCGAATGACCTCAGTCAGGCTCTAGTCACCCAGTCTCTAGATTTTCTGCCAGTAATTGGGTGACAAGTCCTTGTTTCCAGAAAGTTGTAAGACCGGCAGTAGCCAGATCACTACTAACTAAAGTGGCACTTTTGAGATGATTGATAATGGTATGTGGCTTCACTAATAAAGATAAGCCCAGTTCAAAAAACTTGGAAGAAGTTTTCCAGGCTGTCCAAAGGCTATTTTTCTGCAGGAATAACACATTGTTCTGTTCTTTGGTGTCTTATGGATATAGGCAACTACTTGTACTACTTAGACCCAACCCTCAACATCCTGTAATAGCTTCATTCATAAGCACAATGCTGAGCCAACAAATACTTTTTCATTTCATTTAATTTTTTTTTAACCAATCCTGGGGCTTGACCTCAAGGTTTGAGCACTGTCCCTGAGCTTTTTTGCTCAAAGCTAGCACCCAAGATCCTCAAGTCTCAGTTTCCTGAGTAGCTAGGATTACAAGCACAAGCCACCAGTGCTCAGTAATAAATGTCTATTTTTTTTTTGCTGGTCCTGGGACTTGAACTCAGGGCCTGGGCACTGTCCTTGGGCATTCTCAAGGCTAGAGCTCTCTCTGCCCTTTGAGCTACAGCACCACTTTTTTCTGTGTTTGTGGTACCAAGGAATTGAATCCAGGGCTTCATGCATGTTAGATGATCACTCTACCACTAGGCCATGCTCCCAGCCCCAAATATCTATTCATTCTTGACTGCCATTATGGTATGTTATCTTTTTTTAATTTTATTGTCAGGATAATGTATGGAGGGATTACAGTTACATTTGTCAGGTAATGGGTACATTACTGCTCGAACCTTGATTCCCCTTCTCATGTTTTTGTCTCTCTTTTCCTCCCTTGACCCCCCTCCCAATCACCTTGTTTTCCCCCTTCCCTAGTTCAGATAAACAAATAAGTATATATACAACATAACAGATAAAGAGTCAGATACGGTAACTGCATGATATTAACTATAAGGGCAAAAAAAGAGGAAAGAAATAACTTCACATAGTACATTAAGAACATCAGTCACAAAGATAAAACCTCCTGTTTCCATAAGCTAGAGTTCATTTCGTTTAGTCTCATTCTGTGTGACCATATGTACATAGCTTTTGAGGTATTGTGTGGGATGTTATCCCTTGCATTGGATGAGTCTATCAAGTTTGATGGTTTTGGAGAAAGCTACTTAAGGACAGCAGCAGAGCCTGCAGTAGGAAGTAATCATATGAATGGGGAGTACTTTTTCAACAAAGGCTTTGGGCTGACTTGAGAGTCAGGTTTTGTAAACGGACAACCAAACCACAAACCACAGGGAACTAAGGGGATGTATGTAAGTTGGATGCGAGTGGCTCACATCTATTATCCTGGCTACTCAAAAGGCTGAGATCTGAGGATGGTTGTTCAAAGCCAGCCCCAGCAGGAAAGTCCATGAGATTCTTATTCCAGTTAACCATCAGAAAAAATCAGGAGTGACTCAAAGTAGTAGAGTAATAGCCTTGAGTGATACTGCTCAGCGACAGTGCCCAGACCCTGAGCCAAGCCCCATGCTGACTCCCCACCCATTCCCCAAAAGTATATGCAGAAGAACCCAGGAGACAGGGATCGTACATTTCTGTATCTTTCCTATTCCCATGGTCTACCCATGGCAGCTGGCATTGCCTTTGAAAATGAAGACCACTCATGTCAGCAGCTCATGTCAGCAGCTCATGTCAGCAGCTCTTAATGGCAAATTTCCTTGGTGGTGTTATAGATCTCTAAGCAGGACTCGCAAGCATAGCCTGCAAAGAACCCATCTTCAAGGCAGACATTTGAGCCATTGAGGTAAACAAGGTAGATGGGGGTCTTTGCATGTGTAGTTGCACAGTAGAAAGAACACTGGATCAGAGTCAGGAAGCCTGTGTCCTCATACCAGATTTTTTTTTTTTTTTTTTTTTTTGCCAGTCCTGGACTTGAGCTCAGGGTCTGAACACTGTCCTTGGGCTTTCCTCAAGGCTGGTGTTCTACCCTGAGCCACTGCACCACTTCTGGCTTTTTCTATGTATGTGGTACCAAGGAATCGACCCGGGGTCTTCGTGCATGCTAGGCAGGCACTCTTACCACTAGGCCAAACTCCTGGCCATCATACCAGATCTTTAACAAATGATTGTTGTCACCTTAGACAATTCTTCTTTCTAGTCCTGTCTGCTCATCCATCCGACCCAGTGGTTTTTCCCATGCCCGTTTTTCACTTGGACCTACTGAATCCACTTCCAGGGGTGGAAGAACTTAGCTGAATGTCTTCAGAAGAGGCTGCTGTTCACACCAAAAAAGGAAGTACTGATGTAAAAGGTGGCTGAATTCCACTCATTTCAGTGAGATTTGTCCAGGAGGCAGCTTCATAAGGTGTAAAATCCATCACCTACCCGAGCTAGAGATTTCTCAAGTGTGGGCTACTGCTCATTGCTCAATATGGTTTTGAAAGTTTGTACTGTAAGATGCTAATGCCAGTGTTCTTAAGCCTTGAATACATTAATAAATAATTAAGATAATGCTATAACCACCAGACATGACCTCACGAGTTACCTTTATTCTACTGGAATCTGCTGAAGATGCTTGTTTTCCCCTTACTAGTGATATGATCTCCAACCTCAAAAATTCTCCAAGAGAAACTTCTGGAGAGCTAGCTGGCTGAGCTAGGCATGTTGAGTAGAGTTACACCCATAGCACTTTCTCATTCTAAGAGATTTTTCTGGAACATTTCCTATGCATCAACAAGTTGACAACGGCTGTGAAATTAAGGCATCATTTGGCCAGGGTACCAAAAAAGGGTCAAACCCTGTCCTTTAGCTAGTGTTCTCTCTCCAAGAGGACCTGAAGGGAAACCATATTAAAACACTGCCAGCTAGGAGCTCGGCATGGTAGTGCATGATGCTACTTACCAAGACAATTTCTAAAGCTAAATGACAGATAGCCCTAATATCTGATAAACAACGTATGACTTTGTTCACTGTCCCACTGTTAGGGATATCTTCAACTTTGATTTGTGTACTACAAATCAGTTCTCAGGCATTCCAGGGATCAAGACCAAGTAAGGCAACTTCCTATGCATCAAGTAAACTACGAAACCAGTACACAGGGGGTCGCAGGTGATGGTTCTGTTGCCCTCAGATGATTCCTTCAATGCCTGTCATAGAGAAATACATCTGTTACTGCCCCAGAATTCCCTGGAGGAAAAGTCCTGGAGAACTCCCTAGTCCCTTGGTTAGAACTGTTTCCACTTTTCTGGCAGGTGAAGTAACCTGTACTCACCCACTTCCTCTAATAACTCCTTCAATTGAGTATCAGTTCTCACCATCGGGATATCTAACCAAAAACTTGCTTGTTTCATTTAAAATGCATTTCCTCCTATTTCTTCCTCTGAAATGAAACTAGCGAAGTCTTGCAAAACTAGAACTACTTGTCCAAAGCCTGCCAGAGGCCTGGTGCATTTATGGGGTGGGGAAGAAATTCCAATTATCTTGTTTACCCACTTAGGCACACTGAGGCTCAGCTACCTAAGGGACTTCCATTTAATTTGTTTGTCTCGTTTGATAATTGGATAAGCTAAGTGAAATGAAGTGTTTCTGATGGTTCTGCCTGAAAGATGTGACTGTGCATTTATCTGCATGGCATTTTCCAGGCAGAGGGATGTAGAGGAAAATCCATGCTGCCAGTCTGCTCTTCCACCCTGGCCGAGACTCTGTTGCTACACTCCATACTCTGTGTTAATAAACCACTTAGTTTCTTTGAAAAGCTCACAAACTCCTCCAGCTTTCTGTCTTCTCCTGGTTCATACTGAGGTAATCCATCCAGCATGGTTTTCAAGTAAGACACTCCATCCACCATCCCTGCTTTCATTCAACAACTATGATCAAGCCATCAAGGATTTGATGGAAAATAAGTTAGCCTTTGACATACATGTGTTAGAAGCTATGATGTGAAGATGAAGAATGAAGATGAAGAAATCGGGGATGGGTCTGGTTTTTATAGGGACTACAGCTCACAGTTGTGGGGCTTAAGAGTAAACTCTGCATTGGTGGTTCACTCCTATGATCCTAGCTACTTGGGAAACTGAGAAAAGGAAAATGACAGTTTGAGATTAGTCCGGGCAGAAGAGCTCATGAGACCCCATTCGACCCACAGCTGATTCAGCAGTATGCACCAACCTCTCAAGCTATGTGGAAGGCTGAGATTTGGAGAATTTAAGTACCAGGCCAGCCCATACAGAAAAGTTCATGAGCCTCTTATCTCTATAAAGGGAAACCGGACAAGAGGCCGTGTGCCTGTGATCTCAACAACAGCGGGGAAGCCGAAGGTGCAGCTCAAGTGGGCACTGGAGTGTGAAGGGAGACCCTACCTCAAGATAAACAGTGAAAACCAGGATCAGAGGCAATACCACCAGGGAAGGAGCTTGAAAGCCCAGCTCATTTGTTTCCTGGGAAATCCTCTTCTAGGGCAAGTGAGGCAACTTCTCTCGGCTCAGGGTTCCCATCTGCAAAGATGATAAAGCACACTTTTACTGGTGTTAGGAAGGCTCTGAAGATGAGGACTCGAAGCCTTCAGCCTGGACTGTGATTAATGTCACTTATCATTGGGAGGGTCCTCATGTTGAGCATTCACCAGGAAGACTGCTTAGTCATAACGTCTAGCTTTCTGGGCTGCATTTAAGGAAACAGAAAGATGTCCACGTTTGCACTTCTTTCTTGCTGATCCAGCTTGTGTATGTCGTGTGTGGTGTGTTGGTGAAGTGTGATGGTGAGGCTCAGCCTCATTCCCCAATAATGTCACAGAGGGACAGGACGAACAGGCATCACTGCCTCCCCTCCCCCACTCCCCGTAGCAAACATCTCCTTATCCCCAGTGCTGACTCATTCTGAGGTCAGAGAGTATTTCTCTTCAAAATACTGTATTAATATCCAATTGTGCAATGAGGCCAGACCGATCTGACTTTGCCTTCCTTGAAGGAGATGCATTTATTCAATATAAGTGAGAAGAGTAAATACAAACTGCTCACCTTTCTTCTAACATAGAGGGAGTGAATTGGTGATAATAAAGGAAGGAAAGTGATTGGAAACTATGAAATTATATCCTTTATAGTTCATATTACATTCCTGGTTTGGATGTCATGCTATTCCTATAAAGTGGGCAAATATATACGTTCTTGTATTGCCAGTTTACAGGTTTTTCTTTGGCATTTTCACATTTTGTATTTTTTTTTCTTTTTAAAGTCAAACAATGAAAGAGAAAGGCAGAGAGAAGAGATGGGAGAGGAGGAGAGGAGAAGGGAGTTGAAGAGGATAGGAAAGGAAAGAGAGGAAAAGGGAAGGGATATGAAGGAAAGAGAAAGGAAGATGAAAGATCTAACTAGTTTGTATTTCATAGCTGTCATGAATATTAGCCCTGAGAGACTGGTTCCTGCCCATGTCTCCTTGAAAGCAGAGGACTGAAATTTGGAAAACAAATTGGTAGGTCATTAGAGCAGACCACAGCAGCTTCATCCCTTTGTAGCTTTCTTTGTTGAACATGAGTAAATGTTGGAGCCTGAGCTATCTACGTGAAAGTCAGATAAGCAGAATGCAATTAGGCTTCAGTAAGCTAGGATGAGTGAGTGGTAACCCATCCTATAGGCAATTGGGAGAAGACAAAGATTAAATTTTCCTCTAATTTTCAGTTACCATCCCAGTGCAAACAGGACTTCAAACCCAAACTCCAGACTCCCTTCCTAATAGGTTACAGGCCCATAAGCCCCTCCTGTGTAGAAACTGACTAGCAAAGCAGACTGGAATGTTCTGGTAATAGAAGTTAATTGAATTCTCTGAGGGTTAATCAGAAAAAACTTATTGCTTCATCTTTGGAGTGGAAATCCATTGTGAAGATGTTTTTGCCTTAGTACTAATACATTGACCCTAACAGAAACTGTCATCACTGGAAATCTTAACATGAAGCAGGAAGGTGACTTTACTTGTTTACCAAGTCTCCCACCCTACTGTGAGTTGAATAAATATTTGTTGAAGTGAATTAAGGAAACCCACAAAGGGGTAAGAAGGTGATGGGACCTGTAGTAGAATAAGAATTGAAAGCAGTGCCAAGTCTTGGAAGCCTTACAGCATAGCAGAAAGGCTGTAGAGGAAGCAGTCAATCTGTGTTTGCTAATGTAATTAACAGGGAAGTAGAGGTTGGAACAGACACCATGCAGATTCAGTTCACCAAGCTGCCTTTGTCTTGTCTTTATCTGAGTAAGGATAACTGATAGGAAGCCCAAGTTATTTGAACATGATTTAAAAATATCTCTGGGTGCCACTATTGGGACTCTGAGATGTCCAAGTATTTCTTGTTATTTTGGTTCGTTTGATGTCATTATTCTTATAGATATCTTTACTGTCAAGTAACCTTCAAAAATGCATTAGGTGGGCTGGGAGTTTGACCTAGTGGTAGAGTGCTTGCCTTACATGCACAAACACCCAGGTTCTTCAATTCCTCGGTACCACATACATAGAAAAAAGCTGGATATGATGCTGAGGCTCAAGTGGTAGAGCTCTAGCCTTGAGAAAGTCCAAGGACAGTGCTCAGGCACTGAGCTCAAGCCCAGGACTGGCAAGAAAAAAAAAAAAAAACCAAAAGACAAAAAATGCATTAGGTGCTTAAAAAAAAGATTATAGGTAGAGTGATTAATCTAATTAATCATCAAACCTCCCTTCCTCCCCCCCACACACTGTGACAGTCTTCACTGTACTTAGTGCTAATTATGTATTCCATATTGGTGGCCTCTGTGGTCTTACCGAACAAGAGTTCTCCAGCCACATGTTCTGGGTATGATTTCACCCACTCCCAACCTCAGAAGTGGGGCACCAATGGCTCATGCTCTTCCCTGTGGCCCTAGTAACAGGCTTAGGAAAAGACACCAAGGTAGGCCCAAAGCCAACCAGAACTTTCTCTACAACATAGACATTGGCTCTGGGGATGGTTTGTGAGTCCCAACAGACTGCTGTCAACCACCATGGTTCTTGGGAGTTTCTGGCAGCAAGGCAATTTGCCTTAAAATAGCTCGCCAAAAGCCAATTAGCCGAAAGCCATTTCTGATAACGTTTATAAGGGCATTCATTGACTGTCTACAAAAAGAATCTTCTTTAAATGATGTTTATGGCAAACTGATCATCTGGCCAATTGGTGTCAAGCCTGGGCGATGGAGTCAGGAAGAAGCATGCTTCAGAAGAATAGTGTAAATAGATGAACCTAAGCGGTTCTGAACTCTCTGTTGCCCTTGACAGAAGCCTGCCACACACATTGCCTTTTCTCCAAACGTGACCTTTTACTCTGACCTAGATAGGGGTTGAGTTTTCTGCTACCTGTAACTGAAAGTATCCTGACTCATACAGCCTTGTATTTCTCTGCTCCCATATTTTGATCATATAACTCTTGGCTCCTACGAAACCTGGGCACTCGTGTTTGCCTAGGTACATGTCATGTTTTGCCATAGGGTAACTTTTTTTTCCCCTCTTCCTTCATCCCCCTCTGCCTGGCCTATGTCCACTGGCATGAACAGTTATTCCTTCCTGGTAAAGCTTCTTTAGGCTGTCACGGCCCTATTTGTCCCTTCCTGCATTATAGTCCAGATTTTCTGGTTACCAAGATCAAGATCAAGTCATTTAGAATGTCATCAGGAAATGAGGAAGTTCATGACAGCTCTTTCCTAGCTCTCACAGATACACCTCCCCATACACACCAGTCACTGTCCCATCCTGTTTTCTATTGTCTATGTGTGTCTGATCTGGTCCCATCTCTGCAGACAGGTATGTACTAAATCACAGTTATTGTTCCTTTGTAATGTGTCTCAGAACCTCATGCTTACCTCAGGATATCCTTTTCCACTCTGCATCAATTTCTTGTGCCAGTCTCTCCCTGTGTCCAGCTGAGACTTGCTAGAGACCACCTGTGATTGCAACAACTATTCTTTGTATACTAGATTTAAACTTTGGTCCACCCAGTACTAGATCAGTATTTGTCCGTTGTCCAGATACCTATGAAAGGTGGGGCAGGATGGAGTCAAGTGGTGGAGGAGCTAAGTAAACCTGGAAACTGAGAAACGAACCTTTCCAAGATCATTTGGCCTCTTCAGGATTGTCCCACCCACTGGGCAATGAATCATATATTTACTGTGTGCTGTAATGTGGAGCTATTTAAAATAAGTTTTATGATTTAAGACCCCATGCATTTGGGTCTTATCTCTTCAACTAGATTATACATCTCCCTAACAGTAGAGGCAATGGCACTAAATATCTGTTCAAAATGACAGTAAGTATGTTATCAAACATTTTCTATGTAACAGACACCATTTTACTACTTTACCAAAAATTCCCCATGCCAGAAATTGAGGCTACAGTACATACCTAGCCAGAGTGGTGATTTAAACCCAGCCAATTTGATTTCCAGAATCAAGGAACATATTCTCAGCATATCATTCCTTCTCTAATGGGTGCTGTGTAGATATCAGACTGAAAAGGAAAACTACCCTCTGCTGTGTTAATTCTCCACTGACCAATTTGTGCTATGAATGCCTACTTTTATTTTGGCCAATGGCCTCTTCTTCACAGTCAGCAAATGAATGCCAGAGAAATAATACAACACAAGATGGTCCATTTTCAAACCAGTGCTTCCCTCTTGGCTAGTTCATCAGCCAGATGCCCTGCCTCCCTCCCACTATCTGGCATAACTACAGAAATATCCAAATTGCAAAGAGCCTTCTGGAGGCATGAGCAATTGCTAGACAGCATGCAAGCTGCTGTGCCAGCCAATAGATCACTTCATCCTCTTCCATCTTATCTACAGGCCAAGTTCAGTGGGAGGAGCATCTGAACCTAAGGTTCCCCATTAGATGATGTCAGGCATTCTGGAACGGAGCACTGGGCTATTCCCAAACCAGCAACTGAGCCATTAACCTTGTCTCCTTCCACTGCCCTTGTGAGACCCTCAGCTAGTCTCAGCTGTCCATTCCCCTCTTCCTAGTTTTCTGCCAAGCTGTTTCAGGGTTCTGATACTCCAGCCAAACTCCTCCTGATACAGAAAGGGTACTTTACAGATGGAGGACAGGTAGCATATATTTAGGGCCGCATAGCTCTGGATGCATGTGGATTGGGCATTCAGCTTATCTCCTTCCAGGAATCCCCCTTCTACCCCTAAGATTTCTTGTCTCTTCTCACCCCCACCCCCACAGGTCAAGGTTTTTGTGTACCCCAGTGTATCCCCCTTCTCCACTCCTGCACAGTTTCTTGTGCCCCTGGGAGCCTTTTGAATCCTGACTTAAGCTAGAGGATCTAGGGGGAAAGGAAAGAGGTGTGAGCCAGCAAGTGGGGGTAGAGGGAAGCAGACTTGCAGCCGGCAATGCCTAATGGTGGAAGGTATGTCTCAGGCCTGGAAAAGCCACGCCAGGGATCCAATGTCCTGTGAAGCAGTGACCCACCCTTCCCCCACAACAAGATGAGTTGTGTTAGTCTGCAAGAAACCCTTTTTAAAGAAAAGGGGGGCGCTTCCCAGCAGAGACCTATCAAGTCCTTCCTTCACTCAGCTGGTCAACTTGTCTGTCCACTGAGTCCCGGGCATCTGTCTGTCTTCCCCGAGGCAGCTCATCAGTTTGTGAACAGGCATATAGAAATAACTCAGAAGATCAGATCTGAAAGGGACCTGAGAACTCACCTCATCCAACACTTCTGTTGTCTTTTTTTTAATAATTGAGGAAACTGAGGCCCAGAGAGTAGGAGTATGTAGGTAAAGTTCACACAACCACTGAGCACTAATACTGAAATGAGAAAACTGTATTCTTTATCCGACTTTAGGTTTCCTCTTATCCATCCACCCTATTCTCTACACAAAGAAGCCCCATGGAGAATATCAGCCCCAAAGCCCTAATCAAGAACTTACATCAGTTATCTCTCTCAACCTGTCCTGGGGAACCCCAGCTTGTGAGATTCTACTCCATCTGAATATTGTCCTTCACAACAGTGAATGATGCTTCCAAAGCAATGGTTTCACAAAAGACTAGAATCAAAGAGGTATGTATCCATAGCCTGCTGAGCACAGCAAGGATGTTTTCTCTGCTCTGTAGCCTTTGGCCAAGCCTGGCCCCATCCTGGAGTGAGCAGAAGCCAAGGGCTTGCAGAGCTTCTTCCTGAGCAAACTCAGCCATACTGGTTGATACTGAGGCTATCCCCCACACTCCTTGGTTGCCACTAGGCCTTGGGACATCTTCAGAGCTTTCTTCTTCATCCTCCTGAGCATTGTGGCATTCCACAGAATAGCTAGGTAGGACCCTACAAGAGCCTGTCATGGAAAGACCACCTGCCTCCCAACCCAACATAACATGAAGTCTCAACTAATCTCACAATCACAGACTGGAGGGCCCAGAACCTTCTGGGAACTGTTTAATGCCTGACAGTATTACTTCTTGGTCTCTATGAGGAAAGTGTTGATGAAATGGGGGTGAGGATGAAGGATAGCTCGTATTCAAACTGTCTGAGTAAAAGTCATGTTGAATGGCCCAGGGAAAAGGCTATTAATAGGCCCCTGCAGCCTTCAGCTTCCTGGATTGAGCTGGGCGAGGATGTGTCAGCAGATGGAAAAACTAACAGTGGACCTGGGAAAAAGGGGATGTGCAAGCCATGAGACCGAACTTCTGAGCAACCTCTGGTGGGGTACTGACCCACCCTCCTTTGAACATGTGATCTATTTAGCTGCCATGAGATCCAATTCTGAAACCATTATTTAAAGCTGCAGCTATATCCAGAAAGTCTTCTCCTTCCCTACTTTCTCATCACTGACTGAGCTGGTCACCAAAAAAGAAGGCTCTGCCACTGCAATGCAGAGGGTGCTAGGCTCATATTGTGTGCGTACCCCTCTATGTACCCACCCTGTCTGCTGACTCTGTGGCATGATATAGATTAACATACTATGTTGAACCCCAGACTCTGACACTGGCTTTCCATATATTACCTCACTCTTGCAATAACCCTGTGAGTCTAATATGCCGATATCTTGCCTTCAAAATGGAAAAAATAAAGCTGAGTAAATGTTTTTGCCCAAGGAGCTGGTATCAAGTATTTAAGTTAGATACTTATCAGTATCTAACTATGGAAGGGGCTTGTGCATAGTTTCTTTAAGATAGTCAACTATGGAGCCTGCATCAGCACATGTACGAAAGTTAAAACAATGAAAAAAAATTAGCATCCCCTGCATAAGGAAGACACCCAAATTAAAGGAAGTGTTCCATATATTTTTTAAAGGTAGTCAGTGATGTTCATTTTACAGATGAAAGAAATTGAGGCTCAGAAAGTGGTAGAACTGGCTGGGAGTTTGGCCTAGTGGTTAAAGTGCTTGCCTAGCATGCACAAAGATTCCTTGGTACCACACACATACAAAAAAAAAAAAGCCGGAAGTGGTGCTGAGGCTCAAGTGGTAGAGCTCTAGCCTTGAGAAAGTCCAAGGACAGTGCTCAGGCCCTGAGCTCAAGCCCAGGACTGGCAAAAAAAAAAAAAAAAGAAAGTGGTAGAACTATACCGTGATTCTGGGTCTTCCTGACTATCAAACCTGTGCTTCCTCCAGATTACAGGAGGGCAGGGACTCCAGCTGCCTATTTGCCTATGAGTTTGCCAGGTCCACTGCTTCCTCAGAAAACACCTGCCTTGTGTGCTCGGGTTAAAAGTCTGTTAGTTCTGGGGTACCTGGTGTCAATACTATCTGATCAGACTGATCTTGGGGTGGACATTTTCTTATCAAAAATGATACCTGCCTAAGATGGGAAAGGTGTGATATACATCTTCCTGAGCCTATTTCTGTAACCATCGTGTCCAAAATGATGGCCCTTCCAGCCAGCTTTCCTCTGCTTTAATCTTCTCATAGCCCATTTCTATTAACTCATTACATATGTGTTATGTATAATACATATATATTGCCTATTCTTTTATATAGAGAGAAACTATATAGAATCTCGCTATAGAAATATATATACTCTATATATTTCTATATAATAGACATATTATAGATCTATATCTACATAGATCTGTAGCTATATCTATTTATATCTATCTATATATCTCTATATAGAGATTATATAGTTATAGCTATATATACCTATATATATAGGTATATATATGCCTGGTTCTTTTGTTTCCCTGCTCTGATGTCTGTTAGAATGTGCGTTCTGTAAAGATAGGCACTCTGCTGTTTGTTCACTGAGATTGCTGAGACTAGAACAGTAAGAAGCCCCTGGTATAGTTCTGTTACTTGAATGAGGGCATGCTCTGAGGAGTCCTTTAGTTACACCTGAATATCTCTATGGAGTCCGCCTCCAGAGTCCTCTAGAAATGAACCTCTCAGAATCAGCTAGATGGAGAGTCTTCTGAGCTCTGCTCTTTGAGAGAGACCAGGGAGGGATTGGTGTTTTCATGATGGGCCCTGATTGAGAATCATTCAACTCTTAGAAAAGAATTGAATCCTCTTGGCTCTGGTCCCGTCCCAAGAGGATTCCCATTCTTGAGTTGTAATGATTTTGTTGTTTTGTTGTGTTCTGGGGCTTGAACTCCGGGCCTGACACTGTCCTTTATCTTTTCCACTCAAGGCTGGCACTGTACCATTTGGGCAACAACACCACTTCTGGCTTTTTCATAGTTGTCTCTTAAGAGTCTCATGGACTTTCCTGCCCAGGCTAGCTTCAAACCACAATCCCCAGGTCGCAGCCTCCTGAATGGGTGTGAGCCACCAGTGCGGCCATTCTTGAGTTTCTTGACAGGAATAGAGCAGGTCCACAGACAGCTGGAGAAAGCAAAGAAAATTTCTGGAAATACCCTCCCCACTCCCCCTCCCCAATGATTAGGGACCGTGGAATCTAAGCTACTCAGTCTCATTTTGCTCATCCTTGCCAGAGCAGCCAAGCTGTGCATGTGGGCAGGCAGGACAAGAGTTGTTCTATTCCCAGGCTCCACAGATAACAAGGCGCTTGGTGTGCCCAGATGCCAAGGGCTCTCCTTGCAGAGAGCTGAACTGCCAGTGGCACCGAGCTCTCTGGAATGGGAAGCTGGACTCTCTGAACTCTTGATTGCCACTGTTGTGGAGATTAAAGACTTCCTGCTGGGGAGAGTAGTCCTCCTGAGCCAAACAGCACTGAAGGCTGGCCAGTGGCCATCTTGTCAAGGCTGCTTTTGGCAGCCAGAGCTGAAGTGACTTTGGCTTCCTCCTCCACTAACCCTCTTGAGGCAAAGTCAAGGTGTCCAGGCCAAAAACACAGTTCCCTCTAGGAGCACAGTTATTCAACTTGAGCACTTTCTTGGCCTCTTCAGACCCAATCTGGCCCACCTTAGCTGAGAGCAGCTGCCTTGGCACATCCAGTGGAAGGACCTTATTCACTGTTCACCAGCTGTGAATTTCTGATGTGCATTAGCAAGGTGAAAGGAGGGGCCAAGAAGAAACCAGCCCCAGGGGTCCAGGGTTGGGGGAGAGTCTGAAGAGTAAGGAAAAGCTACAACTCCCTGATTTGGCCATGTTCTACCAGAAGTCTGAACCGGTCAGACTCTAGTCAGGCTCCTGGCCTGGTATGTATTAAAAGTACTTGGAGTTCTTGATAGAAAAACAGAATTCAGGCACCATCCTGGGCATTCTGGTTGACACACTTGAGATAGGTACTTAAGATGTTTTTAAGAAGTCCCCAGACAATCCTGACCCTATACTTCTCTATCTGCCCCTGATTAGGAGGAACTAGAATCGAGCACTGGGGGAGGAGTCAGGAAAGGGGACTCTAGTCTCTGCCAAGTGGCTGTGGGGAGTCCCTCACGTCTTTGGGCCATAATTTCCTCACTGATAAAGTATGGCACTTGAGGAAGTTCTATCCTTGAAATATGGCTCTAGAGAGTGTATCCCTGTGACACTTACAGGCTGCAGCCATGGTCAGGTCTGAGCTACACCCGGCCCCCAGGCTGGCCCAACGGAATCCCTCGGGGACCTTGATAGTAACGGTGACTGCTGGCTTTGTTCACTCAGAGCCAGGCTGAGCCAACACTGGCTCTGTGTTGACCCCTTTTTGTCTTCACAGTAACTCTCCCCGTCACCACTCATCCATAGAACTTTCTGACATGATGGGACTATCCTTTATCTACACTACCTGGTACCACCATTGAGCATCTGAAATGTGGCAGGCACAATCAAAATCGATTTTTAATTTATGTGAGATTTAAATCTCCACAGGTGGCTAATGGGTGTTACTGGAGGGATTAGAGGGCAAGATGTAGAGCTGGATTTGATTCCAGATTTGAAGGACTCATGAAGCTACTCTTTTAGTTGCTAGAGTATTTTAACATTGAATGAATCCCACCAAGTCAGTCCCTGCCCTGAGTCTCACTAGGAACCTGCCACTTCTTAGTGTAGTGGTAGCCTCCAAGGCCCTTTCATTTCGACACCCAAGCCACTATGTATGTTTGGAGTAGTCAAAGGAAGGATGAGGAGGATGCAGCTACTTTGTTGAAGTTTCTTGCTCAACAAAGGTACCAGTGTCTACCCACCCAGCTCCTTCCTGCTACAGTTTTCATGAGTCACTAGTCCCCAAGATCCACTGTTAGATTCTTTTGAGCACTGTCATGAGGTAAGTGGTATCACACTTATTGTACAGAGCTGAAAAGGTGGAGGTTTGGTTTGCTACCTACCAAGTAGAGGCACTAGAAATTGAACTCAGAAATGATCTCTTCTGAGTTCTTTACCATCTGTCACATATGAGCTAAGGACCCAGGAACCCATTTGGCTGAAATTCTGTTTGGCTCCCCAGGCACATATGTCCCCGGCAGGATCCTCCCTCCCTGCCTGGACCCCACAGAAATCCTATCCTGTCACCAGAGGACCAACTTCTGGTCTGTCTAGGTCCATTAAGGGTATAGCATGCAGTAGCCGCTGGCTGGAAAGAGAAAGGAAGATGACCCTGTGCTCTGGGTAGCCCTCATCCTGGGCCTGAACAGAGCCCGTATGAAGCTGGGAGAGGCAGAGCCTGGGGCATCGGGGCAAGTAGACTCTCTTCCTGTGCAGGCCATACCGGGAAGCCTTCCACTTTGAGACACGTCCTTCCACCATGGAGGAGGAGAATGTCTCTTTTCATCCTATCTAACCACAACAAGGTGGTGGTGTGTCCACCATCTAGGCTGAAGCTTTGGACCAGAGGTCAGTGCCAAGCAGTAGCTCCGAGGCCCCCATGACTCCTGTGTGTCTGTGGACATGAGAGCACCCATGGGATGGAGTCAGAGGGGCAATACAAAGACAGAAGATTGTCAGGCCTTTTAGTCATAATGGCTTCACTCTCTAAGGAATAGAGAAAAGAGGTCCAGAACCCCAGTGTTGAACCTTCTGGAAACAGTCTCTAGATCTCACCCACTATTGCTCTCGAACACCAGGACTGAACAGAAAGACCTCGTGTCAGGAATACATACCATGTATACACCGCATTCACACCACACCCCTCACCCCTACACATTCACACGACTGTGCACACACAACACACACTGACATTCATATTCACACCCAGCATGTTCACATGTGACTTACAGACCTGTAACCTCTCTATATATCACCTTTATAATAATTCCCTTTTTTTTTTTTTTGCCAGTCTGGGCTTGAACTCAGGGCCTGAGCATTGTCCTTGAGCTTGTCAAGGCTAGAGCTCTACCTACCACTTGAACCTCAGCACCACTTCCAGTTTTTTTTCTATGTATGTGGTTCTGAAGAATCGAACCTGGGTCTTTGTGCATGCTAGGCAAGCACTCTACCATTAGGCCAAACTTCCAGCCTATAATTCAAATTTTAACTTAAAACAAAAAGAAAAAAAAAGAACTTCCCATATACACAGATGGCTGGCCACAATGAGGCCCTCAGGCTGTCTATGAGGCAGCTGGGCCTCCAGGTTCTAAAATTGACTCTCTAGACGCCCCCCCTTCCCCAAGCCCCTTCCTCAGGGCCCGTCCACGAGGACCAGACCTGGCATTCCCAGTGCCCCAGACCACATGGTATTAACTCAGGCCTGGTAACCAGTGGCTATACAGTGGGATCCAGCGTCTCAAGAGATGCCTGAATGCTCACAGTGCCAGATTTCTAACCTTAGACTCCCCCTCATGTGAGCCCTGACATTCTTCCAGTCTCCCATTGTTCTTGCATGACTGTGTTCTTGCCAAGAGCCCAAGGAAGCTGGGAGGGGAGTCTTCTGCCCAGCAGGCATCCCACCTTAGGGGCTAACCTCCTTTCCCAATGCTCAGGCAGTTTCCTGCATGTTCTTTATAAATCCTTTATGAAGAAGGGCCCTGCTCATTGACACTTAACTCTTGCAACCCTACCCTGCTGTACAAGTGCAAGGTGAGAGAGGGCTGAGAGTCTCTCCAAGCCAGGGATTCTATAGCATCTGGGAACACAGAGAAGAACCAATAAGCCTCTGACAGGAGAGGCCAGGGAAATGTGATGTTCTAAAATCACCCATTATTGGCCAATGGTTTTGCAGCCCAGTTTGGCTCCATTATCCATCTGTCAGCTCTATACTTACCACTGCCCAGCTTCAGAACTGGCAACCCAGAGGCCAGGCCCTAGAGATTCAATGCCTGGGTGTACATGTGTGGACACTTGTGTTTTAGCCCTGAAATATGTTAAATATGTTAGCAGTCACTCCTTGTGCCGTAGAGCCTCTCCTCAGCCTCGTCCCTGGTTGTGTGGACCCTTCATTGAAAATCCTGCATTTCCTGGTGGGGATGCAGAGAAAGAGGAACCCTACTGCACTGCCAGTGGGATTGTAAACTAGTACAGCCACTCTGGAAGGCAGTTTGGAGGTTTCTTAAGGAACTGAAAATAGACCTTCCCTTTGATCCAGCCATACCACTCCTGGCCATCTACCCTGAGCATCATAACCCAAGATAACATAAGGACACCTGCTCAGCCATGTTCATCTCTGCACCATTCACAATAGCCAAGCAATGGAAACAACCCAGATGCCCCACTACAGATGAATGGATACAAAAAATGGGGTGCTTACACACAATGGAATTCTACATAGCCAACACAAGATAAAACAATGGCATTCACTGGGAAGTGGATGAAACTAGAGCAAATCATGTTGAGCAAGATAAGCCAAGACCAAAGGAACAAAAGGTGCATGGTCTCCTTGATATGTGGATATTAGATCCAAACAGTACAAGAACAATGACTCATTACTCGAGTACCCAAGGTTATGGACATGGTCTTGGAGATATAAACATAACTACATAGAATTAAAAATCTATAATGGAATATATACTCTATAGACAATGTTATATTCTATAGATCAATAGGTATCCATGACATACAAATTCTCAGCTTAATTTTAATTATGTTCTCAAATCTATGTGCCAGTGATTGCATATAGAGATTCCCTTCTTGAATACTCATTCATTAAATATGACATTTGAAATATGATGTAAAAATCAGTTGTAATAAAATCTTTCAACTAAAAAAAGGAAAATACTGCAATTCTCCATCTGTCTTTGATCCAGATGTTAATGAGTCCAACATTTTCCAGCAGAACTCCTGTTTGGGTTGAGTTAGCTCTGCCCCCAGAGGGAAAAGGAAATAGGAAGCTGTAGAGAATTCATGTCATTTGTCTTGGATCTCAAACTTCCATCGAGATTTTATGATATAGTAGACACCTCCATCAGCCACAGGGGATAGGGCCAAAGATTCTCTGCAAACCCACAGATGCCTGAAACAATAGTAAGGAACCCTAAATAGGTTTTCCTATATATCTCTGCCTATGATAAAGTTAAATTTATAAATTTAACAAGAACAAATAATAAAAACCTAGCTCCGTTTAACTAGATGTTCTCTAATTTGGGCCAAGACCTTCTTTGGGATAGATTCTCAAGCCTCTGCTCACAGTGTAGTAGATCTGGCAGACAAGAGCCCAAGGATAGCAAGTCTGACCTTAAGACTCTCGAGAAATATAAAGCTTGATCAGGACAGAGACCTGCTGTCATCCTGGTCCCAGTGCAGGTCCAACATCTCATACACAGACACAGAGAAGAGGCTCTGGGAAAAGGACTTAAATAAATGACTTGAATGTGAACAAACGAGTCAGGGAGAAAAATGAATCAAGAAACTAGAAAAATTGGACTAAAGGAAATGGAGATTATTCAGGGAATGGTAAGTTTCATTTGTAACTATAGGAAGAGCCAAGCAGAGGTGGATACTAACTAATAGTCCCAAACAAGTTGGTGTGAAAGAGGAACAATGTAGAAAGGTTTGGTCCAGACACTAGTGGCTCACAACTCTAATCCTTGCTGCTGGGGAGGCAGAAATCATGAGGATCTCAGTTCAAGGTCAGCCGAAGCAAAACAAAACACAACAATGTGCGTGACCTACATCTCAACCAATTGCTGGGCCTGGTGGATGGTACCTGTTGTTCTAGCTGTACAGCATGTTGAGATGTAGGGAACTGTGACTGCAGGTCAGTCTGGGAGAAGAGCTTGCAAGAAACAGCTAATGGCTGTGGCATGCACCTGTCATTCCTGCTACAGCAGAAAGTGTAAGTAGACAAGACTGGGCAAAAAGTGAGATTCCATCTCAAAAATAAATAGGGCTGAAGGCTTGGCTGGAGCGCCTGCCTAGCAAGTTCAAAGTCCTAAGTTCAAAGCCCAGTAACTGCCAAAGAGAGAGGGGGGTGGACAGAGAGGGAGAGAGAGAGAAAAGGAGGTTGAAGAGAAAGGTTCCTAGAAACTAAAACTACCATAAAAAAGAAATCAAATATTTAATTTATGATTAGAAGAAAAAGGTAAATCAGTCTCCCAGAACATAACCCCAAAAGACAGAAATGGAGACCAAGAGTCAATCTAAGTAACCAACGTCCAACGGAAGAAACAAAGCAGTCGCTGGAAAAATAATGAAGTTTCCCAAATCTGGAAAAGACTCAAACCTTCCAATTGAGAGAGAGAGAGAGAGAGAGAGAGAGAGAGAGAGAGAGAGAGAGAGAGAGAGAGAGAGGGAGGGAGGGAGGGAGGGAGGGAGGGAGGGAGGGAGGGCGGGCGCTGGGTGCGGTGGCTCACACCTGTAATCCTAGCTACTCAGAAGGCTGAGATCTGAGGATCGTAGTTCAAAGCCAGCCCAGGCACTTAAAGTCTGTGAGACTCTTATCTCTAATTAATCTCCAGAAAACCAGAAGTGGCACTGTGGATCAAAGGGTAGGGTGGGAGCCTTGAGCTGAAGAACTCAAGGACAGCATCCAGGCCCAGAGTTCAAGTCCCACCAAGGAACAACAACAAAAAAACCCCAGTAACACCTTCAGGAAATGGCAACAAACAAACAAAAAGAGTGACAAGTGCCAGGCAGAATGAATGAATAGAAGCAAAATCCCATATCATAGCTATGTTGCATCAAATTCTGCTTATATGGAAGTACAAATGAGCCACTTCCAGCCCATAGGTTTAGTGGTCACCTCCAGTTGCCTGACAGGGCATCACCCTTCACTTTAGGACAGTGAAAGCAAATAGTCCACAGCTTGCTGATCTACTTTCCTTCTTATTATCGATTCCCCTTGTTATTGCTCTCTCACAATGAGTAAGTAACTCTATATAACCTTTCTCTGAGAGGTAAAAACACCAATTCTGGAGCCAGAGTGTCTGGGTTTGAACTCTTTCTTTGCCTTTTTACTAGCTTGGGGAAGTTACTTAACCTCTCTGTGCCTCAGCTTTCCCATCTATAAAAAGGGAGTGTAAATAGTACCTGCCTCAAAGGGCTGTCAAGGATTTTCATGGCGCTCAGAACAGCACCTGTTGTAAGAGCAAACACTAGATGGGCAACTTTTCTTATTTGTTGTTATCATTTAAAGGCAGAAAAGTAACTAATAGAAGAATTGCAATGCATCATCAAAATAACCAATGGTTAAGAAAGTGTGGCCAAGAGTAAGCAGTGCTACAGGTGAACTAAGTCCTTAGTCTTCTAGGCCACTGCACTATTGGACACTAAAGATGACAGACTAATATTAGTTGCTTTAATTTCACCATTGGAAGCTGTAAAAGGGACCCTAAGTAGAACTAAAGCCAGAAATCATTGAAGACACTTCCCTCTAAGGACAGAACTTGAGAGTATCCATCTTTAGACCCTATGCCCTATTTAGTGTTCCTATTATTATTATTGTTGTTGTTGTTGTTGATTGGGGGACTTGAACACTGGACCTGGGAGTTGCCCCTGAGCTGTTCAGCTCAAGGCTACTGCCCTACCCCTTGAGCCACAGCACCACTTCCGGTTTTCTCACCGACCTTTTAGTGCCTGGGCTGGCTTTGACCCGAGATCCTCAGATCTCAGCTTCCTGAGTAGCTAGGATTACAGGAGTGAGCCACTGAGCCCAGCTTCATTCCAATTATTATTTTTATATTCTAGACACTAGTATTTCAACTTAACAAGTTGTTAGCTGAGGTTCCTATGCTAGTGGCGTGCTGGAGCAGGGTTGTAAGAGCCAATTGTGCATATCTGCGGGTCATGGCGGAAGTATTTACACCACAGAATCTAGCAAATGCTACAGGACAAGATGGTGAGACCTTCCTCTGCCCTTCAGTGTGTTTCTGGTTTGTCTGAGGCCCTGAGAATTCAGGCATCGTGGTCAGGCTGAGTCATGATGTCATCCTAGAGGCCATTCCCTTCCTGACATGGCAACAGAATCTGGGGAAGGACCTAAGGGGTTGTTACTCATTGATCCAAGGTGAATGCATTATATTGAATATGGGTCACATGTCAGAATCTGGAATGGGTGAGTCCCTAGTCCAAGCCACAAACCCCTTGGACTTGCTTACTGCTTCCTTGACAGAAACTTGCCAGCAGCCTGGAAAGCTTGGTTGTCTCTAGAACATCAGAATCTCCTGGGCTTGTTAACCACCTAACAGAGTCTCAACCCCTGGAGTTGCTGATTCGGTACAAACTGTAGGGGAGTGGTCAGAAAAAGGACATTTCTAAGAAATTTGATGTTGCTGAGAATTGCAACTCTGGAGATCTGAATGCAGACTAGGATTCTGCAGTGCAAGACAATAGGGTGGATGACATTCCACCTTTGCCTACTTTAAGTCACCAGGCTCAAGGACTGCCTTCAGCCTGTGAAACTGGTCGCTGAGGTAGTTCCCTGGCATGTATTGTACACACACTGGGGAAAGCATGCACATCTATCTGCCTTTACTCCCTGCCAGTTCCAGACTCTTCGTGACATAGACAATCTCTCTGAGCCATTAGCATCACGGACATGTGAGATCTGTAGTCTCCCAGTCCTGAATTCAGGCCTGGCCCTGTCAATCTGTGGACAGATTACTCACACTCATTGAGATGTCATTTCTTCAAACTGCCAGGAGAGCTAAGAATCTATTGACGTCACAGCATGTTCTTGGCATGTGTTAAGTAGGAGGAATAGGAGCCATTTACTCAGTGAGTAAAGTACTCAGTATGAAATGCAGGCCCAATATCTGGAGGCCACTGTTTGCCTGAACAGAGAGAATACCATTGTTCTATCAAACTGTGTTTCTAACTAAACATTTGTGTGAGAGGTGGTTTTGGACAGTGAGGTGAGGGTTGTTGTCAGTGTTTTATTGAGTGCCTTGCCAGCTCTATGTGTGGGGCCTAGGGTCCTTCCCTTCCTCTTTACTCTAGAATGTGCACCGCAGCTGTAATCCCACCCACTCAGGAGGCCAAGAGCTGAAGAGCTCAATTTAAAACCAGCTGTGGCAAGAGAGTCTGAGACTCATCTTCAACTAACCAACAAAACACCAGGTGCGAAGCTATGTGGTCAAATCAAATGGTAGAGAACCAGTTTTGAGCAAAAACAAAAAACAAAAAGCTAAATGATAGTGACTAAGTTCTAAGTTCAAATCTCAAATCCCAGTACTGGAGTGAGTTGCATGTACACACACATACACTCACACACACACACACACACACACACACACACACACACACACACACACACAGAAGAAATTGAATGCGTTTTCTCTCCCTATGCCCTTTTACCTATGCAGAAGAGATTTTAAGATGCCCTTTATAAATTCCCTGTATTTAAGGGCTCTGTCTACACCACAAGGCACTGTGACCCTGTACCCAGCAATGCCTAGGAATTCAGTAAACACACGCTGGAGCGCCTGAATGAATATTGGCCCAAAGGAAAGGACTGCATGCAAAAGCCTGGGAAAGAAAAGAAGGACTTGTGACTACTTAAAATTAGATTTCTCCAGCTGGTGACAAAATGGTCCTGGAAGAAATCTGTAGCAGTAGCTAAGAGCAACGACCTGAGGGCTGGCATTTGCTGGCAAGCGGCCTGTGATCTGGGGCCAAGTCAGAAGCCAACAGGGAAAGCAGGCATGGCTGCTGGTGGCCCACGGCTCTGTCGCTCTTTACCAGCCTCTTCTCTCCTTCCTGTCCTTGCACCTACTTTTTCCTAGAATTGTCTGTTTTTACAAATCAAAATACCCAGATGTCCAGTTATCTCCAAATTCCAAATGAATCATAAACACCATTTGAGAAACCAATATCCTGTCAGGTCAGAGGCATGTGCTAAAATCCATTTACTGTGTATCTAAAGTTTTAATTTAGGTATTCTAGGGTTTTTTTTTGGGGGGGGAGTCATGGGGCTTGATCTCTGGGACTGGGTGCTGCCCCTGAGTTCTTCAGCTCAAGGCTACTGCCCTACCCCTGGGCCTGGGCATTGTCCCTGAACTCTTCAGCCCAAGGCTACCACCCTACCCTTTGTGCCACAGCCCCACTTCCTGGTTTCTAGACATTAATTGGAGATAAGAGTCTCATGATCTTTAGTGCCTGGGCTGGCTTTGAACAATGATCCTCAGATCTGAGCCTTCTGAGTAGTTAGGATTACAGGTGTGAGCCACCTTGCCTGGCTATTCTAGCTTTTTAAAAAAGATCCCCCCCACCCCCCCACCCGCAACTTTGACTGTAGCCACAGTTCCTCTTCAGCTTATCCACCGGGAAATTCTCATCTTTCAGAACCATTCCAAGTGTCACTGCTACCATTTGAATGTGTCCCCTGAAAAAGGAGGTGTTAGAAACTCAGTCCCAAAGCAACAACATTAAGAGGTGAGAACTTTCATGCAGCTATCATGATTCCCATTCCTTATCAAGAACTATAATCGGGATTCCCAGGGCTGTGGTCTTGGGTGTAGAAGGGTGCTGTTGCCAAGTACTGATGGCTCATACCTGTAACCCTAACTACTCAGGAGGCTGAGATCCGAGGGTCCTCGTGTGAAGCCAGCCTGCACAAGAAAGTCCCTTGAGACTCTTACCTACAGTGAACCACCAAAATACCAGAAGTGAAGCTGTGGCTCTAACTGTAGACTACTAACCTTGAGCATAAAAACTCACGGACCGTGCCTAGGTCCTAAATTCAAGCTCCAGAACCGGTGCAAAATAATAATAATAATTTTAAAAAATAGATAAAGGGAACAGGTTTGCTCCCCCCACGCTCCTTCCTCTTAGGCATCCTCTCACCCTTTGATACCTTGTGCTTGGACATGACACAGCAAGAAAGACCTCACTGGATATACTTCTCAGTTTCTGTATCTGTAAACTAAATAAAGGCTTGCTTCTTCCCCCATCATCCAGCCTGTGCAGTATAAAAGGGACAAAGGCAGTCACTTTTCAGGAGCTTTCTCTAATATTCCATAGACAGCAGAATTCACTGTTTTAACCTGAGGTCTCTCTCACACTGGATCTTCTCATAGCATTGACTACCTGTACCCCCTTCTTCACTTTATGCCCCCAAATAAATCTAACAGCCATGCCTTCACTCAGTCCAGCTAAGGACTCTCTCCCATGGACTGCTGGCTGGGAATCCAGCCCCCTTCTATACCACAGGTGCCACTGGGCTTGAACCCAATAAAGGACGCAGCTAATAGGAGAGACTTCCAGAGACCCTGGGGAGCAAGCTAGAAGGATGAGCACTGAGTACAGTCAGTGCAAAGAAAAGGACATTTTAGATGTGTATCTCAAGTGGTTTGGTCATGAAAGAACTGGGCAAATGTTACTGAAAGGTGGGACAATAGGCTTTCCATGTAGTCACAACTTTATAGTCAGTGGCAGGCACGTGGATTTTGGGTGAGTGGCCTTCTCCCTGGGTCTTGAAGGCTGCAGGCATTCCTGGGATGTGTTCCTACAGAAAGCCAGGGCCGCACATGGCCTCCCCACCCTGCCAGCTCATGAGTCATCCTCACAAGGAGAACAAGGCTACCGATATCTCCCTTGTGGGGCCTCTGGGTGGAGAGGCTGCCACTTATCTCCACAGGCCTGGTGCCACTTACTGCACTCACACAAAAGGCAAGGAAGCCCATCTATAACGGAGCCGCTTTCCCACTGAACTGCGAAATTCCTGCAGAGAGACGTCCTCGGAGGCCCTGGACCCTCTCTCGGAGTCCCTGCCTAACATTTCTCCCGTAGCCCTCGCCAGACCCCCAGGAGGACTGTGGAGCTGGAGAACCCTCTCCAAAAGCAAAGCCCATCCCAAGAACAGGCTGCAAAACCTGACACACACTCAGCTTCCTCTGCCTCCAGAATCCTCCACTCTGGGGACTCCAATCGTAGGGTTTGCCTGGAGGATGCAGTAAAGGATAGAGCTAAGAGGAAGCCATTGCAGAGGCATTGGGAGTGGAGAGCTAGCCGAAATTACCTTGTTGGCCCATAGCCAGAGAATTCTCCTGAGGGTCTGGAGGGGTGGTAGACCTGCAGGGCTGGCTATGCTGGAGGTGGAGAAGAAAAGAGAGAATGGAGGGAGGTGGGATAAGATGACTCCATGATGTAATTACATGCCTAATTTCTCCAGCAGTGCCAAGGGTGTGAGGCTTAGCTCCTGGAACTGCTATAATTATATCCCAAATGGAAATAATAACTCCTGGATACATGTTGCCACTCGAGCAGAGCTGCAGCAAGGGTGGGAAGAAAGGATGAAGCACTCTGTCTTCTGACCAACCTGTCATGTTCCCAAGTGGTTTTTCTGGGGCCTAAAAGGCCCAACTTTTTTGTTGTTGTTGTTCTCCTTCCCACCAACAAGGAGACTTTGAGGGAGACTTTGGGTGGAAACACATGAATTCAGCCTTGGGTCATTCTCTACCGTGCAAGTACTTTTGGATTCAAGTAGGTTTTCTGCCCCAGGGCCAGAGTCCTCTGTGCTCATTCCTGGCCTCCCTCGGGATCTGAGCCTGGCTGGATACTCTCTGTGGTAACAAATCCAAGGGTAGGGGACTCTTACATGATGAGTCTGGACCCAGGAGGAGAAGAGTGAGGCACAGGGAGGAGCCTGACTAGACACACTGGCGGCCATCCTTACTCTTGGCTGGAAGCTGAGGTAGAGAGGCTCAGACACAAAGTCCTAGGAAGGGCAGAGAGCTTCCACTCCATGCCACTCATGACATGGGAGACACACATAAGATGGAATCTATGTCCAACTGAAATGCCACTACCAGGAATAGGAGATGACAGGTGTGTGAGAGAGAGAGAGAGGGTACCTACGCCTTGAGTTCTGGGGTGATGATCTCAAAAATCACAGGCAGCTCCAGTACTGACAGCATTTTAGCAATGTCAGGCACTGAGCCTTTGCCTTTGTGAACTCATCAGCTTTGGCCTTCATACCCTAAGTGCCATTGTGAAATTTGCTAACAATGAACAAGACTTGAAGAAGTGGTCAACGCTCCCAAGATACCACAGCCAAATGTGGGCTTGAAATTGAATCTCTCTACATCCATCTCTTGTGAAGACAGCAGGTCTTCCCATGAGCCTCTAGGGTTAGTTAAGTTCATTCGCAAAGTATTTGGATTCTGGTCCCCCTCCCCCAAGGTGGGATGAAAGGGAGGGATGCCACTGGCTGGAGCAGGAATCATTTCACCCCATTTGCCATGTGGCTGCAGGAAATCACCTCCCTTTCCAAGTCTGGTTTCTTCCATGGGAAGCTAGCATGATGGTGCCATGGTCGCTAGAGGAGTTGGTGAGAATCGCAGGTAGAAACTGATTGAATCACACATTTGATGCAAGTCTTCAACAAGTCATTCAATGGCTTAATAATCTCAGTTTCCCCATTTGAAAACCAGAAGAGTTTCAATGCCCTGCACTGCTTCCACTTCACTTCTAGTCTCCCCGACAGGTAGGGAGATAGGGAGGTAACTGAGTACAGCATGCTGAGGTTCCTTTGCTGAGCTCATTGGCAATTTGGCTGTTGGCCCTGGGAAATGTGCCAGCCAGGGGCAGTAAGGCCTACAGGCAGAGAAGGGCAGAAGTCGCCGTTTATAGCTTTGTTTGATAGGAAGACGTAGCATCAGGCCCAGTCCCTGGAAACTGTCCAGTGACCTAATTGCTGGGGAATGGCCCCCAGGAGCATTGTGGGATTCAGAAAAAAAACATTCTGGAGGTTTCTTTGAGGCCTACCAAGTGGTGTGACCCCATATTGCCCCCTCTCAAGCTCCACGTGGCCTCCCAAAGCCTGATTGTGGAAAGTGGCTGCTAGGCAATGCACGCAGCTCATGTCCTCTGAGACCTGGGCATTCATGGCAGCCCCACTATCCTCAGCCAGCCCCAGGGCTGCAGAGGGGTGGCATGGATAAGGCCCTGGAGTAACAAGGGCTCGAGTGGGGTGAGCTGAGAGCCAAAGTTGGAGGAGCCCCTGCAGGCTGCCAGGGACCAAAGGCCACACTAGATCCCCCTGCACACACTGTGCACCTTCGTGCTCAGGTTCCCTTCTTTGCCATAACTCTAGCCAGCAAGAGGGCTAGAAACCAGGTGCAGGGGATGCAGGTGGCCTTGGCAGATGGCTCTTGTGGCTCTGTCTGGATGAGACTTCAAGCTCATTTAGGGCAAAATTGATAGTACTTTACTAACACTGCACCCTCAGGACCCCCTCCATGCATAACTACCCATACAGGGGCCACCGAGACAGGAGAAGCCTATGGCTTGCAAGTGGAAGATGCTGCCTGCAGAGTCCAGAACCAGGGTAAGTACTGGCAGGAGGTAAACCCTGGGCCACACCTTGTGTTGTGGGTTTTGCCATCCTTACTTGTAAGTTCTCTGTGGTTTTCCCTAAAAAACCACAGCCTGTGTTAGTGGCCTGGGATTTTTTTTTTCCTTCTCTTCTTGCATTGTCCTGAGCCAGAGAGGTTCCCTGCAAAGCTCTCTACAACCCCCAGTCAGGCAGCGGTGTCCCTGATCCCCTGAGGGGACAGCTGCCCTCCTGGAGTTGGGCTCTGAAGAGCAGGACAACAGGATAGTCTCTGCTGGTGGCTTTCTCAGCTTCAGAGGCTCATGTCTCCTCACTGGGAAGACAGCCAAGGCCCTGGGCCTGTGACTGGGTGCAGAACGCTCCACTCAGGCAGTCTGCTTGCTGAGCTCAGCCTGTTCTCATCCACGGCTCAGGAAGTTTCCAAACAAAAACGTATCTGAGGAAAGGACTCCAAGATGGTAAGCTGGGGTCAGCTGTCATAGAACTCAGTCATTTACAGCTGGTGTCTCAGCTCTGTCACTTCCTCTTTGTGACATTGCACAAACCACTCAGCCTCGTCTGCTCTCAACTTGGTCATCTGTGGATCAGGAATAACAATATCAACTTGCAAGGATTAATCAAACTGGTACTCTACCACTTGAGCCTCAGCACCATTTCCGGCTTTTTTCTATGTATGTGGTACCGAGGAATCGAACCCGGGTCTTCATGCATGCTAGGCAAGCACTTTAACCACTAGGCCAAACTCCCGGCCCCCACAGGAATGTCTTAAGTTTGCCCTGTCAGAGGTGGGGAAGCATGAGGTCCCAGAAACACCACTCAGGACTCCAAAGAGGGAATCCAGGAGACTGTAAACCTAGCCACACCCTCCTCCCTGGGTGAGCCTCCACATAGTTCAGATCTAGTGAGGTGAGGAAAGAACAGTGGCTTCTAGCACCTCTGTCTTCTCAGGAGTCCCTGGAAAGAGATACACACGAGTGCTCGCAGAAGATGAAGAGCTGCATGTGCTTTTGTTTGTTTCCAATCAGATATTTTATTTGATGCTGTGATAATTCAATTTGCTATGATGGTCAAAATGTCCCATGTTGCTCTTAGCCACGGCCACATCTGTCTTTGGACCCTTGAGATAACAGTTATGATGAACAAGGAAATCAATTTTGTAATTTTGCTTTCGTTACTTTCAGTTTCAGTTGCGAGATGTGGTCAGAGGCTAGATGTGAAATTCAAGTTCTAAGCTAGGCAGCTCAGTGTCAGAATAAGCGTGGTATTTTACCTTGCCCTTTTTTTTTTTTTGCCAGTCCTGGGCTTGGGCTCAGGGCCTGAGCACTGTTCTTGGACTTTCTCAAGGCTAGAGCTCTACCACTTGAGCCTCAGCACCACTTCTGGCTTTTATTCTATGTATGTGGTGCTGAGAAATTGAACCCAGGTCTTCATGCATGCTAGGCAAGCACTCTACCACTAGGCCAAACTCCCACCCCCCCCCTTTTTTTTCTTTCTTTTTTCTTTTCTTTTGCAGGGGGAGAATGGAGGTCTTGAATGTTGCTCAAGGCTAGCGCTCTATCACTTTGAGCCACAGCTCCACATCTGGCTTTTTCTGATTATGTGTTCCTGAGGAATCAAACCCAGGGCTTCATGCATGCTAGGCAAGCACTCTACCACTAGGTCACACTCCAGCCTTCTAAACACTTTTTTGTAGCTTTCTTTTTTATTGTTGTTGTTTTCTCCTTTGACACTGGGGATTAAACCCAGAATGTTATACTTGCTAGGCAGGGGCTTTGTCACTGAGCTATATCCCAACCCTTTGTCTCTAAAAAATTTTTTTTCACAGAAATCAGTCCCTGTGAGCCTGTTCACGCCTCCCCTCAAGATGTTTTCAAGTGAGGAAGTGGCTACACTTACTCTTTTCCTTAGAGCACCTTGATGAAGTCCTCTCCTCTGGCTGGCGCTGCTCTACATGGCTTCTGTTCCTCACTTCAGGTGCTGTCGTTCCCTCCTCACAGAGTGTAGGAGCTCAGCAAGTAAAGCTAAATCTAAATCCATTCCACTACTTAGGGAGTCACAGGCTGAGTTCAGTCTAATTTGAGGGGGCCTGCACCAGCAGTGTCAAATGCAGAGAACCTGAATGCACATGGCGGGGCTCTCAGGAGAAACCCAGTCCCCTGGAGGGGACCACAGAGGGACACATTGGAGCTACCCACAAAGCTCCTGGGCATGCCCTCGTTCCACTCTCCCACCATGGAGAGTGGAGTGCAGGCCAGGCTTCTCACTGGAGACCACCGAAGGGAAACATGGCATCTCTTTGCTTGGGCAAGCCTCGGGGCCACCATGTGCACAGTGCCATTCATTTCTGCTCCCTCTGGAGAGTGCACCAGAAAGGTCTCGCTCCGAATAGTCTCAAATTCAGGACTCCAGTTCAACAGGGTTCTTTGTAAATTGGTCATGGTAGTACATGGCTGGGGTCCCAGCACTCGGGATGCTGAGAAGGGTTGTGAGGCCATGGAGAAAGATCCTGTCTTAAGAAAAGGGGGGGGGAGGGTAATGGGTACCAAGACATGTGAAAGGGTATGTGAATTAATGCACCTTCTATCTGGTAAATATCATGTAACCCTTTTATTAATTACAATAATAAAAAAAAAAAGATTAGGCGGAGTCGCTCTCTCACTCCCATCTTAGAGACGGCCCTGACTGGTCAGTATGATTCTTGATGCTAGGCGCGGAATAAAACTCTGTTTAACTTCCAAAAAAGAAAAGAAAAGAAAAGAGAGAAGGAAGGAGGGAAGGAGGGAGAGGAGAAAGAAGGAAGGAAGGAAGGAAGGAAGGAAGGAAGGAAAGGAAGGAAGGAAGGAAGGAAGGAAGGAAGGAAGGAAGGAAGGAAGGAGTCGATCTATTTCACAAGGTGGAGTCAAATGGATCAACCTGGTTAGGTCCTAGCAGGGAACTCAGCAGAGGCAGTCAGAGAAAGGAGTGTTATCTGAGCACGGGCAGCTGAGGGTGTCTTATCATGGGCCAGGCATGGAAGGAAAGGAAGAGCATGTGGGATGGGAAAGGAAGATACTGAGCTCAGACAGGTTAGCAGGTCAGTGAGAAAGAGATTAAAAGTAGAGGAGGTGTAGGAGAGACCCTGAAGAAAAGAAGGGGAGAGCTAGGAGCTGCAGCGCACCGGAAGTGGGATGAGGGGGCATAATACACAATAGTTGCCATTCCTGTGCTCATTTAGCAACATGTGCTGAGCCACTTGGCAGGTCCCGGACACAAGATAAATGAGATGATATCCCTGCCCTTAGCGCCAAGGCCATCATAAGCCACGGGACTCCCAGAATGCAGGCGCTTGTTCTTTGGTTATTTTCCCCTCTAATACTGTTGGGAGCCAGAGTGTGGAGTCAGATTGTCCCATGAATCTGCATCACTGAGTAAGATAACCACACAAAGAAGTGAGCTGTCATGTGTGGCCAGGAGTTTGGCCTAGTGGTAGAGTACTTTCCAAGCATTCAGGAAATCCCAGATTAGATTCCTCCGTGCTACATACATAGAAAAGCCAGAAGTTGTGCTGTGGCTCAAGTGGTAGAGCTCTAGTCTTGAGGAAAGCCCAAGGACAGTGCTCAGGCCCTGAGTTCAAGGCCCCGAACTGGCAAAAAAAAAAAAGAACCCCATTTTACAGAAGAGGAAAAAAGGAAACTGAGGCCCAGAGATTTTTCCCTAGGCCACTCTGCTGGGAAAGATCCCAGGGCCACTTTTCAGCTCAGGTCATTTGCCACCAGTGGTACTACAGCTCCTGGGAACTCTGAGTCCCAATCCTCCAGCTCACCCCCAGTTGAGGTAGAGAAAGCTATACTTTGATTCTGTTTCTTGAAGTATCCACCTGGCATTTATTCAGTGAAAATGTAAGAAAATGGTTTTATCTTTCAGTAAGTCCCTCTTTAAAGGTTAAAAGAAGAGATTTCCAACATACATTGGCTATAACAAAACATTTCAATCTAATGCAATTCTGTCTGTTGTTTCAGTTTCCCTGTAGCACTGGTCACTTTCAAGCAACAAGGGAAAAGTCACTTCCATAGTTATAATGACTAAATATTGTTCAAAAACATGCTCACAATTTTTCCTCATGGTTCATGTCAATAAAGTATGTCTGTCCTTTCTTTTTGTGGTTCTGCTCATTTTTTGTTTCTTCTGTCGTTTTGAAACCAGGCAACTTCCCCAAAGATGCATTGTCATTAGATGACTCATCGTAATAAGAAACCTAAAACAAAATTGAATGATGACGAAATCCACTGTGTTGCAGATTTGCCCAATCTAGAAGATCCTGACCCGTTCATTCGTTCATTTGTTTGGGATCAGCTCAGACCAGAGGCTGAGCCCCATTTCCAACAGTCCGGCAGTTGCTTTCCTCCACATCTTGGCTCCATGCTTGCCCACAGGAGTGAAATGGAGTGAATAGCATGTGGTCACTGAGGAATAAGTGGGAAAAAAAAACACAGTTATATGCCATTCTTAAATAACAGGGAAATTCTTTTTGAAAATCATATTCATTGTTTCTTATTTATACAACTCAGAGCCCTCCCCCATCTCCCAGCTCATCCATCAATTGATAGGATGGAACATCGCAATATGAAGTTGACAGTGCCAGGGAAAGCACAGGTATATTCAGAGGGGACAGACAAGGTAGAGGGTGACAGCCCTCTACGAGTAGATTGTTTAAATTCGTTTTGAAGCAATAATCTTTAAGGATTCATAGCAGGAAGTTCAGGAATGGCACCAGGCCAAGACTGAAGCTGGCTGAGCATCCCTAGAGAACTGTTCCTTGTGTCTCACTGCAAAGCTGGCCTCTGACTCTCATTTGTGCCAGTCATCGTCAAGAACATGTGCGTGGGATCTTTTTTGTTAATTTTATACATGTATTTTTTGGTTAAAGTGTGACACAATGACTTCATTTTGATTCTGATAGTTTAAAAATCCCAAATAGTGGGATATAATATATCCTTAAAACAAGAAGGAAATACTAACACACGTTGGCTAAATCTTGAGGATATTGTGCTACATGAAGAGAACAAGTTACAGACAGGTAAAGACATCTGTTCCACTTACCTGAAGCACCTGGAGTCTGGGGCAAGATGGTAGGATGCTGGAGGCCAGCCTAGACTACATAGCAAGATCTTGTCTCAGAAACAAAACCAACAAAGCAGAACAGAAAGAATTCTGCATTTCCAGATGCTCATGGCCCATCTACCCGCTCATTAGGGTCACATTCTCTCGTTCCTGAATCATCCTGGTGGCCAGGAAAACTGTTCCACAATGATCACTTAGGCCCAGGCTCCTCACCCAACCATTGTGACAAAAAGATTTGAGATTGCCAGTCAGAAACCCCAGGTCCCCCAAATGGAGGAGAAGTGGGGAAGACGAGGAGTGAGGGGGAGGACCAGGTACATGCCTGCGGGTGGGGGGGGGGTGGAGATAGTGAAAGGGGGATGGGAAGTGGCAGTGGGAGCAAAGACAGTGGCTGTCTTCCATTCTCCACTCTCCCTCTTCCTTGACCGACAAGCAGGCCATAATTACTGGGCTCCTGGTCTCTGGGCTTCACCCTTAGGAAGTAGGCCAGCATCCCACATGCTCTTTTTCTGTTATTGTCTGTGTTTTGATGCTGGGAATGGAACCAGGGCCTCACACATGCTCAGCAAGTGCTATGCCAATTAAGTTACCCACCACCCACCTGCATCTTTTTCGTTCTTCCCATCCCACGGCATTTCCCACATAGAAAACGGTACTGCTTTGGGGGATGGCAGAGTAGCATGGAAAGAAGTTGGATCCTTAAAAACAAAAATGCCCTCACCCAGCCCCACCACCACTAGAATCACTGGCTTCACCACTGACTCACGAAAGATCGAGAAACTTCCATCGCTGAGCTACAGAGAGGGCAGGCCGGCAGTTTCCTTTGGTAAAGGTTTTTATTTCAACATGTCCAGATCATTCATTTCTTCTCCCCCCCCCCTCTCTCTCTCTCTCTGTCTGTCGTCTCTCTCTCTCTCTCTCTCTCCCTTTATTGTTGTTGTTGTTGGTAGCTGTGGCTTGAACTCAGAGCTTAGGCACAGGCTCTGAGCTGTTTGTGCTCAAGGCTAGCATTCTACCACTTTGAGCCATAGCATCACTTCTGGTTTTCTGGTGGTTAATTGGAAATAAGAGTTTTACCAAGTTTCCTGCCTAAGCTGGCTTTGAACAGAGATTCTCAGATCTCAGCCTCCGGAGTAGCTAGGATTAAAGGCGTGTGCCACCAGCACCTAGCTGGATTGTTCATTTCTTCCTCCTGTGACTACCTATGTAGCTATGATCTTTTTTTGTTTTTTGTGGTTCATAGGGCTCAAGCTCTGGACCTGGGCATTGTCCCTGAGCTCTTCAGCTCAAGGCTCCCACCCTACCCCTTGAGCCATAGCCCTCCTACCCCTTTTCCAGTGATAAATTGGAGATAAGAGTCTCTCACGGTCTTTTGTGCCAGGGCTGGCTTTGAATTGAGATCCTCAGATCTCAGCGTCCTGAGTAGCTAGGATTACAAGTGTGAGCCACTGTGCCAGTGTAGCTATGATCTTGACTGTCCCCCAAAAGCTCATGGGCTAAAGTTTTTGTCCCCAGCCTGTTACTCTATGGAGGCATGGTGGAACCTTTAAGAGGCAGGCACTGGTGGCTCATGTCTGTCAGGAGGCCGACATCTGAGCATCGCAGTTGAAGTTAAATTTAACTTTAAGTGTAAATTCTTCTTAAGACAATTTATAGAAAGTTACCATTTAATGCAACTGTTTTCCTTGTACAAGGACGGTGTCCAGCAGTTGCAACAGAGGCCATAAGACCTATAAAACTTTAACTGTTTACCCCTTGTTCCCTTATGCAAAGACTTTCCCGATTCCTGCCCTTTATCATTCCATAAAGATAATTTCGTTACAGCGCCCCAAACTTCCTTAACTGAAACAGTACATAACCATCACTGTGCACATTCACGCTGCCATGTTTTAAACGCAAATGGTAAACACTTAGTTTCCAGGAAAGTTATGTGGTGTGGCTTATTTCAGATGACTACACCCTCTAGGCTGGTGATTCGGGCAGACTGGTACCAGAAGCCTGTGTGTTGGTGGCACACAGCTGTAATCTGAACTACCCAAGAGGCTGAGCTCTGGTTCAAAGCCACAGGAAAGTTCTTATTTCCAGTTAACACCAGAAAATCAAAAGTGATGCTGATGCTATGGCTCAAAGTAGTAGAGTGCTAGCCTTGAGCAAAAAGCTCAGTGACAGCGCCCAGGCCCTGGGTTCAATTCTCATGACTGAAGAAACTTCTCAGAAAAAGCCAGAAGTGGTGCTATGGCTCAAGTGGCAGAGCACTAGCCCTGAGGAGCAATTATATATATATATATATATATATATATATATATATATATATATATATATATATAATGTATATGTGTATATGTATGCATCTTTATATGTATGTGTATATGTATATGTATGTCTATGTGTATATATATTTATCTCTGGTTTCTTTCTATATTTCTTTTTATTGGAGTGAAGAGTCTTATGAATTTTCCTGCCCAGGCTGGCTTCAAACCACAATCCTCAGATCTCAGCCTCCTGAATAACTAGGATTACAGGGGTGAGCCATTGTCATGGGCTATAACCACATTTTAGAAATCCATTTATTGCCGGGAGTTTGGCCTAGTGGTAGAGTGCTTGCCAAGCATGCATGAATACCCAGGTTCGATTCCTCGGTACCATCTACATAGAAAAAAGCTGGAAGTGGTGCTGAGGCTCAAGTGGTAGAGCTCTAGCCTTAAGAAAGTCCAAGGACAGTGCTCAGGCCCTGAGCCCAAGCCCAAAACTGGCAAAAAAAAAAAATCCATTTATTGAGCCATAGATATTTGAATTGTTTACCTTCCTGCCAAAGACTCTAAATTGATTAAGCCCTAGGAAAATGCCCATTCAAAGGAACTAAGAAAGATGTAGCTAAATGAATTTGAGCCTCTGCTTACCTTTTTTGTTTTTGGGGGGGTTTTTTTGTTTGTTTGGTTGATTTTTTTTGTGGGTCATGGGGCTTGAACTGGGCTTGGGCGCTGTCCCTGAGCTTTTCAGCTTAAGGCTACCCTGCTCCTGGGCATTGTCCTTGAGCTCTTCTGCTCAAGGCTACTGTCCTACCCTTGAGCCAAGCCCCACTTCCCTTTTCTAGAGGTTAATTGGAGATAGAAGTCTCAGGTCTTTTTGTACCTGGGCTGGCTTTGAACCTTAATCCTCAGATCTCAGCTTCCTGAGTAGCCAGGATTATAGGCGTGAGCCACTCCCAACTCTGCTCACATATTTGAGGCCCTTACTGGATTACATCCCTGAGTTCACTCCTACAATGCCTTGTGTATTTGTGAATTATAAACTCATCACACAGCGATTTTTGCAATCCCTTCAATAAATACAGATCAACCAGCAGCCACATATAGTTCCTTGTTGATCTGTCTTTCCATGGGGCTCAGGCACTCTAGTGCCCTGAGCCATGCCTGCTCTGTGGCACTTCCCACCCAGAGGATATGGCAGAGAATGACAAGATTGCAAAAGGCCATGATTCTAAAGTCCAGTCATAATTATATTCTTGCTTTCTATGTTTCATGTTGTCTATTTCTCTTTGAAGCACAGCTACATAGCTTGATCGGCCATCTTGCCAGATGCCATGTTGTGGATGGGACCTGTGTGGTTCTGCATGTGTGCATTAACTGCCACACCACATTGCTCTTGCTGGACCAAGAAAACTGTTGTTCAGAATCATTGAGTGATCTTAGAAAAGGAAAATAACAAACTCTGGTCTCCTGTGTTTTCAAAGTCTGCCAGGCAAGTAGACTCAGAAACAGCTTCCATACCTAGAAACAAAGTCATTGTTCGTACCAAGATAAAGACTGTGGGGCACTCAGGGCCCCACACCTGTAATCCTAGCTACTCAGGAGGCTGAGATCTGAGGACTGGTGTTCAAAGCCAATCTGACAAAGTCTATGAGACTCATCACCAATTAACCACTGAAAAAGCCACACACACACACACACACACACACACACACACACACACACACACACACACGAGACTAGGGCACAGAGTAAATGAAGGGAAGACGTGACACATAGAAGGGACAAGATGGCCTTGAGGACCCCTCCTTCAGGCAACAGCTCCTTACATTTGGGGCCCTGTAAGTTGGGTCTATGAGGCCTTGCTCTCTCCTCTGCTGAGACAGATATGAGCTTAAGCCCTCTCTGTAGGGCAGGAACAGGTGGACAAAGCCCTAGGAAGACATATGTCTATGGGAAGGAATAGTGATGCCGAGTCCCATTTGTCACAGGTCAGTATGAACCTCAAATGCAAATGGCCATGTTTTGGGCCTCTGTGGTGGGGGTAGCCGGGCCAGGATGGCACAGAAAAATCACAGAGAATTGGACATCCCACATAAGAACGGGCAGGGCGCTCTGACTTCACATCAGACACTGGTGTAAACCAGTAAACAGTATATTGTGGAACGGACAGTACTGGAGCAAGGGGCTCTTTATAAATGGAATTCTTAGTCATTAAAATCAGGTTTCATGAGGGCAGGAGCACGGCCTAGTGGTAGAGAGCTTGCCTAGCATACATGAAGCTCTGAGCTTGACTCCTCAGTACCACATCCACAGAAAAAGTTGGACGTGGTGCTGTGGCTCAAGTGGTAGAACTCTAGCCTCAAGAAAGCCCAAGGACAGTGCCCACGCCCTGAGTTCAAGCCCAAGGACTGGCAGAAGAAAAAACAAAAAGAAGGCTTCAGAAGCTACCTGAATTTTCAAAGTATCTCCTCAAAGGGAGTCAGGCCCTCCAGTAGGGAGCAGGGATCAGAGTTGTTTGGTTGCAGAAACTTCATAGCCTCATGCTTGCTTCTTGATGGTTGCTCACTCACCCAATTTCCCAGCTCAAGAAAGGTAAGAAGAGCGGATCCAAGAGCCTGTGTTGGAGGCAGAAAGAGGGGAAGTTAGCACTCCAGCCCCAACCATGTTTCCCCCTGGAGAAGAAGAGTGATAGCTTTCCCACAGCAGACATGGCAAAAACTTGAACTTTCTCAGGGGAGTGAGGCCATGGGGGCTGAGGTGCTGTGGCAGGCCCATGGCAGGGGCCAGGCTTTTGGGGTGTGCTCCATGACACAAGGCAGGTACAGTGAAGTCACCCTGGCTCCCTAGTTTTGTGGTGTGGGTGTCCAGCTTGAATTCACCTCACCACGGGTGGGTTCTGAGTGGCAGCTTTCTCAACAACATGGCGCTCATCTGGTGACTGTGATGGGAACTGTGAGGAGACAAACCTCTGTAGCTATGGCAGAGTGAAAGCCTATTGTGCCCTGGCTGTCCTGGAAGCTCTTTGACCTCTGTTCCCCAGCGAGGAGCCTGTCTTTGTGCTCTGTGGGCCCTCACAAACCAAGGTCAAGATGGCAGCCCTTGGGGTATGCAGGTCCATGCCCTTCCTGAGGGAACTTCACTCCTCTCCATACCCCTACCTGGTAACTGTTCCCTTGGTGTGGCACTCAGCATGAGTGAGGCCATGGCTTGGCATCTTGGTGTCCATTTCTTGGCCCCTTAGCAGTGTGGAGGGGGTTGGGGGTGAAGGGAGCATAGGTTGCATGGTAACTCATGCGTTGGCATTTTGTGGCCCAGGCTAGTTCAGCCTGCCTGGGGTCCTAGCCAAGTTTCACCTGGGCAGAATGTGTTCCCACCTCCCCAGTTCTTGCCCAGAGGGGATGGTCTCCAGGGAGCACGCATCACATTGCGTGGGAAGGAGCTGTCCCAGCAGGTATGTGTGTTGGGGCCAGTTGGGGAGCAATCTCTTCTGGGCTCATGCCACAGAAGCTGGCATCCAGCCCCACGCTGGCTGCCTGCCAGCTTCTTGAGGCTCATTTGCTTATCTCTGTGTGTTTGGAAGGTTTCTGGGAGGCCAAGCTCCACCTGAGGGAAATCTGTGACTCTGGGGACTTAATGATACCTGAAACTTTGAACTCTCCATAAAGCCCAAGGCACAGTTGGCTGCTTCAGGTATGGGGCAAATGTCACCCTCGTGTCATGGCTGGCTGTTGCCCCTCTATTGCCATTTCTTCCCAGAGGACACCCAAAGTGAAGTTTGTGGATGGGACCCTCCTGAAGCATCCCTGGGAAGTCAATGGCTGCCCAGATCTCCTGATCTGGACCTGCAAAAACGAAATCAGAAGCATTTTGTATTTCTCCCATTATTTGTTTTAACAAAAAAAAGAGGTGTCGAAGGCAAGCTCATTCTAGTAAGTGGGGATATATTCTTAGGACCCCATTGGCAGAAACCCCAGACTTAATCCAAGCTGAGAAGGAAAGAGAGAGAAGTCATTTTTATCAAGTCTTCTCTCAGTAAATAATTTTTCAAAGCATAAATTACCTGGCCAGGCTCCAGTTCTCTCAAATTGTAGAGCACTTAAAAAATAAAAAGTGCCAGGCACCAGTGGCTTACACCTGCAAACCCAGCTACTCGGGAGGCTGAGATCTGAGGATCACAGTTCAAAGGCAACCGGGGCAGCCAAGTCCTCATGAGACTCTTATCTCCAGTGAACCACCAGAAAACCAGAAATGGCACTGTGGCTCAAAGTGGGAGAGCAATAGCCTTGAGCTGAAGAGCCCGGGAACGAGTGCCCGCATCCAGAGTTCAAGCCCCCAGACTGACAAAACAAGAACAAACCCCCCCAAAACAACTCCCCTATTGAGTCTGATGGAGTTGTATAAACAGATTTATTGTAGTACATTAGAGAAAGATAAAAGGAAAAAAACCCTTCAAATTCTTCCCACCACATGTTGACAAACACCGAGCATGCATGTGGCACATTCACATATACTACATCTACTTGTGAACAAACATTGCCCCAGTCCATCTTCAATAAGATGACTTAATTTTTTTTTATTTTTGCCAGACCTGGGCTTGAGCTCAGGGCCTGAGCACTGTCCTTGGACTTTCTCAAGGCTAGAGCTCTACCACTTGAGCCTCGCACCACCACTTCCAGCTTTTTTCTATGTATGTGGTACCAAGGAATGGAACTCGGGTCTTCGTGCATGCTAGGCAAGCACTCTACCAGTAGGCCAAACTCCTGGCCCCGATTTAAAATTTTTAATGGCTGGTTGACAGTATATGTTTTGGTTGCATAAAAGATATTTCTTGTAACCATTCCCTTTTGGAAATCTAAGTTGCTCCCATTTCTGCTCTTGTACAAAATATGTAATAACCATGCATCCCCGAACACTTGTTTTCACTTTTTCACACTTATTTGAGCACTTAGAAGAAACTTGCTCAGTCAAAAGATTTGAACATTTCTTTTCTCTCTCTCTCTCTCTCTCTCTCTCTCTCTCTCTCTCTCTCTCTCTCTCTCTCTCTCTCTCTCGCTCTCTCTCGCTCTCTCTCGCTCTCTCTCGCTCTCTCTCGCTCTCTCTCGCTCTCTCTCGCTCTCTCTTGCTCTCTCTCTCTCCTCCCTGGCTCCTCCCTCTCTCTCTTTCTCCCTCTCTCTTTTACATGTACAAGTACTAGGGTTTGAACACAACACCTGGGTACTGTCATTTAACTTTTCCACACAAGACTGACACACTTGACTCACACTTCCACTTGACTCACAGCTTCACAGCTTATTTGTGACATTTTTGGAGATAAGAGTCTCACAGACTTTTCCTGCCTGAGCTGGCGTTGAATGAAGATCCTCAACTCTCAATCCCCTGAATAGCCAGGATTACAACATGAGTTATAGGTGGGCACCCCGCTTTATTTCATTTTTACAGTTGAAGAAACATAAATTAGAGGCTCCATATATCTGAGCTTAGAGATGCTCAGAGCCACCTGATGGCACATTCGTCCCCTCAACAAAAAGCCACCCATGTTCCCCAGTGCCAGTATCTAGCACTTCCAGGCTCAAGGGCAACCAAACTCTGGACTGTAGCAAGTTCCCTTGGCTAGGTCAAACTCCAGACCGTGTCTGTGCCTAGCCGATCTCAGACCCACACCAACGGGTAGTGCCATCAGATGGGCACAGAAAAACATCAGTCACTGATTGGAAAGTAATTGTTTTTCCTGTGTGTGGTCAGAGAGTCTGATAAACTTCACAGAGACTCAGAAAAATGCCACATCTGCTTCTGAAGGAGTTACAGATAGCCAGCCACACACAAAGATCTGCAAATGCAGAGCCCTATGATAAAATGGTGGGTCAGCCAGACGTCCCCTATGGGCAGTGTCCACTTGGGGAACAGAAGTCCTTGGGTGTGTGTGATGTTGTGTCAGTCCCTTCCCTCCCTTCAATCATTTCCTGCATGAAAACAGTATCTACCTAGGCCAGTTATAGCACTGTTTGGGGATCTTGTGAGATCACGCCTATAAAAGTGCTCTGAAAAGTGCAGCTAAGTGACACAAAGGTAAGAGGTGATTCATGCCAAGACAGGGACATAATGAGCCCCAGCTCTGACATAAAGACATTTGCGTTTCTTAGAGAGCATTATCACTTCCCGAGCCACCAGCTGCACCCAGTGAACTTGGCCTTCACTCCCAAGCATGGCTGATAAGGCCTTGACAGTGCTCTACCTCTCAGGTTATAGGACGGTTAATGCTGACCCAGCATAACCACTATGAAGTGGCTGGATATTGGAAAAGCTATGTACAGCCTTGTGACTCACAGACACCGGCCTCTGGGGAGTTGTAAAAATTAATAATTAATCCTGTCTTATAGGCTAGAGGAGAACAGCCAGGAGGCTCAGAGTGACTGGGAGCTGGGACTGGCTCTCAGGCAACCTGGGAGGCCTGGCTCTCTTTGATGCCCTTCCTCTGTCCTCTGGGCCCCCCTGTCCAATCAGGCCTATATTTCATGAAAGTGAACTTGCAACTGAAAAGTTCCTCAAGTTGTAATGATAAAGCCAGATCCTTTATGACTCAAAGCCAGCCCCGACTGGAAAGTTCACACACACACACACACACACACACACACACACACACCACAAAGATGCCAGTGTAACCCCAAGGTATCTGTAAGCAGTAAAAGGGAGGAATCTCTAAGACAGTTGAGTTAAGGTCCAACAGCAATCCTGTTCGCTTTGGAGCCGACTCAGTGTCCGGAGGAGTTGCTGGCTAGAAGCGGGTCCCGGTCTTCCTCACCATCTCTCCATGCATCCCCTGGCTTTTTCCTTCCTCATCCTCATTGGCCCTTTGCTCAGGATTCACCTATGTGTTCTCTCACAGGAAAGTCTATGAGACTCCTACAAAAAAAGAAAAAAAGTGTGCCTTCAGCACAACAACAGCTCAGAGTGCCCAGGCCCAGCCAAAACCCCAGGAGTGGGAAAAATGAAAAGAAAAAGAAACTGAGCCTAATGGAAGAAAAGCCCTTGAAGGAATATTAGGGCCTTGGCGTCTTCTATGCTTGCTCTGTCTGAGTCTCTCTGTGTCTCTGTGTCTCTCTGTGTCTCTGTCTCTGTCTCCTCTCTCTCTCTCTGTTTTTCCAGGCCACCATGAAGTGAACAAGTCTTTGTTCCCATCCTGCTGTGCCATGACACCACAGGCTCAAGCCAATGGATCCAATTAGCCATTGGCTATACCTCTGCAAGTGTGGAAACACTCCGTCCCTCTTAAGTGGTGAGTCTGGAGTATTTGCTGTAACAGTGCAAAGTCAACTGACCAGGGCTTCCCACAGGTGCACCTGAGATGGACAGCAGGGGGACCTGCAGGTCCACCCAAAGACTACTGAACATAATGAATGAGGCTTCTCATTCTTGTTTTCTTTTCATTTTCTTTTCTGTTTTGGCTTTGGTTTTCCAATGCTGGGAATGACGAGAGCCTCGTGTATGGGCAAATGAGTGCTGTACCCCTGAGCGCTGCCTAACTTGTCTAGATCTACCCTCTGCTCCCTCTCTGCCAGTCTGGAGTCTCCTCCCATCGCAAGTACTGCTGAGATCGTTCGGCCCAGGATGGTGCTCCAATCAAGCCTCTAGCCAGTCCTCCCCAGGTTGGTGGTTCTAGTCCAGTGTCCTCTCATCTGCTGATTCCAGACACACATGGATGTCAATAAGGACCTTCTTGCTCAGCACCATTGCAGATTTGTTTTGCTATATCTGTTAACCAAAATGCACACACTGTTCAGATGAGCAACGATATGGCTTCTGGCTAGATGCATGGCTCAAGTGGTAGAGTGCTTGCCTTGCAAGCATGAGGCCCTGAGTTCAATCTCCAGTACTAAATGCGGGGAAAATAGTGTCTTTTCTTTTCTGTAAGGAATCTCCATTGGGTTAGTAAGAAACACATTTAATAGGCTATTCCATTGACTGCTCTGGGACAAATGTGAAGTGAACTCCCAATCACCAATAATAAACTTCACCTCTCCCAGGCTTCGAGGTACATGTCCTGGCTCTGGAGTGGTATATACCATGTTCTAGCTGGTTTGTGCCCAGTTCTAGCTTGCTCATGGGCTGGGCTGGCCATCCTGGGGATTTCTGGCATTCAAGGCAAATGTAACAAGTAGCTCGTTGTCTTAATGCAAGTGGTCAGATGACCACTTCCTCTGTGCTGTCCAACTCCTGCAGCATGGCTGTCACCCCCTCCAAGCCTGTCTCCAAGCCTGACTGTTTTATTGGAACCTCCCAGGGGACAAGCAGGAAACTAGGCTTCTTCCAATCTTTCTGCCCCTCCCTCCAGCATCCAGGATTTGGAGAATGTCAAGCCGGCCACCACAGCACTCCTTCTTGTTGAGAGTTTCTTAGTGGGGGTCAAGGTGTACAGATATCTTCTGCAGCCAGGAGCTGGTGGCTCACAGCTGTCATCTAGCTACTCAGGAGACTGAGATCTGAGAATCATGGTTTAAAGCCAGCTGGGGCAGGAACCGTCCATGAGACTCTTATCTCCAATTAATCACCAAAAAGCTGGAAACAGCTGTGGCTCAAAGTGTTAGAGTGCCAGCCTTGAGTGTAAGTTCTCAGGGACAGCACCTGGACTCTTAAGTTCAGCTCCATCCATGATTGACTCCCCCAAAAAAGTCTTCTGCTTTTGCCTTTCCCCAATCTAGTTAATCTCCCCCCTCCCCATCTCTAGCTCTAGGACTTCAGCCCAGAGCAGATGGATAGCAAACAAGTTCAACCATGGAGTCCCCAACCTCAACCCACCTTCTTTCCACAATTCACTAGGATTAGAATCATAGGCTCTTATCCCTTTCACTCTCAACATGTAGCAGCCATACCACCTGAACTTTTCTGCCCGGGGCTTGCTTTGAACTATGATCCTCCAGAGTAGTTAGATTACAGGTGTGATCCATTGTCACTCTTCCTTACTTTTAAAGTTTGCATTTTACTATTATTAATTATTTTATTTTTGCCAGTCCTAGGCTTGAGCTAAAGGCCAAGCACAGTCCTTGGACTTTCTCGAGGCTAGAGCTTTACCACTTGAGCCACAGCACCACTTTCGGCTTTTTCTACGTATGTGGTACCTAGGTATCGAACTTTGTTCTTTGTGCATGCTAGGCAAGCACTCAACCACTAGGCCAAACTCCCAGTCTGCATTTTATTATAATCATATGATCTTCAAAAAAATTCAAATTCTTCTTGAACCACTATGGTAGTACATGTCTGCAATCCCAGCTTGCTACACAGGGGGCAGAGGGTAGGATGATCAAGGCCCAAACAAAGCTCAAGATTTTCTCTGAAATGACTAAAAGCAAAAGGACCTGTGCATGGTTCAAGCAGTAACAGCATTTGGCACAAAGCCCTGAGTTCAATTTTATGGGGAGATACTGTTCTAGGTCTTTGAGTTGAGTTCATCCCGTTTAGTCTTTTGCAATATCACTGTCCCTGTTTTACAGATGAGGAAACAAAAGCTCAGGATGTTAAACAAATGAGCCACATACAGGATAACTGCCGAGTATGTGAGTCAGAGAGTCACTGTACTCCCTGCTCAGAGCCTGGGGCCAACAGAAGGCACATGGATACTATCCCAAGGCTAGGGCCAGACCTGCTGAGAGAGAGAGAGAGAGAGAGAGAGAGAGAGAGAGAGAGAGAGAGAGAGAGAGAGAGAGAGAGAGAGGGAGGGAGGGAGGGAGGGAGGGAGGGAGGGAGGGAGGGAGGGAGGGAGGGAGAAAGAGAGAGCAGGAGATCTAAACTGGATTTATAACTGCCCTGAAACTCCACTGGATATTGTGGGGGCTTATCCAGCATGCTTTGCGAGGGCGCTATACCCTGGCTGAGAATATTTAGTAATGTCCACTTCTCCACTAATTGGCCACATGGTTTACCAGGCAATGGACGCAGGTGAAATGCTCGAGGCCAGTTCCAGGCCACTGTGCCACATTCTTCAGACAGGGGCTGCATCCTTACTCACTGCTACTCTAGGCGATCTTGTTCCCGCAGAAACTCGGTGTCACCAGGAAGCAAGCTGAGATGGCTGGGAGGAGGCAAGACTGCCACATAAGAAAGAATGAAGACAATGGATGTGTATCTACAAGAGAGGATTCTTCTTAATTGAAAGAAGTAAAAGCACTGTATGTGTGTGAAAGATTCCACACCCATTCTCCTCCTTCCCCACCTCTCTTCTGTTTTTGCTGGAACCTGAGGCTTTACAGTCAAGGCCTTGAGCTCACTTAGCTGGTATTTCAACCACTTCAGCCACACATCTAACCCCACTTTTTTCCATTATAGAAATGGAGTCTCAAAGGCTTTTCTGTCCAGGTTGACTTCAAAATGAGACCCTCCAGCTCTCAGCCATGCATGCGCTACCAATGCCCGACTTGCGAGTATTTTAAATACTTAGGCACATCCACACACACTCTTGCTCACACCTACATGTGCAGGTGTACTTTCACTTCTGCACACACACACACACACACGTTGCACGGGAACATGCGCGCATGCATGCGTGCGCGCGCACACACACATATGCACACACACAGTACACAAAGAAACATTAAACATCGAATTGTTAGGCGCTCCTTCTGGCCAGGTACTGGTGGCTCGTGTCTGTAGCTACTCAGGTGGCTGAGGTGGTGGGGAGCTCAAACTTTGAAGTCAATCCAGGCATGAAATTCTGTGAGACATTCATCTCCAATTAACCACCAAAACGCTGGACACAGATCTGTGCTTCAAGAGGCTAAGCACCGGCCCTGATTGAAAAAAGCAAGGACAGCACCTGAGGCTTGGGTTCAAGACCTGCTAGCAACAGACACACAAGGAAACGACTTCTGAAGGGCAGATAGAAAGTGAAATTATGAGTACAGAATATTTTCTTCCCTGATAGAATTTTTTTTGCCAGTCCTAGGCACTGTCCCTGAGCTTCTTTTGCTCAAGGCTAGCACTCTACCTCTTGAGCAGCTCTACTTCTGCTTTTCTGTTTATGTGGTACTGAGGAATTGAACCTAGGCAAGCACTCTACCACTAAGCCACATTCCCAGCCCTGTTGTTAATTTTATCTTTTTTTTTTTGGTTGTGGGGCTTGAACTCTGGGCCTGTGTACATCCCTGAACTCTTCAACTCAAGGTTATCTGCCCTATCCCTTGAGCCACTGAGCCACTTCCTGTTTTCTGGTGATTAAGTAGAGAGAAGAGTCTCACATACTTTAGTGCCTGGGCTTTGAACCCTGGTCCTCAGATTTCAGGCTTTTGAGTAGCTAGGGTTATATAGGTTACTAAGTTAAATCAGCACCATGAAAATCTCCTGGGAATGTGTGATTAGGATTCCCCAACCCTCAGTGCCTCAAGACAGCCAGGGTAGTGTGTGTCTTAAAGAAAGTAGGGCTGGCAGAGGGAAAGGCATTTGTTTCCTGGCTTGATGATCAGGAAGGGATCAAGCAGAAGGCCAGCCTTGATTGTCTAGGAGTTCAGCCACCTGGCAAAATTGTGGTATGGGATAGTGTCAAAAATTCAGGCCAGGCATGGGTGGCTCACATCTGTAATCCTAGCTACGCAGGAGGCTGAGATCTGAGAACCATGGTTCAAAGCTAGCCCAGGCAGGAAAGTTTGTGAAACTCTCATCTCCAATTAATCACTAGAAAACCAGAAGAACTGTTGCGCAAAGTGGTAGAGGGAAGGAAGGAAGGAAGGAAGGAAGGAAGGAAGGAAGGAAGGAAGGAAGGAAGGAAAGAGGGAGGGAGGGAGGGAGGGAGGGAGGGAGGGAGGGAGGGAGGGAGGGAGGGAAGGAAGGAAGAAAGGAACGAAGGAACGAAGGAAGGAAGAAAGAAAGGAAAGAAGGGGAGGGAAAGAAGGACAGACAGGAAAAGACCCCAGCAAGGGGTCCCTTACAGGGCTCTGCTGGCTCTCTGAACATGGTGTTGACGAATCCTTCTAGGATGCTGACTGTATGTCCCTCTGGGGAGAAGATGGAAGGCTCACAGTCCGTTGAGGAGTGAGCTGTCGTCCCTCTGGGAGAGCTGCTTTCAACCTCCTCCTGTCTAGGAAATCCATTCTCTGCCATGCAGAATTCCTTTCCCACGTCACAGTAGACCACATTCTGGCTGGTAACCATCAATTCTCTTCATTTTTTGAACAGTTGTGCACATCACCTATTGTATTTATCTCCTGTTCATTCTTACCTCACATCTTTGAAGGAACTGAAAGGAAGTTTTGTCCTGCATGGAGAAGGGATTTCTGGAAAGCATCCCTTCAGGGGAGGGAGGACTGAGTGGAGTGGCTCTCGAGAGGGCTGTGGGCAGCCGGAGTGTATTGGGCATCTGGCCTGAGCTTTTGAGGGACTAGGAAGCCATCTGGTAGGCAATGCTGGGGGTGGGGGGTCTACAAACCATCCTAGACCCATCTGTCTTGAGTCCTAATGGATTCACTTGAAAGCCACTCCCAGCCCCCTCTCCCCCCCACACACACATTAACTACCAATGGCTTTTAATACCAAGCATGGAAGGCCACTGGGCCTTACCACATTGTTCTGTATCATCATCAGACGTGTCATCATGCTTCAGGTGTCCTGGGTGAATGAGGAATGGACTGCCATCTTATCATCACCGTTATGGAAACCAGATGGTTTGGAAGCACAGCTTACCGAAGGCTATGGTGGGTCACAAGCAGCAAAGGGTGATGTGAAGATCATGACGTTGTAGCATTGGTGTCAGTTCAGAAACCAGCTGAGCCTCATCTCGCCTGGGATCTCCGAGCCCACCTATTGGTACGAAATGCTGATTCTAGCCATACCTGCTCTCACAGAGGTATTGTAAGACCGAAAGAAATGAGCCGGGTGCCAGGGGCTCATGCTTGCAGTCCTAGCTACTCAGGAGGCTGAGATCTGGGGACTGCAGTGTGAGACCAGCCTAGGGAGGAATCTGGTGAGACTCTTATGCCTACAAGTGGAGCTGTGGCTCAAGTGAAAGAGTGCTAGCCTTGAGCAAAAGGAGCTCAGGGATAGTGTCCAGGCCCAGAGTTCAAGCCCCAGTACTGGTAAAGTAGAAGGAAAGAGAAAGAAAGGAAAGAACAGCAGGCAGGAAGGAAAAAGGGAGGGAGGGAGGGAGGAAGAGAAAAAGAAATATGGGCAGAAGGTATTGAACTCATCAAGCCTGGCATTCATCTCTTCCTAACTACCTACCAACTGCCCTAGACAGTGCAGAGCTTCTGGTCTCACAGAACCATAGTACCACCTTGTGGTGCACATTTGTAAGAACATGTGGTCAATCTATCGAATGACTTTTGTAACTTGTTTAAAAGTGTAAGCTCTGGCGAGGTGCTAGTGTAGAACACCAGCTACTCAGGAGACTGAGATCTGAAGGTGGTTCAAAGTCAGGGGACAGGCAGGAAAGGTGATGAGTGCCTTATCTGCAACAAACTACGCAGAAAAGAAAGCCAAAAGTGGCACTGGGGCTCAAGAGGTAGAGCACTAGTCTTGAGCAAAGAGAAGCTCAGGGACAGGTCAAGCACCAGATGGGCACCAAAGAAAAGGGAAGAGGAAGAGGAGGAGGAGGAGGAGGAGGAGGAGGAGGAAGAGGAGGAGGAGGAAGAGGAGGAGGAAGAGGAGGAGGAGGAAGAGGAGGAGGAGGAGGAGGAGGAGGAGGAGGAGGAGGAGGAGGAGGACAAAGGTAAGTTCTATAGTGTATGGCAGTGATGTGAATGTAGCACTGCATCTTAGAAAAATAGGTGAGAAGCTGGGCACATCTGTAATCCTAGCTACTCAGGAGCCTGAGATCAGAGGATCATGGTTCAAAGCCAGCCCAGGCACTAAAGTCCATGAGACTCTTATCTCCAATTAACGCAAGAAAATCAGAAGTGGCTTTGTGGCTCAAGGGGTAGGGAAATAGCCTTGAGCTGAAGAGCTCGGGGATAACATCCAGGCCTAGAGTTCAAATCCTATTACTGACAGAAAGAAAGAAAGAAAGAGAGAGAGAGAGAGAGAGAGAGAGAGAGAGAGAGAGAGAGAGAGAGAGAGAGAGAGAGAGAGAGAGAGAAACAAATAAATATGCTAGAGAAAAATCATTCAGGAGTAACATTCCTATCAAAGAGATATCCCTCTAGTCCACCATTATTGCTCAAATACCTAGAGACTTTCCTAGCTTTACAGGTGAACAGAAAACAAGGTCTTGCTGGCTTTTGAGTGGAAAGAGGGGGTACATAATGATTGAAAATGTCTCTCCTGGGCCGGGAGTTTGGCCTAGTGGTAGAGTGCTTGCCTAGCATGCATGAAGACCCGGGTTGGATTCCTTGGTACCACACACTTAGAAAAAGCCAGAAGTGGTGCTGAGGCTCAAGTGGTAGAGTTCTAACCTTGAGAAAAATCCAAGGACAGTGCTCAGGCCCTGAGCTCAAGCCCAAGACTGGCAAAAAAAGAAAATGTCTCTCCTCTATTTCCAAAGGTCTGCCCATTCTTAGGTCCCACCCCCACACACCTCTGTGCTGCTCTTCCTTCCCTTTCTGGTTTCTGCACAGCACTCTCACCCCACCCAACACTTCTCCCCCAGACTAGCCTCCTCCTCTTGCTGCTGTACCCCTAATGGCCACTTATTCTAACATTGCAAATCCTGTTACCTAGTCCCTTTTCCTGTTTCATTCTGCTCCAGATCACTTACTAATGCACTCCATCTGTTGCTCTGTTTATTGTTCTGCCCCGTTTGAACGGGTATGTTTAAGGGCTGGAACGACAGTCTCTCTTCACTGTTGCATAGTCAGCACCTTAAACAGCTACAGTGGGTGCTCGTGGTTGGCTCACTGAGGGAAGGTATGAATGGAATGAAGGAGAACTGTGGAATGCGGAACTCAAACTAGAACACTGGCATACCAGATTTCAAAATGAAGGAGAGCTCCTTACCTTGTTGGGTAGAAAAGACGAAATTTCCTAAAGCAAGGACTCGTGTCCGGGATGAATGACCAGGGCAGTCACATAGGATCTGGCATTCGGAAAACCCTGCTCCTGGCATCTAATATCTGTGGCTGCAGATGTGAATTTTTTGAGGGTTGTGTCTTTCAGTCTTGGTTCTGTAAGAAAACCCGATGGAGCGCGGAGCATGGCGGGGGGGAGGAGCTCACAGCCGCAGCTCAACTCACAGCCCCACTCCCTACCCCAGATTCCCGCTCAGGGCTGCTCTGCCTCCTGGTACTCTGCCAGCCTCCCCTTATCATCCCATGACCACTAATTCTCAGCAGGGGTTTGGGCACAGCAAAGGATGGCTGGGGCTGGGAATCTGGGCCCCACAGCATCTCAGGGCAGGCAGGGCAGGGCATCTTGATGCTTGAGCAGCCCGGCGGTGACTATGTCTTAGCAAGGATCATTCAGGCACCCTGTTGGATGCAAAGAAAGCCATAAATGGAAGTAAAAGGTCCTTGGGGGTGTTCTACCTGCCATGGGTATGGGGGGGGGGGGTCTGTGGGAATGAAAACCAGTGGCTAGACTTCTCCAGACGATTCAGTGAAGCTGGAGAAGGAATGAGAGGGAACTGAGCAAGGCAACTGATGCCCATGATGGCTGGCTTAAGACAACTTCCAGGCATGGAAGCCGTGCCAGCATGTAAACCCACCGATAATACATAGAAGCCAAATGCTCATTTAAAACTGGCATAGTACAGATTATGGATAGTGTAATTCAGACTAATTTTTCTTCTCTTTATAGGAGTACTGAGCAAATAGCACGTGAAGCAGAGGGTCAGGGGTGACATAGAAGCTAAAAAAAAAAAAAAATCTTGTATGCCCTGTTGATGGGGTTTCCCTTTTTTGTTTTTTTTTTTGTTTGGTTTGGTTTTTGTTTTTTTTTTTAAAGGGGGATTTTTAATGCAATGGCAATACACAGCTTTTTTTTTTTTTTTTTTGCCAGTCCTGGGCTTGAGCTCAGGGCCTGACTGTCCTTGGACTTTCTCAAGGCTACAGAGCTCTACCACTTGAGCTTCAGCACCACTTCCAGCTTTTTTCTATGTATGTGGTACCGAGGAATCAAACCTGGCTCATCGTGCATGCTAGGCAAGCCCTCTACCAGTAGGCCTAACTCCCAGCCCGGGTTTCCCTTTTTTGAAGAGCTCCATGTTTGTGTCAGACCAGGCTTTGGCAAATGACAGCAGGCCAGGAGTTACATCAAAATGTTTCCTTTTTATTTATTTATTTTTTTGTCAGTCATGGGGCTTGAACTCTGGGCCTGGGTGCTGTCTGTCCCTGAGCTCTTCAGCTCAAGGCTCCCACATTACCCTTGAGCCACGGCGCCATTTTCAGTTTTCTAGTGGTTAATTGGAAATAAGAGTCTCATGTACTTTAGTGCCCAGCCTGGCTCTGAACTGTGATTCTCAGATCTCAGGCTCTTGCACAGTTAGAATGACAGACATGAGCCACTACATACACACGCAGTCTCAAAATGTTTCTTTTAGGTTAATCCTTGGATGTATATAGTCACAATCTTCAGTGTGGGATGGTGTTTGGCTAAATACTGTCAGTTTTCAATGGTGAGACTACACTACCAATTGTATAACAAATCTTCGTATTCAACACCTGTTGGAGACATTGCTTTCAGCCTCCTGAGGAAGCACGATGAAGACACCTGGCAGCTCACCAGTGAGTCAGTACTGGCTGACCAGGAGTTTCTTTGCATTTGTTCATTTGTTTCTTCCGTGCTCGTGGATAGAGTGGATCGCTAGATTTTCTCCGTGTTTGTTTGCTGCTTGTGCAGATGACCTTTATTGTGACTGGTTGCTTAAGGATATAAATAGTGTAGGATTTCCAGGGAAGAGAGGAGAAAGGCAGGGAGAAGGAGAAAGTCAGAGAGAGAAGCAGAGAGAAAGAAATAAAAACCTCTGCTTGCAGCTATTTGAGTCTCCGAAACGATGCGTTGTTACGGCAGGCAGCGACAAAAACCTATTTTTTTTTGCCAGTCCTGGGCCTTGAACTCAGGGCCTAAGCACTGACCTTGGGCTTTCTCAAGGCTAGAACTCTACCACTTGAGCCACAGCACCACTTCTGGCTCTTTGTTCTATGTATGTGGTATTGACGAATTGAACCCGGGTCTTCATGCATGCTAGGCAAGCACTCTACCACTAGGCTAAACTCCCGGTCCCCTAGTCTTCTTTTAAAGATCCATCAAAATTCAAAGTTCGGCCAGGCACTAGTGGCTCATGTCTATAATTCTAGCTTCTCAGGAGGCTGAAAGCAAAGTTGTGGTTCAAGTAAGCTTTGAGTAAAAAAGCTGAGAGACAGCACGTAGGCCCTGTGTTCAAACCCCAGGACTGGCACCAAGAAATAAAAATAAATAAATAAAATCAAGTTTCCTTTAAGGGTAGGAAGTACAGGCTAGCAAGTTTCAACACGTCAAGTTTTTCTGCAGTGCCACCATGGATACCCTGTTGTCAGTTGTCCTGGGCACCACAGAATATAGCACAGCATCACTGGCTTTCCCACACTGGGTTCCAACAGCTCCTTCCCCAGTTATGACTTTGAAAACAATCCCAGTTCCCTGGGAAGCTGGGACAGTTTAGGGCCATGAGCATATAAGGGTTCATGGTTAAAGAGACAAGTGGGAAGATGTCATCACAGCAAAACAGCATTAATCCATTCTTTCCCCAGTAACACCTTTACCAATATGAGACAAGAGGTATAGGAAAACTAAAGCAGTCTTTTATTTGTTGGGAAAGAGGTTAAATGACAGCAAGTTCATATACTATTAATAGAATTTAAAAGGAATGAAATATGGACATCACAGTAATAAATTTCCAGAAAGGCAAATAGATTTGACCTATAATGGAATATGTATAAACAAGATGTTTTGGTAACTAGTGACCAATTTATATCCAGTTAAGGTTTTCTAAGTTTAAGCACATTTAAAATCAGACATACAATTGAAAACCAGCCATGATAGCTGAAAGCACATCACTCAGCCATTTAAAACATCTCAGCAAGTGCTACTCATGGCTATTTTCCTCTTCTAACATTATTTGCTCCCAAAATCTAGAATGTATTCCATCTCTAGTAGTAATCACAGGATTAAAAGCTCAACCACCCAAGGCAATATCACTCTTCTAGAGAGAGAAACTAAAGATGTGAACATCTTGTCCAACTATTGCTGAAAAGAGCAAAAGCCATTCCAAAATGTCACTGGCTACACAAAAGGGGTGTGGCTCACAGAACCGAGTATATAAAGCTACAGCAGCTAAATATACATCTTTAAAGGATGGCAATATTAAAAGATACCATGCTGGGCTCTGGGATGGGCTAGCGCATGCCCAGGATCTGTCTGCTTTTGAGTTGGTAAGTCTTCTCGATATCTGACAGGGCTTGTGCCCGCAGCTGGGCTGCATGGAGCCGCTTCTTCAGGTCCTTGCACTTGGACTTGGAGGTGAGCTGACTCTCCAACGCTTCGCTCCTCAAGTTCTCCTTACTTTCTCCACCAAAATGAACTTTCTTCTTCATTACTGAGGATGGAAGATCAAGCAGATCTTTAGAAAGAAAATGGGATTCGGATTACTTGAAAAGGCACTCAGTACCTACATACTTAACAAAAACTACTTAAGTCTTTTGTTCACATTTGAAATCTCAGGACCTGATTTGCTCCAGAACAGGTGGTTAGAGGAATGGAGGAACTGACAGAAATCACTCTATCTTTCTCTTTTCTTTTTGACATATGGTCTTACAATTTTGTCCAGACTGGTGTCACACTCATGACCTTCCCACTTCAGCCTACAGACTGGCTAGGATTACAGGCTTTATTACCAAACATTGGTACAATCTGCCTTTCAAACCACTGTGAAAATAATCTTGGAATATACAACATATTAAGGAATATTTGTTCCTTGGTTTGCTTCCTGAACAATCCACTATTCTCTGGAAGTTAAAGTGAGGGAGAGGGGCCACAATGCAACACTTTGGAAATCAGTGTAACTTGTCTGTGGTCTTGAAACCAAGTGTCCTAGGCAGGATACATGGCTTCTGGGAGAATAGAGAAGCAGAGGCCTTTCCCCTGGAGAAAACCTATGCTTTTGATCAAGTACTCAGTAGTACTTAGTTCAAAGTAGTTCAATTCACCAGAAACTTGCTCCAAAAGAAACCTTAACAAGTTCTGCGTGTGCGAGGCAGTCACATAACCAGAGCAGCAATGCCATCACTCACAGGACTCACAGATTACTCTAGAATCTTTGCAGTTTTTCTTCTGTACTCATTTAACGAGAACATGTTTAAATATTTGCTGAGCTCCTACTTCGGGCCATGGAGGAGACAGATCATAAACAAATAAACAACACAGACTGGGTTACCTAATAGTGACCTGGAAAACCATGATGGAGACAGGCCTGCTGGGTCACCAGGGTACAGAAAAGAGAGAGAGCCACTTAGATGAATCCTGAGCAAAGAGCCAATGAAGACGAGGAAGGAAGAAGCCAGGGGGCTATATAGATGGATGGCAAAAAGTGAGACAGCACCCAGGAATCCTGCCAGCCAGCAGCCCCCACTCCTCCCTTCACCACTGAGTCTGCTCCAAAGCCAACAGGATTGCTGCTGGATCTTAACTCCACAATCTCAGAGAGTGTGGGGGGTGGAGGAAGAGTGAAAGAGGTTATCCTGAGGCTTGAACTCAGGGCCTCAGTGCTGTCCCTGAGCTACCACTTAAACCACAGCTCCACTTCTGGCTTCTTTACTGGTTAATCACCAATGGGAATATCATGAACTTTCCAGTCCGGCTGGCTTTGAATCACAATGCTCAGATCTCAGCTCCTGAGTAGCCAGGATTACAGGCTTGAGCTACCAGTGCCTAGTTTTAACCTCACTTTATCTTATTAATGGGATAATTGTACAAAAAAGAAAAATTGTTTCTAACAAGAATGGTATCTCGTTCAATAGAAGAAAATGTATGTTAACTAAATAAAAGTCAGCTTTGGAAAAGATGTGGCTAAAGTTAGAGTCTACCCGAGCCATAAAATGGATGAGGCTGTTTCCAGTTTCCTGACTTCACACTGGCCTTCTCCCACTGCTGTTGCTCAGCTTGGAGCTCTGACAGGCTTAGTACTTGTAGAGCCCAATGCTCTAAAACATCTCTGCATCCTGAGCAGATTCCTGCAGCTCAAATATTTGCCAAGATTCATCCTCCCATTGGTAGATTCCTAGATTTTTCTGTCTCCCATACAGTGGAATATATCACCTACAGCTATTTTCATCCTTTGTTCAAAGATTATCAGACCAAGATGTAAATAAACAAACTAGAAGAGTCACCCCTAAAGAAGTCTTCGAGAACCCTCAGGATATAGAAAGGCAATATAAGCTTTTTCATCTAAGTATGCCATTTATGGGTAGCTGTGGAGTTGAAAAGAAGCAGAACTGAAGGGGGGGTACACATCTATAATCCTATCTTCTTGGAAGACAGAAATGGGAGAATCATGGTTCAAAGGCCAGGTTAGGCAAAGTTAGTGAGAACCAATCTCCAAAATAAGCCAGGTGTGGTGCTACATACGTATAATCCCAGCTATTTAAGAGGCAGCGACAGGAGGAGTTCATTTTACAGCCACAGGGACAAAGTTTGTATCTGACAAATAAACTGAAAGCAAGATGAGCAGGGATATGGGTAGAGTGCTTGCAAGCTCAAGGCTCTGAGATCAAGTTTCAGTAGTGAAAAATCACCAGAATGATAAAGAGATACTTTAACAGATAGATACAGCTACGGTCCATGTGATCTTTTGCACCAGTTATTGCAATCAGTGCACTAACAAAATCTCTATCCCACTTGCAAAAGACTATTCCATTTACCAAATCCATAGACTGCCTCAATCATCTACTAAGAATGGAAAATGGCACCTTCACACTGCTGTCTATATGAAATAAAGGGAGCATCAGAAATTCCATTACAAACTCAGATGCTCAGCTCTGTAAAACTCAACCAAAGATTTTTTTCAAGTCAAATATTTCAGCCTGGCACTGGTGGCCTGTAATCCTATCTACTCAGGAGGCTGAGATTTGAGGATCACAGTTCAAAGCGAAGTCTGTGAGATTCTTATCTCCAATTAAACACTAGAAAACTGAAGTGGCTCAAAGGGTAGGGGTGGTAGCCCTGAGCTGAAGAGCCAAGGGACAACAACCCAGGTCCAGAGTTCAAGCCCTACAACCAACAAAAAAAAATGTCATATACTTTGTGTCATAAAGAAATGAAGAGGAAAATTATTTCTGCACTTTACATTTCCCTAAATCCTGATGATGAGATAAAATGTTCACAGATTTTACTATGAAATAGAGAAAGCTCATTAAAAGATCCCCCGGTGCAGAGATAACCATACGTCAAGGGATGCTGCCTCTGGAAGGCAGCAACCGAGCAAGATGTCTACAAAAACCAGTCACTGAGTAAAGAAGATGCAGGACTGTGCATTAGATGGCTTAGCAAAGAGCAGAATGCATGTCTTTTCTGTAGCTGCCATACTTTGAAACATAAGAGGTCATGGTGTTAAAACACTAGGACTTTTGCTTGAAAATATACAGAAGAAAATAGAGGGTTTTTATCTTATTTTATTTTGGTCATCATGGGACTTGAATTCAGGGCCTGGGCACTATCCTAGAGCTCTTTGTGCTCAATGCTTGTGCTCTACCACTTTGAACCACAGCTCCACTTCCAGTTTTCTGGTACTTAAAAAGCCTTATCGACTTTCCTGTCCAGACTGGCTTTGAACCATGATCCTCAAGATCTCAGCCTCCAGAGTTGCTAGGATTACAGGTGTGAGCTGAGAATAGTTTGATCAAATCTACATTAGCTTTGAAGATGCTTTGTTGTTTTAAAAAAAAAAAAATCCTAAATTATCAGATAGCCTGATAAGGTATATAAAAGATAAAATCTGACTGCTCAAGTCTATGAATCAGTAAGTCAGCCAACAGGCAAAAAGAATTTTATTTATAGTATATTGATTCCACAAAATACCTTAAAATTTGACTTTATAAAATACAAGACAAAGCCACCCAGAGAGCACCACGGTGTATAGCTGTCTAGCTCAGAGATGGCTGTCATACCTGGATGGCTTGCCAGAGACAGGAACCTGTGCTCCTTCAGTAAGCTGTAGTTCTTCATCAGGCTTTCTGCTCTGGCCAGTTTGTCTTCAGCTAGTCTCTCTCGGATGCAAAGTTCATGTTCCTTCTCTTCCAAAAGGGAATGGAAAAAGAAAGCAAAACATTAACGAGGAGCTTTGACCATAAAGCAATTTACATTACAACTAATCTTATCACTCAGACTAGCATGCCTGACCACAGATGAGTCATGCTTTGTGAACGATTTCTTGTGGATAACCTGGGCAACCTGACTGAGGTAGTTTTAATTTAGTGGTTGACTTAGCTGTCTTATGCTATCTTATGTTTACTTGTAAGGACTTGTTTAAGCAAATAGTTAGCTTTCACTAGGTCATGTTGTGTGAGAGGAATGCATGTGCAATAAAAAGTTCAAGCAATCTCTGCTTTCCACAGAAAACATGCAACAGCAAAATTTCAGGGCATCTCCTGGCCTCATAGGACAAGAGCACCTTCTGGCGCAATAGCAACACCCAAACAGGAGGGGAAAAAAAACCAAAAACAAAACAAACCAGTAAGGAGCAGTTCTGCATATTTGTGACAAAGGCAACTATTTATTCATGGCCTAGAATTCAAAGAGTAGCTAAATTTCAGCTGCTGAATAAAATTACATAAGACGGGTAAGATATTAAGAACAGTTTTGAGTATGAGTGTGTGTGTGTGTGCGTGTTTCCTTTTGACAGAAAAGTTACAAAAGCACAGGCTGTACCTAGTGAGTAGGCCTAGCTCAGCACTATACAATGTTTCATTATCGTTAGGAAATAAAATATCAATGAACACACAGGATGTTTTATACTTTTATACATTTTATACATGTCAGTAGAAAACCAGTTAGCAATGGGTATCTGGCTATGAGTGCAAAAGAGGATACATGGCCCATCTCTGTCTCTGAAGAGTGGTCTGGCGTGGCTATCTGTAATCCAACCTTGGTAGTGAAGAATATTGACTTCCAACATCAAAAGCTCATTTGTAAGCCAGGCATTGGTGGTTCACCCCTTATCTTAGCTACTCAGGGAGGCTGAGATCTGAGGACGGTGGTTCAAAGCCAGCCCTGGCAGCAAAGTCCATGAAACTCTTATCTCCAATTAACGACTAGAAAAGTGGGAAGTGGAGTGGTAGCTCAAAGTGGTAGACAGAGTACTAGCTTTAAGCAAAAAAGTTCAGGGACAACTGACAAAAAAAAAAAATCTAGTTAAGCCAAGTGCTATAATTCTAGTCACTCTGGAGGCTGAGATTTGAGAATCATGGTTTGACATCAGCTGGGGCAAAGAAATCCTTAAAGACTTAGTCTCCACTAACCAGCAAAAATCCAGACCTGAAGACAGTCTTGAATGGAAAAAATGGAGTACGAATATAAGGCCCTCAGTTTAAGCCTAAGTACCCGCCAAAGCAAACGAAAAAAGAATTACCTTCAATTCAGTTATTCCTCATCAAGTTTATGTTAATAATATCTGTATTATCTATTAACCTAAACTATTTTGTACCTATATTCTCCATGGTTTGCACACTTGCAGTCCTGTGAACTGTGTGGCATGTTAAATCTAGAGCCTCCCTCTTTAGAAGATGAAACACATGGTTTTAATAGCGCAGGTCAGAAAATGTAAAACTCTTGCTTTACAACGGAAAAGCTTTAATGATCAAAAACAAAATAACTATCATAAAGTATAATACTTCTCACGTAAGGGCCAGCACAATGAATGTTAACAACGTATAAGAACTAGTAACTGATTCTAGAGAAAGAAGTCCAACAGAAAGTTGGGCACAAAGAAAGCTAGGCACTGAAGGCTCATGCCTATAATCTTAGCTACTCAGGAGGCTGAAATCTGATGAGCCCAGCCAGGAAAGTCCCATGAGACTCTTCTCCAATTAACCTGTCAAAACCCTGAAGTGGAGCTAGGGCTCCAAATGGTAGAGTGCTAGCCTTGAACAAAAGAGCTCACAGACAGCACCCAAGCACTGAGGCACGGAGTTCAAGCTCCACTACAGATAAAAAAAGTACTAGGAGGCTTCTGATTGAGTCTTGAGTAGATGCTTTGATTTCTGAGTACAGAACACACAGATGTAGATATACACTATTCTGCTGGAAAGATTCACGACTTACGCTCCAGTCTTTCCTCACGGGCTTTGAGGGCACGCTCTCGCTCCTGCAACTGCATTTCCTTCAGCTTCAACTCACTCGGTACCGGGGTGGAATCCTGCAACTTTTCAGGCTCTCCTAATCGTCGCCCTCTCTTCTCAAGATTTTTTCTTTGCTCTTCTGCAACCAAGTCTGCTATCAAAGGATTCTCAAGAATGTCTTCAACGGAAGGTCGATGGTAATCCTGATTAAGAACATTCAGAGTACATCACAATGCAGAACAGAATCCCCATCCTAAGAGGGCAGTTACATAGAAGGGTTGATATACGACATGGCAAAAGAAAGGGCTTCTTTAGGGACAGATGTTTAAACATCTGGAAAAATAAGTTCACTAGCCTTAAGGGTCTGGGTCCTCAAGGTGAGATGCAGTTTCTCTTCTCTTCTCTCTCGCTTGTTTTTTTCCCCTGCTGCCAGTCCTGGGGCTTGAACTCAGGGCCTAGCACTGTCCTTGAGTTTTCTCAAGACTAGCACTCTACCACTTGAACACAACAACAGTTCCAACTTTTTCTGTGTATGTGATACAGAGGAATTGAACCCAGGACTTCATGCATGCTAGGCAAGTTCTACCACTAGGCCACATTCCCAGTCTTTTTCTCCTTTTTATATAGGGGCTCAAACTCAGGGCCTGAGCCCTGTTCCTCAGCTTTTTACACTCCAGACTGGTGCTCTACCACTTTACTATTTGAACCACAGCTTCGTGTGTGTGTGTGTGTGTGTTTAACTGGACATGCGAGTCTTACAGGCTTCCTGTCTGGACTAGCTTCAAACATGATGCTTCCTGAGTAGTTAGAAGTACAGGCATGTACCCGGCAGATGCAGATTCCAACTTAACTTTTCCCTTCTTTCATCACACCTTCGTAAGTTCCAGAAGTATCATGGCGGGCCGGGAGTTTGGCCTAGTGGTTAAAGTGCTTGCCTAGCATGCACGAAGACCCGGGTTCCATTCCTCGGTACCACATAAATAGAAAAAAGCCAGAAGTGGTGCTGAGGCTCAAGTGGTAGAGCTCTAGCCTTGAGAAAGACCAAGGACAGTGCTCAGGCCCTGAGCTGAAGCCCAGGACTGGGAAAAAAAAAACTTTAGCAATACATAGTTGCATAATATGAATAAATATTTCCTGTGATATAAAAACAAAACTAAAACAGAAGTATCATGGCAATTCCGTGTTGGTCTTAGAGAACTGCTAGGACGTTGTAGGGAAGTACTCCCTGACATCTCAACTCTACTATCTCTTCCATCCCTGCAGCATTACCACCCTTCCTCACATGAGCCTATTCCCGGGATATCTTCTTTCTCCCCATGACCTCCCCCTCCCGCATCTCTCTATTCAAGTTATTTCTCTCTACTCAACTTGTCCCCTGGCCCTCTCTCTCCCTGTGATCTTTATAATTTCTCAATTAGAACTAAAGGCAAAATAGTATCAGATTTCTGGCCACTTCTTTATTATCTGACACTATGAGGTAGGCAAGGAAAGGGAAACTGAGCATATGGAAACTTTTGCAATCGTTCCTTGCTCCTGACCATCTGCTTCGGCAGCAGAGTGGGAGGAAAAAAGGGCAGAAGGCAGGTAGGCAAGGGGGCTCCATTTCCTGATTTACATATGCTGCCACGCGTGCTAACAGGGTATATTTAGCTAAGGAAGTTAATGTTTCTTCTCTTGTATTAATGAGTATAGTTAGCCAAGGAAACTATTCAATGTTTCTTCAGACTCTGCCACTCTACAAGAGAATATATACTTCAAAATTTAACAGATAAAAACCAGACAATATAAAATCTTATAACCTTTACCTTTAAATTTAACATCCTTGTAATTATGCCATTCAATTCATCAGAGTAACGATATGGAATTCTCCTAAATTTGCCTTCTCTGATCTTTCCAGCCAGTTCTTTTTGGTTAAAAGCTGTAAATGGAGGCCTGAGACAGGAAATGGAGAAGAAAAGAAGAAGCAATTAAAACTAACAATGGAAACATACAGTACATAATAGGACATGGCTCAAAATCAAAAGCACAGCTTAAACACCAATGTGTATTTATGTTTGTACTGGGATTCTCTTCTATAACCAACTTTAGTAGTTCCTCACCACTGTCCCCATTGAGGACTGAATAGTTTTATTTGTGGATTGTCCCCTATTTTAAGGTACCTAGCAGGATCCATGGCCTCTAGTCAATAGCTACCAACAGCGCTCTCTGGTGGTGATAACAAAAAGTCTCCAGACAATGTTTAGAATGTCCCCATGAGAGCAAAATTGTTTTCCCATTCCCGGGAGAAAATCATTGTTCTACAGAATAGTTCCAAAAGGGAAAAAACTGAAAATTGGGAAGAATGGGAGTTCTTTCCTAATCTGGTCTCCAGACTTTTTCCCTTGATAATTGTTTCATTTCCTCTCTGCCACTACAGTAACCTTCATTACCTGCCCGACCTATGAACTCTCCCCATGGACTCAGCATCAGCCAAGATACTTAACAAATGAGGACTGAGTTTCACAGGTCACAGTTTCCAGTTACATAATAGTGCTGGGTTTTTTTTAATCTCTTGGTTCTACTTTCAGACCTGAATATGTTTTTATTAGCATGGATGCTCAAAATGCTGAACCACTAAGAGTAACAGTTAGTTGTAAACCTTAACTGGAAATCAACCCACATCATACTTACATTAATGCACACAGTTCATACAGCAAACAACCCAATGACCAGATATCTGATTTCTCATTGTAAGACATGCGATTTATTTGTTCCTAGATGAAAAGAAAGGTGAGGGAGTGAAGGAGGTAAGACTTCATTTTGTTTTAAAGCTAAAAAAATTATACCTGAGCCAGGCTTGGTGGCTCATGCCTGTAATCCTAGCTACTTAAGAGGCTGAGATCTGAGGATCACAGTTCAAAGCCAGCCCAGGCACTAAAGACCATGAGACACTTATCTCCCAGTAACCTCTGAAAAATGGGAAGTGGCACTGTGGCTTAAGGGAGTAGGCCTTGAGATGAAGAGCTCAGGGACAGCGCACAGGCCCAGAGTTCAAGCCCCATGACCAATAAAAAAAAAAAAAAAAAAAAAACTGCACCTGAGATCTGGTGCCTGTGCTCTTGCCTGTAATCCAGTTTCCTGGGAGGCTGAGATCTGAGTATCATGCCAACCTAGGCAAAAAAAATCTGTGAGACTCTCATCTCCAATTAATCAACAGAATATCAGAAGTGAGCAGTGGGTCAAAGTGGTAAAGACCTAGCTTTGAGTAAAGGAGCTCAGGGCCTAAATTCAAAAGAAAAAATTTCAGTGTAACTAAACATGTATCTAGCTTAAATTAAAATGAACAGGCAAGACTAACTGAATTACTCATTTATATATTATCTATTATACAGCAGTAATATATTCTCATTGCCTGCTTTAATGGTTTGCTTCTCTTTCATGCCTACCCTCATACTGGTCAACCAGACCCATTATTCCCAAGGAGCCCATTGGCAGCACTAAAATCTCCACAAGGCTAGATGTGACCCTAACAAGTGTCTGATAGCACACTTCTCAACAAGCAATGCCTTAGGGAAACAGATGGTCTAATTACAAGGGCAGAAGGAAAAGGAACAAAAGAATTGTACAGGTTTCAAATTTTCCAAGTACCCCTTCTGGATAATTTTCCTGTAAAGATTTTCTATGTGGAATATGATACAGTGAGAAAATGGCTCTGTCTAGCCATGTCTAATTTATTTTTTTTTGCCGTATCTAATTTTAGTCACAAAATTGTTAAGTTTATAAAGTTTTATATTGTTGTCAGATCTGTTAGCATAACTTATTTGGGAAACAGTTAAGAAATGACTGTACACTATGGAAGAAACTTCTTATCTGCTCAAACTCCATACACACACTGCTGCCCTTATTGATGAAAGCATTTTGAAAAATCATCAGACGATATTTAATGACACCCCAAACTTTGCTATACTCTTTGTCCTCGCAATTTTACGTTTATGACTATCTATAAGCCAAGGAAATAAGAAGGAAGGATAGTACATGCAAGGAGATATACAGCAGAGCTCCTTAGAATAGTGAGAAATGTTAGATACAAAATATCCAGCATTAGATACACTACCTAAGTAAAATGTGTAACACATTCAGGAAAGATAAAAACACTATGACTTGTAATCCCTAGCTAGTCAGAAGCTGAGATGTGAGGATTAAGGTTCAAAGCCAGCCCGGGCACAAAAAGACCTGAGAATCTTATTTCCAATTAACCTCTAGAAAAAACAGAAGTGGGGCTTGGCTCAAGGGTAGGGCAATAACCTTGAGCTGAAAAGCTCAGGGACAGTGCCCAAACCCAGGGGTAGGGCAATAGCCTTGAGCTGAAGAGCTCAGGGACAGCACCCAGGCCAAGTTCAAGTCCCATAACCCACAAAAAAAAAAAAAAAAAAAACCCACTATGAGTAATTCCAGGCTGTTAGATTTACTAATCAAGCAAAACCCTAAATCCCTTGCGTTGGAACACTTAGCATTAGGATATTAAAAGTAGGTAAATCCTGAAATACTTACAGGAGACATGTAGTAAGGTGTGCCAACAAATGTTTTTGCAAAACTCGTATCATGATTTAATATCCTTGCTAGGCCAAAGTCTCCAAGCTTGACATTCTGCTTGCCATCCAGGAAGACATTGGCTGGTTTCAGATCGCGGTGCAGCACAGTGTGGCCGCCATCACTTCGTCGGTGACACTCCTTCAGGGCCAGTGTCAACTGAGTCATCACTCGAAGAACAAACTCTTCCTCTAAGTACTGCCTGAAACCAAAGCCAGTGTATAAATGTTACTTCAAATAAAAACATTACAGATATGGCTAAGGTCAATTATTTTGTTTTAAAAATGTACGAAGAGAAATAAATTATCTTTTTGTTTGTATGGGGTTTTTTGTTTGCTTGCTGGTTTTAGAGTCTGGAACTTAGGGCCTGAGCACTGCCGTTGAGCTTTTGTGCTCAACTCTACCATTTGAACCACAGCTCCACTGCCAGGTTTTTTCATGGCTAACTGGAAATATAAGCCTCATAGACTTTCCTGCCTGGGCTGGCTTTGAACCATGATCCTTATATCCCAGCCTTCTGAATAGTTAGGATGACAAGCATGAGTCACCAGTGCCCACCTTTACTTAACTTTTTGCTCATGGATGGTACTTTACCACTTGGCCAAATCTCCATTTCCAAATTTTTGCTAGTTAACTTTTAGATATGACTGCCCAGGCTGACTTCAAACATATATCCTTAGACCTCAGCCTCCTGAGTGCTAGGAGTGCAGATGTGAGCCACAGGTGCCCAGCAAATAGTTATCTTTACATAAATATGGCTATTGGTTTTCCAGTCATTTTCAGGGGTTCTGTATGTAGACAAGCCAAACAAACCTGCTTCCATATTACTATGTCCCTGATCCTAACACAAGATGCTTAACAGTAACAAACCTAGACCCATTTTAAAAAGACTGCATTTACCTTTCCTTGGTTCCTTTTGTAATTACACTAGCCAGGTCTCCTCCTTCGCAATATTCCATTACAATGTACAAGGTTGTGTTGGTTCGGTCAATAATTCGATCATAGTAACGAACAATGTTTGGATGTTTCAGTTCACGAAGCAAATTCACTTCAGAGACAAGCATCTGTTTCTCAGCTTCTGTCATGGAGCCATAATCAAGCTCTTTCCAAACTAATATCTGAAAAGAAAATTTCCAAGTTATAAGAACTTATGCTCAGAAACAATCAACGAAGTAGATAAAGGTTCCAAAATCGCATAAGTGCTACCTCTTATTTATTTATTTATTTATTTACTTATTTAGTGGGTCAAGAGCTTGAACTCGACCTGGGCACTGTCCCGGGGCTCTTCAGCTCAAGGCTTCAGCTCAAGGCCCCACCCCTTGAGCCAAGCCCCACTTCCCCTGAGTCAGGTTCTTTTGTGCCCAGGATGGCTCTGAACCTTAATCCTCAGATCTCAGCCTCTGGAAGTAGCTAGGATTACAGGCGTGAGCCACCACGCCCGGCTAAGTGACCTCCCTTTTAAACACATCCTCCACTCCAAAGTCATGATCGTGAAATTCAGTTCAATAAACTTTGTAAGTCCTCGACTTATTTCCTTAATCTTTCTCTAAACTTTAATAAGCAGTGAATGTCCAGGGCAGGGAGGTGCATGAAATATACCAGAGCTCTCCAAATCCCTACTCTCAATTTTTAGTGAGAAATAGGGGGTGGTACTGTGGTCAAAGGTAGTAACTGAGGAGGTCCAAGTCCCCTCTGCCTATTTCCGAGAACCTCAGTAAAGATCCGGCAGCGGCCAGGCAGCTTCCACTGCAATGTAACTTCCTGAACCAGATCTACATTTACTGGGAATCCACTTATCACAATAATAAGGAATTCATGTGAATGTAGAGGCTGTGGTGGTCCTGTCCCTTGTCCCCTTTAACAGAAGTTCACAGCGAGGTGCCTGCCACCTATGGAAGACACTAAGCAAGACACAACGGGTAAGAGAAAATATGGAAAAAGAATTAAGCATGAAAAGAAGCACCGGCGGGACGCGGAGGCAGGGGCCAGGTTGAGACTTCCGGGCCGCCGGGCCCGCAGCCCCGGGGGTGGGGGGAGCGCAGGGGCGGAGACTGGGCCGCGCGCTCACCTTGCCGTCGCTCTTCCTCCGGATCTTCTGGCAGCGGCCGTAGGAGCCGGTGCCGATGGTGTAGAGCACTTCATAGTCCTCCACCCGCGACGGCATGGCCGGGTCGCCTCCCGCGGCCGCTGAACCTCCGCCGCCGCCTGGCTGCAGCTACTCCCAGACCTCACCGACCCGAACCCCGGTCCTGGCCCAGTTTAACCGTCGCGGGCCCCGGCCTCGCAATCTATTGGCCGAAGGTGAGGCCGACACGCTTCTCTGATTGGCTAAGAAAAGAACACAGCGCCCGAGGTATCCTGGGAAGAGCGCGTCGCTAGGCAACCGCGTCGGGTCGGCGCCTGCTCCCGACCTCTAGAGAGAGGAGGGCGGAGCTAAACCCAAGGCCGGAGGGCGGGGCGAAAAAGCCTGGGTTCTGGGTTTGGGGTTGGGGGGCGCTTTGGTAGTAGGGTGGAAGTGTTTTTCTCCCCAGTTCTGACCCTCAGATGAGGTCCCTAAGGTAACTGGGGTCCATGAATCTCAGACTCTTTCTGACCTTTCCACGTTGACCTTAAAATACCCTACCCACACTTCTCTTGCACCTCTGCGCTCTCCCTCTCTCTCCCTCCCTCTCTCCCCCCCTCAACCTCCCCACTCTCCCCCCCCACGTGGCTGACTTCCTGCGGAACCTGGGTGTGTCATTCACTTTATGTCCATCTACACAAACCTGAGAAACCAGGAAGTAATAGTATTTTTATTTCTCAAGGAAAAATAGAAGCACACTCTTGTTTCGTTGTCCAACAGACAAAAAATTAGCACTATTGTAAAAATAAGTTATTCACGGGAATTATTAAAAAACCTCCTTTCATTGCTAGATACTGAACACCACATTGGGCAACCTACAGAAAAGTGTAAAAACCTCATGGCAGAACAACAGGGCCCTGGTGTTTCAGAATATAGAAGGGAATATGGGAGTCCTAAAGCAGAAACAGTTAAGTGTTACCTTTAAGACTTCTATCAAACAAATTACTAAAAAAGACTGCCAGACACCTAAGGTGCCCAGCACATAATTTGTTGGCAGTACTTCATGAATTTCATGAATTGTAGCTTCCATGGAAACCAACTCACCTAGCTAAATGGAACAGTCTTATTTTTACCCAGGAGAGAAGTCCTAGAGCTCTTCAACCAGAGCTTGTCAGAGTATAATGTGTATTACCAGAAAGTGAATAATTTGGTAATGCATAAGTAGGTCAATTTTCTTTAAATATCTACTCAGTGTGGGATTAAAAGGAACCTGATGTTCTAGTAATAAGAACTACAAACCTATTACTTTGAAAATAATGTATTTCATGCACTGAGTATAGCATAATTGGAATTTCCAACCAGGAGAAATTTTAAATTAATAATCAAGGGCATCATCTTACCTCAAAGGAATAAGACTAGTTTGTATCTCATACGTTATGTAAGTGGCTAAAACTGGCTGGCTGAAATCATTTGCATTACGTATTTTTCCTTTCTTTACTTCCTTTCTTTTCTGTGTGTGTGTGTGTGTATGCATCTTACAATTACAATTCATGGAATTCTTTGGCTAGCCTACCCCAAATCTAGTTCTGAACCTTCACTGTCTGCTTTTCAGCTGTGCTCACACGTATGTACCAGTACTTGAGCTTGAATTAAAGTCAGGTATCGTGCTTTTTCTTGTCTTTTTTTTGTTCAAGGTTGGTGCTCTACCACTTGAGCACACCTGCACTTCTAGTTTTTTACTGGTTAATTGGAAACAAAAGCTTCATGGACTTTTCTGTCTGCGCAGGCTTTATTTGTTCTGTGATCCTTAGATCTCAGCCTCCTGAGTAGCAAAGATTAACAGGTGTGTTCCACGAGCAACTGGCCAGTCTTTCACTCTGCTCAAATTCAAAACACTTTTTCAGTTTCTCTTCATTCCAACGGCTATTCCTTCCATCATTTGATTTGTCTGGAATTCTATTTGTCCTCCCTCTTTCACCCCTTCCCCTACCTCAATCATATCTGTCCAGAGAACAAAACTTGTCTTGAAAGATTCCATTCCACCTTTGTTATCTCTACTCAGAGGAGTCTAACATAGTAAATTCCTCTCTCCACAGTGCCCTCAGATCCTGATGTACATGAAAGAACACACTTGTTTATCAATGATTTCACAGTAGCTAAACAAACTGTCTTGCAGCTAGTGTAAGTCCTGGAATAGTGGAGCATACAACAAAACATTGTTAAATGAAAATCTGAGAAAGCCATTTATTCATAGTTATGCAAGGATTTGTAGTGAACCCTGAAGTATTCCACTTTCAAATGCCACCAGTTCTGTAGCAGAGATTCTCTGGAAAAGAGCCAAGTCAGGAGAATGGATAAATACTCTTAGCATATGTGTTCATTTAATGTTTACTGAGTGCTTATTGTGAAAGTTGTAGCAGTTCTAACAGGTGTGTGTGTGTGTGTGTGTGTGTGTGTGTGTGTGTGTGTGTGTGTGTGTGTGTGTGTGTGTGTGTGTGTGTGTGTGTGTGTGTGTGTGTTGATACTGGAACGTTAACTCAGGGCCTCAAGTTCTTTCTTAGCTTTTTCATTCAGGGTTGGGCTCTACTATTGGAGCTATATGAAAGGGATTTCCCCAGTTCCTTCCCACCTTACCCCCTTGGCCTTCCAGGAAACTCCCTCCCTTTCCTTGTCAGAGCAGTGCGCCAGAAGCCCACCGAGATGATAGGCCCGTTCAAACAGCAAAGGTGTCAGTGGTTGCCCCAGTCATCAATCAACTATGTTGAATTTCACTGGCCACCTGTGTTTGGCCAGCCCAGCCACATGGCTGGCGGTCTATAAAGGTAGCCTGTAAGATTAGGCAGGGCCCCTCTCACTCCCATCTTAAAGACGGCCCTGACCGGTCAATATGATTCTCGATGCTAGGCGAGGAATAAAACTCTGTTTAACTTCGGCTTTTGTGTCAGCCTTGTTCCTTTGATCACGGACCCTAATATTGGGGGACTGGACCCTAACAACAAGATCGCCTTCAGCGGCTTGCATCTGTCATCCTAGTAAGCTTAAAGTAGGTAGATGGATTGAGACTCAGATACTCGCAGCTCAGGCTAGCAGTGAGAGCCTGTTCAAAGTAACCAGCAGAAGCCAGCACCAGTGCGTCACACCTGTAACTCTTGCTACTTGGAAGGCTGAGATCTAGAATCTTGAAGAATAGCTCACCAGAAAAGTCTGTGAGGCTCTGTCTCCAAAATAACCAGATATAAAGCAGGCCTGGAGGCATAGCTCAAGTGGTAGAGTGCCAACTGAGCAAGCACAAGACCCTTTGTTCAAACTTCAAAACCACACATTCAAATACACCTTATGCTCAATTTCCTCCCTAGTTGACTGCAGTCCACTGTGAGCTCCTAATTACTCCGGAGTGGCTGCTATGCAACACTCATGTATCCAGCCTATCCGTCTACTACATTAACACCTCAGCCTCAGCAAATATAAATCAAGGCCTTGTCAAGTATCAGGTGCCAAGAATACCCGAGTACAATGCATAGATAGTCCTGGAAGTGAAGAAGCTGTAACCGGTAGACACATTCTGCCATTGTGAATTGTACTGCTGACATAGAAAAGTCAAGATGGTTACAGTTTGGCATAGATAAGATATAAGTTTCTCCTCCTGTGTCATCTGCCACGAAAACTCCAAAACCATTCTCCCGCACCATTCCCCACATTTCACTTGCCAACAGTGTTGTAATTGTTAGATTTCATTCACATTTGTTGAGATAAGAGATTATCTGCACTGAGGATTCTCTGTTCACAGGGCTCTAGCTGGAAAAGCATCACAAACTTTACAGGTACAAAATCCGGCTTGTGATTTTTTTTTTTGACCCAAATTTGTTCAGCTCTTTGTTTTAAATAACGGATGAACATAGGAGATAGTGACTGTCTTTTCATCACTGAAGAACCTCCAGCACCTAAAACATAGCAGAGACTCGGTGAACATTTATATCTTTCATGAAGGAATGAAAGAAGCCATACCTCCTTGCTTTCTATTTCCCCTTTCATGTCACAACTGAGTTTCCTTACAACAATGTAGCTAGCCCACTAGAGGGCTGTACATTACTGCATGGGAAATGAAGAGGCAGCATCAACATGGTGCCACCTATAGACACCTATCCTTACAGGAACCCCAATGTAGTTGAATATTTATAATCAGATGTTGTGTACATCTCATCTCCACTTGACTCGATTGGGGGCAGTCTGAGCTAGGGATTATGGAACTTCTTTAACGTGCTTCATGAAGATTTTTAGATGCTACGCACATATGGGGGCGGTGTAATCCGAGCACTCAGGAGGCTGACGCAGGAAGGTTGAGAATTTGAGGCCAGCCTGAGCTACACTGGGAGACTATGGGGTAGGGGGAGAGAAAGCAAAAGGCAAAGGATTGTAGGTTTGGCTCAAGTGGCAGAAAATCCATCTTGCAAATGTGAGGTCCTGAGTTCAAATTCCAGTATCATGTGTGTGAGGACAGCCCTGAGCTATTTCCTGGGATAACCTGCCTGTTTTGCCTATTTGCACTTTGCTTCTCTGCCCCAGGAACATTTGTGTCTTGCCCAGGATGGAGAGTGAAGATAGAAACTGAAGGCCAATGGGGATGCAAGATCTTGAAAACTGGGTTACATGGTTTGTATATATTTTTATTCAGGGTGGATGGAAAAAAAAAAAACTACAACAAAAATCCAGCAACGACCCAGTTTGCAGTACCTATGAACAGCAAATGCCACAGGTCTGGCCCATACTCTCTGACCCCATGTCAACATCCTTGCTGAGCTCCAGAAGCTTGCCTGCTACAACAGCACTCGCTATGAGCGCCCAGTATGGGGAACAGGGGCTTCAAGGCGCTGCTCCTGAGTCACACAGACTCAAGGCTGTCACTCAGCCCTGCTCACAAGCCAAGTGAAACCACTGGCAGTTACTCCCCCCACCCCCGCACCAGTTCTGGATGCTTCTCTGTGCCCTCAGGAGGTCAGAGTGGGGGGGGATGAGATCTGCCTTGCCAGCTTCTGTGGAAGGAAATGAAGTTGGGCCTTCCTAAATGTCCCAGATGTGCTAGTTGCTATGGCTTTTAGAAGAATTTTTCTACTGGGTAGTCATGAAGGAAAAATATAAGGCCCCAGAACTCCAGCTATCTACCGAGATTGCACAGAAGTATTTTATACACCCTCCAGCATGGCTGTCCCCCAGCCAGCATTTCCCCAGCAAACACTTCCATGGCTGACCTGGCTCATCATCTGGCTTCCCCTGCGTCCTCCCCACTCCCTGCTCTGGGTGGATCTTCAGACCCACATTCCAGGCACACTTGTGGATCTCTCTTGTCTGCTCAACATGGGGAAGGAGGCCAAACATGGGTGAAAGCCACTTCCCTAGCAAAGAGCACTTCCCCAAATGCTCAGCATTCTCTGTTGCTCTTCCTGTTCACCTCCCCCTCTCCATCTCATGCACATGCTCAGTTCCTCCAGTGAGACAGGTAGTTTGATGGGCAGCTGAGGAGAGGAGAGGCCCTGTCTGGTGGTCCTATATATTTAATTCCTACCTGGCTTTACTCCTCCTCTTCCTCCTTGTTGGGGACTGACTGTTGGGTCAGTGACACAAGAAGTAAGCTGTTATCATGACTTTGGGCTGGGTCAGTCACTTCTCATTTAACCTATTTGAGACTTGATTGCTGTTTTGTACGAATGTACGCCCTGGCAGTGCCCTGGTTTTAAGAAAGGTATTTAAGGTTGGAACTTGAAATAAACTAGGCTACAATCTTAAGCTCGCCTTAGGCTGCAGTCTTGGGCTGCTGACTTGGGCTGGAGTCCCCCTAACCCCATCTTTTTCTTGTCTTCTTCTTTTCCCAGTCTTCACCCCCAAGGTCAGGAATCCCGGTTCGCTACCGGCTGGCTCCGGCACCTCCTCCTCCTCTTTTTCTTCTTCTTCTCCTCCTCCTCATTCTTCTTCTTCAGGAAACATCTGGAAACTCCTCAGGGGAGATCTGTCTCAAGGCCTTCAGTGAGTTTTAGACTCCTGCCTATTCTCTTCAGCATCTTTGTTGGATGTTATGCGAAAGGGCGTAGATTTCTCCAGAATACACAGCTTGAATCCAAACAACATAATCCCTCAGTCTCTCCCAATTCCACCCCCACTTGCCTTGCTCCAACCCCTCCCACATGTTGCATAGTTCATTTTCAACATAGTGTCTAGGGAGTACCATTGCTACATTGGTCTACCCTTTTTCCCCTCCATTTCTCTGCCCTACTTACCCTGCCCAAAGACAGACAAACAAATAAGACAAAAAGAAATTAAAAACAGCAACAAAGAAAAAAGTCCTCTTGCTTCCACGTCCTGAAGTTCATTTCAATAAATATTATTTTAGAATAGGAGGAGGAGAAGGAGGAGGAGGAGGAGGAGGAGGAGGAGGAGGAGGAGGAGGAGGAGGAGGAGGAGGAGGAGGAGGGGGCTTCACATGAAACCTTCCTCCTTGAAGTCTGAGATACGGAACAATATTACTAGCATGGCCACTGGACTGGAGCAAGGAGTGTGAGCCGGGAAAGGAACAGGAAGAGGAAGAGAAGGAGGAAGAGGAGGAGCAGAAGGATGGGGAGGAGGAAGAAGAGGAGGAGGAGGAGGCTTCACATGAAACCAATGCTAACCAAAGCTGACATCCTCTGTCTAGCTTTGGGTCATTTTCTGTCTTTGTGTTCCTCAAGTAAGAATATCCTCCTTAGTCTCACTGTGAATTTCCGCATCCCTGCTGTTATACTACTTTATTAATTGGGCCCAGAGATTTCAAGGTTGGTCTTGGGTTATTGATATCTGAGCATCCGTTGAAGCCAAGACTAGGTACTGTCACATGATCCCACCAAGACAGGCACCCATCTTCAAGATAGATTGTGTCCCATAAATATGGTTCTCTGTTAAGAGGAGTCATTTTCCCAGGATAAATTACTTTCGTTCAAATACTCCTGTCTAATCCCCAGAGCACACTAATTATTTGGGCAAGCAGGCCAGGATCAGAGGGAGAGAGCTGCTCTTTTGATTTTGATGTTTTGTTCTGTTTTCTCTCCCTCTCTCTCTCAACCTCTCTCTCTCTCTCAACCTCTGTCTCTCTGTCTCTCTCTCTGTCTCTCTCTCTGTCTCTCTCTCTCTGTCTCTCTCTCTCTGTCTCTCTCTCTGTCTCTGTCTCTCTCTCTCTCTGTCTCTCTCTCTGTCTCTCTCTCTCTCTCTCTCTGTCTCTCTCTCTCTCTCTCTCTCTCTCTCTCTCTCTCTCTCTCTCTTCCTCCCTCCCTCCTCTCCCTGGGCTCTCTCTCTACTAAGCCATGTCTGAGGGAGTACAGGCTTACAGGAAAAACAATGCATATGTGCTTTTAATCAAGCTATTCATTAATATAAGTTGTCTGTGAATTCCTGGCTGCTGTTTCCCAGGCCACATTTTCCCTCATCTAGGCTCCTGGGTGTGGGCCTTACCCACTGGGTGGCCCATGTATGTTTGTGCCCACAGAGAGAAGGGTGCCATAGGGATGAGGGTTGTTTTGACAATTAGAGAAGCTGCAGGTTCCCCCTTGTCAGCCTTGTGGGTTTTGTGCTCACCACAAAACAAGTGAGGCAGGAGAATCACATAAAAACAGAACAAAAGACAGCAAACTTGGCTCCAACAGGAAGTGAGAAAGGACACTCCCAGGAGAGAAAGAAACTGCAAATACTGTCTTCTTGAGTATTTGGTAAATTTAAACCTTTCGAAATGAAAGCGTTTGGGACTGAGAGCATAGCTCAGAGTTGAACACATGTTCAGCATGCATGAGGCCTTGCGTGCTTCCTAGTACCAGAAGTAAATAAGTAAATTAGTTATTTTTGTACTGAGGCCTAAACTCAGGGCTTGGCCTTTTTTATTCAAAGAAGGTGCTCTAGCCCTAGAGCCACAGGCCCACTTCTGGCTTTTTGCAGGTTAATTGGAGAAGAGTCCTATCAATTTTCCTAAGGCTGGCTTCGAACTGTAATCCTCAGATCTCTGCTTACTGAAGTTGCTAGGATTTTAGACTCGAGCCATCAATGCCCAGCAATAAAAATTCATTAAAACATGAAGTTGAAGAAGCGTTGCTGTGGCTCAAGTGGCAGAGCACTAGCCTTGAGCTAAAGAACTCAGGGACAGCACACCCAGGCCCAGAGTTCAAGCCCACAACAGACCAAAAAAACAAAACAAAAGACAACTTGAAGCTGGGTACAGTGCCTCACGCCTGTAATCCCAGCTACTCGGGAAGCTGAATTGTGAGGATCCTAATTCAAAGCCAGTCCTAGGCAGGAAAGTCTCTGAGACTCTTATCTCCAATTAACCACCAGAAAACTGGAAGTTGTGCTGTGGCTCAAAGTGGTACAATGCTAGCCTTGAGAAAAAAATAAAAAATAAAGCTCAGGGACAGCACGCAAGCAATGAGTTCAAGTCCCAAGATTGCAAGAAGAAGGAGAAAAGAAGAAGGAGGAGGAGGAGGAGGAGGAGGAGGAGGAGGAGGAGGAGGAGGAGGAGGAGGAGGAGGTGGTGGCGGCGGCGGCTTCACATGAAACCTTCCTCCTTGAAGTCTGAGATACGGAACAGTATTACTAGCATGACCACTGGACTGGAGCAAGGAGTGTGAGCTGGGAAAGGAACAGGAAGAGGAAGAGAAGGAGAAAGAGGAGGAGCAGAAGGATGGGGAGGAGGAAGAAGAGGAGGAGGAGGAGGCTTCACATGAAACCAATGCTAACCAAAGCTGACATCCTCTGTCTAGCTTTGGGTCATTTTCTGATTACTTTTCTTTGATATCCTGCTCAAAACTTAGCAATCCAGAGCCTACTGAATGACCACCATGAATATAATGTACCTATCCTTGGTATTTCCTTTTAATGTTTTTATTGTTATTATAAAGGTGGTACAGTTTCATAAGTCAGGCAATGAGTCCATTCTTTTTGGATAATGTCACCCTTCCCTTGCTCTCTCCCAGTCCTCCGTGCTTTCTTCCCACACTAGGGAAACCTCTGACACCTTTGTTCCCCTGAAGATCCTTGAGCCTTCTTCAGGTATGCATTTCAATACTCGCTTCACCTACCTAATCCCATTGTGCTATGTCTGTGTCACAGGATAACCAAGCCTGGGCCTGTCCCACATTTCAATACTGAAAGTTTGCATCTGGGAAAGCCCGCAGCCCCAGGAAAAGCAGACCTGTTGGTTGTTTTTGCCTCTGGAGCCTCCCACATGTCACATTGAATCAATCCTTGCCTGGCACAGGGGAGATAACTAAAGATCATCTCCATCATTTCCATCCTTGCTGTGTTTGAATATGGCTTAATCGCCTCCAAAACTCATGTGAAAGTCTAATCTTTAGAAGGGAATGGACATGTAATCTGATTATGGTGTTTACAGGTGAATGAGATGAAGTAAGGTCATCAGAGCAGAGCCCTTTGCTTGAATGTTTGAACGCTGTGAAGCCTGGTAGCTTTATAGGAAGAGGGAGAAAGACCAGAGTGTTCTCTCCTTCTCTTTCCCTCCCTCTCTCTCCCCTCCCCCCACCTCCATGTCCCAAAGCTTTTGGGAGGTCAGCAAGGCACTAAAGCGAATTGAAACATCTCACTCTGAAGCGATATCAGGGGCTGCGTTCTGGAAGGTTGAGGAAGGCTGCGAGTGTACAGGTACCCCACAGGGCCACCATAATGCCCTGTCCTCTCTGAGTGAACAACAGAAAAGGAGAGTTAGAGGAATGCCTCACACTTGCTCTCATTTACTGATTGAAAACAGACAAATAATTGAAAATGTTAGTGCCTTAACTAATATTAGCCAAAAAGTTATCTGTGAGATCACACCTTCAATCTCGATACTCTACAGGTCTCAATGTGTGTATGGGGTGTGTGTGTGTGTGTGTGTGTGTGTGTGTGTGTGTGTGTGTGTGTAATACTGGTGCTACACACCAGGCTTCCTCACTCAGGATCTCTAGTGAAGGGTAGCGTTGTATAATTGGGGGAAAGGCCCTCAGGTGGTTGTGGGAGCATCCAGGGAGAAGAATGTGAGTACAAGGCCCTGATCAAATCTGCCCTCTCTGCCATGTTCTCTGTCACTATGTAGGGGTGCCATAAAAGGAGCACAGGAACAATCCTCTCCTCAACCCGTAGGCTGGTATATTGTGTGTGTGTTGGGGGTGGGATATGGATTATGAGATTGGACTCTAGGGAATTCGAAACCTTTGGGAGGCTTAAAGACGACACAATGTCTGATTATAGGACCACACTGACCCAATTACTGGAACAGTAATAGCAGCAAATTGCTGCTTTTTATGGACAGAGATGTTCCTGAAAGGGTCTAGGGACCTGTCCGCCCAGCCTCAGAGTGAGTGGTTCTGATCCCTTCTCTGTTTTCAATTCCACTTCTCTTCACCTGTTCTGATCTGACTTTGAGAAGAGCCCCGGGAGGTGAAAGTTACAGCAATGGCTGTGGGACTTTTTCTCTCCAAGTGCCAGGAAAGATTTTTCCCAGAATCCTTCGCAGACAGACCCTCCCTCACTGTGTCCTCTGGGGCTGCTAGTGACCCTCCATACCATTCTGCAAAACATTTGACACCTCTTTTTTAACTGAAGAGCAGGTGGGGCTGTTGGGGGGGCTGTGGCGGGGGGGGGGGCACACATAGGAGGAAAGCAGGGACTCCCGCTAGGAAGGAACCAGTAGAGTTACAGCCTTTGTTACAGCCTTTGGCTGTCCCCTTCCTTTCTTGCCTAGGTTGTTTCACTTGGTCTCTATGATATGTTCAGTTTATAGGACCAGTTCTGTTTCTGTATTTTTAAAAATTGTAATGTATATGGTTACATTTGCCAGATAGTAGATGCATTACTTCTCACACATTGATACCCCTTCTCATGATTTTGTCCCCATTTCCCTCCCTGCCACCCCCCAGTTCTGTTTCTTTTTTATTTTTTTTTTTCAGTCTAAGACTTGGACTCAAAACTCAGTCAGTACCTGAAGTTTTCACTCATTAGCTAGCCTTCTACCAAGTGAGCCACACTTCTAACCCCTACAAGGTTGGTTACTTCTTTTCTTTTCTTTTGTTGGTCATGGGGCCTGGGTACTGTTCCTGAGCTCTTTTGTTCAAGGCTAGCACTATACCGCTTGTTTTTTTTCTATTTCATATGTTTCCTTTTTCATATATTTTTATTGTAATTGTAATTAATAGAAGGGTTACATTATATTCACCAGATAGAAGGTGCATTACTTCACATACATTGATACCCTTTCTCATGTCTTGGTCCCCATTTCCGTGCCCCCACCCCTGCCCCTCATCTTGTTTTCCCCTCTTCCCTATCCAATTTCAAATAACAAAAACACATTTATATAATATATCAGATAACAAGATGAAATTCTATAACAATATGAGGTAACCAAGAGACAGCAAAAGAGATGAGAGATAACAGTGCATTAAGGACAATAATCACTCATTATATGGCTTTTGTTTCTATATCCTAGAGGTCCTTTCATTTAGCATCATACTATATGGCCTTATGTATCTAGATTTTGTTCTATTGTAAATCTCTGCTAGGAGAGCCCAAGGTTTCTACTGATTATGACAAATGAGGGAAACCATTGAGCCTATGTTCCTTTGAGTCTGGCTTACTTCACTTAATATGATTTTTTTCTAAGTCTTTCCATTTTCTTACAAATGGGGCAATGTCGTTCTTTCTGACAGCAGCATAGAATTCCATTGTGTACAAATACCACATCTTGTTGATCCACTCATCAACTGAGGGACATCTGAGTTGGTTCCATATCTTTGCTATGGTAAATAGTGCTGCAATGAACATCGTTGTGCTAAGGCTAGCACTATACTGCTTTGAACTACAGCTGCACTTCTGGTTTTCTGGTGGTAGAGTGCTAGCTAATGAGTGAAAACATCAGGTACTGAGTTTGTGTCCTGATCATCTGGTGGTTAATTGGAGATAAGAATTTCTCTGACTTTAGGACTTTGTTTCCCCTAGCTGGCTTTAAACTGCAGTACTCAGATCTCAGTCTTCTGAGTAGATAGGATTACAGATGTGAGCCACTCCTCCCCCTAGTTCTCTTATCTTTTATGAGTTGTTTGTTGGGTGTTGGTTTTGTGCCTGTCTGGGATTCTAGGCCTAAGTACTCTACCACTCCCAACTTCTTAGAAGTTCACTGGAGATAAGAATCTTCTTGCCTTCTGGCTTTGAAAGGTGTCCCTCCAGAATAGCTAGACTTGGGGCTCCAGTGCTGGGCTTAGTTCTGTTATCCTTAAGAGGAAGTGCGTGTGTGTAAAAATAGCATGCAACTTCTAGGACCATCTTCTAGAGGAGCCAAGATTAGAGTAAGTAATACCTATCAAGTATCTGGGACCTGGCATAGGCACAAATACCAAAAACATGAGCTGGATATAGTTTTCCTTTTTTTCTTTTCTTTTTTTTTTTCTCTTTTGCCAGACCTGGGGCTTGAACACAGGGTTGGGTGCTGTCCCTGAGGCTTTGTGCTCAAGGCTAGGGCTCTACCACTTGAGCCACAGCACTGCTAGCTTTTTCTGTTTAAGTGGTACTAAGGAATAGAACCCAGGGTTTCATGCATGCTAGGATAGCACTCTAAGCCACCCTCCCAGCCCTTATAATTTCACTTTTTTTTTTCCAATCCTGGGGCTTAAACTCAGGTTCTGAGCACTGCCCTTGGACTTACCTCAAGGCTAGAGCTCTACCACTTGAGCCACAGCACCACTTCTGGCTTTTTCTATGTATGTGGTACTGAGGAATCAAACCCAGGGCTTCATGCATGATAGGCAAGCACTCTACCATTAGGCTATACTCCTGGCCCTGAAAATGTCATTTCTCAGAATCTTTTTTGTGTGTGTGTGGGCTATGGGGCTTGAACTCTTCAGCTCAAAGCTACCACCCTACCCCTGGGTCTGGGCATTGTCCTTGAGCTCTTCAGCTCAAGACTATTGCCTTACCCTTGAGCCAAGCTCCACTTCCCGTTTTCTAGAGGTTAACTGGAGATAAGAGTTGGGTCCTTTTGTTCCCAGGCTGGCTTTGAACTGTCATCCTCAGATCTCAGCCTCCTGAGTAGCTAGGATTACAGATGTGAGCCACTGCATCCAGCTCTCAGAATCTTTTAAATGGCATATGATTAATAGCCAACTGCCAACTAATGGCTCACGCCATCAGTGCCCAGGCTCAGAAGTCAAGATGTAGTACCTGCATATACACACACACACACACACACATACACACACACTCACATCACATGATTGGTAGCATCCAGGCCTTTCATACTGACATGAAGCCAGAAACAACCATGTCTTACTCATTCCTTAAGTATGCTTCTTAATGCAGGGGCTAGCCTGGCAGAAGCTCAGAGGAAGTTTGAGGAGTAAATGGACAAATGAACTGAGATCCAGTGACAACGCAAAAGAAAAGGCACCCTCAGCCTCACTGGGCAAGTCATGCACACTGTCAAGTTCGTCAGGGACTCCTGGCAGACCAGCAGGAGAGAGAGGATTTGGACATTAGGATACATGTGCTGGCTCTAGGTAAAGCCAGGCAAGTGGTGATGACACTTATTTCCATGTCCATCCTCTTTGCTGATGTTATCATGATGCTGAACTTAACACCTAGAAGATGAACTTCCAGAGTGTTTGCTAAAGAGGATGCAGAGAACACACAAATAACACGCCCAGATGCACACAGACAACTGCAGCAGACACAGGAAGTATCAAAGGGGGGTCACGCCCACAGGCAGATGTACAAATATACCCTTGAATGGCCAGGCATGAATAGTTGCATCTGGAGAGCGCACACACACACACACACACACACACACACACACACACACACACACACACACAGGCTCAGCAATCTTTGTTACTGATTATGATAACAAGCCCAGAGCAAACACTAAAGAGTCTGACCAGGCTACTCCTAAACTACTCTCCCTCTCGCTCCACCTTCCCCTTCTTTAGTCCAGAAAAAAAGCTAAAAACGAAGGGATGGACAAGCAAGATCTTTGTAACCATTGCATTCCATAAGGAACTGAAGGATTCCTTGAGAAGACCCAGCAGGTACAGAGCAAATTTGGACGGTGCTTTGCGTGCCTCTGCACTGGTTGACAGGGAGACCTGAGAGGATGGATGACTTTCATGCCAATCTCCTACAGAGGTCTAATTAGCTCTTGCTTTTGTACTTTGTTCTAGTTACTTGTATTTTGTTCTAGGTGTTATGATTGTGTGTGTGTGTGTGTGTGTGTGTGTGGCCAACAGCTCCCTATGGACAGGGGTAATTCCTCCTACAACAGGTGTTGTTTTCTTCCTTGTCTTCACATACACCAAGGGCCCAGAATGTGTGTGGTCTCTGAGCTGGGTTTCTTCTATGGATGGGCAGTTGTTCTCTCTTCACTATAGAGCACTTGGGAAATCCCACTGAAGGCTGAGATAAACCCCAGGCTTTGGGTCTTAATCTGTGACAAACACGGAGGTCTTCTCAATCCCAGCTGCAGCACCCAAGCACTGAATCCTCTCAGGTTTCTTGACATACCAGAATGGCTAGGGAAATGTTGAGAACCTGGGATTTCCTCAATAATTCACATTCAAGCTCCTCCATTTACCGGATTGTATGGCCTTAAACAAAGTCAGTAAACATTACCCCACAGAAACCTGATCTCCTAGATCAGCTAACAACAACAAGGACAATAGTACTGAGGATTACCTTGAACTCTAGCCAGAGCCTCCTGGGAGAGTTGAACCTAGCTGCAGGCCAGGGACCTGGAAAAGCCATTTAATCTTGGCAATGGACTTCATTTTGCTGAGAAGTGCAGGAAAATTGGACAAAAGGAATCTGTTTACCTTGAGAGCCTTAGGAAAAGAATGGAGGCCTGTGCTGCCTGGGAGATAGTGAGTGAATTTAGCCTGGATGTCTTTTCTCTACCTTGCCTCTAGCACTATCAAACTGGGGTCTCTGTCAGTCACTTGGTCCTTTTTCCTTTCACTTGTGCTCCAGGGCTAATCCTGTCCTTGTCCTAGGTACCCTTCTTTTTCTATTCTCCCTACTGGTCCCATTTACTCAATAAAGAAACAGGTTCTTGTAATTGACAAAGAAAAGATTCCCCATATATTTGTTCCTTTCCCTTCTTCCTTATTGTAGTCCATGACATCCCAAAGCTTCCAGTTCCATAAAATACAAGTTATGAATACCTCAGCCAAGTCCATTCTGGACCTCCATGCAATGATCATTCCTTCCTGTTTTGTGTCACTACATGTAGGTCAAGTTTGCATCTCTTCTTGCTCCTATGATTGCCTCTCTAGCTTTGACAAAGTACGTATTCTTTCAGGGAATTTTCTTCAGCCCACCCCAAGATGGGTTAGGTCTGGGTCTCTCTTCTTTCACAGTATGCATGATAGCAGTCATGACTGCATTGAAATCACCTCCTCCGGGACCTGATTCCTTTATACATATGCTATATGGGTGCTTCAGAAGCAAGAGCCCTAGTTTCATGGCTTATCCCAGCTGCACAGATGGTGTGGGGTACTTTGTAGACACTAGATGTATGAGCAAATGAACCTCACTCCCTGGCACTATTAGTGAAAATAAGTATGTCTACAGCTGAAAAAAGAAAATGTTTTAGGTCTGGTGGACTACCATGAAACATCAGTTTCCTCATCAATTTTATTCAATTCCATTAATTTCACTCAATGTCCTGTTGTACAGAAATGCAATCGCAAGAAACAGAGAAGCCACATTTTGAGAGGTGGAATTGGAAGTCATTATTGGAAAGTTGGTGACCACAGGTAGACACATGTCCCCAGAAAACTTGCAGCCTGAATGCACTTAACACTGTTAGAAAACTGAGCCATGAAAGTAGTAAAGCAAAGAAAAAGCAGAAAAACAGTGCCAACAAACCAGATGAACACCAACAGAAAGAAGGAAAGGTATTTGTAGAATTTCCTTTCCCTTTGCAGAACACAGCACTGATATTAGTGAATTCAGCACTAAAGCATCTAACACTTTTCACTCCTCTCTCAAAGGAATTAAATTTCAGAGCCAATCTTAAATATGTGTCATCATTTAAAGCAAATAATTCTCCTACCACGTTACTTCTTCAGCACATCTGATGATACAGTGTGTGTTGAGTCCAACTGTGGAAACTGCTTATGGAAGGTTTAACTGTAGGGAGAAGCATTTCCGTGTATGGCCCAGCCAAACACTGAAAGCCCGTTATCATCCACATTGGGGAAGCACGGGAGCCACTCTTTGACTATTTTTCTTTGTTTATTCTGTTGATTTGCAGAGAGTCTCAGTTCCAAGCTGGCTATCAGCCAGATGCCACTAGTAGTTCTTTACGATATGGGGCTCTCCAGTATGGCCCATTTTGCTTAATCAAAACCACAAAGAGAAAGAGTCTCTGCATCCTAATTTTATAAACTAACCACATTCTGTCACCTTGTCTGGAACAAGTTCCTGTAGCAAGTTCAACGTATATACAAGGGAAAGAATCCCTAAGTTTTTGAATATCATAAAAGAAGAGGATTGGTGGCTGGGACCATATTCCAAGTCTGTCTACCACAAAGTACAGCTATTTAAGACATGAAATTACTAGCTGGGTGCCTAGCTTATGTCTGTAATCCTAGCTACTCAGGAGGCTGAGATCTGAGAATCATGATTCAAAGATAGCCAGGGTAGGAAAATCCATGAGGCTCTTACCTCCCATTAACTAACGAAAAGCTGGGAGTGGAGCTATGGCTCAAGTGGTAAAACTGTGAATGAAAAAGCTAAGGCCCGACACACAATAAGCTATGAACTCTAGGATATGGAAACAAGAGGTTTATCTTTGTAATTGGTGTTTTTAATGTACTACATGAAGTTATTTCTTTTCTCTTTTGTCCCCTTATGGTTAATCTCATGTGGTTACTGTATCTGACTTTGTTACCTGATATATTGTATATAGGTTTATTTGTTTATTTGAAATAGGGAGGGGAAGGGGAAAAACGAGATGATTGGGAGGGAGTCAGGAGAGTGAAAGGGGGACAAAAACATGAGAAGGGGTATCAATATTTAAGAAGTAATTTATCCACTACCTGACAAATGTAACTGTAACCCCTCTATACATTATCCCAACAATAAAATACAGTGATAAAAAAAAACAAAAACCAGTAAAGAACTGAATGTTCCCCTTTGCTTTTCTACTGAATAAAAAAAAAGCTTCATTAATACTTTGGTGTTAATTCCTTTCCTCACTGAGGCATACTGATTTGCTTAAATAAATGTTTTATTTTCCAACTTTTACTTGAAAAGCAAACATGATTCCTAATTGTGTGTACTGACCTTCTCGTAACCACAATGAGCCGGCCTTCGTTTTATGCTGAGAGGCTAATTCAGATTGCAGCGATTGTCAGTGACAGAAAACAAATCGGAACCTATTTAGATATATTGGCTCAGGTAACGAAGCCATAGGAAAGTCCTTACAGATAGCTGTAAACAGCTCTCCAGTGCCACAGAGGTTCCACACACGGTGTCTGCTCTCCTCTGTGAGGATACTGTTCCTGTGGCCAGCAGCAGCATGACCAAGACTGTCACTATTAAGTCTAAATCGCAAAGCAGTCGCTGTTCCCTCGGCTTGGTTCACACAGTCATCTCTGGGCCATTTGAGCACAGAACAAGTGTGTTGGGCTTTGGTCCCCATATGTGCCTCTGGGCCAGGGAACCAATGAGGGCAAGGCTACTCCATGGGACATGTGACCAGAAAAGGTCAACGCCAATTAGGAGAGCTTGACAGACAGGCCAAATGCCCTTCCTCACATCTCTCTTGCACATAGACACACGAAATATCTGTGTGTGACAAAACTTGGTAGGGAAGGAGTTACTGGACGAGAGTTTGAATCTGGGATCTGTTCCCACAAACTAGTTGTACAACTGTAGGCTGAGGCTAGTTAATGTCTACTCTCCCAATTTTCCCCCCAATTTATAAAATGAAAACATCAAGACTTGTCTTGGCTCTGGGGTCCATTGTGAAGATAAGGCACAATGGATTTAGGAGGGTCCCCCTCACCAAAACTCACGTTTACCCAACACCTTACAATATGATTGGAGGCTAGAGGCATGGATCAAGCAGTAGAACACTAGCCTAGCAAGCTTGGGCACTGAATTCAAACCCTAGTACTGCCAAAAAGAAAAAAGGGAGGAGGAGGAGGAGCTAGAGGAGGAGGAGGAAAGAGGAGGAGGAAGAAGAGGAGGAAAGAGGAGAAGGAGGAGGAGGAAGAGGAGGAGGAGGTTATCATTATTGGAAGATAGGGTTTTTGTACATATAATAAATCCTGGGCTTAGTGTGGGCCCTAAATCTAATGATTTAATGTTAGAAGGAGGAGGAAGTGCGTGCCTGCGTGTGTGGTTTGGAAAACACCAGAAGCTAGGAAAGAGGCATGGGATGGCTTCCTCTGTAGAGCCCTTGGAAGGACCTGATCTTCTAATCTGATCTTTGAGAGAACAAAATTCTGCTGTTTAAAGCCATCCAGTTTGTAATACTTTATACACTAGTCTTAGAAATTAATGCATAAAGATGGAAAATGTAAACTACAAGTGTCATGAGATAAGGATGTCATTAGAAAAAAAAAGCATAGCAATTACATGGATACCGATAGTAATTTTGCCCCATCCAGGCTGTTCAGATCCCTCCCCATTGTGCTATTCCCCCACCTTAATTGAGCCTGCAGTCCTCCTTCATCTGTGCAGGAGTACTCTGAAGCTGGACAGTCATTACTGAATGCAGAGGCAGAAGTATGTGGACTCAGAACTGATTCTAGATACTGGTCGTGTTTACTGAGTGTTTGCTTCTATGCCAGCCATTGTTCCAGGCACTGGTTCCATCAGTACATTGTGTGCCACGTTCTCTTCTGCCTGTGGGAAAACAGGCATAGCAGTTAACAAGTGGCTAAATTCAGATTTGAATCCAAGTGGTTAGAACCCGTACATTGTACCATGCTGCCCCAGCCAATGAGAATCACCATTTCCTCTCTATTGGACACAACACAGACAATGTCATAGCCCCTGGTTGCTAGTCTATCCTCCCCCTTCCTTCCGCCTTCTGCCCAGTTGTCTAAGGAGAAAACTGTCTTCTAGTTCACTTCTTCCTCGGGTCAAGCCTGGCCTTCGGTGTCCTCGTGGAGTGCAGCCCAGTGGCACAAGCTATTGCACACATGGAAACAACCTGACTGGAACTGTGAACCAACAATATCCAGCCCAGGTACTTATTTCCAGGTGAGACCGAATAGTCATGCAAGAAGGGTAGCTGGGTCCCTGCCAGCAGTCCCAGCTCAGGGCTGCCATGGTGCTTCTGGGTATTTCTACCCTGAGCTGTTGATTTTTCTCAGATCTCTTTGTTCATTTCACCAAGTGGAAACATTCAGCCACCCTCTCATCCTATTCTCACCTCCAGAGAACTTGATCTCACACTCAGCCTCTCCCTGCCATGACTCATTTCTTCCTGAAACCCATAGGATCCCCAGTAGCCAACCAACTCCAAGCAACCTCATCTACTCCAACTACTTCCATTTTATGTCTTCAACATCTCTGAGCTGAATCTGGGAATCTGGTCACTCAGTGGACATGTCCCTTTACATATCTAGAAAATGTTTGAAAACCTGTCTTTTCTGATTTTTGCCTGTTCCCATCATCCTTACTTCTGCAAATGGTATCTCAATTCACCCAGTGTTTTAGCCTTAAACCTAGGGTTATCTTAATTTCTTATATTCTGCATCTCCCCCGAGGATCACGGCTCTGCCCATTTCAAGCTTAGATGTAGTGGTCACCTCTCACCTGGACCCCAGCTTCCATCTGCTCTTCTACATCAGGCTATATGTCAAAACAATGTTCCTTTCTGAATTCTTGGGTTTTGTTTCCCATGACTCTATGTCTTCTTCATTCAACTTCATTTGATCCTCACAAACTTTTCCATGGTTTTGGTTCCTTCCTGGCACTCCACGTCTTTCTGTCTGTCTGTCTCTGCTGCCAGATCCACACATGCCTGCACATGCAGGTCAGCTGGCTACATGACTTGTATTCTCTCACCTTTCCCTTCCATCTAGGAGCTTCCTGGGTGTGCTGTAGGGACATGTCACCTTCCTCTCTGGCTCACTTCTCCACTTCCATGCTATCTGATTCCCAGAACAAAGCTCTACCTCCCACCACTGCCTCCCCCAAACCAGTTCCCTAACCTAATGGCTGACCATTATCTGATGATTCTCCCTCTTCTTAAAGTAAGGGGAAGACATGGTCTAACTCTAAGTCATCTTGTTTTCACAGCCATCCTGGCACCTAACCATGTGATAGGGAATGGCCACCCAGCTCCCAGAGCTTAGAGCTGAGACAAATCACCTTTGAAATGCAGATAAACCATGTTGTCTAGACTCAGAGAAGATATGTAAATGTGTGGTGTTGTTTGCCCCCACCTCCAAATCGCACCTCCCAACTGAATTCCTAAAGGGGAGCAGGGACTTGGATGATAAGTTACTGGACCTGTCAATCCTATGCCTTGAACTTGGGAGACTCTCCAGTTTCCTGTGACCCTGCCCCCAGAACTGACCAGATTTTAGGGCCAGACTCATGTGCTGGGTCTGGTCCTGTCTCCTGACTTCTCTGGTCATCGTGGTGTTCACTTCAGCTCTTCATTGGGGTTGATTTGGATTGTTGGTATTTCTTTTTTTCTACTCTTTCTTTCATCTCTCACTTTCTCAGCTCAGTTTTCTAACAGTATTGGGTATATTTGTGGGGCTTCAGGTCTTTGTGACAATAGTCCACTTGCAGATGCCAGCTTTCTAATCAAGATTCCCAATTCGACCTCTGAAGAGGTGGCTTCTCTGTATCTCACTAACTGGATTCACCTTACAACAATTCATCCCTCTGGTCCTGAAACTCATCTAAGGGGGAAAGGTAAGGAGCCACATGACTTTTCACTTTAGTTATGTGAAATACATACAATTCTGTAGTTTAGAGAACCTCAGTCTCTTCCAGAGGAAGTAAGGAAACTGAGTCTACGCTCCCCCCCTTGACAATTAGCCCTTGATTTCCCCTGTTTCCCTAGATGGTTTGCTTTTCTGTTAGGTTTAAGGGCACTCATCTAGTTTGCTTTGCTCATGTATAGCATGTTTGTTGGGTTTGATTCCACACACCCGGTGTGGCTTGGGCCTATATAAGCTTCGTATTAGCTGTGTTTGGGGTTGCTGGTCTTTAAAAGAAGAGTCTACCAATAGTCTACCAGATCTCCAATTTGGCTTTTTAAATGATGACTTCTATGTTTCTCAGGACTGAGTTTCCTTATAACACAAGGTGAAAAATATATTGGGAGTCAGGAGTCTTGACTTAATCCTATCAGTGCCACAGATGTTGCTTTGTTCAAAGTCATCCTCTCAGACCCCCCACCACAACACTGCCTCCTCTATAGCCCCTTCTATAGCACGCTGGTCTGTTTCACCTTTCGCTATCTCACGTCTCGGCCATGCCTTCTCTTTCCTTGTCATTCCTCACATGGATTCTCATTGTCTTGCATTTCTGGAACACGCAACAATCATGGGACACACAATAATTGTGGTTATTGTACCGCTTCCATTTCTGGAACATACAACAACCATGGTAAGAATATTTTTACCCTGGTGTCTCCATCTATTTCATGCTGCTATAATAAATACCAGCACCTGAGGAATTTATAAAGAACAAAAACTTACATGCTCCCATGTCTAGAAGCTTGGAAGGCCAAGACTGAGGAAGAGCCTTTTAGTTGCATTGTCTCATGGTATAAGGGTAAAACAGGCAAAAGAGAAAGGGAGTTGGGCACTGGCGGCTCATGCCTGTAATCCTAGCTGCTCAGGAGGCTGATATCTAAGGACTGCTATGTGAAGCTAGCGAAGGCAGGAAAATCTGAACTACCAGAAAACAGGAAGTGGTACTGTGGCTCAAAGCAGCAGAGCACTAGTCTTGAGCAAAAGAGCTCAGAGTCAATGGCCAGGCACTGAGTTCAAGCTCCACAGCCAAATGAAACAAACAAAATAAACCCCCTAGGAGACCAAAAAAAAAAAAAGGACCAAGTTCAATTTGTTACCAGTAACCCATTCCCACAATAACTAACCTTCATCACAAGGCATTCATCCATGCACAAGGGCAGAACTCTCCTGATCCAATTTTTCAAAGGGCCTCCTTCTCAGAAGTCTCAAACACAAGAACTTTGGAGAATGCATTCAACACAAAACAGCTGGCTAATAAAGATGAGTCATTCTTTTGGGGCACTTTTTGTTTTTACAAATGTATCTTAAACATTTCAGGATCTTGCCTTCAAGGCTTGATGGATAGATGAATGCTATGGAATCAAGTCAGAAAGCTCATCCCATCCTCCCCCCCCACTCAGTAATAATACCTTATGTTGACATATCACATGACTATGGAGCTATTTATTCCTTTATTTATTTTTATCCATCATTGCAGTTTTATTGATATTCATTAGCGGGTGAGATTGTATTGTTCATTTTCTTTTTTCTTTGTGGATAATGATGCAGTCCAGTTTCCACAAGAAATACTGCGAATCTCTCGGTTTCTCTCTCTCCCACCCCCCCATTGTATCTTCTGGGGTGATGGCTGGTGTGGGAGGGTGGACTCGGGTTCCCCATTCTTTGCCTGCCAGAAAATGGTCCCTTTTATGCCCAGAGTTTAAGTTCCTCTGTTTTTTTCCTACCTTCTTGTTTATGTGGGGAAGGAGGGGATACATTCAAATAGAAGGTAGCAAATCCCTTTGCACAGAGCAGTTAGGGGTTCGAGGTCACCTACGACGCCCAATTCTCGGGGTCCTGGGAGAAGTAAACGTCGAATGGCAAAGGCCTGGGTGGCTTCCTTGAACGTATACATCAGGTGGGCTTCTCATCTTTCCAGAAACGTCTGGAAACAGCCCTCAGATTAGAATAAATAATCTACTTGCTGGGGGAGGGGAGGGAAATATGCCAGACAGACAGACTAAAATTGGAAGGAAGAAAGCTTATAGGTTTACAGGTATGATACACACCAATAATAAATTAAGAAAAAATACAATATTATTCCCCCCCCCTCACACAATTGAATTGGGGAAGCCAGTCATCAATACCAGACTCTTGTGGTTTGTTTTGTTTTTGCACAAGTGTTACACACCGCTGATCTCTTCTCCTATGGATCGACCAGGAGGCAAAGGAGGGAAGACACAAGGCTTTGGGAGAAAAGGTTTTATTGGAGCTATTTATATGTGGAACACACCTTGTGCAGGGAGTCACAGGATACAGACTGGAGTAAGCATAATAACCCTTTTTATCAGTTGAGGCACAGGAGGCTCAGAAAATATAAGACTGCTTCAGGCCACAGAGCTCCTCAAGTTTGGCTCTGGAAGGAGAATTTCTGGCTCCAACCCCAGGTCAAGCACCCCCACACCCTGAGACAACTTACCATTGGCCTGGTTGAGCATCTAGTTCAGATTCCAGACAAACAGGAGTTTGCTAAGCTCACAAGCTCCAATAACAAAGTCCACTGTGTGTCCCAGGAGGCCAGTCTTGGAACAAGGCACAAAGGCAGCAAACTGGTTTTTCACATTTACATGAGACTGCTGCAGTGTGAAAGAAAGTTCCATTCATAGGTGTGGGTTCACTGGATCTCATGAAGACCTTGTGAGATAGAAGTGGCATGGCTGATCACTGTCTCAAGAGGTGGAAATTATGAAAATTAAAGTTCTTTGGATCAGACACTAATATTCCTTTACTTCTTTTGATGTGGCTCTTTCCGCTCACAAATTAATAATGTTTCCGCCTCTGCTGGCAAGTTCAAGTTTGGGGCTTCTGGGCAGAACAGCTTGCCAATCAGCTTCTCAGAATGATGCCATAACTGGAGCCTAGGAAGTGAGGAAATAAGACTCAGGAAAAGGGCCTTGGCTGTAATCAGAGCTCAAGGTGAGCTGTGGCAGGTATCTGGGGAGCAGAGCAGCAGAGTCTCTGGTATTCATTCTCTTGCCAGCAGTGAGGTTCATTCTGGATCTTTACTTAGGCTTCAGCCCATTTTCTAGGAAGACTTTAAGGATTACCTCCCTTTCTATCCAAACACCCCTTGCAGCCCTGCCCCCCCTCAAGCCCTGAAGCACTGCCATAGCTTATCTTATTTCATCCTTGGGTTGTTACCTGTTATGGTGACAGTGCCTGAGCTAGCCCCGTCCCAGGGTTCCCTTCTCCAGAATGGTGATTCCACTAGGGAGGGAGTGGGGAATGAGGCTTGCTCCAAGAATGTACACCTCTCAGTGAGAGGATATGGGGGGCGGGGGAGGGTGGAATTTGCAGAACAATAGAAATAATTTTCTGCTCATAAGCCACTTCTGCTCAGTATTCTCTTGGGAGGCTGGTCCCTAGGGAAAACTGAGCCTTTGGACTGACCCACGGAGTGGTCACTGCAGCTCAGCCCGTCCCTTGGGCTCACTGTTTTCCAATGTCATTGTGACATTGTGATTCTGTACCATTCACTCACCTTGGGCTATTTCCCACCTCAAACACACAGCTGAGTCTTTCTGCCATTGTCCTTGGGGGGATTCTCTGGTGCTAGGGATGGAGGGACCATTATGTGTAGGGCGGGGGGACTTGAACTCAGGGTCTTGGTGCTGATTCCGAACCCTTTTTTTTTTTTTTTTTTTTTTTTGCTCAAGGCTAGTACTCTACCATTTGAACCACAAATCCACTTCTGGCCTTTTTGGAGTTTAATTGAAGATAAGAATCTCATGCATTTTCCTGCCCCACCTCTCCACTTCCTGAGTAGCTAGGATTAGATGGTGTGAGCCACTACCTTCCAGTGATGGGGAACCTTTTAGTAACTCACTTCAGGAGCAATCCAGAAGGGTTTTGTTTGTTTGTTTGTTTGTTTGTTTTTTTCAGGGAGGGAGGGAGCAGAGTGGATTAGTGGTCATAGAGATAGCTGTTAGCCAGTGAGGAGATAGGCAGTTGGTGGAGGCTAGGTTTCCCATCTATGTTTTAGGGCCCCCAGGCTTATAACTGAGTGCTGATTCACTTGCTACTCTTACCTTCCTGTTCTCTAAGAACACCTTGTCCTGCGCCTGAGAAGGAGGACAGAGCAGGGACACTAAGGAATCCAGACATCTGGCTCCTTCCCACTCTATTTCCTCCATGGGAGTCCTGGTGGAAGGGCTAACTTCACAAGCTTGAGACCTGCTCCTTTCAGTGTTCTGCATGCTCTGTTGACATTCATACTGTGTATTTATGAAGGCAGAAAGATCCTTCTAGATTGTCAGTGAATTGAACATGACATTCATTGATCAAAAGGCGAGATTAGATACTTGGTAAAGATTAGATAGCTTTATTGTGTATAGGACAAAAGAAGAAATTAAATATAGTTGCTGGGAATTGTTTTGTGTAAAAACAAAGTAAAAAATAAAACACTTCTCAGCCAGCCCCTCAAGCTTTTCACTTAGTACACAAGTGACATGGCTGAACCTGGCTGAGGGTTTAAAGCTTGAGAGGCCTCGGTAGTGATGAGGGTGAAATGACCCTGTAGTCTGGCCTCTCTGAGTACAATAGAGAAGACAAGGCACAGTGGGAGCTTTGATCTGGGTCTCTGTGACAAGGGCCTACTGAAGGAGAGAGGCTTTAGGGGCCAGCTGGTCCAGTCCTAACCCTCATACCCACCCCCAGTCCCAGTAGGGTTCTTCCACCCAGCACCCCTGGTACTGGCTTGCTCAGCCTTTGTGTGAATTCTTCTGGTGACAAGAGAATGCTTGTCTCATCCTGGACTCTTACAACAACTGCCCTCACATATGAAGTATTGTGAGTTTCTTCCAGCCTTCCCATGAAGTCAAGTGATCTTCCTGGATGCTAATGGCCCTCTCCTTGGGCTGAGAAAAACCATCAAATCTACTACTTGAGCAGTTTTATTCTTCTGATTGGGCTATTTCCTTTTCCTTCCATCAACAATGAACATCTTGCCTCAGCTACCAAGTCTTTCAGTTTATTGGAAGAGAAGGAAAAAAATCCAAACCCACTGATTCTTTTGTACTAAATTATTTCCTCCTTGTTGTTATAGTCAATATGTTTGCTTTTCTCCAGATGTGTTTCACTTTAACAGTCTAAAAATGGTATGAGTCCCAACAGCCCTTCTATGTTTTCTCCAAATGCTTTCAGTGTATTAGAATTCTGTTTAACCATGGCCAAAAATAAAGCAGGGTCTCAGAACCTCCCTTACCATTGCCCAAATAAAGAAAGGCAGAAATTCACAGATAAATAAAAGCAGTAACAACTACCTCAAATTGCCGGGGTCATCAACGTCAGTCACAGAAGGAGAAAGAGCCCAGTACATGCTGTGAAAGTATCAGTCAAGAGAAGGACATAGAAGTTTCTAGAATCATGAGAGCTTTACCTCATCCCCACAATTTGTACAAGCAATTTTCTTTGGGAATGTCAGGTCAAGGATCTCTGAGTGAATGTCTTTAGACCTGAGCAGTGCAGGAAGGGTGCACCTTGGTTTGCTCTCTTCCAGGCGGGGTCCAGGGTCAGAAATTGCTTTTCTGACCTCAAGCTTGGCTTGCCCTGGAAGGCCTTAGATACATTAGATAAAGCCTGACAGTGGATTCAGGAGCTTGGCTAAATCCATTTGCTGGTTGGGCTGAAAGCCTTCCAACTCTCATAGCTCAGCACAAACTTGACTGGCTCAAGCAAGGCCTTTAGCTTCCCTCCTGTCTGTCTGTGGTTTCCAGTGTTCGTAACCCAGAGCCTGTGCCAACTCTGCTTGCCACTCCTCTCCCATCAGGAAATACTCTTGACATGACAGGATCTATTTGCCTTAGACTAAGCCACTCTGTTAATTAGGCACCTCAAGTGAGGCTACAGAAGTTGGCCCTGCTGTTCTGTCCTTCCTCTTTCAAGATCTAAGGAATGAAGAGTAAATGAGGTAGAACCACGGGCTTCTTGACCACCAGCCTCCTCACCACTCAGGTACAGCCACTATTCCTGTGGCCCTCCCTATACGGACACTAATGTACTCTGAAAGCCTGACTACTCAATGTGGTTAGCTACTACACTGCTCTACCTTCATAGAGAAACCAGGATATAGACTCCATGTCTATTAACTCAATTGTTTCTTTCCTTCTAGCAATGCTTTGGGAAGACAAACCAGGCCTCCTTGACTGTGAGTAGTCCAGTATTGCTCTGAATGTCATGGTGCCTGAGCAGACATCTCTATATCTATGAGTAGTTCATGCTAAGCATCCTATAAGATGATGGCTTATGAGTACTAAGACATCCATTCCATAATCTCAACCTCGCCCTGCATCTTGCTTCCTCTCCTGAAATCCTCCACTTTCTGGTGTTGCTCTGGAGATCTGTGAATGCAATTTGTTAGGTATGAGGTTGAGGAATCACAGGCTCTTAAGACCTTCAAATCATCGCCTCTGTTGATACCAGTGACTGTTGTACTCATTCCTCAGAAGGCTGAGATGTGGAAGATCTTGGTTTGAAGTCAGACAAGTAAAAAAAAAAGGTCCAACTCTAATACCAATTAACCAGCAAAAATGCAAGCTGGAAGTATAGCTCAAAAAGTAGAATACAAGCCATGAGCAAGAAAGCTGAAAGCACAAGGCCTTGCATTAAAACACCAATACCAGTATAGAAAATAAGCTTTTCACTGCTACCACCCAGTATATCTGCTGATCAAAGCAACCTCAATTTCCCCTGTAGTATACCACAGTCGCAGTAAGCATAAACAAAGAGGACTAATTCTTATCTATTACTTCTGGCACCTTGATTCTTTTTTTTTTTTTTTGCTAGTTCTGGGCTTGGGCTCAGGGCCTGAGCACTGTCCTTGGGCTTTCCTCAAGGCTAGAGCTCTACCACTTGAGCCACAGCACCACTTCTGGCTTTTTTTTTTCCATGTATGTGGTACTAAGGAATCGAACCCAGGTCTTTGTGCATGCTAGGCAAGCACTCTACCACTAGGCCAAACTCCCAGCCCCACCTTGATTCTTAAGAATTGATCCCCAGCACTTACCACTAGAAGATAAAGCATCCATTCTCAAGACATAAACTTCAGAGATCTCCTCTGCAACTGTGAAGAAAATTTTTTCAACATTGCTCTCATCTTTCTGAACTTTTAGGATGCCGAGTTTTATATTTAGGATCAAATGAATTATGCAGAGGGAATCATGGGCCAGTGGCTCACTTCCAAACACTAGAAATTATATTTCCCTCTCTTTTGATAATTAGTTCAAGGTCTTCACCATAGGTGACATCATGTCTCAGAAGCAAAAATAGGTCCCAATTAAAACTATGTAATGTCTTTTGTCTAGCAGATCCTATTTCTTCTTTATGCTCCTGTCTCTTCACGTTCATAATTGCTTCCCCAAGCTCAGAGCTTTTTCTTATGGGGAGGGCCTTAGATATATCAGGAGGGGTCAAGAGCTGGTGATGTGGATTGCATTTGTCTAGCTTAGAAACTCAATGAGTACAGGTCTGGAAAAATAGGCTGATAGGCAATAGCCTATGTGAGTAATGCAATTTTTATGCACAGCTCAGGTCATTTGGAGTTTGGGCACAGTTAAGTACAGGAATAATTACATCCTCTGTCGAGCCCAACGGAGCAGATAAACATATCCTCCTTACTGAACGTTCAGCATATGTGCTAATGACCTTGTACCTCAGATGCTTCAGCCTACTTTATACCATAAAGAACACTTCGAAAGTTTCCCATTAGACACGTGTGAGTGAAATTGAGAAGAAAAATACCAAAGGGCAGAACTGGGGTTCAAGCTCGTGGCTTCTGTGGTTCTTTAGGTTCCTTTTTGAATAAGACCTTGAAATTAATGGGGCTTCGATGGAAGGACATTTGGGCACTAAATGTAATAATCACAGACTGGAATTTATCACCCAGCACCAGTTTCATACCTGGAATTCAGAAATACCAGGAAGTACTCCAAGACTGAAATCTATTTTCTTCAGTGCAAAGCTAAGGCACTCACTTATATTCTACACAGAGCAAATCACCACACACTTCCATAGCCACAACCCCAAAAGAACAAAACCATGGGTTTCTGGCTCTTTTTTAGGTGATGAATAGTATTTTTGAAGTATTTGAAAGGAGCACTTGTAAAAGTTACCTGACTTTGGCTAGGTGCCAGTGGTTCATGTTTCAATCCTAGCTACTTAGGAGGCTGAGGTCTGAGGACTGTCACTTGAAGCCTGCCGAGGCAGGAAAGGCTATTGTTCTCTTATTTCCAATAGACTACCAAAAAGCCAAAAGTGGAGCTGTGGCTCCATTGGTAAAGTGTTAGTCTTGAGCTAAAAAGCTCAAGGATGGCACCCAGGGCTGAGTTCAAGCCCCAGAACTGGCACTGGCACTGGTGCACACACACATTATCTGATTTGGGAGGCTATTAAGTTCACTTTAAAATTGAGGAGGAAACTGTAGAACTCTTAGATCCATCATCCCCTTTATGTATTTAATCCTTGATCTTTCTCATTTACTAAAAATAGAAACCTGAACACAGCAGTCTGCAGTTTTGGGAAAAGCATTTGAATAGAAGTCAAGAGATCTGATTCTAGTTTCCACAGTTATCAAGGAGCCATTTGATGCCACCAGCAATGGACCCGAACTGCACCAGAATAAAATCTGCCCTCCCAGAGCAAAGTGGTTTCTAAGGCTCCAAATAATTCTGAAATTTCAAGGAACAATGAGTCTTACACCAGTCAGTGTCAAAAATAGTATAAAGGCTAATCTCAACCAAAGCCTTATTCATTTAGCTAGGTGTCTGTTGGATTGTGACTTGAATGAGAGGCAGTATAACAGATCTAATCTGCTACATATTTGGAAACTTGAAACATTTCCAATTAATGGGGATTGTGGGAAAATTTATCAAGGATGAGAACTCTTCTAGACCTAACTAATACTCTTTCTTTCTTTCTTTCCTTTTCTTTTCTTTCTTTTTTTTTCCAGTCCTGGTGCTTGAACTGAGCATTGTCTTTTGGCTTTTTCTTAAGGTCTAGCACTCTGCCAATTGAGTCACCGCACTACTTCTGGCTTTTCTATGTATGGCGTACAGAGGAATCATACCTGGGTCTTGATATGTGCTAGGCAAGTACTCTACCGCTAGGCCAAACTCCTGGTCCCTAACCAATATTCTTAACTAGCTGAGGGATGTTCTACTATGATAGCCAATCCTTAAAAAGTTTCTATCACCAGGGACTGATGGTGGCTCAGGAGACTGAAATCTGAGGATGGCGGCTTGAAGTCAGCCCCAGGCAGGAAATTATGAGACTATCTCCAATAAATTCAGAAAAAGCCAAAAGTGGTACCATAGCTCAAGTGGTAGGGTGCTAGCCTTGAGAAAAAGAATGTCAGGGGTAGCACCTGGGCACTGAGTTCAAGCCCCAGGACCATCCTCTCCCCCCAAAGAAATAGCACAATGCTGGAGTTATGACTCTTTGGTAGAGGACCAGCCATAAACTAGCAAACCAAGCAAACATGAGGTACCTGATGCCAGCAAAAGAAATTTCCTGTGACTTGCTTTAACCAAAGAATACACAGCAAGTGAAGCTGTTCCTGGCCAGTGCCTTGTCTCAAAACTTAGACTTTTGTGCCTTTGGGAGCCCCAAGCTGCCACTGTTCTCCTTCCCTACATAAGTACACCAGAGATCCAATAAGTCTAATAAAGGCCTAAAAGTTATCTTTGCCCTTACTGGTTGTATGTCTGCATATACATGTTTGAAGAAAAAGTTCTATCATGGACTATAGATGATGACCAAGTATCCTTTGTTAAGCCTCCTGGAGCTGCCTAAGAGGTAAGGACTATGCTTTTCTTGTGCATTTACACATACTTATATGTGTACCTGTGCATGTGTACACCTTAGGGAAGAGACATTCTCAAAGCTGAATGCTCAGGATGGCTCCATGGACAGTTAAATGTGGCCCATTTCCTTGAGACTATCTATTGTTGCCATTTAAATTTAGGAATTTTCCCTTTCCCTTGACTGTCCATCTAACTGGCCCTGATAATGCCAACTAGTAGGATACTGCAGGGAGTTTTTGCATCAAAAGGAAATAGAGGCTGGGAGTTTGGCCTAGTGGTAGAGTGCTTGGCTAGCATGCATAAAGACCCAGGTTCGATTCCTCGGTGCCACATACGTAGCAAAAAGCCAGAAGTGGTGCTGTGGCTCAAGTGGTAGAGCCCTAGCCTTGAGAAAATCCAGGGATAGTGCTCAGACCCTGAGCCCAAGCTCAGGACTGGCAAAAAAAAAAAAAAAAAAGGAAATAGAGGGATGAAAATGAAGTAGAATGAAGTATGAAGTAGAAGAGTTTTCAGGGCAGGTATTTAAGTCACGCATTTTCTCAGTGACCCCTTTAAGACAGCCCTCACATCCATGAGATGGCTATGTCCTTGGGGTCAGAGCCAGAGTGAGGCTCACACGCAAAAGGCAGGAGTATTCCCAGCGGTCTGTGCTGCGAGAGGTTCCATGATTCCTAACAGAAAACAGCATCTCAATTCCTTTGTCTAAAGGATCCAATTATATTTGATCATTATATCTAATTAAGTTTTTCTGGTTATGAAAGGAGCCTGTTTTGTTTCCAGTGGTTTGTTAGCCCTCTTTCTGGGCTTTGCTTGTGTACCCATTTTTTTTTTCTATGACTTGACCTCTGTAAACAGTGTTTCTCTAGCCTCAAGGTCAATAACAAACTTACCCAAATCCTGAGAGGTAAAAATTTATTGATTGCTATCATATCAGCATTTATGATATGGTTTCACCTGTTCATACAGCTGACTTCTTAGAGCCAAGAAGATTTTGTTTTTCCTTTTAAAAATACATTTTTTCCACCAGGAAGAAACATTTTTTAAATATGTAATTTCGTATTAAGTGGGCATTAAAAACAATAGCTTTCCTCCCAGCTTGTGAAGAAGACTGGTCAGCAATAGATCTCTGAGTGCTTCGAATTTATTTTCATGCCTCTGCCCCAATCTGTTCTTCTACAGAAAGTACTTCTCAGAGGAAGAAACTAGAACCTCACCAGAACAGCAGATTAAAATCTAGATAAAAAAGAGGTAGAGTAAACTGTAACTAACTTATTTGGTAATAAGACAAAGTATTTTGACACATTTGAATTTTTCAGTGGGATAACATTCTACAAACAAGTAACTAAACAATTTATGTTTCAAATGCTTACAAGGAAGTATCAGAGATGCTTATAATACATTTACTTAGCGTTGAATAATAAAAACAAAATTGTAGAAATATACAAGCTTCCCTTGCACTTAAGGAAGTTTGTTCTCAGATGAAAAGCTCACTCACTAGTGTTGATCTGAATGCTTTTCCTCAGCCTTCTGGGCCTCTTCAAGGGTTAGTGGTAGCAAGGGTTAGTGGGCAGCAAGTAAATTAGTTTTGAGAAGTTTATCCAATATTAACAGATAAAAACAAAACTCAGAAATCCAACCCTACAAATAATAGGGCAGTGGTGTGCTGGAGACAGCTCCTACTGGCTCCCAAGAGCCAATCAATAACTTTAGGATTCTTTTCCCCCGGTATTTGCTGAGCAAGTTGTTAAATAACTATTATTAAAATTGAGTTATATGAAGTTAAACTGGTGCTCTATACATATGGCTCTGTATAAGCAGAGAAGAATTTAACAGTACAGTAAATCACATATTAGATTGGATGACGATACATTTATTGGGAGACGAGTTAGTAATTCAGGACATAATGCTGAAATGCACATCTTGGTTGTTCTGAGACCTTAGTTTGACTATAATGGTTTAGCAAACAGCAATTTAATATCTTGTTGAGAATCAAGATATAATTGGTAATCTGGATCAATGATATTTATAATTTAGTTACTCATGGACACATACTTCTTTTTTTCAGGACAGTAGACTATTACCAGCATACCACAGACTGGGAAGACAGAAAGAAGGGGACAAATCATGAAATCAGTGAAGGAAGCCTGCCATGTTTTCATTTGGCCTTTCAGCTTACTCTCAACCTTTTGGCTGCTTCATAGGCTCTAGGTACATGCCTACAGGGGTTGGTATTCACACAGCCCCAGAACACAAACACTCCAACCGCATTACTTAAGAAGGAAAAGCATTGTACTTGAAAAAAATCAACTTTATTTTCTCTACGTTTTAAAAAAAAATAGAACCAGCTATTTTGCTGAGAAAAATGCTTCTTTTGGTGTTTACATCTAAATTTCTGAAAAGGTGATCTGGTTACTACTTTTTGATCCAAATGCATTCGTAAGCCAGATTCATGTGTGACCAGCCCTTTACAGAAGTCAGTTACAGAGGCCACAGCCTTTACACTCATTCTCATCACACAGTACGTCATATCATGCAGGTACACAAAGAAAGGTCAACAAGCCAAAGTAAACATTACAGCAGAAAATGAAAATCCATCCACATAAAATAAATAGAACTTCATAATACCTGTAAAGAAAATGAAAGCACTTAATAAAAAATGGCAGCTGAATGTGTAACTGTCTCATTACCCAATCATCAAGGAAGTTACTGTAAAATGCATAGATTCCTTACATGTAAAGAATTTGTGCATCACAGTCATGTGTTCAACAGTTTTACACAATAAAAATAAAGCCATTTGAAATGTGTGCACACTTTGCAACTTGAATACACTTAAAATCTTTTTGCTCTTTGAACTGTTTTTAAAAAATATTAAATGTAAAAATCCTCAGGTGGAAATTTTGGAGAAACTCCCATGTTTTATTTTCATATGGCTACAGTCACCCTCCCCCAACAGCTCGGCACGTATTCCCACGGCCCGCTTCCTAAGTGCTGGGGACTGGTGCAAAATGGTTATAATACAGCACCCGACAATGACTGCTCCAGAGTACACTCGGCCCTTGTGTGAGCCGGAACTTTTCAACTTAGGTGGTTTTGGTCCCAAACACATTAGTCTTGAATCCTCCTAAAATGAACTAGTACACCTGTTGCCCCATGTTCCTTTTGACTTTGCCTTGCATGATAACAATGTAGAGCCCACAGCATTGCAGGACAAAGGAAACAAAACAAAACAAAACCACATAACAAACCACTATTATCCATCCACTGTGGACCACAGTTGAATACTCTCACATTGGTAACTCTGGAGTGAAGTCCTTTGTAGTGACTTAAAACAAAACAAAACAAAACAGAAATAGTACACTCTTCCTACTCAGTAGTGCAAATAAAACATTTTTTTAAATATAAAAAAGAATACAAGACTACTCATGATCAAAGATTATAACCAGGACCAAATAGTTCAGAAGGGTCTTCAGAAATGATTGTCAAAAAAAAATTACCAAGACCAAACCACAAGAAGTGAGCAACAAAAGTCAAGAATGAAGTTGTATTCTCAACACCAAAATGATGCTCTGAGGTTTACACTAGGGAACTGAAGATTTCATGTTCAAAACAATTTTAGTTCCACTTGCTCTTGATTATTCAGGGATGCCTTTCCCAGCCCCGGGATTAGTCAGGCTTTGGTACTTCTTCCTGATAGTAGTCTATATTTCCATTTCACTTCACTTACTTATTAACACAATCATGAATACAAAGGCAAAAGAAGTCAATCAATTCTCTCATTGATCCAAAGAAAAAAATCAGAAAAACAATTTAAATTAGTAAGCATCCCTGCAAGGAAAAGAAAGTTTGATGAGAGTAAAAACCCACACTCATACACAGAACTTTTTTTTTTTGGCTTCCCTATGACTTACTACTACTGGATTAACCAACCAGTAAAAATTATGCAGTAATCCTTAATTCCACTACTGTGGAAAATTAAGAATTAGCTGTAACATCAGAAGAGATTAAATAACATGACAAATCTGAATTAATAGCTATCTTCTATTCTCAGCAATTTTGCCCACCCAAACTTCACTTTCTCCCTTGACTTTTCTTTAGTTTGCATTGTGTATAAGCTTCTCTATAACACCAATTGCTCTTTTTGAAGCTAAGAGTGAGTTACTGGCTTGGTCACTTTGAGAGTCACTGGACCCTATTGTGGCTGATCAGACTCTATGACTCACTGACACTGGAATTCAGTAGGGAGTTCTCAAACCTTCCTACAGTGGGAATCTAGGAAGTCCAACTAAGCCCAACAACTGCTGAGATTTGTAACAAGCCACTGGTATAAAGCAGACAGTCTTCCCCCCAACACATTTACAACAAAGCATAACCTCCTTTTGTTTCACTTTACAAAGAAAGCACAGATAGGAATTTTTATTCAATTCTGTATAGTGGCATATTGCTGCTGCCCCAGATTGCCATAAATGAACATGATCCTTTCTTTACATGTCTTAGTGCAAGCAGGGAACTCCAGTTACTAAGAAGGAAAGCACTATCAATGTTCTCAAACATATTTTGCAAACATTTTCAGAAAGAATTGAAGAGGGGCAGGACAGTCAAGTGCACATCTATTTATAACGCATGGATCTGTTTTCAAAAGGTAATCACAAATCTATAGATCACTTTAGAGACTGTGGAAATGACACTGCGTTGGAAATGTAAAGCATCTTAACAGGAGAATGTGTCTACTGCATACAGTATATTTAATAAAATCATGGTTCCTTTGGAGCACAGTGATGGCAAAGGTGGCCCAAAGCCACTATTATGTATGCACAGATGCATTATTTTTTGGATTAGACAACTGACCACTCTACCCTGTAGTTTCCTTTGCAATGAGGAAATGGTCTATTAGCTAGGACTGTACATGCTATACTTGACAGTGGGCAACCTCTCCCACAGATGGCTAATGCCTCAAATGAACAACTTCAATTCATCCTACAACTGAGTAGTGTTTGGCATATGTTTTAAAAAAAAAATTGTACAGCTTCTCTTTGGCTTACTATCATCACTGATACCTCTAAATGAGACTTTCCACAAATTCACTCATTGTAGAACACACAATGAACTTCCAAAAAAACCCCATTAATAGCAACTGTTACCACACCCAACATAGTCTGCATTTTAACAGTAGTGGCATAATATTTCATGAGGTATTTTCAGTTAATGAATCATTCTCTTTCATGTATTCTCTGAGTTATTTTAAAGATGAAGCTGCTGTAAGCTTTTATTTGGTGTTGCTTTAGCTTTCCCACATAACGGGGAAAATCCACATTTTTTTTTGTTTATTGGAAACAGAACATTAGCCTTTATTTTTGTTCAACAGTCTACTTCTCAGAATTATTTATGGGATTAGTGGAGATCTATAGTGCTTACATCACAGAAAACTACCACTGACTTATTCCTGGTTCTTAATAGTCTCACAATCCTAAGCCAAAAACGAAAACAAAATCTTCTACCTAAACACTGATGTAGGGCCTGAACTTTTGATAAAGTTTGGTTCTCCTATGAGGTAAATCAAATGAACACAATGACAAGTTAAAAGAAAAAGCTTTCTAGAACTAATAGAACCTTGGCTTTACCATCGTCACTGGAAGAGACTGAGAGCCTTTTGTGCCAGTCTGCCCCTGGTTAGGCTGCCCTGAGTGGCCAGCTGCTTGTTGTAATGACAAACACACTGCGATCTGCACTACCTCTGGGGCGCCCGCAAGACCTTATCACCACTCTATGCCAATCAATGTCTTGCTCAAGCTCTTATATTCCTACTAAACTAGTCTGATCATTTGAATGTTTTGTTTCAACTATCCCCAATGGCATTTAGTGCTCCTATGTCGCGATGTGAAAAAGTTTCCTGCTGCAAACAGAGGCCTGAGGTCAGGCTATGTCTGCATCTGGTAAAAGCGTATTCGGTAAACTACAACCATCAGTTTGTGATATGCCTTCTGCACAGAAAGAAAATTGGTGACACAGTCACAGCAGGAAGGAGAGCACAAGTACACGTAAACACGGTGTTGGCCTGAGCTAGCCTCTGAAGGAGCACAGTCAATGCCAGGTGTTCAGTGACACTGCCCCACCCGCAAGAAAGCCAACATTGGGTTTCCTCCTAGGTTGAGGACTGGAGTCTGTTACTGCACACAGCCAGGACACCAATCTTCAGGAGGTGCCCGGCTGCTCTTCTCAGACTACCAGAACCACAGTGTGGGTGAGTGAAACGAGGGCGCCATGGAGCACTGCTCTGATGGAGCTTACTAGCTAGGAGGGGTGCGCACAATTTCAGAGCCTGAACTACATGACCAGGTGTATCTGGTGGCAACAGAGTTTCTTTCAGATGTCTTCTAGGATGATTTTTATGATTTCTTCTTTTCCAAATATGATGTTTCTTTAAATATATGGTAGAGCGTTTCGCTTTAAAACATGGAAATTTCTTAAAATATATTATTAGCAGGTCATTATATTACTGATCTTCATTTTTAGTGAAGTTTTAAAATATCCCAAAGGGGGATAAACATTAATCCATCCATTGAATTGCCTTTGCTTTTTGATAGTATTTTGATTTGCACATGTAAAATAATGTACACTTATGGAAGTCTGAACTCCATGAGGACCTTGACAAAGTCAATTTCTAAAATAGGCAATGGTAAAAATACTGAATGATGTTGTACCACATATAGCCTGACAAAAACGCAAAAGACTGTATGAGAAAGATCCACATGTTGCTGAGAGTCATCTCCTTGGAAACAGCTTCTTTATGGCCCTTGAGAGGTGGAAAGGCTCCTAAAAGATATGATAGAAACTGGTTTTATTGTGGTAGCAGATATCCTGGAATAAAAGTTGAAGATTATTTTAATTACAATTGTGTTTTTCTGTGATTTTTTTCATTGCTTTTGAGAGATTTTTGTTTAAACTGTGTATTCTTGTCTTATATTTTGGCCCTTAACTTTATTACTCTCCTTCTCAGTAAATGGCTGGATCAGTGGCATCCAACCCACACCAGAAAAATGCCCACCCCGAGCCCTGTCATTCTTCCCTCCAGCTTTATTTCTTTCTTGGCATTTTTCCCCAATCTGTAACGGGCTCTTGTCTCTGTCTCTGCCCTTCTCCTTGTTTTCTACCTGTCTGCCAATGAAATAAAATCTGCCTGAGAGCCAGGATTCTGGTTTCCTGTCTTATATCTACTGAATCCTGACAGAGTTCCACAGATCTATAAAACTGACATCAAACAACTTCTGAAATAGCAAAATTTATACTAATTCCTTTATTTACAAGTTAGGTTGGTTTCTGATCTTGAAAACTACTTGTATATATTTGTGGCTGGGAGATTGGCCTAGTGGTAAGAGTGCTTGCCTAGGATGCACAAAGGCCTGGGTTTGACTCATTGGTACAACATACATAGAAAAAAAAACGGAAGTGGTGCTGTGGCTCAAGTGGTAGAGCATTAGGCCTTGCTCAGGTCCTAAGATAAAGCCCCAGGGCTGAAAAAAAAAAGGTGCTTATATAATACTGACATTTTCAAGAAGCATTATGGGTTATGAAATATATCTCAATAATAAAAAAGGGGAATACAAAGTAATTAGACATTTCTAAGTTCTCTCCTGGAAGGAAAACTAGATTATTTCAGAGCAAACTTACTGAAGGTCATCTTTACCACTGTTCGGCATTCAGTCTGCCCTTGCTAATAATCCCCCAGGGTAAGCTGATTCACAAAGGGATTTGCTTCTTGCAAGCAATTCAGAGTGCACTTTAAGATCTCAAGGTCTAATATGAAAACAGCTTTCTTAAAAAGAGACTTGCTGGGTGCCAGTGGCTCATGCCTGTAACCTTAGCTATTCAGGAGGTTGAGATCTGAGGATCTTGGTTGAAAGCCAGCCTGGCACTAAAGTCCATGAGACTCTTATCTCCAACTATCAGAAAACTGGAAGTGGCACTATGGCTCAAGTGGTAGTGACAGACTTGAGCTGCAGAGCTCAGAGACAGCACCCAAGCCCAGAATTCAAGCCTACGACTGACCCACTACAAAAAAAAGGACTTCCATTATTCCATTATTCTTGCTACAATTTAGGCCAGATATCACAAGACAAATGACTGAGGATTAGCAAGGAGAGGGACCATGTTGGATTCTCTCTCTCTCTCTCTCTCTCTCTCTCTCTCTCTCTCTCTCTCTCTCTCTCTCTCTCTCTCTGTCTGCCAGTCCTGGGCTTGAGCTCAGGCCCTGAACACTGTCCTTGGACTTTACCACTTGAGCCTCAGCACCACTTCCGGCTTTTTTCTATGTATGTGGTACCAAGGGATTGAACAGGGGTCTTTGTGCATGCTAGGCAAGCACTCTATCCCCAGGCCAAACTCCTGGCCCCATGTTGGACTCTCAACATTCAACATCTCATCATCTCATGCCTTCTCAGCCCTTCAGTCAAGACTGGATTCTGAGATCCAAGACACCTTTGTTTCCTTTTTCATCCCATTTAGGTACTAGAAAAATAAGCCTACAGCCTAGCAATCCCTCAAAGCACTTGAGAAGTCTCTGGCATTCAACCAGTATCACTCCTTTCTTTCTTCTTCCCCCTTCCCTCCTCCTCTCATGTTTTTCTTATTGCAGTTCTCATGAAATACTGAGAAGACAGAACAGAACAGAGCTTCAAATCGACATAAGTTACCTTCCAAGGAGTAAAGCCTATATCCATGAAAATTTAAGAAATAAACTATTTCTTCATGGAAACAAAGTTTTCTGCTTCCCAGATGCCACGAGGTAAGCAGCTTCTTTCTACTTTGTGTCTTTTGCCTAGATCTTCGGAGATCAAGTGACCATACACTAAATTTTTTTTTTTTTTTTTTTTTTTTTTTTGCCAGTCCTGGGCTTGAGCTCAGGGCCTGAGCACTGTCCTTGGACTTTCTCAAGGCTAGAGCTCTACCACTTGAGCCTCAGCATCACTTCCAGCTTTTTTCTATGTATGTGGTACTGAGGAATTGAACCGGGCCTTCGGGCATGCTAGTCAAGCACTCTACCAATAGGCCAAACTCCCAGTCCCAACACTGAGATTTTTGTAGCTGGGCTCACAGCTAAGAATTCACTTTGAGTCTCAGGAAAGACTTTGTTTGGATTTTTAAGTAATGTTGAAACTCTGAAACTTTGGGGACTTAAAGAGTGAACTAAATGCTGACCATGAGATGGAGCCAGCAGCAGAATTCATGGTTTGGCTCTGAATTATTGCCGGGAAACAGTAGATGCCAGCCTGTGGCATTCCTGGAAGATGATGCAACCTTTAGGAACTGGGATGTCATGAAAGAACTGAGTTTACTAGTGAGGCAGGGCGAGCCCTTGGATGAATTTTTGGACCCTGGACCCCCTCATCATTTTTGCTTTCCAGCCACCATGAGGTGAGCAGCTTTGCTACACTACACATCACATCCACTAAAGTAATTTTCTGCCTGGTCCCAGACCACTGGCCCAAGCAATGGACTGAAACCTCCGAAACCATGTGATAAATCTTTCTTCCTTACATTTTCATTTTTGGCGCCAGTCCTGGGACTTGAACTCAGGGCCTGGGCTCTGAGCTTTGGATACTTTTTGCTCAAGGCTAGTGCTCTGCCACTTGAGCCACAGTGCCACTTCTGGCTTTTTCTGTGTATGTGGTACCAAGGAATTGAACCCAGGGATTCGTGCATGCTAGGTTAGAAGTCTACTACTGGACCACACTCCTAGCCTAAATTTTTTTTCGTCAGTAGAGGAGCTTGGACTCTTGTCCCTGAGCTCTTCAGTTCAAGGCTATCACCCCACTCATTGAGCCTCAATGCCACTCTCAGTTTTCTAGTGGTTAATTGGAGATAAAAGTCTCTCAGTCTTCAGTGCCTGGGCTAGCTTTGAACTGCGATCCTCAGATCTCAGCCTCCTGAGCAGCTAGGATTACATGTGTGAGCCACAGCACCTGGCTCTAATTTTTTTTACTAGAATTTTAAGAAATGACTGCAAATACACTAATAATCAAGTATAGTGATTAGACATGGATGTTATCACTACTTCATAAACCACCTCACATAATGGGGGTATGAAGTACTACAAACATTTGAAACCCGTGTTCCTTCTTGTGTACCCTCTTGAATTAGATCCACTGTGTGACATCACACTTGTCACATGGTACTTGCCCATAGGCTGATAAAAATGAATATATTTAACATAAACTTATTTTTTCATAATTTCTAACTATTTTATTAACTATAAAAATACCCTGTTTTCTTTAGGGTATCAACAGAACTTTGAAAAAAAATGGTTCTCTCTTCAAAAGCACACATTTGAAATTTCTAGAAACTTTACAAATTCGTGTAAATAGAAGAGACTAGGTACCTGTTTCATAAAAATGTGATAAGAGGTCCTCTTTTTCAATAAACCGTTGATAGAGCCAATTGGCAAGATCATCTGTCTCCAGGGGTACATCTTTAATTGGAAAGATCCTATTAAGAGGGGAAAAAGGGGTAAAATGACCCTTAATTCAGAAGTGAAAATCATTTAGAACCATACATTAGCTTTGATGATAAAAAGCTGAATGAGTCAGGTGCTGGTGGCTTATAATTGTAATCCTAGTTACTTGGGAGGCTGAGATCAGAGTACAGTTCAAAGCTAGCCAGGGCATGAACAAAGTGCATGGTATTCTTTTTTTGTTGCTGTTGATCATGGGACTTGAACGCTGGGCCTGGACAGTGTCCCTGAGCTCTTCAGCTCAAGGCTACTGCCCTACTCCTTGAGCCACAGAACCACTTCCAGTTTTCTGGTGATTAATAGGAGATAAAGAGTCTTACAGACTTTTTAGTTTCTGGGCTGGCTTTGAACTGTGATCCTTAGATCTCAGCCTCCTAAGTTGCTAGGAGGCATGAGCCACCATGCCTAATTCCTGGTACTCTTATTTTCAAATAACAACAGAAAAACCAAAAGTGGCTTTGTGGCTTAAGTGGTAGAGTGTTAGCCTTGAGCTGAACAGCTCAAGGACAACGCCCAGGCCCAGAGTTCGAGCCCCATGACCACAAAAAAAAAAAAAAGGCTGGGATGGGAGTGTGGCCTAGTGGTAGCATACTTGCCTAGCATGCACAAAACCCTGGGTTTGATTTCTCAGAACCACATACACAGAATAAGCCAGAAGTGGCTCTATGGCTCAAGTGGCAGAGTACTAGTACTGAGCAAAAAGTATCCAAGGACAATGCCCAGGCCCTGAGTTCAAGCCCCAGGACTGGCCAAAAAAAAAAAAAAAAAAAAAAGCTGAATGAACTTACTGCCCACCTTGAGCTTTTGAAAGGGTTGCTTCTTCAGCTTCTCAGGGCCTCCTGACCTTTTGAAGTTGTTGTTGATGACACAACAGTCATTTATACATTCATATAAAACATTCAGTAGCATACTTTCTATTAGGTGCTGAAGACATATTTTTAAATTGTGCTCTATGAATAATTACTAGGAATAATTGTATCGCCTGTGATTACACACATGACCACCATGTCCAGCAGAGACAACTTTTACTGACTAAAGACTCTGGGATCATGTCTTCATTCAACAGGAAATATGACTGTGTTCATTAATGACACCAATGAAGTGAGAAGGAAGGGGGCAGTGCTGGTGTTACTTACTATGAGCTTTTCTTGTTTTCCAACTTTGTGGCAAGTTTTCACTATCTTTTCTTTACTAAAGGCATAAAAAATCAATTTTTAAAGACCTGCAAAAATGCATATGAGAAATGGCAGTTCTGCTCCTCCTTCCATTTCTCCCTCCCCGGGGAATTGATTGTCACCTCTTTTTAAAGGATTATCTTGGTATTTACGACTATGTTTCTTCTGTTGCACATGATTTCTGACTCCCTGATAATGGAAGATAAGAATCAAGTTGCATGGGTTGGGAGTATGGCCTAGCGGTAGAGTGCCTGCCTAGCATACTCCCCCAGAAAAGTCAGAAGTAGGGTTTGTGACTCAAGTGGCAGATCACTAGCCTTCAGAAAGTCGGAGGACAGTGCCTGAGTTCTGAGTTCATGCCCTAGGACTGGCAAAAAAAAAAAAATCTAACCAGCCTAGGTCCTTTCACAAATGTAGTCTCCAAGTGCTTCACACTTGGAAGAAGTCAAATTATCCCTATTCACAGATGATAGAATTCTATAATTGAAGATCTTAAAGAAGGTGGGTATTGGTGGCTCATGCCTAAAATCCTAACTTTTCAGGAGGCTGAAATCTGAGGATCTGAAGCTACAAAGAGGATCCATCTGTGAGTCCTCTTTGTTCTCTTTAAGATTATAGCTGTCTCATGTTTTCATTTCAACATTCATCTTAAATAAAAACATTATGAGTCACAAAGATAAGCACCTTATAATTAAGTCTGAGGCTTGTGCATGTGTAATTATTTGGTACCATATAACATTACCAAAAGCAAAAGGCCAGAGAAGTGAGCAAAGGCATATTTAAGAGCAAAGCCTATTCTCTCATCTCATAAAGTTCAAGGCTGAGCTGTGGCTCTCTGTAATCTTTCCTATTTTTATGTTTTAGCAGTAGTGGGGCTTGAACTCAGGGCCTCATGCTCTTAGTCCTTATTTGCTTTCCTTATATTTTTGGTAGGCTCTCTTTCTACTAGAACTGGCCTCAGACTGCAATCATTCTACCAACAGTCTCCTCCACAGCTAGGATGACAGGTACATGCCACAGTATCTAGTTTACTAATTCCAGTGAAGTCTTGCTAACTTTTTGCTTGGGCTGGCCTCAAATAGCAAGCCTTCTGATCTCTACCTCCCACATGGCTAAGCATGAGCAACCATGCCTGGTCCTTCCTGTGACTTTCAATATCTATTAAAGTAAGAGAGGGGTTCTGCTTTCTGTAATAGCATAGTCATTCACAGATAACAATTATAAATTCTAGACAAAAGCATATTGTAAATTGCACTGAGAGTCACTAAGAGCAGGCAGCTATGGGAGGCAAGACAGCACATGAGGGCTAACCTGCCTCAAGTTTTACAACTTTTCCTCTGAGAATAATTCTCTGTTAGAATCATATAGGGAGGACAAAACTTATACAGAACCTTGTGTAAGTCTTATTGGTTGACAAATCAGAAGTCAGAGATTAGGGTAACAATAGCAACTGGAAATCAAGGAATTTTCAAAGGAGTGAGTGGGGTCTAAACACTACACAAGTCACTGGATGAGATCTTGAACATGGATGCATGGGGCTGATGCTACCAGAATTAACTTCCTCAGTTATTAACCATCATAATTCTGGGCACAGAAAATTTAATCATTTGTTTCTTTTTCTTTTTTTCCAATTTAAATGGTCTTAAAAGAGTAGCTCAGATTACAGACATGAGCTATCAGTACCCAGGGGATACTGCTCTTTTAATAAACTTTTCTATAATCTTTACTTAAAAAAAAGAGCAATCTACTTCGATTACTGATTACTGTGTGCCATAGGATTAAAACATTGAAATGAACAATCCTCTAATTCAGCAAAGGATCAAATGTAGTGAATATCAGGCAGTTATCTTGGAATCAAATAAGAGGCCTTGGTGGGGGCGGGGGTGGTTAAATAATTAAATGTAGACATATCAGAAATAAACCTTTAGAAGACCAATAGCTATCCAAATAGAAAACTAACTCCTTCTCTTTGGGAAACAAACATTTTTACTACCAATAATCTAAAATGGGCTTTTGACAGAGTATTTCATGGAAATCCATAGAATTTGATTTAAATTACTAGATAAAATTACACTTCCAAAAAAGATGTAAAACAATGAGTAGATGTTCCTCTCTACATTTAAGTCAGAATATCTAAACTTTTTTGTTTTTTGTTTTTTTTTTTCCTCCAGTCCTGGGACTTGAACTCAGGGCCTGGGCACTGTTTCTGGACATATTTTGCTCAAGGCTAGCACTCTACCACTCAGGCCACAGCTCCACTTCTGGCTTTTTCTGAGTATGTGATACTGAGGAATTGAACACAAGGCTTCGTGCATGCTAGGCGAGCACTTTACCACTAAGCAATGCTCCCAGCCCTAGAATACCTGAACTTTTAAATAATCAAGATACCAAAATGTGAGCCAACAAACCTAATTAAACCCTCAATTCAAACATGTCAACTACACGTAAGGAACCAAGCATGGATGGAGATGCTGAAATAATCAATTCCTGATTTCAAAAGGTTAGTAAGAGTGTTGGGAGTTTGGCCTAGTGATAGAGTACTCGCCTAGCATGCCTATAGCATGCCTAGTATGTACTGCATACCACATACATATTTGCCTAGTATGTACCACTAGAAAAAGCTGGAATGATGCTGTGGCTCAAGTGGTAGAGCTCTAGCCTTCAGAAAGCCCAAGGACAGTGCTCAGGCCCTGAGTTTAAGCCCCAAGACTGGCAAAAGAAAAAAAAAAAAAGGTTAGTAAGAGAGCAAAGTGATGAAAGAAATAAGCCATCAAATATGGCGAGTGTTGTATAAAGAGTTTAAAGAATTACCATGTGAGTTTAAATGAAGGAATGTTTGTGTTCATTTGTGGCTCAGGTTATAGAAAAAAGTGTCACTTGAATTTGGGTTAAAGGAGTAAAGGTTGGGCTGGAGTGTGGCCTAGTGGTACAATGCTAGCCATGGCATGCATGAAAACTCAGGTTCAATTCCTTGGTACCACATACATAGAAAAATCTAGAAGTGGGCCGGGAGTTTGGCCTTGTGGTTAAGGTGCTTGCCTAGCATGCATGAGGACCCGGGTTCGATTCCTCGGTACCACATACATAGAAAAAAGCTGGAAGTGGTGCTGAGGCTCAAGTGGTAGAGCTCTAGCCTTGAGAAAGTCCAAGGACAGTGCTCAGGCCCTGAGCTCAAGCCCAGGACTGGCAAAAAAAAAAAGAAAAATCTAGAAGTGGTGCTGTGGCTCAAGTGGCAGAGCTCTAGCCTTGAGAAAGCCCAGGGACAGTGCTCAGGCACTGAGTTCAAGGCCCAAAAAAGGACTGGCCCAAAAAAATGAGTTAAGATTAACAATTAGAAGCATTTTAAACTAAGTAACACTGCATATTATTTTCAAAAAAATCAAAGTATACTATAAGATAGACAATGAACAAGCAACTTCCCTATTCCTTCCTTCCCAGATCCTTGTATCTCAGATAAAGTCCCACTAACTTCTAACAGCATCTTTTGCTGCTTCCATCTAGTTTATGAACATGAATTACTTGGGCTTTCTCAAGGCTGGCCCTCTACCACTTGAGCCACAGTGCTGCTTTCAGCTTTCTCTGTGTATGTGGTACCAGGGAATTAAACCTAAGACTTTATGCATGCTAGGTGATGCTCCTGTCCCAAGTGTTACTATTTCGAGATGATTACACTGCGAATGTGCTCACTGATTCCTGCTCTGGAAGATAAGTGTCTAGCCGGGCATGATGGCACATGCCTGTAATCCTAGCTTCTCAGGAGGCTGAGACCTGAGGATTGAGGTTCAAAGCCAGCCTGGGCACTAAAGTCTGTGACTCTTATCTCCAATTAACCACCAGAAAACTGGAAGTGGCACTGTGGCTCAAGGGGTAGGCATTAGCCTTGAGCTGAAAAGCTTAGTGACAACCTTCCAGGCCCAGAGTTCAAGCCCTATGACTGTCCAAAAAAAACAAAAACAAAAAAACAAGTATTTGCTTATCTTCCACCATTTCTTCTCTTTTCCATTACTCTTCCTTCTCTCTTCATCAATTAAAGCTTCCTTCTCTTTACCTGACTTTAACTGTAGCCTCTCTGGATATCACTTTTATAATAATAAATTTTTAAAAGTTATACTGGGCACAATCCTAGCTACGCAGAAAGCTGAGACCTGAGGATCTCGGTTCAAAGCCAACCCAGGCACAAAAGACCTTGAGACTCTTATCTCTGGAAGTGGTGCTGTGGCTCAACATGGTAGAGCACTAGCCTTGAGCTGAAGAGTTCAGGGACAGTGCCCAGGCCAGGAGTTCAAGCCCCACAACTGACAAAAAAAGAAAGAAAAAAAGAAAGAAAGAAAAGGAACAAGAACTGTAAGATCATATTGGGCTTAGGGGACAAGAACAATTTAAAAGAGGGAAAGAGGGAATTAATCCTGCAGATTTCTAAAGGAAGGCTCTTTGTAGAGGAAACAGCCAGCACCAAGTCCCTTGAGGTAGGAATGTGTTCAGTAACAGCAAGAAAACCAGTGCAACCAAAGGGAGGTAAGTAGGAGTGGGCATGAAGTCAGAAGGAAGCAAAGGGGCCTTCCACAGCACTGCAAGATTCCCAGTTTAGACGAAGAGGCCACAGCAAGATTGCCAGCCTAACACACTGACACAAGCTGACTTAGAATGCAAACGGATTACTTTAGATACTATGTGGGAAATAGATGCTAGAGGAGCAAAAGTTAAAACTAGGTGAGGTATTAGGACAAAATACAGTCTTCTTGGAACAGGCTAGAAGTGGTGGTAGCTACAAACAGTATGAAAAGAAGTGGTCAGACCTTTGAGTTTAAAACCCAAAGGATTGTATAGTGAACCAATTAAGCACCCAAAAAGCTGAAAGTGGAACTGTGGCTCAAGTGGTAGAGCAGTAGCCTTGAGCAAAAATGCTCAGGGACAGTATCCAGGCTGAGTTCAAGCGCCAGGACCAACACACACACACATCTACTGCAGCTTTTCATTTATCTTTAGTCCCTCAAATGAATTTTATAACTATTGTGTCAAGTTTCCTAGAACCATCCTAGAATTACATTAAAATTACAGATTCATTTGGAGTAACTAAACTATTTATAATTTTGAGTTTTCCCCTCTACAAATAGTAAAATTTCCATATTTTATGTTTTAATATTTTACATAATACCCAATGACAAATGAAATGATGTTCAAGTTTTACTTCAAAATAATCCAGTTGGCCAAGACATGTGAAAGGGGATCAATGTATGTGAATTAATGCACTTTCTATCTGGCAAATATCATGTAACCCTTTTACTAATTACAATAAAAAAATGCAAAAAAAAATAATCCAGTTGGTTCTAGGCAATAAAAGAGAAATATACTTGAGGCTTCATATATAGACTCATTACAATTAATTAAAACCTTGGAGCAAATATGTCAAAATGTTAATATGTACATACACTATCTAGGCAGTGAGCGTATTTGTCTTAAAATATATTTAGATATTTCTTCCCTGAATTAATACCCCCAAGTAGAAAAGTAAATTCTTGCCTCAAGTGCCTAATTAAATACCCTCTCCAAAGTATTTCTGCCATCAAATCAGAAATGACAACAATGCCTCTGCTTTTGGTCATCTATCTATGCCACTACACTTAAGACTGCATTTTTTCTCAAATTTATAAAAAATAAAAGCATCATCTTCTCTAATCTACTGTCCCAATTTGGAATGGTGCAGACACTCTCCTTATTTCAAGGAGAGAAATTAAAGTTCCTTTTACCCCAGTGGGAACTCTTGCCTACAACTAAAATCTAATCATGTTTAATTTGCTGGTTATTTAACAGCAGTGTACTGTGTCTACTACTTATTTAGTAGTAATAAACTATCTTCCAGTTTAACTAAAATAAAAAGGGAGAGGGGAAGGGAAAGTTATTTCTTCTCAAATGTTTTCCATAGTTAAACCTTAATTCCCCTTTTAAAACTTTACACCTCCCTCTCTCCCTCCTGTTTTTTAGGTTTTCTTTTTTTTTTTTCTGTCAGTTGTGTGACTTGAACTCTGGACCTGGGTATTGTCCCTGAGCTCTTCAGCTCAAGGCTACCGCCCTATCCCCTGAGCCACAGCACCACTTCCCTGTTTTTTAGCTTTTTGACACAGGGTCTCACTACTATAGCAGGCTGACCTTGAACTCTAGATCCTCCTGGCCTTGAACTCAATCCTCTTGCCTCAGTCACAATGTCTTACAAATTCCTGAAAGAAAAGGAAAGTATATTTCCTCACCTGTCCCATAAGTCCTAGGGTATGCATATAAATAGCTGGGTATAACGTGTAATTTTAATGAAATTTTCAGAGTATTATTCCATACCTTAATTTAATTTTCACAAACCAAACACAACAAAGCTTTTTCTTTTTTAAATCTGTATTCTATCAATAACATTTTTATAAAGAAACATACTTCTGTGAAGCTTCTTTTTAATCATTAGAAGTATTATTCTATATCAAATCAAACAGTTCTCATTCTCTATCAACAATATAGTTTTGTTCTCTAAGATATAAATTATTTATTTTTAGGACATGAATAATTTTGAAAATACAGTGAATGCTATGAGCCTTCTTTGTGAAAAATACCACATTATATACAAAAGTTTGCAAATCAATTCAGTGAAAAGGTTCTGAGAGCTATCTATGAGCCCAATGGTAAAGAACCTCTGTTTCAAGTGAATTTAAAAGTCTTATCCTTATTCCTGTTAATTTTTCTAAAAATAGGTCAGTTCTTCAGTTTTTAAGATCCTTCATCATTTATTTTTTTTCTGATTATCTTCAAGTAAATTCCTTCTACTTCCTAACAGCCCAGGCAAAAAAGTCCATGAAACTCTTATCTTCAACTAAGCACCAAAAGAAATTCAGAAGTGGAGCTGTGGTTTTAGTAGTAGAGCACTAGCCTTGAGCAAAAAAAAGCTCAGGGACAGCACCTAGGCCCCAAGTTTAAGCCCCAGGACAGGGCATATGCACACCCCAAAAAAAAAAAAAGGAAAGTAGGGTTAACTATAACCGAATGTCTGTATACTAGAGTGTTTTCTTCTTAGTTTCAGTTCCTCAGGGTACAGTTTGTTAGGAATATCATGTACATCCAATACAAATGTAATCTGCCTATATGGTAAGCATATCCGGTTACCATGTAACCCTAGCTTGGACATTAATATTGAACTTTACTAATTATAACTTAAGTATCTAAGGTTAGGTATGTTTCATATACAAGAAATAAAACTATTCCTAGAGCAATTCTTCCAGGGTCTAGTGTATCACCTTATATATAGTAATATTCAATAACTTAAGAAAAACACACAACATTCATGGAATAGATTCAAAGCAGTCCGAAGAAGTACACTCTTACAACTTGGTGTAGTGGCTCATGCCAATAATCCTACCTACTCCAGAGGCTAAGCTTGGGAAGATTATGGTTCAAAATCAGTCCAGGCAAAGAAGCTGTGAGACTCCTATCTTAACCAATAAAAATCTAGGAGTGGTAGTGTACATTTTTTATCTCATCTAGGTGGGAAGCAAAATAAGGAAGAATGCAGTCCAAGCCAGCCCAAGTAAAAAGCAAGATCCTATTCAAAGAATAACAAAAGCAAAAAGGGCCAAGGATGTGGCTCAGGTGGTAGAGTATCTGCCTAGCAAGCATGAAGCCCCGAGCATACCACAAAAAAAAGGGGGGGGGGGAGGGAGAGAATTACACTCTACTTTGGAAGTTTAAATCAAACAGTAGAATCAGCTGTAATTTTACAGCCATCTATCATACATCAAAAGTCCAAACTTTAGTATTTGCTTTTTTTTTTCTTGCTGTTAGTACTCAGGCTTGAACTCAAGACCTAGGTGCTATCTGTCCCATAGACATTTTGTGCAAAGCTGGCTCTCTACCATTTGAGCCATAGCTTTACTTCTAGCTTTTTGGTAATTAATTGGAGAAAAATCTTCTTACCTGGGCTGGCTTCAAACTGCAATGCTCAGCTCTCAACCTTCTGGGTAGCTAAAATTATAGGCGTGAGCCACCAATGCCTGACTAGTGTTTACTTTTAAGTCACAAAATTTAAGTTCTAAATCTTTTCAACTGTACACTTATATTTATATATAAGTATTCTTCCAACTCTATACTTAGAGAATGCTGATTAAACACACAAAACACATAAGAAAACAAGCTGGCCATTTGCTAACAATGGCTATGCAATTTGAGCAAGTTTCCTCTTGTCTTGAAGTATCCTTTATGGCTACTGTTATCTTCCTTGGGACTAATTCCTCACATTTTAAATTAGTTACTATGCTGAAGTGTGTGACAAGGAGATGAAAGCAAAATGGACTATACAAGCCTTATCCATATCATGCTTTAATATGAATAACTTCAGAGATTTACAGGAAACTCTCTCCAAAAATGTACATTAAAAAAATCTCAAGATGTTAGCAAGAATATTCAATAAATATTTGCAGAGGATCGTTTTTAGAGACCTGTATTATTCAGTGAGTGAAAACTACTTCAAATGTTTAAAATTAAAGATTCAGCATAAGAGTAATTTTTATTCCTGTAACATGAACCATGAAATGTGATTCAAGCTAACAAGCGCAAGATCCCAAGTTCAAACTCCAGTACAACAAAAATAATTAAAACCTTCATACTGTCCTGAGGTAGTATGGCTGGATATATACTGAGTACTGATGAAGAATTCTTACCTGTAGTGTACATGTGTGACTGTTGGTTTCCTGTACCCAAGGATCCAGGTTTGAATATCTAGAGGCTCAGCTTTGGGATAAGCTATGGTTGTATCTATTATCCACTGGAGGCCTGTTGATTTGCTCTCTGAGAACAAATTAAAAAAATTATTTAAGGTAGGATCAGATTTTATGTTATGTGTGGCAGATGATATGGTATATATTATTTGAACAGCACGAAGTTAAAAGTTTCCATGAGACATTTATCTCCAATTAGCCACTCAAAAAATGGAAGTGGGGGCCGAGAGTTTGGCCTAGTGGTAGAGTGCTTGCCTAGCATGCATGAAGACCCGGGTTCAATTCCTCGGTACCACATACATAGAAAAAAGCCAGAAATGGTGTTGTGGCTCAAGTGGTAGAGCTCTAGCCTTGAGAAAACCCAAGGACAGTGCTCAGGCCCTGAGCTCAAGCCCAGGACTGGCAAAAAAACAAAAACAAAAACTGTAAGTGGCACTGCAGCTCAAATGATAAAATGTTAGCCTTGAGCACAAAGAAGCTTAGGGATAGTGCCCAGGCCCTGAGTTCAAGTCCCAGAACTGACCAAAACAAAAAACAAACAGAAAATTTAAAAAAATCTCTTATTTGCAAGCCTAAACCTAAATGAACATCAAGAACCAATGAAACATTATTTTTACTTTGATACATTAAAATCTGGCCATAAGTTCTTTAAAGATTTTAGAACAAGATTCCAAAGGAAGTAAAATAACTTTTAAAAAGTTAAAAAAAAAAAAAAAAAAGGGAGGGGGGGGGAGTGAGCAGGAGCATAGCCTAGTGGTAGAGTGCTTGCCTAGCATGCACAAAGCCCTGGGTTCAATTACTCAATACCACATACACAGAAAAAGCCAGAAGTGGTGCTGTGGCTCAAGTGGTAGAGCCCTAACCTTAATAAAGCCCAAGAACAGTGCCCAGGTCATGAGTTCAAGCCACAGGACTGGCAAAAACAAACAAGCAAGCAAACAAACAAAAAACTCTTAATTAAACTCATTTAAAAGTAACTTGCTGGGGAGGAGGGGCACATGACTGTAATTCCAGCACTATGTGGGAAGACTGTGAGTTCAAGGTTAGCCTGGAAGACATAGCAAGACTGTCTCATCTCAAAAGAAAACAAACAAATCATAATCTGTACCATTAAAGGAATAGATTCTGTGTAAACATTTTTATATATTCTGGATAAAGGATACTAATTATCTCTGACATACATTAAGGAAAAAAACCCAACAAGATGGATGGAGAGAAGAGTAGAAAGAAATGTGAAGCAAATAAAGCAATTTCTTATAGAACTTAGTTAGGAAAGCTGGGCGTGGTAGCTCATGCCTGTAATCCTAGCTATTCAGGAGGCTGAGATCTGAGGATTGCAGTTCAAAGGCAGTTTGAGCACTAAAATGTCCATGAAACTCTTATGTCTAATTAACCACCAGAAAACTGGAAGTAGTGCTGTGGCTCAAGGGGTAGGGTGGTAGCCATCAGTGAAGAGCTCTGGGACAGCTCCCAGCCCCAGAGTTCAAGTCCCACCACCAACAACAAAAGAAAAAGAATTTAGTTGGGCAGCTCATAGATAGTCACTGTAAATTTTTTTTTTTTTTTTTTTGCCAGTCCTGGGCTTGAGCTCAAGGCCTGAGCGCTGTTCTTGGACTTTCTCAAGGCTAGACCTCTACCACTTGAGCACCACTTCTGGCTTTTTTGTATATATGTGGTTCCAAGGAATCGAACCCAGGTCTTTGTGCATGCTAGGCAAGCACTTTAACCATGAGGCCAAACTCCCGGCCGTCACTGTAAATTTTTTAAGTTTTATGTGAAAACTTTCATAATAAAGTAATGAAGGAAACCTTCATAGTTCAATTTAATATGTGATGAACTATACATTAAACACACAAAAAATACTAATGCATCTAAAATTAACCAGAGAGGATTTAACTGTATGTTACATGCATCACTCAGTAAAAGAAGTGAAAAATTATGGTTTGTATTTACAGGGGATAAAGCACTAGTTCAGGCTGAAAAATATGAGAGACTCTTATCTCCAATAAACTACTCAGAAAAAGTTAGAAATGGCACTGTGGCTCAAGCAGTAGAGTACTAGCCTTGAGCAAAAGATGCTCAGTGACAGCACCCCCAAAAAAGCCCTGAGTTCAAGCCCCAAGACTGGCAAACGAACACACACAAAAACACTAGAAAATATGAACAATAAGGAAAACAGAATACAGATTATCAAAATAGAAAGAAGAAAGTAGTCTAATACAGGTCAAACTTCAGAAATAATTATGACCTTTTCTAAACAGTTACAATTTTAAAAAATTAAGGAAGCATAAACAATAAAGCACTTTGCTTGGGTTATAAAGAGAAACTGTCTTTCTCGAAAAGAGAACCATCTTTCTTTATTTCTAAGCAATTGGTATGACATTTGCCCCTCCTTTGAGACCTGGAACAGCACAAGGTCAAGGTAATGACCAACAGACTATTAAGACAACAGTTAGCCTTAGTGAGATTAATTCTGCTTGAAAGACCTTTGCTTTCAGCTTTGGCTTGGCAACTGCCAGCGTCTCTCCATCCATTCTGAACTTCCCTTTTCTATTAAAAGACTCTTTCAATTTGGCTTTTTAATGGATGATGAAAGATAGTTGACTGCCAAGCAGTTTCTTGAAAAAAAAAAAAAAAAACAAGTGAACAGAAAAACTCAGTGCAATCTAATGCGCATTATGTTTACACACTCTGTCATCTTTTAAAAAGATATTTCCAAGAGTCAATTTTTCAATCTTTATTTTATTCAAAGAATATTAAAATAATAAATGTGACTAGAGAAAAAGGCCTGCTAATTATTATTCAGCTTCTGAATTTGTAATTTTCCCCTAAATTTCTATAGTGGTAGTGGCTTTCAGCTTGCTTAGAAGATTCACACAATTGATACAAACACCTTCTGCAAACCTTCACAAGACAATTTTGTCTTTTTATGGCTGCCTACATACTCTTTGTCATAAAAGGAATTACTTTTAAAAATGGGAAACTCAACAAGGTGCTACTTACTGGATTACTCATATAAATCTACCTATTCTCAAGACTCAGATGTTGAGAATCTCAGCCTGGGTAACTAAGTCAGGGAGACATACCACCAATTAACAAGCAAAAGCAGTCGGGCCTTGGTGGCTCATGCTTGTAATCCTAACTACCTACCCAGGAAGCTAATATCTGAGGATCTTGGTCAAAGCCAGCCCGGTCTCTAGTCTGTGAAACTCTTATCTCCGATTATCCACCAGAAAACTGGAAGTGGGTGAGCCCAGGCCCACAGTTCAAGCCCACAATCGACCAAAAAAAAAAAAAAAAAAAAGCAAACCCAAGACCGAAAGCATGGCTCAAGTGATAAAGTACCAGCCAAATAAGCAAGCCGAGCAGCTTAAGGCCTCGAATTCAAGTCCTGGTACCAGAAAATTAAAAAAAAAGAAACTCAAGAAGTACTAAAAACAAGGGCAACATCCATAATGCAACGACTCAGAAACAATCAATGCCAACACTGTTACTATCTTTTTTACTGCCATATAGTGTATAGCCTTTGTTAACAGCTTCACAAGAGTCGTGTGTTTCCCACCTTACTAACAATACAGCAAAAGCATTTTGCTGAGCCAATAAAAACTCTCCAAAATCATCATTGTAGTGATGTTGTATTCCATAGAACAGGTATTTAATAATTACTTATCCATTCTCCCTCTGATCATTTCTATTACAACAAATGCTGTGATAAATTTCAATTTGCAATGAAATAGCAAATCCATTTTTAAAAACACTTTAAAAAATGTCAAACTACATTCAATTTATTCCTTACTAAAAGCAAACAAACACCAGGAAGGTTTTTTTTTCTTTCTTTTTTGCCAGTCCTGGGTTTGAGCTCAGGGCCTAAGCACTATCCTTAGGCTTTCTCAAGGCTAGAGCTCTACCATTTGAGCCTCAGCACCACTTCTGGCTTTTCCCGGCTCTTCATGAATGCTAGGCAAGCACTCTGCCACTAGGCCAAACTCCCGGCCCCAAAACCAGGAAGCTTTAAAAGAAAAAAATTGACCAGTGAGGCTGGGAGCATAGCCTAGTGGTAGAGTGCTTGACTATCATGCATGAAGCTCCAGGTTTGATTTCTTGGTACCACATACACAGAAAAAGCGGAAAGTGGCAGAGCACTAGCCTTGAGCACAACCTGTCCAAAGACAGTGCCCAGGCCCTCAGTTCAAGCTCCAGGCCAAAAAGAAAAAACAATTATTAAAAAAAAATGTACCATTACTGTGATAGTTTTTTCCAACAATTTATTTTTGTTTTTCTTTTAACTTAGCAATTTCAATTCTAGGCAACTGTGCCACACAAAGAATTTCATAACATATCTTTATATTTCTAGGAAGGTTTAATTTGCAGTGAAATTTATCCTAAGGAAAGATATGTGGGCAGGTAAGACACCTTTGACTATAAACATTTCTGTATTAGTTGAACAAATTATTGTAAGCACAGACGAATTGTTTCATCTTCCTGAGTATTACTTCTATTTGATAAAAATGATCTTTAAAAACCAATTACACATTCTGGAACTCCAGAATAACCTTCAATTCCTATCAGGTTTGAAATGCTAAAAGCCATCATACCTAATTGTTTGGCATCTCCTCCTGCTGGACTTCCATTCTCCTGTCGCGCTACCAGTGCACTCAGAATAATTTGTGTGGCCCCAAACCTTGGCAAAGTGACGTGTGTAAGAAATGGCAAGTTGTTCTTCTTTGCAAATGCCTGACTCGTTTCTCGCCTCTTCCTGAGGAAGCCCCCTTCGGGGAACAAAACAATCCACTTTCGATCTCTGCTCCTGTACTTATTTTCTAGGTGCTTCCTGAGAAGAAGCAGTTGCTGGTCACGATGAGATTTGCCCTAGAAGGTACATGTACATAGTAAGGACAGGTACCTCTGAAACTGAAATGCTGAAAAATTAAGTAGAAATAGTGGCTTCTAAAATCCAACAATAGGATAGAACAGTGACACAACACACACATACCCTTCTCTTTGTGACTCCAGTGGTAAAACGAGAGACATTATTAGTGATTCAACCAATCTTTGTTTCTGAAAGCAAAGCAATTTGCTCATTCACCAACATAGTGATGGAATGCCTACTATCTGAGAAGCATAGCGGGTAAATCTAGGGTGTAAATTCAGTTGGTGACATGTATTGGGAAGAAAAGAGGGTTAAGAGGGTTGGGACAAGCTGCTGCAAGGAGGTGACAATTGAGCAAGATTCTGCTACTGTGAGAAAATATGAAGATAAGAGGCAGAATATTCCAAATGACAAGAACAAAAAAGAGATGAAGGCCCAGCGGTGGGAACAGACTTGGAATGTTCAAAGAACAGTACACTAAGGCCAATGTGGCTGAAGGCATGCACAAAGTAGTTACTGAGAGAATATGACATTGCAGAGGGAGATAGAGGCCAAATAAAAATGGACTTGTCATAAGTAAGACGTTTCAGATGCAAAATCTGTAGTTTGGAACCAGGAAGTATCATAATCTAAACTAATCTCTTAGCAGGCTAAGTTCTAATGCTTTTGTTGTTGTTGTTGTTAGTTGTGGGGCTGAACCCTGGGCCTGGGCATTGTCCCTGAGCTCTTCAGCTCAAGGCTACTGCCTTAACCCTTGAGCCAAAGCACCAATTCCAGTTTTCTTGTGGTTAATTGGAGATAAGAGTACCCAGGCTGGCTTTGAACCTTGATCCTCAGATCTCAGCCCCCTGAGTAGCTAGGATTACAGGCATGGGCCACCAGGCCCTGCTAGTGCTGCTGCTTTTTCTTACCCTAAACTATTTCTCATGGTTGGGATCCTTCTTTTTTTGTTTTGTTTTTGTTGTTGTTTTTTTTGTTGGTTGGTCATAGGACTTGAACTCTGGGCCTGGGTGTTGTCCCTGAGCTCTGCAGCTCAAGGCTACTGTCCTACCCCTTGAGCCACAGTGCCACTTCCAGTTTTCTACTGGTTAGCTAGAGATAAGAGTTTCATGGACTTTAGTGCCCAGAATGGCTTTGAACTGTGATCCTCAGATCTCAGCTTCCTGAGTAACTAAGATTACAGGTGTGAGCCACCGAGCCTGGTTGTTGGGACCCTTCTTAATCTATTTTCATCCATAAATCCACTTACCCTCTTTAAAATTTATGCCAAATATGATCTTCTGCAATGTTTTTTCTGGGTTCACAGAAACCTGGTATACTTTCACTAGTATGAATTTCCAAACATTTCCTATTATTATTACTTATTTTTATATGTAATGAGCTCCCTACTAGTAGTTAATATATCTTCTACATCATATGATAAAGCTTTGCAACTAAAAAAAAAAATAATAATATAATAACAATGGTTGGGGCCGGGAGTTTGGCCTAGTGGTAGAGTGCTTGCCTAGCATGCACAAAGACCTAGGTTCGATAGCTCAGTACCACATACATAGAAAAAAAGCCAGAAATGGTGCAGAGGCTCAAGTGGTAGAGCTCTATCCTTGAGAAAGTCCAAGGACAGTGCTTAGGCCCTGAGCTCAAGCCCAGGACTGGCAAAAAAAAAAAAAAAAAAAAAAAAAAAGGTTATCCTGACAAAATGATGATGATGTAGTTTGCAAGCACTATTCTTTCTGAGTGCTTTATCTAATTCCCAAAATCTGTGGGGATTTGCTACCTGTTACTTCCAAGTGAAAAATGAAACTTTGACTCTTTGAGTAACATGCCCAATTCATATAGCTAAAAAGATGAAGAGCAGGAATGTCACAGATTTTTGGCAAGGGCATTATAAGGGTCTTATTACTTAGGTATTCTTAAATTCATGCTGAAATAAATGTTTAAGAGACAAAGACTCAAAGGCAGAGCTCTAAGACACCAGAACTGGCTCTGCTGTCTTGTTATGCCTCATTTCAAAATCAGTAATCAGTTTGACCAAGCTATCACTGAAGGAAAATATATTAAGCACTTACTTGTCTTATAAAGAAGTCCCCATGAATTAGCGAAACAATTCCAAAGTTTGTATACTTAAAAATGTGATCCATCAGCCACATCATTTGTGCAACAACCTAAAATGTTCAAAAGAGATAATTAACTATTGGACAAAGAGCGTCAACTTTAAGTTTGAAATATAATTATCTAGACATTTTTCTCTTTTTATTTTTGCTGGTCCTGAGGTTTGAATTCTGGGACTGGATGTTGTCTCTGAGCTTTTTTTGCTCAAGGCTAGCTGTTTACCACTTATGCCGCAGTGGTACTATTAGCTTTTTCTGAGTAGTTTATTAGAGATAAGAGTCTCATAGACTTTTCTGCTGGCTTCAAACCATGATCCTCAGATTTCAGCCTCCTGAGTAGCTAGGATTACAAATGTGAGCCACTGGTACCTGACTCAGATATATTCTTCTTAGACTTTTTTTTTTTTTTTGGTCAGTCATAGGGCTTGAACTCTGGGCCTGGGCACTGTCCATGAGCTGTTTAGCTCAAGGCTATACTCTACCACTAGAGTCACAGCACCACTTCCAGTTTTCTGGTGGTTAATTGGAGATAATAGTCTCACGGGAAATGTGGCTTAGTGGTAGAGTGCTTGCCTAGCATGCAGGAAGCCCTGGGTTCGATTCCCCAGTACCACATAAACAGAAAATGTTGGAAGTGGCACTGAGGCCTAACTGATAACAGTGCTAACCTTGAGCAAAGAGAAGATTACGGACAGTGCCCTGAGTTCAAGCCCCAGGACTGACAGGAAGAAAAAAGACAGAGAAGGAAAGACAAGTGACTTAAGACTTTCGTCATTTGCTTTAGGAGCTGGGAGTTTGGCCTAGTTGGTAGAGTGCTTGCCTAGCATGCACGAAGACCTGGGTTTAATTCCTCCATACCACATACATAGAAAAAGCTAGAAGTGGTGCTGTGGCTTCAAGCGCTAGCCTTGAGGAAAGCCCAATGACAGTGCTCAGGCCCTGGGTTCAAGACTAGGAATGGCAAAAACAACAAGAGTCTCATGGACTTTCCTGCCTGGATTGCTTTGAACAGGGATCCTCAGATCTCAGCCTCCTGAGTAGCTAAGAGTACAGGTGTGAGCCACCACACCCAGCTCAGATATATTCTCAATGACTAAATACGTTAAATCTAATAAACACACATATCACTATATAACAAGCCAAGATGAATTAACTTTTTTTTTTTTTTTGGCCAGTCCAGGGGCTTGTACTCTGGGCCTGAGCACTGTCCTAGGGCTTTCTCAGGGATAGAGCTCTACCACTTGAGCCACAGCACCACTTCTGGCTTTTTTTTTTTGTATGGGGTAACAAGAAATCGAAATTCCCAGCACAAATTAGCTTCTTAAATATAGACTTAAGGGGCCGGGAGTTTGGCCTAGTGGTTAAAGTGCTTGCCTAGCATGCACGAAGACCTGGGTTTGATTCCTTGGTACCACATACATACAAAAAAAAGTCGGAAGTGGTGCTGAGGCTCAAGTGGTAGAGCTCTAGCCTTGAGAAAGTACAAGGACAGCGCTCAGGCCCTGAGCTCAAGCCCAGGACTGGCAAATAAATAAATAAATAAAGACAAGATTTCAAATCTGTTTTACCTAAATGAAGTTTATGAAATCATATTGAATCAATACAAATAAATGGTTAATGTTAACAAAGTTTATACACTTAATTAGTAAGCACTAAAACTTTATAAAAATGTGAACATACCTTAATGGCTAAGATATAAAAAGTTACTGTTCAAACTTTTAAAAAATTATAAAATAATTTAATAGGATGATTCATATGTTCTATTACGCTATAAAGAATAGTTATTTGGGCCAGGAGTTTGGCCTAGTGGTAGAGTGCTTGCCTAGCATGCACAAAGACCTGGGTTTGATTCCTCTGTACCACATACATAGTAAAAAGCCGGAAGTGGTGCTGAGGCTCAAGTGGTAGAGCTCTATCCTTGAGAAAGTCCAAGGGCAGTGCTCAGGCCCTGAGCCCTAGCCCACGACTGGCAAAAAAAAAAAAAAAGAATAGTTATTTGTGTGTGGAAATCCATACGCTTGCTGGTGTATTTATAATGTCTCAGGCCTTAAACACAATCCATTGCTGACAAGATTCTCATTGTAAGAGCAGAAGACTTCCTATCAAGCAAATTTTAAAATTCAAAGTACAAACAGGATCTAATCAATGAAGTGACTAATTGTTATTTCCTGCTGAGGAAAATAACAAGGAAATCCTTATTATAAGCCTTAAAGTAAAAGCTATAAGTTCATTGTAAAATGCAATGAGTTTTACTTTGGCATCCCTTGGGAATTATAAATGTAAACACCATCTCCAGCCAAAGAATTATGTTAATTTGCATGTTAGAAAAAAAAAAAAAAACTAAGCCAGGCAAGGTGGCTCATGCCTGTAATCCTAGCTACTCAGGAGGCTGAGATCTGAGGATCTAGGCTCAAAGCCAGCCCCGGCACAAAAGGACCTAAGACTCTTATCTCCAATTAATCTCTAGAAAACCTAGAAAACGGGAAGTGGGGCTTGGCTCAAGGGTAGGGTGGTAGCCTTGGACTGAAGAGCTCAGGGACCATGCCCAAGCCCAGAGGTAGGGTGGTAGCCATGAGCTGAAGAGCTCAGGGACAGCGCCTAGGCCAAGTTCAAGCCCCATGACCCACAAAAAAAAGAAAAAAAAAAACTGTAAGTAACTGGTATTCATGTCTACTTACAAAGCATTATAAAAGTTCAAAGGTGGGGCCGGGAGTTTGGCCTAATGGTTAAAGTGCTTGCTTAGCAAGCATGAAGACCCGGGTTTGATTCCTCAGTACCACATACATAGAAAAAAGCTGGAAGTGGTGCTCAAGCCCAGGACTGGCAAAAAAAAAAAAAAAAAAAGTTCAAAGGTGACAAATTACAGTTAGTTCCTTAGTTTTTCCACGCTATCAACTTTACTGTATTAAATCACTTGAAGATTTTTTTGGGTTGGTCATGGGACTTGAACTCTGGTCCTGGGGGTTGTCCTTGAGTTCTTCAGCTCAAGGTTATTGCCCTACTCATTGAGCCACAGGGCTACTTCCAGTTTTAGAGTGGTTAATTGGAGATAAGAGTCTCACGGGAGGGCGGGGGGGTAATGGGTACCAAGACATGTGAAAGGGTATCAATGTATGTGAATTAATGCACCTTCTATCTGGCAAATATCATGTAACCCTTTTACTAATTACAATAAAAAATTAAAAAAAAAAAAAAAAAAAGAGTCTCACAGACTTTAGTGACTTTAGTGTCCGGGCTGGCTTTGAATTGCGATCCTTAGATCTCAGCCTACTAAGTAGCTATGATTACAAGTGTGAGCCACCATGCCTGGCTAAATCACTTAAAGATTTTTAAGCTGGAGACCAGGGGCTCATGCCTGTGATCCTCGCTCTCAGGAGAGCTAGAGGATCAAGGTTCAAAGCAAAATACTCAGTAAAGACCTGGGTTAGAGGTATGGTGAAAGTGGTAGAACACCGGCTGAGTAAGCAGGAAGCCCCAAGTTCAAACTACCAAAAGTAAAAAAAATAAAATAAAACAGAGACATATGTACCCAGTGAAGAACTGAGTTACCATATATCATCAGTTAGATGATCCCTCTGTATCAAATCACTAGGATCTGATTTTTCATTCTAGTTTAGCTTTGCAATAATGGCTATTTTGTTTGACTTAACCAAGACTTAAATTAAGTGGAGTTTGTTGAAAAATATAGACATAAAAAATGAATTCAGCCTATGAAACATTTTAACTTCACAGACCATATGAAGTATAGCTATAATTTATTGGCTTCTGGGTTTAAAATATCAACATGGAAGCAATTAGCTTCATATGTTTAATCTTTCATTTATTGTAGATTTATCTCTTCAAAATGAAGAGTCACTTAAATTGAGTTAGTAAAGCTATATTCTGAAATTTCCTATAATTTATTTTAGGTAAAATGTTGTAAATCAATAAACTTTAAACTAATTTGTTAATGTATACATACTTATTTTACTTTTTTCTCTCCTCAGAAAATATTCAGGTAATAAAATGAAAGCTTTAAGGTGGGAGACATTAGAAACAGCAGTACATATTCAGTTCACATTTAACATGGAAAACATGTTTAATACACCAGTGCAAAAATAAATGCAAGATAAGCCATGTATAACTTCATTTGAAATGTGCCATGGTTTATCAAGAAAGAAGAAAAAAAAAGGCATTTAGTGTGTGCAATAAGATATGCAAAACATCCAGCAATGCCCAGGACAGCTCTGAGCAACAGTGTGGTTGTACTAACACGTGTGTCCACTAGAAATCATGAGTGGGTGTCCCTGAAGTCTCTGGAATTCAAAATACTGTAGAATACTTTAAGACTATTCACAATTTAGCAATAACCTTCCTTCTGTAAACGGATATAAATTATGTTATGGAGAAATGAATGAATGCAAATGAGCATTCCCACATACAAATATAACCTAATATATATCCATGCTTACTAAGCAGGAAGTAGAGATTATTTTAACGCTTTTGCTCTTATATTTCTCAATTTCCATTTCCTGAAATAAGAAAAATCCTAGGTTTAAAATTACTTAGTAATTTCAGAGCATTATCAAAACCGATTGGTAATGCCAGGTGCTGGTGGCTCATATCTGTAATCCTAGTTATTCAGGACGCTAAAATCTGAGGATTACAAACAAAAGCCAGCCTAGGTACAAAAGTCTGAGAATCTCTTATCTCAAGTTAACTAACAATAACAACAACAAAGCTGGAAGTGGAGGTGTGGCTCAAGTGATAGAACACTAGCTGTGAGCAAAAAGATCACAATAGTGCCTTGGCCCTGAGTTCAAGCCCAGACTGGCACAAAAATAAATTAATTAATTAATTTAAAAAAATCAGTATTAACTAACCTTAAAATAAAAACAAAATTACTTAGGACAGGAAAATGAACCACAAATTAATTAGAAACTTTTTATGTAATCAAACCAACCAACCTTCCCCTTGTCAACATGACGTATGAATTTCAGCTTATCTAACATTCTGGTTAGTACAGTTATTATCTGGAGACAGAATACAATTAGGTATATTATGCTGCTCATTTTAGTCATTCTTTGAGACTCAAAAACCACTTAAGAACACTGGATGATCTCAGAGTAATCACTGTTTTTTTTGTTTGTTTGTTTTTTGTCAGTTATGAGGCTTAAAGTCAGGGGTGTTGTCCCTGAGCTGTTCAGCTCAGGGCTATGGCTCTATCACTTGAGCCACAGTACCACTTCTGGTTTTCTGGTGGTGAATCTCATGGATCATGCCCAGACTGATCCTCAGATCTCAGCTCCATGAGTATGGTTCCTTTGGGTCTGGCTTACTTCACTTAATATGATTTTTTCCAAGCCTTTCCATTTCCTTACAAAAGGGGTGATGTCATTCTTTCTGACAGCAGCATAGAATTCCATTGTGTATAAATACCACATCTTGTTGATCCACTCATCAACTAGGGGCTTCTGGGTTGGTTCCATATCTTTGCTATGGTAAATAATGCTGCAATGAACACCGTTGTGCTAGCTCCACGTTTTCTGTATTCACCACATAACAGTGAGCTCACTCTCAGCTAAAGTCCTTTCATTTTACAACTAAGAATTGCTCATGACACTGTTGCTACACCTCTCATTGAACTGCTGTCTCCTTGAGGAAAGGACAGTGCCTCTATACTTCTTATAGTCATTGGCTATAAACATTAAGCACTTAACTAACATGTAGTGTTTTGTTTACTTACAATTAGGCCAAATACTAACTCAACTGATTTTAAACACTATTCATTCATTTAGTTTCTATAAACTTAACTTCTTTAACTTCTTAGGTAGTAGTTCTTTCTAATGATGAAGATCAAATTTATTTTTAAAATATACTTATAGGCCAGGAGTTTGACCTAGCACTAAGAGTGCCTAGCATGCATGAAGACCTGGGTTTGGTTCCTTGGTACCATATAGATAGAAAAAGCCAGAAATTGTGTTATGGCTTAAGTGGTACAGCTCTAGCCTTGAGAAAGTCCAAGGACAGTGCTCAGACCCTGAGTTCAAGCCCTAGGACTGGCAAAAAAAAATTAAAATATACTTATAGATATACTTTAGTTATTAATATAAGTAATGTAAAAATCAACAGTTCAAACACAAACTTGAAATAAAACTAGATAAAACTAGCCCAATGTCTCTGTCTTTGTAAATGCAACCCAAAATAACAATGAACTTAATTTCTCCTGGCCTAGATCCCATGCTAACATAATATTCTCATTGCTTTTACGCTCTTTCCTTAAGCAAATTTTAAGCAAATTTTTGGTTGCATTTCTCAAAATGATTACTTATCACTTATGCACTTAGACTGCATTAACTTTTCTTCATTTTCATTTACTATTTTTTTTTTTTTTTTTTTTTTTTTGGCCAGTCCTGGGCTTGGGATCAGGGCCTGAGCACTGTCCTTGGGTTTTCTCAAGGCTAGAGCTCTACCACTTGAGCCACAGCACCACTTCTGGCTTTTTTCTATGTATGTGGTAACAAGGCATCGAACCCAGGTCTTCGTGCATGCCAGACAAGCCCTCTACCACTAGGCCAAACTCCCAGCCCTGATTTACTATTTTTAAGTAGTTTTATTGAGATGTAATTCACACTATCCCATTTGTTTACCTTTTTAAGTTCCTCAGTCATTATTCTGAAGTTACTTCAAGTTACTTATTTTTTTTCTTACCAAGATTTTCTATAGTTCTGGGAAAACTATACATACAAAGTATAAGTCTATGTGTCAAACAATAGTGGCATGCTGCCTTCAGGATGGCTTACCAGTCCCTTGTCCTGTAGGCACATCATCAGTGTGCATACATCTCCTGTTGCCTGATGGTTCACCAACATCACTGCTTCATCTTTTGAAATTTCTTTAATATCTTCTCCCCATTCCATCACTGTAAATTAAAACATTTCAAAGTGTTAAAGTTTTTATATAATTGGAAACCCACTATTAGGAAAAAATGGCATACATTAATGAGGACACCTTCTATACCATGAACAGGTTGCCAGTGGCTCATGCCTATAATCCTAGCTACTTAGAAGGCTGAGATCTGAGGATCACAGCTAGAAGCCAGCCTAGACAGGAAGACTCTTATCTTACTAACCACAGAAAAATCTGGAAATGGAGCTATGGCTCAAGTGGTAGAGTGCTAACCTTGAGCAAAAGCAGCTCAGTTATAGTGACCAAACCCTAAGTTCAAACCTCAGGTTCAGCACATGCACACGTGCACAGGCACACATGCATACACAATCAGGATATTGACAGATCATTTTATAGAGACCCAAATATCTACTAAAATATAAAATGGTTGGGCCGGGAGTTTGGCCTAGTGGTTAAAGTGCTTGCCTAGCATGCACGAAGACCCGGGTTTGATTCCTTGGTACAACATACATACAAAAAAGCTGGAAGTGGTGCTGAGGCTCAAGTGGTAGAGCTCTAGCCTTGAGAAAGTCCAAGGACAGTGCTCAGGCCCTGAGCTCAAGTCCAGGACTGGCAAAAAATATATATATATATAAAATGGTCAATATTTTTAATGCAAAAACTCTCTTTCCTGGAACTTATTCTATAAACTACAAATAGGATTACCCAAATAGGAAAAATATAGATAGGTATGTAGGACATTTGTTACAAGTTAAATGTTTACCTGTATGAGAATAAACAACAAAATGATAATGTAAAAGAAGAGTATAAATCCATTAAAAGATATAGAGCATATCTGTATAATAACCCCCAAACTATACTATATTACTAACTGTGATATTATGAGCTATAATATATATAGCTATTGTTTAAGGTTCTTAGCTCCTAACTGCTTCCTCAAGGCAGACCATAGAAACTTGAATTTCTTTTTCTTGTGGTAGTCATAGGTCATCTAATCTTCCCTGTCTTTCTCTGATCTTTCTTGTCTGATATGATATCATTCAGAAAGAATTCAGACCCATATCTCTAAGAAGGATGTAATAAGGAAGGAATGCTGAGCAGACAGGTCTTGCGGGTATCTCCACACATGTTAGTATTTATTATTTGATATGCAATTAAGTTTCCATAAAATCCCCAAGGATGGGGTTCAAGGAGCTGATTATCTAGGGGTTCTTGGAGAGTAGCACCCCAGAGAAGGCATAGAAGCTCTATGATCCTCCCTTTGTACCTTTCCAAGTAGCTATAAAATGTGTGTTCCCACAACCCTTTGCTCAGGTTCAGTTAATCTGCCCAAGTAGCTTACGGAACCCAGGGAAGAATTTGCCAGTTTATTATAGAAGATATACCAAAGACACAGATAAACAACTTGGGGCTGGTGACTGACACCTAAAGATAGTGTATGGGGGAAGGGGAGCTCTGACGATTAATCCCCAACCTATGAAATCTGATACCATGTTCAGGTTGATGATGTCTAAACTGACTTAGATTAGAGGATGCCCAACTGGTGTCCACTGTTGAAGTGACTTCTTGATTAGTGCAAGGTGGCGGGGGCGGAGGACCTCCCCTACACATCTGGCATTACAAGTAATCAGTGTTAGTACAACATTGGTGGCTCATATTTGTTATCCTAGCTACTCAGGAGGCTGATATCTGGTGATCAAGGTTCAAACCCAGCCTTGGCAGCAAAGTCTACTAGACTCTTATCTCCAGTTAATCAGTAAAAGCTGTGCCTCAAGTGGTACAGTCTTTTTTTTTTTTTTTGCCAGTCCTGGGCTTGAGCTCAGGGCCTGAGCACTGTCCTTGGACTTTCTCAAGGCTACAGCTCTACCACTTGAGCCTCAGCACCACTTTCAACTTTTTTTTCTATGTATGTGGTACCGAGGAATCGAACCCGGGTCTTCATGCATGCTAGGCAAGCACTTTAACCACTAGGCCAAACTCCCGGCCCCGGAGTGGTACAGTCTTGAGTGGAAAAAGCCAAGTGAGAGCAGCAGGCCGCCTTGAGTTCAAGCCACAGCCAGTATACACAAAACCAGTCAGTGGTCAGTGTTGCGAGCATAGTAGGAGAAACTTGCTTTTTTTTTAACATGGTTTTGGGAATCAAACTCAAGGCCTTTCACATGCAAGGCAAACTTTATTTATTTTATTTTTTTTTGGCCCCCTTCTCTTTCTGGCCCCCGCTCACTCCGGCCCCGCTCGCTCCGGCCCCGCTCGCTCCGGCCCCGCTCGCTCTGGCCCTGCTCGCTTCCGCCCTGCTCGCTCCAGCTTGCTCTTGGCCCCGCTCGCTCCAGCTTGCTCTTGGCCCCGCTCGCTCCGGCCGGCCCTGCTCCTGGCTTGCTCTGGCCCCGCTCGCTCCGGCCCTGCCAGCTCTCGCTTGCTCCTGGCTCTGCTCGCTCCGGCCCCGCTCGCTTCGGCTTCGCTGGCTCTGGCTCGGCTCGCTCCCGCACGCTCCGGCCCTGCTCGCTCCGGCCCCGCTCGCTCCGGCCACCACTCGGTTGGGCTCTGTTCACTTCAGCTCAGCTCGCTTCTTTCGCTCTCTGTCGCCGTCGCAGTCTCGTCTCTGCCACTTCCGGCTTGGTTGTGTATGTGGGATACCGAGGAATCGAACCCGGGTCTTTGTGCATGCTAGGCAAGCACTTTAACCGCTAGGCCAAACTCCCGGGCCCATGGGCAAACTTTATTACTGAGATAAATCCCATCCTTTAGGCTTGAGTTTTGTCTTTTTTTTTTTTTTTTTTTTTTTTTGCCAGTCCTGGGCTTGAGCTCAGGGCCTGAGCACTGTCCTTGGACTTTCTCAAGGCTAGAGCTCTACCGCTTGAGCCTCAGCACCACTTCCGGCTTTTTTCTATGTATGTGGTACCGAGGAATCGAACCCGGGTCTTCGTGCATGCTAGGCAAGCACTTTAACCACTAGGCCAAATTTCCAGCCGAGTTTTGTCTTTTCACTGTATCTCTGGACCACTATTCCTATACAGACAAATCATAAGACAATCTATACACAGAGTATTCCATCTTTTTTTTTTTTTTTTTTTTTTTTTTTTTGCCAGTCCTGGGCTTGAGCTCAGGGCCTGAGCACTGTCCTTGGACTTTCTCAAGGCTAGAGCTCTACCACTTGAGCCTCAGCACCACTTCCGGCTTTTTTCCCTATGTATGTGGTACCGAGGAATCGAATCCGGGTCTTTGCTAGGCAAACATTCTACCACTAGGCCAAACTCGGGCCCCGAGTATTCCATCTTTTTAAAGAAGGAATAATATTTGTTATTCAATGCATGGAGGGAATAAATTTATCTAAAATCTATAGATAAAAGTATTGCACAAAACTATATGTATATTCTCTGACTCATTTTATATAGTAAATTTATTTTTTTTATTTTTATTTTATTTTTATTTTTTTTTGCCAGTCTTGGGCTTGGGCTCAGGGCCTGAGCACTGTCCTTGGACTTTCTCAAGGCTAGAGCTCTACCCCTTGAGCCTCAGCACCACTTCTGGCTTTTTTCTATGTATGTGGTACCGAGGAATTGAACCTGGGTATTTGTGCATGCTAGGCAAGCACTCTACCACTAGGCCAAACTCCCGGCCCGTAAAGTTATTTTTAAAAATAAAATTGGACCTCAGTTTTCAAAAGGGTTCTTCAGCTGCCTAATGTGAATCACCAGAAGTTCACTATACATTATAGTCACTTACACTTTAGCCTCATCTCACTCTGGTATCAGGAAGAGGATAAGCATGATGTGTTGACAGTGCTGGATACCCAGGGATCAGGAGGCCCAGAGTCCCTGCTTCACAGTCCTCAACATCCTCTTCCCCATCTCCCTCTTACTATCACCACTGGATCTTCTCATAACATGGTGGAGTTGCTCCTAAGAGTTGGTTTAAGAGAAGGGCCCTATTTCTATCTGTTGAAACTCAATTAAGCAAGGTGTCTATCCCCTTTAATGATCTTAGTCATCTGTGAAAAAATTTTCAGCAGAACTAAAAATGTATCAGTGTGCTAAGTGTGGTACCTACACACAAAGTGAGGTAAATACCATCATTCTGTCAGATGCTGTAATAGTTTGTGGTATCTATGAAAAATATTTAAATGAAAAAGAAAAAAATAGGGCCAGGAGTTTGGCCTAGCGGTAGAGTGCTTGCCTAGCATGCACAAAGATCCGAAAGCCAGAAGTGGTGCTGAGGCTCAAGTGGTCTAGAGCCTTGAGAAAGTCCAAGGCCAGTGCTCAGGCCCTGAGCTCAAACCCAGGATGGGAAAAAAAAAAAATTAATGAAAGCCAGGTGCTGGTGGCTCATACCTCTAATCCCAAGATCTCAGGAGACTAGGATCTGAGGATCTTGGTTCAAAGCCAGCCTGAGCAAGAAAGTCTGTGAGACTCTTAACTCCAATTAATCAGCAAAAAGCCAGGCGAAGAGCTGGGGTTCCAGTGGCAGAATTCTAGCCTCAAGTGGAATAAGCAACAGTGCCCAAGGCCTGAATTCAAGTCCCAGTAATAAACCCCCGCCCCCACCACGGCCCCAAAAAAGTAGAATACAATACAATCCTTAGGAACAGTGGTAAAACCTGGAGAGCTTAGCTTCTTGCAAACTTCAGCAGCATAGCTTTGTCAGAACCATTCCTTTGCAACTTTCCAATTCAGTTCAGTTGACAAGCTCGCTTCACTGAAGCAAATTTAAACAACCGATACATTGCTGGGGGATGTTGAAATTGGTACTTTTTTTATGACTCTATAGACATAATGTTTTATTACATAGATTAATATGTATCTATGACATATAAACCCTCAGCCTAATTTTAATTATGTTCTAAAATCTAAGAGCCAGTGATTGTATGTAGAGATTCCCTTCTTGAATACTTGTTTGTTAAACACGTCATTTAAAATATGATGTAGGGCCGGGAGTTTGGCCTAGTGGTTAAAGTGCTTGCCTAGCATGCACGAAGACCCAGGTTCGATTCCTTGGTACCACATACATAGAAAAAAGCCGGAAGTGGTGTTGAGGCTCAAGTGGTAGAGCTCTAGCCTTGAGAAAGTCCAAGGACAGTGCTCAAGCCCTGAGCTCAAGCCCAGGACTGGCAAATAAATAAATAAATAAATAAATAAATAAATAAATAAATAAAAATAATAAAATATGATGTAAAAATCAATCTGAATAAATTCTTTAAATAAAAAAGTAACAGTGGACATTGGAATATTATACAGCAACGAAAAATTATAATAATACAGGTTATTTCTTTCTATTGCTCTATCATTTTTTGCCAGTCCCTGGGCTTAAGTAGCTGAAATTGGTACTCTCTTTTTTTTTTTTTTTTTTTTGCCAGTCCTGGGCTTGAGCTCAGGGCCTGAGCACTGTCCTTGGACTTTCTCAAGGCCAGAGCTCTACCACTTGAGCCTCGGCACCAATTCCAGCTTTTTTCTACATATGCGGTACCAAGGAATCGAACCCGGGTCTTCATGCATGCTAGGCAAGCACTCTACCACTAGGCCAAACTCCCAGGCCAAATTGGTACTTTTTTTTTTTTTTTTTTTTTGCCAGTCCTGGGCTTGGGCTCAGGGCCTGAGCACTGTCCTTGGACTTTCTCAAGGCTAGAGCTTTACCACTTGAGCCTCAGCACCACTTCCGGCTTTTTTTCTATGTATGTGGTACCGAGGAATCAAACCCGGGTCTTCATGCATGCTAGGCAAGCACTTTAACCACTAGGCCAAACTCTCGGCCCCCAAATTGGTACTTTTTTAAAAGTCAATTTGTCACTACATTTCAAAAGTAGTTCACAAACCATTTTACCCAGCCATTTCCCTTCTAGGGATTCATCCTACAGATACACTCATTCATCTGCAAAATGACATGTATGTAAGACTGGCAACACTATATGCCAGAGCATTTACATCTTTATGAAAACAACAAAAACGGAGACTAGTTCAAAATCAATAAAGCAGAAAACAGAACGATGGCTGCTAAGGTCTGAGGGAGGGGATGGTGGTGTGCAGTGACTAGCTACCCTTCCTTATTTGCAGTGATCTGGTTCTAGGAGCCCCTGAACATACCCAAATCTGTGGATGCTCCAGGCCTTGTAAAGAGACATGGTAGTTACCTATATGTGTATTCTCCAGAATACTTTAAATCATCTCTAGATTACTTAGCCTGGTACCTAGTACAATGTAAACGCTAGCTAGCTAGCAAATTAATGACAAGAAAAAAGCCTGTGCAAGTTTCTTTCAGGGGCAATTTTTTTTCAAGTATGGTCAATCTGCAGTTGGTTGAGTCCATAGTGTAGAACCACACACACGGAAGGCCAACAAGTTTTAGTCTTCAGAAATTAAAACTTTAGGAGACTGGTTGCATATCAACATAAATACACTGAATACCAAAGTATTTGGGGTATGGGAGAGAAAGAAAACTGAGGTTTGAACACAAGACCTAGAGCACACTCCCAGCTCCCAACCGCCATGCTTATACATCCTATTTACATTTCCAATGTAGTTGGGATAACAGGCCTACACTATGGCTTCCAACTTTACATTGGGTGAGATGGGTTCTTGCAAATTCTTGACCTGGGTGGTCTCAAACTTCAATCCTCCCAATCTCAGCTTCACAAACAAATAGCATTATTATTCAACATTAAATTTCTAGTAGATGCAATTTTTCTTTTAGAATATATAGTTCAAGGATCACTGTTGGGAAATTAAATGACTAACAAAAAATAAAAACCATGGTAAAGAAAGAACAGTTTATATATAAAGTAGCTATGTTCCTCTCAGGATCAGTAAATATAGTAAAGCTAATATCTTAATGAATTGATAGGAATATTGTTATGTTTAAAAATAGAAGCAATGGCTACAAGCCAATTCTTACACTGTACTTGATTAGAAGAACAAAAATACAACATACTGTTCTGGGAATTCATTCTAAAAGAGAATTGGGTCAGGTCTACTATTTCCAAAGGGACTGAAGGGTAACAATAACAGCCGAAAGAAAAGTCTTTTGGTTGTAATGTAGTATGAAAATTTCTTGTTAAATTCTCTCTCTTTTTCATATACCCTCCCACATAATCAACAGTTATAGATTACAATTGATCACGACAGTTCACGTTTCAGAAAGAAAAAAATGGTAACTCATCAAAAATGTTTTAAAAAAACTATTGATTAGCTGGGCACTAGAGGCTACTCAAGGAGGCTGAGATCTGAGGGTCGCTGTTCAAAGCCAGGCTGGGCACGCTTTTAACCCACTTCTACTTTTTTTTTTTTTTTTTTTTTTTTTTGCCAGTCCTTGGGCTCTACCACTTGAGCCATAACACCACTTTCGGCTTTTTTCTATGTATATGGTACTGAGGAATCGAACCTAGGTCTTCTTGTATACTAGGCAAGCACTCTACCTCTAGGCCAAACTCCTAGCCAAGTTCCAGTTTTTGAGGTCTCAACTGGAGATAGTCTCACAAGAACTTTTTTGCCCACCCTGGGTTTGATTCCTTGGTACCATATACACAGAAAAGGCCAGAAGCTGTGCTGTGACTCAAGGAGTAGAGCACTAGCCTTGAGCACAAAGAGGCTCAGGGGGAGCACCCAGGCCTTCAATTCAAGCCTCACAATCAAAAAAAATTGTATTAATCATATAAATCATTATTAATATTATATATTTAATTTATAAACAATAAGTTATCTTTTAGCATAGTGGCTCATTCCTGTACTCTCAGCTACTTGGGAGGATCAGGAAGATCATAGTTCAAGGCTAAAGAGGACCAAACTCATTCCAGCTACATGGAAGGCCATATGTAGGCGGCTCATGGTGTGAGGCCTTTCAGACAACATGTGAGACCCCATATGAAAAATAATCTAAAAGCAAGAAGTGCTGGAGACATAGATCAAGTAATATAGCACTTGCCTAGCACACCCAAGGCCCTGAACTCAAATCCCAGAACTATCCCCCACAAGTAACAGTTAATAAAGTATTGTGCCTACCTGGTTATGTCATAAACTATTTTTACCATTCTGTCTGTGCTTTAGTCTTCTCATTTATGAAACATTACTAAAAGCATTAATGCTATTCATTGATGTTGTAAATATGAATGAAATATAACCTAGTATTATCCTAGAGGTTATATAATAGTAAAGTCACTTTTACAATTGCTATATCTGAAAAGCATATGCCTCTTGTATCATGTAAAGTTAGATATGCCAACATGGATAATACATCCATGAATGAATCTCCAAAAGCTTAACAATTATGGCTTTTCATTGTCTAGGTTATACTCAGAGTGCAATGAACTTAGGTAAGGTTAGGGGCAAATGGGGCAAGAAAGAAAATTCTTCCCCTGTCATTTGTATTCTGAAACTTCTAGCTTCAAGATGAATTAGGTCAATATAAGCCTGAGTGAAGTAAATAATGAACAGGAATCTTACTGGAAACAAAAATCCTCTCTGTCAACAAGCCTCAGCCACTTGCATGTCTATCAATGAACTTTTTAGTTTTTTACTCCTACAAACAAAATTAAAAGAAAAAAAACCTAAAAGGATGAGGAGGTAGTTGAAAGGGATCCCTTCTAAAGTATTTTTGAAGGAAGTTGAGCAATAGCAGGTGAGAGAGGGCAGCATTCCCCTTATCTGCCTCGAAGCAAAGTATAAATTCTCCATTAGAAGATGGCCTCCAGGTATGAAGAAGAGAACATTCTCACTACTGGAAGTCAGTTGTCAACAAGGAGATGACAACATGGAGATGTACAAATAAACTTAACCAAAATGACCCTTATTTTCCCCCCATATACTCTTTCATTGTCTAGTTGCTTCTTCATAATTTATTGCTGTTTGATAAAATCGTATGTAAGAGTTTAAATCTAAATATTTCTTTGTAAATTTTAGGTTTTTTCCTATGAAGTCCCTAATCCCACATAACTATATTAAAACAAAATGAAAAATATGTATGCCTTTCTAATGCCAATCTGTTGTTTGGGGCAGAATCCATACTTGAACTCGGGATCTTATGTTAATTACTTGAGCCACACTTCTAGTCCTTTTTGCTTTCAGTTGTTTTTCTGGATAGAGTCTCACATTTTTGCTTGATCATACCATGATCCTCCTATCTAAAGCTGCCTATCTGAAATAACAGGTAGATATCATGGCCCTAGACTAAGTGTGTGTGTATGTGTGTGTGTGTGTGTGTGTGTGTGTGTGATTTTGGGGGTTTGAACTCAGGGCTTGAGAGCTGTCTCTGGGTTATTTTGCTCAAAGCTTGCACTCTACCACTTGAGCCAGTTTTTCTGGTGATTAATTGGAGCTAAGTGTCTTGAGAACTTTCTTGACTAGGCTGGCTTTGAACCCCATTCTCAAATATCAGCCTTCTGAGTAGCTAGGATCACAAGCATGAGCCACTGGTACCCTGCTCCTGGACTAATACTTTTGTTTTGTTGGATGATTTCATAGGTCTATTCACAAGAGAGTGGCTTTACCTTCCTTATATCATATACTACTAGATTGCTCAAGGGGGAAAAAAAAGACTCTTCATGTGAAAGAGATCAAAGCAAACAGAAAAATGAAAAACCTGGGGGAAACAGTGATATTACATGAAAATGAAAACTTGAACCACATTAATACTCACATCATGGGACTGGAGATCTGGCTCAGTGGTACAGATCCTAGCATGATTAAAACTTTAGGTTTGGCCAGAAGTTTGGCCTAGTGGTAGAATGCTTGTCCAGCATGCACAAAGACCCAGGAAAGCTGGAGGTGGTGCTGTGGCTCAAGTGGTAGAGCACTAGCCTTGAGAAAAGTCCAAGGACAGTGCTCAGGCCCTGAGTTCAAGCCCCACGACTGGCCAAAACAAACAAACAAACAAACAAAAAACAACTTTAGGTTCCATATCACACCAAAAAAAAAAAACCCTATACTGAAGTGTAAGATGAGATAATATCTAAGAGATATGAACAATGTGCTTTTAAAATGAAAAGGAACCTGTTGGAAATATGACAGAAAACAGTAAGCCTCAATAGAAGATGGAGAGATAAGTTGGGATAACTTACAGTAGGTCAAAAGTCAAGATGAAAACAAGGAGAGAAAAGATCTAAACAAAGTCCATTCAAAGAATAGGAGTTACAGAAGAGAGAAAGGGAGAGGGAGAGAGAGAAAAAGAGAGATCCAAGGAATAACAGAAACATCTAGGTTCAATCTCTTACATACAACATGTGCTACTCTTCAAATGCATCCTCCAAAGCTCATGTATTGAAATCTCCTTCCCTAATGCAATAAAGCTGAGAAATGAGGCCTAATGAGAAGTGATTAAGCCATAAGGACTTTGCCCTCATAAATGGACTGAGGTTACTATCTTGGGAGTGTGAACAGTTTAGTGGTGTTTCTCTCTTAGGCTGAAATCAAAGCAAGGATCAGCCAGGTCACCATTTTTCCTTAACATTGTGCCAGAGATCCTAACCAGATTAATGATGTAATAAAAAGAAACTGGCTGTAAAGGGAGGTATAAAACTCAACGGAGAGTGATGCACAGTCTCCTTATGCAGGAATGGAAATCCACAAAGTTAATCTTCTTTTTAAACAATAAACAGTTTAACAAGATGAGTATCAGAAAGCTGAAGTAAGTTTGAATGGGGGAAGCTCAGGAGAAGAGGAATGGATGAATGAAAAAGAGAATGGGACAAACAAAAGCAGAATATTCAACAAAATCAATATTTAATATATGATTTAGGAAGTGGGAAATGTGAAATGAGTCTGGAGGGAAAGGGCAGTTAAGATGGGGTGAGTGATGGCAGGGGTGACTAATCAAGAAGCACTGAAACACATAAATGGGCTTGTTAAACTGTAGCTCTTTGTAGAACCACTTGAAGTTTAAAAATATATTTTTAATCTTCACAAGTTGGGCACCAGTGGCTCATGACCATAATCCTAACTACACAGGAGGCTGAGATCTGATGATCACAATTGGAAGCCAGCCTGGGCAAGAAAGTCCTTGAGTCTTGTCTCCAATAAACTACTACCTCCTCACACCACGAAGAAAAAAAAAAAGGCCAGAAATGAAGCTCTGGCTCAAGTAGAAGAGCTCTAGTCTTAAGCAAAAGAAGCTCAGGGATAGTACCCAGGCTCTGAGTTCAAGCCCCAGGATTGCACAAAAAAACAAAAACCTCTCATAGTTGACATGATCGCCTATTTAGAATATCCAGTTTATCTATAAAAAGAGATCCTTATGAGTAAAATTACAAAGCGGCAGGTTACAAGATCAATACCAAAATATCTATCACTTCTTTATTCTAGAAATGAACAACAGGACTCTGAAATCTTTTTCAAACCTCCCAAAATAAAATATGTAACCCTAAATCTAAAGCACCTAGAATCTATATATTAAAAACTATCAAACACGAAAGTAAGAAATCAAGAATCTAAATAATGTTCATGGACTAAGAATCAATATTACAAAGATATATATTCATATATTCAACTATGAAATCTGAAAGGATGTTTAATATCATTAAACATCATTAATATCATTAGCAACCAGTAATAAGCTATATTAATAGGTTTTCTCAACCCTTTAAAAAAAAAAGCTCCTCTTCATTTACCTGTAAATTGACCAGGGATTACAATGTAAATCAAAGATCATGTAATCTTATCCTGTTGGGAAAACTGGGTAATGAAATTAAGCAGCAACTACTTTAGATTCTTAAAATGACACTCTAGAAAACAATTAAAAAATGCTAAGTTCTTCTAATGATAAATAATTACAGTCAATTGCCAGAAAATAAGTACATTATGTAACTATTCCTTTTATGCTATCATGGTTATTTCCAAATAGGCAACAATAAGGCCTTGGATCTTAAAGAAATTTAGAACTAGAAAAGAATTTAAATATATTTCCACCCAAAATCTTTACAGGTATTTTCAACAAATACAAGCAACATAACTCCATGGCTGCTCCTTGCTTGATTGAGTAATTTAAAAAAAAATTCGCACAGATGGCAAGTATAATTAATTTGCACCGCCTCCTGCTCACTATCCCCAAAGCACTGGATTCTGCATTCATTCATTCAACTAGGTTTATTCTCTGCACAGAGACATTGGGTTCCATCATTGTGGGAGATATAAAAGTATACTGGAATTCTACCATGAAGTTATTAATGTACGAAAGTCAACTCTAAGAGCTTAGCAAACAGAAATAGAAGATCAAGTGGATGAGGAAAAGAGTGGGCAGAAAGAAAGACACATAATTATTTTGATTCATATATGCAATTGTGGCTGCCTTTTCACTCAACAGATGTATGCCCTGCAGTAGGCATGAGACTGGAATCATGAATCTGCTGCACCCTGTCACCTGCAGTTCTCATGTGCCCAGCATCATGCCAACATCTCATTGACTTGTGTGATTTTAGTTTTTAAAGATGTTTCCTTCCATATACAACATAAGCTAGCTTTTAAAATATGACCCCTGTTCTTAAGGAGTCCTTTATTGCTCCTTCATTGGAAGTATAAGACAAACTGGGGAGACATAAAATAACATGCACCACAGGAGGAAGGAACAGAAATTCTTTTGAGCTGAAACATGAAGGGAAGAGATACCAAAGCCATGGATACTACTCCTGGGCAGAGACCTGGAGGATAAACAGAAAATAAAGCTCATCTGTAAATTTAAGTTTGGCTTGTAGGATTACTTTTGAAAGTCATATAATAGAATATAAAAGTTTTAAGTCACCATGCCAAGTGACAACTTATTTAAAAAGAAATACAGGTTCCACACAAGGAGGACAGCTACTAGCCAGGACCAGTCTCACATTCATGCCTTGCACTGGAGTATCCTCAATTCTTTAAGAGTCTGAGTCCCATAAGGATGTCTTAAGCAATGAAGAGCTGCATACACACAAGTGGCTATATTATATAACCTGGATGTGTAATTTAAGTTCATGTAAATACATTCTATGATGTTTATAGAGGACAAAATTGTCTAATGATAAAGTTCTCAAAGTATCTCTATCACTAAGCAACCCATAATTATAAATTGATATCCAAGAATTTTTATGGAAGTTAAAGAAAGAGTAAATTAATCATGGAGGAAGGTTCCTGAGGCAAGGGAAAGGAAAGGAATCTAAACAAAGAGGGAATATTCTACAGTGCAGCCAGAAGAGTTTCCAGAGATATGGCTGAAGAGGCAGGTTTGGAAAGCGAGCTTATTAGAGACCAGAACGCTTGACATTATTTTAAAAACAGAAAACCAACAGATGAGCAAAACTGATACAATAAAGGAAGAAATGAAGGCTCTGAGTATGAGGGATAAAATTAGCTTGCCACATGGAAGTATTTTTTTGTGTGTGTGCCAGTCCTGGGCTTGAGCTCAGGGCCTGAGCACTGTCCTTGGACTTTCTCAAGGCTAGAGCTCTACCACTTGAGCCTCAGCACCACTTCTGGCTTTTTCTATGTATGTGGTACAATGGAATCGAACCTGGGTCTTCGTGCATGCTAGGCATGCACTAATCCTCTAGGCCAAACTCCTGGCCCTATGGAAGTAGTTTTTTTTTGGCCAGTCTTGTACTTGAGCTCAGGGCCTGAGCACTGTCCTTGGACTTTCTCAAGGATAGAGCTCTACCACTTGAGCCTCAGCACCACTTCCGGGTTTTTTTTTTCTATGTATGTGGTACCGAGGAATCAAACCCGGGTCTTCGTGCATGCTAGGCAAGCACTCTACCACTAAGCCAAACGCCCAGCCCAAAAGTATTTTTTTTTAATAAAAATGTGGGATAAAATTGAGGAAGCCCATAAAGTTAACAAGCAGAAAGCAGAATATGAGTGTTCGCATTAGCCAAATACCCACTAATTTCTTAAGCAAAGAAATTCACAGTTGGGGTTAATGTAGCTTCTGGTTTGAGGCTTGGCTACATTCCCTAAATTTGAAATCTAGAAAGAAAAAAGGAAGTCTTAAGGAAATGAGTGAATGAGGAACTGAACTACCTATTAGTGAAGTTTTCTTACTTGGAAAAGCATTCATTCATTGTCTCAATGTCTACAATACCTGCAAAGATACATAAGCCAGGACTAGGAATTAGTCTTATTTATAAAGCTAAGGATCAGATATGATACTCATGTAAGGTAACACTCTCAACTAAGCACCATAACTCTGACAATGATTGAGGACTTGCTAACAACTGAAACCAAAGCAAAGATTCCCCCATTTAATGTGAGTACTAACCACACAACTAAAAGTCAAATGTGCTATGTTCTTGTGGCAGATTGGGCTTCAGAGTAAAGAGCTTTGGCCGGGAGTGCTTGCCTAGCATGCACAAAGACCCGGGTTCAATTCCTCTGTACCACATACATAGAAAAAAAGCCAGAAATGGTGCTGAGGCTCAAGTGGTAGAGCTCTAGCCTTGAGAAAGTCCAAGGACAGAGCTCAGGCCTTGAGCTCAAGCCCAGGACTGGCAAAAAACAAAAATAAAACAACAGAGCAAAGAGCTTCATTCAGACCAGGTAGGTCTGTTGTAGGCTCTTTCAAGCTCACTGAGCAAGTTACCTAACCATTACTCATATAGTGAACTTGAAGTGAACTCTTCTCAAGACCGTTTGCTTATTTATTTTTAATTTTTAAATTATCTTTACATCATTGTACAAAGTGGTTTCAATTCATCAGTTTATGAATACAATGCATCTTAATCCACTGTCATGCATTCTTTCTCCTCCATCTCTCCCAATCCCACCTATTCCAAGTTACCTCGTTCTATTTTCACATATGTACATTGAATATTACAAGTGATTCAGAGCTATCAATAAGAAGCATGAAATTTTCTCTTAGGAATACATTCAACTGGAGTGTAGTCAGTTTGTTCATCAGATTGACTGCAAATGTTCAGCTGTAAAACTTTTAGCTGGAGGGGACTTACAAAACAGGAAGTGAACAGGATATAACCCAAGGGCTAATCTCTGAAGTGAAGTAGAAGAATCATAACCTTTGTCCAAGCAATTTTTGCTTAAAGAGACTGGTACAGCAAAGGTAAAATGGTGAAGAACATGAAGCAGAATGCAAAATGTTGAGTATTTTTAGTGCAATGATGAATAATCTTTCAAGTATGAGCATTCTTTACAAGGCCAAGAAATAAGGCAGACCTCTACACAGTAGTTCTACCACTGAGTGAAAATAACATAAAAGCAACTGTAACAAAATCAACTACCTGTTCACAATGCTTTTAGAAGATTTCCTAGCAAAAAGTTATATATATTAGGAAAATATTTGCACAAATAAGAACTTATTACCCACAGATAGTTCTTAATATGTATATGCATATTTCTGGTCTTGGGGAATAACTAAGCACTGAGGAAAATCCCAGCCTGGTAGTTAGAAACCACAGTTACTGAAGAGATACCATAGAGGTTAAGAAAGAAGACGGTGGCAACTGGAACAGTGGAAAGGGGTTATTACTGTGGGGTTAAGAAAGGCAAATTCAAACTTTAAAAGAAATGGAACAAGAAACTTTAAGGCAAGGAAAAAAGCAAATAAGAAAATTCAGGCCAAGCACCAATGGCTCACACATGTAATCTTAACTACCCAGGAGGCTAAGATTTGAACATGCTAGTTTGATGCTAGTAGGCCAAAAAAGTCTAGGAGACTTTTATCTACAACTAGCTATAGCAAAAAAAGCCAGAAGTAGAGCTATGGCTCAAGTAATAAAACTCTGGCCTTGAGTGAAAAAGGTCAAGAACAGCACCCAGACACTGAATTCAAGCCCAGTCAATACTAGCACAAAAAGAAGGGGGTTAAGAAAAGGGCAAAAGGAGAGGGGAGACAGGGAAGGGGAGAGGGGATGCCGAAGAACTACAGGAAAGCAGTTTTACTACTAAACTGTTTGGAAATAGACAAGTTGTGGGTTTTGGTCTGTTTCGTTTTGTTTTTTTTGCCAATCCTGGGGCTTAGACTCAGGGCCTGAGCACTGTCCTTGGGCTTATGGCTTTTTGTGTATGTGGTACTGAGGAATCAAATCCAATATTCATGCATGCTAGGCAAGCACTCTATGACTGGGCCACACTCCCTGCCCCTAGAATAGTTTATGGAGGCTTTGAACCTCTCTGCTTGTCTCTACCACCAGAGCCAATACTTAAGTACTTTCCATGTATTGAATGCTGATAGACATTTTCTTGTTCAATCCCAACAAGCCTAGTTTTCTAAATATATTAGCTGTGTAAGTAAATGATGCCTGTTCCAGCAGGTTACAGATTTTTCCCTCTTTAAAAATCACTGTTTTGGAAGCATAACCTAGTGTGAAAGTGCTAGCCTAGCATGCATGAAGCCCTGGGTTTGATTCCTCTGTACACATAGACAGAAAAGTCCAGAAGTGGCACTGTGGCTCAAGTGGCAAAGCACTAGCCTTGAGCAAAATGTGTCCAAAGACAGAACCCAGAGCCAGGCACTGGTGGCTCATACCTGTAATACTAACTACTCTGGAGATTGAGATCTGAGGATCATAGTTCAAAACCAGTTGGGGCACAAAAAGTCTGTGAGACTCCTATCTCCACCAGAAAACCAGAAGTGGCACTGTGGCTCAAGTGGTAGAGCCCTAGCCTTGAGCTGAAGAGCTCAGGGACAACACCTAGGCACAGAATTCAAGTCCCACAACCGAGACACACACACACACACACACACACACACACACACACACACACACACACGGCTCTGAATTCAAGACCCAGGACTGGCAAAAAAGAAAGAGGAAAGAAAATTCTGAGGCTGGGAGTTTAGCCTAGTAGTAGAGTGCTTGCCTAGCATGCATGAAGACTCAGGTTGATTCCTCCGTACATACATAGAAAAAACTGGAAGTGGTGCTGTGGCTCAAGTGGTAGAACTCTAGCATTGAGAAAAACCCAAGAATAGTGCTGAGGGCCTGAGTTCAAGCCCCAGGACCAGGCAAAATAATAATAATAATAATAATAATAATAATAATAATAATAATAATATAAATTTTGGGCTGGGCCTGGGCCTTGAACTCTGGGCCTAGGCACTATCCCTAAATTCCTTTTTGCTCAATTAGGACTATATGAGCTATAGCACCATGTCTGACTTTTTCTGTGCTTAATTGGATATAAAGGGCTCACAGACTTTCCTGCTTGAACTGGCTTTGAACCCTCATCCTCAAATCACAGCCTCCTGAATAGCTAGGATTACAGGTATGAGCCACTGGCATCAGGCAAAAATAAAAAATTTTAAAGGGCCTTCCCCTAGCCCTGTATCCTTCTGCAACTCCCACCCTCTACTCCTTCAAGCCAAACATCTTGTCTCCATTTTCTCTTCCATTCATCCCTAATCTCCAACCTACGTCAATCTACTTTCTAGTTCTGCCACCTCAATGAGGCTGCTCTTGCCAAAAGTATTAAAAGATATATTAGCTCTTATCTTATAAACCCAAAGCTCTCAAGAGTATTCTGCAACCCCGCCCTGCTGCCCTGCACACGTCTTGAAAGGCTGTTGATTTCTTGCTGCACTCTAACAGCAAGAATTCCTTCCACTGCCGCTCTAGCTGATCCTCTTAGGTCTGTACCGTGGGCTAGCAGTACTTGGGCCATTCAATATCCAAAATTAAAGTCTTCCTTAGGTCATTTCACCCACCTGGTCAGATTTAAAAGCCTTGAAATGCCCACTTCTCTTTCTAGCTCAGCTCCCATTTTGAGTTTCAAAATGTATATCCATTTCTTGGTTTTTTTTTGTTTTTTGTTTTTTTGTTTTTCCAGTCCTGGGCTTGACCTCAGGGCCTGAGCACTGTCCTTGGACTTTCTCAAGGCTAGAGCTCTATCCCTTGAGCCTCAACACCATTTCCGGCTTTTTTCTATGTATGTGGTACCGAGGAATCGAACCTGGGTCTTCGTGCATGCTAGGCAAGCACACTACCACTAGGCCAAACTCCCAGCCTGTATATCCATTTCTATTTCATAACTCCAAATGGACAATTCTCACCTACCCTATGCTAAATGTTAGTCTTCCCTTTTGTTGCTTCCCAATCTACCCAGAAGCTCCTATTTGAAACTTCAAGGGCACCCCTGTTACTTGCAGTGCAGAGAATGTCCAGCTATAAACAGGTACCCTTCATCAGCTGCTCATGATCATCTATCTGCCTGTATTAATAACTTTATCTGGCTCACAAAAGATATTATAAATATCTAAATGGCCCTTGACCAAAAAAAAAAAAAATCCCCACTCCCACATGCTCAATCCCTCAGCAAGTCCTGAAGATCTTCCCTTTTATAAAACTACCCAAAGCTGTAATTTTTTAGACTGTTACCATGCTATTCTAAATCACGGTCTCTAGCCCGTGATTTTATAAATCAATAACTTTGCAGGGCTGTGGGAGAGTCTAGCAAACCAAAGATCCCAAATTCAAATCATAGAACCACCAAAATAACAACAACAACAAACCTTTCCTAACTGGTAGTAAACAGTCAATAAACATTTAAGGGATCAATCATAAACTCCACACTTCTATAACTGATGTCTTAACTTTTGAAAACAATATTTATAAAACAACCACTTGTGAAATGTTTTCTCAGTATAAAATAGGAAGAAAGAGTTTCAAATCCAAAATGGTTTTATTTATTTTTATAAATTAATCCATTTATTGTAGGCTAGGGATATCTCAGATGGTAGAGCTTCTACTGGTCGTTTAGTTCCTTCAGTCTTCTAAGAGCAGACTTGACTGTGATAGCAGAGGCAGTGTTTTAGGTCCAGGCTCCACCAGCCACTGTTTTCATGCAGGAACCACAGTGACAGATGCCCACAGCTCACCCCTTCATCTTGGTCTTACCACAGAAGGAGCAGGTATACTTAGCATGCTGGATGATTTCAACTTTTTTTTTTTAATTGATTTTTTTCTTTTGCCAGTCCTGGGCTTGAGCTCAGGGCCTGAGCACTGTTCTTGGACTTTCTCAAGGCTAGAGCTCTACCACTTCAGCCTCAGCACCACTTCCGGCTTTTTTTTCTATGTATGTGGTACCAAGGAATCGAACCCAGGTCTTCCTGCATGCTAGACAAGCACTTTAACCACTAGGCCAAACTCCCGGCCATCAACTTTTTTTTTTTTAACCATCTTCCAGAGTAAGGCACCATAGCGGGCGCCATATTTACCGATGATGCCAACCTTCTTGGTGCATTTGGCCATATTGCCACAACTCAGATCCAGGCCCAGAGAGACGGAAATAGTTTTAAATTAGGATTACTGAGTGGTGAACCAGCCTTACTATTGTCACAATATATAACAAAAAATGATCCTCTTTTCTTCTATTTTTTTTTAATGTTGGTCCAAGGGCTTGAACTCAGTGCCTGATTGCTGTCCCTGAGGTTTTTTGTTTTGTTTTGTTTGTTTTTGTTTTTGCTAGTCCTGGGCCTTAAACTCAGGACCTGAGCACTGTCCTTGGGCTTTCTCACAGCTAGAACTCTACCACTTGAGCCATAGCACCATTTCTGGCTTTTTTTCTATGTATGTGGTACTGAGGAATCGAACAAGCTAGGCAAGCACTCTACCACTAGGCCAAATTCCCACCTTGTCCGAGTTTTTGTGCTCAAAGCTCTACTGCTCTGAGCCACTGTTCTACTTCCCGCTTTTAGTAGTTAATTGGTATCCATAAGGTAAGAGTCTCATAGACTTTCCAGTCCAGACTGGCTTTCAACTGTGATCCTCAGATCTCAGCCTCTAGACTACCAATGGTTACAGGCATGAGCTACCAGTGCCTGGTATATTTTTCATTTTTACTAGTGCATATTAATTATACAATGCAAAGGACATGTTGTAGATTGATGATTCTTTTCTGTTTTGTGGATATCAGGGCTTGAACCCAGGGCCTGGGCACTATCCTTGCTCAAAGTTAATGCTACACCACTTTGAGCCACAGTTCCATTTCCCTTATGCCCAGACTGACCTTGACTACAACCTTCCTAACTTGTCCTTCCCTGTGTTGCTAGAAATGACAGGTGTGTGCCACTGAGCCCAGCTTCCCAACACTGGTATAACAGCTGCCCCACCACTGATTGAGATGGAGTCTCTCTAGCTTTTTTTCTCTAAACTTACTATCCCCAATCTCTGACTCCAGGTTCGGTCTTGCACCACCCACTACCGTACCCAGTAAATTTATATGATTTCTTAATGCTTAACAAATGTTTTAAAGTTTGACAAAGTGTTCTGGAAGCAAGATTTGACCAAATCTTTTACCACACCACAGGGGAAAAGTATAACATTGTATGTAATTTTTTCTTATATTATTTTTTAGTTACCTATAGTTTAATGTAAGCAGAAATCAAACAGGTCTGCTTTGTTCTTCCTGTTTTAAAATATGAAACAATAATTTCCAATGATCTAGATTTTACACTACTGTATTTTGTTGTTTTTGGTGGTGGTGGTGGTCTTGGGGCTTGAACTCTGGGCCTGGGCCCTGTCCCTGAGCTCTTCAGCTCAAGGCTAATTAGGATTACAGGCATGAACCACTGGCACCCAGCTGAGATAGATAGTCTTTTTCACACATGGTGCCTGAATGTGTTTTTATTGTCACAAGTCTTATTCCTCTTCAAGTGAGATCTAGTTGCCTTTTGCAGATGTGACTGGAGCATGCTAGCTAAACCCCTTTCCTTAAGGAAGTTCACTGCACCTGATGCAGAGATCTGCCGCAGCTGAGCCTTGTCAGCTCAACACATAACACTGGTATGTCACCATCTCTGCATCATTGCAGTATGGCCTCTGCCAACCTTCTTGGATTCCAGCCCTGTTCTCAGGTACTTTGGAGGTTTCCCTGGGTTTGTTGAAGGAAAGAAGAGCTCTGTGTTTTCTCTTCTATTTCCTTGTTGCTTTCCAGAGACAGTTATGTCTATATCACTATCAGAAAGTACAGCATAAGTTCTTATTCTTCAGTCCTTCCTGTACAAATATTTCTTTTATCAATCTACTGTACTGTGGATTATTACAGGATGAAGACCAATTTTACCATCTAGTTAATTTTTTCTGAGGTCACTCATTTAGGTATACACTACCATGCCCAATGATTGAATATTTGTGCACAAAAGTAAAAGAAACAGGGGCTTGGAGTTTGGCCTAGTGGTTAAAGTGCTTGTCTAGCATGCATGAAGACCCAGGTTCGATTCCTTGGTACCATATATATAGAAAAAGCCAGAAGTGATGCTGAGGCTCAAGTGGTAGAGTTCTAGCCTTGGGAAAGACCAAGGACAGTGCTCAGGCCTTGAGCTCAAGCCCAGGACTGGCAAAAAAAAAAAGTAAAAGAAACAACGAAGCCACACCATCCCTATGAGCAAGACCATAAAGCAGAAATATACAAACTCAAAGAAGAATATCTAGGTAAGAGGAACAAGGGAAGCAAAAACTACCAGCACTAAACAAGTATCTAGAAGAATATATAAAACTATTACAGAAGGACCGGGAGTTTGGCCTAATGGTAAGGTGCTTGCCTAGCATGCACGAAGATCCGGGATTGATTCCTCGGTACCACGTGCATAGAAAAAAGCCAGAAATGGGGCTGTGGCTCAAGCGGTAGAACTCTAGCCTTGAGAAAGCCCAAAGACAGTGCCCAGGCCCTGAGTTCAAGGCCCAGGACTGAAGAAAAAAATAAAATAAATAAATAAACTATTATAGAAACAAAGAAACTGAAAGAAGAACAAAGAGAAGACATTTCACAAGACACAGAAAGAACATAAAAGACAGAAATGAAAAAGTATTTAAAAGAATTATAGGGAAAGAAAATAACTGACATAGAAAAACATACAAAGGACATACATACAACTAGAGTCTCCAAAAGAGAAAAACAAAACAATGAGACATTAAATGATGTTCATGTAAGATGAATAAATAAGATGAAGTAAACAAAACTATTCCGAAATAAAACCAAACTTAAATCTATACTTTAAAAGAACACAGTATTCCACAAAAATTTGAGCTAAAAAGCCAACACGAACATATCCCAGTAAAATCTCTAGATAACAGAGGCAGAGAATCCTTTGGGTACATAGGCTATAAAGATCAAATGACTAATGTTGGGAAAATATCCAGCTGGCTTTCCACATCTCCACAAAAACATTTAATGCCAGAAGACATTTGTGTAATACTGCAAGATACTTAGGAAAGGATGAACCAAGCATTTCATAATCTGTTTAGTCCTTCAAATATAAATTAATAAGAAGTTCTAAAAATGTAAAAATTATCTCTAAGCTTGACTTTATCTTAGCTACTCAGGAGGCTGAGATTTGAGAATCCCACTTCAAAGCCAGCCTGAGCAGACATATCCCTAAGACCTGTCTTCTCTCTAATTAACCACCAGAAAAGCCCATGAGACTCTTATCTCCAATTAACCAGCAAAAGATTGGAAGTGGAACTAGGGCTCAAGTGGTAGAACACCAGCTTTGAGCAAAAAAGACAAGGAATAGCACCCAGGTCCTGAGTTCAAGCCTCAGTACTGGCACAAAAAATAATTTAATCTTTGATCAATGAAGAGTTACTATCAATAGATAATTAAGAATATTACATAAAATAAGCTTCTTAAATATCAAACAAAAGGGAACTACATAATTAACAACATAGAACAACATAGTTAACATAGTTGATTAAAAACACAAAGTAGGACTATGAAACTTCCAGTATACCACAAATATTTCCATTGAAGTGTTATTTTGATAGCCCCCTGCAGAAGTCCATATATGTGATGTTGCTTTTAGATATGACTTTTAGCTTCAGAAAGAAATTTCATACTTCTAAAGCAAAGGGGCAAATAGAGTTAGTAAAAATTAAGGAACAGACTAGGAATATTATTGAAAGATCAATATTGGCTCTTTAAATATAAAAATAAACTTGTGGCAACATCAATTCAGTTAATGCTTAAGGGAAAGTAACTGTAAAACCTGTTTCATTTTCAACATCAATAACAAAAGAAAAGGGGATAATAATGGTAGCCAGATGATAATGGTTGTGAGCATTAAATATAAAAATAAAAGTGGCAAAGTGAAATGACACTTAGAATACTACTTAGCTTAAATTTCAGTATATGTAAACTAATATTATTGCCACAAAAATAACACTTCAAACTGGCACATTACCCAAATCTTTAAAAAAAAATCTACTCTCGAAAAATCTTTGGTATTGCATTTTAGGGCCCTCGGTACTTTTCTCTCACCAGGAAAAAACATGGTTTGATTCATTATAATAGGAATGAAGAATCCGTCCATTGTTGGAGTCTTGTGCACAGATTCACAAGGACCTAATCTTGGCTGCCGGGGTACTCTGTCGGATGAACATGCCGGAGTGATATCTGTTCTTGCCCAGCAAGCAGCTAAGCTAACCTCTGACCCCACTGATATTCCTGTGGTATGTCTAGAGTCAGATAATGGGAATATTATGATTCAAAAACATGACAGCATAACAGTGGCAGTGCACAAAATGGCCTCCTGACATCTCATGTCCGTTTTCTAGAAACCTATCATAGGGATTCAACCTGTCAGTGCTAATAAAAACTTATAAAACTTGTAAAACTATTGAAGTTCCAGTGGTTAGATCATTCACTTAATATACATTTGGGACTTTTCTATTTATATAAGTTGCTTTTACCCTAAACTCTCAAGATGTAAGAATTTTTCATGCTCAAGGCTCTACCACTTGATCCACAGCTCCACTTCTAGCTTCTTGGGAGTAGTTAATCGGAAATAACAAATCTCATGGACTTTCCCATCCTGGTTGTTTTCAGACTACAGTCCTCAAATCTTGGCCTCCTGAGTAGTCAGGAATAAGTACAGGCATGAGCCATTGGCATCTGGCTAAGAAAGGATCACATTTTGAAGCATGTTTCTTTGTGTCCAAAGAAAGTGAGGAACAAGGGGTTTTCAGCAGGAGGAAATGGCTATGACAGAACTAACCAAAATGAGTATTTATGTAATAGCAAGTTGATCTACTTTGATTGGGTAAGCAAGAGGGGAAAAATTTGGTCTAAGTCACCTTGTCTATAGAATTTTCTATATACAATAAATAAATCTGTTAGAGGAAAAAAAAAATCTACTCTCAGCCAAGGAACAACGGCTCCCACCAGTAATCCTAGCTATTTAGGAGGCTGAAATCTGAGGATCATGGTTCAAAGCTGGCCCGGCAGGAAAGCCATGAGATTCTTCTCTCTAATTAGCCACCAGAAAACCAGAAGTGGAGCTGTGGCTAGAAGTGGTAGAGCACTAGCCTTGAGCAATGAGAGCTCAGGGACAGTGCCTAGGCCCTGAGTTCCAAGCCCTACTACCAACAACAAAATCTACTCTAATTCTGATAACAGAATTAGACAAGATGCCTACAGAGAAATGCTGCCCTAATGGGAGTGAGGAACCCAGGAATCTGAAGTCTCTCTTTATGTTTCCTATTCCCTTCCTACCACCTACTACAGTAGTAGAACAGACGCTTGGTCAGTAGTGATCTGGTAATGATGCCCCTTCTTTTAAACTCTACACTACATCTCTATGACAGCATCATATTGCCTCTCCACCATTACGACTGAGTTCCTTAAAGTTGGTGATTAGGTTTTGTGATGTCTGACAGCACTTTCAGGACACCTGTTCCTATACATAACAGAAGCTCAATAAAAGCTGTGTAACATTAACAAATATCCACTTTATAGTATCTGGATTAGGTTTATATTTTATGGACTGCAACCACCTTAATATTAGACCTTTTAGGAAGGCAGGTAGCCAAGGGACTCTCAGGTAGGATCAGGAAAGAAAGAGATTATGCAAGGAAGAGATGTTTGGAGCTAGGCTTAATGGCACATGTATGTAATACTAGCACTCAGGCACTAAGGCATGTGGATTGCACATGTAATGCCAGCCTGGACTACATAGCAAGATTCTGTCTCAAAAATTAAAATAAAAGAAAGACACTTGAGCTAAAGATACAGTTCTGTAGTAACTGCATGGCATGTGTGTGACTCTGAATTCAACCCCTAACATTGCAAAAATAAATCAAAATAAAAATATATAACAAGTGACAACAACAACAAAAAGGAGACACCTACTGAACACTCTGAGCATCAGACAACAAATTATGTTCTAGGACCATAAAAAGATCCAGCAGACATGGAGCAGGTAGGCCTCTCATCCCCACTGGTGAGCAGAAATATTACAGTTAAAGCTAGATCAATACCACTGACTCTCAGAGTCTCATTAGCTCCACTACAACAGTGCCTTTCAGTGCACTCATAATAAAAAATACTACCTGAAACATCACTTAGTTCAGATATAGATGTTTCTGGTGTTTTTTTAAATTCTATTCAATTTCCCTTAAAAAAAAAAAAAAAAATATATATATATATATCTCTATCTTGACATACTAAGCTAGTTTTGTGGCTCCAAGACAGAAAAAACTTCTCTAGGGCCGGGAGTTTGGCCTAGTGGTTAAAGTGCTTGCCTAGCATGCATGAAGACCCGGGTTCAATTCCTCGGTACCACATACATAGAAAAAAGCCGGAAGTGGTGTTGAGGCTCAAGTGGTAGACCTCTAGCCTTGAGAAAGTCCAAGGACAGTGCTCAGGCCCTGAGCTCAAGCCCAGGACTGGCAAAAAAAAGAAAAAAGAAAAAACTTCTCTAAAAGGTGCACCTTTCAAACTTTCTCTAGGAGTTCAAGATAAAGTATAATTCCTAAGCAGTAATTTTTTTTGTACATAACAAATTTCTATGCCACAGAAAAAAAGTAGAGCACTACTAAAATAATCCACAAAATCAAATAAAACAAGAAGACAAACATACAGCCACCACAGCAGGGGAGTGGGAGGAAGCTAAAACTAATCTGCATCAGCTTACCCTAAAGCCACCCCAAGCAAATACCCAATCTAAGTGAAAGAGCATTTGCTAAGCAAAACCAGCTTGACAGCAATTCCCCAGGCACCCCTCAATTCCCTACCAGACAGACTCTGACCCAAAAGATTCAATTCAATACAGACATCTTGCAGCTTCTACTTACAATGATAATCTTTAAACTGTTTTATTTACAGATTTTAATCAAATGTGCTTAAAGGACAATGAGTTTATTAAAACAAATGAAAAATTCTCAAACAATTTTAAATAAGTACATTTTGTGCAAAATCTCTGAAATTCCCCAACCTTCACTTAAACTGGTGGGAGGGATGTACTGGTTAACCTCTGATCCAAATAAAACATGCAGAAGTTCATTATTAGTTAAGCAAAGACAGAAAGACCAGGAAAATCCCTTTTTCATCTTTGAGTCTCAAGCTCTTGTGAATGCAAACTAAATACAAGAAAGTTCATTTAACTTCTTGGGCTTGCTGACCTCTACATTCCTCATAATGTTTTTGTAATGTGTGTCTCAAATTAAGGAGCGATTCTGCAGAACTTTAATAAATCTTCCTGTATATCAAAAGGAGTTATTTGCAATGCTGGGACCAAACCTAGGCATGCCAGACAAATGCTTTACCACTAAGTTGCACCTCTGGTCCAGAACTCTGTTTAGAACTAGAGACAAATGTTCTTTTTAAAGATAAAATATAATGACCTAAGGGGAAAAGTCCTAATTACTGCTTATTAGCTCCGTCAAGTGGGGTGATACAAGTGATGATACAATTGTTCCGTATCTGCACTGTCCACTAAGTGGCCAACAGTACACCTCCAAGTTCTGAGCATTTTAAATGTAGCTGGTGTCACTGAATTTCAGTTTTATATTTCAATTCATTTAAGTTTAAATAATCGCATTCAATTAGTAGCTATCATACAGGGCAATCAATGGAGATTAGATAATCACCCTAAGTCTATATCAGCACAGCTAAGTCTTATACATTTTGAAATGGCACAATATAAAGTTTGATATTCTAAACAAATGTTCAATTTTCAGTTTCTTAACTGCTATTTTAAGGCTTCTCATAAGTGGTTCCTCAATAAAATTTTTATTCTAAAACATGGACATACTAATTCTGCTGTGCAGAATTCCTTTGGAATGTTTAATTTTCCATCTGTGAAAACTGGGGTTAGGGAAAGAAAAGCCTTAGCAACAACAAGAACAAAAATTAAATGCACCACCTTCCACAAACTAAAGGAAGAAATTAAGCACATAGGTCAAAGAAAGGCTGCTTGTAACCACCGACATACTTCTTATGGGTATACTTGTTTATCGACTCTTGAGTAGGCTGGCTTCTTTACACCTGGTTATGACTTTCCAACAAATTTCATCCCTCCATTCTTTTGGTCTCTTTTTGATTAGATGATGACCAGACTCTCTAGCATCAACTATTCTGCTTATTAGAAAACCACTTATCATATATGCATTAAAGTACTCTATATTTGAATAAGAAACTGATCTAATTGTCAAAATACAGTAGCCTGAAGAACTGTAGAAGCTTCAGAGAGACTCAAATATATAGATTATACCAAGAGCACTTCCCCAGCAAGTGGGGGGGGGGCAGGGTAAAGTCGCCATTCTGTGGTTAGCAAAGGAAAAGACACCCCATGGAAATACGCTTAAAAAGACATTGCAGCTGTGCTGGGGCAAAAGGTAACTAACTTCAACCAGCAGCACTGCATTCTTCATAATCTCAAAGTCAATTACAAATTAATTTGTTCTATCAATAATACATAAATATATCATATATATAAACACTGACTCATATATAGATATATCATACACATAAACTTAAACACCAGTAACTGCATCATGTAAAAAGAATAAACACTTAGAATCAGTTTCTAAAAAGACTGACTTCAAGGGGCTGGGAGTTTGGCCTAGTGGTAGAGTGCTTGCCTTGCATGCTCCAAAACCAGGGTTCAATTCCTGGGTACCACATACATAGAAAAAGCCAGAAGTGGTGCTGCGGCTCAAGTGGTAGAGCTCTAGCCTTGAGAAAGTCCAAAGACAGTGCTCAGGCCCTGAGCTCAAGCCTAGCACTGGTAAAATAAATAAATAAATAAAAAGACTGACTTCAAATGGAAGAAGCAAATTTAAGAAAGTTGTATAAAGAAGAGGGCCATCACATTTTGCATAGCATATCTGACAAACTATATCAAGCAAAGCCACTCTTAAGACAGCAGCATGAGTCAGGTAAGAATTCAGCAGCACAGCATAGACTAGAACTTTCCTTTTCCCCCCACTCCCTCTTCTATCACTGCTACTGGTACCATAAAGTCCTAAAAAGGTCTAGAAATCACCTACTATTTCCAAGAGCATTAGAATCTCAAGACAATGATAAGAAAGCAATGTATCCTAAAGGCTTCAGTGCTTGCAGAGTCCACAACACAGCTGAAAAGGAGAGGGAAAGGGGAGAAAGCTTCATGTGAAGCATCTGAGAAAATTCTGACATAGCAAGAGCCTGCCAGAATAAAAGCTGTGTGCTGTCAGTCCTTTTCTCCTGGGTATGGACAAAATCTGCAATTGCAGCTTGGGCAAGAAAGAGGAAGGCAGGATTTAAAATGGAGAACTGCATGAAGCCTGACCCTCCTCACTTTTCCACGCTATGAACTGCAGACTATGGTCACTAAGCAATCTGCCTATCAGTTATACATTCCTGTGGGTAAAACCTTCAGGTCTGACAGGTGCTGCATAACTCACACCTTTCTTCATTATCCTAATTGTTAGAGAAAAATATCAAGTAAATACAATAAAGGGAATGGTATTGCCAAGGTGAAAGCAGAAGCTCTCAGAGAGGATTTACAGAGGTTGACAAATCTACTTCTCATTTAGTTTTATAAAAAAATCCACTTCAGAACAGTTCTACTCCTGCTCCCTAAAATGCAATTTAAACAGAAATCTCCATAAAGATTTCAAGAAATAAGTTGTCTTAACACAGATAATTTTTATAATTTAATACTCTCAAGTGGGATAAAATATAGATGCTAGAGCACAAAGGAAGCATGCCTAACAGAAAAGATCCTTTTTTTTTTTCTGGTTTGGCTTAAAATGTCAACACGGTACAATATTACATTCGATTTTTTTAAAGCACGTATTACAATGTGTTAGCACAAGCAGAGCCCAGATGCCTTTCTCAATTCCCAGTGTTTATGGACTAGCAGTCCAACGTTTATGGACCATCTTATATCTCTATAAATGCTATATATCTCACTCCTTCTGGGAGCTTTTACAGACCAGTTTTAATAAATGAATGTCAATCACATAAAAAATTCGAGGAACTTATCAATACTTAATTATGAAATTACACTTCTGAGAACATCATGTTTCCTCATTGAGAAACCAGAGAGCACAGGCACTGTCTTCTATTTACTTGTTCAATACTGAACGCATAAAAGCACCTTGAACTCAAAGCATAAGGTATCGTCAGCCATGGCTCTGGACTTTAAACATAACATCGCGGTCTTGTTCTTTTTTTCCCATATGCATTCCACGAAAGCACTTTCTGCTCTTACCTGTGTATCCAGCATGCCATCCCCAGGAGGCCACCATTCCTAAAAGCCATTTATACATGATTCCCTCTATATGCCAGAACCGCTTGCTGTCCAGCACCCGAAGGGGCTGCAGAATAATCACATAGCAGATGTAGGATGGGATAGCCACCAGGTTGTTGGCGACCATGAAGGCAAATCTCATCAGGGCTTTCACCCACATCCAGCCCAGCCAGGGAACTTCGTCCAGAGTCACGGCCATTCTCACTTGGGAGTCCATCCTGTCTTTCTGGTGGGGGTGGGGGTGAAAAGAAAATTCATTTTAAAAAGGAACATGGATGGCACGCATCTAGGAAGAGTCGCACACGCGCACACACTCGCGGGGGAACCCCCGCGAGGGTCTGGGGCTTCTTGGGTGCCAGTGTCCGGGCAATTCCAGAGGGGCAGAGAGCGGGGAGGGGGGGAGCGGCCGCGCAAGGTCAAGGGAGCTGTCGGCGGGGACGCGGGCGGTCGCTCGGACGAGCGAGGACTCCATCCCCACGCCCCGCCGGCGGCCTCCGCCGCACCGCGTCTCACCGCGGCGGTCCCTCGGGGCTTTTCGGAGGAAGCCGCAGAGCCTCCGGCTCCAGACGCCCCGGGCGAGCCCCGAGTGACGAGCCCGGGGACCCTGGCCCCGGCTCCCGCACATGGCTTCGTGCTTTTCCAGGCTCTCCGGCATCCGCCAGTGCCTCACTGGCAGCCGGGAGCGGGGTGGGTAGCGGGGAGACGGGGCCGATTTTTGTTTCCTTTCCCCTTTATCTTTTTCTCTCCCTCAATTATAACCGGAAAGGGGCCTAGGATGGAGCAGGGGAAGGTGGAGGAGGAGAGCCGGCCGAGGGGGCGAAAAGCGGGAGGAGGGGGAAGGGAGCAGGGGGGGCGGGGGTCGAAGCCCCGGGGCGCGGGGCGAGGGGAAGACGCCCGGCGGGACCGCCCGGGGAGCCGGGAACCGAGGGATGCGGAGGCAGCCGGGGAGCGGGACGCCGGCCGTGCGGGGGGGGGGGGGGGACGCAGCGGTTTGGGCGGATGAGGCTGAGGACCGGGTCGGCGGCGGCGGGCGGGCGCGGCCCGCGCTCCAGGCTCACCTCAGCGGGCGCGGGGGCGAGCGGGACCCGGGGCCGGCGGCTCGGGGCGCGGGGCGGGGCGGCGGCGACGGCGGCAGCGGCGGCGGCGGCGGGTGTCCCCGGCCAAGGAGTCGCGGTCATGGACGCGGCGGCGGCCGAGACGGCCCGAGGCGCGCGGCGCGAGCGGGCGCGCGCGGGCGCCCTACTCCCCTCGCGGCTGCCTGCGGACAGAGGGACGGCGAGGACTGAGAGGCCGGACCTGTCACCGGGGCGGGCCCCGAGGAGGCGGAGGAGGGGGGAGAGGAGGAGGAGGGCGGCTGCCCCGCACTCCCGCCTCCTCCCCGGGGCCTACCGCGCCCTCGTCCCGTGCCGGGCGACACCCCTTCCCCGCCCCCTCCCCGGGGCCTGCGCCCCGCCGCTCCCCGGGTTACCTCGGGCTGGCTGGGGCCCGGCCCGCGCCGCGGGAATCTGAGGAGCCGGAAGAATGCATGGCCGGCGGAAGGAGACGGCGGCCGCGGTCCGCCCGGCCCCGGCGGCTCCGAGGCTCGGTCCCCCGGGCTGGGCTGCGTTCGTTCCCGGGCGCTGGCGGGGAGGGGCGGCGGGAGGAAGCGGCGGGAGTCGGGACTGCGCCCCCAGAGCGCCCCCTACAGAAGGCGCGGCCGTCCCCGCCGATTGGCGGGTCGGGCCCCCCGGAGCCACGGGGCCCGCTAGGCCGGGACCTCGCGGCGCCCAGAGCCCGGCGGAGCGCGGGCCGGAAAGGTCTGGGGGTGCCCCTCTCGCCCCTCGAGGGGTTCCACCGCCCCAGCCCGGAGCCCTCGGCGGCTCACGCGGCCGCCTTTCATTGTTAGGACCCCTTCCCCGCCCCAAACTTGGTCGCTTTCTTCCCGAAGACCTAATGTCCCTTTTCCCTTCCCAGTGAAAGCCAGTCGTGCCCAGGGCACAGCTCCCCCGCCTCCCCGGGGTACGAAGGCTAGAGTTTTAAATCCATTCTTCCTAAATGCCAGAATGCTTGTTCTGGAAAACACCTGGAACATAAATGACAATTCCAGTTTCCCAGCCGCCCCCAACCCCTGCCCGCAGGAATACAGTGGGAACTCAGTGGGGTACACAGAGAAACTGAAATGTGGTTGAGACTGAAACACCAAGTCGATTGCCCGACACTGAATAAGTGCTGAGAAAAATACAAAAACAAAACCGTAGTCCTGGGAATTCAGACAGGCCTGGTCACCCCCAGAGTTAGTGTAGCTGCGTTATGGCTTAAAAGCTATCAATGGGAAAATAGAAAAAGAAAAGCCTAAACTTGTGTTTCCAAAAACAAAACAACAAAAGATATGTATAAAACCTTATGCCCCTTAATAACATTTGTAAATAGCACAGTTTTTACTTGCAACTAGGAACGGTCATATTTGAATAAGTGCCTTCTCTTCTGTCTACTCTGAAAATGTTCAAGCCCAGACTGAGGGCATAGCACTACAATCTCAGTACTCAAGAGAATGAAGCAGGAGAAATTAGAGTTCAAGGCCAGTCTGGTTGCTTAAGGAGTTCCAGGCCAGCCCTGGATGCGTTGTGACACCCTGTCTCAAAACAACAAAAGAAAAATTTCATCACCGAGATTCTCCAAACAGAAACTATTCCCTGTCTCCCTTCTCTCTCTCCCTTTTCTCTCCCTCTCTCTTGAGTTCCTCTTTGGTCCACAGGTGAAGGGAAGAAACTTTGTCTTATGCATGTGAAAGAATATTTTCTGTTAGTGGTGAAGAAATAAATGAAAGCATAGAGCCTTTGTGACACATGCTAGATTCCTTTCCATTTCCTAATAGCCTTTTATAACTGTATTTTACTATTCTATTTTAACTGCATAGGCCATAAGAAGGCATTGGACAGGAATGTAGATCATTGGTGGAGCTCTTGCCTAGAATGTGCAATGTCCTGGGTTCAATCCAGCATCATTACCCCACACACCAAAATGGAAGGCATAGGCCATGACAAAGAACTGTCCAAAGAAACCAGACTGATTCATAACCATAGTTGTTATGTATGCCCATTCTATTTCTTATACTCATACTTTATGTATGTGCCGAGGTTTTAGGACCTTTAAATAAACCAAATTAGAGAAATAAGATTTGTGCAGAAGATTATTGTTTAAACTATGTTCGTTATATTCTTAAGTAAGATAAGTGAGGCACATATTTCTTCCCAGAAATGAAAGTAAATCCCCCTGAGGACTCCATGTGTTCCAGCCCATCAGCTTTCTCACATGCTGGATAAACACCTGCTGATACCTGGAGAGAAATAACCTGCTAAGGGAATCATTATTGGTTCTTGCATGGCAAAGCATCTGCCAGAGCACCAGATCCACCAAACATTTGAATTAACACCCAGTATCCAAACACAGAAAAGAGCCAAAGAGTAAGCAATACCTTTAGCAATATACCTCAGGCCTGAGAATACAAAACACATCACTTGGGTATCTATCCCAACAGACAGCCAGATTCTCTCCAGCGTGCTTGGGAACTTGCTTTTTAAAAAGGTATCCTAGGTGATTCTGATGTAGAAAGTGTACATAATTTGCCCTTTTTTGTTGTTGTTATGGGGCTTGACCTCTGGGCTTGGGCATTGTCCCCGAGCTCTTCAGCTCAAAACTTCTGCCCTACCCCTTGAGGAACAGGACCACTTCCCATTTTCTAATGGTTACTTAAGGATAAAAGTCTCACAGACTTTAGTGCTCAGGCTGGCTTTGAACCTTGATCCTCAGATCTCAGTCTCCTGAATAGCTAGGATTACAGGCGCGAGCCATTACACCTGGCCATAATTTGAAAAACAAACAAAAAAACCTCAATCTACTTGTATACTAAGATAATCACAACCTTTTATAATTTTTTTAAATCATTTGATCATATCTGTCTCCTTTGTATTAATCTGCCAGGGTTGTTAAACAAAATGCCCCAGACTAGGTACTTGAACAGCAGAAACCAGTTTCCTCACAGTTTTGGAGGCCAAAATCAAAGATTAAGGTGTGGGCAAGGTATGTTGCCCTGGCTTAGAATTGCCAGTCTTCTTACTGGGTCATCTTACTGTGTATGCACTTGTCTGCTTGCTCTCTCCAGCTTTTTCTCTCATAAGGACACCGATCCGATTGGATCAGGGACCATGTTTGAGACTGCATTTTTACTTAATGATTTATATAAAGGACCAAATATCTCATTCCAAACAGGTAGGGGGTAGGGCTCCAATGTAGGAATTGAGGTGGCACAATTCAACTACAAAATTATCTTTCTAGTTTTACTCTGCAGATTCCTGACTTTTCCCTTGCTCCTTATTCACCCTGTTCAGGCATCGTGAAAGCTCTGATCATCACCATTTCACATGTTCAACTGACTAGCCACAACCTTGTTGGACTTTTTGTTCTTTTTGGATGAAAGGCACTTGCTAGGAGCTGAACCCAGGGTCTCACTGCTGATAAATCCCAGTCCACGGTTAGATTTTTCTGAGAACTCAGCAAATAATATAACATATTATATTCCTGGTGCAGATATGCCTTAGTTTCATGCCAAAGATGTAGAGAGGAGTTGGTTTTCTTAACTTTCTAACCACAGCAGTGGATTTAGCTTAAGACAATTTAGCATCTATTATATAATGCAAGAGAAATTATTTGTGGGCTATTTCTTCAAGGAAGTATTTCAGATGATGCTTATTTATTTCTTATACTTGGTTTTTAAACAGTAAAGAATGATTTATTAGCAAAGCATAAGCACACCTCACAGTACTAGGTAGACAGTTTAATTAGTCAGTTGCCTAAATGAGACATGCTAGGTTTGATCTCAGAGTCTCTTGCTTAAAAGCACAAGGCTTTTGCACTGTGTCCCGTTCATGTATTTTAAAGTTTATTTTAGCTACAGAGTGTTTCCTTTTTCAACTTACATAAAACACTTTCCTCTTACTTAAAAGTTTCTTTTTTCCCTCTTACCATGATAACCCCTTAATCACTTAGTCTGCTAAGATTTGTCTGTGTTTTATTCCGACTGTACTGCTTGCAGGTGGATGGGGAATGCTGTGAATGACTGAAACGGGGATTTGGATAGTCAGGTGAACAGACCTGTAGAAAGCAAGGACCTTTTTCAATGACTACATGCTTCTAGTCTGCAATCCTAGTACCTTAAAGCCATCCTTTCAAAATATAAACTTAAAGTCCAAAACTTTATAACCTTCTTGAACATCCCTAATGGGGAAACAAAAAGGAATAGACCACAGGTCTTACTGTTTGTTTCCAAAGCCCACATCTTTGATGATCCTTTGAAAGAAAACTAGGACTTCTCACATTTCCTGGAGTCACCAAACATTTGTAAACAATCTAACCACAATACCTGGAAAGGACCCATCTAGTCCACACATACACAGCAGATTAGATTAGAATCAGGAAAGGGCTCCCTTGGGCAGAAGAAGCCTCCCTGGGCCCTCTCTTTTTCCTAGTGGCAATTACAATAGTATTTTACCTACTTGTGCTTGTTTGGGCACTGAAAGCACTGACATTCCATTGAACTGTTTCTCTAGGGGGAAAGCCAACCTGCCGGTCCCAACCACATCACATAAGCAACCCCAAATAAACAGGCATTCTGATTTGTGTCAACTTTATCCTCAAAGCAAAACAGATAGATCCATTGATAGATAGATAGATAGATCATTTTCTTCTCTATCACCAACAGAAATTATTTTATATATATAATGGACTTGTTACCTTAAAATCTTTTAGATAAGGTATCTATAATCTTTTAGATAAGATATCAGTAATCTTTATGGACAGGATTGATCCTTCACAATACTGTGAAGGAAACAAGCCTGTCTTTTTCATACCTCTGTCCTGTTCAGATAATGCCCAATGTCCTTTGTCACCACCACCCCCCCTTTTTTTTGGTGCTGGTTATAAGGTTTAAAATCAAGGTCTGGGCATTCACTGATCCTGAGCTTTTGTGCTCAAGGTTAACATTCTACCACTTTGAGCCACAGCTCCACTTCTTATTTTTGAGTGGTTAATTGAATATAAGAGTCTCACAAGGACTTTTTCGCCCAGCCTGACTTTAGACCACCCTCCTCAGATCTCAGCCTCCTGAGTCTCTAGGATTATAGGTGTGAACTACCAGTGACCAGCTTTCTGAGCTTTTTTACTCAAACTGGCATTCTACTGCTTGAACACAGCTCTATCTCCGGCTTTTTTTTTTAACTCATGCTTGTAATCCTAGCTATTCAGGAGGCTGAGATCTGAGGATCAAGGTTCGAAGCCAGCCCGGGCACAAAAGGACCTGAGAGTATTATCTCCCAGTTAACCTCTAAAAAACGGGAAGTGGAGCTTGGCTCAAGAGCAGGGCAGTAGCCTTGAGGTGAAGAGCTCAGGGTCAGCGCCCAGGCTGAGTTTAATTCCCAAGACCCACCAAAAAAAAAAAAAATTTACAGACTTTTCCTCCCAAGTTGACTTTGAATCTCAATCCTCAGATCTCAGCCTCTTGTGTAGCTAGGATCCGGTGTAAACTGGCACCCAGCTATTGCTCCCTCTCAAGACTAAAATTATAGAATCTATAAAAATCACAAAGTATGCCCCTGAATAAAAAAGGTTCTGATTTAAATTTTTGTTTTCCTAACATAAGAACTGAAAGAAAGACATGTTATTACATGACATAGGCCATGACAAAGAACTGCCCAAATAAACAAAACTGATGAATAACAGTTCTTTCTGTTAGGCTAAAATAGTAAGAATCATTGGCACTGACCACTGAACATTCCAGGGCACTTTCTCAGTACTTTATGTGTATTCACTCTTTTAATCTTCATAACAACTTTGTTAGGATCCCGTTATTACATTTTACAAATCGGGTGATTAAGCAATTTTGGCCTTGATGAAGTGAGACTACTCAGTCCCAGTTTTCTAGCTCCACAGCTCCATTCCTGATACACGCTGCCGTGGCTCTCTACGAAGCCGCTGGCAGAAAAAACAGTTCACTGAGTGAAAGGAAGTTTCTAGAGGATATTACTTTCTCTGGTTTCTTCTCTCGTCGCTTTCTCCTTTCTTCTCCCCTGACTCCTGGCTCTGTCTCTCATTGTCCTGGCCACACTAGGGAAAGAATGTATTAACTTTGTACTTACAAGCTCATACTTTTCCTTTCTGTGTCTAGTTAATCAAATTCATCCCTCATGGTTCAGCTGAGACATCAGAGAATCCCTCTAGCCCAGGGCTGGTGGCTCAGGAATATAAACCTACTACTCAGGTGGCTGAGGTCCTTTGGACCTCAGTTCTAGGAAATTCCTCAGCACTGGCAGATTGTTGTTGACCCTCTATAGTCAATTGATTTCTGGGCCCCAGAGCACTCTCTTAGCCAGGTTATAGAGGTCCAACTTTCCTATACACCCTGTTCTCCAAGTACCCTTATCTTTTGCTTTCTTATATCTCCTCTCTGATAATCTGATCAATCGAAAGCCAAGAAGCTGATAGTGGTGTTTAATGTTTCCTTTAAAGCGTATTACCTGTCCTTAACCTGGGTTATATTTCCTCCTCTTATCCAAGCTTTCTGCACTGTAGTAGCTTGACTCTTTCTGTGGTTCTCATCAGCTTACATCATAATAGGTGTAAGCAATGCTTTTTTGTTGTTTTTATTCTGTTCTTACTGTAGCTATGTGCTTGAAGTAAATCAGTCATATTGGGCACTTAAACTGTTTACTGAAATGCCACTTTGCATTTTTTCAGCACTTTGTAGACTACAAAGCTTCTTTGCACATACACAATCTTATTGGATGCTAACAACTCCCCCCACCACACACACACACATACACACACCAATAGGTAGGTAATTATTGGTAAGTAGAAGGATGTGAAAAAAAATTCTTAACTCTAGAAATGCCTTTAAGAAATACTTCATGAAACATACTTTACAATTATTTTTTTCTCAAAGTTTGCTTCAAAGCATTTTCTGAAATTAAAATCTAAATTTTTTGAAATCAGTTGTTGGAAACCAAACAGCCTCGATGAGAAGCCTTCAGGTGAAGCTGTGGGATCGTAGAACAGCTCCTACTTTAAGTACTAGGAATGAATGTATGGGCAAAAGAGTGATGTTGAACTGTTGCATCTGCAAGTAAGGGATTTCAAAGCTTAGAAGATTTCAAGTGAAATTATTGTATACATTCAGTTCTTGAATCAAGTGTTGGTAGTTACAGTTACTCCACCTTAGGCTGCACTGATAACTTTCTTCAGAAAGCTCCTTAATTCTATTTTAATAATTCTTCCATGTGCCTTATCATAGGAACCATCTGGAGTTCTTTTGAACCTCAACCTTGGTATTTATGTGGATTTCTGAAAAAGCTTGACCTCTGAAGGAGGTCCCAGATTCAGCAAGTCTGGGGTGGCCCCAGAGATCTTTGGCTTTAGAAAGAATCTTCTTGTAATGAAGCAGGTAATCGAATGATTTCATAGCCTTGTTATCTAATGTTACCATGGTGTCACCTGGAATTTTGGGGGAAATGCAGAATTTTATGCACAACTCCAGACCACCTGAATTTTATTAAGATGTCCTCAGTGATGCCAGTACATATCAGTTTTGAGAAGCACAACACAGCAAACACTAACACATCAATTCAGAAATTAGAAACAAACCAGGATTACAAATGAATAAAAGAACAAGCCTTGTTTTCATGAGGGCTTTTAACATACAGTCTGTTGGTATTTGTAAGATGAGTATGCTTTCATAGGAGAAAGACTGAAGTGTATCATCATGTAAACTAACTTGGACTGACAAAATCTCCTAAACAAATCAGAGATCTAGATAAGTAGTAGACAAATAGAGCTATTTTTACATATTATTAACTGTTAGATGTTTGCTACGTACTTAGACTTTGCTTCTCCCATCTTTTTGGAGGAAAAAAAGCAAATATATATTTGCTGGTCCTAGGGCTTGAACTCGGGGCCTATATGCTGTCCCTGAACTCTTTTTGCTCAAGGCTAGTACTCTACCACTGGAGTCACAGCTCCACAGCTTTTTCTGTGATTAACTGGAGATAAGAGTTTCATGGACTTTCCTATCCAAGATGGCTTTGAATCCTGATCCTTAGATCTCAGCCCCTTGTGTAGCTAGGATTACAGGTGTGAGCTACCAGTGCCTAGCTATATATACTTTCAGAATATTATGAAATGACCTTATGCTATTTGGGCATTTGGTACTTACAATTGGAGTCCCAAAAGGGGGCAAGAGACTGAGCCTTTGGGGAGGTGTAGGCGGTGCTGGCTAACAAATGTATGTAGGATTTATGTAAGCTGACAGGAACCTTCCTGGGAAGAGAGAATACAAAAAAGTAAAAATGAAAAAGGGCTTGATTAGTCTTAGAGACAAAGAGGTAAAAGGCCTCATTTTGGCAAAGGTTTAAAGTGAACCAATGATTAAAAAAGAAAAAACAGCTATAGCTGTGCAGTGGGAAAGTAAATCATAAATCATTTAGAAAGCCAGCAGTAGAACTTTCTGTGCATGAGTTTAGCAGGTAGGGATAATTTTTCCCAGTTTTCATTCTTTGTGTTTAGCTTCTAAGATTTATTATTTTTATGGAGAATTTTTAAAATTTAATTTTATTGTCAGGGTGATGTACAGAGGGGTTACAGCTACATATGTAAGGTAGTGAGTACATTTCTTTTTTTCATATATTTTTTATTGTAATTAATAGAAAGGTAACATGATATTTGCCAGATAGATGGTGCATTAATTCCCATACATTGATACCTTTTCACATGTCTTGGTCCCTATTTCCCTCCCCCCACCCCCACCCCCACCCCTCATCTTGTTTTCCCCCGTTCCCTATCCAATTTCAAATAACCAAATACAAATATATCCAATATATCAGGTAACAGAGTGAGATACTGTAACAATATGAGATAACTAAGGGACAGCAAAAGAGATGAGTGATAACATAGTACATTAAGGACAACAATCATTCATTATATGGCTTATGTTTCTATATCCTAGAGATCCTTTCATTTAGCGTCCTACTATATGGCCTTTTGTATCAAGGTTTTGCTCTATTGCAAATCTCTGCTAGGAGAGCCCAAGGTTTCTACTGATTATGACAAATGAGGGAAACCATTGAGCCTGAGTTCCTTTGAGTCTGGCTTACTTCACTTAATATGATCTTTTCTAAGTCTTTCCATTTCCTAACAAATGGGGCGATGTCATTCTTTCTGACAGCAGCATAGAATTCCATTGTGTACAAATACCTCATCTTGTTGATCCACTCATCAACTGAGGGACATCTGAGTTGGTTCCATATCTTTGCTATGGTAAATAGTGCTGCAATGAACATTGTTGTGCTGGTGGATTTAGTGTGAGTACATTTCTTATTGAACATTGTTACCCCTCCCACATTTTTCTCCCATTTTCCCTCCCCCACCATGCCCCAAGCTGTAGGGTTCATTTCTGAAGTTCATTTCTAGAGTTCATTATCTTGCGAGTATTGCTGTTACATTGGTTCACCCTTTGTCCTTTGTCTCACCAAGATTTATTTTTAATGCTGAGCCATAGCTGACAAAAACATAGATTACATTTCCCAGCTTCCTTTGCAGTGAGATGTGATCATGTGACAATGTTCTTGCCAATGGGATATAAATGGAAGTAGCAGCTGTGACCTCTCTGAAGTTAAAGGATAGGAGTCATTCTTTGTTACATCTTTCCTTCTTATTAACAAACTAGGAAAGGTTATTAGAGCTCAATTAGGCATTTTAGACCTGAAGGTGAAAGTGTCAAGTAAAGTAGCAACAATAGATGTCTAACCCCTGATACTCAAGCCACCTAACTCCAGACTGCTTTCTTCTGATCTTTGACATGAGAGAGATTATGAATGATATGCAACTTTCTTAGCCACCATTCTTTTTTTTTTTTTTTTTTTTTTTGCCAGTCCTGGGCTTGAGCTCAGGGCCTGAGCCCTGTCCTTGGTTTTTCTCAAGGCTAGAGCTCTACCACTTGAGTCTCAGCACCACTTCTGGCTTTTTCTAAGTATGTGGTACCAAGGAATCGAACCCGGGTCTTCGTGCATGCTAGGCAAGCACTCTATCACTAGGCCAAACTCCCAGCCTTAGCCACCATTCTTGTACTGTACTTTGGAGTGTCCTGTCATGCACAGGCAACTCTAATTCAAAATAATAAATATGGTATTCAAGTACTGTTGTGGTTTGGAGAAGTATCTCCCAAAGGTCTATGAGTTGAAAGCTTGCGGTCCCCAGTCTGTGGCACTACTGGAAGATAGTGGAATATTTAGAAGATTTAGAAGATGGTATCTAGTAGATCTTCCAGTCAATGAAGGTGTGCCCCCAAAGGGGTTATCAGGACCCCAACTCTTTTCTCTACCTTTATAAAGCAACCTGGACATGAAGTAAGAAAGAAGAGGGGGGAGGCGAGGGGAGGGGAGGAGAAGCATATAGAGTGGCCCGATAGGGTAGTTGGATATAAAAACTACTTAAAAAATTATGTAATGACAAACAATACTAAGTGTCCTGAAAGAAAGGAACAGAATGTTCTGAGCACTTGCATTAAAGGGACTTCCCATAGTGAGATAGGATTAAGCTATGAAATGGGTGATGACCCCAAGATACCTATAAAGAAGGGAGCAGAAAGTATATTCACTCAAGTGAAATGCTTCTGCGAGGCAGGTGAGATTTACTCTCTTAAGCTTGGGGGAGTTCTCAGTTATTATTTTACTGAATAGGTTTTCAATACCTTTACTATTAAATTCTTTCCCCTCGTTGATCCCAATTATACATACATTTGATTTCTTAGCTGAGTCTGCTAATTCCTGGACTTCTCTAGCAGGTTCTGGATGGGTTTTTTTCCCATAATTTTGACTTTCTATTCTAGCTCCTCTGTTTTATCCTTGACTCCTGAAGGTCTATTTTTTTTCCCATGAAAATTATTCTGCTACCTATAGATTCCACTGTGGTTTGCATTGTGGAAATGGAACCTCTTATGGTTCAAAGGGTAAATGAAGGGCACAGATTTTGTGGTGAACAATATCATAATGTGTTCTTGAAATGAGGATAGAGCCAGCACTTCTAGAGTGCTGAGTTCTTGTGGCGACTGATAGAAAGGTCCTGAAGGGGTAGCAAGACACAAGCTCTATGGGACTTGACTGGTCAACACAAAGGTGTTTTGTTGGTTTTTTTGTTTTGTTTTGTTGTTATTGTTGTTGTTTTGTCAGTCATGGGACTTGAACTCTGGGCCTGGGCCCAGTCCCTGAGCTCTTCAGCTTAAGGTTCTACCCCTTGAGCCACAGCACCACTTCTGGTTTTCTGGTGGTTAACTGGAGATAAGTGTCTCATGGACTTTATTGCCTGGGCTGGATTTGAACTGCGATCCTCAGATCTCAGCCTTCTAAAACCACAAAGGTTGTTTGTTGTTGTTGTTTTGTTTTGTTTTGTTTGTATGTGTGGGGGTCATGAGACTTGAACTCTGGGTGCTGTCCCTGAGCACTTCAGCTCAAGGCTACCTCCTTACTCCTTGAGCTACAGCCCAACTTCCCCTTTTCTAGTAATTAATTAGAGATAAAAGTCTCTTGGTCTTTGGTGCCAGGAGATGGCTTTGAACCTCGATCCTCAGATCTCAGCCTCCTGAGTAGCTAGGATTACAGGCGTGAGCTACCGCACCTAGCTTGTCTTAAGATTTTTTTGAACTACATAAATTTAGATGCTTTGGGAGTCAACTGAATATGTGACAGGAGTAGGACCAGGAAAGTTTCCTTTCTTTTGACAAAAGATCTTGCTATGAAGCTCAGCCTGTCTTTAAATTCAGTGTTCTCTTAGTTTTCACTTCCCAAGTGCTGGAATGAGAAGTATCACCAAACATGGCTTTTCCACCTTTTAAGTTAGCAATAAATCCTGCTTCCATTCCTTGAAGACAATCAATTCAGTCAAAAAGTTAAAAGCTGTTAAGCATGGTAGTTCACATCTGTAATCACAAAATAAATATGGCTGGTAGGTGCCTGTAGAAGGATCGTGGTTTGAGATCTACCCTGGAAAGAGCTCAAGGTCCTAATCACAAAACACAAAAGGAAGGACTAGGCGTGTGATCCAGTGACTATTTGGCAAGTATGAGGCCCTGAGTTCAATCCCCAACACCACCAGCAAGGAAAAGAAAAAGAACAGTGTGGGGGAAGGGGGGAGGAAGAGAAAAAGAAAGGAAAGAGGAGGAAAGGGAAAAGAAAGCTTTCCCAATATCTAGAAACTAGAGGAAGCTGATTTGGAGGTTATATAGCACCTGTTCACCAACAACTCACTCTGTGTCAGCTCAGAGCTTCTTACCACCTGGAGCTGCTCAAGTGTGAGATCTGACCACATCAGCCTCTGACCACAACTTGCTGCTCTTCCCATTCTTACTTTCTCTTCATCTTGCCTTTCCTCTAGTCTATACTACACCTGCACAGAAAACTAGGATTCGACTTGACCTCTTTCTTTCCACACCTACACAGGACTCTTGGGCTTAGTTAACAACAAAATAAAACAAGACAAAAGATCACCCAGCCCTGTAGGGGAAAGTAACACAACATAATATGGCTTCTGATCTCAACTAGCCAGTCCTGAGTCACTTTGCAAATCTTTTCCATAGCTAGCTCCCTGACCAGCATTCCATACAATTTGTTTCATGCTTAACTTTGAATTATAATTTTTGATATTACAATAGTGCAACCATGATGTACAGTTAGCAGAAGCTGTACTTCCAGTTTTGACTGTTGATCTTTCTCTAGGCTAGCAAATTTAGTAGGATGCTCTCTTGTGATTCTGGGCAACAGAGCTAAGATGCCAGGCAGTCATAAGATGATAGGGTAAACTGTCAATACCTCCAGTGTACTGACTGCTTGTAAAGGTATATTACATAGGCTTTAATTTTTTTTAATCTATGAAAAGTAAAAATGTGATCACTAAAAAAACTTCACTGAAAAGAATGATATGTACATGTGGCTGGTGTTGCTAATTTTATTTGTAGGCATAATACTCTAAGTCAGGTTTACGAATTACATCTTTGTCATAGCCTTGGCCAAATATTGAACAAGAACAGAATTCAGCTGTGCAAGAGTAGGATTGCTTGTAGCAGGACTAGAGTTTGAACTCAGGGCCTCCTGCTTGCTAGGCAGTCTCTTTACAGGCCATACCACAAGCCCATTTTGTCTCTACTTTCCACATAGGGTCTCATATTATTTTGTTCAGGTCAGTCTGGACTGTCATCCTGCTATTTAGACCTCCCACATAACTGCAATAACATAGTACTATGCCCAGTTTATTGGTAGAGGTGGGTGGAAGCTTGCTAAGTTTTGCAAAAGCTGACCTCAAACCACAATCCTCTCCATCTCTCTCTCCTGAGTAACTGGGATTATGAGCCATTATGCTGGTTCGTATTCTTTATGGACATGTACTTGAAAGCCCATGATTCACCACAAGGATATCCCAAGCCAGAGCTTCGTAATAGGAGGAAGAAATTCTTCAGTGTATGACAAGTAAGACTATGTAATTGGTGTCAATTTGCCATTATCAAGAAATTTTGGTACTAAGCAAAAATCTCCTCTGCACTTCTGGAAGGAAGAAAGTACACCATATCCTGGTCCCACATAGTTCTGTCCGGTATTTGACCCAAGTATGATGTTGCTCCGAGTTCAATGCTGTTCAAGGTATGAAGTTGCTCAACGAATGATGTTGCTCAATGAACCATGCTCTGTATCTGAAATTGAGGGCAACCCAGGTGGAAGTTGAAAATTTACAGTTCTCCTTTCCATTGGTCTGAGCTGGTGTTTAGTGTATCAGTCACAAAAGCAAAACCCCCAAATTTTGGAGTGTACATGTCTTCCTATTTTACTTGCAATAAACATGGCAGTGATATCAACCAGCTGCAGCCACTGTCTGGGCACAGTTATGATGATGATGATGATGATGATGATGATGATGGTGCAGTTTTGTGGTTTATTTAAGCACAGATAAAAGGTGTGTGTGAGCCATCTATTCGTTTTCTTCCCTGCACAGGCCGGATTGGTGACTCTGGGCCTTGGATCCCCTGGGGACCCTGTTGTCAATTCCCTGGGTTTCCGCCAGGTTCGCTTCGTCTTGATATCTTGGCCTGGTTGGTGGCGGATGAACTTCTTGGTCCTCTTTTGAAGGATCTTGGGCTTCACCCGAGGTCTGAGGGCAGCCATGGTGCAGGGCAGGAGATGGCAGCCACCTCCGTAGGTGGCCCCGAGGAAGGGGCTCAGTTTTTTTTTTTTTGTTTTTTTTTTTTTGCCAGTCCTGGGCTTGAGCTCAGGGCCTGACCACTGTCCTTGGACTTTCTCAAGGCTAGAGCTCTACCACTTGAGCCTCAGCACCACTTCCGGCTTTTTTTTCTATGTATGTGGTACCGAGGAATCGAACCCAGGTCTTCATGCATGCTAGGCAAGCACTTTAACCACTAGGCCAAACTCCCGGCCCCTCAGTTTTTTATTTATTTTATTTATTTATGTACTTTTGACGGTGGTGGGGCTTGAACGCTGGGCATGGGTGCTGTCCCTGAGCTCTTCAGGTCAAGGCTATTGCCCTTCCCCTTGAGCCACAGCGCCACTTCCCATTTTCTAGAGGTTAATTGGAGATAAGAGTCTCAGGTTCTTTAATGCCCGGGCTGGCTTTGAACCTTGATCCTCAGATCTCAGCCTCCTAAGTAGCTAGCACAGTTATTTTGCATGAACTGATGAATAAAGGAACAGCAACCTGAATTTCATTTGAGTGTATAATGACTAGACAATTTAGCACTGGTGAGCCCAGTGACTTCCCTACCCAGTGGTTATTTTGTTCTTCAAGTTATCTCAGATACCCATAACATCTTTTATGTATTTGCCCAAAGATCTGAATCATCTCCGTCTTATCCCTGCTATCACTGTAAGAATTACATTAGAGAAAGGCTCGTGTAGATATTCTTCTTCAGGGGTTTGACCAAATATCAACCAAATTTTTCTTCCTTCAGGCTCAGACTCAGGTTCAAGATGTGGTACACACACACACACACACACACACACACACACACACACACACACACGTATATTTTACATTTGCCAGAGGGGTTAGGAGCTTCTCAGCAATAATTTTTCCAGTAGCTGTAGTTTTTACTTTCTTTCTCAGAGGCACTCTATTCTGTACCTATTCACTCACTTTGTTACCAATGTCTCCAAGAGCAATTATTGGCCTCTGCCTGGGTTTGGAGGCTGCAGTCGTGGCCACAAGACACAAGATTTGCACCTGACCTTGACTCGACCTTATGTTTAGCATTAGTTTTCATATCCCTGGTGACATGGAATGCTATGGCTTGCACTTCACCAAGCAGCAGCTCAGTGGTCAGGGACATTCTTGACTGAACCACACATCAGTCTTTTACATCTATTTTTAAAAACTTAAATCATATTTTCAATGTATCAACATCTGACCTGTTAGGCCTGGGATGTAGCTTAGTGGTAGAGTGCTTGCCTACCATGCATGAAGCCCTGAATTTGATTCCTCAGTACTACAAAAACAGAAAAAGCCAGAAGTAGAGCTGTGACTCAAGTGGTAGAATGCTAGCCTTTAACAAAAGAAGCCCAGAAACAGTGCCCAGGCCCTGAGTTCAAGCCCCAAGACTGGCAAAACAAACAAACAAACCTCCTCTTGGTTTAACATGTCTTATTTTCCTGCCCTCAAATAGATTTGCAGTCATCTTTATCTGCTTAGCACCACTAGAAAAGTTTTCATTCATGTTTCTCAAAATGTAGTAAGCAAAGAGTTGCTAGAATTTCTCAATTTGTTCTGTTATTTAAAAACCATTAAGGCCAGCCACAATGGCACACACCTATAAGCTCAGCTACTCTGGAGGTATGGATAGGAGACTCTCAGTACAAGGCCAGGGCACACCTCAAATTGTAGAGTACTTGTCTAACAAGTACAAGACACTGAGTTCAGACTATGGTACTGTCAAATTAAGAAAAAAAAACACATCAAATTTCTAAGTAGTGAGTTCTCGTTGAGCAACTAATGAGAAAAAGAAGATATGAGTTTCTTTTTTTATTTTATTGTCAGGGTAATGTATGGAAGGGTTACAGTTTAAGATATGACTTTCTATAGATAGGGAGATAGGTGGATAGACATCTACAGAGAAATATTGATGTATAAATAAATAATAATGTAATTAAATATTGTAACTAAATATAAAGATATATGTAAGTATATAGGACTTTTCTACCCTGGCTAACTTCAAACCATGATCCTCAGATCTCAGATTTCTTATTAGCTAGGATTACAAGTGTGAGTTACCTGTACCTGGTGGGAAGATTTGGGGGCAGAAAGGCAGAACTCAGGACCTTGCTCTTGCTAGGTAGGTTCTCTATGGCTGAACTATGCCTCCAACCCTTGACTTACTTTAGAAACTGGAATGAAAAATGGCACACTCAAATAACATTATTACATCCTCAAAAATAAAGGGAAACTACAGAGGAGGACAAACTGAAAGAGACCTTAAAGATCCTTGAGTAACAAATAGACACAATAAGAAGATAGCCATAGGTGAGAGAAATCCAAGTACCTTTAGCAAAAGGAATTGCTTGCTAAATGGATGTAAAAAATTATGTGGATTTCTCAATCTCAAGGATCAAGAGAAGGTAAGAAAACATTTTGAGAAAACAAGTGCAAATGCAAGTCAAGCACCATGATTGCAATGAAGGAAGGACATGGCACGACTATTACTGAACGAAAAGTTTCCAAGTCACAAAATGTGCTGAGTCTGAAGAATGGGCTTTGCATCAAGAATTTAATGGCAAAGAGAATTTAAGGAAAATTAAAAGTATTCAAAATCAACTTGATGAGGGTACAAGGGGAAGAGTCCAGTGGAATTCTTCCAAGTAGGCTTCATTATTTTCAAAGCATAGACATTTCAAAAGGAGGGAAAGGCATGCAGAGACATGACAAGAGATAGCATATGTGATGGCATCAGGCACAAACCAAACAAAGGCATTGTTACTTGTGTGTGTGGGGGGGTGCATGCCCACGCATGCCTACCTGGAGCTTGAACTCTGCACCTAGATGCTGTTTCTTAATGTTTTCACTTAAGGCTGATGCTCTACCACTTGAGCCACAGATCCACTTCTGGCTTTTTGCTTGTTAATTGGAGACTAGAGTCTTACTCACTAGCTGACCCAATGCTAACTTCTCATAGAAATATCACGGCTAATCTTCACAATAATACTCTAAAGAGGGACTATTTCCTACCATTAGTAGATGAGGAGATTGAGGGTTTGTGACTTTAACTACCTTGCCCTACATTGCACATCCAAGACCAGAATTTCAAATCAGTTCTGACTGTAGAGTTGGAGCAAATTAATAATATTAATAATAACTACTATTTTGTAACTATCATTTATATATCAAGCACTTGATATACATTTATCTTTGCTCTTCATTGCAACTCTGTGGGTAACAATACATATATTTATAGCATATTATCTTATTAATTATTAATAACATTGATGGAGAGTTACAACCAAAAGTATGAAAAGCTATTATTGAATTCCCTCAAAAGCAAACTACCTTAGCATCTATGTTTTGTGTCCAGTGAGACTGCTTGGTAGAGGAAAGTTCACTGAGTGTGGATATCAAAGCAGGATAGGCCTGGCTCTGACAGATTTTTTTAATCAGGTTTCAACACAGTTGGGAAAATAAATAATCAGAGGAATACAACCAATTCTCCAACTGTTTTATAACCTTTAGTGTGCTGTAGTTGTAGAAGTTTGTGTTAAACCTCAAATTGCCACAGTGTATTGAAACAATTTTTTAAAAAAACATAGGAGATAGTGTCAGATAATACAGAGAAAGAATTGAAAATTGTTCTTTGTAAATAATATATCTAAAAAATAAGATGGCTGTTATAGAAAATGCAGGATTAGCCAGATGCTGGTGGCTCATTCCTGAAATCCTAGTCATTCAGGAGGCTGAGATCTGAGGATCACAGTTCAAAGCTGGCCTGGGCAGTAAAGTCCATAAGACTCCTATCTCCAGTTAACTACCAGAAAACAAAAAGTAGTGCTGAGGCTCTAAATGGTAAAGTACTATCCTTGAGCAAAAGCACTCCAGGACAGTGCTCAAGCCCCATGACTGGCAAAAATTTTTTGCATGTTTCTAGAATTAGAGAATACAATAAGGGAAACTGGTTATTTTGGAGAAACAAACCCTGAAACCTTCTCTTCCTTCTCTTCCTCTTCTTTCTCCTCTACTTTACCTGGTCTTCCTTCTTTTCGAGACAGGGTATTCTTATGTATCCTAAACTGGCCATCCTCTGTCTCTCAAGTACTGGAATTACAGGGTATACCACAATGTCCAGTTTAACATATGTCTATGTTATGCAACTTATCATCATTACTTAAGGATGGTTTGCAGTCCTAGTTTGAAAATTACCCATATTGATTGCTCTCCGTTTTCATTGTTTCCTTTGGATCACTTTATTATTTATTTGAAGGCTTACCAGTAGGTGGCCAAAGAGAAGATAAAATTAATTTCCCCTTAGAAAGTTTTATAAAATATTTGATGAGAGAATAGCACACCACTGGTTAAAATGAGTTTTCTAGGCCAAGTGACTCAAACACTCATGATTAAAAGAACACTTGAATGCAGGATATAGATTCTGTTGGTTCATTGACATAACTTGCTTGCTAGGCATATGCCTTGGGTTTGTAGTTTGCCTCATCCTTGAAGGCTTGTAATGTAAATATTAGAGCAGTGTTGGAGTAGCAGCAGTAATAACATTGATAATGTAGGTGATGTCTTCTAGGTGTGATAAAGATGGCCATTAGTGGATAGCCTGTATGTGCCTGGTATGTCTATTTAACTTTGAGGAATAAACTTCATAGTCAAATAATCCTCATCTCTAGTTCTGAGAAATAATTCCAGGCCAGCTTGAATTGTGCTGGTTGACCACAGGCCAAGCCTGTGATTTCATGCATCTGGATAACATACTATGACATTTCCATGGACCATGCTGCTGATGGGCTTGCAGGTTTACCTTGCCTAATGCTACATCCACAGGATCAAGAGAGCCTAGTGGCTATCAGACCATGCCCACCCCTAACTCATTCCCTTTTGCTCTGTAGATCTTCATGGTTTACCTCTGGACACAGTCCTAGCCATTCTTCGTCACTTCTTTTGCCCTCCTGACTGAGGCATACAGCCCAGTATTTTGCAAGTTTAGTTTCGCTCCACCACTTCATCTCATTAGCTGAGAAATAAGTCCTCTCTATCACCTGGGATCCAGTCCCTTAATTAGGGCCACTGGGTGCCTGTGAGACTTGCTCATTCACTGCCTGTCTCCTTTGGTTTCCAGGATGACACGGGACTGACAATGATGATTGTGTTGGCCTATGAACCACACATCTTCTCCATGCCAGACCCCACCCTAAATTCTGATTAGTTACTCTGCCCTGGATTTCAAAGCCAAAGAGAATTTCTGAAAGCGTGCAGGTACAAGCCGAAGCTCTGGACACTTGCTGACATTACTTGATTCTAGTCCAGTGTTAGGACATGTTCTCCAGACTTCAGGTTTGGGCTGCAATCTCATTCTCTCTCAATGGACTCCCTGCCCTCTTATCTCCAACCCATCTTCTAGTGCCAAGTTTTCTGAAACTGTGATGAAGATTGCTGGGTCTTGTAAACCTTGAGCCTGCTCTGAGGGCTAACCAGCAAGGGACCAGCCTGAAGTAGATTTGCCACGAAGCTCGTTCAGGACATTTGAACTTCCAGGCTCCTCCATCAAGAGTGCCTGTAAGTGTTGAGACGTATCAGATGCTTAGGTGAAGGAAGCCAGGTTATGAGTAAGAAGAGTTTCTGCTCATAAATTCCCTCCAATGATTTAAAAAAGAAAGGAATATATATATATATATCCAAGGCTTTAGTATTTTTGTCTGTCTTTATGCATTTAAAGGAATATTCTATACCTGAATTTGTACTACACCTGTAATTTATACTCATTCCTAAAGAAAGACACTCCCAGATTTCATAGGCCTCAAGCCACACAACACCTAGAGCTGTCTTAGGGACAAACTGCCGTACTCAGAGACACTGCTGAACTTTTCTGGGGTAGTAGATCTCAGCCAGGGCTCTTTTTCTTGCCAAGGGATAGATATTTAGCAATGTTTGGAAATACTTTGGGTTGTCTATGTGTGAGGGGGCAGTTATTGTTTGGCATTTAAAAGGGGTCAGTCATGAATGTTGTGAAACATTTTACAACACAGAGAGAACACCCAACCACTGCTTTAAATGAAGGAACTCATTTAAACTTTGGAATAAAATATTGTTTTTTTTTCCATTTGGTAAACTGAGGTACAAAATCTTAAGAAATCCAAGGGATTCAAACCCAGACATCTGAGGTCTAAAGCCTGTACTGTTGTATAACCAGGACCTTTGACCGACTTACTTTGTTGAGCTGGAGATCACTATAGGAAAAGAAAGGAATTTAACAGGATCTCTGTCTCCCACCCATAGTGCACTATAGATTCCAACTGACACTGCTCTGCCGGTGCCCAATACTTGAAAAAGAGGAAAGGTCCCGACATAGGTACAGCTGAGATGAGGAAAATGTGTAAAACTACTCTTTTCTGTGTACCAAAGGATAGGCTACAAGTTAGGAATGTGGGTATTTCTTCCAGTTTCTCAGAAATACCTGTCTAGTTCAATTTGCGAGGTGCAATTTCTTGAAAGGAAAGTTTTATCCACAAATGGCTGGCCTATAGTTAGGTAAGAGTGCTAAAAACAGTGCTTTTATCCATTTGAGTGCAAATAATAATAGCAATTGTTACCATCACTGGCTCCAGAGCAATAATAGGCTATGGGTCAATGTGCCTTTTACAGATGGATGTCTCTAATTGAAAGTCATGCCAAGCAAGCTGTCAGAAATTCTGAGTACCAGACGGAGCGAAGTACCACAAAACAGAAGAATGAAGACAAGTACTCCAGCAAAAATGGTAGAAGCCAGTAATCTAAGATGACTCTCACAGTATTCACTGTTATAAAATGCTCAAGCAAGTTGTGCACCAGTGGTTTATGGTTGTAACCCTAGCTATTCAGGGGGCTGAGCTCTGAGGATCTGGTTCAAAGCCAATTTTGGGCAGGAACATCTGTGAGACTCTTATCTGCAATTAACCATCAAAAGGCTGGCCATGGAACTGTGGCTCAAATGATAGAGCATCAGCCTTGAGAGAAAAAGCTAAGGAATAGCACCCAGGCTCTGAGTTGAAGGCCTAGCACTGACATGCACACACACACACACACACACACACACACACACACACAAATGCTCAGTTAGAAAAAATGCCAATACACTAGGACATCTTGGTTCAATCCCACCTTGTGGAAGCTTTCATTTCAGCGATCTACCTGTTCTCTAACTTCTTTTCTTTTTTGCCAGTCTTGGGGCTTGAACTTGTAGGGCCTGGGCATTGTCTTTGGGATTTCTCAAGGCTAGCACTCTACCACTTGAGCCACAGCACCACTTCCAGCCTTTTCTGTGTATATGTTACTGAGGAATCGAACCCAGGGCTTCATGCATGTTAGGCAAGCATTCTACCACTAGGCCATGCTCCCAGCCACTCTCAAACCTTTTTTTGCTTTTTGGTCATGGGTCTTGAACTCTGGGCCTAGGCACTGTCCCTGAGCTCTTCAGCTCAAAGCTACCACCCTATCCCTGGTCTTGGGTATTGTCCCTGAGCTCTTCAACTCAAGGCTACCACCCTATCCCTTGAGCCACAGCGCCACTTCTGGTTTTCTAGTGGTTAATTGGAGATAACAGTCTCTCGGTCTTTAGTGCCTGGGCTGGTTTTGAACTGTGATCCTCAGATCTCAGCCTCCTGAGTAGCTAGGATTACAGGAGTGAGCCACTTTCAGCTCCTCTCAAACTTTTTTTTTTTTTTTTGCCAGTCCTGAGCTTCAGCTCAGGGCCTGAGCACTGTCCTTGGAATTTCTCAAGACTAGAGCTCTACCACTTGAGCCTCAGCAAGACTTCCAGCTTTTATTTATGTATGCTACTGAGGAATCGAACCCAGGTCTTCATGCATGCTAGGCAAGCACTCTAACACTAGGCCAAACTCCTAGCCTCTCAAACTTCTTTTTTTAAGAGGATAGCTTTACTAGCAGCAATAGGTTCATCTATTGAAATGCAGTTGCCTGGGAGGAATTGGTGCATCTGCATATCTGATCCTCTTCTCGAGACCACACACACAAAAAAAAGCCTGACCAGGAATAAAATAAAGGATGAGGATGGACTGTTGAGAGATGAGAACACAGCTAAGAAGCTGAACAGGAGAGATGAGGTGGGGGTGTGATCCTGCACCCAATCACATTCAATACTGGGTAACAAAGATACATCTGCCTGGCCACTGCTCAAGACATCTCTGAAAGGTCAGTTGACTTTTGGAGCAGCATCCATGGAGGGTTTTGTGGCATCGTGCTTTAGCTTCCCCATCTTCCAATTCCTGCTTCTCTCAATCACACACAAAATTTTATTCTTTTTGTTTTGTTTTTGTTTTTTTGCCAGTTCTGGCCTTGAGCTCAGGGCCTGATCTCTGTCCTTGGACTTTCTCAAGGCTAGAGCTCTACCACTTCTGGCTTTTTTCTATATTTGTGGTACTGAGGAATTGAACCCAGGTCTTTGTGCATGCTAGGCAAGCACTCTACTATTAGGCCAAACTCCCGGCCCCCAAATTTTATTGAAAACACTCCTCTAGTACATTCATATCCAATCCTCTATCCTGTATTCAAGAGTCCTAATCTCCAAGAGCCCCACTAGACTGCACATTTATCGAGGACTGGCTATCATATTCTTTGTTATCTGCCTTCTTCCAACCTGTTCTATCACTCTGGTACCCAGTACTATGATGGGCACAAAAGGACCTTGACAAATTTGCAGTGAAAGGAAGACAGAAAATAACTTGAACAAAGATTAGTTGAAGACTTTCTATTTCCCTAATTCAAGGGTATATTTTATTCCCTTTACATACAAATTCAACATTGATTATCTTTTCTCTAATATGGAAAAGATATTGAAAATACAAAATGCATACAGTCTAGGAAATTACTTGTGTAAAATGTTTTCTAGAAAAATAATACTTTTTAAGGCCCAGAGAAGGTACATTTAATTTTAGAACCAGAAAGTGTGATCCAGTCTCATCTTTCTGCTTCCAGTGGGTAGCTCTCCACAAAGCTGGGAGAGGCACCATCTAATCTGTTTTGTCTCAGGGACCCTGGCAACATTTCCACCGTTGATGAAGTATATCAACAACTATTTCAGTACCTCTGCAGGCATTCTCAAAAGATCTGTTTAACCGAAGTCTTCCCTTGTTTAGCTCAATGATAATTTTAGCTAAGTGATTATTAGTGGCAATGCTTATAGCCTAATTGGGGCTGCATTTCTACACTAATGGGTCCCAGTCAACATTACCAACAAGAGGTTGTGACCAAACTCTCCCAGTGCATCAGCAGTCTACCCCCCTTCCAAGTCTTCTGTTCTGCTTGATTAGCCTTGCCATCCCTGGGGTTGTAGCTGCCCTTCTTAGCCACTCCTCACCCAGGGGAGGGTGCCAGAGAATGCTTGTTCAGACTGGCTTAAGGATTACATAAATCCGGGAAGTTAAGAGTCTTACTTGGACTGGCTAAAATTTATTTTTGTTGCCTCTGGATTTAGCACAATGTCTGGCTCAAAAATGTTTCAATAAATAAGTGAATAGATAGAGGATGATTAGAACCCTCTACCCCAACTCATACACACACCAGGATCATGAAACTCCAAAAGCAAGTCTGTCTGTCATACAAGTGAGACTTTTTCTCATTCTTTGTTACAGAAAGCTCAGCTGGAGATTCTTAATTATTCCCTCAGAGCACTGTGGCTTTTCAAATTCATCTTTCCTCTACTATTTCCTTCTAAAAATGCAAATATCATATGCTTCATGGGGCAGAGAAAGATCTCTTTATCCTCAATCATTTTATTATATTTGAACCCCGGATCTACATTACTCCCTGGCCCCACAGCAATCTCTAGACAGGTCCTATCACTGGATTTAGTTCCCATCAGAATCTCCTCTGAGAAAGGTCTGATATCTGTATCCCCAGTCCAGGCACTTTTTACCCTGAGGCTGAGACCCTAAGGTCTCTCAGCATACTCTTTTCTGCCCACAGTTTAATTATCAACCATCCCTCTTCATTCCAGCCAGAGGTCAACTCATTTTGTATTCAGTTATGTTAACACCCCATGAATCAGACCCCTGCTTTGCATATCCAAGAGACTTTCATTTTTAACCTATAAAGTGGCTTTGCACAATTCTGCTCTGATTTACTGATTTTTACATAGTATGCCTCACTGTCCAGTATGTGTAGCTTTCCCTCCGTGATGCCTAACAGTATGTGTAGTAGGCTTCATGTTGCATGCTCAGTATTGAAGATAGTTCTAGTTTCGGGCACAGCCTAGCCAACAAGATTGATGCAAGTAGTAGTCCGTATCTGAGCTACCCTCAGCCTATGTCCTTTCCTTACTTCCTAGTTACTGGCTGCTATGGTGTGAATGTGGCTTGCCTACTGAGGGTTCATATACTGAAAGCTTGATGCCCAGTATAGCAGTAAGAGTAGTAGTCCGTATCTGAGCTACCCTCAGCCTATGTCCTTTCCTTACTTCCTAGTTACTGGCTGCTATGGTGTGAATGTGGCTTGCCTACTGAGGGTTCATATACTGAAAGCTTGATGCCCAGTATAGCAGTAAGAGTATGTAATAGGTCTTTAGTGGGAGGACTTTAGGTCACTGAGGGCACGTTCTCCAAAGGGATTCATATTCTTGTGGGACTTCTTGGGTTAGTTTTTTGAAAGAATGGAAGACACAGGCAATAAGCACAATTTCTATGATATATGTAGTATGGTAGAAAGTGGGTAAGATTTAGAGGAAAAAGTAAATATGGGAAACGGATTCAATGTGCACATGTGAAAGAGGAGGGTTTTTTTTTAATATAGTAATGTAAAATATTACAGTCATGGACCACTACCATATTTGTACTGTGGAGTTCCAGATTGACTTGACGTCAGCATCTTGGTTGTAACTGTCATCTGTGTACTATTCCATACCCATAGACTAAATAAAGTGGTTTACAGCTAGAGCTGGTGGTTTATGCCTTTACTCCTAGCTACTGAGGAGGCTGAGATCTGAGGGTCACAGTTGAAAGGAAGCCTGTGCAGGAAAGTCCAAGAGACTCTCATCTCTAATTAATCACCAGGAAACTGGAAGTGGCACTGTGGCTTAAAGTGGTAGAGCAGTAGTCTTGAGCAAAAAAACTCAGAAACAGTGTCCAGGCCCCAGGTTGAAGCCCCACAACCAAAACTAAAACGAAAAATAAAAAATAAATTTGTTTATATAACTGAGTATTTTGTGTTGTACACACTCTGTTTCTCAGCATATCACATGTTAATAATTTTGAGGAATACCTGCTTATATTCCAGTTAGCTGTGTCACCACTTCGACCATCTTAGCAGAGAAATCTTGCTGTCCTACTTCAGGGTACAGAGATCCTCCTGCTCTGCTGCTCCCCAAGGTATCTATGTACCCCATAAATTTCTAATCAGTTGCAGTCTGTGTAATCTTGGATTTGTATGTTCCTTTCTTCACTATTTCAGCACAATTCTTTTTCAGCTTTGTCTCATCCATCGAGTTTCTTTAAAACAACAGTGTCTTTCACCCTTGTTGTAGCGTTAATTGTGAAGTGCTTTCATTGTCTAAGCTCATTTAGTTCATCAAACAATCCTTTGAGGAGGTAAGGAAAAATTAATCTCTCAGGATCCCTTAATTTGTTTTGTAGGGATATTGTAACAAAGTATTACAAGCTGCTTGGCTTAAACAACAGAAATACATTTCTCACTATTTTGGAGGCTAGGAGCCTGAGATCAAAATGTGAGACTGGTTGGTTCCTTCTAAGGACCATGAGATAAGAATTTGTTTCAGGCCTTTCTCTCTTGCTTGTGAACTGCCACCTTCTATATGTGTCTTCACATGGTCTTCCCTCTATATATGTCTGACTCCAATAATTTCTTCTTATAAGAACATCAATCCTAATAAGGCCTAATACTGGCCTCAGGTCCTTCTATATGATTTCATTTTAACTTGATCATCTTTGTTAAGACCTCATCTCCAAATAAGGTTTCATTTTGAGGTCCTGGGGTGTTTGACTTGAGAATTTAAATGTGGGTTGTCAGGGGACACCATTAAAGCCATTTGTGCTGGCTGACTGAGATCAGAGACTTGACATGACTACAGCACACATGAATGATTCTCACCACAGAAACATGCTCACTTTGAGATCTATCCAGGAATGAAGGGTCTTTCCCACCATGGCCCTAACTCACTGGGCAAGACAAATACTTCGATATTTATAAAGGACCGTAAATTGAATTAGATGTTGATTCTAGAATCAGCCATCTCTTGAATTATGAGTAATCCAGAAAAGCCCTATAGACTTTTTTTGGGGGGGTAGGGATAATGTATAGAGAGGTTACAGTTACATTTGTCAGGTAGTAGATGCATTACTTCTTGCGTATTGATACCCTTTCTCATGGTTTCCCCCCACCAGTTTCCTTCCTCCACCCCCTCCCTAGACTTTTTTAAAAAGACACAACCAAGGGGCCGGGAGTTTGGCCTAGTGGTTAAAGTGCTTGCCTAGCATGCACGAAGACCCGGGTTCGATTCCTCGGTACCACATACATAGAAAAAAGCCGGAAGTGGTGCTGAGGCTCAAGTGGTAGAGCTCTAGCCTTGAGAAAGTCCAAGGACAGTGCTCAGGCCCTGACCTCAAGCCCAGGACTGGCAAAAAAAACAAAACAAAACAAAAAAAAGACACAACCAAGCCAAGAAACTGAATAGAAAGGAAGGGGGAAGAAAGGAAGAATATAAACCTAAGGAGAAGGAAAGAGGGTTGAGAAAAGTAGAAAAAAAAAGAGGTCAGGGAATTGTGAACTACCTCAGGTCATCTCAAAAATTACACTTCTCTGGAGACTTCAGTAATGCATGCAAATGTGTTTTGAGAAGTTTAAAGGTGTTACACAATTATTAAGTGCTATTTTCTAAGGTAGAAATACAAGGCATTGTACCCTTTCTAAAGCAGTGCTGAATCTTTTCTGGCAGACTGCTTCCTAGTTTTTCAGCTTTTTTATGTTTTATTTTTTTGATGGTGGTGGAATACCTATCCTGGGATTTGAACTCAGGGTCTACTGTCCATGAGCTTTTGTGCTCAAGCCTAGCACTCTACCACTTCATCCACAGCTCCACTTTTGGCTTTTTGGTAGTTAATTGTAGATTAGAGTTTCATGGACTTGCCTGCCTTGGCTGGCTTTGAATTGTAACCCTCAGCCTCCTGAATAGCTAGGATTATAGGCATGAGACACTAGTGCATGACTCTTTCAGCTAACTTTTAAGCCACAAACAAAATGTGATTTTCTATGAGTTATTACAATCCTCTTCAATGCTTTGATATCTCTGTTTCTCTCTCTCTCTCTTTTTTTTTTTTGCCAGTCCTGGGCTTGAGCTCAGGGCCTGAGCACTGTCCTTGGACTTTCTCAAGGCTACAGCTCTACCACTTGAGCCTCAGCACCACTTCCGGCTTTTTTCTATGTATGTGGTACCGAGGAATTGAACCCGGGTCTTCATGCATGCTAGGCAAGCACTTTAACCACTAGGCCAAACTCCCGGCCCTCTCTTTTTTTTTTTACTTAAGCATGAAGAAATTTCCAAGACAAATGAACTTGGATCCTAGTCTGAGTGGGAGTGTCAGGCTGTGCTTAAATGTTTAGCTTTTATCTGAGGTCTTGCCTTAACTCATTCTCTTTTATTTTCTTTCTTTCTTTCTCTCCCTCCCCCTCCCCCTCTTTCTTTCTTTCTTTTTTTTTTTGCCAGTCGTGGGCTTGAGCTCAGGGCCTGAGCACTGTCCTTGGACTTTTCTCAAGGTTAGAACTCTACCACTTGAGCCTCAGCACCATTTCTGGCTTTTTTCTATGCATGTGGTACCGAGGAATCGAACCCAGGTCTTCATGCATGCTAGGTAAGCACTCAACCACTAGGCCAAACTCCAGGCCCCCCCGCTCTTTCTTTCTTTATTTGTTGTTGGTGATGTGGTAGTGGTGGTCCTGAAATTTGAACTTATACTTGTTAGGCAAACACTTTATTGCTTGAGCTGTGCCTTCAGTGCTTCATACTTTAGTTTATTTTTCAGATGTAGTTTTTCTGAGGCCAGTCTCAGACCACACATTTCCTACCTCTGCCTCCTTCATAACTGAAGTCATAGATTTTCCCCAGGCCAAGTCCTGGTGTAATATTTTCAGTGGAAATCAAGAAGGTTCCAATAAATACCTCCATCTTGTGTCTTTTGGCCTCCAATTCCTACGATAATAATTCGGTATGGCCTAGGGTTTTCCAACCAGCACTTCTTAAATCCTACCCAAGGCCTACTTGATATTAAAACTTACCAAAGGCAGTTGCCTGTGGCTCACTCAGGAGGCTGAGTTCTGAAGATTACAGTTTGAAACAGGACCAGGCAGGAAAGTTCACAAGACTCTTATCATCAATTAACCACCAAAAAACCAAAAGTGGAGCAGTGGCTCAAGTGACCCAACACTGAGGAAAAAAAAAAATGCTCAAGGACAGTGCAGTGCACAGCCCCTGAGTTCAAGCCCCTGAACTGGCATAAAAGAAAACCCTGACCCAAGAGAGCAAGTCTTCCCTTTTATCCTTTGGGATGAACTATTTGCAAACCCAAATATGCCCTATGTGTTAGTCACCTTTTTATCACTGTGGCAAAATATCAACTTCAAAGTGGAAAGATTTATTTTGGCTCATAGCTTTAGAAGTTTCAGTTCATGGTCATTTGTTTCCATAGGCCAATAATAAGGCAGAGTACTGTGGCAGAGGGGTTGGGTACAGTGGTGCTGCTTGCTTCATAGGAGAAGGAGAGACAGAGACAGACAGACAGACAAAGACAGAGACAGAGATATTCAGAATGGGCCAGGGACAAGATATAACTCCCAAGGGCATACGCTGAAGATCCACTCCTTTTTTAACCATTTTTATTGTAATTATATTTGCCAATAGAAGATGCATTACTTCACAAACATTGATACCCCTTTTCATGTTTTTGTCCCCATTTCCCTCCCCACTCCCTCCCCTCATCTTGTTTTTTCCCCTTCCCTATCCTATTTCAAATAAACATATATATAATATACCAGATAACAAGGTAAGATACTGTAACAACATGAGATAACCAAGGGACAACAAAAGAGATGAGAAAAATAACATAGTACATTAAGAACAACAATCACACATTACATGGCTCTTGTTTCCATATTCTGGTGGTCCTTTCACTTAGCCTCATCCTAGGAGGAATTTCAATACCAAACTTTAGACTCTATTACAGAGCTATAGTAACCAGGACAACTTGGTACTGGCACAAGAACAAGCCTGAGGACCAAAGGAATAGAACTGAAGACCCAGAAATCAACCCACAGACATATGGCCACTTAATCTTTGATAAGGGAGCCAAAAAAATAGAATGGAAAAAAGTCAGCCCATTCAACAAATGGTGCTGGCAGAACTGGTTAAGCACCTGCAGAAAACAAAAGTTGGATCCTTCTATGTCACCCTGCACCAGGATTAACTCCAAATGCCTCAAAGGCCTCAAATAACTCAAAGGCCTCGAGGTAAAAGCAGATACACTGAAAACTTTCAAGAAGGAATAGGAGATATACTAGATCTCCTTGGCACAGATCAAAACTTTCTTAATGAAGATCCAGTGCTTTTAACTAGCTCCCACCCACTAAATTTTTATCAGTTCCCTCATAGCAGATGAAAACACTAAGTCATCAATGGGTTCTTCCTTTGAGAATTCAGATGCCTCATGATCCAATCCCTCCCCCAAAGTCTCACTTCTGAACATCGCTATATTGGGAACTGGGACTCCAACACACGAGCCTTTGAAGGGCTTTCTAGTTCCAGACTATAACATGTTTATGTACATCTAAGGTTTACTAGTAAACTTTGCAAGTGAATTGTTACAGGTCAATCCAACTTGGAATTCATAACCAAAAACCAGTGAACTACTAAATTTTGAGCATTCTGATTTAGTGGTTCACCAAGAAGTTTGGCTTCTGGGGAAAACATTGCTTGGCTCAAAGCACTGAGGGATCCTTTCGTTCCTTGCTTGTTTCTACACTGAGACAAGTGCTTATCTTCAGGATACCATCATCCCTGTTGTGTGAGTCAAGGTCTCTACTTGCTGCAATTCTGGCATTAAAATGATCATTTATTGTTAATTTAATTCCATGTCTGGAAAAGTGACTAAGATGCATATTTACTTCAGTTGTATATTTGGTATTTAAGTATTTAGTAATTTTGCCTAAAGGCAATTATGTATTGCAATTTGACTATGAACCTGTTTGCTAAAGCACATGTTCACCTGATCTCCCAAATGTACTTTACAGTGGCATTTTTGAGTTATTTTTCTACCTGTATCTGAGAAAGAATGGAGGAGGGTGACTGTAGGTTATTTTTCCAACTTTAAGTGATCTAGAGTAAGAAAAAAAGATGGTGGATAACTACTTTTAGATTATTATCTGAAATCAGAATGTGCAACTGAATGTACTGCACATTCTTGCAAAGAGCGTGCAAACAGCATGTGCACATTCTTTTCTTTTGGTAGATTCCTGGGAAATAAATACCCATACTTATTTTTTCCACTCCTACTCAGCTACAGGCTCTCTGTGGTTGTTGCTGGAAGTAATGGAGTAATGCCAGATTAAGCAGCAGAGCAGTGATCAGGAATGGGAGCAAGGCAGGGGCCCTAGGGAGCAAAGATTTTGAGGGCAACTACAAAGATGAGTGACAGAGTCACAAACAATATTGAGCTCTGCAAATAATGGTTGCAGCTTGCAGCTACACGTTTCTCTTTACGATTGTGAAAGCTGCTGTTTGTACATCAACAAAGGAGCGTGAATGACCTGAAATGATTTGAGGCCACTTTGAGGTTTCCTTGGGTATTCAAGTAATGAGGAATCCCTTCTCCCCAACTGGAACTGGGATAACTTGAAGCAAAAGCAAAATTACTTCTGATATGCTTTCTCCCCTGAGGACTGTGCTAATTTTTTTTTTTTTTTTGCCAGTCCTGGGCTTGAGCTCAGGGCCTGAGCACTCTGTCCTTGGACTTTCTCAAGGCTAGAGCTGTACCACTTGAGCCTCAGCACCACTTCCGGCTTTTTTCTATGTATGTGGTACTGAGGAATCGAACCCGGGTCTTCATGCATGCTAGGCAAGCACTTTAACCACTAGGCCAAACTCCCGGCCCCAACTATGCTAAATTTTATTTGTGTCTGTTATAGCATTATGTTTTGTCTGTATAGTTGTATGAAGCTCTCATTTTCCTTGCAGACTTTGCTTCTTTGGGGCAGGACCAAGTTTAACCCATCTTTGGGTGGCAGCTTGGCTGAGTGTCAGCTGGAGAGATGGGATTCAGAGAGACCTGAGATGAACTCTGGCTCCCTAGTGCTGTATGCAGGGACAAAGACCTTCTCTGAGTCTATTGTAAGAACTGAAAGAATCTATCAGGATTCTCTAAATATGAAAACCCCAACTTAAATCACACACCCACACACAGAGGTATTGCTAAATGATATAACTTAATGTAGACTAAATAAAGGTATCAGATCCAGCAGGCAGGCAGACAGATAGATACTTCAATAACTATTATTTTAATACTCCAATAAATACATTTAATATTCAATAAATAAATTTTAATTTTCCAATAATCAATATTTCAATAAAATTTCTCTCTATATACTAAAACAGACACACACACACAAATCAATTCTGCCTCTTTTTTTTTCTATAGCAAATGAGCTCTCTCTTTATGAGGAACCATATTAACTGAAATTGGATTAAACTGAAATTTAACTTTCGATTAGAAAACCTGGAAAGGAAGACTACTTCTCTTTCCTGGTGTCCACATAGGCAAGCTGAAGGATGGCTTTGCTTGACCAGCTCTGGTTCCATATCTACCCCAATAATGAGAGATGTTTTGTGATGAGTAGGAGGCAGACACAGGCATCACTTTAGATGGGTAGAGGAAATTCCCCAGAGGAAAGCGGATGTGTAATGCTATTATTGAAAATAAGAACTGGAAAGTGAAAGTAGATTTGGGCAGACGAAACAGTGAGTCTTTTCAAACTGATGGGATGCCATGTGTAAGGCCATGGTGCCTGGGCGAGTCACAACTTCTGTTCCTAGTGCCTCCTGCTTCCTTCCTTAAGTGTCTAGGACCCAGCTATAGTCAAAGCCACTCCTGAGACTGTTGGGAAACCCCAGATCAAGGGGGTGGGGGTAGGGGCTGAGCAGCCTTTGTTCCTCTTGCCTCCCTCTAGGAACAGGAGAGAAAATGTGCCTTTGTTCTGAAATCGAGGATTCACAGGAAATTCAAAAGACTGTGGTGAAAAAGAAAAAGACCACTGAGAAGCCACCTGAGGCCTATTCTTTCAGCACTTGAGTATTACAGTTGAGGCTCAGCAAGTGCCATTAGTATTAAAGTCAGTGTTCAGAGAGGTGCCTGGCAGTTGGGACTCTTCTTTTCTTCTCTTGCCCACTTCCTTTTTCTCTTCCTCTTTCTCTTCCTCCTCTTTCTTTCTCCTTCTTCTTGCTCCTTTCTTCTTCCACTCACCAGCCCCGCCCACCCGCCCCTTTTCTCCTCCATGGTTTTCACAGTATCAGATCTCCCCAGGCAACATTCCTTCTCAGGCTGGAGCTTCAGTCCCAGGAGGCTGGAGTCCAGAACTAGTCCAGAGCTGAGAGGTGCTAGCAGGTGGTGGAGTCATTTCATCTAGGTCCAGCTAAGGCCACTGGGGGCCTAGCATTCTCCATGCAATAATCTGTTCCATGTGGTTTCTATTTGAGTCTCTCCCCCACCTTTCCATTGAAAGTATATTCTAGGAAGGCTGAAGGTCAAGCAAATGATGGATTCCTAAATTCTTGGCCATACCAGGAGAATACATGGCATCTGGGATTGGGCACAGAAGAAAGTAAAGTGCATAATGGGTTAGGACCCCTTCTGTAATTATGTATGTAATAATATGTAATTGTGTAATTATGATGTGTAGAACAGAGAACAAGACGTAGACTCAGGAAATGCAAATTTAAAACCTTCCTCAACTACTTACTGTGTGATAGTGAGCAAGTCACTTAGCACTTCTGTGCCTCGGTTTCCCCATCTGAAGAAAAATAGAGTTGACAATACTTCTCCCAGTTCCATCGAGAGGAAAGGAACAAAGATTGTTAATGTACCATGCCATTTCCCTGGATCTCTGACCTCCACCAGGAAGCTGGAGATTGATTGTTTAAGAGTCCAGACTTTAGAAATTGATAGATTCCAATCTCTATTTTTGACTTGAGAATAGAGATAGTTGTGCCTAAAATGGTTGAATGTCAGGGATTTGATTCAAAATGATATAAGGAGGGGAGAGTGAATGAGGAGATATTGCAAAAAAGATTTGCCATGTGTTGGTAATAGTTAAAGTGAAGTATTGGACACACAGGCCATTATTTTACTAATATGCCTATTTTGTGACCCTCACTTTGCACAGATGCAACGTGCATGGATTTCAGTTACCATGGTTTAGTTAAAGAACACCAGCCATCCCACTACATCGTTTGAATATACAGTGTATATGCTAGTGTATATACACTGGGAGCAAATTGCAAAAGACTAAGCTATGCTGCTGGCACTTCTGGCTGTACCTCACTGCATAAACAACAGATGCACACCACTATCAATGGCCAGTCACGTCACTTCTTTCAGTGTCTGGCTGGCTGGTCATTGCCCTTCTGTTGTTCAGCTCAAACAGGAAGTGTGTGGTTATATTTTCTCAGGATAAACCCACATGACAGTTTACAAAAATGGAAAAATGAGACTTGTTCCCCCCTCCACAAAAAAATAAAACCATGAATATGAACCAAAGAAATAAAAAAAATGTTAATGTTGGATGTGAAACTGGAGCTGCATGTAAATGACTGTGGGAAGTAGACGCTTAAGACCCAGCATAAACATCCAGCCAGAGGAACTCAGAGAAGATAGTACATTGACACAAGTGGGGAAAGTGGTTTTCATGAAAAGGCGAAAGGATGAAGAGGTCCCAGAGGTAGTGACACTGAGAGATGAAATGCCATATTCTAGGCACTCCTGGAGATGAGCATTGAAATAAAATGCCGGATAAAATGCTGGCTGCTGAGTCAAACTGAGGAGTGTACAACGTGCCAAAGCACAGAAGTTGTTCATTCTGTAGTGTGAGTCAAACAATAAGAAGACAAGTACTGTCAGAGCTATTTGGGATAAACTAGGAACAAATAAAACAAAATGTGCTTATTTAAATGTTTCTTTCTTTCTTCTTCTTTTTTTTTTTCCTTTGACCAGTCATGGGGCTTGAATTCTGAGCTTAAAAGCACTGTCCCTGAGCTTCTTTAGCTCAAGATTAACACTACTACTTGAGCCACAGTATACCATTCCTGGTTTTTCTGAGTAGTTCACTGAAGATGAGTCTCACAAAATGAGAGAGAGGGCAACACTGTTCAAAAAGAAATACACTCATTACCTGACTTACGTAACTGTAACCCCTCTGTGCATTACCTTTACTATTGAAAAAAAAGAAAAAGACTTTCACAGACTTTTTTTTTTGCCTGGGTTGCCTGTGATTCTTAGATCTTAGCTTTCTGAGTAGCTATGGTCATTCATTCTCAATTCAAATGTTTGTTTTCAATGTTTCTAATGTTTTAAATTATGGGATACTGAATAAATATTTGCTTTTGCCAATATCTTTGTTTTTCTATATATGTTCTACCAGTAATAATGGAATGTTTTGACATTCTCTTTCATGTGTGCCAGTCCTGCCCTGAATTCAAGCCCCAGGACTTGAACTGTAGAACTTAGTCTTGAACTGTAGAAAGTGAAGACTGTCTGCATTTGAAATTGTCGGTGTTCATTTTCTTCTAATCCCCATTCAACCACTTTCTTACAATAATTATTTAACCTTCCTGTGCTTCAGTGTCTCCTTTGTTGAACAAAGGCAATGATTGCATCCTTTTTACTTGTAAAGACTTAACAAGTTAATGACTGTCAAGTAAGTACTTCATAGCATGAATGACATAAGAAATAAAAAAACATTGAGTGAATATTGACTGCTATGATATGGATGGATCAGAGCCTGAAAGGAAATAGATACACCAAGTATTCAGAGAGGATTAAGTGTTATAAAATTCCTACCACCGCCATCAGATGCCTTGCAGCTATTCCTATTTACATGTGCTTAACATGCTCACTGATTAATGCACTCAGCCCAGCACAGTCCAGGTTGGCCACACATTCCCACATCCTGATAAAGACACATTGATATTTATCCCTATTTCTCAAGTTTCTTTATTTTTTTCATTATCTACCCCCTTCACCCAAAGAATCTATTTCAACATTTCTCTAACCAGTGCCCTATGAAATTTTAATACTACCATGCTATTCACATACCCAATGCACATTTGTGTTTTACACATCCAAAAAACTGATACTTTGCTTCAGCCAATTTTCCCCCCTCTTAGGCGGATACCACTGCCATTCATAGTGTGCTACGCAGATCAAAGTGCAATAGACAAGGTCTTCCCAGTGTCCTCACTGTTAAAGCCCATCTTCCTACTCCCTTACTCCCACACCTTTCTAAGAGAAAGCCATTGTCCTATATATATGGCTTTCCATTTTACTAAAGCAATGAGACAACTGTATTCCTTTTGTTAGTGATTTTGCTAGGGATTGATTAGGAACTGATATATAACAATGCTGGGTGTATTTTTCTAGGTGGCTTTGGGGAAAGGTTTCTTCATGAATAAAGAAAGGACATACCTATACTGCCTAAATTGCATGGGTTTTGTCAGTTTTTGATATGTTGATTTAAACTCTGACAGCCGTCTTTTGCCTATCAAGAGAATTAGTCAAGGGCTTAAGTAGCATGCTAAAGATGCAACGTGGCTAGAAAAAAAAACAGCAACAACAAAAAAACCCCTCCAGCTCCTGATTACATAGAATTGCTGAATTAATCGACCCTGGAGCTTCCCACCTTGGGACATCTTGTTATATGAGTCCATACTTCTTGTAGCTTTAGCTTGCTCTATCAGTGTTTATACAGTATTGTAGCTTTAAGGACCCCAGGTGATATAAGAAAAAGAGAGAGATTTGCACAGCAGAAGAATTTTGAGCAAGCCAATTAATAGAGCATCAAACTATTCACATAAATTGTGGAATGCTGTGTTTTGGAGAGAAAGACTAGAAAAACATTTTTCTTCCATTCTTGAATAGTCTCATCCATGTTCACAGCTCCAGAACCAGATAGTACTTACTATCAAGTGGCTAGACAGTATTGGTAAATTACTTTTTTGAGAATGTTTCCTTTTAAATAAAATTAAGTTAGGATTATATGTACTGGGTTAAAAGTTGTTAGAAAGATACTTTTAGAATTAGTCCTGCATATCAGTGGTATTGGTCTGGCACATCGATGGTGTTTAATAAATAGTTGTTTTTATGACAATGGCTTCTACTACCACCTCTACGATCTTGTTTGTTCCCTGATTTCCTCCAGGTACCTCAATTTGGATGTTTTAGTATTATTACATATTGAATTCATTTCCTGCCTTTTTGAAGCTACCACTGTCTTACCCAGTGTTGTGTGTTCTGGATCCCAGTAAAAGATCATGTCGCTTCCAGAGCTAGAATGTACTTCTGTGTCCTTCACACATCCTTGTGTCTGGGCCTAGCAGCTGAATCTTTGAAGTACTATAGGTAGCCTTGTCTCTAGTCTTCCACAGTGTTTCATATCTCACATGTTACTTTTTTTTTTTTATCAAGGGTAAATAACTACCTGTCTTCCCCACTAAACTATATGCTTCTTACAGATGTGGACTAGAATGGACATCTAGAGTCTGAGTCTGTTTACTGGAAGAGCATCTTTTGCTTGTTTGTTTTGCCATTTCCTGATAGTATACCAGTTTTTGCTCTCTGGCCTAGCCCCTTTGTGAGGAGATGACTCCATTCCCCAGGTGCAGAAATGTTTTCGCCCTGGAGAAGTAATTTCATGCTCACCAAGGCAATAGGTTTCTTTCTGGATTTCTGTATCAATCTAGTGCATTTCCCTGGATGTGAGGGGGAGGGTAGTTTCAGTAAGCGTGTGCAACATGGAGGATTATTAGTCTGCTTTCCTATTGCTATTACAAAATACCTGTTATTATATAAAGAAAATAAAAGCTTATTTGGCTCATAGTTGTGGGTTCCAAGAGTATGGAAGCTTCTGTTCGGGTGTGGTGAAACCTTTCTGGCTATCTCATAACATAGTAGCTTGTGTCATGGCAAGACTCCTGTGACAATGAACACTTGTCTCCTCAGTAAGCCAGAGCATGAGGAGAGCCAATCTCTCCCTCCCACCCCCAACTTCTGAAATAATATCCCACTCCCACAGGAATTAATCAGAGTCCCTTAAGAACTGGGATAATTCCTTCCTCCATGACGTCCTAGTCTCCTGAAGGTTTTACCACTCTTAATAGCACACATTGGGAATCAAGCCTCTAAAACACGAAGCCTTGAGGGTCAAACTACATCCAATTAATAGCATCCAAGGGATGGTAAGGAAAAGGCAAACTCTGCTAGGTGTATCTGGGAAAGACATGTCTTTGTTTTTTTTGTTTTTGTTTTTTGCCGTTCTTGGACTTGAGCTCAGGGCCTGAGCACTGTCCTTGGACTTTCTCAAGGCTAGAGCTCTACCACTTGAGCTTCAACACCAATACCGGCTTTTTTCTATGTATGTGGTACTAGGAATCAAACCCGGGCCTTCATGCATGCTAGGCAAGCACTCTACCACTAGGCCAAACTCCCGGCCTGTCTTTGGTTTTAAATGTGAACCCTATGAGAGATTTCTTCTCTTTGGTTAACCCTGGTGTATGGTGGAGCTGTTTTGGCACAATGTGGGAAGCCAATCTGAAGATGACCCAAGAGCTACTGAATTAATCCATTTCTGAAGCCTGCCCTTCCTCTGAACTCCTATTTACATGAGCCAAAAGAATTGCTTAGTAAATTGGAGCAGATATCTCTAACTTGCAACAGGAAGAGCTCTCACTGATAAAGTCCTCCTGCCGGCAACTTTGTATCCACCACAGTACTTGCCATAGGGCAAGCATCCAAGAAATGCTTGTTGGGTTGGATAAGCACAGATTCCTTTCTGAGTCGCTGGCTCTTCTCTGCATAGTTTCTCTGTCAGCAATTTTCTCCACACAAGTTCCCATCTGCTCCCCTCCTCATTTGAGTTTGAGGTTTCTGGTAGGAGTAGCTTTTCCTTTTCAAAAATGGAAACAGAGCTTTCCCAAAGTGACAGGAACATTCATGTCTTTCCAGGCAGGTTCTCTTTTGGAAAATCCTTGATAAATACAAATCTTAATTCACAATCTCTTCTCTCTCCAGACTTTGGACTATCACCTTTTATGTTGCAATCATGGTTATTTCAACATTGCTTCATGAAATTCTAAGCTTATTACTTCCTGGTGATAACTTGTAATCACCTTAATATAGACCAGTAAATTGTCTACAAATCATGTTTAAAGTGGGCTATTAAAAATTTTTAAATAAGGGGCGGTAGTTTGGCCCAGTGGTAGAGTGCTTGCCTAGCAAGCATGAAGACCCAGGTTCAATTCCTTGGTACCACATACACAGAAAAAGCAGGAAGTGGTGCTGTGGCTCAAGTGGTAGAGCTCTAGCCTTGAGAAAGTCCAAGGACAGTGCTCAGGCCCTGAGTTCAAACCCCAAGACTGGCAAAAAAAAAAAAGTAAATAAATAAATAAAAAATAAAGTGGGCTAATACTATTAATACATGGAGTTGCATGGAATGATATATTTTCCAACAAAGTTCTTTTGAATTATTTTTGCCATCTCTGGTTGTTCTTTAAGAGCTTTATTGCTGTGAAAACAATTTGTTTTTCTTCTTCTTTTTGAAATTTTCCAATGTATAATATACTGTCATTAGCTACATTATTTTCCAGTTTTGAGGCTTGAACTCAGAGCCTGGGCACTGTCCTTGAACATTTTTTGCTCAAGGCTAGCACCCTGCCACTTGAGATACAGGACTACTTCGGCTTTTTCTGTGTATGTGGTTCCTAGGAATCAAACCCAGGCTTTGTGCATGCTAGGTGAATACTCCCGGCCCTAACTACATTTTTATGAAGTACGATAGATCCCTTTAACTTATTCCCACTGTCTAATTGAGATTTGTGTCCTTCACCTAGTATCTCTTTCATTCTTCTACCCCAGCGTTTAATAACCACCATTTTGCTTTGTTTCTGTGAATTTAATTTATTCAAACTTCACATACAAATGAGATCATATGGTATTTGTCTTCCTGTGCTTGGCTTATTTCCCTTCGCATAATATCCTCCAGGATCCTGTATGTTGCTGCAAATGACAGGAATTTCTTATTTTTTTAAGTAGAAATTATACTCCACCCATTTGGAAACATCATGCTGAATCAATGGGGAACTGAGATACTCATCTTTAGAAAATCACACATGGGAAATGGAAATTGTGTGGGCCCCATTATTACTAATTTAGGATATATGAAAAATTTTAGTTTTATGCTCTGAAACAGAAAGGAAGAAAACAATAGAAGAAACAAAAGTCTAGCACAGCGACTGACACAAAGTTGGCACTTAAAATGCCAGTGCCTCTCCCTCTGAATTGTCTTTCACATATCCAGGGACTGACCTCTCTCACCTAAAGGAAGTGATGAGATCCAGGATAGCAGAGGAAGCTGATGCTGCTCAGAGAAACACCTAGAGACTCAAGAGTAAAGGCAGGTGCAGCAGCACAGCATCAAGGGTTGCTTGGCAACGAGATGTGTGCCACCAAGCAGAACAGTATCCTGAGCATCCTGAGGGGAGGGCAGCCTGGGTAAGCTCTGCAGAGGCTTCTTCTTCATCAAGACCTGTCCTGGCTGCCTCCTCTTTCACTGTTCTCTCTTCTAATGCCTCATCATAGAGCTTTGGAGCCACTCTTTGCCTTGCAGTCGGAAGGAAATGAAGCCTGTGAGAACCACAGCATAGGCAAAGCAAAGGCAAGATGAGCATGCTTCCAGGGAAGGAGCTCAGCCATTGCACTCTGTGCACCTGCTGCCTGATGGGCACTGGTAATCTCTCAGTGGCCATTTCAGCTCTTGTTTGTTTTGTTCTGGCAAGTAGGAAAATACAGCCGTGTGAAGTGATACATTTCCCTAAGTACTGTCAAGACAACTATGGCTCTATTTCTTCATGTTTGAGTAAATCTCTATCTGGGTTGTCTAAGCCAAAGACCACTTGTTTGAATCTAACAAGAGCATCTACTGATCTAGGTCCTTTGTCAAGAGGTGAGTTAGCCACAAGGAGAGTAGGGAAAAGGACAGGGCGGGAAATGAATTTCTATCTGAGAAATTCCTTGCAAAAGAACAAGCACAGGGGATAGGGGGAGGGAAATGGGGACCAAGACATGAGAAAGGGTATCAATGTGTGTGAAGTAATGCACTGTCTATCTGGTGAATATAATGTAACCCTTCTATTAATTACAATAAAATATATAGAAAAAAAATAAAGTCTATACCTAACAAAAAAGAAAGAACAAGCACAAAGATGGTCATTATAGATGATCATTATTTTGAGCTCTATAATCAAAGACAAACAACACCTATACATGCAAACCTATGGATCCACACCAATTGTAGAGAAAGCCTTGTTCTAGGTGTGAAAAAGAGAGGAGATGAAGCCCTTTGTCTTAGAATTTTGCAGGTGAACAAAGTACAATCAGGGAAAACAACTTTATTCTAAAAGAAACTGTATGTCACAGTGAAGAGACGGTGAATGAAAAAAAAGGAGTTGGTTTAATCATTCATTTGTTTATGTAATCATTCACTCGTAAGTGTGCCATATGATGCAATAGGGATTGAAAACACAAAACCAAAACAGGACACAGATCCTGTGCTCTTGGGACTCTCAGCCAGAGGGAAGTTCACAAACAAGACCAGGACTGTGCTGCAGGTGCAAGGTTCACAGTAATGCTAACCAGGTGAAAGTCTGTGGGCAGAGGCCAAAGAGGCTTGAGGAAGGGGTGTCAGGGTGACCTCTCTGACCTCCCAACATGTGCAGAGCAGGCAGTAGAGACTGAAGAAGATGCTGAGACCACTCCCAAAGTCTTAGAAGCCCAAGTTGTCTGAGGAACTACTTTGGGGGCCTGCCACTGAAGTCTGGAAAGCAACAACATTAGAGGAAAGACGTCCATGGTTCCAGGAGAACGTGATGCTAGGGTCTTGTCTTCCTCAGAACTACCTGGAAGGTAGTTCTACCGCTACCCTACCTGACCACCTTTGAGGAATCGCTATCCTAAAACCACCACTCTCAAACAAACAGAACAGTGTTCAAAGAGCCTGATGGATGATCCTCTGCAGGTAGACAAAGTAAGAAGCCTGTTTTCTTTTTTGGCCCCCTTCTCTTTCTTTCTGGCCCCGCTCGCTCCGGCCTCGCTGGCTCTGGCTCGGCTCGCTCCCGCACGCTCCGGCCCTGCTCGCTCTGGCCCTGCTCGCTCCGCTTGCTTGCTTGCTTTCGCTCTCTGTCGCTTGTTGCAGTCTTGTCTCTGCCACTTCCGGCTTGGTTGTGTCTCGTCTCTGCCACTTCCGGCTTGGTTGTGTATGTGGGATACCGAGGAATCGAACCCGGGTCCTTGTGCATGCTAGGCAAGCACTTTAACCGCTAGGCCAAACTCCCGGGCCCCAAGAAGCCTGTTTTCTTAACCCTTCTATTAGTAAGCAGTGCAAAAGTTACAGTCAGTTGACATAAGCAAAAAGGATCAATTTAACATTAAGATACAGGGCTGACTTTTAATACTGGAGTGCACAAAAGGCATCAAGTCCCGGGTCCCAGACAGGATCAGAACCAGGGAAGCAGGTGGCCTTCCACTAGGAGTCACATGATAACTCTGCCTGTCTCTGCTTCTCTGGGCAGCCACTTCCCTCCTTTCTGTCTCAGCATCGCAAAATACACCGTCCACCGTGTTTCACCTTACAGCTCTCGGGGCTGAAAGATCCTATAGGAAGCGTGGTTGGATCTCTTGCTTTTTCAACACAATTCCAGATGTGCCCCTCTGGGAGAGGGACTCTGTATCAACTAAGGAGGAGAGAGCAGGTTTCCTGCTGAATGGGTGGTTTCTGGGAACTGCCATTTACAGGCCAAAGGTACTGAGGAAGACTCTTGTCAATTTGATGGGCACTGCAAAAGGCATCCATCATACATGGTCCTTCCTATCTCTGGACTCTGTTCCCTAGAGATAATATTCCTTGCGGTACCTTGTGAGTGAATTGATTTGGTGAGTTAATACATGCAAATGGATATATATTAGGAGGCTCTCTGCCCTCTGCACGTAGAGGTGATAATAGTCAATAAAGATAGAGTAGGATCTATTTTTAGGAATGCTAAACCTAAGAGACTTGGCGCCCTCTTTCCTGTAACAAAGCTGTCCATGTTAGCATGAAGATGTGGATGGGCCCTCCCATTCTCTGCCCTTTTCCTACCTCTCCCTCCTCCTTCTTCTTCTCCTCCTCTTCCTCTTCTTCCTTCTCTTCTCCTTCCTAGCCCTGGGCTTGAGCTCAATGCCTGGGCACTGTCCTTGAGCTTTCTCAAGGCTAGCTGTCTACCACTTGAGACTCACTTCCAGCTTTTTTTTTTGCCAGTCCTGGGCTTGAGCTCAGGGCCTGAGCCCTGTCCTTGGACTTTTTCAAGGCTAGAGCTCTACCACTTGAGCCTCATCACCACTTCCGGCTTTTTTCTATGTATGTGATACTGAGGAATCGAACCCGGGTCTTCATGCATGCTAGGCAAGCACTTTAACCACTAGGCCAAACTCCCGGCCTCACTTCCAGCTTTTTCTGCATATGTGGTATCAAGGAATTGAACCCAGGACTTCATGCATGCTCAGTAAGCACTCTACCACTAGGCTCCACCCCAGGCACTGCTACCACTTCTTATGCCTCTTCTAGAGATCCTCTCAAGCTTTCTTGGCTACTACAAATCAATTATTTATGGATTGAGGCCTTACCCCCAGGTACTTAACCATAACAAACATACTGAGAAATGTTACCTTTATATGGTTACAATATAACTGTCTTCTCAAACCATAAGGCTATGTTCTGAAAGAGCTTCTGAATATCCAGGACATTGCTGTGCATCTAGTATTCACCTGATAACCTTTGTTGATTCACCTTGTACTCAAAGGGAAAGCAATATCCATTTACAAACCATCAAAACAATCTTAGAAACTCATTTACTTCAAGTCACTGCCTCTAGCTAAGATAAGGTGGAAGCTTCTCAAACAAATTAGCAAATACTTTATATCTATACCCACATAAACTAAAAGTTATACAGACTGGATTTTCAAAGAACTTGTAAGATCCTCTTGGTTAACACTCCCAGCTCGCCATCCCAGTATGGGGTTCAGCTCTCCGGGACCCCTGAGACATGGCCTTCTTGTCTCCAGTTTAGTCTGAAACTTGTGATCTTCCTGGAAGGCTCACTCCAAGCCAAGCTTTGTTTTATTGTAAAGTGAATTCATCTTTGTATGAAGAATCTTAAGTCTGTTCTTATGTCATTTTCATTCATTGTTTCCAGTTCAATAGGCCTGAATTCATGCTTTTTGGAAGCATTAGAAGCCCTTCTTGATACAGAATAAGAGCCATATCAAATGCATCATACCAAATCTCCTCACTCCAAGTATCCTTGAAACCTTACCACAGTGAACAGTTCACAGGCTCTCACTCTCCCCATTTGGGAGATTCTGTTTCCAGCCCTGCAAAAAGTGTTACCATGACGTCTAACTGGTGATCAGAGTAGGAGAAGGGCTTTCTTCATTTTCTTTCTTTCATTCTTGTTCTAGATGTGGTTACCATGATTTTATTAGTATCCAAAGTTTTTGTTTTTGTTTTTCTTTGACATTTTCTTTTAGTAGAAATATCCCAATATTGGCTCATATAAAGTTTTTAAATCTTCATGGAATTTTTTCCAAAATAAAAAATTGCTTTCTGTTATTATAAACATAGATTCATTATAAAATATGCAGTAGAGAGGGCTAGGCATGAGTTCAGTGGGAGTGTGCTTGTCTAGTATGTGCATGCTCGTGCATGCACACACTAATTAAAGAGAGAAATAGTGAAACATGTAAGGATGAAGAAGAGGAGTAATAAGCATATTGTAACAGTTCTTTTCTTCCTTTTTTTTTCTGGCCCTGGCTTGAACTCAGGGCCTGGGCTATCTCCCTGAGCCTCTCTGTGCTCAACACTAGTGCTCTAACCACTTGAGCCATAGCCACATTTCTGGCTATTTTTCTGAGAATTTTTTTTTTTTTGAGATAAGAGTTTCACTGGTCTTTTCTGCCCAGGCTGGTTTCGAACTGGGATCTTCAGATCTCAGCTTCCTGAGTAGCTAAGATTACAAGCATGAGCCACCAGCACCTTTACTTCTTTTTTTTTTAAATTTTTTATTGTAATTAATAAAAGGGTTACATGATATTTGCCAGACAGAAGGTGCATTAATTCACATACATTGATACCCTTTCACATGGGGAGGGGAGTGGATGGTGGGTGAGGGGAGGGTAATGGGCACCTTTACTTCTTAAAGGAAATGACGGTAGTTAACTTTTTAGTATATATTCGTCTAGATGTTTTCTATGCATAAACAGTTTTACCAAAATAGTAGTAAACACCTGTAGACTAAATGACTTATAATCCTTTACCAACCAGACACTGAGAGGAGAGGTCTCTTTTTTTTTTTGCCAGTCCTGGGCTTGAGCTCAGGGCCCGAGCACTGTCCTTGGACTTTCTCAAGGCTAGAGCTGTACCACTTGAGCCTCAGCACCACTTCTGGCTTTTTTCTATGTATGTGGTACCGAGGAATCGAACCCAGGTCTTCATGCATGCTAGTCAAGCACTTTAACCACTAGGCCAAACTCCCGGCCCCGAGGAGAGGTCTCTTTCACCCTCTCTTGTCTGGGTTAGACCTGAGACTTACTGGATGAACAGAATTATTGAAATAACCCTGGTAACTTCCAAGGCTGGTTGCAAGCAATCTCAGCTTCTGCTGGAACCCAGTCACCATGCGAGTAGGTCTTACTAGCCACATGTGTCAGGCAGAGAGAAGAGGATCAAAGCTGGACTGAGGACATCACCATAGCATGCATATGATTACCAGCACTAAACATCACCTTTACCGATGTGAAGTATTGGCTGCTGATAGTCACAGGGAGAGAAAATTGATAGCCTCTCCAGGAATGTAGAAGAACGTAGCCTGTGGCTAGAGTGTGGCTAATGAGAAAGGATGAGGACCTAGCTTCATTGTGGGTCACTTCTGAAGAGTGGTCCTTTGGGGCCGACATGAGGTCTTTGTTGAATGTTCACTCCATCCCCCTGCTCTTTTCTCCTCCCTTCACTCCTTTGTGAAGCCCTCTCCAACAAATTTCCTGCACACAATCTCCAGCTGAGTCTGTTTCCTAGGGAACCAACTGCCATAAAGACATTTGACTCACATTGAATTGGCAGGTTCTTCTTAAGACATTTTCAACAATCTTGGACTCTGAAAATATTCTCCTCCTATTCATTTCCCTTTGCAAAACCACTTATTATACTAGTACTATGTGCTAATTTGGTTCCATACTCACTGACACAGGCAGTTTGGTTTTTTGGAGCAGGGTCTCTCTGTAGAACAGACTAGCCTTGAACTCATCACCTTCCTGCCTCAGCCTCTCAAGTGCCAGTTCCAGTTTTTCCAACTGTTGCAATTGTATCATGTCAAAGGCCTTATTAATAAACAGATGTAGCAATCTGTTCTAAGAGGAGAAAGGACTCAAGTCCATATACATAGGAAAACCAAGAAACATAAGGTCCAGCAACTTTTCAAAGGTCACACAAAACAGGAAAAGAGGGTATCTTCAACAAGGAAATAGTACACAGATGGTTCGTGGTCTCTGCCTTCAGTGGTGCTAGTTTTCAGTGCTACTCTAGAGCATTACCCTTGACTGATGACTTACTAGAGAGAAGCTATTCTTACTAGCAGTGCCCTACCACTTGAGCCACTTCTGGCTTTTTCCGTGTAGCTTATTGGAGATGAGTCTCCTGAACTTTTCTAACCAGGCTGGCTTTGAAAGATCTTAGCCTCCTGAATAGCTCGGGTTATAGGCATGACCCGTGGATTCCTGGTTTAGCCATGCTGCTACTTCTTCATAGTGGATAGAGGCCAAACCTTTATATTAGATTAAAAGTTCTAGTCTAGCCAGCCCTGATGGCTCACATCTGTAATTCTAGCTACTCAGGAGGCTGAGATCTGAGGATCATGGTTTGAAGCCAGCCCACACACTAAAGACGGAGAGACTCTTATCTCCAATTAATCACTAGAAAACTAGAAGTGGCACTGTGGCTCCAAGGGTAGGATGATAGCCTTGAACTGAAGATCTCAGGGACAATACCCAGATCCAGGGGTAAGGCAGTAGCCTTGAGCTGAGGAGCTCTGGACAGTCCTAGGCCCAGAGTTCAAGCCCCACAACTGACAAAAAAATAAATAAATAAAAGTTCTAGTCTACTGGGCCAGGAGTTTGGCCTAGTGGTTAAAGTGCTTGCCTAGCATGCACGAAGACCCAGGTTCGATTCCTTGGTAGCACATACATAGGGAAAAAAAAAAAGCTGGAAGTGGTGCTGAGGCTCAAGTGGTAGAGCTCTAGCCTTGAGAAAGTCCAAGGACAGTGCTCGGGCCCTGAGCTCAAGCCCAGGACTGGCAAAAAAAAAAAAAAAGTTCTAGTCTACCAAATTCCACTCTGCACTTTGGCCTCAACTATACACAGTTAGCTGCTATGTCCTTGTTTTCCTAACCTGGCCTTGCTCTCACAAGTTGTAGGGTATCAGGCAAGCAAAGGAACACAAAATCTCTATGTAGGATAAAGGAATTTTGGAGTATGAGGCTTCATTCTCCACCTTGCCAGCGTACAAATCCTCCACGGAGGGTTAGTGGGAGTAGAGGTGGATGGAGCCTGGTGTCTGGATCATTTGTTTAAACTCCACTGGTGATTTTGATACAGAGCCAAGTATGGAGACCTCTTACAGAGTGTAAAAGAAAAACAGAAGTCTGCCTCTAATTACCCCATTAGCTAAAAAAGTCTTAGATTATCTGCACATTTTAAACTCTTCTAGTGGCCAGAACAATGAATTTTCCTTCCCTTTCAAGTCACTCCAGATCCCAATCCAAGGTCATTTTCATTTCCCTACAAATGATAATGTAGGTTTTTCTCCCTAGCAGTTTACACGTGTGAGCATGCACACACACACACACACACACACACACACACACACACACACACACACACTGCATCATCTCTGCTTGCCTATGTACTGAATTTTTTATTAAAGGATTTATTAACGTTGATTTTTACATCGTATTTCAAATGACATGTTTAACAAACAAGTGTTCAAGAAGGGAATCTCTAAATACAATCACTGGCACTTAGTTTTTAAAACATAATCAAAATTAGGCTAAGGGTATACTGAATTTTTAAAGATTCCAAGTCGTGTCTTTTACTCTTTAACCTTTGAGAAATTATTCTGGACCCTAATCTGATCTTTCTTTCTTTCTTTCTTTCTTTCTTTCTTTCTTTCTTTCTTTCTTTCTTTCTTTTTCTTTCTTTCTTTCTTTCTTTCTTTCTTTCTTTCTTTCTTTCTTTCTTTCTTTCTTTCTGTGTGGGACTTGCACTCTGAGCATGGGTGCTACCCCTGAGCTCTTCAGCTCAAGGCTACTGCCCTAACCCTGGAGCCACAGTGCCACTTCAGATTTTGTAGTGATTAATTGGAGATAAGAGTCTCACAGTCTTTAGTGCTTAGGTTGGCTTTGAACCAGGATCTTCAGATCTCAGCCTTCTGAGTAGCTAGGATTACAGGTGTGAGCCACTGTACCTAGCCCTAATCTGTTCTTTCTGGTTCAGGAAAATAATCTGATCAGATCCTGACAGATACATGCATAGGAGTACAAATCTCCAGAGTGCTCTATGAACCACACTGTTAATTTATTCCATAAGGATAAGTCTCTGAGAGTCCTAGTTCTCATTTTTAATAATTGAGCAAATAGCTTAATCTCCATAGGTCTCGTCCACAGAGACCTAGAATGTCGTTGCTCATCACCCTTTGGGAGGTGCTCCTTCTTGTAGCAATTCTCTTTGGAAAACCAGTTGAGCATCATCAGAAAGTTGCTGCAATGGCCATAAGGTGAAAGAAAATTGGTCCAAATGAGAATGGATTTGGAGGACATTTCTTCCAGTCCATGGGACACCAAGATGAATGAGTGGTGATCATTTTGCTCATCTAGCAGTGCATCTTCCTCTTTACTCTCTCCCTTCCTTTAGGAGCATTTCTCTCTTTTTCCATGTGGTTCTTAGGATACTGCTGATGAAAATACAGTAGATTCTTCTGGGGCACGCAAGTGGGCTTGTGACTCTGGCTTAGTCATGAGAACATCCTACTCACCTGGCCACAGTGACTCGTCTGGGAATTCATCCAAGGGCCAGTACAGAAAAAAAAAGCAGGAAAGAAAGAAAGAAAGGAAGAAAGGAAGGAAGGAAGGAAGGAAGGAAGGAAGGAAAGAAGGAAGGAAGAAAAGAAGGAAGGAAGGATTTTTTTCTGAATAAAGAAAGTGGGCAAAACAATTTTCCCCTCTGGTCAGGAAGCCCTATGAACATGACCCCAGAACTGGAGGAAACAAGACAATGAGGGACAAGTGGGACAAGGGGATGAGTATATGTATATATATATATATATATATATTTTTTTTTTTTTGCCAGTCCTGGGCTTGAGCTCAGGGCCTGAGCACTGTCCTTGGACTTTCTCAAGGCTAGAGCTCTACCACTTGAGCCTCAGCACCACTTCCGGCTTTCTTTTTGTATGTGGTACCGAGGAATTGAAGAACCTGGGTGTTTGTGCATGCTAGGCAAGCACTTTAACCACTAGGCCAAACTCCCGGCCCCGGGATGAGTATATTTTTATATTAAGTTCCCAGATCTGGCTACTCTAGATATCTACATTTGATTTTTGAGCTACCTGCCCTCCCCATGTCCCCTCATCCTCTGTCTTTTTTTTTTTAACCTGATTTTAGAAACCAGAGTCTTAATGAACAACAACAAAACCTCTGATAGCTTCATCCTCTACCAGAATAATGGCAGTAATGTAATTATTTGTGGCTCTGTGTATTTAAGCAGTGTTTGTCTCCATCTTTCCCTGATCAACATTGGACTTTTTTTTTTACCTTCATTATTCTAGGCACCGTATTTTTCAGAACCGTGCTCTCTGTGTGGCTCTAGATTAGAGTGGCCTGAGGATGAAACTCCATGACAGGCAGCAGTAAAGCACTGCAATTCAAAGTCATTTTTGGTGACAGGTGGTGAGAAACTGTTGTGTGCCTTCACCTTCCTTGCTCGGTGACTGCCAGACCTATGGGTGATGCCATGTCTACCTCCAGACGCCTTGCTGTGACCTCCCCAAGGCAGCAGTCATTTGCAATGTACTTCCTCCAAGAAGGGCCCAGCGTTCTGACCTGCTTTGGTTCCTGTAAGTTCCTCCTTGTCCACCCATGTTGTGACTGCAGCTGCCCCCAGCTGTGCTCTCAATTGCATGGAGTCTAACTCCTATATCAAATTCCTAACATCACAACATTCCGGGGGCCTCGGCATGTATGGTGAATGCTAATAGAATTGGGTGGGCACTGACAAAGCAGCTTCAGCATTCTTTCCTGACCTGTGTCCATTATCCACGCTTCTCCGGTCTTGGCACCTTCATCTTTCTCACTGCCTCCATGTCACCTGTTGTTGAGAATGCTGTGTACAGTCTCAAGCTCCTCTTCTTTCTGACCTCTACATGGTTCACTTTCACACTATTTCCTGATCTCTATTCTCAATCATAAATATAGGTCTGGCAAGCAGCCTGAAGGTGTGATACACACTGTCACCCAGCTACGTTAAATGCCAGGACATCTTGACCTAGGCTTCCCACTTGTGATTATTAATTAGGAAATATTATTATGGAGCAACATTAATACATTTGACTGGAAGTCAATGGATTCTGTGTGTTGCCTAAGTGCCCAATAACTATTTTATTTATGTATGATGTATATCTTCAGGAGGACAAAGGGGAAGAGCACAGAACTTGAGGGGGAAAAGGTGAAAAAAGAGCAGCAGTGGAGCTCATTGGATACCGGTGAAAGTGAATTCTACAACTCGTGGGTGGAGATAGGAGAGAGGGACTGGGAGAGAGAGCAAGGGAATAGAAAACACTGTACAAAAGGAAATGTACTCATTGTAATCTCTCTATATCACCTTTGTAAAATGACAATAAAGTAAATTAATTAAAAATTGTACTCTGCATCTGAGAGAGATTATGAAAATTGCTTTGGTGCATCCAAAAAATAAAGAAAAATAAATGTTTTATTAAATGAGTAACATAGCAAAAAATATTTAAATCAAACAGTATCAGTGGATATTTTTAAATCAATATGGTATATCGTTGGCCCATTGGATACTTCATACATGGGTCTAAAATTTCTACTGGGAGTTGGCTGTGTTCTTGATGAGCTCAAGGCTCCAGGATAATAGCGCAAAGATCATAGTTACTAATCTCAGGCTAGCCACTGCTCAATGTGAGTCACTGCTTGAATCACCTAGCCTTTCTAGGATTTCTCTAGTCTATTTGTATCAATGAAGCAAACAGAGATTTTTAAACAATGACATCTTAGGCTTGGAAGCAAACTTACAAACTATCCCTAATAAGAGGAGTTGTCCTTTGTAGTTTTGCTTGACTCATTATTTATCCAAGGCTTCATGGCTATATGTCACCATTCCACTGCTATGGAAGATACTGGAAGTGTGACTCAGGCCTTTAAGAAGTAGGATAAGTCTAATGGCAAGATTCTCTAGTAGAATTAGGAATGTTCAATTTTTTGAAAGGACTGTGTAGCCCAGCTCTATATGAGATATTAGTATCAGAGAATAGCCAGATGAGGACTAGGAAAACTTTACATGCAGTCAGAAAAAAAATGAGAATAAAGGAGGTAGCTACTGCCACTAGTGGGTGTCCACAATCTATACTCATTTCAACATTTGATCATCGTAACTCTGAGATTACCTGCCATTTACAAATGAGGCACCAAGCTCCAGGACATTACCTCAAGTTTCACAGCTGGTGGGTGATGCCAGACACCCTGGAGTAACCTCTAACCTTTATTCTCTTCCCATGCCCAACCCTGACTTTCTATACTTATCTCTCAGTTGTGCTTGATTGAGTCTTTTTCAATTTTCTGATATGCAAGGTACAGAAAAATGAATATATTACCTGGGTGGCTCATGCCCCTAATCCTAGCTACTCAGAAGGCTGAGTGAGATCTGAGGACTGCAGTTCAAAGCCAGCCCGGGCACTAAAGACTGTGAGACTCTTATCTCCAATTAACCACTAGAAAACCTGAAGTGGCACTGTGGCTCAAGGGGTAGGGCAGTAGCCTTGAGCTGAGGAGCTCAGGGACAGCGTGTAAGGCCCAGAGTTCAAGCCCCACGACAAAAAAGAATATATTTAATCATATCATAATATTTTATATTATGTATAATTTTCTATACCATATCAATGGCTGATTTGATAAATTTTTTATGAAACAAGGAAATTATCTTTCAGTCAGCCATACAGACTTGGTTATTTTTACCTTCTCCATATATATTTCACGTATTTATATGTGTGTGTGTCACTGTCATATCTATCTTTCTATCTATCTCCCCTCTGGATATTTGAACTCTGATGGCTTTAGATATCAAGGCTAGGTTTTACAACCAACCAAATGAACAGAGATCCTTTCTCTGCAACTGGTTTAGTATGGTTCCTTTGATATTGCTGCATATCACATCTATTTCACCTCTGTCCCCAGAACCTCCTAGTGTACAGGAAAGACCAGTAAAGGCTTAAGTTCAGATTTGTAATCTGCCCTCTCCGTTCACAGCCTAACATGTGAAGGTAATCAATGGTTGTATCTATGTATGTTTTAACACATGGTAAGAAAAGACAGTGCATATTCCACATTGCAATGGATGTTTACTGGGTTATTTGCTCAGCTGTACTTTTCTGGACACACACACACACACACACCACCACCACCACCACCACCATCACTACCACCATCACCACCGAATCCTCATATTGTTCTAGGTAGCCATAAGTGCTATCACCTGCCCAGATTCCCATTTCCTGGAATCTGGAGCCCCAAATAAAGGGGTTGTCTGGAGACACAGGTCCTTTGTGATAGCCTCCTGCAGGGGAAGGCCACCACTCCCTGGTGCTGAAGACCACAGATCGATGAAAGACATAGTACAGCTTGAAAGTCACTTGATTACACACACACACACACACATTGCATGCACACACAAATAGAATAGAGTTATGGATCACACAGTGACATTTTGGATGACCATGGACCATATATACTGTAGTAGTCTCCTAAGTTTTTAACAGATCTCAAGAGTCCGTATAACCTAGTGACATCACAGATGTTTTCACATGTTAGGGGAACACATTATATGTATCTATGACAATGCTGGTATAAACACATCTATGGCATGGTGGATTGTGTGTGTGTGTCTGTGTGTCTATGTGTCTGTGTCTGTGTGTCTATGTGTGTGTGTGTCTGTGGCATAGGGCTGGAACTCAGGCTGAGGCCTTGTCCCTGAGCTCTTTTGCTCACGGCTAGTGTTCTACCACTTTGAGCCACAGCTCTACTTTCTAGTTTTCTAGTGGTTAGTTGGAGATAAGAATCTCACAGACTCTGGCCAGGAGTTTGGCCTAGTGGTAGAGTGATTGCCTAGCTTGCATGAAGACTCAGGTTCAATTCCACATACAGGGGAAAAAAAAAAAAAAAGCTGGAAATGGTGCTGTGGCTCATGTAGTAGAGCTGTAGCCTTGAGAAAGCCCAAGGACAGAGCTCAGGCCCTGAGTTCAAGCCCCGGGACTGCCTCCCTCCCCCCCCCCCAAAAAAAAGAATCTCACGGACTCTCTTGCTTGGGCTGGCTTTGAACCATGATCTTCAGATCTCAGCCTCCTGCATAGTTAGGATTTAAGATTATAGGTATGGGCCAGCAGAGCCGAACTGCCAGTCAAATAAAATTATAGCACGCAGCTTTATCAACATTTGCAGTGTACAATACAGGGCACACATCCCGAGATTTTTCAACTACCAAACTTGCCTGGAGTAGATGTGTGTCCTGGAAAAGTATAATTGATGGGCTTGATCCTGCTACTAACTTTAGCCTTCCCTTGAGTTTCTGAAATCTTTATTTCTTTTTTTTTAAATTGTATTTTATTGTAGGGGTAATGTATAGAGGGGTTACAGTTATATTCTTCAGGTAGTGGGTACATTACTTCTCAAACCTTGATACCCCTTCTCATGTTTTCTTCCCCCTTTCCCTTCCCTAACTCCCTCCCAATCATCTTGCTTTTCCCTTTCCCTTTCCTATTTCAAATAATCAAATAAACATATATACAATAAACCAGGTAACAAAGTCAGATACAGTAACTACATGAATTTAACCATAAGGGGAATAAATGGGAAAAGAAATAACTTCACATAGTACATTAAAAACAACAGTCACAAAGATAAACCTCTTGAAATCTTTATTTCTACATGGGGAAAATTTAATTAGGCAAAATGAAATATGGTTGCTGACTCATTGAAAGAATTTGATAGCCAGCATACATTATTTTCTCCTAGTTTTTATTTTAAGAGATTTCCAACACATAGAAAAGAATTTGCACTGAGATTGGACAACTGCACCAAAATATTTTACCATATTCTCTTTCTCTCTACCACTGAATTTCTAGAAAATAAGTTTCCAGATACTATGTCACACTGAGAGTACTCAGAATTCATCCTCTAAGAAGGAAGTTATGCCACAAAATCTCAGTAAAGTTATTAACAACTAATATAATTAATTCTAAACTGGGCTCAGGGATAGTGCCCATGCCCAGATAAAACAAAATAAAACAAAACAAACAAAAAAACTGGCGGCTCTCACCTGTAATCCTAGCTACTCAGGAGGCTGAGATCTAAGGATCTTGGTTCAAAGCCAGCCCAGGCACTGAAGACTCTGAGACTGTTATCTCCAATTAACCACTAGAAAACTGGAAGTGGCACTGTGGCTCCAGGGGTAGGCCAATAGCTTTGAGCTGAAGAGCTCAGGGACAGCACCAAGGCCCAGAGTCCAAGCCCCATGACCCCCCCCCCCCATACACACATTAATTTTATAACATCTGAAAAGAATCCATGTTCAAAATTTCCCCAAAAGCCAGATAAAATTCATGGTTTTCAAAGAGCTCAGGCAAGGTGTCTTTGTGCAATGTTTTTATATTCTCTGTCTGATTTCTTTTGTCATAGTGTTATTTAATTGGACTTTCATCTGCTGTGTCATCTAGCGAATTTCAAGTTAGATTTAGAGACTTGACTACATTCATATTAAACAATTTTGTCAGGAAAAAAGTATAGCGTATACATTATGTATAGAACGTAATACTTGATAATGACAATAAATGCCTAGACTACAAGTTATGTATCTACTATCCTATGCTTTTTTTGGGGGGGTGGGGAGTGGGGGGTTTGAACTCAAAGCTATGCTTTAGCTTTTCTTTCTTTCCTTTTTTTTTTTTTTTTGGTTGGTCATGGGACTTGAACTCTGGGCCTGGGCACTGTCCCTGAGCTCTACCCCTTGAACCACAGCACCACTTCAGGTTTTCTAGTGGGTAATTGAAGATAAGAGTCTCATGGTCTTTAGTGACCATGTTGGCTTTGAACTGTGATCCTCAGATCTCAGCCTCCTCAGTAGCTAGGATTACAGGCGAGAGCCTCCACACCCAGTGTGAGCTTTTCTTTTCTTTTCTGTTTTTTTTTTTTTGTTTTTTTTTTTGCCTGGGGACTGAACTCAGGAATTGAGCACTGTCCTTGGGCTTTCTTCAAGGCTAGTATTCTGCCCCTTGAACCACAGCACCACTTCTGGTTTTTCTATGTATATGGTACCAAGGAATTGAATCCAGGTCTTTGTGCACGCTAGGCAAGCACTCTACCACTAGACCAAACTCCTGGACCACCCCCTCCTCTTCCTCCTTCATCTCCTCCTCCTCCTCCTCCTCCTCTTCTTTCTTCTTCTTTTTTCTTTCTTCTCCTTCTTCTTCTTCTTCTTCTTCTTCTTCTTCTTCTTCTTCTTCTTCTTCTTCTTCTTCTTCTTCGTCGTCGTCGTCGTCGTCGTCGTCGTCGTCGCCGTCGTCGTCAGTTAACTGAAGGTAAGAGTCTCATGGATTTTCCTGTCTGGGCTGGCTTTGAACCTTGATCCTGAGGTCTCAGCCTCCCGAGAAGCTAGGATTCTAGGCATGAGACACCAGTGCTCAGCTCTACAATACTTTTTATTATCATTTTAGAATATATTCTTTCTACCTGAAAAGGTTCAGTGTAAACAGCTGACCATGTTAACATCTGAGCAGCCCATTCATTTTAGGCTTACCACATCTTGATTGCATCAGGAGGCTAGGGTAGATGCTGACCTCCATCATGTAGCTTTGTGAACATGCACACAAGAGTGACGCTGTGCTCATTGCCTCAGCACACGGTCCTGTCAGTGGATGACATATGGCTATGGATAGACTTGGGAAATAAATTCTTTTTTTTTTCTGCTGTTCTCTGCCCTTTTGTAGCATCATCACAGCTTGCGGTTTTGATTCCTGTTTCAGGGATCAATATCAGGCTGTGCATGGGTTGGCTCACAGAAAGCAAGAACATGCCTTACCTGTGGGGCTCCCCTAGGCCTAATCCTGACTCTCCCCAGATTGTAGTTAAGTTAGATTAACTGACAAAATGGTGAATTTGATCACTCCTACGATAACCAATATTAGAACTGCATTCAAACTTAATCACTTATCCTTCCTGTATTAACATATTGTGCTATGATTTAGTGGTTGAGCAAATGCTTAGCATATATATGTGTATATATACTATATATACATATATACGTGTATATATATATATATATATATATAGTGTTAGAACTATGGTATTAGAACTACAGTCAGACTTAATCACTTGTCCTTCCTTTATCCAGACAGCCATTAAGTACTTGTTTAAAAGAACAATGCTCAGTGGTTGAGCAAGGACTTAGCATACATCCATGCCTTTCTTAATAACACAAAGAAAGACAAGAGGGAGGAAAAAGAGGAAACTCCCATGGATCACTTGTCATTTCTGCTTTGGTGAGATTCCTTCTCCATGTCTACCCTCTGCCCTTTCTCTGTCCTTTCCCTGTCTCTTTTGCCCAACTCTGGGTGGTGCCCTTTCCAGGAGCTTCCTCCCTGTCCTTGCCTATGGTGGACCTGTTCAGATGCCAAGGACAGCCCACCACACCTCACCAAGGCCCCAGCAGCCCTGCTGACATTCACGACCACAGGAGGGCACGGAGAGCAGGGAGGCCCAGGGGAGAGCTGAGAGCCAGCTGGAGCTAGAAAACCAGAAATGTGTTTGGTGAGCTTGGGGCCATAGTAAAACTACTAGGAAACTTTCCACAGAGTCCTTTGGTGACTATTCAAGGCTAAGCAGTTTCCTTGTTGGAAAACTATTCTTGGATAACTGTTGATCATTCCAGCTGTCCTTTAAATGCATTCATAGAGGCCCAGGTTGTGGTTCTAGATGGATGGAAGAGATTCAGAGTCAAGAAAAGCTGTCTTTTGGGCCGGAGTTTGGCCTAGTGGTAGAGTGCTTGCCTAGCATGCACCAAGACTCGGGTTGGATTCTTTGGTACCACATACATAGAAAAAAAAAGGCTGGAAGTGGTGCTGAGGCTCAAGTGGTAGAGCTCTAGCCTTGAGAAAGTCCAAGGACAGCGCTCAGGCCCTGAGCTCAAGCCCAGGACTGGCAAAATAAATAAATAGAAAGAAAAAGAAAAAAAAAAGCAGTCTCAGGCTATGTCTTCAACAGCCCCGGTCCCTGGCCTGGGCCCTGCTCTCCCTCTCAGGGACTTGGCCTGGTGGACAGCCGGAGCATGTTGACAGCAGTAATGCTGTTGGTGTGGCTGAGGATCCTCGATGTCCAAATTCCTTGCCTTCTAGCAACATCCTGGGAAGGACTGAACAAAGGAGAAGGAGATGGAGCTGGCATATGAAGACAGTTTTCAAACCTGCTTTACCTATGTGCATACTAAATATCATCTACAATGTAAAGTGCCCTTAAACTTTGTGGGGCTTCCATTCATGTCTCAGGATTATACTCTTTCATGTAATGTATCTTGGAATCTAGTAATCAAATATGGATATTTTATGTGGATCTATCAACATATTGACATTAATATTGTTTTCTTAAGGATTATATTAAATCAACTTTATTTCGGTAGACCTCCCAGACTCTTTCCTATATATATTTTCCTGGGCCTGTACATGAAAACATATCATTCAAAAAATATAAACCAGGCTATGGTGAGACAAGAAAATCATGAGTCTGAGGCCAGCTTGATATATATATATATAGATATAGATATATAGATAGATAGATAAATATTGCCTCAGAGAGAGAGAGGGGGGGTTATAACTATACTATTTTGCAATCAACCATTTCTTTTTCCTCCTCTTTCTCCTCCTCCTCTTCTCTTCCTCCTCCTCTCCTTCTTCTTTTGGTGGTTTAAGAGTTTGAACTTGGGGTCTTATGCTTGCTTAGACAGGGGCCTGAATACAAAGCCACACTTATGCCCCTTCCTTTAACATTGGATATTTCTGAGGTACAGTCTCAATTCCTCACCATTATCCATCTATCTGATGCTTTTCCTTGCACTTAGCTCTTGAGGTCTTAAACTTTTCTGCCCAGGTTGGCCTCATATGATTCCCTCATCTCAGCCTCTGGGGCAGCTAGCATTATGGACACAAGCTACCAATGCCAGGCTAGGATGTTTTCATTTTTTATTTTTCCCAACAGGGTCTTCCTATGTAGCCCAGGTTGACCTTGAACTTGAGATCCTGACTAAAAGAACCATGCATCACTTATGTTAAAGAAACTACTACTTTATCTGTTATGAATATTGTTAATATATTCCCTGCATGTTGTTCTGTTTCTTTTGTAGTTTTGTTTTTGGCACTTTTTCAAATTTGAAAGTTTTTTTTAAGTATTTGTACAATTACAGCCATGTTTCCTTTGTTTAGAACCATGCTTGAAGATGGTTTTCTCCATGATACCACATTCGTTATGGTGACTTTTGTTTTTCTTTTTTTCTTTTTTTTTTTGGCCCCCTTCTCTTTCTGGCCCCGCTCGCTCCGGCCTGCTCGCTCCAGCCTCGCTGGCTCTGCCTCGGCTCGCTCCCGCACGCTCCGGCCCTGCTCGCTCCGGCCCCGCTCGCTCGGGCCACCACTCGGTTGGGCTCCGCTTGCTTGCTTTCGCTCTCTGTCGCTTGTTGCAGTCTCGTCTCTGCCACTTCTGGCTTGGTTGTGTATGTGGGATACCGAGGAATCGAACCCGGGTCTTTGTGCATGCTAGGCAAGCACTTTAACTGCTAGGCCAAACTCCCGGGCCCTGACTTTTGTTTTTCATAGACACACAGTATGGGGGTGGTTTTTCCAAGTTGCTGACCAGAGGAGGCACGACTCGGATCAGATTTCTGCTTTGCCGATTTTAGAAGTGAAAAGTGGTGGCAAAAGACTTTCCATTATCTACAGACCCGTTGGCATCATGTGGAGAATGAAAAATGAAGTGAGCTGGGGTAAGGACAATTGTTCGCTTGTTATGCAAAAGAGGTGGGAGTTACTGTCTCTCTGTCCTAGAACCCAGCTGCAGGCCCAACTCATTACAGTGGGGAAATTTCACCCAAGTGGGAACACCTGAGTGACAACACTCGCCCACCAAGATCCACCAAATGAACTCTCCAGCAATGCCTGGCATGGCTTCCTCTCCCTCAGGGGCTGCTGATTGCTCAGGTTTTTACAATTCTCAAGCCGTGTTCCAAGGAGCTTTTGTGGTTTAAATCAATGTGCTTCTGGGAATAAGTGCCCTTATTATTTCCTAGTTCACATTAATTGCCTTGCTCTTATGCCACTGTGACATAATACCCTTTGTGCTGCAGCACAGTAAGAGTCCTTTCAGGAATCTGTAAGAGCTTTCTAATTAGGACCCACAACCTTAAGACAGATGGAGAAACTGAAGCCCAGAGGCAGAAATGACAAAGCCTCACCTTGGCCATAAGGCAGCCAAGACTAAATTTGGCCCCTACTTGGGGGCTGTGCAGGACCCAGGTGACACTGCTTTGTGTTGGCAGAATTTGTCTGCATAGGTTCATGGAAGGGAATTCTGGGTCCTGTAGTCCTGCTTTAGGTAGGGTCATCTGCTATTGAATCGAGGACCCAGGAATTGATTAATAACTCTAATGTTTACAATCAGTTCTCAGGGGCCAAGCTTCTAGGACAAGAAATTACATGGAGGGTAGGCTATTTGAAATTGAATTCTACATTAAGTAAACTTTATTGACTATATATTATGTGCCAGGAACTATGTTGGACACCAAAACTTTCAAATCCTCTAGTACAAAAAAAGGCCCATGCCTCTTTCTGATACTATATGATTACTTCTTCCTTTTATCAATTAAATTACTTGCTTCAATTTTAAGTCTCCCTGTTTTTATGTTGAGTTGGGGATAAGGGGGATGGCAGAGATACACAATGTCCTAGGCTCAGGAAACAATGAGTCTAACATCATGTCCTAAGTGGCTATAGCCAACTTTAGTTCAAATCCTCCTGTTCTTCGTATCTGATCTGGAACATTAAGAAAATGGGCTGTTGTTGTTTTCTTTGTCATTGCCTTAGTGCTTTTAACCTTGCACTTCTCTCCATGGAGCTAAGGATCTCTCGGACTAGGGAGGATCCTATGCCAGGGATGGCTCAATGGTAACACACAAAGATGAGTGTTTTACTTAACACGGAGCCTCAGGCAGGGACTTGCAGACGCTGTAGGTGAAAGTACATGGGGGTGAATAGAAGCATGAAGGAAAAACATGAGCTGGCTCACAATCTAATAGCTGGCCAACATGGTGGTTAAAAAAAAAAATCACCTTTGAACTTTAGGAATCTGATTTGTAGCTGGCTCTAGATTCAGGCGGGATTGCAGTAGGGAGAAACCAAAGGCCACTTTCGAGCTTCCTTTCCCTCCTTGTCTTTCTCTTTCCTGGTCTCTCCTTCTTTGACAGGGCCCTCTGGGTAGTGCTTTATCTATATAGTACTGAAGTTTGAACTCAAAGCCTCAAGCTCACTAGACAAATGTTCTGCCAGTTTGAGCCCTATCTTCTCTTTTCCTCTTATTTTTCAAATACGGTGTTGCATTTTTTGGGGGCAAGCCTTGTGCTTTAATCTTCCTATCTCTGCCTCCCTCATAGCTAGCATTACAGACGTGTGACTTTACACCCAGCTTGTTCTTTGGAATGGACTGTCACAGATTCTTTTTTGCTTCAGCCAGCCTCTAAGCCATGACGCTGTGGACATAAGCACTGTGCCCATCTCCATTATGGTGCTTTACGCATCTTCTCAGTCAATGCAAATAAGGCGCCATTCCCAAGTCTCTTCCCATGCACCTCTGCTAGATTCTAGCACCATGCACTGTTTCTCCTTACCTGACACCAAAAGTTTCCAGAGGGCAGGGACTCTGAGTGTGTTTTGTACACATGTGTGTGGCTTGCATGGGTAATTCATCCATCCACGAGGAAACAGAAAGGGAAGGAAAGATGAAGAATGAATGAGGAAGACCTAGTTGGACACTGAAACCTTAAATGTTTATGAGGATGCTGTTGCAGGAGAACAAGGCGAAAGAGTAAAGAGATAATGAAGTATCTTAATAATTTTCTTACACACCCTAACTCCTTTTCACCTCAGACCACAACCTTGGTGATGCTAGGGTTCTATTGTGCCTTTGTGATATCCTGGGCCACACTTCTACCTTTTCTCTGCTCAGCACTCAGAACTTGGAGATTTGGCTTCTGCCTGTCTGAGGTGAACTGTGGGTAGCCTTGCAGGCCTATCTGTCAGGATGGCTGTGAGCAGGGATGAGGGTTGGGGATAGCCTCTAAGCTAATAAAGGGACATGAGACAGTGGAGGGTGCTCTTGGATCCCACTGCCAGGATATAGTAACATTAGCCACCATTAGTTCACACTGATGCCAATCTTAAGGGCTGGTAAGCCTGGCCACTTCAGACAAGGTTGAAGGTGATGCAAAGCTATTCTGTCTAGCTAAAGAACCAGACATGGAGGGATAGAAAGGGTGCGTGTGTGCACTGTAGGAAAAGAGTATTTGGGTGGAAAGAAAAATATGAACAAAGCCACAAAGGTGAGAATGTACAAACCAACTTGGAGAACTTTGGGAAGCTAATTCTCTTGTACTCTGTGTCATACACATAGGGGTGTCCAGGGCTGAGCTTGGCCATTAGGCTGGGGTCAGTGTATAGTATACGGGGTCTTCAATAGCAGATGGAAGGATGTAGACTCTTATCAGGATCAAAATGAACATAGTTTTAATTTTTTTTTTTTTTTTTGCCAGTCCTGGGCTTGAGCTCAGGGCCTGAGCACTGTCCTTGGATTTTCTCAAGGCTAGAGCTCTACCACTTGAGCCTCAGCACCACTTCCGGCTTTTTTCTATGTATGTGGTACCGAGGAATCGAACCCGGGTCATCATGCATGCTAGGCAAGCACTTTAACCACTAGGCCAAACTCCTGGCCCAATTTTTTTTCTTTTAAAAACCAGAAGAGTAAAATGGGAAATAATGGTAAGTAGTTTACTCAAAGGAGACCAAAATGGAGCAGCAAGGAAACCAGGAAGTGAAAGCAATATTCCAGGAAGATCCAAGGTTATGAGCCAGGATGACAGTTGTGGAAACAGAAAGGGAGAATGCTGGGAAGGATGGGGCCTCCTGGCCTCCAAAGTAGGGCAGCTTCTGCCTGGACACATTATCTCATAGAAACACGCAGACACACACTGTGAGGTGAGAGAAACACAGCCTGTTCACCCTCATTCCATTCTCAGCTGTCTGTCCTGACCCCAGGCTACCCCCCAACACTTCTCTGTATCCCTCTTCTTTCCCTCCACCCACTCTGGGCCACAGCTGGAGGCATTTACGCTAAGGACAGAGGTTATTTATATCTGCAGCTGCACAGCCAGAGCCTTCTATCAGAGGAATTGTTTGGTGGGGAGCAGGCCCACACCTCATCTCCCAGGCAAAGCCCTCAGTAGGGAGCCTGCAGCTGTGACCACCATGTGATTCTAAGGGAATGGCGCCAGGAGGTCAGATGACCCATCCATCTGCCTCCTGAGGTGCCCTGGTGGCTGGACAGACCTGTCCTAAGGCCCTCAACAGCTCTCACATCACATCACCTCTTTCCTTTTACTCCTAAACTTCTGGCTGAAATCTCCTTGTTTTAAAATTCTGGGGTTGGAAGATTGGGGGTGGATGGGAAGGCATGGCTAACTGTCCAATACCCAGTCAACAAATAAATTCTGATCAGTTAGCTATAAGTATCCAGATTCATGGGACTCATATCCAATAGGTGTGACAGCACATATTATCACTGGATATAAGCCTACTTTTTAAAAGGAGGATATGGTTGTCTGGGCCTACAAACTCTACTTCTGAGGAAGGTGACCAGCGTTTGGTGGGCACCAGCCAGATGCCAGGCTGTATGAATGTTCTCATTCTAGCCTTCACCACTCTTTAACAGGACACTTATTAGCTCCTCTTGACACATGAAACCAAGGCTCAGAGAGATATGAGAAATACTGAGAAAACAGGAATGGAAGTGGAGCGGTGGCTCAAGTGGTAAAGTGCTAATCTTTAACCAAAAAACTAAGGCATTGCTGGGAGTTTGGCCTAGTGGTTGAGTGCTTGCCTAGCATGCACAAAGCCCCGGGTTTGATTCCTTGGTACCACATACATACAAAAAAAGCTAGAAGTGGTGCTGAGGTTCAAGTGGTAGAGCTCTAGCCTTGAGAAAATCCAAGGACAGTGCTCAGGCCCTGAGTTCAAGCCCAGGGACTGGCAAAAAAAAAAAAAGCTAAGACACAGTGCCAAGGCCCTCAGTTCAATAGTTCAATCCCCATTAGTAACACAGAAAATAGCCAGGGGTTTGCAGTGGAGCAGGGGATACTAGAAGGAGCAGTCTGTTCCTATTAGCAGGACATGGTGACATCTTCCCCATGTGTCCACATTTAAGCCAACCCTGAGGGCCAGGCAGCTGATGATACACAATATTGAACGTGTGTTGGGTCACAGAGATACACAAAGGCACATACCGTGGGAGGGATTGAGTGTGAGGGTGTTTCTGCAGGGCCTGGAAGGGCAAGTGCCCTTTTCACAGTGCAATAGTTCAGAGACAGAAGAGACCACGCTGTGATCAGTTATTTTTCTCCGACAGGGTTTGGAGTTTTCCATTTCCTTCCAACAGAGACCTGTAGCAGGCCACAGAGGGCAGCCATGGGGAAGCCTGTTCTTCCATTCTTCCCTGGAGAAGCTCATCAGGCTCAGAAGCAGCTCTGCCTCATCCAGCAGGGCTTCCTCATCTGCAGCCACACCAGTCTCTGTGAGAACCAGAGTAGCACACAAATAACTATATTCCCAGTGCCTGGTGAGTTGTTAAGTGTTCAATAAACACTTGGTGATTGAGACTGAAATGGTGTGGCCTTGCTGGCTGTGCCTTTGGCACATAAGACAAATGCTGCTGACTGAGCTTAGGGCCCTGTAATGTCAGCTGACTTACCTTCAGCGCTCAGGATGAGGAAATATTTTCCATCAGTCACTTGGGTGGGAGGGGGGAGCCGTGATGGGGAAGGGAGGGTAGCCTGAGACTCAGTCGGTTCTCTCCTCTGACAAGGACTCTCAAGGAGAGTCCAGAGGTACTCCTTCCCTGAGAGACAGCGAACCTTGCCAGGACTAATACACTTTTGTGCATCCCAGGGGACACAGTAACCACGGAGTAGGAAAGAGCTGATGCTGCTTAAGTGATTCCGTGATTACAGTTATTTCGCCTTAATGTTCTGGTTCCTTGGAATGACATTGAGGGGTTTTGAGTCATCTGATAGCCTGGCCAATGCAGCAGCAATCCATTTAAGTTTTGAGTATGAACTCCTGGTTCCTTAAGGCTATGTAGCTTCTTCTTCAGGAACTTATTTTTCTTCCAAAAACATTTTGTCCCTCTCTGATCATGCCAAGTAGAGACCGAGAGGGATGTAGGTACCTTTCTTTGGTTCAGTTGTGGAACTTGAACTCAGGGCCTGGGCATTTGTCCCTGAGCCTCAATGTGCTCAAGGCTAGAAGTGCTCTACCACTTGAGCCACAGTGCACTTGTATTTTTTGAGTGGTTAAATGAAGATAGTTTCATGGGGACTTTTCTGCCCAGGCTGGCTTTGAACCACGATTGTCAGATCTCAGCCTTTTGAATAGCTAGGATTACAGGCATGAGCCAACAGAACCCGGCTGGGACATAAGGCATTTTAAATGTTTGTAAACACCTTGTTTTCCTAATTACCCTATTTCCCTCCTGTCTGTTACTAAAAAACAGTATCAAGATCTGGGGTACAAGGGCTGAGTGCCTCACAAGGAAATACATTGTCCTGATTTTAAATCCTAGCATTACTGAAAAAAAAAAATCTTTAGGCCGGGCTCGGTGGCTCACGCCTGTAATCCTAGTTACTCAGGAGGCTAGGATCTGAGGATCAAGGTTCAAAGCCAGCTCTGGCACAAAAAGACCCGAAACTCTTTCTTTCTTTCTTTTTTTCACCAGTCCTGGGGCTTATACTCAGGGCCTGAGCACTGTCCTTGGGCTTTCTCAAGGCTAGAGCTCTACCACTAGAGCCATAGCACCACTTCCGGTTTTTTTCTACGTATGTGGTACCAAGGAATAGAATCTGGGTCTTCATGCATGCTAGGCAAGCACTTTACTACTATGTCAAACTCCCAGGCCTGAGGACCTGAGACTCTTATCTCCAAAAACCACTAGAAAAGGGAAGTGGGGTGTGGCTCAAAGGGTAGGGTAGTAGCCTGGAGCTGAAGAGCTCAGGGACAATGCCCAGGCGAGTTCAAGCCCTAAGACTCCCCACACAAAAAATTCTTTAGAACATGTGTGGGATTGTGCCTCAAGAGACAGAGGACCTGCCTACCAAGCCCAAGTTCAATTCCTAGTACAAAAATGAAACAACCCAGGCTGGGTGCTGTTGGCTCACGCCTGTAATCCTAGCTACTCAGAAGGCTGAGATCAGAGGATCATGGTTCAATGCCAGTCCTGGCACAAAAGTCCGTGAGACTCTTACTTCCAAATAACCACCAGAAAATGAAGGGGTAGTGTGTCTAATCTCCATGTTCTCTGAAACGAGAGGGCCAATTCCACCTGGAGATGGAACACCTTGAGGAGTCTTTCTGTGGATTCTTCCATCTCTGTATCAGGCCTGGTTATACACACAGCAGGATGGGAGCTGCTCTCCCTATTACACGGCATCTGCCCTTGCTGGTGAGTAGGGACAAAAAAGGGGTGTAGGGGGCCAGAAGTCTGGCCTAGTGGTCGAGAGCTTGTCCAGCATACATGAAGACTCGGATTCGATTCCTCGGTACCACACACATAGAAAAAGCTGGAAATGGTGCTGTGGCTCAAGGGCTCAAGTGGTAGAATGCTAGTCTTGAGAAAATCCAAGGACACTGCTCAGGTCCTGAGTTCTAGCCCCAGGACTGGCCCATTTTTTTTTTTTAAATTAACAGTTCACCCTGCTCAGCTCACTCACTCCATGCCATCAGGAGAAGCAGGAAGCAGGAAGCCTCATTAGCTCCACTGTTTCACGTAGATCTTAGGAAACAGAAGTTCTAGGCACTGGTAATCTTTCCCAATTCTTAACCTATTTTAGTCCTATTTTGAGGGTTCCTAATCATCTAAACACTTGATTCACTGTCACAAAAAAGCTTCATCAAAATTCACAAATGAAGCTGGAGGCTGGTGACTCATACCTAAGATCCTAGCTACGCAGGAACATGAGATTTGAGGACTGCAGTTTGAAGCTAGCCCATTTAGGAGTCTGTGAGACTCAACCACTCAAAAGATGAAAACATAGCTGTGGTCCATGTGGTAGATCACTAGCCTTAAGCATGGAAGCTTAGGGACACATGGACAAACACAAATGGACATACACACACACACACTCAGACAAATTACATCTCTAAGAAACCTAAAGGGAGTCGATACCATCCTTAGAAATGCTTTAATCATAACTGTAATTCCTAACTCAGCTGCTCATAGCTTACTGGACTGAGACCTACCAGGCAAGTGGACCGGTTCTAGCAGATACAACAAAATATAGCCGTTGGTGTTTCTTAGGCAAGAAATGCAAGGGGGAGGTGATAATCTGCTGGTAGGAAATCTAAACCAAAGCACCAGACATTCGGACTTTTTATACGTCCCATATTACTTTTAGTTTGATCGATAGAAGCTAAATCCAAGGCAGCACTGTAGCTAAGAATAGGGTTTTGTTGAGCCACACAGTATTGCGTTACCAGAAGCAAGGCAAACACACCAATCCATTGGTAGCTATACTCTTCCATACGGAACCTTTGGTACATCAAATAACTTCTGTGCCTCATCTAGTGGCCTACTTGAGGGTTTTATCTAGTTTTCTCATCGTCATTCCCTATACCATCCCATGTTACAGGCAGTAGCTACATATAGGTATTCAAATGAAGTAACAGTAAATAAAAGATGCCATTTTCATCATACTAGGCATGTTTCAAATACTGAGTACTTCTGTGTGCTTAGGGGCTGTATTGGACAGTCTGGTTTTGGTTTGGTTTTTTTTTGGGTAGTAGGGCTTGAACTCTGGGCCTGGGCATTGTCCCTGAGCTCTTCAGCTCAAGGCTAGAGCTCTACCTCTTGAGTCACTTCTGGTTTAACCGGAGATAAGAGTCTCATGGACTTTTGTGCCTGGGCTGACTTTGATCCTCAGATCTTAGCCTCCTGAGTTGCCAGGATTACAGATGTGAGCCCTGGCACCTGGCTGGACAAGATAGTCTTATGAACATCTTCATTATCCCAGAAAGTTCTATTGGCCAATGCTACTTATATTCCGTATACCAAGAGGCAAGCTCATCTTCACTTCTGTCTCAACAATCTATTCTTTGAATCAAAATATAGCTCTTGAGTTTTCTTTTCTTGTAGAAGTGGGAGGGAGAGCCAGTACTGGAGACTGAACTCAAGGCTTCCTTGGGCACTCTCTTGCTTGAGTCATAGACCTCAATATTCTGCTAGCATTTATCTATCAAGTGACCCACTTAAGGAGCCATGGCACATTAGTCTTATAAAGAGAATTTACGAGGACATCCCAAGGATGTGCAAATCTTCTTTGGATGGTTAGCTCTTCACAGAAGAGAGACTTAGATATCACCTTCAGTCATCTGCCATCTTGATTCGTTGGAGCTAGATAGGCCATATCAGCTCTCTTGGTTTAAGCTGGAATGCACCAGCTCTTTAATCACTATATGGTCAATATACTACTGCTATCTTCATTAAAGGCAACAAGCAGAAAATTATTTTACATAATTTTCTTTGTATGTTTATCTTGAAATACTTTATTTCTAACAAAAATTGTATTTTGATTAGGACAGCATTATGCTTATCATTCTACACTCAGACTGCACATAAAGAAAGATAGTTTGGTAACAGAAAAACAACTTTTTATTTGGAAGAGATAAAATGCAAACTTAAGAACTGCTCTAAGGGACTGGGAGTGAAGCCTACTGGTGGACTGCTTGCCTAGCATGCATGAAGCCCTGTGTTTGATTCCTCAGTACTATATATACAGAAAAAGCCAGAAGTGATACTGTGGCTCTGGTGGCAGAGTGCTAGCCTTGAGTAAAAAGCACTCAAGGACAGAGCCTGACCTAAAACTGAAAAGTAGGATAATAATACTAGTAATAACTATAGAGAAAAAAGGCTATGGAGCAGGAAAGCTTTTGTGTGCTACACCTACCCTCGAAGCACCATCATTTTCCTATTATTGAGATATAAGGGAAGGATTCCTTTTAAATAAGCTTGCTCAAAGTCACAAAATTAGGTAGAGCTAAGGTTTGATCTGGGTAGTATGGCATCTGATAGATGATGCCACCAGCTTTTAGGCTATATTAAAGTCATTAAGCATTAAGAACAAATAGCCCTGTCTTCTTAAGAGTCAATCAGTGCTCTTTACAATCTGTATTTCTGAATTCTTAGAACATGCTTATTTCATTAAACATTCTTATTTCATTATAGAATGTTTACCTTTTGTTTTTCCCTAAGTAGTTTTTCATTTCATTAACTGTGGTACTGAAATGATAGCTTTCCCCTCTTCAAGAAACTAACAACTAGTACAAAAAATACAGTAGATTATTATACTGAATTCTGATCTTGGGTCTAATGAACATATTTTTTTCCTTCCATAGTTATTTTTATACTCTAAAATACTTGAATATGCTCTTATTTTAATAATTCAATTCCAAATTTGTGCCAGGGGTCAGAATTTTTGTAATTAACAATCAAATGTCTTTTAAGGTCACAAAATCTGGGAAAGTCTCAAAGGAACTGGTGGCTTTCTAAATTCGTTTCTTTTTTAGAGAATTCTACTTTGAAAGTGCCAGAAACTTGAAATCCACACTGTAATATTAGCTACTTAATTAAAAAATAAAGGTTTTCCAAGAACTGGTAGCAAAGTATAGCTCAGTGGTAGAATGGATGTAAAAGGCTCTGGGTTTAATCACCAGCATTAAAAACAACAACAACAAGCCAGGCGCTGGCAGCTCACACCTGTAACCCTGGCTACTCAGGAGGCTGAGATCTGAAGGTCACAGTGTGAAGCGCCTGGGCAGGAAAGTCTGTGACACTCTTATCTCTCTAATCAACTAGTAGAAAACTGAAAGTAGAACTGTGGCGTAAAGTGATAAGAGTGGCATCCTTGAAAGAAAAAGCTCAGGGGGTAGCACCCAGGTCCTGAGTTGAAGCCCCATAAATGACAAAAAAAAAGAAGCTATAAAAAGTTTTTCACTGTTAGTCTTTGGGCTATCTGAAACTATAATGCTTGAATGTAGAAATCTAGTCTAACTCAGCCACTTTACAAAGAAACCAAGTTTTGAGACAGTGGTAGAATGACTTGCCCTAGATCAAAGAGCTAAATAATCAGAACCAAAAGTAGAACCTAGGCTTTCTGAATCAGCTCTTTACATGCTCAAAAGAGCAAAGAATTGTGCATGTCTTTGCCATCACTTCGGTTGTTTTCTTCAAATCTCATGTTCCTAGACGCTCACTAAAGATGCACACTGTGTACTGTATACAGCAGGGCTTCTACTGTGATCTACAGTGGACCCTGAAGATTTGAAGCTATCCAACCAGGGCAGCATAACGTACTATTATTCACACTGGGACAATATATTGTTCACCAAGCAAAGTGATCTTGAAGGGACTAGAATTGTTAATTACTTACTTCTCGTTCCTAGAGGCTAAAAATTAAAAAAGAAAAAAATACAAACAACTCCTTTTGTTAAAACTTGAACTCTAGCTCTCTCTTGAATCAATGTGACCTTGATGAGAAAAAGTTAAAACACAGGTGAAGAAATTGGGAGATTTATTTGAAAGGGGAAAATTCCTGGGAATGTGCTGTTCTTTGTATTAGCTGTATCTAGCCCAATTGACTATTATCAATATCTGCAATCCTACCAGCACCCTAGTGTTCAGAATTCATGATCCCCCAGCACTAAATGATCTTGAGAAAGTTTTATCAATGCCTATGATACTGTGTTAAGACAAGAAAGTATGTAATTATATGGTCTTCAATCAGTACTGCTATAGAAAAAAACGGCTTTTCTGGTTAATCAGAAAACTCTATTCCCTGAGCATCCCAATTGATTGAGGTTAAAAAGAGATTGTTCCTTCTACAGGATCAAATTTAGCATCACATACCTTGTCAAGTAAAAAAAACCAAAGAAAAGATGCGCCCTTTTTAAGACATTAAGGGAGTAAATGTCATTTTTTTCCCACTTGTAGAAACAGTGGAAAAAGTCTATACTAACAACACACATCAGAAAACAGAGCAAATTAACTTGCAATTTTCCTGTGTAATTGCTAGCGGCTCTTTGAGACTATTAAATACAAAGATAAATAAATAAAGATTGCTTTAGCTCAGAAAAAAGACAGGTAAGTAGTTAAAACAATACAGCAGCATGCTTCAAGCTCTGGAAGGCAGGATGTTGTAGATATGCCCTGGAGCCTGTCTATGGTGTGACTACCACCACAGACAAACGCTGTGTGGACTGCTCACAGTTCCCAATGCTAACTCAGAATTCCAGGTCAATGTCAAGCAGCAAGCTGTGTATTTTGGTAGTGAGGCAGTCAAATTTACTAATTCAATCACTCCAATATGTGACTATTCTTAAGACAAGAAGAAAAAGAATAAGCTCAGTAACAACCACCACTACCAAAAAACCAAAACCAAACAAAACAATAGCAATAAGCTGAGTATAGGTGGCTCTCACATCTGTAATCCTAGCTACGAGTGCAGAGATTTGAGGGTCATGGTATGAAGCCAGCCCAAGCAAGAAACACTGTTGAGACTCTTATCTCCAAACCAGAAATGGTACTGTGGCTCAAAGTGGTAGACTGCTAGCCTTGAGCTAAAGAGCTTAGCGACAGTGCCCAGGCTTAAGAGTTCAAGAACCGCAACCAAAAACAAAAACAAAACTGCAATAAAATGAGAATGTTAAATATGAAATAAAGGACTTCCTTTAGAAGGAAACAAGAAAAAATTTAGGGGGCTAGGAACACAATTATTTCTCAAAATAAAATTCTAAGGAGAATTCCCCATCCCACCCTAGAATTTTACACTGCAGAAATCAATGAATAAGTGGACTTCACATTGCAACTTTTTCACATGTACTATGAAAAAAACAAACCCTTCTGCCAATTTGGTCAATCCTTTGAAAGTGCAGTGTGCTCATGGCGAGGTTAAAATCGCGTGTAGGCATTGCGCTGCTGTTGCTGCTGCTGCTGCTGCTGTAAGGGCTGCTGGGCTTGCTGCTGCTGTAGGCGAATCTGCTGGGAGTAAGGATCTTCCAGTGATTTGACAAATATAGTAGTTCTGGGGCCAGTCTTCCATACAATGCCATTGGCATCTTTCACTGAAGATTCTACTGTGATGTTATGTGTTCCAAGAATAGCAAAGTTCAACAGAAACTGGGTACTGAAGTAATCATTATGAGGCTCAACCTTCTGCTCCATCTCATTGGTCATATTGTCAATGGGTATCTGCAACGAAAGAATGTTAAAGAACAGTAGCACCCATATTCAGAGCGTCCTATGAGCCAAGCCCTGTTCCAAGTACTTGGTTTAGTTATTGCAAACAACCAAGATACAAGGTATTATTATCAATCACCCTGCTATTCAGATGAGGAGGCTAAGACAGAGAGGTTATGTTGTCCAAGGTGATACTAAAGCAGAGCAGGAATGTGCACTCAGGCAGGCTGACTTGGGTCTACCCACTTAACCATTAAGTAACATTGCCACTTAACTCTCCTAGATCAGAATAAGCGCTCAGCCTTTCAACTCTTTCATAGGCTGGCCTCTCTCCATGATCTTTCCTCCCCATATCCTAATCCCCATCTTCATTCTGTAGAGACATAGTCTAAATACAAGTCAACAAATAAGACATAAATAACCACCCATTTCAGGGAGTCTAAAATCTAAGGGACTAAAAAGAACATAACACTAAGTTAAGTTAGGTACCTAAGTTAGGTGCTTTTATAGCTCTAAAAGTAATTAAAGTCAAAGGTAGATCTCTTATCTGCCTACATTCTTTGTCCAGGCAGAGGAAAGGTAAGTGTTTTTGACTCTTCAAACCACACTATCTGATCCCTTGGGAGGTAAAACTACCACCTGATCACAAAAGAATACTGGTAAACTAAGCTGGTAAAATCTGTATCACAATTCTGCCTGTTCTTGAAATTACCTTGTAGTCTTGTCCTGATTTACTCTGTAGTGTTGAAGAAACATTCAGACAGACAGATTGAATTTTGCGGAAGAGTCCTGGTTTAGATCCATGCTGAACCACTCCCTCTACCTTTAGGGCCAGCTGCTGGTTATTCTGTACAGCAATGGGCTCTGCAGGATTCCGAGGGGATGGAGACAGTGCAAGCTGGAATGCAAACATTAAATAAATGGCCAACAACCAAGAGCAAGCTTCTTTCTGCTAACCACTGGGACCAGACTAGCACACTGGCCTAAGTACTCCACTATTCCCAGGCTGGGATAACCAAGCAGAAAGACCTTCAAACTCAAGCTTCTTTATGCATTTTGTCCCTTTTAAATACTACAGAGAGTTTCATTCCAGATTTCACTTTTGTTCGAGGTTAACAGGATTAGAGACTAGCTAAGATACTGCTCTGCCAGGGTTTGTGGCAGGACTTTCATTTGATAATGACTTCCTTTCAGTAGGAAATATACTGACATTTTCATGTCTACCTGCTGTCTCTTTGCTCTAAGGTAATTTAAAATAGATTAAATTCAAATGCAAATTAACTTTAAATGCTGGGATTACTTGCCTAATGAAGTCATGATATAAAAATGTCACAAAGTAATGTTTCCATGTGTTTTGGTCAGTGGCACTGGGGATTGAACCTAAGGCTTTCTGTATGCTAAATAAATACAATACTTTTTTTAAAAAAATTAAATTTAGGGGCCAGGAGTTTGGCCTAGTGACAGAGTGCTTGCCTATCATGCACCAAGACCCAGGTTCGATTCCTTGCTACCATATACATCGAAAAAAGCCAGAAGTGGTGCTGTGGCTTAAATGGTAGAGCTCTAGCCTTGAGAAAGTCCAAAGCCAGTGTTTAGGCCCTGAGTTAAAGCCCCAGGATGGGCAAAAACAAACAAACAAAAAAACAAATTAAATTTAAAAGCAAAACATTTAAAGACCTAAGTGCACTTCAATTGCAGAAAGCTCAATTCTTGCCAAATGAAAAGATGAAAAAAAATTTGTTACTGATAATATTGCTAAGCCACTGAACTAATCAACCCTAGAGTCAATTTGCTTTAGGAGGTATTCTTGTCTAGATAATTAATTTTCTTGATTATGTAAGTCATTTTGAAATGGAATTGTTATTTGTAATAAAAAATATCTGAAAGAGGGCAAAAGTTCACTGAAGACAGCAAGTGACAGGGAATCTCTCAGAAGTGAAAATTTACTCCTTTCTCAATTCCATTCTAAGATTCAAAAACAGTTTTTGAAATTTATTTTGAGGTACTGATGACTGGACTTCAGCTTTCAAACATTCTGCTATAACTTTGAATTCTGATTATTTTTTAAAATGGTGCTATTAGTGGAGTTTAAATTTAGGGCCTGGGTGCTGTTCTTGAACTTTTTTAGCTTAAGTCCAGTACTCTACCATTTGAGCAACAGCTCCATTTCGAGCTTTTTGGTAGGTAACTGGAGATAGGAATCTCATAGGCTTTCCTGCCCCAGCTGTTATCAAACTGCAGCCCTCAGCCTCCTGAGTAGCAAGATCCACCACTGCCCAACTCCTGCTTAAAAAAAAAACAACAAACGAACAAAAAACAGGCACAGTGGTTCACACCTGAGCCACAATCCTCAGATCCTGGCTCAAAGTCAGCCCAGGCACTAAAGACCATGAGACTCTTATCTCTAGTTAACCACTAGGAAACCAGAAGTGACACTGAGGCTCAAAGGGGTAGGGTGGGAGCCTTGAGCTGAAGAGCTCAGAGACAATGCTCAGGCCCTAGGATCTGACAGTAGCCTTGAGCTGAAGAGCTCAGGGGCAGTGTCCAGGCCCAGAATCCAAGCCCCAACGATTGACCAAAAAAAAAGACTTCAAAAGAGTAACTCCAGTCATGGCCAGTTCTCCAAAACTTGTCACTCAAAAAGAAAAGGACTCTGAAGGTAGGACTGGTCATATTTTATTGGATCTATTTTGGTTTAAGTTGCATCTGCAAAGCCTGATCAGACAGACTCAGTTCAAGATCCGTCCGGGTGATTATAATAAAATCATCAACTGACTCCTAGAGGTAAGGGACAGGGACTATCTTCAGTTACTCAAATATATGTCTCAATATATTTGGCACCAAGTTTAAAAGGGAGTTTAGCTCTCAGATCGTTTGTTAAATAGAGGAAAAGCATACAACTATATTTATAAATTTGGTCAAAATCCAAATACTGAAGTACAGCTATGTCCCTATATAATTAAAATTAAAGATAGCTGTTTTGTTTTTTTCTCAACCCATGTTAACTTTAATATTCTTCCTATTTTACCTTGATGCTGGTAGATTGCAGTTTCTGGAAAAAGTACCTCTGAAATGAAAGGGGCACTTTCAGCAAGGCAATGATGGCATTGCAGAGGCATGCTGTATGCTGAGGAAAATACAAACAAAGTAAGTTTTCAAATTGAATCAACAAATCAGACACTTAGGAAGGCATTTAAAACCATATACTAAGAGTTCATATCAAGAAGCAAACAGGCAGGAGAGTTAGAGAACAACACCTAAAAATATGAGCAGAAGAGATACTCTTCAGATGATGGGTTTTACACATTGAATTTCTATATCCCCTCAAATTCATATATGGTATTGAAATGCTCCAAGATGATATCTGGAGAAGAGGTTGCTAAGAAGGGATTAGAGTTCTTTTAGAAGAAACTAGATCTCTTCCTCTTGTCTCTTTCCCTTGTTCCCTTCACGACTCCCCCCAGTCTCCCTGCCACTGAGCTATGCCTCCTGTCCTTTTCAGTACTGGTTATACCTAAACTGTAATCTTCCCTTTTTTCACTTCCTGAAATAGCTAGGAAACTGGCAGACATCACACCAGCTTGAGTCTTGTGGGTTTTTAATACCTGGACCAGGTTGGAAATGTGATCTTGATCTCAGCCTCATACATAGCTAGGATGACCAGAGTAGAGCCACTGGAGCCTGACTTGATATATTTTATGTAAAAATAGCTTGCTTCCATTTGACTAGAGCAGACTTTTAAATGTCATTGTGGCTTTGTAGCGAGCAGATATACCAAGTGGTATCATAAGTCATCTCGTTTAATTGTTACAATGCTATAAGGCAGGTGTTATATCACCCCTGTTCTACAGATAATTAAACAGGCAAGATGTAACTTGTGAGCTCACCTAGTATCAAGATTACTGAAAACTTATGTCACAGTAACAAAAACTCAACAGAAGGAATGTAACTTGCCATGTAAGAAACAGGAGTGTACTTCCTATTGAGTGATTCCACCTCCTCCAAGACATGGTTATATACAGACATCATTCTCCTCTCATATTCACTATCGGCATGAGCTGCTCCAGTACATCCATATTCCTGGAAACTGAAGCAAACATCAGTAAACAACCAACCAACATAGTCTATATGTCAGTGTCTATATGTACTAGGGAAGCATGATAGACAAGAATTAAAATGAAAAATAAATGGCTGGGAAATTACATAAATCTAAAGCATACAAATAAAAACCAGGAATGTGCAAAATTGCTAGTATGTAACAGAGCATTTTAGGAAGTTTCACCTTGGTTTCTTCTTTTTTCCTCTACTGCTACAAACCAACCCCTAAAATTCTAAAAAAAAATACCTCTAAATGAGTTAAAGAAGGCAAAATTTTGCTTAATAAAACTTTTAAGAGGGTTTCTTGACAGGACAGTGTGATTTAAATATACTGAGCCTAACATTAATATCACACAGATTTAATGCCTACTGCATGAAAGGCAGGTCAACTAGGAACCTTATATACATTGTTTCTTTCATCTTCACAATTACTCTGGCATGACTCCGTAAAGGCCTATGTGGCTCATGTGATAAGGGATCCTTGCTGGTCTCCAAAATTCTCTACTGAGACAAATTGGTTCTGAAATGAAGTGGTGAGCCAATTTTGGTTAAATTTAACCTGCTTTGTTGATATTCTTTTTGGAGAAAGCTCATCTCAGAATCTGAGGCTCCACTACGTTCAAATTGTAGATGGTGGAATGCATGTTCCAAAATAGAATACTCTCCTGAGGAAAACTCAATACAATACTCTTTAATACAAAAAAATTAAGCTATTTGGGGAGAGGATAAGAATTTTTGTTTTGTTTTTCTGGATGGGGCTTGAACTCAGGGGCTGAGTGCTGTTCCTAAGTTTTTTCACTCAATGCCAGTGGCTCTACCACTTTTGAACCACAGTGCCACTCTGCTTTTCTGGTGGTTAACTGGAGATAAAGTGTCACAGACTTTCCTGCTCAGGCTGGCTTTGAGCTAGATCCTCAGATCTCAGTATCCTGAGTAGCTAGGATCACAGGCGTGAGCTACTGGCACCTGGTGAAGAATTTCAATAAAGAAAAATCAGCCTTACAACCCAAAAAAAAAAAAAAAAAAAAAAGAAAGAACGAAAGAACGAACGAAAGAAAAAGAAAATCAGGAATGTCTTTTGGTTTAGGAAACCAAAGAATAAAAATTTCAAGGTCAAGCTTACTTGTTTTATCAACTCACAATTTTTCACAATAAAGCTCAATTATACAAGAAACTGCTCAATTATTTATCTGAGTGTTTTGCAAATAGATGATATAGGATGTTTCCCTATACCATCTAGAGTTAGAAAATGTATGTTTTCCCCTAATTATGTGACCCTGGGCAAATGTTAGAAAACTACTTCCTTTCTGTTTTTACTTCTAAAATGTATTTTCTGAGATAATCTTGTGAAAATTAGATAAAATAACACATTTGAAAATATTTTATGATGCAAACTAATATTGGAATTACCTTGCTGATTCTGGATCCAAAATTAAGGCTTCTATTGCATGAGATATCAGCAAACAGCTCTGCTGCTGTCTAAATTAATGTTAAGTTAGACATGTAAACATAGAAATCATTTTATATTTTATATTATCTGAATATTAAATGAGCCAAGAAGATTGCTTTTAGTGAAAGTGATCATGTTATAAACTCAAAACGGTGTGCAGCTGTACTTTTTCCTTCTAAGTGATACATATTGCCTGTACTACTGATTTTCAAATTCTGTATTTCAGAGGCTGCTCAAAAACTTTGTTTTTAGATGGGCATTGGTGGCTCCCACCTGTATTCCTAGCTACTCAGGAGGCTGAGATCTGAGGATCAAGTTTCAAAGCCAGCACAGGCACTAAAGTCTTTGAGACTCTTATCTCCAATTAACCCCCAGAAAACTGGAAGTGGTGCTATGGCTCAAGGGGTAGGGCAGTAACCTTGAGCTGAATTGCTCAGGGACAGTGCCCAAGCCCAGAGTTCAAGTCCCATGACTGACAAAAAAAAAAAAAAAAAAAAACCCAAAACAAAAAACAAAACTTGGTTTTTATCTGTTTTATATAGCAACTCTTCATAAGAATTTGAAATAAAAATATAGAAGTTTTATTGGCAAAATTCTAAAGAAGAAAGAAATCCTATTAAATGCAGTGCCTTTACCTTAACAGTTCCTAAGCAGGGGCTCAAGGAATCTGTCAACGATCTTAAGTTTATTTTTGGAATGTATATGGATGTATTTTGTATGCATTAGGGCTTGAACTCAGGGCCTAGTTGAACCATAGCTCCACTTCTGGCTTTTTGGTGGTTAATTGGAGATTCAAAAGTTTAATGAGACTTTCCTGCCAGGGTTAGCTTCAAACCACAACCCTCAGATCTTGGCCTCCAGAGCAGCTAGGATTACAGGCACCAGACACTGGTGCCTGGGAACATATGCATTTTGTAAGGTGGCGAGTACAAAGCACTCATCAGGTTTAGGTCAGTAAAACAAAAGAAGTAGCAACAAGTGGGCCACAATATAGTGAGGGACAACTATATAATGCTGCTACTTTGCGGATGTTCTCCTACCGTGCTTGAGGTTTACAGGTCCACTGTAATTCTAAATTTCAAAGTTATCGTGTGTGTGTGTGTGTGTGTGTGTGTGTGCGCGCATGTATGTGTATAAATGTGTTGGTCTACATTTAAAAGACCAGTTCTCGGGGCCGGGAGTTTGGCCTAGTGGTAGAGTGCTTGCCTAGCATGCACGAAGGCCTGGGTTCAATTCCTTGGTACCACATACATAGAAAAAAGCTGGAAGTGGTGCTGAGGCTCAAGTGGTAGAGCTCTAGCCTTGAGAAAGTCCAAGGACAGTGCTCAAGCCCAGGACAGGCAAAAAAATTAAATAAATTAAAAAAAAAAAGTTCTCAAGAACAAGAAATACTAGGGCAAGTTAGGATACAATTCTACATTCCTCAAAGTTGCTGAGTCGGCATCAAAAGATGCCTGATAAAGATCCCCATATCGTGAAGCAAGGCTTCGGAATTCTTCCATGGACTGCTTCATCTATAAAGAAGAAAAATAAATTAGCTATGATAAATACAAGCACATTACTGTCATTACATGAAAAATATGAAAACAAAATTTTTCAAAAACGGAAAGAAAAATTGTATATAATTATTCATTTTCCTTTCTTTCTTTTTTTTTTTTTGCCAGTCCTGGGTCTTGAACTCAAGGCTTGGACACTACCAGTTGAACTACAGCAGCACTTCCAGCGTTTTCTATGTGTGGTACCAAGCAATTGAATCTGGGTTTTCCTGCATGCTAAGTAGGCACTCTACTACTAGGCCAAACTCCCAGCCATCATTATTCATTTTCATAAACACAAGGTGGCAAATAAAACTATAAATGTTCACAAGATTATAATTTATATATGATATTTAGAAATAAAAACAATTTATAACTTTCAGTAGGATAGTTATAAGCATTCCAAGCTTCCTCACGGTAATTCCATTTTCTTCATATTAATATGTAGTATAGGGCCTCAGTGCTCATGCCCTGAGTTCATGCTCTAGGACTGGCCAAAACAAAACAAACAACAACAACAAAAAAAACCCCTAAATATGTAGTACAAACCATGGCATCATCAATCACGTTTTTGTTTGTTTTTACTTGGCTTGAGCACTGTCCTTTGCCCAAGACTACTGCTCTGCTACTTGAGGTACAGCACCACTTCTGGTTTTTCTGTGTATGTGGTACTGAGGAATTGAACCCAGGGCTTTGTGCATGCTAGGCAAGCACTCTACCACTAGGCTATGCTCCTAAAACACATCAGTCTATTTGGCAAGACAGGAGAGTTAAGACATTTGATACCATCTCTGAGTTAAATCACTGATTTTTAACTTTTCAAAAATTTTCATTTTACAACCTCTAAAGCCCCAAGAATATAAATGAAAATTATACTGAAAAGAGAGTTAAGACATGCCTGATTGGAGATTCGACCACATCTCTGAAGGTCATTTCCTAAGGTCATGGCAATTGTTGTGGCAATTGCAGGTGGAGGGCTTGTCTTGAGACTATTACAAGTACAGATAAGTTGAGAGAAGGCTTGGAGAAGATCAATCCTGAGCTTCACAAATTCACACTGAAAACTTAAAGGATTCAGCGGTGTACTGGCAGCCTGAAATTAAAAAAAAAAATACATATTTAGGATAAAGTAAAAGCAATAGGAGTTGGGACATTATGAATTAAAGTTGGCTTTCCGAATTTGGAAAGTTTGCATCTATGTATTTACCCTATTCTGGTTTATAGGAAGCCAGACCCTGGTGGCTCACATCTATAATCCTAGATACTCAGGAGTCAGAGATCTGGAGGCAAAGAGGCCAGTCCAGGTACAAAAATCTGTTCAGAATGACAGTCTTGCCAAGGGCTATCTACAAATTCAACGCAATAACCATCAATATCCCAATGTCATTCTTTAAAGAAATAGAAGAGGCAATCTAAAATTTCATATGGAATAATAAAAGACCCTGTATAGCAAAACAACTTCTTAGCAGAAAGAATAGCACAGGAGGAATTTCAATACCAAACTTTAGACTCTATTACAGAGGTATAATAATCAAAACAGCTTGGTACTGTACAAGAACAGGCCTGAAGACCAATAGAATAGAACTGAGGACCCAGATAATAAACCACAGATCTATGGCCACCTAATCTTTGACAAGGGAGCCAAAAAAATAGAATGGAAGAAAGATAGCCTCTTCAACAAGTGATGCTGGCAGAACTGGTTAAGCACCTGCAGAAAACTAAAGTTGGATCCTTCTCTGTCACCCTGCACTAGAATTAACTCCAAATGGATCAAAGATCTCAAGGTAAAAGCATCAGATATTCTGAAAACTTTACAGGAAGGAATAGGAGACATACTAGGCCTCCTTGGCACAGGCCGAAACTTTCTCAATAAGGACCAAGAAACACAACAAATCAGAGAGGGGCTGGATAAATGGGACTGCATTAAGCTGCAGAGTTTCTGAATGGCACAAGACATTGCTAGTAAATTAAATAGGAAGCCTACAGAACGGGAGAAAATCTTCACTAACCATACAACGGACAAAGGTCTCATATCTAAAATATATCAACAGCTCAAAAAATTGAATCACTCCAAAACTAATCTCCAAAGTAACAACCATCCCATTAAAAGATGGGCCAAAGACTTAAAGAGAGTCTTCTCTGAAGAAGAAATAAGAATGGCCTATAGACACATGAAGAAATGCTCAACATCTCTGGTCATAAAAGAAATGCAAATCAAAAGAACTCTAAGATTCCACCTCACTCCAGTTAGAATGGCCAGGATCAAGAAATGTACTAACAATAGATGCTGGAGGGGATGTGGCCAGGAGGGATCACTACTACACTGTTGGTGGGAGTGCAAACTTGTTCAACCACTATGGAAAGCAATATGGCAGTTCCTCAAAAGACTAAACATAGAGCTCCCCTATGACCCAGCTATTCCACTACTTGGCATTTACCCACTTGTCCAGAAATAAGGGCATACTAAATCCACTAGCACAACAATGTTCATTGCAGCACTATTTACCATAGCAAAGATATGGAACCAACTCAGATGTCCCTCAGTCAATGAGTGGATCAATAAGATGTGGTATTTATACACAATGGAATTCTATGCTGCTGTTAGAAAGAACAACATCGCCCCATTTGTAAGGAAATGGAAAGACTTAGAAAAAATCATATTAAGTGAAGTAAGCCAGACTCAAAGGAACATAGACTCAATGGTTTCCCTCATTTGTCATAATCAGTAGAAACCTTGGGCTCTCCTAGCAGAGATTTAGAATAGAGCAAAACCTAGATACATAAGGCCATACAGTGTGACGCTAAATGAAAGGACCTCTAGGATATAAAAACAAAAGCCATATAATGGGTGATTGTTGTCCTTAATGTACTATATTATCTCTCATCTCTTTTGCTGTCCCTTGGTTATCTCATATTGTTACAGTACTTCATTTTGTTATCTGATTGGATAAATGCATATTTGGTTATTTGAAATTGGATAGGGAAGGGGGTAAAGTAAAACAAAATGAGGGGTGGGGGTGGGGGGAGGGAAATGGGGACCAAGACATGAGAAAGGGTATCAATGTATGTGAAGTAATGCACCTTCTATCTGATGAATATAATGTAACCCTCCTATTAATTACAATAAAAAATATATGAGAAAAAAAAGAAAAAAAATCTGTTCAGCAAAAAATAGGGTTGTTGGTATGGCTCAAGTGATAAAGCCAGCCATTAAGTAAGCCAAAAGAAAGTAAGGCTCTAATTTCAAACCCAGATATCAGTGGAAAAAAACCAAACCAAACCAAACCAAAAAACCCAAATCCAACACTATTTTACATTTGTGCTGACTATGCATATATAGTAATGTATACTTGCCCAATATACCTTTCAAAATGCTAACAGCCTTTATATAAAGAAAAGTCCATGAAACTCTTGTTTTTTGTTTTCCTTTGGATCTTAGGGTTGAACTTGGCCTAGGTGCTGTCACTGAGCTCTTTAGCTCAAGGCTACCACCCTACCCTTGAGCCAAGCCCCATTTCCCATTTCTAGAGGTTAGTAAGAGTTTCAGGTCTTTTTGTTCCCAGACTGGCTTTGAACCTTGGTCTTTAGACCTCCACGTCCTGAGTAGCTAGGATTACAGGTGTGAGCCACCGTGCTGTGGGCTTCATGAGACTCATCTCCAATTAACCACCAGAAAAGTGGAAGTGGCTCTGTTGCTCAAGTGGTAGGGCACTAGCCTTGACCTGAGAAGCTCAGAGACAGCACCCAGGCCCAGAGTTCAAGCCCCATGACCAACAAAAAAAAAATTAATAAAAATACTGGTAATACTGCTCTAACACAAATTAGTATATTAAAAACTTCTGTTTAGTCTGGCTGAAGCAGGTGGCAAACACGAGCCTTAGAGCTGTATGACCTTGGGTAAAAATAATTTATGTCAGGAAGTCAATGCTCATACCCAGATAAAAAATAGGAAGCTACTGTCAAGTCCACACTCTCAAGTACACAGATCAAACAAAAATGCTCAACCTTCTCCTTGCATAAAAAAGTTCTGTGAAGCATAGTACAACTAAAAATGCTGGAAGTTTCCAAGGACTACACAGATCATACTGCTTTCCCCTCTGAAATGACTTAGAGGTAGAAAAAAATATATATTTTTTAAATTCTTGAGATCAGTGTCTCACTATGTCTCCCAGGTTGGGCATAAACCTTGGCTCAAGTCATCGTCTTATCTTACTTAGTCTCCCAAGTAGCTGATATGACAGGTACATGTTATCATATATAGCTCCTCTTATTTATTTTTTTAATCCTCAAAGTTCTTATGATCTGGTAGATAGAATAACTCCATTTCAAAAGGAGAAAATCTGAGATTAATGTTCTACCTCAAGTCATACTGTATGTATAGACGAACCAGACTAAGTTTCAGCAGCTCACCTGTCAGTCAAGTGTGTAACTGCCTACGTCAGAATAGTCTTTAATTATGGCTAACACTCATTAAATACATACACAAAGTGTGGTATTCAATAGTTTTCAAAAATTAATTCCAGGTATACCACCGTTTTGTGAGTCTTAACTTTATTACAGTGAATGATTAGTAACTTTCTGCTTCATATAAGCCAGAAAATGAAATGATTTTATTGATGTGAACTAATAATTATACCTTTAAATTTTCTGTGACATTATCCTAATACAGAGATCAACAATATTTCCAAGAATAATAAGGTATTAATAATAAAAGTCATAATAGTCAATGCTACCGTTTAAAATGGAGAGAAGGACTAGGAATGTAGTTCACAGTAAGGCATGAGCTCAGAGTAAGTTCTGAGGCTCTATACCTGGCCCAACTAAAAACAAAAGCAAAATAAAACAGGAATATTTATGAATTCTCGTTCTAAAGAGCTATAAACCAGTAAGAATCTATTCAAGCCGGGTACTGGTGACTCATGCCTGAAATAGAAGCTAGTCAGAAGGCAGAGATGGGAGGATCATGGCACAAAGCCAGCCTAGGCAGGAGAGGTCATGAGATACTTTATCTCCAATGAACCTCCAGGAAGTGGTACTGTGGCTCAAAGTGGTAGAAAGCTAGCTTTGAGCAAAAGAGCTCAGGGACAGTACCCAGGCCTTCAGTTCAAGCCCCATGATTGACCCCTCCCCCCAAAAAAGCATAAGCAATTTAAAATATATGTGCCCTGGGGTTGGGAGTTTGGCCTGGTGTTAGAGCACTAGCATATATGAAGACCTGGGTTAGATTCCTCAGTACCACATACATAGAAAAAAGCTGGAAAGGGCCGGGAGTTTGGCCTAGTGGTTAAAGTGCTTGCCTAGCATGCATGAAGACCCGGGTTCGATTCCTCGGTACCACATACATAGAAAAAAGCCGGAAGTGGTGCTGAGGCTCAAGTGGTAGAGCTCTAGCCTTGAGAAAGTCCAAGGACAGTACTCAAACCCTGAGCTCAAGCCCAGGACTGGCAAAAAAAAAAAAAAAAAGAAAAAAGCTGGAAGTGGTACTGTGGCCCAAGTGGTAGAGCTCAAGTCCAAGGACAGTGCTCAGGCCCTGAGTTCAAGCCCCACAACTGGCAAAAATAATAAATAAATAAAATATATGTGCCCTATAGAAGTCTGAATTTGTATCTTTTATGCTATCTATTCTTTGTTCTCAAAGTACTACTTTTCAGATAGACCATTAAAAATGCATATACCAATATAAATGGATATACACAACTATTAGAAAGTTTATGTCTCCCACAAATAGTTTTTAAAGTACTGTTGAAATACTTTAAAAATGTTCTGTGTTGCCAGGCATGGTGACTCCCTCCTGTCTGTATTTCTAGCTACTTGGGAGATGGGTAAATTGTGGTTTGAGGACAGCCTGGGGAGAAAAGAAAAGCTCACAAGATCGGCTGGGCACTGTGATCCACACCGGTCATTCTAGAGATGTGGGGAAGCACAGGTAGGAAGATCAGAGTCCAGGCCAGCCTGCATATAAAGAAAAACTACTGTAAAAAATAACACAAAAAGGCTGGAAGAATGCCACATGTGGTAGAGCACCTGTCTAGCAAGTATGAGGCCTTGAGTTGAAACCCAGTACCAAAACAAAAGTTGAATGCTGACTATAAAACTTCTTGGGGGGCCCGGGAGTTTGGCCTAGCGGTTAAAGTGCTTGCCTAGCATGCACAAAGACCCGGGTTCGATTCCTCGGTATCCCACATACACAACCAAGCCGGAAGTGGCAGAGATGAGACTGCAACAATCGACAGAGAGCGAAAGCAAGCAAGCGGAGCCCAACCGAGTGGTGGCCGGAGCGAGCGGGGCCGGAGCGAGCAGGGCCGGAGCGAGCGGGGCCAGAAAGAGAAGGGGGCCAAAAAAAAAAAACAAAAAACAAAAAAAACAACTTCTTGGGGCCAGGAGTTTGGCCTAGTGACCTAGTGAGAGAGTGCTTGCTTAGCATGCACAAAGACCCGGGTTCGTTTTCTCAGTACCACATACATAGAAAAAGCTGGAAGTGATGCTGTAGCTCAAGTGGTAGAGCTGTAGCCTTGAGAAAGCCCAGACAGTGCTTAGACCCTGAGTTCAAACCCCAGGACTAACAAAACAAAACGAACAAAACTTCTTTTCTTGTAGTGGAAAATGCCCTTTGATTAATGTAAAAGTGTTCATTTTAGGGAATACAGTCTTATTTCGGAATATAAACTTGAAGAAATTAGTAAAAATTTTAAAATTTAAGAATGTTAAGAATTTTTATCAATCTTTCCTCTTCTTGATGGCAGTGAAAACAAAAAGTTGTAAATTGTTAATTTGGGTATCAGAAGGGTAAAAAAGCAGCTCAGTAGAACCTTTGATTTAAAAAGCTCAGAACTTTCCCTAGAGATGACATTCAGTGGTCAAATGTTTGCCTAGCATGCATAAGGTCCTGGATTTAATCCCAAGGACTTGTGGGGCCTTGGAAAGGGAGGCCAGAAGCTGTGGTTTATTTCATGATGAGTAACCATATATGACCTGGGGTGATGAGGTCAGAGGTTTCGGGCTGAGGGTGGTACTGGGCTAGGCTGGGAGATGACGGGTGAAAACCTAGAGAAAAAAACTTTCCATCTCCATGCCACATGTCCTTTCTTCATGAATTAAATTTTCCTCACATACAGTACCCAGAACTTCATTGAAAAACAAAATGCAATCTTTCAACAAGCCTATGAATATTTAAAAGGGTAGGGGGAAAAGGTTGATGCTTATTTCCCTGACTACTTTATTACTTTGATTATTTCTGTTTATTACACTTATGTTGATAAATATATGTGCTTGCCGGTTTCCAAATAGTTGGAAACAGGATTAACTTATGGAAAGGGGGGAACTTACACCAATCATGACTCGCAAGGTGGAACTGAGAGTACTCACTGTTAAGGAAGCAATCCCTTTGTGGTAGAATTTTAAAGAGTCAGCAATGCAAGAAAGTGCTGAACTGTAATTCTCTTCCTGCAACCCGGTGAGACACTGTTCTGCATGTGAGAATTCCTTCAAACTATTCAGCCAGAAGTAGAAGTGTTCTGAGGCAACTTGAGTCAGCAAACTCTGATAAAGCTCTCGGGCCATGTCATGATTACCCTAAAAAAGAAAAGAGAGAGAAACTAAAGAAGCATGTGATGAAGTTCTTATACATAAAAGAGTGGAGGTAGCAGATAGAAGATTATGCCTATACTCTGGATACACTTGTACAATCATTCCTCATATTACATAACTCTTCAAGACTCACTCTAAATTTCTTCAGTGAAAATATGCTGAGCTGCTTTTATGTAACATAATGCTTACTGTTCTTTACTAAAACACTTCCAAAAAGAAAACTATAATCCAAGTCTAGAATTTTAGTTAAAAGTGCATTGCCATTCTAGATGAGCTATTTAGTGGGGTGAAGTGAACCCCAGGGGTGCTATCTGCTGTCTCCAGGTGGGGAAGGTCAATGTCCTGAAATGCTTGGGAGAGCTTGTTACAATGAAGAACTGGTTGACAATGACGTCCCTCTCCCATTGAGAAAACAGAGAGGGTTTTATGTGTTATCCAGACTTATCCTCAAAGGATTTTTGTACTACAATGCTTTGTAGTTAATAAAGGAAGTTAATAAAAAAGTATTAGGCTTTTCATATGGCTCAGAAGATTACAACATACTAAAACTTCACCATTTCTACTAAAGAATGTTAAGTTTGGGGAGAAAAAAAATGAGGGAAGATGTTTGATGTTGATAAAAGAATAGAAATAGCAGGTAAGGTAGCCTTGGATAAAACAACACAGGGTGAAATGAGAGTGATACTAAATACAACAGTCAGTGTTCACATTTTCACTTATAATAACAAGATGAAGTAAAATGATATATTTTTTATGAGAAAGGCTAAAAATTAGATTCTTTTATTCTATATATTTAGAATTTATGACTTATGATATATGTGAAATTTCTCTTTCTTTTCTTCCTTCCTTCCTTCCTTCCTTTCCTTCCTTCCTTCCTTCCTTCCTTTCTTCCTTTGCCAGTCCTGGGCTTGGGCTCAGGGCCTAAGCACTGTCCTTGGACTTTCTCAGGGCTAATACTCTACCACTTGAGCCTCAGCACCACTTCCAGCTTTTTTCTATGTATATGGTACCGAGGAATCAAATCCAGGGCTTTGTGCATGCAAGGCAAGCACTCAACCACTAGGCCAAACTCCTGTTCCATGATGTGAAATTTCTATGAATCTTGGTCACTCAGAAGGGAAGTACATACCATTCTGGAAGCCTGTCTGGCAATTCGGTAGACAGTCCATCCATTGGAGACACTTTCAAGCTGCTGCTTAATTACTGCCTTTACTTCAGCAGATAATGCTTTCTGGCTTGCTACAAAAATCACAGTGGCCAAACTCACCTAACATTGGGCAAAAAGAAAATAACATAATTTTACCCAAGTTAGATAACCTACCAAAAAGAGAAATGAATTACAGTTCCTAAGAAAATAACCATTTTTTTTGTTTTCCACGGATATTTAATTTCCCATTTTGACATCATTAAGCAATGTATTCCACTGTCTAAGAAGGCTGTTTATAAAACTAAATAATTAAGGGGGCTGGAAATGTGGCTTAGTGGTAGAGTGCTTGCTTAGCATGCATAAAGCCCTGGGTTCAATTCCTCAGTACCACATAAACAGAAAAGGCCAGAGTGGTGCTGTGGCTCAGGTGGTAGAGTGCTAGCCTTGAGCAGAAAAAAAGCTCAGGGACGATGCCCATGCCTTGAGTTTAAGCCCCAGCACTGACCAAAAAAAAGAAAAGAAAAGAAAAAAACAACAACAAAAAAGCCCCACTAAATAATTTGAAAGAATTAGGATAAATAATATAGTTATACAGTGAGATGCTTCATTAATGAAATGGACGTAGATACTGCCAAAACAGATAAGCTATAAAAGATTACTTATAGGTTAACATTTACTTAAAGTTAAAATGAACAAAGTAATATTGCATATAGGTATAGTATGCATGGGATAATAAATATCAAACCGAGTGTGGTTGGTTCCTGTGAGAGAAGGGAGGAGAAAATGATTAAGGAAATACACTTAGGACTTTAACTATCCTGCTAATACTATTAAGCTAGGTTAAGAAAATTTGTAGTAAAAAAAAAAATCCTAGTACTGATTTATTATTTATTGTTGGCATTAGGGACCAAATGTAAGACCCTGCACATTCTAGGGAAATGTTCTACCACTAAGCTAGATCCAAGCATATCAATTATATTTTGATGTCAGCATGCTTTTTGCCTGTTTTGCTTTTGTTTGTCTGTGCCAGTCCTAAGGCTTGAACTGAGCTTTTTTACCCAAGGCTAGCACTCTACCACTTGAGCCATAGCTCCATTTCTGGCATTTGTCAGTTAACTGGAAAGAAGTCTCACAGACTTTTCTGCTTAGGCTGGCTCTGAACCTTGATCCTTACATCTCAGTCTCCTGAGCTGTTATGATTACAGGTGTGAGCCAACAGCACAGGCCTTGTTTTGCTTTGTAACATCAACAGCGGTATTGACTTTTTTAAACATCCCCTATTAGACCAGATCCTAGTCATTTGAAGTAGGTTTAAAACATGGCTCTTTACCAGAAGTTCCTGCTGTTTGTCTGTGGCTGATTGCCCAATGACCTTGTAGAGTTCCATGAGGTCACCAAGCATTCCATCGCCCAGGACTGGCAGCTGCATGGCAATGGCTGCCAGGCAGTGGCACATCAGGATCCGGGCAGCATCCTGAGCACTGTGTAACTGAGTCAGCAAAGTTTCCACCACTGACTGGCTAAGATGGGGCCGGCCCTTAGCCAAGTTCACCATACAATTTAAAGCAATCTACACACCAAGAAGAAAATGGAATAGTTACATTTTGAAGGTATTAAGTGAAACTTAAAAGAGAACATTATATGTTATTTATGACAAAAAAGAGAACATTATATAAGTTATTTATGACAAAAAGAAAAAAAAAACAAACAAGCATTAAAGCTGGGTGTGGTGGCTCACACCTGTAACCCTAGCTACTCAGGAGGCTTGAGATCTGAGGATTGAGATTCAAAGCCATCCTGGGCACTAAAGACCATGAGACTCTTATCTCAAATTAAGCACTAGAACAGGGGAAGTTGGGCTGTGGCTCTAGGGATAGTGCTGCAGCCTTGAACTGAAGAGCAAGGGCAGCGCCCAGGTCCAGAGTTCAAGCTCCATGACCCACAAAAACAGAAACAACAAGCATTAGGCAGAAAATATTTTTCTTTGTAAGAAACAGGACATACTGAATCCTACATTAGGGTTGTAAGTTAGAACTGTACATCACCATTTCAACTATTCATTTCAACCTAAGACTATTAAAGAAAAAAGATGAAAATCATGAGAATTAATGCTAAAGATCAAATTTATGCCAAATAAAATGTCAACACTGTCCTTTTACTACTTTTCAAGAAGTGCCGCTGAAGTGGTTCAGAATGCCGGCATCTCTCAGGATGATTCAAAAATGCACATATTCAGTTGGGCACTGGTGACTTATGTCTATTATCCTCACTACTCAGGACGCTAAGAGCTGAGCCTAGGCAGAAAAGTAGCCAGAAAGTTGGAAGTAGAACTGTAGCTCAAGTGGTAGAGTACCAGTCTTGAGCAAAAAAGCTAAAGAACAGAGTCCAGGTCCTGAGTTTAAGTCTCAGTACTGGTATCAGAAAAACAAAACAAAGGGAAAAATCCACTACAGGCTTCACAACTGTTTAAAACAAACAAAAAACCCGAACTATCCCAAGTTCCTGGGTAAAAGGAATATCCTTGTGAGGACAACCTTTATTCTCTCAGCCATTGTGCTTTATCTCACTGCCACACAGTTGATTCAACTGTCAAAATTACTAGCAGCTCTAATTAGTCATTCAGTTCTAGGAAGGTTTTTTGGGTTTTTTTTTTGCGGGTCAAGGGGCTTGAACTTTGGGACTAGGTGCTGACCCTGACCTCTTCAGCTCAAGGCTACCGCCCTTACCATTGAGCCACAGCCTCATTTCCCCATTTTCTAAAGGGAGATGAGTCTCCCCTTCTTTAGAGTTCTTCAATGCCTGGGCTGGCTTTGAACCTCGATCCTCAGATCTTAGCCTCCTGAGTGTGAGCCACGACACACAGGTTGAATGGACTTTAAAAAAAATAAACTATTTTAACTTCTAAAAAACCCAACAATAAAAACAAAACAACAACAACCCCCCCCCCCGCCACATATACAGATACACATACACACAGACTTTCAGGTCATCCCAAATGTAATGAATTCATTTTTTGTGGGCATTCACAACTGCCCATAATGACTGTTTTCCATTTCTCAACTGAAGTCTAAAAACCAACTAATGTACCACCTTTCCCTCTCAGGCCCAGCTTATGACAGCTCATCCCACAGCTAACGGAAATCCTTTTTTTTTTTTACAGCCAATTCTTTTGTCAAGAATCTTATCTACTATTAACTCTTCCCTATGCTTTTTTTTTCCTTCCCATGCTTTTAACACAATATAAATGTGTTTTTTTTTTTTTAAATCTAATTTCTCGGTAAGATGGACCCAACAATTATCCTACATATCACCATTGGTTGTTATCTATGTGACATCCAACACATCACAAGTGTGAGAATCTGACACATAAAAGGATAAGGCTCATTTCACAAATACTAATTACAATGAAGATTATTAGAGAAAGACTATACATTAAAATTTTTTAATATCTTTTCACTATATACAGGATCAAATCTATAATCTTTAGCTTGGTACTTGTTATCTTCCATGATTACTTTAATGTTATCCAGTCACATGAGGCTACTCACCATTGTTCCAATACAAAAGGCACCTTCCTGCTTTCAGAACTTTTGCAATACTGCCCCAATGGATCAAACAATCTCCATTACTGAAATCCTAATAATACATCTTTCAAGGCTCAACTCTTATTGACATGTATATGTTGAAATCTTCCCTAATAATCTTGGTTATTTACTCCAGGTGCGGGAGCATGGCCTAGTGGTAGAGTGCTTGCCTAGCATGCACAAAGACCCAGGTTAGAGTTCTCAGTACCACATGCACAGAAAAAAGCCAGAAGTGGTGCTGTGGCTGAAGTGGTAGAGTGTTAGCCTGGAGGAAAGCCCAAGGACAGTGCTCAGGCCCCGAGTCCATGCCCCAGGACTGGCAAAAAAAGAAAAAGAAGAAATTATTCACTCCCAACTCATTTTCTCATTAAAACTGCACCTTTGTAATTTCTGTGTTCTTTCTGGTGTTATAGCCCTTTATATAATGTCAGTATCTACTCCATGAAGGAAATGTCTTCAATATAGGAACTTCGTTGATCATCTACTAACATCCTAATGCACAGTCTAATGTTTTATGGAAACTTGCAACTACTGGCAAAAGGTTATGTTTTTGCTTTAAAATAAAAAAGGTAAATATATTATGGTCTAAGGGGTATTTTTCCAAAGTGAAGATCAAGGGTAAATGTAGTTAGGGGTAGATTTGATTTTTCTTTTTGTTAATAAGTCTTATGACATATATCCCCTCTTCATCTCACCCACTTGCCCATGCTATTTTTGCCCACTGATATTAGGACTTGGTAGACAGTGGATGGCATACAAACTGGGACTTGCTACTCTCTAGTTTAGGCCACCAAACCAGGCATTAAGTGATGTTTTCACCTTTAAAGTGGCTTGAGCACCTGGGCTATCATCTTGACTACAAAGCACCAGAAGAGATTCTAGGCCAAAGACAGCATCTTGTTCCAATGCCAAAAGATCTAGAAGAGAAACACTAAGTTTTAGGATGACTGAATAAAGGGTTAAAACATAAACATTCATACAAGGGAAAAATATTAAGGAGCCTGAGATATAGGAAACGAATGTGTAAGGAACATTTGTTCTAAAATGTAAAGGCTATCTTCAGATTTATTTCTACCACTTTGTTGGATATTATAAAAATATATACATTAAATCGTAAGCTGAACCCACAAAGCTAAAAAAAAAAAAAGCAGAATGGAAATAGCAGTACCATCTCAACTAAGAAAAAAAATATGAAGAACAGAAAACTATGCAACATGTTATATAATTTTCTAATGAAACACAGTTATACAGTTCTATTTTCACCTAGGAGATAAGACTTTTCAGGTTCTAATGAAAGTTACTGACTTTTAGAAAGTACTGAAGATGGGGCAGGGAGTTTGGCCTAGTGGTAGAGTGCTTGCCTAGCAAGTGTGATGCTCTGGGTTTGATTCCTCAGAATCACATTCACTGAAGCGGTGTATGCAATTCAGTATACACTGAAGCCAGAAGTGGAGCTGTGGCTCTCAAGTAGTAGAGTTCTAGCCCTGAGAAAGCCAAGGATGGTGCTCAGGCCCTGAGTTCAAGCCTCAGGACTGGGCAAAAAAAAAAAGTACTGAAGATGCCACATAATCTTTTTAATGTTTAAAATGAATCTTAAGAGGGTTGGGAGTTTAGCCTAGTGGTAGAGTGCATTTCCAGCATGCACAAAGACCTGGGTTGAATTCCTTGGTATCATACACATAGAAAAAGCCAGAAATGGTGTTGTGGCTCAAGTGGCAGAAGTCCCAGCCTTAAGGAAAAAGCCCAAGGACAGTGCTCAGGCCCTGAGTTCAAGCCCCAGGACTGGCAAAAATAAATAAAATTAACCTTAAGGAAAGAATCCTTTAGATGGTATATAATAGTATTGTAGCATCTTTTCACTACCATAAGGCAATAATTTCTCTGTAGGGTCTAGAATATTATGAAATGTCTTCCTTGGCTATACTTAGGTTAATTAATATATATCAGCACTGAGAACATACAGGAGTTATTCAAATTACGTGGGAGAAATACTCTATATTCCAAGTAAAACAGACAACTGCTCAAATCAGAATCAACATATAACTTGTAGATAGTTTCCTGAGTTAGTGTAGGACCCTAGCAACAGTGTAGAGACCAATACAGGTCAGGATTCAAGCAGTGCTAAAGGCTATTGGGGACAAGGAAGACTATTGAGCTTGGGATCTTCATGAAGATCAAATAAGTATCAAAACGGATCAACTGCCCAAAATGAACTTTCTATTCTTAAACATAAATTTTTCAAGTCATTAAGTCAAAATATGTTAGGAATATATTAAAATGTATCCACTATTTCTTGGCATGTCCTTCTTGATGATGGAAATCTCTACATACAGGTAGAGGTGGAAATTCTACAAAAATTAAACTTGCATTGCTATGTTCCAATTCCATTTCAAAACTCATACATGTCAGTACTGGCCAAGCTCACCTTTTTCTTGACAAGAGACAGTTATGTTAGTTAGGACTCGAACTCCATGCACTGCAATGCCTCTGTTATTATGGTAACAGCACTCTTGGGCTAATTTGACTAGATCAGAGGATCTGGGGGAGGAACCTACATTTCCTAAACAAGCAGAAAAAGAAACATAGATTATATAGGTTATAATTATATATAGATTATAGGTTATAATTGATCACAAAGTTCAAAATGGTTTATAGTTTAGTGTTCTTTAGTTTTGAGAAAAATCTCCTTTTTGGGGGGGGGGGGTGGGTCATGGTCATGGGGCTTGAACTCGGCCTGGGCGCTGTCCCTGAGCCCTTCAGCTTAAGGCTACCATCCTACCTTAGAGTCAAGCCCCACTTCCATTTTTTTTTTTTTTTTTTGCCAGTCCCGGGCTTGAACTCAGGGCCTGAGCACTGTCCTTGGACCTTCTCAAGGTTAGAGTTCTTCCACTTGAGCCTCAGCACCACTTCTGGCTTTTTTCTATGTATGTGGTACCGAGGAATGGAACCTGGGTTTTGGTGCATGCTAGGCAACCACTCTACCACAAGGCCAAACTCCCGGCCCCACTTCCAATCTTTAGAGGTTAATTGGAGATAAGAGTCTCATGTCCTTTTGTGCCTGAGTTGGCTTTGAACCTTGATCCTCAGATTTCAGCCTCCCAAGTAGCTAGGATAACAGGTGTGAGCTACCACACCTGGCTTCTAATAGGAATATTTAATAAAATGTTCTACCTTAACCAGGTGCTGGTGGCTCATGCCTATAATCCTAGCTACTCACGAGGCTAAGAGCTGAGAATCATGGTTCAAAGCCAGCATAGGCAGGAAGTCTGTGAAACTCTTATCTCCAATTAACCACCAGACAACTGGAAGTGATGCTATGGATCAAAATGGTAGTTTGCTAGTCTTGGGCAAAAGAGCTCAGGTGCAGCACCCCAGGCCCTTAGCTCAAGCCTCATGACCAACATAAACAGACAAACAAACAACATATATCACCATTTGTTTCCTCTGTCAAATTACTTAATACTTAAACTGCCCTATTACAGTTACACACTATGTGCCTATGACATCATTACAGTTTTGTAATGAAGGCCAAAACAACCATAGTCTATACTGGGAGTTATAATGGATTCTGAGCCAACGGATGCACTTGCATGTTCTTCTTGATGATGCAAATCTTTACATATATCTAGAGATGGAAGTTCTACAAAAATTAAACTTGCACTGCTATGTTAGTCCAAATGGCTCTAAGTTAAACTATTTGCTTGTCAGATAAGACCATTCCTTCAAGGAGATAAAAAAGAAATATTTATTGGCTTTTCTTTAACTCCAAATTGTTGATAACCTTAAAGTTTATGTAAGAATTCATGACTATAGAATTGGAAAAATTTGGGGATCAAGTTCAAAGATTTTTCAGTATCCTTCCATCAAGGTCATAAACCTATACACTACTCCTGTACTTTATATTTTAAAGGAAAGGGTGCTACAGATTATAGCACTTTTTCAAATTCATATTTGAAATTCTATAATATGAGGATTTATGAAGATTTTAGTTTATAAAAGAGAAGTTCTCAGTTATAACTGGGTCATCTTCAAGAACAATAAGGACAATTAAGCATCTTCAGTTTCTTACAAGTCTTTCTTCCTTTCCTCTGCTTATTTTTTTCATAATTCCTGTCAACATCAACCCCCGTGAATGATCACATTTTTCAAGGATAAAGGGAACGCTATTAATAACTCAACAGACATACACGAAGATTATTTCAGAAAGTATAGTAAAAGGTAACGAGAACTTTTTTATCTTTTCCTTTCATTTCCCCTTTTTATATATGAGCTTGCATCTTGTTATAATTTTCTTCAAATATTTATTTACAGAGATTGTTCCATGCCATTTATTTTGTTTAATAAACTGCTCCAATTTCTAATGCAGTGATCTATCGTAATTTTTTAATGAGTTCCCTCTCAATGGACCTTTTTATGATGCTATTACGTCCTCCATTAATGAACAATATTTTGCTGTTACATAAATTGATGCTATCTGTAATGTTGTATATATATCATCACTCAATGCATGAATATATATAAATAAGACAAATTCCCTCAAGTGGAATTTCTGAGTCAACTGTAATTTAACAAGTATTTCCAAACTGCCTATGCAGAGGTTTAATGAACATTACTTAGTTTAGCACTTAATATCTTTTGCTTAATTCCATAAAAACCACATCTTAACAAATTTCAATGAAAGGACAAATTTCTTGCTTAAAGAGTATGTATGTACTACAGGAAGCAGCTATGGCTCCAAGTGGTAGAGGGCTACCCTTGAGCAAAAGGGCTCAGGGACAACATCTAGACCGAGTTCAAGCCTCACCAAGCCATCATATCATCAGGTTAGCTTGGTATTTTTAAAAAATGGAATCAGAACATACACACACATATGTAACTAAATATTTAACAATGCAAATATATTTATATAAGACTTTGGATGTACTTTTCTAAGCCTGTTTCAATTTTAAAACTCCCTTGTATATATCTGTATCTTACCAATCGTAAGATACTATCAAGACTGCTAAATAGCTCTTTTAAACTATGATAGTCAAGAATGTTAATTATAAGGAAAGGATATAAGTGACTGGCTGATTTATGCAGAAAAATAATTCACTGAAAGAAAACTGGATATATATGACTAATTATTTATAAATAAGGCTGTGAAAATCTCTCTTGTATTCCATATAGGCATGCCCAACACATCCATCTGCGCTGGATCGTGTGACTTGCTTTTATCAACAAGACAGTAAGTGGAAACATGAAATATTGAAAAGAGCTGTGTATTGGTTTGCTTTCTTTTGGTTTTAGCTAGCACTCCGAGAACAAGCCCAAGCTGTCTGAGTTACATGAAGAATTAAGCTGTCTCTTCTATAAATAAAGGCCATCTTTGACCACCCTGGAGATAAAAGTCTAGGCTTTCCTGCTTGGGTTGGCTTCTAACCACAATCTTCAGATATCAGCCTCCTGAGTAGCTAGGATTATAGACATGAGCCACAGATGCCTGTCAGCTAACCAATTTATTTAATTAAAAAACGTTGGTTTTTTTTTTTTTTGTTTGTTTGGTTTTTTTGGACATGGAGCTTAAACTCAGGGCCTGGCACTGATCCTGAACTTTTTTTGCTCAAAGCTACAACTCTACCACTTTTGAATCAAAGTTCCATTTTCAGTTTAAGGTGGCTAATTGCATATATAAATCTCAAGGACTTCCCTGCACAGGCTGGCTTTGTAGTGTGATCCTCAGATCTTAGCCTCCTGAGTAGCTAAGATTACAGACTTAGGCCACCAGCACCTGGCTTCTAATTAGTTTTGTTGTTGTTTTTTTTGTTTTTGCCAGTCCTGGGGCTTGAACTCAGGGCCTGGGCACTGTCCCTGAGCTTCTTTTGCTCAAGTACTCTACCACTTAAAGTACAGAGCCACTTGTGGCTTTTTCTGTTAAAGTGTTACTGAGGAACAGAACCCAGGGCATCATACATGCTAAGTACGCACTCTACCACTAAGCCATATTCCCAGCCCCCTAAACCAGTTTTTCAAACATTCTAAAAAAATTGTTTCATTCACATATATTAAAAAAGGACAAATCATAAGAATAATATTCTTGAGTCAAGAAATCATCTTCAATAGATTGCCAGCAAATATGAAAATAGAACTATGAAACTTCCCCAAGATTGTGAAGGGATTGGCAAGATCAAATGGAATCCATTGTTTTATACATGTATAGAAATGTTAATATTAAATTGCCCTTTTTGAAATTAATGCATGCTAATAAAAAAACTCATCTTCAAGTACATCATTAGCATACAATGAAATTACAACCTTCTCTAGCTTAAGAGAAGAAACAAACTTGGGACATAACCAAGGATAAAGGACTTAGCACACTGTCTCTACCTTACCTGGAGCTGTGCTGAAGTAATGTTTGGTGGCAATGGTCCCTGATAGTGTGGAAAGCACAGACAGCATTCCTAGTTTTAAGCTGTCATAAGGAGTCTGGAGAGCACATTCACAGAGTGCCTGAAATGCAGAGGAACATGAAGTGAAAACATCAGTCTACTTCTGAGCTGTTGACTTTACATTTTCTAGCTCGTAGAAAAGTGATATATTAAAATCAAATTGTCAAACTTCTTTTTGTTTTTTGTCATTTTTAGGGCTTGTGTGTTGTCCCTGACCTTCTTCTGTACTCAAGGCTAGTGCTCTATCTCTTGAGCCACAGCACCACTTCCCATTTGAGTAGTTAATTAGAGATTTGAGTTTCACAGGGAGTTTTCTGCCCGGGCTGGCTTTAAACCATGAGCCTCAGATCTCAGCGTCTTGAGTAGCTAGGATGGTAATGGAAGTCACCAGCACCCAGCCAAACTGTCAAACTGGAGCCTAAGACATGATTACTAAATGTAAAGTGACCTTCAGAATCAGAAAAACCAAATAAACTTGGATAAAGTATGAATGAATCAGTATGGGCCACCAGTACCTGACTTCACTGAACATCTTTGAGTCCTATAAACTTATGTGTATGCACACATTTCCTGCTGAAAGATAAACCTAGTTAGTAACTATGTAGAAAAGAGTAACAGCAGCAAAAATGTTCATGGATAGAATGGGAAAATGCCCATGGGTTTTGCTAATGGAAGGGAAAGAAAGTCTAGGTAATACAAAAACTTTGTAATTAGGTCAGAATATAAAGCATTTATTTGTGGGCTAAAAGAGAGGTATTCAAAATAGATGAAAACTAAGACAGTGAGAGCTGCTTCAGATTATCAAGAGCCTTAAAAGTCAGGTTGAGTAATTTTTTTTTCCTGTTGGTTGTGGAGCTTGAACTCTGGGCCTGGGCATTGTCCCTGAGCTCTTCAGCTCAAGGCTACCACCCTCGCCTGTGAGTTATAGCCCCACTTCCAATTTTCTAGTGGTTAATTCGAGATAAGAGTCTCTAGGTCTTTAGTGCCCAGGCTGACTTTGAACCTTGATCCTCAGATCTCAGCCTCCTGAGTAGCTAGGATTACAGGTGTGAGCCACTGTGCCCGTTTTTGTTGTTGTTTGTTTGTTTGTTTTTGGTCAGTCATGGGGCTTGAATTCTGGGCATGGGTGCTTCCCTGAACGCTTCAGTTCAAGGCTATTATTGTCCTATCCCTTGAGCCACAGAGCCACTTCTGGTTTTCTAGTGGTTAATTGGAGATAAGAGTCTCATGGAGGGATATGGGGACCAAGACATAAGAAAGGTTATCAATGTTTGTGAAGTAATGCACCTTCTATCTGGTTAATATAATGTAACCTTCTATTAATTAAAATAAAAATATATGGAAAAAAAAGAGTCTCATGGACTTTGGTGCTCAGGCTGGCTTTGAACCATGATCTTCAGATCTCAGCTTCCTGAGTAGCTTACAGGAGTGAGCCACCAGAGCCCAATTAGGTTGAGTAAGTTTAACCTGATGAAACTTAATAGAAGAAAGCCATAGAGAAAAATAATGGTGGGCTGGGAGTTTGGCTTAGTGGCAGAGTGCATGCCTAGCATGCACGAAGACCCAGATTTGATTCCTCGGTACTACATACATAGAAAAAGTCAGAAGTGGTGTGGTGGCTCAAGTGGTAGAGCTCTAGCCTTGAGAAAGCACAAGGATAGAGCTCAGGTCCCCAGTTCAAGCCCCAGGGCTGAAAATAAAATAAATAAAGGCATATGAAGAGTTAGAGAAGATTGTTCCAGTGATGGCACAATAAATTAACAATGACAGTTAGGCGCTACAACCAAGAGTAATTATTGAGGTAGGTGGTGAAGACAAATTACACCAGACTTTGAGTTTGGAGGCAGGAATAGAGATTAGAAGATAAAGATGAGAGATATTTTGGGTTTTCTTTTGGGGGTAAAAGGAATGCTAATGATTGGATTCAGGGCCTTGTGCATGTACCCCTGAGCAACATGCCCAGACCTTAACAAATACATATATTGCCTGTACATTCTGGCTGTACCACTTGTCACTTCTGTGATCTGAGCCAATTACTGAAAACTTTGAATCTCAACTTCTTTGTGTAAACAATGGGACAAAATATTTATTAAATATTTTTTGCCCAGCACAGTGGCTCACACCTGTAATCTTAGCTACTCAGGAGGCTGAGATCTGAGGATCCCGATTCAAAGCCAGCCCAGGCACAAAAGAACCTAAGACTCTTATCTCCAATTAACCACCAGAAAACTGGAAGTGGCTCTGGGGCTCAAGGGATAGGGTGTTAGCCTTGAGCTGAAGAGCTCAGGGATAGCATCCAGGCCCAGAGTTCAAGCCCCACAACCAATAAAACAAAACAAAACAAAGACTTGCTAGTTTTCATCAAAAAAAAAAAAAATCTATAGAAAGACATACTTGAAACTATACTGCTTGCCACTATGTTTTAAAAAAAAAGTTGTGCACCAGGGAACTAAAGAGAGACTTATCAAAGAAGAGGTTAACATGGCAAAAAATTATATGAGAAAATGCTCATCATCGGTGGTCATACAGGAAATGCAAATAAAAACAACCCTAAGATATCAATTAGAATGGCCAATATTCTGAACTCAAATGTAGACGGGGTTGTGGAGAAAGAGGAACCCTACTGCACTGCTGGTGAGAATGTAAACTAGTTCAGCCACTCTGGAAGGCAGTTTGGAGGTTTCTTAAAAAACTGAAAATAGACCTTTCCTACAATCCGGCCATACCATCATAACCCAGGATATGATATGGACACCTGCTCAGCCATGTTCATCTCTGCACTGTTTACAATAGCCAAGCGATGGAAATAACCCAGATGCCCTACTGCAGATGAATGGATACAAAAAAATGTGGTATATATGTACACAATGGAATTCTACATAGCTAACAGACAAGATAAAATACTGGCATTTGCTGGAAAGTGGATGAAACTAGAGCGAATCATGTTGAGTGAGATAAGTCAAGACCAAAGGAACAAAAGGAGCATGGTATCCTTAATATGAGGATATTAAATTCAAACAGTACAAGATCGATGACTCAATATTTGGGTACCCAAGGTTATGGACATGGTCTTAGAGATATAAACATTACTACATAGACATAAAAATCTATGATGGGATATATACTCTATAGACATGTTTTATTATATAGATTAACATGCATCTATGACATACAAACCCTCAGCTTAATTTTAATTATGTTCTAAAATCTAAGTGCCCGTAATTGCATATAGATTCCCTTCTTGAATTCTTGTTTGTTAAACATGAAATTTGAAATATGATGTAAAAATCAGTGTTAACAAAATTTTAAAAAAAAAAAAAAAGGTGGTTGTGCACATAGCAGAACAGTAGGAGAAATATTTTACTATAGACCCTTTCATAGCTTTTAAATGCCAGGAAATATGGTTGAAATCTATGTTTGAAAAAAAAGACAAGAATTTTCAACAAAATTCAGTAATTCTGAATAAAGATACTAATAATTTTCAACAAGAATATTACTATTTAAAAAATGAAACAGAAAATCTTCTGGTAAATTATTTACAATGTTATCTTTCTGTCATATAGCACATTATTGGATATCTAAAATAGCCTTGGGAAGTATAAAATGATTTAAAGGCTCATTGATTAAAGTAAGAAAGCTTAACAGAGCAAATGAAGTTCTCTAGGGATAGCACATCAATTATATTTCAATGATGAAGTCTGGTTCAAGTTTCTGTCTCAAGGACATTAAATGGTACACAATTGTTCTTACCAGGACTACTTTTAATATCAACAACAACCATCTCTTCAAATGATGTCTCTGTCTCATTGGCTGCCACCTCATTCATTATGTGGTCTGAATTTCTCCCTCTATGCTAGATTAACATACTGTTCAACCAGATGCTGTACCCTGAGTTAGTGTTTCCCAGGACGCAGTGGAGCTATGGAAGGTGGAGTCTCGCTGGAGGAAGCAGGTCACTGGCAGGGATGAGGTGTCTTTGAAAGGTCTATCTGTCCTGGTCTTTCCTCCTCTGTGCTTCCTGCCACCACAAGATAAGCCATTTTGGTCCTCTCCACACTTCTACTATTATGTTCTACTTTACTCCTTAGAAATATCTATCTATCTATCTATCTATATATGTATATACATATATATATATATATTTTTTTTTTTTTTTGGTGGGACATGGGGCTTGAACTTGGCATGGGTGCTGTCTTTGAGCTCTTCAGCTCAAGGCTACCACCCTACCCTTGAGCCAAGCCTACTTCCCATTTTCTAGAGGTTAATTGAAGATAAGAGTCTCAAGTGCTTTTGTGCCCAGGGCTGGCTTTGAACCTTGATCCTCTCAGATTTCAGTCTCCAGAGTAGCTAGGATTATAGGCATGAGCCACTGTGCCAGTTTAGATAAATTATTTCTAAGGAGCTGGTTGGCAGTGGAGAACAGGATGTGGAGCTTGCCTCAAGGGACAGCCCAGGCCCAGGGGTGGGGCCTGGTGCCAAGGATTCATACCTGGTATCCTAGCTACTCAAGAGGCTGGAATTGGGCACATGGCGATTTGAAATCAATCCTTTTTGGTTTTAGTTTTCTTTTAGATAGGACCTCAGATTTTTTTTGCCTGGGCTTGGGCTTTGATTCTCTTACCTATAATTCCTATGCCTCCCTTATAGCTGAGATAATATATTTTCCACCTCTGGAGAAGCTAGGATTATATGTGTATTCAATCATATCCAGCAAAAAATGATATATTGTAATGTTATATTTTCCTATATAAAATATTAATGTTTTAAGAGCTACATACCTGAATATTATCCTTGCTCCAAGTATGTGGTGTTTTATTAGCAAGTAATTTTAGATCTTGAATAGCAAGTCTCTTTACTGCTTTCCTGGGATCATTTTTCAAGTACTGCAGCAAAAGCTGAATCTATAAAGACAGTTGTATCATTTCATAAATAATACCATCTTCGGGCCGGAGTTTGGACTAATGGTAGAGTGCTTGCCTAGCATGCACAAAGACCTGGGTTCGATTCCTTGATACCACATACATAAAAAAAAGCCAGAAGTGATGCTGAGGCTCAAGTGGTAGAGCTCTAGCCTTGAGAAAGTCCAAGGATAGGGCTCAGGCCCTGAGCTCAAGCCCAGAACTGTAATAATAATAATAATAATACCATCACTGAAATTACCATTATACACAATGAAACCACCTCATTTGTACAACTAATGTATGTTAAGAAAAAAATTGATATTATTATTATTAGGGATAAAGTATAGTTCAGTAAAACTTAAGAGTTGGTAAAGAACTCCCTTCAAATCAAAGCTGTCTTTTTTCATAGTAGCAGTGGAGCCAGGTTTGGGCCTCTTTCTCCTGGTGTTCAAAATACTATCATTTATGTAAGGTTCTAATACAGTAACTATCACTTCACAGACATTCCTTATAGCCAACTATACATCCTGTCATATACTCCCCAAAATCTCATTTTTCTCTAGGGCTTCCAAGAATCACTCCTATGAACTTAAAGAAGAAAAAAACTGGCCAGGTGCTGGTGGCTCATAACTGTAATCCTAGCTACTCAGGAGACTGAGATCTGAGGATCACTGTTCAAAGCCAACCCAGGCAGATAAGTTCATGGGAGATTCTTATCTCTAGTTAACCGCCAGAAAACAAGAAGTGGCACTGTGGCTCAAGTGGTAGAGCATTAGCTTTGAGCCGGAGAGCTCAGGGACAACACCCAGGTTCAAAAGAAGAAAAACATTATTTACCTGACCTTTTTATTTATTTTTTGGTGGGTCACAGGGCTTGAACTCAGGGCCTGGGTGCTATCCCCCAGCAATTTTACTCAAGTCTAGTGCTCTACCAGTCTGAGCCACAGTGCCACTTTGTGTTTTCTGGTGGTTAACTAGAGATAAGTCTCATGGACTTACCTGCCTGGGCTGGCTTTGAACCATGATCCTCAGATCTTAACCTCCTGAGTAGCTAGGATTCCAGGTGGGAGCCACTAGCACCCGGTTCAACTGATCTTTATTAGAAAAAGGAACTTTAGGATCACCAAATACTATGAGCTACTTCCTCATTTTTATCTTATGTTTTGTTTACTGAAGAATAAGCAGACCAAAGAAAACTGGGATTACCTGCTTAGGTGTATCAACCAAAGATGAAGCTGCAAGCAGAGTAAAAGTGTGCAAAGAAACAATCACCATTTTGGTGGAAGGATAGGACGTGACTAGCTGTTGTAAAAGCTGCCGAGCACTGGAAGCCAAGAGAGCATCATGGTGCATGTGCTGTAGGATGGGAATCAACTTCAGCTTCAAGTCTACTGGCGTAGCTAAGCCTAGACACAAAAAGAATTTTCAGAGCTCTGACCATTATTCTTAACAATGGTACAGATTTAGCAAAATATCCATTTAAAAATAAACAGACCATATCACTTATAACATTAAAGATAATTATGTACAACAGATTGATAACTCAAGTTGTTTTTCCCCCCAAAAGTATTCTCTTAATTTGTTAATGATTATAAAACTGCATGTTGTCCAGGCACTTGTTCACATCTGGAATCCTAGCTATGCTGGAGAAAGTGATCAGAGGAGACAGAGGGTCGCAGGCAAAAAGAGTTCAAGATGAGGGCTGGGAGTTTGGCCTAGTGGTAGAGTGCTTGCCTAGCATGCATGAAGACCTGGCTTCTTTTCTAGATACCATATATAGAAAAAGCCAGAAGTGGTGGTGTGGTTCAAGTGGTAGAGTGCTAGTCTTGAGAGAGCCCAAGGACAGTGCTTAGGTCCTCAGTTCAAGCCCCAGAACTGGCAAAAAAAGAAAAAAGAAAAGGAAAGAAAAAGGGACTTCAATGCATTTTAAGCTAATAGCTGGATATAGTGGTACATGCCTATCATCCTAGCTACTCATGAGGTTGAGACTGGGAGTACTAGAATTCTAGGCCAGTCCTGGTTTAAAAAAAAAAAAAAGTTCAGTTGCAACTCCATCTCAAGAGGAAATGCTAGATGTAGTAGCATATTACCAGCTATGGCTGAACTAGCATGTCTGTGATCTAAGTCAGCCTAGGTAAAAGCATGAGACTATCTCAAAATAACCAGAGCAAAAAAGGGCTGGAAGCCTAGCTCAAGCAGTAGAGTGCCTATCTAGCAAGCATGAAGTTTTGAATTCAAATTCCAGTACCATACATACACACACACACACACTAATAACAAACAAAAAAACCCCACCACCCAGTATATATTGATAGTAGAAAGTACCCCCCACCAAAAGGCACAGTAGAAAATGGTCATATTTCCTACCTACTTCTTTTCACATCATGTTAAAAACACTAAACACATACAAATGTATACATAAACATGTAACACATTCAGTGGCTACAATTTGATTAAATTAATATTATTATTTTCAACAACTTAATCAAGGTCAGGATGTGAATGGATGGTGTGAATAGCTCTGAAGTTCTCTGAACTGTGTGTAGAAATGCCTTTCCTTGATTAATTAATACAGGTAGATATCCACAAAGTCTAACACCAATGTATCATTTCCTGTCAGCATTGGAGCTAAACAGATTTTTCTTCTATAACATAGCTTTGTGGGGATAGAGAACAAAAATGTGTCAACTATCGTGTACTACAAATCATGCCAAAGCTAATTTATACTCTGCAGACCACTGGTTTTCCCACTGTGAAATAATACTTAAGAGTGTAAGATAGCATTTAATAAGCAATGTTGGTTTCTATTAACAATCTCACCCTTAACAGTAAGGTTTGGCCTGAGCAGAGAGCTCCAACAAGAAATGGAAGAGTGAAATCTGAGTATTTCTTCCCTGGTTTCTCCCCTGCAGCGTCACATGATGCTCATGTGATTTTGTTTGGATCTTTGAATGAACTTCACATGTTGACCCTTCTGCTTTTCACTCTTTTCCTGGGTTTTCCCTTCTTTCTCTGGCTCTTCCTTTTTAATCTCTGTTTTTCTTCACTGTGTGGCTTGAACTCTGGACCTGAAGCTGTTCCTGAGCTCTTCAGCTCAAGGATAGTGCTCTTAACACTCGAGTCACAGTGCCACTTTCCCTTCTTAATCTCTTCCATAGTCTCCTGTCATATTCTGGTTTTTGACGTTCCCCTGAACTGGCAGTAAATTCTCTTCTTATTCTTTGTACCTTTTCCTACGTGATATAATCCTTTGGTATCCATTATCACCTAAATACTAAATACACTCCCCTCCTCTCCATCCCAGAACTTCAGGCACATATACAACACATGATCTACTGGGTTTGTCCACTACCAGGGTGACCTAGAAGCATGTCATACTTAATAAGAGTCTAAAGAGAACTTCTGATCTCATCCCAAAAATGTATCTCTAAAAAGTTTCCCATCTTAGTATAAATTATAGTTCCTCAGACTTTCAGAGTGTTTTCACATTTTAAGATCCAGTTTCTAAACTTACAGTACATCTTATTGGTTACACAGTTAACTTGTAACTCAAAGATGACTGTCATCACACTTGTTATCATGTGGATCCATTTCTACTATCATCTCTTGACTGAAATTGTTCTGAGTCTCTTAAGTATTTTCCTTACTCTAGGCCTTCCTCATGGCAGATTGTGGCACATCCTCAATGAGATGTCATCTAATGCAGCAGACACTCAATTTTAAAAAAGGTGCTCAATTAAGCTGGATACCGGTAGCTAATACCCATAGTACTAGCTACTCAGGGGAGACTAAGATGAGCATCACAGTTCAAAGCCAGCTCCGGCAGAAAAGTCTGTAACTGGGCTGGAAATGTAGCTTAGTAGTAGAGTGCTTGCCTAGCATGCATGAAGCTCTGAGTTCAATTCCTCAGTACTGTCCAGGTCCTTCGTCCCCGGTCCCTCTTGACTAGGAGGGATGGGGAAAAACACACCCCGAGGAGTCCAAGCTGAGGAAGGAGAGGGCCCACTGTCCTCCCGCACTCAGCCTTCCTTCCCCGGAGCATGAACAGAGACGCCACGCAGCTTCATCAAGGCAGGAAAATTTCTCTCCAAAAACCCCCCTCCTGAGGAAGTCCCTTCAGCTAATATACCCAGGTCCCAGCAGAGAGTGACAAACAATAACACATTTGTAACCAATGATAATCAAGTCTTGCGCCCTGCCTCTTGCACCTTGCCTTGTCTCAGCATAAAGTTATTAGACATGGGGTTACTCAGCCCCCAACAAGTACCACATAAGCAGGAAAAGCTAGAAGTTGCACTGTGGCTCAAGTGGTAGAGAGCTAGCCCTGAGCAAAAGAAGCTTAAGGGTGGTGCCCAGACCCTAAGTTCAAACCCCAAGACTGGCAAAAAAATAAAAACTAAAAAGAATACCTAGAAAATAGTGTTCTTTGGTTGTGCAATGCTGTAGTCCCCAGAGCTGCCTTTAATAAATACTATAAGACATTGGAGGTTAAGACACAGGGATTTAGGAAGTGAAATTAGAAAAACAGGGCCACACAGCCTATGGCAAGGGATTTGGATCTGATTCTAGTTGCATGTGGAAGACACTGAAGGATTAACAGAGAACCCCAGAGTTCCCAAGTAACACTTTTATACCAGATCAGAATATTTTCTTGTTCATCTCCATGCCTCACTCCTTCCTTCTTTCATTGTATCAGAGGGTTTCACTGACAAATTCATGTAAAATACATGCCCCCCACTTCCTGTTTTGCACTGACTATTGGGATTTTCTATCCTCCCATCTCCCTTTCCCCCCAGAGTTTATGTCATCTCTGTATCTGTGTACTGTCATTCCTTCTCTCAACTGCAATGTAGTCAGTTACATGAAGGTAAAGTCTTTGTTTTGTTCAATTCTGTATCCTAAGTACCTAAAACAGTTCTAGCAAATAGATGTTCAATATTAGTTGGAGAAATAGTAATTCATGTGTGCTAAGTTCTTGACAAATACATCATTAACAAATCCCATTAAATCGCTTCATATTAATAATTGAAGTATACATACCTTGAATCATTTCACTGATTTTGTTACAGATTCCAACAGCAAAATCCCTTTGGAAAGAAAGAATAGAAAAAAATAAAATCTTTGAAAACCAGAAAATTTAAAGAACTGAATACAGAATACAATTAGCATGGGAGAAATACAATATTCCAAATCATAATGAATATGCCAGGGTCAGGTGCCAGACAAGTCACAGAACCACATACGAGAGGAAAATCAACAACAAAATCCCCCCATCCTTTACCACCAAACAGGGTCATGTCAACCCTACTCTAAGATGACATTTAAAGAAAGGTTCCCTGATTTGTGAATGTTGTTGAAATTGTATCTTAGTAATGCTGTCGGAGAATCAAGGTCACTATTACAGAATACATTTTAAGATACACATTTCACTTATATGAAAAGCTTTTAACACACAAGTTTTGAGTACATAAGCAATAAAACCAACTCCTAACATCATGCATGTAAAAAGAGACTAGGTTTGAAATAACAGAATACAGTTGGATATACAGATAGAATCTCTTTAAAAGCCATATTAGTTAAAGTTAGAAATCTTAATTTTTATGTGTATTTTTCAAAGTGCTATCATAACAGAAATATTACCTAACGCTGAGAATCTTTAATTATTTTCTTTTTCTTTTTTTTTTTTTTTTGCCAGTCCTGGGGTATGAAGTCAGGGCCTGAGCACTGTCCTTGGGTTTTTCTCAAGGCCAGAGCTCTATCATTTGAGCCACAGCATCATTTCCAGCTTTGTCTATGTACGTGGTACCGAGGAATCGAACCCGGGTCTTCATGCATGCTAGGCAAGCACTCGATCAGTAGGCCAAACTCCCAGCACCAATTATTATTTCTATAAAGATATTTTGTTAACACATTATAGATTATTTGTAAAATAAGCACAGGACAACAGGAAAGTTGTCAGAATGTACAACCAGGTCAGACATGATAGAGCCTACAACCCTGGCATCAGGAGGCAGAGCAGGAAAAATTCAAGTTGGAGGCTTATCTAGGCTACACAGAGAACTTTAGGACAATCTGGGTTACATAGCAAGACCCCGTCTCAAAACAAAAACAAAAAATAGTATAACGGGTCATTACAAAACAGTAAAAGTATCAAAAATGTATCCTATATTAGGTACATATAGAGAGCTATTTCCCATCTCAAAGAGCTTTTGCATCTATTATTCCTCGTGCTTGAATCATTCAGCTTTATGAATGAGGAATCTTTTTCATTCACTCAGTTTTGGCCAAAATGTTATTCAGAAAAATATTCCCCAACAACCTTTGCTAAAACAGTACACTGAGGCTATTCCATCATCATCATTTTCTTCTGTCTTAACACTAATATTTGAAATGATTGTGTGTTAATTGGACCTGATGTTTCTTCATGCGTGTGCCTATCTTAGAGCTTGAACTCAAAGTCTGGGCATTATTCCTGAGCTTTTGTGCATAAGGCTATCATTCTACCACTTGAGTCAGAATTAATTGGAGAAAGGAGTCTCATAAACGTTCCTGTCCAGGCTGACTTTGAACTTTGATTCTATCTCAGCCTCTTAGTAGCTGGATTACAAGTGTGAACCACTGGCACTTGGCAAGGACCTGATCTATTTCTACTCTGCATTCTCTGATTGCGGTTTTTCCTTTTTTCTTTTCATTTTTTTGTGCAAGTCTTGGGGTTTGAACGCAGGGTTTGGGCACTGTCCTTGGACATTTTTGCTCAAGGCTAGGGCTCTGCCACCTGAGCCACAGTGCCACTTCCAGCTTTTTCTGAATATGTGGTACCAATGAATAGAACCCAGGGCTTCGTGCATGCTAGGCAATACTGTATCACTAGGCTATGCTCCTGGCCCCGATACTCTGGTTCTTTGAACAGAACCCAGACACAATGAATATTTCTTCACTAAATGTATCAAAAATGTTTATAACATCTCAGAGTTTAAATGCCTAATACAAGCATTAAGGGTCAATAAACTTAAACTAGAATTCTGATAATACTTTTGACTAATAATATTAAACATCTAAAAACTAAATTTAAAATTAATCTTAAATATTTAATCACAGTGAAACTAGACAAAATAATATTTCAATTGTACCTTCCCATACCCCCGGCCCGGTATGAACACACTGGGCTGACATTCCTGCTTTCTAATAACTGGCTTGTGCCATAGAGCAGCTAAGCCTTTCTGAGGTTGAGGGCTTAGTTCACCAGTCACCACTAGAGGGCACTACTCTCACCGACAATGCCTGCCTGTATTCCTCGAGGCAGTTGGTGCTTGCTATTCTTGCTTCTTGACCCAATGGCTAGCTTTCAAAAGTATAAAATCTTAACCAATTAAAATAGTAAGTTAGGATAATAAATAATTATAGTAGTACATTTCTAATTTATCCAAAATCTAAAACCAATAAATAATACTAAAACAAAAATGCATCAGTACTGGTTAGGAAAAGAGGTAAATAAACCTCAATCTTAAAAATCACACAGTTCACTAATCTCACATTTCAATATATTTACATATGCCCTTCAGGCTTTCTTTTTAACTATAATAATTCAATATCTTTTAATATCACAAATACAAGCGATCATATGGAAGCATGGTATGTTAAAACACTGTTTCTACATGAATGCTAACTAATGTATTTACTCGTCATCAATTCCATAAACCATAAATCACCTCCCAAGACATATCAGAAATTCCACAGCTGAAATAAAAAGTTTCTCGATAGCACAAGAGAAAAAGTGAACTTCAATGATTTTCATATATAATCATTAATAGACTGCTAGTCTTAAGCAAAAAAACTCAGGAACAGAGTCAAGACCCAGGACACAGACACAGACAGACATTCTCTCTCTCTCTCTCTCTCTCTCTCTCTCTCTCTCTCTCTCTCTCTCTCTCTATCTCACACACACACACATCACACACCACACACACACAGCTTACCCACTAAATTATAAATGTATCCAAATTTAGAACTCAATGTGAAAACTTGTTATAAGTACTGGATGTATATATTTAATAGATTATGAAGTATTTGACAGTAGTAATCACATAATTATTTACAGGAAAAACTCTTAACTCAATAAAAGCAGTTTTTAAAAGTTCTTTCAGTATCACTCTCAGAAAAAAATTCTCAAAGAATTGTATTTATTCATATGTATTCTCAAAAAAAAAATTAGAGGGGGGGGGTCTTATGGGGCTTGAACTCAGTCAGCCTGGATGCTGTCCCTGAGCTCTTCAGCTCAAAGCTACCAACACTACCCTTGAGCCAAGCCCCACTTCCCATTTTCTTGAGGTTAACTGGAGATAAGAATCTCAGGTCCTTTTGTGCCCGGGCTGGCTTTGAACCTTGATCCTCAGATCACAGCCTCCTGAATAGCTAGGATTACAAGCATGAGCCATTTTATACTTTTTTTCCCCCAATCCTGAGGGCTTGAACTCAGAGCCTCAGCACTGGCCTTGGGCTTTCTCAAGGGTAGCGTTCTACCACCTGAGCCACAGCACCACTTTTGGCTTTTCAATGTATGTGGTACTGAGGAATTGAACCCAGGTCTTCATGCATGCTAGGTAAGCACTCTAACCACTAGACCATATTCCCAGCCCCTTTTTATTCTCTAGTCTTTCCTAACAAGTAATGTTATTAGTCTAAAGTTCTGGTAAGAACACCTGAAGAGAAAAATGTATATAATTAAAATCAGAAAAAAAAGCTGATTAGTCTTATCTTCTGGGTCTAAATAGCTGGACACTTACCCTTGTATCTTAGCTACCTGGGAGGCTGAGATCTAGGGATTGCAGTTTGAAGCCAGCCTGGGCAGGAAAGTTGGTAAGACTTGTAGCTCCTATTAACTACCAAAAAACCAAAAGTGGAGCTGTGGTTCAAGTCGTAGAGCACTAGCTTTAAACAAAAAAGCTCAGGGATAGCTCTCATGGCTTGAGTTGAAGCCCCAAGACTTGTATCCAAAACAAACAAACAGATAAATCACATACTCAAATCATTTCAAATTTATTACCAGGAACGTGCTTCCAAATGACAAAGCTACATAAAAGGGATAATATTAAAAAATATATATATATATATATATAAGCAAATTAAACATGGCAGTGAAGTCATGTTCAAGGTTTCACTGATTTTTAAAAACCATTCTGTAAGATAATAGGACATGCGATCCTGAATATGTTAAAATTCATTTTAAGTTACTGTCTTTACCAAACTGTTCATGGCTCAAGGGCAAAACAGCTGAATATTAGAGGTAACTATCTAGGATTATACATGTGCAATATGTATGAATGGCTCCTCAATGGACAAAGTTGCTATCCAATAAAGAGCTTCCTCTAACTCATCCATTCTGATCTTGTCCTTTTGAAAACCAGTATTTGATGTAACCTTTATGCCGTATGTATTAAGTTTTACTTTCCCAATAAGTAAATCTCTTGAAAATACAGTTATTTCTTCAAATCTTCTTTTTGAGAAGCTAAAGTATTAAAAGGCCTATGCTTACTTTGACTGTGCTGAGAAGTTCGCAGCAGCAAACACAGCAGCTTCCACTTCAACATTGTCATGTGAATCCAAACTTTGCCGAATACTATGATGAGCATTCTTCCTCTCAGGAATTATAGATGCCAGACTTCCCAACATCCTGAAGAACCAGAGAAACCCAAGAAGAATGGAAACACAGTAAACTCCAACACAAAGCAACTAGATTAGCATACTAAAAGTCTGTGGATCATTCATACATCTTGGGTTAATAAAGCTTAATCAAACTGATATAGCAGTAGCTCAAAGCCTAAATATTTCTACATATTTCAATGTATCAGAAATGATAAAAAAGGGTTATCTAATGCAAGCTAAATTTTTAAAAACAATCATTAGGTACCAAATAGGGTTGAGAAAACAAAGTGAAGTTATTAAGGCATGAAATTATTAATTTGCAATGTTGCATGAAGAAGTCTATTTTAACAGAGCATCAAGAACATGACATTGCTTGCTACTGAGCAGATTCACAGAGCAAAATATTTTAATAAGTCTTCCCAGTCTTTTCCCCACTGATACACTTTCCAGAACTATACTCAACATCAAGAACAAAAGACAAGGGCACCCCTGGGGCTCAACAGTATCTACAACAGCAATACTGTAAAAGTATAGGTTTGCAAACAAAAATATGTTGTGATACCAAATGCAAAAAGCAAAGCTCAGGGCTGGGAGGGTGGCATAGTGGTAGCATGCTTGCCCAGCATCTAAGAAGCCCTGGGTCCCAAACCACATACACAGAAAAAGCCAGAAGTGGCACTGTGGCTCAAGTGGCAGAGCACTAGCCTTGAGCAAAAAGTGACCAAGGACAATGTCCAGGCCCTGAGTTCAAGCCCCAGACTGGCAAAAAAAAAAACAAATAAACAAAGCTTGAACAATAACTGCAGAAGGCATGCCTCTTGGAAAACTGCAAAACACTTAAAGAAAACCTAGTATTCTTACATAGCCTCACCTAATTATGGTGATATAATCACCTGGACCTAGGTATTGTAGTTGAGCTCATATAAAAAAGACAATAAAAGCCAGGCGTGGTGGCTCATGCCTGTAATTCTAGCTACTCAAGAGGCTGAGATCTGAGGATCAAGATTCAAAGCCAGCCCAGGCACAAAAGGACCTGAGACTCTTATCTCTAATTAACCTCTAGAAAATGGGAAGTGGGGCATCTTTAAAGTATTTCTTCCCTATTATTCTCTTGTTTTTAATTAATTTATTACTTTACTGGTCCTGGGACTTGAACTCTGGTCCTAGGTGCTGTACTGAGCCTCTTTTGTGCTCAGGGCTAGCACTCTACTGCTTGAATCACAGTGCTACTTTCAACTTTTTCTGAGTAGTTTACTAGAAATAAGTTTCAGGGACTTTCCTGCAGGGGCTGGCTTCAAACTGATCCACAGATCCCAGCCTCCTAAGTAGCTAGGATTACAGGCCTAAGCCTGGCTTATAATGGCTTTTAAATGGCTACTAGATGAAATAATAAAATTTGAGCTTGAGCCGAGTATTGGTGGTTCATTGTCTATAATCCTAGCTACTCAGGAGACCGAGATCTGAGAGTCACAGTTCAAAGCCCGGGCAGGAAAGTTCATGAGACTCTTACCTTCAATTAACCATCAGAAAACCAGAAGTGGTGCTGTAGCCCAAAGTGGTAGAGTGCTGGTCTTAAGTGAAAGAGCTCAGGGACAGCACCCAAGCCCTGAGTTAAAGCCCCACCGTCGGAAAAAAAAAAGTATAGTTGAAATTTCCTTTAAAACGTTTTACATCAAATGTTATTATTAAAAATACAACTTGGCTCTTCCCACTTTAAGTTCTTTATCTATTTTAAAACTTGTTAGAAATCACCAGACTGGTAATTTCAGACTGGCCAAACTCCCAGTCCCAACTGTGTAGTATTTTCAAAGATTTTTATCTTTCAAAAAGTTTATCTATGGGGCTGGGAGTTTGGCCTAGTGGTAGAGTGCTTGGCTAGCAAGCACGAAGACCTGGGTTCGATTTGTCGGTACCACATACATAGAAAAAAAGCCAGAAATGGTGCTGAGGCTCAAGTTGAAGAGCTCTAACCTTGAGAGAATCCAAGGACAGTGCTCAGGCCCCGAGCTCAAGCCCATGACTCACAAAAAAAAAAAAAAAAAAAAAGTTTATCTATGGACCTGGGAGTTTGGCCTAGTGGTAGAGAGCTTACCTAGCATGCATGAAGACCCGGGTTCAATTCCTCTGTACCACGTACATAGAAAAAAGCCAGAAGTGGTGCTGAGGCTCAAGTGGTAGAGCTCTAGCCTTGAGAAAGTCTAAGGACAATACTCAGGCCCTGAGCTCAAGCCCAGGACTGGCAAAAAAAAAAAAAAAAAAAAAAACCCAAAAACCAAAAAACCAAAACCAAAAACATCAAAAACAAAAATATTACACAGTGCTCATTTTATTCATCCAAAGGGCATAAGAGTGATAAAAACAAAATCACTAAAGTCTGAACACGGAAGAACTGATGTGGACATAGAGAAAGGAAACTCAGCAAAAAATTAACATCCTAGACTTTCTGGTTATAAGGAGGATTGTCTAGACAATGAAAGGTATAATTTAGGAAATTTCAAAAATATCCCCAAAGTTACCCATATAATTGCACAAACAGCAGAACTAAAAATATGATTCAAGTATGATATAAAGGTTACAAAAAGAGAAATTCTAACAAAATATATTTAAATGCCAGGAAAAAAAATTAACGACTAAAGAAACTACAGTAATATTTGGTGTTTCCCAGGAACTTTAAATGTAAACTATCACATACATATGAGCACATTATCAGGGATGAATACTGACAGTAAGAACAAAATTAAAAAGGCAAAAAAAAAAAAAAAGTTGAGACTAAGCTGTACTGGAATTAACCAAGTTACTATATCAGAATTCTTTTTTGTTGTTGTTAGTTGTGAGACTTGAACTCTGGGCCTGGGCGCTGTCCCTGAGCTCTTCAGCTCAAGGCTAGAGCCCTACCCCTTGAGCATTTTTTCAGTCTTAAAAACAAAAACAAAATCAATATTTAAAATGACAAAATATATATTGCCTTTTTGGTACACACATCACAGCTCAATCATAACGTAAGTTGCTATAAAAACGCTATACCGGAGTGTGATGGCTCTTGCCACAGGATCATTACTGTGAATCACAGAGAAAATCCTCTTCACAAACTCATCCACATTTAAAATCTTCTCCAAATGCTTCTCACTTTGTTGGGTAACTTTAAGAACACATAGTCTTAGGAAATTGTTTCTAGGAAAATCAGAGATAAGCAAAATAAATTAGGCCACTTCAAGAAAGAAATATTTACTCTGAAGTTAAAGTCATGCAATATTAAGTTTTAACAACAAGCTTATGTCAAGTCATAATCTGTCTCACCACTAAAAGAATTACCTAAGGTCTACACCTCAGGTGGAAACTGAGCATAAGTAGGAACCTAGGATCTATAGTCTTGCTATACATTATTTATACCACAAGGAAAACCAAAGGGGCCAAACTAAATCACCTCAGTTACATTATAAGCAAAGCCAAGAGGTCCGATGATCCTCCCCTCTCCAGCGAAAACCCATCACTTCTTTTCTCTGTCAAATCGGATTGGGTATATATATATGAGCAGACACATACCTATGCTTCAGAAACTTCACATGCATTTCAAGTTATACACCATCACATTAAGTCAGAAAGTTCTAAAAATAATATGCACAATCTCTGGGGATTAATTTTGTTCCTCAACCTAAGTACTCTCAGAAGCATTTGTTCATTTTTGCTAAGATAATCTTTGACACCAAAGGGTGACACAATGAAAAATGAACTCATTAAAATGATAACTAAGCCAGGATGGGCTCATGGCTCACACCTATAATCCTAGCTACTCAGGAGGCTGAGATCTGAAGTTCAAGGTTCAAAGCCAGCCCAGGAACAAAAAGACCTGAGACTCTTATTTCCAGTTAACCTCTAGAAAACGGAAATGGGGCTTGGCTCAAGGATAGGGTGGTAGCATTGAGCTGTAGAGCTCAGAGACAATGCCCAGGCCCAGGGGTAGGGCAGTAGCCTTGAGCTGAGGAGCAAAAAAAGATAACTAACCATGTAAAAAGGTTAAAGGGCAAAAAAGACCACAAATGATATAAAACAACAACAACAAAAGCCAGGAATATGCACTATGTACTTGAGGAAAATGAGGTTTTACAAACACTTACCCAACTCTGAAAACATCAGCTAACTTTAGGAATGCAGAATTGATGAGAATAGGGAATGGATACTTCTGGAAAAGCCTAGGAAAGCGAACAACTGCTTCACACTGTTCGCCAAGTTTGCCAGACCTTAGACCTATCAAAAGCAGCAAGGAGAGAACAACCTTACAAATTTGCACCTGCAAGGTAAAGCAGCAACTATTAAGTTTTTTCTCAACAATACAAGTAAAACTCACTTCAAATGAAAATGGTATAGACATCAGTAAATCACATAAATCCATAATGCAATAAAATCAAAATCATTAGACAAAAAATATCTTGATACTTAGTAATTAAGCAATGTGCTTCCAACTAATCCAAAGGCAAAAGAAGTCAGAAGGAAAATTAGGAAAGTCTCTTTGAACTTATTATTAAAACTCAAATCACAATCAGTAAGTACAAGAACATTTGTGCCACCAAATACATATTAGGAAAGGAAAAAGATCAATAATTTAACCGAAGTGCCAATATAGTTCTTAATTTTGATTCTAGAAAATAGGTAGCCATTTAAAAATGAACTACGACCCTTAATTTTGCACTACATATAAAAATTGACTGTAAATGAACCTAAAACATATGACCTAAATGCAAGAGTTGATGAGCTTGGGTTAGACAAAGAATTCTTATAAAACATAAAAAACATGACTCATAAAATGAAAAAGTTGTAAATTAACTTCCATTAAATTTTTTCTTAATATCTTTTCTTAATATCTTAATGTTTCTTCATAAGATAATATCATGGAACTAAAAGGCATACATGAGAAGAAAATGTTTATAAAACACGTATCTAAGAAAAGACTATCTATGGTTACTATTACTCGACAACAAACCAGCCAATTTTTCACGTGAGCAAGATCTAAAGAGTAACTTCATTAATTAGGAAATATAGATAACCAAAAACACATAAACAGATGCTTAACACTAGTAGTCACCAGGGAAATGAAACTGAAACCCACTACTCTTAATGACAGAAACTTAAAATTCAAAAGTAGGCTGGCAATACCAATAGCCGGTGAAGATATAGGTGGACTATCTCATATATTGGTGAAGGGAATGTAAAACTCTATAGTTCTTTTGGAAAATACTGGCACTTTTTAAACTAAAGATAAACACACCCTAACAATACACTAAGCCTTCTAGATATTTACCCAAGTGAAATGAATACATATCCACAGAGAGATCTACATGTACATGATCACAGTGGTCTTATTTATAATAACTCAACTGGAAACAACCTAAACAGTCATCACCTGCTGAATGAACAAGCAAGCTGTTACATATCTATACAATGAACAACTACTACTAGTCAATAGTGTTTCTTTTTTTTTTTTCATCACTCCAAGTTTTAGTTTGTTAGTACTAGATAGTTGAAGAGTTTATACAGCTCTGATTCTATACACATGACATGCAAAGATAAAGATTTTGTTGTTGTTGCCAGTCCTAGGCTTGAACTCAAGGCTTGAGCACAGTCCTTGGGCTTTCTCAAGGCTAGCGCTCTACCACTTAAGCCACAGCACTACTTCTGGCTTTCCTATGTATGTGGTACAGAGGAATCGAACCTGGGTTTTCATGAATGCTAGGCAAATACTCCACCACTAGGACAAACTCTCAGCCAGAATGTAAGGATTTAATTCATAATAACTGTGCCTATTTGATTATATATATATATATATATATATACACACACACATACATATACATACAACAGGTAATTATCAAATCAGGGTAATCAGCATTCCCACCACCTCAAACATTCATCATATCTACATGTTAGGAACCTTTCAATTTCTCTCTTAGAATCAGCCATAAAATACACAAAGAGATGTGGTGAATCAAAGTCTTCACTGTGATTATTTCGATACCTTTTATCCAGTCTCCTGCTATCCCTTCTCAGCCTCCTCCCGGCCTTTAGTGACACAAACGAGAACATGAACCCTTGTCTTCCTGGACCTGGCTCATCACACATCACAGAATGTCCTCCAGGTTCAAGTGTGTTATCACAGAGACAGCATGTCATTCTTTTTAAAGGCTGGATCATATTCCCTTGTTTATATGCCCCCATTTTCTTTATACATCCATCTGTCAATGGACACATCAGTTGATTCTATATCTTGACTACTGTGAACATGGAATACAGATCTTCTTGAATATGTTGCTTTTGTTTCTAGCACTTATTAAAAGTATTGCCAGTGGCTTGTGCTTGTAACCCTAGCTACTCAGAGGCTGAGTTCTAAGGATTGTTGTTTGAAGCCAATTTGGGCATTCCTGAGACCTTTTTATTTGTGCCAGTCTTGGGGATGAACTCGGGGCCTGGGCAGTGACCCTGAGCTACTTTTGCTAGTGCTCTACCACTTGAGCCACAGTACCACTCCCAGATTTTTCTATTTATGTGGTACTAAGGGATGGATCCCGAGGCATTATGTATGCTAGGCAAGCATTCTACCACTAAGCCACATTCCCAGCAGTACTTTTTTTTTTTTAAGGCATTACTGACTCATGCAACAAAATGGGTAGGTCAATTAAGAATAAGTAGCACATGGACCAGGAGTATGGCCTAGTGGTAGAGTGCATTTCCAGCATGCACGAAGACCCGGGTTCGATTCCTCAGTATCATATACATAGAAAAAAGATGGAAGTGGTGCTATGGCTCAAGTGGCAGAGCTCTAGCCTTGAGAAAGCCCAAGGACAGTGCTCAGGCCCTGAGCTCAAGCCCCAGGACTGGCAAAATAATAATAATAATAATTTTAGCAGGTGGCTCACGCGTGTAATCCTAGCTATTCAGGAGGCTGAGATCTAAGGATCACAGTTCAAAGCCAGCCTGCCCACTAATGACCATGAAACTTTTATCTCCAAGGGGTAGGGCAATAGCCTTGAGCTGTAGAGCTCAGGGACAATGCCCAGGCCCAGAGGTAGTGCAGCAGCCTAGAGCTGAAGAGTTCAGGGACAGCGCCCAGGCCCCACAACCAATCAAAAAATGAATAGGTATGAATGGACCAGAACCAGTCAGTAGCCAAAGACAAATAGTGTACTCTGCTGTTAGTATTTAAGAACCAGAAATTTTAAAGTCTTCCTGTATACCAGCCTCTATCTCTACCCTACCATTCCCCCTTCTGCAAGTACTACTGCTATTGTATGAAAGCCCCAAATCGCTGTCCACACAAAGCTGTCTTTGATGTATAAGCAGGGTTCATATACCATTTTCCCCTGTTCTGCTGCTCATACCATCCAGTCTTGAGAAAGTGAGAGGGGCTCATGCCAAGAACCATTCTGCAAAGCTCTTACAGGTGATAGCGATGCTGCCTTCCCTCCTGTGAGGCTCCTGCATACTTCCTTTCATGTGCCCCTTGCTTATTACTTCCCTGCCACCCAACTTACCACCAACTTGGTCTTAAAGCATTCCCTCTCCCTCTGTCCCTCTTTCCAGCTCCCAGAACCTGGGTTTGAACTTAAAAAGCTTTGCATACTCAACTGGCTTGCTTGCTCATGGCTGGAGGCCTACCACTCAAGCTATGCCTCCAGTCTGGCTTTCTGCTAGTTTATGAGATGGCAGTCTTGTGGGCTCTTCTGGGATGGCTTTGAACCTCAAGCATCCAGATTTCAGCCTCCTGAGCAGCTAGGATTACAACAAGCATAAGTCATGGGTGCCCAGCTAGCTTTTGTTTTATCAAAACTTTCTATGTTCTATTTGGCATTGAAGCTATGCCTATTCAATCTCCTTCTGACTTGGAAGAGCAGTTTGGGTAGTTTTGGTAATTTTTATCTACCCTCAATGGGTCTCTGAAATGTTGTATTTTCAGGAGTTATTTAGTAACCGGCACTTGTCTACGAAGAAAGAATGACTAGTGTTATAGAAGTGCCTGATCCCAGTCCAAAAAAAATTAAGGATTCTTCTTGAAATTTTCTACAAAATTCTTTACAAATTTTGTTCTTGATAAATGTTAATAACAGGACCCACAGTCAAGTCCCAAAGCAAGTCTAAAGCACTGAATGTACATTAGTTCCTAGACCACTGTAAATCCTTTAGAGACAACATTTGGAGCCGGGTCCTAGCAGCTCGGGAGGCCGAGATCTGAGGATCCCAGTTTGAAGCCAGACTGGGCAGGAAACATCTGTGAGACCCAATAAACTACTCAAAAAAGGCTGAAAGTGGTGCTGTGGCTCAAACAGCAGAACATAAAGAGACTCACGGACAGTGCATGCAGGCCCTGAATTCAAGCCCCAGGACCAACAAAATAAATACATAAAAAGAAAGAAAAGAAAAGAAAAGAAACAAGATTTGGCACTAGTGGAGAAACCTAAGGTGGCATTCCATTTCTTTGAGGGAGCCAGAGCAACTGTTTTGCCAAAGCTGGTTCCGTTTACTAGTCTTCATTCACCTTGGCTGACTCTGGGACTCAGTGCTTGCTTGCGTACCTGTTTCGTTGCTTTGGAAAGCTATGCAAGATGTGTAAACAATTCTTTAGGAAGGAGATTGCTAAAAATAAGAAAAAAATCAGGCTGAAAAGGGATAGGTTTAAAAAAAAACAGGTTGAATGTCTCAAGTATAAGAGAGAGGAATTCTTTAAGAAAGGATATCATTCTGATTTTGGGAATTGGGTAAAAAGAACTGTTTGATGTTGATCAGTTAGAGAGGCACTTCACAAGTTCCTTGATTTACAGATTTAAAGTTCCTAAAATTATGGCTTTCCAGTACGTTCTTTTAATCCACAGCTGTGTCTACTATCCCATTAAAATTATATTCTTGGGCTGGGAGTTTGGCCTAGTGGTAGAGTGCTTGCCTAACATGCACGGGTTCGATTCCTCAATACCCCACATACATAGCAAAAAGCCGGAAGTGGTGCTGAGGCTCAAGTGGTAGAGTGCTAGCCTTGAGAAAGTCCAAGGACAGTGCTCAAACCCTGAGCTCAAACCCAGGACTGGCAAAAAAATAAAATAAAATAAAATTATATTCTTTGTTCCATCAATAAATATTTTGAGCTTAAAACAAAAATCCAAGAAACTTTTGCGTAGACCAACCTAATAAAAGCATTACAGCCAAAAATAAATAAAATAAACAAAAAAAACCTCAACAGACTGAAAAGAACCAACAGGCACTACCCAAGTCAGAGAACCAAGAGGTGGCTCAAAGATCCTTATGACTTCTAGTCCAGCTCTTCATTATACATTACTGTAGCCATCACAGGCCATACAGTTAGCTAAGAATTAACTGTAGACCAGCTGCTAAAATGGTCCCCTCATATAATAAAGATCCTTGAAGTACACTGAAAAAAAAAAAAGATTTCATATTAATACTCGAGTTCTTTACTGATAAAAAAAAATTAACCAATCCCCTCTTGAGGCCGGTAGTTTGGCCTAGAGGTAGAGTGCTTGCCTAGCATGCACAAAGACCCGGGTTCGATTCCTCGGCACCACATACACAGAAAAGTTGGAAGTGGTGGTGTGGTTCAAGTGGCAGGGCACGAGCCTTGAGGGAAAAGCCCAAGGACCGTGCTCAAGCCCCAGGACTGGCAAAATAAATAAATAACCCCCCACTGGCTTCCTATATCCAAGATGGAAGGTCTGTTTTAGCGCTTAATCGATACATCTTCTGCATGCCGTCGTAGTCGTTGAATGTTTACCACTCTTGCCGGCCCAGTACTACGCTCACGCAGCAGACGGTAATCTGAAATTAGATCTTATCTACCACGACCAAATCAGCACAGTTTAAATTTACCTCGCTCTAACTCCCAAGCTCCACCAGCGCGCGCACGCGCACGCACGCACCCCTGCTCACAGACGGTCACGCGTGGAACCTGTCCGGAAACAGTGAGCGGGGGAACGGATACAAGGAGACCAAACAAAAAAGTCGCTGTCAGGTGCAAATGACTTCTTCAGTACAAGACCTCGACGGAAGGTGCCGAGGGACAATCTCACAACCTGACCATTTCAGTGTTGGAAAAGACTGGAGTACTGCGCCCTCACGGGGTCCAAACGGGCTCGTTCAGCGGGTGTGCAGCCTCCCGGAGCCAAACCCGCGCCCAGCAGCCCACCAGGCGCTCCCCCGCCTGGAGAGAACCAACACGCATGCGTCGCCGGGCTCTCCCGAGGCCACCACCACGGGGTGGCGCCATTTCCCCCAGCCGCGTTCCGCCCGCTCTTTCCAATACCTTTGTCCAATTCCATAAGAGCGGAGTTGGCATCCAGTTCCTGTTCACCGTACCCTGCATCTGCCAGGAAAGACTTAGTTGAGTTTGACGCCATGACTCGAATAGTTCCTCGACCAGTCTAGTCTAGAAAGATTGCAAACTCTGCCTCCACGCCGCCATCTTCTCCAAGCGCTCGTCTCGCGGATTTTTCCTCCGCTCTTTGTCAAGCGGTATTACGCATGCGTCATGGTCTCCCCCGCCGTTCGCAGGCGCCTCCGCGGCCCCCCCCCCCCCCCCCCCCCCCGCGCAGGCGCTCAGGGAGCTCCAGAGCCAGGAGTTCCCGCGGCTGAGTAAAAAAGAAGGCGGGGATTCGAGGGGGGAAATGAGTCAGAAGCGCTCGGATGCAGCGGCGGGAGCCAATCAGAACGCGTGACGTCAGTTTGGCGCGGAGTTTGGCGGCCGGGGCTTACAGTGGCGGGAGTTGGAGGCTCCTAACGGGTCGAGTGGCGGAGGGCGCAATCCACGGTTCCTAGCGAACGTGGCGGCCGTTTTTCACGGCTTTTTTTTTTTTTTCCCCTCAGCCGAGCCTTTTCTTCTGGTCCAGATGCTCTTCAATTCAGTGCTCCGCCAGCCTCAGCTCGGCGTCTCGAGGAATGGTGAGTAACGGTCTTAAACGGTGCTCGCGGCTGGAGGGCTTCCCCCCCCCCCCCCGTCCTCCAAAAAAAAAAAAAAAACCAACCACTGGGGATCCGGGCCGACTGCGATCCGATTTTCGGGCCTTCGGAGTTCTCGGGCGGCCAGAGTTCACGTGAGCGAACACTAGCGGGGAATGTTGTATCTTCATCCCCTCCGGACCCTCCTCATCGTGATCGGGCCTTGAAAAGTAGACGTGGAGGCCGAGGGAAGGACGTTGAGTGAACTGGCCTCCGGGGCCCCTCGTGCTGACGTCAGTCTCGCGCGTTAACTAGACAGGCATGGGCGGCCGGGTGAGTCTGGGGGGCCGCGTTCTCGGGACGACCGTGCGATCGTCGGCTCGTGTAGGTTCCCTCGCCGCGGCACCTCAGTGATCCTCGCGGTCCGCTGTGGCACGCGCCCCTGACGGTGACCCCGCGCGGCCCAGGCCGACCCGGTCCAGCCGAGGAGACCGGGCTTCTGCTGTTAGTCGCGTCGAAATCTCCCCCTCCCCTCCCGCCCTTCGTCAGTACTGGACCTAGAGAATTCACACTCCCCGCCTCCCCCTCCCCCCAGGGGTGACCATTAATAATAAAGTGAAGTATGTTTTTCCATGCCAGAGGGACTCGAGGAATGGAATCCAAGCGTTTTGTTTTCTTCTTCAAGGTGTGTCTCTGGACAGTGTGTAAAAATTCAACTGGATTTTCGACAGTCCTTCAGGCCTCTTTAGTTGAAAACGTCTGACAGTCAGAGATTTGAGCTCAGGTTTGGTTTGGATTTCACCAGCTTGAATCTCTGGTAAAGAATTTAACGATCTAGATTAATGTGAACAGAAATGAAATCTTGCTCGCGTAAAGAACAGTTGCAACCCAACTGTCTTCCTTCTCCCCTCCCCCCTGAAACCACATGGGAAACAAAGAGAAAAGAATCTGAGAACTTTTTTATATTTAAGGAGTGGGTCTAAGAAAAGGATATTAAGTTGACCAAAGTCTTTGAACTTCCAGTGCCCTTCTAAAACTATACCATCCTTCCTTCTCTCTTGGAAATTACAGGCAAAATGGCTCCATCTCTACTGTTTGAGTAACTTTGCCCTTGGTGTCATTAATGGCAGCACTGCACAGTGGTTGTTAATTGTCTCTAGCATTAAATCACTGTTGTTTTATTCCACCGTACTCTTTTCTGTTGGTGTGAAAAATTGGAAAGCTATTCACTCATTGTTTTGTGACTGAGTTTTTCTCCCTGATTGCTCTTTCCTCCTATTCACAAATACGCCTATATGATAGGCACTGAAAAAGATTCATTATTAGATGTCATTTATTGAAGTCTATACAAACATCTTTTTCCTTCGGTTTTGGTGTCACCCTTCTACCCTACCACCTTTCATTCCTTATATTTTAGATTGGTTTCTATAAGAGCTGTATGGCTTGATCTTCAACCAGGTGGTTAGACAAGCATCTCAAATATGCAAAACTGAACTCACTTTCCCCCAGACCTGTTTTAGTGAGTGACCTTAGTGTTTTAAACCTGAGTCATCCCATGACTTTATCTTGTTATTTATTACATATTCAGAAGGTTCCCTTAAATTTTCTTGAATTGATCTTCTCTTAATTGTTCCAGTGATCTCCACACAGTGGAAATTTGATTACTTCTTTTGTGTATTTTTAAATGTGTCTGGAAGTTTTTTACAAGTTTAAATGTACGTAAATATTGGTCATCTTAAATAGAATGTAAATATAGTGATAGACATAATGCCATATATTTTAACAAACTTAGTCATTGCTTTCCCTCGTCATTTCCATTTTGTCTCATAGATCATAATGCAATATAATTGTATAGTTGAAAAAGTTCTTTCACTGATCTCCCTATAAACTCCTCTATGTCTAATATATGTGTGTATGCATATATATATGTGTGTGTATATATATTTCTGTTTAAGGTGAACATAGGATTTCAAGAACTAAAAGTTTCCCTTGGACTGAATTATCCTAGTAGTTAGTAGTAGTAGTAATATGCAATTGGTACAAATAATTTTGATAACTTTCAAGAAGAAAGTAAAATTTTACTGAAAGTATATTTTTTAAATACCTTGCAAGGTGTAAGATGGGGTTGTGTGAATGCCTTTTGTAAAGTATAAGAAAGGAAGTAGCGAAGATGGAAGGGAAGGGATTCACCTCAACCTTCTCAGACCAGTTTTAGGTAGGTGTGTGTGTGTGTGTGTGTGTGTGTGTGTAGTATAGCTATATATGTATGCTATGTGAAAGTTGAGTGTCTAGAAATTTGGTTGTCTAAAAACTTTCATATCCTGTATACTTCTCAGAAGTTTACATGTAACCCCAGAGTCTTAAGCTATAGGTGAATAAATAATAGATTTTTTTCAAATGAGTGTTGTGGGAGTTGCAAGTTATGTTTATTACACAATGAAAGTCCAAAAGTAGACTGGGATGTACCTTAGTGGCTCAGAGCTTACCTAGCAAGTGCATCATTCTGGGTTTGAGCCTAGTACCAAAAAAAAAAGGCAAAAACAACAAAAGTAAGTTAAGGAGATTATCAAGATTGTGTTGTGGGGGATTGCAAAACTAGAAAAATAAGCAGGAACCTTTCAGTAAATCACCTTGAGGTTAGTCCTAGGATTGGATAGTAGTTGAAGGCCATGAGGCAAAGTGGAAAAGTCACTATTGTTGGACACTAAGCTTTCCAGAGCATCATAAGATAATAATTTGATCTGCTTTTGAATTTCAATAATTAAATGTTTAAAAATTCACACTACAGGGGCCGGGAATTTGGCCTAGTGGTTAAAGTGCTTGCCCAGCATGCATGAAAACCTGGGTTCGATTCCTGCTTACCACATGCATAGAAAAAAGCCGGAAGTGGTGCTGAGGTTCAAGTGGTAGAGCTCTAGCCTTGAGAAAGTCCAAGGACAGTGCTCAGGCCCTGAGCTCAAACCCAGGACTGGCAAAAAAAAAAAAAAAATTCACACTACACATGAACATTTACATATTCTTAAAATGGAGGCTTTTGTTTTTAAATTGGCTTTGTAGGTAGATATTTTTGAACCTAACAAATGGTTATTGCATACTTTTAGTGATTTTAACTGCTTGGTTTTCCTTATCTGACATTGAAATTATGAGGTAATGCCTTCATGAGGAATTGTTAAATTGAGATTAAATTTCTTTGCTGTCTTTCTACTGATTCATTTAAGCTTCTTTCTCACATCTCAGACTAGATTTTTCTGGGATCTGTCATGCTAAAATGTCTTGTCTAAACAAAACGACATAATGAGAATGAAAAGTACTACAAAGTATGTTAGTTATTTAGACAACAAATTTGTAAAATCATTGTTTCCTAAGATGCTAAATGGAAAAATTAGTTTTCAGTAATTTTGTCGAATGAGTGCTTCTTTTACAGATTGAACAAACATCCCTATATCCAAAAGTCTGAATTTTGAAATTCTATAAAATCCAAACATTTGGAACACAAACATAATAGTCAAGGTTTCAGATGGGCTGGGGGTGTGGTTCAAACTGGTACTTGCCCAGCAAGTAGCAGGACCCAGTCCACCCCCCCCACACACACAAAGGTTTTAGGTTTTAAGATTACGGGTGCCTACCAACTGGAATCAATGGCAATATCCCTGAAATCTGTAACATACTTCGTCGCACATTTTGCTAGATCAGCCTCTGTGTTAACATGAAAACAAATCTCTGAAGGTGGGCAAACCATTTAGGACCATGCACATATTAACAAGATCATTCTTCTATGCTTTATGATACTACAACTGGCCCTTAGTTTTAGAATCCTAAAATTTCAGCACAGTAAGAAAAACATGCATAAAACGATTGTATTATTAACTTAGTGAATATATTGCTGACTGTAATAGGCACACTATTTCATTTAGCCCTTTGAACAGTGGATTATGTATGGTGGTTGTTAGTAAGTTGTTTGTAGTAGTGTTGGTTTAGAGACTCCAAGATGTTTCATTCAAGAGAATAACAGTTTAATGAAAATGCTTTTTGTAGGACAAAGGACAAGACGTCTTTGGTTTTTTTGGCTGCACTGGGGTTTAAACTGAAGATCGGGCCTGTCTGGAACTTCCTTATTGGTGCTTCTCTGACTAGCTAGGAAGACACTGGCCAGCCATTGCTTGAGATAGAATTTTATGAACCGGATCTCCACCTGCCAAGTAGCTAAGATTATATAGGCTACTGCATCCAGATCTTTTTTTAATTGTATAAAGGCTACTTCTAATCATAGTATACTAATGAGAATTGATCCTTAGTGTCTCAAGAAAATACCAAAAACAGAGCATTCTAGAGGAGACTCTAGTTAGTAAACGTTCAAACTCTTTAAGAACAAACAAACTTATCTCTGCACTGCATTTGTGAAAAGTCTTCAGGTGTGATATTACTTAGCTTTCTTTTGTTTTAGGGTGGTCTTCATATTACCCTCTGCAGTCCCTTCTAAATGGTTATCAGTGCAGCTATAATGATGAGCATACTTCTTATGGAGAATCAGGAACTCCAGTTCCTCCTTTTGGATGCACCTTTTCTTCTGGTAAGAAAGCTGTCAATGTGGCTAATCATGCACAGAATTTATTCATAACATAGAGGGAAAAAGTAGTGTTTGCCCTTGAAAGAAAACTAAAATAGATGTTAGAATTGTTCTAATAACTACTCCTGGCTTATGAAATAGACATTTTCTTAATTTCTGTGTATAGTTAGTATAATTACATATTTTCTCTAAAAGCATAGGGCTTTTATATTTTATAGCACTAGTTTTTCAAAGAAATATATGGAAAAGGTTACTAAGTTTCAACCACCAGGAAAATGATTTTGCCCAATAGATCTCTTTGATCCGCTTGAATATGTATCTTTCTGTGATTCACTGGGAAAATATGAACAGAAATAGAAGAACTTTTCATTTGTAATCGTAAGAGAAGAATGGTAAAAGGTTGTAAAGAAAACATTTAAGATTAATAGACTCAGCCCATTTATATCATATGCTTTTATTTGCTATTGGCCAGTACCAATTTTGATTTACTCTTTCTCTAAGAGTATGTGAAGATAATTTTGATAGTTTTGAATCACTTAATGCTCTAATAGTTGAATGAAAACTTTTTTTTTTTTACTTTTTATGAACTTCTATTTCTTATTTAGCCCCCAACATGGAGCACATTTTAGCAGTTGCCAATGAAGAAGGCTTTGTTAGACTGTATGATACAGAATCACAAACTAGCAAAAAAAAGTGCTACAAAGGTAAATCTATAGTTCTTATTTTCCCATTGTGTGTGTCTGTGCTTATACATATGCATGTGTATCCACATGTGTGCAGGGCCTGGGCACTATCCTTGAGCTTTTCTGCTCAAGGCTAGTGCTCTAACACTTAAGCCATACCTCCATTTCCAGATTTTTTAGTGCTTAATTGGAGATTTGAGTTTATCCCAGGATCTTAACCTCTTGAGCAGCTAGGATTACAGGCTACAAAGTTAATTTTTTACACTTAGTGTGGGAAATATGCTTTAAATATTGAGATATATTTTCCAAATGTAAAACAAATTTCTGACCTTGAGGAGCTGATCATTTTAAACAAGGAAGTATGGTATGTAATTAGCTAAAGTAAAACAAAGGCCATAAATGTCGATATACAACTGGGGCAGAGATACACTTGTGTAGCCATACAGCTGCCAGTGAGGTGGCTCACGCTTGTAGTCCTACCTACTCAGATGTCTGAGATCTGAGGATCACAGTTCAAAACCAGCCCGGGCACTAAAGACCAGGAGACCCTTATCTCCAATTAACCACTAGAAAATGGGAAGTGGGTCTGTGACTCAAGGGGCAGGTTGGTAGCCTTGAGCTGAAGAGCTCAGGGACAATGCCCAGGCCCAGGGGTAGGATGGTAGCCTTGAGCTGAATAGTTTAGGGACAGTGCACAGGCGCAGAGTTCAAGCCTCAGGACAACCCCCATCCAAAAAAAATTGTTGATATACAAAATCAGATCAGCATTTTTGTGGGTGTGGGTGTGGGTGTGGGTCATGGGGCTTCAACTCTTGCCCTGGTGCTATCCCTGAGCCCTACCTCTGAGCCACAGCCCCAGTTCCTGTTTTCTAGTGATTTAATTGGAGATATGAATCTCTCAGTCAGTCTTTAGTGCTAGTGCCTGGGCTGGCTTTGAACCAATCTCAGCCTCCTGAATAGCTAGGATTACAGGCATGAGCCACTGTACCCGGCTCAGGATTTCTTTTTTTAAAGATAGAACATTTGAGTTGACCTGTGGTAGATAGACGAATGGAAATGGAAGAGGGCACACATAAGTAGAGGGAAAACCATCAACCTAGAGGGTGGGAAACATGAATATATTGAGAAAATAAGGAACAATTTGATTTGGTTGGAATCGGATAATAGAGAAATGTGGTTACTAACGTTCCATTTAGAGAACATTGTAAAGATTTTTGAGCAGGAGAATGTTTCAAAAAGATTCCATGTTAGAGAGTACTTCTGGTCTATTAATGAAAAGTGATGTGGTGTGAGAGGAAAGGTCTCCTATGTGGTAATGAAGGGAATGTGTAATATGAGTCTCCTTGGCCCATGGACCTTACAATGCTGACCATTGATCATTTCATTAGCGGTCAAGGCATTTAGCATGCTTTTATTTATTTTTTTCCAGTTGTGGGGCTTGAAGTCAGGGCCTGAGCACTGTCCTTGGACTTTTCTCAAGGCTAGAGCTCTACCACTTGAGCCATAACACCACTTCCAGCTTTTTTCTACATATGTGATACTGAGGAATTGAACTTGGGCCTTTGTGCATGCTAGGCAAGCACTCTACCACTAGGCCAAACTCCCGGTCCCTTAACATGCTTTTAATGGCTCCAATTCAATCTAGATGATTCATGTTTATATTTTCCTTATTTAGAGTGGATGGCTCATTGGAATGCTGTCTTTGACTTGGCCTGGGTCCCTGGGGAACTTAAACTTGTAAGTAGCTTTCCCTTCATTTGACTCTGGATAAATACTGATAAAAGGTTCCTTTTTAAAAATTATACTACCTTTTTTTTGAAAGGTTACAGCATCGGGTGATCAGTCAGCCAAATTTTGGGATGTGAAAGCTGGTGAGCTGATTGGAACATGCAAAGGTCATCAGTGCAGCCTCAAGTCTGTTGCCTTCTCTAAGTTTGAAAAGGGTAGGTTTGTCCTTATCCTTTTTATCTCCTTAAAATCTTTTTGGGTTTTTGTTTTTGTTTTTTTGGTCAGCTGTGGAACTTGAACTCTGGGTCAGGGCTTTGTCCCTGAGCTCTTCAGCACAGCTAGCACCTGACCACTTGAGACTACTTGAGCCACAGTGCCACTTTTGGTTTTCCGGTACTTAATTGGAGATAAGAGTCTCACAGACTTATTGCCTGGGCTGGCTTTGAACCACTATCCTCAGATCTTAGCCTACTGAGTAGCTTGGATTACAGGTGTGAGCCACTGGTACCAGCTCCTTAAAATTTTTTGCTGCAGGGAAATTTAAAGCTGTAATTGTTTCAACTCCCCCTTCCCCCATTATTTTACCTACGTAGTACATAGGTGATTGAGATTCTGGCCTGAATGGAAGTCTTAAAGAAAGTAAGTTGATAGTTAGACCCATTTTTTTTTTTTCTTCAGTCTTGGGGCTTGAACTCAGGGACTGGGCGCTGTCCTTGGACAATGCCTAGCTCAAGGCTAGCACTCCGCCACTTGAGCCACAGCACCACTTCCAGCTTTTTCTGTGTATGTGGTACCAAGAAATTGAACCCAGGGCTTCCTGCATGCTAGATGAGCACTCTACCACTAGGCTACACTGCTGGCTCCAGTATAGGGCCATTCTTATGGTCATTCTCTTCAGCCCGTCTTTAGAAACAAGAGAGTCTTCTGATAGTTTTTTTTCTGGGTATAATCTTGCAAATAAGGTGAAAATTTATGAACAGTCACCATATTTCTACCTAAGATTAAAGGTCTGTTGAAGTAAAATCTTTTATACTGATCACACATTGACTCTCATAGAGATGGAAGCTACACTCAGTTGGATCATACCTGTAATCCTAGCTGTTCAAGAGGCTGAGTCCTCGAGGTTTCTAATTCAGAGCCAATCTAGACAAAAAAATCAAGAGATTCCATCTCCAAGTCACCAGTAAAAAGCCAGATTGATGACATGACTCAAGTTGCAAATATCAGATATGAGCAAGCAAGTAGAACAAGTATAAGGCTCTTTGTCCCCACTTCTCCCCCCAAAAGATAGAACATGAGGTTGAAGTAAACTGGTTATGATTCTTTTTTGGTCCAACACTAGGACTCTTATACTTGCTCACTGGCTGGTGCTCTATTACTTAATGCCTCCAACCCATGGTTTTGTTTCTCTGCTTAAAAATTTGATGTTTCTGTGTTTTTTCACTCTGCTTGAGCTTGTATTGACAAAGATTTTTTTTTTTTTTTTTTTTTTTTTGCCAGTCCTGGGCTTGAGCTCATGGCCTGAGCACTGTCCTTGGATTTTCTCAAGGCTAGAGCTCTACCACTTGAGCCTCAGCACCACTTCCAGCTTTTTTCTATGTATGTGGTACTGAGGAATTGAACCCTGGTCTTCGTGCATGCTAGGCAAGCACTCTACCATTAAGCCAAACTTCCAGCCCTATTTTTTTTTTTTTTTTTTGGTGGGTCATGGGTCTTGAACGCTGGGTCTGGGCGCTGTTCCTGAATTCTTCAGCTCAAGGCTATTTCCCTACCCCTTGAGCTACAGCTCCACTTCCTGTTTTCTAGTGGTTAATTGGAGATAAGAGTCTCGAGTCTTTAGTGCCTTACCTGACTTTGAACCACGATCCTCAGATCTCAGCCTCCTGAGTAGCTAGGAATACAGGAGTGAGCCACTGCACCCGCCTAGCTCAGATCTATATTTTTATCCTTGTCATCTCTGCAAACACTTAAATTCTCAAAACTGAACTCATGATTTCTCTTTCAGTGTCATCTTTATCCTTTCCTCTGGTGTCATTTAATCTTGTTCTGAAGAACTTACCTTAACCTTTCCTTTTTTGCAAGTGTAGTGATTGTAAGCTACCTTTTATTCTTTTGGTTGTTGTTGGTCGTAGGATTTGATCTGGGCACTGTCCTGGAGCTCTCTTTGCTCAAGGCTCACTCTCACTAGGAGCCGCAGTGCACTTCTGGTTTTTGGTTGTTAATACTCACCCTCCTGAGTAGCTAAGATTATAGGCATGAGCCTCCAGTGCCCAAGTTTCAAGAACTTTTCTGCCCATGCTGGCCTCAAACTGCAGTCCTGCTCTCAGCCTCCTAAGCAGCTAGGATTACAGATGTGAGCCATGAACACCTACCTATACTTAAAATGTTTTGGTCATTATTGCCAAATTCAGTACCTGGCACTCTGGAAAATTGAAATATATCATTGACTGATTTTATTAACATCTTGATAAATTTTCTTCACAGCTGTATTCTGTACAGGTGGAAGAGATGGCAATATTATGGTCTGGGACATCAGATGCAACAAAAAAGGTAGTTTTAATCTGGTTGTATTTTAATTTTGATAAAGATTAACCACAATTATTTTGAATGAAAAATGTTAGTGATTTCATCTTATTGCCACTAGGGGGCACATGTTTTCAGAATCCTGCATTTCTGGTCTATTTTTTTTTTTTTTTTGGCCAGTCCTGGGGCTTAAGCCCAGGGCCTGAGTACTGTCCTTGAGCTTTCTCAAGGCTAAATCTCTACCACTTGAGCCACAGTACCACTACTGGCTTTTTTCTATGTATGTGATATTGAGGAATTGAATCCAGGTCTTCGTGCACGCTAGGCAAGTACTCTACCACTAGGTCAAATTCCCGGTCCCTCAGGGAATAAGTAGTAACTTATTGAAAGTATAGTTGCACTTTTGTCTTTATATCATCATCTGACTTATAGTATCACCTAAAATGTTGATAGCATTAAATTTATATATACATAGGTTTTCTGGGTAAAACCTATTCAAGTATTAAAGAAATAGATGAGCCGGGTGTGGTGGCTCACGCCTGTAATCCTAGCTACTTAGGAGGCTGAGTTCTGAGGATCGAGGTTCAAAGCCAGCCCAGGCAGAAAAGGACCTGAGACTCTTATCTCCAATTAACCTTTAGAAAATGGAAATGGGGCTTGGCTCAAGGGTAGGGTGATAACCCTGAGCTGAAGAGCTCAGGGACAGCACTCAGGCCAAGTTCAAGCTCCATGACCCACAAAAAAAAAGAAAGAAAAAAAGAAATGAAATTAAATATAAGCTTACATTTTCCTATGGCACAATTAATATGATTTTATTTTGTACAGTAGTTTTAGCTTCACAACAACATTGAACAGAAAGTTTCCATATACTCTAAAGCCCTACATGTAACAGCCTCTCTTAATATCCTATGCCTAAGTGGTAGTATATTTACACACTACCTTAGCAAATTATTATCACCCCAAATCTATAATTTGTTTTAGAGTTTTCTCTTTGGTTGGTGCATTTGTGTACAAATGAATAATGATATATCTTACAGAATAGTTTTACTGCTATTTATTCCTACCTCCTAACTAAATCATAACAGCCACTGATTTTTTATCGTCTCCATGGCTTCGCCTTTTTCAGGATGACAAGAATTTGGAATCATAGTATGTAGCCTTTTCAGGTGGGCTTCTTTTCCTTAGTAATATTCATGCATTTTTTTTCAATTCTTTATGGCTTACCAGGCTCATTTTACTGCTAAGTAGTAATTTGTTGTCTTGATAAATCAGTTTATCTGTTCACCTGCTTAAGGATGGATACTTTGGTTATTGACAGGCGTTGACCATTATGAATAAAGCTTCTATAAATATTGACTGTTTTGTTTTTGTGCCAATGCTGGAGTTGAACTCAGGGTCTGGGCACTATCTCCTAGTTTTTTGATGCCATTGAGCCACAGCTCCCCTTCTGGCTTTTTGGTAGTTAATTGAAGGTAAGAGCCTCATGGACCTTCCTGTAGTAACTGGCTTTGATCCATGATCCACAGATTTCAGCCTCCTGAGTAACTAGGATTATAGGTGTGAACAACTGGCTCGTGGCTCTTGTGTTTTGTTTTGTTTTGTTTTAAATCTCACTGGTACAACTGCTCTAGTTTCATTGATAATGGTTTAAAAAATTAGTATTGAGGTCTTTATGTTCAGATGTTACATTCAGCATGAGATTAAAAACAGCTAAACCAGTCTTCATGGAATATCTTTCAGACGGGTTTTATAGGCAAGTGAATCAAATCAGTGGCGCTCACAATGCCTCAGACAAGCAAACCCCTTCAAAACCCAAGAAGAAGCAGAATTCAAAAGGACTTGCTCCTTCTGTGGTAAGGTTTCAGAGATATACACACATGAATAGATTTTTTTTAAAACAGATTATCAGGATGTAGTTTAAACTGGCTCAATCTCATGATCCCCTCAAATTTAGCTTCCCAGCAACAGACTTACTTCCAAAGGATTACAGACATATGACCACACCTTATGTGTTTCTCTTTTAAGGAGTTTGTTGGGCATAAAGATGGGTGCTATGGATTAGGTAAATAAAAATAATTTCCATTTGATATCACTACGTTAGCACTTACACAGCACCTACTAAGACTCTCAAACTGATGAGTTATCTAGGGAACATTTTTTAAAAATTAGCTTTCTGGAAGTTATCCTTAGAAACCTTCATGCATTCACATATCTGTGATAAAATAGAATTTATTACCAAAGATAGAGGATACCTAAAGGAACATATTAAGTATAGGGATACAGTTTTTCTGTGGGGAAGAAATCTTTGCATAATAAAAGCTATAGAAAATGTGTTAATTTTTTAATATTTTTAAACATGTAATATAGTATTAATTACATTTAAGAAATATTATTTTATTAATAGCTCAAACTATGCCTTGATACATCTTTTTTTTGTTTTTGAAAAAAATCATTGCTTTCACTTTAATATGTTCCTCTAATATTTTGTTCTTGAGGAAATATGTAATTGTTAAACTATTACAACTTAAGAATGTATCCAAATACAACATAAATAGAAACAGAATGGTCTGTATAGTTCAGATAAAGATAATATATAACCTAGTCATGTAGTGAGATTCTGATCTAGAAGAACTTCTTCTTTTTTTTTTTTTTTTTTTTTTTTTGCCAGTCCTGGGCTTGAGCTCAGGGCCTGAGCACTGTCCTTGGACTTTCTCAAGACTAGAGCTCTACCACTTGAGCCTCAGCACCACTTCCGGCTTTTTTCTATATATGTGGTACCGAGGAATCGAGCCTGGGTCTTCATGCATGCTAGGCAAGCACTTTAACCACTAGGCCAAACTCCCGGCCCCTAGAAGAACTTCTTACATAGTAACAATTAAAATTACCTGGTTGTGGTACCCCTTTAACTCTTAGAGGATGCCATCTTTTTCTCATAATTTTTGTGTGTGTGTGTGTGTGTGTGTGTGAGCCTGGGGATTTTAACTCAGGACCTGTGCTTTATCCCTGAGCTTTTTCTGCTGAAGGCTAGCCTTCTACCCCTCTACACTATAGTAGCACTTCCTGTTTTCAGGGGGTTAATTGGAGATAAGAGTCTTAGACTTCAGTGCCCCTGCCCTTACTGACTTTGAACAGCAATCCTCAGACTTCAGACTCCTTAGTAGCAAAGAGTATAGATGTGAGCCACTGTCACTCAGCTTTTTCGATACACCTGTATATTGGATAACAACATCTTATGGGTGAAACAGGCACAGAAAAGTTAAATCAATTTCTTGCATTTTGTTTTTGCCAGTCCTGGGCTTGAGCTCAGGGCCTAAGCCCTGTCCTTGGACTTTCTCAAGGCTAGAGCACTACCACTTGAGCCTCAGCACCACTTCCAGCTTTTTTCTATGCATGTAGTACCGAGGAATCGAACCTGGGTCTTCGTGCATGCTAGGCAAGCACTCTACCACTAGGCCAAACTCCCAGCCCTGTCTCTTAGTTTTTTTTGCTCAAGGATAACACTCTGCCACTTGAGCTACAGTTCTACTTACAGTTTTTTTTTTAATAGTTTATTACCATAAGAATCTTATAGACTTTCCTGTTCCCACTGGCTTCAAACAAACCATGATCCTCAGATTGCAGCCACTTGAATAGCTAGGATTACAGACATGAGCCACTAGTGCCTAGCTTAAATCAGTTTTTTGTAGATAAACATTGCTCATTAGTAAGGAGAATTGCTTAAATCAGTTTTCCATAGATAAACACAGCTCATTAGTAGGGAGATTCTAAGTAGACTCAGACAAAATTTTTTAGTCACCAGTTTCTTAAATAAAGTGCTACCTCAAATGCTATAATGATGTTTGGGTCATTTTTTGCTAATAGGTGTATTGAAAAGAGTTGTGGGGGAGCCATTTTTTAAATACCTTGTTCTCATGATGATAAAGATTGTGATACTCAAGACAGAATTTCCTTCTTTATTTTTCTTATGCTATTAGGATTACCAGCAAAGTGTTACTGTGGTCCTCTTTCAAGATGAGAATACATTAGTTTCAGCAGGAGCTGTGGATGGGTAAGAGACCATGTCTTGATTCTTTTGATAAAGTACCTTTCATGAGCATAAGACAGTCACATTGAGTGACAATTGAGTATTTGTCCTTTTAACTTTTGACATAGTACCTTAGATGAGAAAAGGAATTAGATCACTAGAAAATAAGGAATTAGAGCTTTTGCTCACTCAAATATGAAAAGACATGTTTTACACTTAACACATTGTCTAGCATATAGGTACAGTGTTTGCTTATAGAGAAGGTAGATAGGTAGCTTGTTTGCCACATCACAGTATAATTTACTGATAATTATAGAATATATTTTTATTATTTTTTGGATTTTAACTCTTCAGGTCTAGGAATACTATTAAAAGAAAAAATCTGGGCCGGGAGTTTGGCCTAGTGGTAGAGTGCTTGCCTAGCATGCACAAAGACCCGGGTTTGATTCCTCGGTACTGCATACATAGAAAAAAGCTGGAAATGGTGCTGAAGCTCAAGTGGTAGAGTTCTAGCCTTGAGAAAGTCCAAGGACAGTGCTCAGGCCCTGAGCTCAAGCCCAGGACTGGCAAAAAAAAAGAAAAGAAAGAAAGAAAGAAAGAAAGAAAGAAAGAAAGAAAGAAAAAATCTGAGCCAGGAGTGTAGCCTAGTGGTATAGTGCTTGCCTAGCATGCATGAAGATTCAGGTTTGATTACTCGGTATCACATACATAGAAAAGCCAGAAGTGGTGCTATGGCTCAAGTAGTAGAGCACTAGCCTTGAGAAAGCCCAAGGACAGTGCTCAGGCCTTGAGTTCAAGCCCCAGGACTGGCAAAAAAAAAAAAGGGGGGTGGTTAAAAAAAGAAATCTGATTTTTGATTATTCTGGAGTAATTAACAAGATTAACATTAAGGCCTAAATACTTCCACATACTTGCCATCTGAACATTTTGGCCTCCAGATAAGTCTGTGGTGTTTGTTCATTGCTTCGTACTTATACCAAACATTGTAGAAGGTAAGTTGTGAAAAGATATTCTTTAAGTCATACTTCTTTGTCCATTATTGTACGGTTCACTGAAAGGAGACTACCACATAGTTCAGGAAGAAAAGCGTTTTGGGGGGGAAGAGCATTTCACTGAACCTTACAATGATATCTCTAAGCATGTTGCTACCATGACTTATGTTTATAATCCTAGCTAATAAGAAGGCTGAAATAAGGAGGATCGCACTTTGAAGCCAGCTTGGGCAAAAGTTTTTAAGATTACCAGCTCAGCCAGTAAAAAGTTGGGTATGCATGAAATCTCACTCGGAAGCATACATTGGACCACAGTCCAGGTCAGCCTATGCATAAAACAAGACCCTATTTGAAAAATAAGAAAGGCAAAAAGGGCTGAAGGCATAATGGCACTGGTAGAATGCCTGCCAGCTCAAGGCAAAAGCCTTGAGCTGAAGAGTTCAAGGACAGTGCTCAGGCCAAGTTCAAGCCCCACAACCAACAAGAGCAAAAAAGGATAAGAAGTAGAAGTAAAAGATATTACTAGGACTATAAATGGAAGCTTGCTTGTTTCTAATGATACTGCTTTTTTTTTTTTTGGCCAGTCCTGGGCTTGAGCTCAGGGCCTGAGCTCTGTCCTGGACCTTCTCAAGGCTAGAGCTCTGCCACTTGAGCCTCAGCACCACCTCTGGCTTTTTTCTATGTATGTGGTACCAAGGAATCGAACCAGGGTCTTCATGCATGCTAGGCAAGCACTCTACCACTAGGCCAAACTCCTGGCCTGATACTGCTATTTTATACTGAAATTTTATATATCAAGTTTGTTTGCCTATAATAGAAGTAGAGGGATAGACAAGTATCTCAATAGAATAATGAAAAATATTTTTCCCCTTTCACAGGAAAATGTGTCTGGACTACTTAAAGAGCTATGTATAAAGATATAGCCAAAGGAACAGAATTTGCTTCTTATGATGTCAAAGGGCAAATGCAGATTATTAAAGGATTAGGAAATGTTTTTCCTAAAAACAATGGAACAGTTACTATCAGCATCCAAACTTTATCTTCCTTTTCCGCTCCTTTGGAATAAACTGCAGTGACCCATCACTGGGTCAAATCACATCTGTTTCCGTTCTGTCAGCATTATAAGCTTGACATTGGAAACAATAGTATGACATAAATTTATTTCCCAATGAGATGTTCTTGCTATACCTGGTAAATGTGGCAGAGCAGTTAGATTAAAAATCAATTCACAATGTAAGTAAAAGTCTTTGGGATGGGAGACTTAGAAAATAAATATTTGTCTTGGGTTTTAGGATCATCAAAGTTTGGGATTTACGTAAGAATTACACTATTTACCGACAAGAACCCATAGCGTCCAAATCTTTCCTGTATCCAGGTAGCAGCACTCGAAAACTGGGTAAGTCTTTTCATTGTTACAATGCTTTTGGAAGGAAATAGGAATTTTTGTTAAATGGCTTTTTAAAATACCAGGCTCATTTTCAGCAATATACAATTGAGAAGCTTTGATATATTTATAGTTGTGTCTTTAAAGTTCTAGTGTTTCTTCATATGCTGTTTGTGTGCCTAAATTTTAGCCTTAAGTCTACTCACAATCATTAGGCTATACTAACTAAAGTTTTCTTCTAGGATACTCAAGTCTGATTTTAGATTCTACTGCCTCTACTTTATTTGCTAATTGCACAGATGACAACATTTATATGTTCAATATGACTGGATTAAAAACTTCTCCAGGTAAGATATTAAATCATTTGAATTCTCTTACCAGGAAATTAACTTCAGGTTTTTTGCTAATGATAGCTTAATGTCTTTATTTTCTTAAAAAAAAAAAAAAAAACTTGTTAAATTATATGAAGACTTTGGTGTCTTTAGTTCCATTGATAGTATTAAGGGTATACTTCTCTTGCAATCATTTACAAATGCAGAATCCTATTATTTGTGGTGACATAATAATCTCCTGAAATTGTGCCCTTTGATCTATTTGGATTATCTAAATTTTCTATGTAATAAGCTTGCAGAGTTTAGAGAATGATTTTCTGTTCAACTTTGGTCTTCTTTGGAAACTGTTAGTTTAAAAGGTGGAATTTTCAGCCCTTCTTCCCTCTTTACACTCTTCTTTTTATGTTGGATATAGGCCATTTTATCTCTGGAAATGTTTTCTCATAACCTCACCTTTCTTTTTTCTCCTCAAAAATAGAATCTGACACGTAAAACTAACAAAAGGAAGTTAGGGAAGTTATTTAGGTTACATTACTTCTAAGCATACCATCCATTATTTAAGTATGATACTTACTAGTGGCCTGGTTTTTTTCCTTAGGACTAGTAGCTACGTGGAGAGATGCTAGATATGCTGATAAGATTTTTTTTTTTTTTTTTTTTGCCAGTCCTGGGGCTGGGCACGATTCTTGCCTTTCTCAAGGCTAGCACTAGTGCAACATAGACCCTGTATGAAACAACAAAAACAACTACTACTTGGGAGGTAGAGATGGAACAGCTAAAGCAAAAAGTTAGAGATGCCCATTTTAAGAAAAGAGCAAGCGTGGTGGCCCTTGCTTTTGATCGTGATTTCAAGGCAAGTTGTAGGTAGAATGATGAAGGTTCAGTCTAACCTCATTGACAGAATAGAAGATCCTGTCTAAAAAGTGACTTACAAGCCGGAAGTGGTAACTCACGCCTGTAATCCTAGCTGAGATCTGAGGATCTTGGTTCAAAGCCAGCCCAGGCACCAAAGTCCCTGAGGCTCTTATCTCCAATTAACCACTAGAAAACCAGAAGTGGTGCTGTGGCTCAAGGGGTAGGGTGGTAGCCTTGAGCTGAAGAGCTCAAGGACAGTGCCCAGGCCCAGAGTTCAAACCTCATGACCAAAAAAATGACAAGCAAAAAGGGTTTGGAAGTATAGTTGAAATGATACAACACTTCAATTTTAGTGCTAAATTGAGCTAAGGCTAACATGAATTTTTTTTTTAGTTATTTTGTTTTTTTGTGGGTCATGGAGCTTGAAGGCTTAGGCGCTGCCCCTGAGCTCTTTAGCTCAATGCTACCGCCCTACCCTGAGCTAATTGAGTTAATTGGAGTTATTTGGAGATAAGAGTCTTAGGTCCTACCCTGAGTTAATTGGAGATAAGAGTCTTAGGTCCTTTTGTGCCTGGGCTGGCTTTGAACCTTCATCCTCAGATCTCAGCCTCCTGAGTAGCTAGGGTTTCAGGCATAAGCCACCATGCTAAAGTAGATATTAAAAGGGAATACACTTCAGTCATTTCCAGTCCAGCAGAGGGCAATAAAAACAAGTTTAGTAGGAAATTCAGACTATAATTCCCATTCATAGTTTAGAGTCGAGAATGAATAATTGCAATTTTGGAGCAGTAAAGGAGCCTCTTTATTTTGCAAGATTTATCTGTCGTAGAAATTTATAGTTAAGCAGAGTTTATGAGATTGGATCTAATAGCCTCTTTTTATAAGAGGCTGTTTCTTGACACTGTTTTAGTAGTATAAAACATATTCAAATATGTATATACTGTCTGTGTTCATTAAACCACTAAAAGCAACACAAAACAAGCAATTTGTTTTCTTCCCTCTGGCAGTGGCTGTCTTCAATGGACACCAGAACTCTACCTTTTATATTAAATCCAGTCTTAGTCCAGATGATCAGTTTTTAGTCAGTGGTTCAAGTGATGAAGCTGCTTATATCTGGAAGGTAAGTTACCAAACTACTCCTATGAATGTGAGTGGAGTTACCTTTTGAATATTTTTTTCTGTCCAATGTGAGATAAATTTAACATAAGTATTATTGGCTTTTTCTGCATCAAATGTTTGAGAAAGGTTGTTTGGCTGACTATACAGAAGCTATCAGAAAATATGTATGTTTTGTTTATGATTATAGTTTACCAGAAGACAATATTCTATAGCCTCTGTAACATCTTTTCTTGCTTTCTAAAAGCCACATGTCCCAACTCCTCTAAAATACTCAGGGCTCAGGGCCTGAGCACTGTCCCTGAATTTTCTCAAGGCTAGGGCTCTACCACTTGAGCCACAGTACCACTTCTGGCTTTTTGCTACATATGTGGTACCAAGGAATCAAACCTGGGTCTTCGTGCATGCTAGGCAAGCACTCTACCACTAGGCCAAACTCCCAACCCCTAAAATACTCAATTCCTAAGATCTAGCACCTAAATCACCCATAGAATATCCTTGAAAAAGTCACTCAAAATTATTTGGATAGTTGGATTATTTGATAAAAGGTGACGTATATTGTATGTATGTGTGTATGCATGTATGCATGCGTACACATAAGCCATAAAGAGTAAAAGTAAGACATTTGCAGGAAAATGGATAAATCTGGAGTTCATGTTAAGCAAAATCAGACAGATACAGAAGACAGTCTGAATGCTTTTTCTAATAACACAGACTTTAGTCTTAAACAAACGATAGGCTTATACGTATACAGTTATGTGTGTGTGTTCACAGATAGAGAACATGATTGTAATTGTGGGCCATGTGGAGAGAAAATAAAAGAATGTTAAAGGGTAAATAATATAGAAATACATTGGGTCTATGCATGAAGGTGGCATAAGAAAAATCACCAAAAGCTGGGATGTGAAGAGAGAGCAATAGAGGGGTTCATCTGAGTACAGTATAAAAATGTATGCATAAAATTCTACACTGTAACAAAATATAAAATTGTATGTAATATATGCAATTAATATACACTAAAAATGAATGATAAACATGTATAACAGGTTTTACTGGGAGGTAGATACCCATGAGAGCAAGAGTACTAACCCAAAAATTTTGATGCGTGTATATTCAAAATAAAATGTAAGTAAAAAATTATATAGTCAGGGGCCAGGAGTTTGGCCTAGTGGTAGAGTGCTTGCGTAGCATGCACGAACACCCAAATTTGATTCCTCAGTACCACATACGTAGAAAAAAGCCAGAAGTGGTGCTGAGGCTCAAGTGGTAGAGCTGTAGCCTTGACAAAATCCAAGGACAGTGCTCAGGCCCTGAGCTCAAGCCCAGAACTCACCAAAAAAAGAAAAAAAAATGTGTGGGGAAAAAATGAAATCATTTGTTTTTAAGGAAGGTGAAGATAGAAGGGATGTTGTACACACTTACGTAAATATCAATAAAATCCCTTTGTATAACCAATATATGCTTCTGAAGATAAATTTGAAAAGAAGTAATGAAAAATAATCACATTATATTTTCTCTTCAGGCTGTTTTTTTTTTCTTGCCAGTCCCAGGGCTTGAGCTTAGTGCCTGAGTACTATATCCTTGGGCTTTCTCAAGGCCAAGTGCTCTACCACTTGAGCCACAGCACCACTTCTAGCTTTTTCTATGTCTGTGGTACCAAGGAATCGAACCCAGCTCTTCATGAATGCTAGGCAAACACTCTTACCACTCCAGTCCCTTCTTCAGGCTATTAAAGTAGATACAATTACTTTGTATATTTCATATATATATATATATATTATACATACACACACACACTTTTTGGTACTGAGGCTTGAACTCCAGGTCTTGCGCTTTCTCTTCCACTTGAACCATGTCCCTACCTATTCCTTCTTGGAATTCTTCCCTCCTTTCCTTTATTCTTTTTTTTTTGGTTGGGGGGGGCATCATGGGGTTTGAACTCTGGGGCTTGGGTGCTGGCCCTGAGCTCTTCAGCTCAAGGTTACCACCCCTAACCCTTGAACCACAGCCCTACTTCTTGTTTTATTTGTTTTTTGGTGAGTCATGGGGCTTGAACTGTGGGCCTTGCACTGTCTCCAGATTTTCAGCTCAAGGCTACCCCATTGAGCCAAGCCACACTTCCTGTTTTCTAAAGATTAATTGGAGATAAAAGTCTCAAGTCCTTTTGTGCTGGGCTGGCTTTGAATCTTGATCCTCAGATCTCAGCCTCCTGAGTAACTAGTTACAGGTGTGAACACCATACCTGACTCCTTTCCTTTATTCTTACAGTACTGGGTTTGAATTCCTTTTTACTTTTCAGATAGGCTTTTATACTTGTTTTCCTAAGCTAGCCTTAAAAGTTCCATCCTCCAGAGTGATGCAGCTCACACCTGTAATCCTAACTACTCAGGTGGCTGAAATCTGAGAATGAGGTTCTCAAAGCCAGGCGAGCACTACAAAGTCAAGACACTCTTATCTTCAGTTAATCACTAGAAAATGGGAAGTGGGGCTTGGCTCAAGGGGTAGGGTGCTACCCTTGAGCTGAAGAGCTCAGTTATAGCGCCCAGGCCCAGAATTCAAGCCTCATGACCCCCAGCCCCCCACCAAAAAAAAGTTCCATCCTCTACTTACATGTGTGAGCTACCACATATCCAGCCTTGTAAAATATAATTTATAATAACAACCTGGCACTGGAGGCTCATGTCTGTAATCCTAACTACTCAAGAGGCTGAGATCTGAGGATCACAATTCCAAGTCAGCCCTGGCAGGAAAGTCTGTAAGATTCTTCTTTCCAATTAGCTAGCAAAAAAGCTATAAATAAATCTGGCTTAAGTGGTAATGAGCTAGCCTTGAATGTAAAAGCTTAGTAACAGGGCCCAGTTCCCACGACTTGCTGGCATGTCCACACTTACACACATTGATACTATTATTGAATATTTTAAGAAATTCAAAGCTGTTAATTTGAAGTAATGGAAAAAAGATCCTAGGAGGAAGCACAAAAAAGTGATTTCTGTATGCCTAGAGTTGGAAAAATGCAACAGTACCTCATATTATGTAAAAGCTTTTAGTAACAATATCCTAAATGCAGAAGATGGAGATAGGATTCTACCCAGAATACTTTATGTTGTGCCTGCCTCTTTCCCCAGGATTTATTTTGGCGAGTCCTGGGCTTGAGCTCAGGGCCTAAGCACTGTCCTTGGACTTTCTCAAGGCTAGAGCTCTACCACTTGAGCCTCGGCACCACTTCTGGCTTTTTTCTATGTGTGTGGTACTAAGGAATTGAACCTGGGTCTTCGTGCATTCTAGGCAAGCACTCTTCCACTAGGCCAAACGCCCAGCCCCTTTCCCCAGGTTTTTTTTTTTTTTAAAAACTGCTATTGTATTTTTTCTTTTTTTAAAATGGTAATTAATAGAAGGGCCACAATTATATTGACCAAATAGAAGATGCATTACTTCACAAACATTGATACCCCTTCTCATGTTTTTATCCCCATGTCCCTCTCCACAGTACCTCCCCTCATCTTGTTTTCCCCTTTCCCCATCCTATTTCAAATAAACAAATAAATGTATATACAATAATACTAGATAACAAGGTAAGATACTGTAACAATGTGCTATTGTATTTTTAAATGAAGATTTGGTAATAAATCTTCAACTTATACCTGAGACTCCATCTTATAAAATAGTTATTGCCTAGTTCCCTCTGTCAAATTCTTCCTTTGGCTTTGTAAATATGTGTGATTAGTACTAAGACCTCTGTCTTACCTTTAAATTTGACTTTCAAATTTGGACTTAGACTTATTTTTTTGCTTTTCTCTTCTGTCCTCACTATCTTACCTACATTTCTCTACATTGAACCTCTAGCTTACTTAGAGAACTTTAGTATTAAGTCTCTATCTTTTGAGATCTCTTTCTTAAGAAAAAATCCAGAAGCCAGAAATTTCATATCAAAAACTGAAAAGATTATGCAAAAAACCCTATAAACTATATATTCTTTTTTTTTTTTTAATCCTGGGGCTTGAACTCAGGGCCTGACTGAGCACTGTCCTTGGTCTTTCCTCAAGGCTAGCGCTCTAGCCACTTGAGCCACAGCGCCACTTCTGGCTTTTCTATGTATATGGAATCGAATCCATGCATACTAGACAATCGAATCATGCATACTAGACAAGCACTCTACCACTAGGCCATACTCCTGGCCACCGTATATTCTTATATAATCATATTAGGTACATTCTTTAATTCTATATATTAGTTATATGCTATGTTATATGTGTATGTACATACATAGAATTTTGTTGTTGGTTAATTATTCTGGTCTTCTCTAGCACAAAAGCCTTTTAGAATATTATTTTAGTGGGCCGGGAGTTTGGCCTAGTGGTTAAAGTACTTGCCTAGCATGCATGAAGACCCGGGTTCGATTCCTTGGTACCACATACATAGAAAAAAGCTGGAAGTGGTGCTGAGGCTCAAGTGGTAGAGCTCTAGCCTTGAGAAAGTCCAAGGACAGTGCTCAGGCCCTGAGCTCAAGCCCAGGACTGGCAAAAAAAAAAAATATATATTATTTTAGTGAATGAGAGTTGAGGGGTGTGCTTCCCTTTAGAGATACATGCTAAAAAGGATACTTGGCTGTTGTTTCTAACCCATTTTCAGACATCCAGTCAGTGATCACCACATACATCAGTGATCCTTTGTAAATTCTAGATTGAGTCACATGTTGCCACTGAATTGCGTGGTGCAGACGTGATGTTCCCTTGCCTGTCCACACAGTCCAATTCAGTGTGCAAGTCTTGATATTTGAGATCCTGGCAAACTTGCTGCTCCTAATATTGAATTTGCCTAGTGAGGTAGTTCAGTTTCTGTTTTTCGTGATTAAAATAATGGGTATGAGAGGTGGTAGTTTGTGATTTCATACAAGCTGGTTGTTTCAACTTTTTTTTTTAGTGAAATATTTTTCTGTGCTTAAAAGCACAAGAAAGCAGAAAAAGAAAGGAGAGGGTGGTTGTTTCATCTTAAAAACAAGAGGACAGCATTTTAGTCCTCATAATTACCCAGCAATGATAAGATGTAATATCTTTAATCTCCTGCCTATTATCCCACCCTGACACCTACCTCCTCTTCTTGCCTAATTTGTTTATGATAGAGCTACTAAATAATATTGGAGTGGTTATAAATAAACTGATTTGGCATAGCCATTCTACCGCTGACTGGCGAAATATTGAGCCTGACACTTTAGGAAGTGTAAATGATCTCATGGCAGAAATAAAGAGTAGATTTGGTTTCCAGCTGGATAGCATGAGATTTTGTGAGGAAAAGTGATATTTTTTTTTTGTATGTTTAAGTACACAGAGTGCTTTGAAAGACTTGAAGGTTAGAGTTAATTTACTTCTAGAGATACCCTTGTCATTTTAATTTTGAGATTCCTTCTGCCTTGAATATCCTGTGAAATATATGAGGGGACATTTTCTGTTTGACTGTCTCCAAAATACTTAGATGGAAATGTCTCTTAGACTTTAAAATAATGACCTTCCTACTTAAAGGAAAAAGGAGCTTAAAAATGAAGTAATTGTGGTAATATTTTTTTAAATATACTTTTTTTGGGGGGTAGGGGTTGTAGAGCATGAACTCAGAGCCTGGGAGCTATCTGTAAGCTTTTTCACTCAAGGCTAGTGCTCTATCACTTTGAGCCACAATGCCACTTTCAGTTTCCAGTTAGTTAGTTAGTTAGTTAGTTAGTTAGTTAGTTAGTGAAAATCGTCTCACAGACTTTCCTACCCGGGCTGGTTTTAAACCAGATCTTAGCTTCTTTAGTAGCTAGAATTACAGACAGGCATGAGCCTTACTAAATATACACTTGTGGCTACCAGACTTGTGTGGGTTTAAGGTGCAGAGAAACAACAATCAATCCATGGGGATGGGAGTTTTGCCTAGTGGTTAGAGCACTTGCCTAGCATGTATGGAGACCCGGGTTCAATTCCTTGTACCACATACATAGAAATAAAAAAATCTGGAAGTGGTGGTGTGGCTCAAGTGGTAGAGCACTACCCGGAGGAAAGTCCAAGGCCAGTGCCCAGGCCCTGAGTTCAAGCCCGAGGACTGGCAAAAAAAAAAAAAGAAAAAGAAATAATGATCATTCCAAATGGAAGATGGGGATTCCTGTGACAAAAAGTCCTTTCTAGAATAGGTTCCCCCTGTGAAATAATGATACTCTTTGGCATTGTTAGAGTAGGTGGTAAGACCTTTGTAGGTACTGAAAAAGCTACTTTTCTAATAAATATTAATTCATTCCCAAAGTCAAATTGGACTGCTCCTTGTGATTAGAATCATTGCATATGTTGTTGCCATGTAACACAAGAAGAGCAATAAAAACTGAGTTAGGCCTGGCACTGGTATCTCACACCTATAATACTAACTATTCAATAGGCTGAGTTCTGAGGATCTCAACTTGAAGCCAACCTACACAGAAAGGTCCATGATACTCATCCCCAATAACTCAGAGTAAGCTGGAAGTAGCACTGGCCTTGAGCAAAAAGAAGATCAAGGACGGCAACCCAGGCCTTCAAGCCTCAGGACTGGCATAAGTCTCTCAACTGTAATCTAAGAAATCTATTAGTTTACCAAGTCATTTTTATAGCTACTCTTTCCACAGTTGTCTCTACTTCATACAAATGAATCCATATGTCAAGTCTGGGAAAAAATGAATAGAGAATAACTTCCTTGCTTTTTTTTTCCCCAAACATGTGGAAATGAAGGTTTATATTCTATTGTTTGGATTGATTCCTGTGGCCTATTAAAGCTATTGAATGAGTTGTACAATGTTATTAAATCATAGTACTAATGGCATTCAATGGTGTTGAAATGTTTCTTAGTAACCTGGGCAGTTCAGCACAATTATATTTTTTTACTAATAACACTTGCTTGAAAATTTAACTTTTCTTTAAGCAAATTAACTGAAAATATTTTTCTATTACAATACCATGTAAATTTCAGCTTTTATATCCTTCAGTTATCTGACTCAAAATGAAAGGATAACTTTGGTTTTTCTGGGAGGAAGATTCTCCTCTTATCCCAAGAGAGCTGGTAGCATGTTTCAGATATCTGCAGGATTCACAGTTAATTTAGTGTTCCTGGAAGTAACTGACTAGAGAAGCTCTGAAAATACCCAAGCCATGTAACAACAGGACTAGCTAATCTATTTAAGGTGTAGTACCTAGCAACTGAACCTCTATCCTTCCAGAAAGTTAACTCACTAAAAAAATGTCAGTCTTGAATTTTAGTCAAAACATATTTAGCTAGGTAGTCCTTATTGGAAGTAAGTAGTATGTTTGGATATCTAAGTTCATCTTCATATTACCTATTTTGGACTATTTTGAAAATTGCATTTTTTCAGATCGGTAACAGAAATTATATTGCCCCTTGGAACTCTTATTTTCTGAACTATAATAACTAGGCAAATTTAGAGGCCTTGCTAATGGCCCTAAAGCACTTAAAAGGTCCACGGGTAGAATGTGGGCTACTTAACACTGCTTTGCTTACTTGTTTCTTTTTGGTTGTACTAGGTCTCTCTACCCTGGCATCCTCCGACCGTGCTCCTGGGTCATTCTCAAGAGGTCACATCTGTGTGCTGGTGTCCATCTGACTTTACAAAGGTTTGGAACAAGTCTCTATAATTAGTTTTACATACAGATCACAAGTTTGTAGATCTTTCCAAGGTTTGAGAGATTAGAAGCTTAAAAGAGAGCTACCCGGAATCTGTTATCAATATTACTAATATACCCATGCTATTTTCCTCTCCCAAAAGAATACACTACACTAAAGAATAAGATTGAATTTCTACTTTTCTTCAATTAACTCTCTGTGCCCATATGGAATTAAGTTCTTAAGATTCATCTTAAAATCTAAGATGAAAGAATAGTGTAAAGTGAAAACCACTTTGAGTAAGTAAATGTCCCATTTCACAGATTAGAATGTAAAGTTTTTTAAATAAGATAGAATGTAAATTATCAGATATCAGTAGGTGCTCTGTAAAGAATTATTGTTACCATCATGTAGCATGATTGTGGGGTTTGAAGTATTTCTGGCTGGGCAGTAAAATATGTCTATTTTCTTTTGGCCTCCCAGTAAGGAAAGGAAAAAGTTGCCAGTCTCTTGGGGGCCAAGACTTAAGAGAACGTGTGTTCTTTTTTCTCTTTAGTGACTGAAATAGAGAAATTGCATAAACAAATGCTGAGGAATAGCTCCGGTACCAGTGGCCATTTGCCACAGGCTCTTCCAGCTGGGCTTTCTCTGCCTTAAAAGGCCTGGGACCAAGATCAAGAATGGTCAGATATTTTTAAAGGGGCAAAGGTTATTTTTAACTTCTTTTGGTCTACCAAGTTTACTTTCCCAGATTGCTCCTATACCTATCTGAAAAAGAATCTCCAATAAATGCTTTCATTGTTTTTGCCACAGCCTACTGGGATCATGATCTGAATCTGATAAGAAATTATGCCATTACTTTAGCAATAAGAGAACATTACAGAATTCAGATAAACTGTAGAACCTGAATGTTGATGATACACTGTCATCCATCATTTAACAGAGTACAAAGGATATTTTAATTAAATGTTTTATTGTTGAATAGGTGGTTGTAAAGATAATGTTGCCCTGCTTCATGAAAGAAAATGAAATGAGCCTATTATAGGGTATGTATATGTATACAATGTATGGATAGGTAAGAAATTAACAGTAATAAATATTTCATCAGCAGAAAATACATTAAAAAATAAGCTAGAAAATTTTCTTCTTTAGAAATCTGAAATGATTGCTGAAGTCAAGGAGTGGAGTTCTGCTATATTTCAGATACCATTTTCTGTATTGTTAAAGCAGGAAAAATAATTCTAGTCATAATCCCTTCAGGCATATCTATTTTTCACTCGGTTGTTAATCTCTGAAACTTCACTCCTTTTCTGTTTCTTAGATTGCTACCTGCTCCGATGACAATACACTAAAATTGTGGCGCTTGAATAGAGCCTTAGAGGAGAAACCACTAGGAGATAAACATTCTATAGTAGGTTGGGCCTCTCAGAAGAAAAAAGAGATGAGAGCTGGCCTAGGTAAGGCTATCATGTGTTTACTGATATTTAGTGGATTCATTGGTTTAATCTTGCCTGTGGTGGCTCATGCCTATAATCCTAGCTACTCAGGAGGCTGACATCTGAGAATCAAGGTTCAAAGCTAGCCTGGGCTCAAAAGGACCTGAGACTCTTATCTCCAATTAACCTCTAACCTCTAGAAAATGGGAAGTGGGGCTTGGCTCAAGGGTAGGGAGGTAGCCTAGAGTTAAGGAGCTCAAGGACATGACCCAGGCCCAAGGGGAGGGTGGTAGCCTTGAACTGAAATGCTCAGGGACAGTGCCCAGGCCAAATTCAAGCCCTATGAGCCACAAAAGAAAAAAAAACAGTACCATCTTCTTGGCATGCATTCATTCTTTTTAAAAAGAAATACTATTAGCCAAGTGCAGTGGCTCACACCTGTAATCTTAGCTACTCAGGAGGCTGAGACCTGAGGATCAAGGTTCAAAGCCAGCCCAGGCATTAAAGACTATGAGACTTTTTTTGGGGGGGGGTCATGAGACTTGAAGAGAACTCCCCATTTCCTGTTTTTTAGTGATGAATTGGAGATAAGAGTCTCAGTGTCTTTAGTGCCTGAGCTGGATTTGAACCTCAGTCCTCAGATCTCAGCCTCCTGAGTAGCTAGAATTACAGATGAGAGCCACAGAGCCATAGCGCCCACTTAAGAGCCTGAGATTCTTATCTCCAATTAATCATTAAAAAAAGGGAAATGGGACTCTGACTCAAGGAGTGGTGGTAGCCTTGAGCTGAAGAGCTCAGTGACAACGCCCAAGCCCCGAGTTCAAGCCCCATGACCCACAAAAAATAATTAATTTTAAAAATAAAAAGAAATACTATTTAAGCAATGCTATATCAGAATACAGTGCTGGATTTACTCAATTCTTATTTATTAGAAACCTTTTACTGGGCACTGTTCCTAGTTGCTTAGTTTTGTTCAGCAGCAAGCAAAAGATTTACAAATCTCAGATATATAAAGAACTTATATATTAGGAGAGACAAAAAATATGGTGAAGAGTAAAATACGTGTTACAATGAAGTGCTTTGGAAGACAAAAAGGAAGAATGGCAAGGCATGCTGTTAAATTTTTCTAATAGATGGGCAGGAAGTTCTCCATAAAAAAAAGTGAATAAAAAGTAAAGTAACTTAATGAGCCCTGTGGATGTTTTGATAAAGGTATTATAAGCAGACAAAATAGCAAGTACAAGGTCCTAAAACAAGAGTGTTCAAAGAGGCTAATTCAGCATTAGAACCTGTGCTGGAGTCGGCAAAGGAAAGAGAAGAGAAAAGTAGTTGAAAAGAAATTCTCGTCAGCCTTTGGCATTTATTCTCACAGACAAAGAGCCACTAGAGAGTTTTGAACAGAGAAATAGCATGATCTGACTATTAAGTTGAATGTTCTTGCTCTTGTGTTAAAAACAAATTTTAAGGGAATCAAGGTAAAAGCCCAAGGCTTATAAGGCATTGAAATAATCCAAGAAGTGTTAATGGCAACTTAGACCAGAGAAGTAGCAGAAGCCATAAGTCATCCAATCCTGGTGTAGTGATGCACTCAGGAAGCTGAGTTTAAGGCCGGTCTCATCACTTGTCCTGTAGGGTCACAATTTAATTTAGGAGGTAGATGCAAAAACTACAGTACATTGTAAATATTTCTTATAGCTGTATTAATGAAGAGCTTTAAACACCCACTTCCTGTGGGAGAGGAGGAAAACAGTTTGTGAATGCTTCACAATGGAGAGCCTTGAAACATGAGAAGAATTTTTGCCCGGCAAAGAACTGGCCAAAAAAACCACGTGCACAGAGACAATGATGTGACAGTAACACAGCTTGTTCAGGAAGCAGCAATAATCTATAACAGGATCCTAAAGGAGCCTAGTATGTGATAAGACTGAAAAGGTAGGGTGAGACCAGATGGTTAGCCTTCATATATAGAGAAAGAAACTGCAGATGGGTAGATTATTAGTAAACTCTAAAATTCCTCAAAGGAGCTGACTTTCTGCTACCCACCCTGGTACGTGTTAGTGGATCTCATACTTTGCCTGTAAGGGATTGCCAATGTAATGACATGCTGTTAGAAAGAATGCAGTGCGTCTGTGTATATTTTTTTAAAGAGACACAGAGAAAATGATTTTTTTTTTAAAGTTGTGGAGCATGAACATGTAAAATATAAGCTGTGTCTTGAGTTATTTTAAGGAAATACATGTTGATAATTGCACATGTAGAAAATTATGGTACACCTATGAATGTGAGTGAAATGAGAAAATCCAAGAAGACCTTTAACTCGTTCTTCCTTTTCATTCGTTTGAATTTGGAAGTATATATGTAATGAAAGGGGGTCCAAGGGCTTGAATTCTAAGGTCTGAGTGCCATCCCTGACCTGTTTGTGCCTCAGATTCACTTCTAGCCTTATTCAGAAATAAAGTCTCATAAAATTTCCTGCCTAGGCTGGCTTTGAACCATGATACTCAGCTCCTCAGCTTCCTAAGTAGCTAGAATTACAAGTGTGAGCAGCCACTGTTTGAGAATCTTTTTTTTTTTTTTTGCCAGTCCTGGGCTTGAGCTCAGGGCCTGAGCACTATCCTTGGACTTTCTCAAGGCTAGAGCTCTACCACTTGAGCCTCGGCACCACTTTCAGCTTTTTTCTATGTATGTGGTATGAGGAATCGAACCCGGGTCTTCATGCATGCTAGGCAAGCACTTTAACCACTAGGCCAAACTCCCGGCCCTTGAGAATCTTTTATATGAAATTTTATACTTCTATAATGTAGCTACAGTTTAAACTTCAAACGAAAGTTTAAATTTTTGCTCACCTTCAGAGTTAACAAAATCTATTCTTTAACCTCTAGGGTCATAACATCCTGTAGAAAAAGGAAATGCCCCAACTTTTTAACATCTTAGATTTCTATTGACCTGTAGTAAACACTTGGAAGTGTGTGCAATGCAAGTATGAGTAAGTTAGATAGCTCTGAGGAGTACAGAAAGTGAACAACACTGCCTCCTGAAGTGATGACCATAATCAGGCTGTCCTTTCGGTAACACAATATGACAAAGCAAGTGTTTTCCAGTTGTGGTTTTAATGAAAGAGCAATATAAATTTGATTGGTTTTAAGTATGTTTGCAAAGAACATTTAAGCAAACGTTTATTCTGCCCCAAGGCAGAAAATTCACTATTGTTTGAGTAGTAAGAGGCAATGGACAGGCTGGGAGTGCTCACCTAGCATGCCCAGGGCCCTAGGTTCCCTGAATCACATACATAGAAAAGGCTGGAAGTGGTGCTGTAGCTCAAATGGTAGAGTGCTAGCCTTGAGCAAAATAAGGTCAGGGACAGTTCCCAGGCCCAAGCCCAGTTCAAGCCCTAGGAATGGCCAAAAAAAGAAAGCAGGGGGGACAAAAGTTTTAAAACATTTCTTGAAAGAAAACCTAAGTGGATATGTGAAAGAAAAGTTGATTATCACTAATGTATATGTGAGGGTAAATTTGAGAGTGGGATATGGAGTAAGTCTGGAGTCTGTAAGGTACTATGGTGACTATAATTAATAATGTTGCTTTCTTTATTTGAAGACTGAAGAGAAAAAATTTTTTGTATGCGTCATGGGGTTGAACTCTGGGCCTGGACACTGTTTCTAAGCTCTTCAGCTCAAGGCTACCTCCCTACCCTTGAGCCAAGCCCTACTTCCCGTTTCCTAGAGGTTAACTGGAGATAGAAGTCTTCAGGTCCTTTTGGGCTGAGCTGGCTTTGAACCTTGATCCTCAGATCTCAGCCTCCTGAGTAACTAGGATTACAGGCGTGAGCCACTGCTCTCAGCTAAAAGAAAAATTTTTAATGTTTTCACCATGCCAAAAAATAGGTGATATATTATTAGCTTGACTTAATCATTCTACAGTATATATAGAGTGCGTTATATTGTACTCCATAAATACATATATAACAAAAATAATTTCTTAGAGACAAAAAAATTATTCAGTAGTAGTCTTTACTGTAGTCTTTACATAGGCAAATTTTGAGGTATATATTTTATAACATGCTCATATATAGAAATAATACTGTGGTTTACCTGGGCACTTGGAGAGTTTTTTATTTTGTAGATTTTTACGAGTATATAATTTACAACAGGGTAGCTGGAAATCTGATGGTTGGGAATGGAGAAAGGACAGATGGTAGGAATCAAATGATTTGTGTAACCTACTGACTGTCAAATCAAGCCTTGGGTGGTTAACTTAGCTACTATTGTCTGTAAGAATTTGGGGAATTTCTACAGCTTCACTTCTGATGTTCATGATCCTGTCTTCATTTTACAGTAGCAGTAACAAGTAGCCAGAGTACACCTGCCAAAGCACCCAAGGCAAAGAGCACTCCATCCGTTTCCTCCCCGTCATCGGCAGCCTGTGCCCCAAGCTGTTCTGGAGACCTCCCTCTTCCATCAAACACGCCAATGTTGTCCATTAAAACCCCACCTGCCAAGGTTTGGTCTCCCGTCAGCCGAAGGAGCTCCACCTCCTCTGTCTCTCCCAAGCCACTCCCATCTTTCAAGATGTCACTTAGAAATTGGGTGACTCGAACACCTTCCTCATCACCTATCAGTCCACCTGCTTCGGAGACAAAGATCACATCTCCAAGAAAAGCCCTCATTCCTGTGAGCCAGAAATCATCCCAAGCAGACGCCTGCTCTGAGTCTAGAAATAGAGTGAAGAGGCGGCTAGACTCAAGCTGTCTAGAGAGTGTGAAACAAAAGTGCGTGAAGAGTTGCAATTGTGTGACTGATCTAGATGGCCAAGTTGAAAATCTTCATTTGGATCTGTGCTGCCTTGCTGGCAACCAGGAAGACCTTAGCAAGGACTCTGTAAGTCCTGCTAAGTCAAGTAAGATTGAAGGAGCTAGTACAAGTGTCTCTGAGCCTCCGTCTCCTGTCAGTCCTTACACTTCAGAAAGCTGTGCAACACTGCCTCTTCCTTTGAGACCTTGTGGAGAAGGCTCTGAAGTGGTAGGCAAGGAGAATAGCTCCCCAGAGAATAAAAACTGGTTGTTGGCTATGGCAGCCAAACGGAAGGCTGAGGCTTTATCTCCACGAAGTCCATCAGCCCAGACACCCAATTCCAGGAGACAGAGTGGAAAGACATCACCTGGCCCGGTAAGTCCCCTGCAAAGGTAGGATACATTTCCTAACTTGAAGGATTCTAGATACAGTTTCCAAGTCAGAACATTTAAATCTGTTTATTTTTTAGAGTTGCCAGCTTGAACACATACCAATAAAACAGCAGATTTTGCATAGGATTTTTTTTTTTCATTCCAAAGTGAAAACCTTTTTTCTTTTTTTGTCAGTTGTAGGGCTTGAACTCAGGGCCTACTTGCTATCCCTGAGGCTCTTTGTGCTCAAGGCTAATGCTCTACCATTTGAGCCATAGCACCACTTCCAGTTTTTGGAGGGTGGGTATTTGGAGGTAAGAGTTTCATGGAAACTTTTCTGCCTCAGTCCTGCTGAGTAGCTAGGATTATAGTCATGAACCACTCGCACACTAGCTAACAAAACCTTTTTGGTTCCTAATAGACTTACCTGGTAAATATTTTGGAATTTTAAGTTAATACACTGTTAGAGGTAAGTTAATAAGGTAGTTTTCTTAGAAAAATTCTGAAATTCCTTCTTCTAGGTCACCATTACGCCCAGCTCCATGAGGAAAATCTGTACGTACTTTCATAGGAAGTCTCAAGAAGATTTCTGTAGTCCTGAACACTCGACAGAACTATAGATTCCAGTCTTGAGTGAGTTAACTGAACTTTGGTCCACTAACAATGAAGAGTAGCTCTTTGCTCTTTAAAGAAGTTGCCATCCTTTCATTTTTTTTTGAGAACATCTTTTTATTATACCTACACTGGTTCTGCTTGCAGTACATCACAGTGAGTGCTGTTTAAATTTCATAAAGTGAATTTGCCACTCTAACATTTTGAATGAATACTCTGTACCTTTTAAATTACACACTTTTTATAATAATGACATCTCAGGTTATGAGAGCAGAAGAAGACAATGTCTCCTTATCCTGAAAGTTCACTTACAGTGGATGTCTGGAAGCTACAGGACAGGCCTGTTAGAAGGCAAACTGCTGAAGACATCCCCCATACATCTGGATCTGTCCTGCCTCTAGCAAGCATACATTTATTTGAAATAGATAAATCTTCTCACATGCTTTGTGACTTTTTAAATGTATAAAAATGTCATCGGATTAGCTCCTTTATACTGGTTGTGTTAAAATAAAATTTCTTGATCAAAATGTCTTCATTTTAAATGCAGTAATTAATAAATGAATGTGCACTCTGGAGAAAGTAGGATGCAGAGATATAAAGCTCTGATTCATCATTTTTCCCTGAAATACATCTCTGTGATTTAAGGTCTCCATATTCTTTTTTTTTTTTTTTTTTTTTGTCTTGGGGCTTGAACTCTGGGCCTGGGCACTGTCTCTGAGCTTTTCAACTCAAGGCTACTACCCTACCCTTGAACCACAGCCCAACTCCTATTTTCTAGTGCTTAATTGGAGATAAGAGTCTCAGACTGTAGTGCCCAAGCTGGCTTTGAATTGCAATCCTCAGATCTCAGCCCCCTGAGTAGCTAGGATTACAGGCGTGAGCCACCATGCCCAGCTAAGGTCTCCATATTCTTACCAAACCATCTTCTGTACTCATAACCTAAATAATCACTTCCTAGGGAAGATTATGCTTTTTTTTACACTTAATAAGGGAGGATATTTAAATATTAATAAATAATTAGTCATACACTGAAGCTAGGGTTTAAATTTAGGTGTCATCCTCAGTTCTTCATGGTCTGCAGCTTTCAAGAAAATTAAAGTTATCAGATATTTTTAAAGTAATGGTTTATTCTTTTTTAAAAAAAATAAAAGATGCTAGTGCTAAGCTGAAAATCCAAAACCTGAAAAATAAACCTTGACTTTTTCTTGATTTTTTTTTTCCTTTAAAAGATATAGCCTTCTAGAATAGTCTTTAAAAAGGAACTTTATCTAGATGTTCAATACAGTTATCAGATGACTAATGATGTGCAGAATACATTTTTCTCATTAAACAGCAATTATGCATCAGTCGTTCAGAAATGAACCTGTGTGTTATTTTTCCCCTGTGTTCCCTTATGGAAAGAAGCTTTGTGTATTGGGCAAAGATCCCTTTCCAGTTATGAAACTTGATTCATTTTATTTATATCCCAGGGAACTAGATAGACCTTATTTCCACTTTTGACCTGACTTTAAAATCTATTAATGAAAATTCTTTTAGTTCTTTTGAGTTAACCAGGTTTGCATAAGTTCTTCATGGTTTCATCCAAGGAAAAAAATAAAAGGAAGTCATAGAATTGCTGTGATCAAAACCAAATACAACCAAAATAGGAAATCTAGTTACATTTATTTAATGTTTGATTTTTTTTTAATTTTAGGATTTGGGAAGGTGTTATTTATGCCCCATACCTATCAATAGTACTAAATATCACTCTGAAATAAAAGAAAAGAATTACTCAAGTGGATGGCCTTATCTCTTCATATCTTCTGGTCACACTAATGAGTGAAATTGGAGTAAAATGTGGCTGTCACAAACTGCCAAGATACTAGTGGATATAATCTGCCCCACTTGTGAAACTACTGCTGCAAGTGCCAAAGATTAAGTGAAATGAGGGTAATAATTATCCCTGCCTGTGTCCCTGTTAGGCTTTGCGTTGATCCTGAATAATCACACCTTTTACCTTATCTGATGTCTTTTTCCAAGCTTTTTACATTAACCTAGAAGCAATTTGCAAAGGAACTGTAATAAGAGTGAAGAATCTCCTCTACTTGTTCACTGAATAAAATGCATTCCCAAGGATATAATCTTTTTATTAAAACCAGCAGGCAGGAAAGTTCTTGAGACTTCACCTACAAAATAAATAGCCAAAAGCTGGAATGGAGGCAAAGCTTAAATGAAAAAGCAGCAGCAAGCATCAAGACCAGCATACACATACCCAAAAACATGTCAGCTGATAAGCTCAGGTGCATATTAAGCATCCTGTTGAGATCAGTATGACTAGCCAACATATACAACACTGATTAGAAGCATTATATTATTAACTATCAGGCTTATTAGATCCCAGAAGCCCATTTCTCCCCATCCTTGGAATCCGATTGAAGAGCATTTCAAAGAAACATAATTAGGGTCTTTATTTTTCATTTTTGAGCTTTAGTATTTCACGTCCAATTTCCTTAACTTGTCACATACCCTTTTCTGTATGACATCCTAAATTGTATTCAAGCCATTTTGTAGAATATGAATAGCAGTAGAACATTTTGAAATGCCTTTGATTGGAAGATATTCAATTCAGCCATCATTTACTCATCACCTGGGTGCCAAGTCCTGTGTGTGGCACCTGTTTGCGAAAGTTTTCTGTTTATTTTCAGTTCTCAAAGTAGTTGCTTTTATAAACTGGCACATTCAGTAGGCTAAATCAGCATTTGAGAGACATAGATGAGTTTTTTTTTTTTTCAGGACTGGAGTTTGAACTCAGGACCTTATGTTTACTAGGCTAGTACTCTACCACTTGAGCCACCTACCCCACATGATCAGATTTTTTAATTTTTATTTGTATTGTACTGGGTCCTCAGACTTGAAACTTGAGGCCTGGGTGCTGTCCCTGAGCTTTTGGTCAAAGCTAGCACTCTCCCATTGGGCCAAACCTCTACTTCCAGCTTTTTGCTGGTAATTGAAGATGAGTCTCATGGATTTTAGTACCCGGCCTGGCTTTGAACCTCGATCCTCAGATCTCAGCCCACTGAGTAGCTAGGATTACATTGTGCCCAGCATGATTTGGACTTTAAATGTCCATTATAGGCCATGTGGTAAAGGCTTGATTGCCAGTCTTGACACCTAAAAGGTGGTAGAACCTTTAAGAGGTGGAGCCTAGTAGGGGAAATTAGGTCATTGGGGATGTGCCCTTGAAAGAGGTTAGGAGTCCTTATCTCTTGATTGCCATGAGGTGAGATTTCACCATTGAGCTATTATGCTGTCACAGGCCCCACAGGCAGTAGACCCAAGGGACCACGAAACAGTGAGTTTTATGCCTTTTCTCTCATTAATTGATTTATTTCAAATATTTTGTCATAGTAATGGAAAGCTGACTAATACACGAAACGATTATCCATGTTTTTATTTTATTCTTTATTGTAGAGTTTTTATGTTCCATTGTAGTCTTTACTATCTGTGAGTGCCCAAACCCTACTTTTAACCTTGGGCAAGTTTTTGGGCAAGTTTTTTAACCTATTTTCTGGTTGTAAAATGGGATTATGTAGTACTGCATGTAAAATTTAGAACAGTACCTTGGGAGGAGTGATAGCTGACATTTATTGAACAATTGCTGTTGGTTCTTATTCTCATAAGGCAGGACTTACTATCCACACTTGACAAATTCACATAAAGATTTCACTCCTATTGCCTTTCTACAAAATCTGCATCCAACCAAGATATGGGCGCTAAATAAGAATCACCTGGCAAGCTTGTCCTTTTTATTAAACAAGTACTGCACCTTCCAATCCCAGTTCTTTGAACAGGAGAAGTGGGCCTGTGGGAAAGGTCTGCTTTCCTGGGGCTTGAGATTCCAAGACATACTGTGACTTTGTCGCTAAGAGGTACAGGAGTCATTCTGGACATTATTTCTTCAATGGCCGCTATTTAAATGGGCTATAATCTGCAAATCTTTGTCCTGGCCTTCGTTCACACAAAGTGCCACCCTCCTGTTCTCTGCTGTCTCCAGCTCTGCCAGTTGGTTCAGCTCTGATCACTTTTAGAGAGGAAGCTACAGATGTTTGCTAAGTCTTAGTGCCAGTTTGATCACTCCATGCCTGACCAGTAATACCAAATAAAACGAAAATAAAATTAGAGGGATGGGGCCGGGAGTTTAGCCAAATGGTAGAGTCCTTGCCTGGCATGCACGAAGACCTGGGTTCAGTTCCTTGGTACCATGTACATAGACAAAGCAAAAAACTTTTGTTTGAGGAATATTGAGTTTACTAGTTGCTTTGCTCTCACTTGAGATTTTTCCTCACCTTCCTTTTAATGCCAGGAATGTGCTGCCATTGTCACTTCAGTGTCAAAATATTCACCATGAAAGTTTTTTGAACATTGTGATAGGACAGTTCCAACACTGAACATTGATCAACATCCGAGCATCAAATTTACACTGCCTCTGACGTTTGAGACCCTGCTTTCCAATTTGCAGGAACTTATAGAATGTAGCATCCTCTTATCAGGAGCTGGCATCTGCTCCTTGGCAAATGATCTTGCCACCTGAGTTTCCTCCAGAATGTTTGTGCTGAAGATATTGAGTCAAATTAAAGTGTTAAGATTGATTTTCCCCCCTGTAACGGAGTCCTTATTTTTAAAGTCAGGATCATTAGACCATGATAATACAAACCAGCACTTTCCTCCTGAGGTGTATTACAAGGTGATACAAGTAACTGAAACAAAACACTTAAGGAACCATCTGGCCTTGCTATGTTGATGGAGGATTAGCAAATATTGTCATATATCACTCGATATTCCACTCACAATTTTACTTCCTACTACTCTTTCTCATCCCCTGCAATATGCTCTAGCCGTTTTCCAAAAACTACTGAAGAGAAGCATAATAGAGCTTATTAACTGTGAAATAACTTAGTGGTTCAAGAATTGGCACTGGTGTTGGGCTTGGTGCCTGTAATCCTAGTTACTCAGGAGGCTGAAATCTGAGGATTGTGCTTCAAAAAGCCAGCCCAGGCACTAAAAAGTGTGAGATTCTCATCTCCAATTAATCACTAAAAAATGGGAAGTGGGACTATAGCTCAAGGGGTAGGGGACAGTAGCCTTGAGCTGAATTGCTTAGGGACTGCACCCAGGCCCAGAGTTCAAGCCCTGTGACCCACAAAAAATAAAATAAAATGGCACTGGTGTCTTTATAATAAGCTTTAATACTTTAACAAGGATTTATTTTTTATAAATAAGTGTTAACAGTAAGAAGAAATCAATAAAGAACTATTTTCTGCTCTTCTCACGGGAAATGAATTAAAGACTCCCAGAGCAACTATTAATGTCAGGTTGCAATTGCTGTGTCCTGAAAAGCCTTGTGATGAGCCGGATATGGAAGCATGACACTCAAGAGTCCATAATTGTCTTCACAAACATATTTTGACTAGAAGACAAGTTTGAAATGAACGTTAGTAATTTGAGGGTGGTTATGATAAACACTCGTAGCTCCTTAATTAGACATTAAGTTATCTCTGTAGTGTTATACCTATAATAATCTAACTTAAAATAATGATCTCTTAAGACAACAACAAAATAATTAAACGACACTCTGGAGTTGGGTGTGGAAAGCCTGCAGGATAAGGAAACAGAATGTGGTTGATTGGATGGTTAGGAATTGTTTCTGTTCCAGCCAATCTTCTGGTATGATAAATTATTTTTGGTGGACGTAAACCATATGTCAGATATCTACCTTAGCTACCCCACCACAAGGAGTAATGGAATAGTGTTGAGACCCATGATAAACATTGAACACACTTTACAGCCTACAAGTTATGTGAATGCTGCCTTTGTGTGTGTGTTTCTATGTGTGTGTGTGTGTGTGCCTGCAAGACCAAATGCATAAGAATACAATCAAAGGTAATTTACACAATACCTAAATGAGTGTGGTTATCCCCAATTTTTACAGATAAGGAAATTAAAGCACAAGTTAACTTGCCTAAGGACACAGCTGGCAAGTGGCAGCTTGTGGTTTAGGCCTGACTCAAAAGCCCACAGTTTTAACTCCCATCATGTACTGCCTCACAGGCAGATGCCTGCTCTAGCCCTCTCGATTAAATGGTATAGCACAAAGCTCTGAGTTTACTAGAAAAAAGCAGAGAAAACATGGTTGGTCCGGGAGTTAGGCCTAGTGTAGAGTGTTTGCCTAGCATGCATGAAGACTTAGGTTCGATTCCTCGGTAGCACATACACAGAAAAAGCTAGAAGTGGTGCTGTTGCTGAAGTGGTAGAGTGATAGACTTGAGAAAGCTCAAGGATAACAGGAAATGGAAATTGGCGATGAAATCATGTCCCCACACAGCCTTATCTGCACCCCTTACGGCAGTACTCAGTGTATTTTGCAGGACCTGCACCAGGAAGGAGCTGGGCTTCCTGAGTCAGTACACAATCTACTAATGCATAATCAAGCTGCTGAGTAATGGTTCCACAGGCAATGCCAACAGCTTCACAGGGCACAAGGGGAAAGTGAGAAGTAGGGCTTGGCACCTTATTTTGGGAGCTGTCGTCAGAGATGCAGCACTCTAGTTCCATGTCCCTGACCCACGGTGACAAGCTCTCACTTCCAGTCCAGATGACCAGCCCTGCAGGCACTGCCTGAGGTGCTCAAATAGGCAGGCCTGAGAGAAAGAAGATAGAATTCCAACTCCTTCACTTTCTTGAAGGAGACTCAGGCAGTCAGCCCAACAGGTCATCCTAAATGGGCATGCCTCTGCTGGAAGTTTCATAGGAGAGAGTCCTGCTTTCTCCTTTCTCTTTTCCCATTTTGCAAAGGTGTGTGTAATTACTATGACATGACAAAGACATGCAGAATTCATATACTGCTCCTCACTCAAGGTGTCTGTGTCATATGAGCTGGAATACACTAAGCAGGTGTTCTTTGGACAGGATGCCATCACACTTTTAGCCACTTATCTGTGTCTCTTCGGAGAGCTAAGGGACAGCACCCAGGTCCAGAGTTCAAGCCCTATGACTGATGAAAAAGAAAAGAATATTCCGAATTCCTCCATAGACAGAATGACCATTTCATACCTGTGTTCTGACTTCCTTCACCACAACTGGAACTAACATATTTATCAGATAAATACTTATCCGATAAAATGCAATAGTGGTCAGGTACTAGTGGCTCCCTCCTGTTACCCTAGATATTCAGGAGGCAGAGATCTAAGGATCCTAGCTCAAAGCCATGGAACTCATCTCCAATTAAACACCAAAAAAGCCAGAAGTGGACTTGGGGTTCAAGTGGTAAAGCACTCGCCTTGAGGGGGTAAAGACAGCATCCAGACTCTGAGTTCAAGCCCCAGGACACACGCACACGCACACACACACGTACACTCAAGTAGTTTTGAGAGCATAAGTGTTTGTATATGAAAAGCTCTCAACTTTCTTAATCATTTAGGGATATCTATATTTTATACTAATATTTGAAATCTAAGGGCATACACACGAGACAAACACAGAACACTGCTTATAAAAGCATGGAGAGGGACGACAATTTTGTAGGCACTATGAAGTCCACAGATGGACTCCAGGATTCCACAAATCTGTGGTAAAGGATGACTATCTAGCTTTCCAGACACTGGTGGCCCACACCTGTAGCCCTAACCACTCAGGAGGCTCAATGTGAGGATCTCAGTTCAAAGCCAGCCAGGGCAGAAAAGTCCCTATGTCTCTTATCTCCAACTAACCACCAAAAAGCTGGAAGTGGAGTTGTGGCACAAATGACTGTTAGCCTTGAGCAAAAAAGCCAAGTGCCCAATACTGGGCACCAAAAACTTAATAAAATAAGGCTAGCTTGAGAATAATGCTACTTGGACAAAGTTTGTAAGTCTCATTCTTCCTGAGGTTGAGCTAACTGAGCACATAAGTGCTTTTATCTCAGAACCACAAAATAATCTCAAAAGTTCAGATTTGCAAGCTGAGCATGGTGGCTCATGCCTGTAATCCTAGCTACTCAGGAAGCTGAGATCTGAGGATCATGGTTCAAAGCCAGCCCAGGCCTAAAGACTGTGAGACTCTTATCTCCAATTAACCACTAGAAAACTGGAAATGGTGCTGTGGCTCAGGGGTAGGGCAGTAGCCTTAAGCTGAAGAGCTCAGGGACAGTGCTCAGGCCCAGAGTTCAAGCCCCATGACTGACAAACCATTCAGACATGGAAGGTCTCACAAGCACTCAATTCAATTATCCCCCGCTTCCAGCTTGTGGTACTAAGAATTGAACCCAGGTCTTTTTTTTTTTTTTTTTTTTTTTTTGGTTGGGGTAATGTATAGAGGGGTTACATTTGCCCGGTAGTAGGTGTGTTCTCACACATTGATACCCCTTCTCATGTTTTTGTCCCCATTTCCCTTCCCCACCCCCTCCCAATCATCTTCTTTTCCCCCCTTCCCTTTCCTATTTCAAATAAACATATATACAATATACTAGGTAACAAAGTCAGATACAGTAACAATAAACCCAGGTCTTTGTGCATGCTAGGCAAGCACTCTACCACTAGGCCAAACTCCAGGCCTCAATCATTGCCTTTTATAGAAGGAAGGAAGGAAGGAAGCGAGGGAGGGAGGAAGAAAATAAAGGAGGGAGGGAGGAGAAGGAAGGAAGGAAGGTGAAGAAAGACTGACAGCAAAATTTTTTTCATATATTTTTATTGTAATTAATAGAAGGGTTACATTAGATTTGCCAGATAGAAGGTGCATTACTTCATATACATTGATACCCTTTCTCATGTCTTGGTCCCCATTTCCCTCCCCCTCCCCCACCCCTCATCTTTTTTTCCTCCTTCCCTATCCAATTTCAAATGACCAAATACAAATATATCCAATATGGCCTGGAGTTTGGCCTAGTGGTAGAGTGCATGCCTAGCATGCACGAAGACCCGGGTTCGATTCCTAGGTACCACATAGTTAGAAAAAGCCAGAAGTGGTGCTGAGGCTCAAGTGGTAGAGTTCTAGCCTTGCGAAAAATCCAAGGACAGACGTCTGGCCCTGAGCTTAAGCCCAAGACTGGCGAAAAAAAAAAAAAAAAAATATATATATATATATATATATATATATATCCAATATATCAGATAAAGTGAGATACTGTAACAATATCAAAACCGATTAGTATGGCTTTATTTTCTCTTTGTGTCATGAACTAAGTTGGAGGAAGACAATGTAAGGTCCTGAACCACCACTGACCAGTTCCATTTCAGATTTGTCTAGGGTGGACATGAGACTCTGGAATAGAAGGATTTAAAGTTTGAGTAGGGCCGGGAGTTTGGCCTAGTGGTAGAATGCTTGCCTAGCATGCACGAAGACCCGGGTTCGATTCCTTGGTACCACATACTTAGAAAAAGCCAGAAGTGGTGCTGAGGCTCAAGTGGTAGAGCTCTAGCCTTGAGAAAAATCCAAGGACAGTGCTCAGGCCCTGAGCTTAAGCCCAAGACTGGCAAAAAAAAAAAAAGTTTGAGTAGACAGTATGATTATATAATTCGTGTTATATTGTATGATTCTCAGTTGGGAGCCAGGATCCCACACTAAATGCAGCTAGAACTCTTTGTATACCCAGAACAAGCTCCAGGTTATCTTCTCCAGGTACCTTTTGTAGCTACTGTTGTATTCCTTGCATTAATTCCTGACATTCTTTGGTTGGCATGTAGGTCTTTTCTCATCTTGAACAAATTCCACCTGTGCAAGGATCATTTCCTGGGAAATGGCGATCACCTCATCTTTGGACTAGGAAGACCATGTTCTGCTCTCTTTTTGTGCCTTTGAGTCTTGGGACAGCAGGAGAACAACTGGGGCTTGAACTCAGGAATGCTGTCTCTGAGCTTTTTACTCGTCTCATCGTACTCTACCACTTGAACCACAGCTCCACTTCCAGGGGTTGGTTGGTGGCTTATTTTGATGGTGGCTAATTGGAGATGAGAAACTAAAGAACTTTCCTGCCTACCCTGACTTTGAATCATGATCCTCAGATTTCAGCCTTCTGAGTAGCTAGGGTTATAGGCGGGAGCCACCTGTGCTTAGCAAAGACTTTGTCTTGACATGACCTTAAACATGTAGCTAGGTGAGCTTACACTGAAACCAGGGCCAGCCTTCCCTTAAGCTTTTCCTTATTCTATTCTCACAGTAAAGCCTCCTTTAAGGTTGGGTGGGAAGGGAGAGGGGATCGTTATAGAACACTAACTATAAGGCACTATGCTAAATGCTTTACATGGCCTGAGTGCCTAGGGTTCATGCCTATAATTCTAGCTACTCATATTAGAAAATAAAATCTGGTGACATTTCAAACCAGTCACAGTCATATAGATTGAAAGGAGGCTTAAAAACCATCCTGTTCCATTTGTAAACTCTAGAGGCAGTCACAGGTCCAGAAATGGAAAGTGCCCCCCCCCCCCCCCAACCTTTGTCAGACAATGCCTTTTCATTTAGATGAGTCCCTGGAGCCAGACAAGCTGAAGCACACAGGGCCAGAGGGAAGAGAAGTCCTATTGCTTATGGGCAGTGTTACTGTTGAGTATTAAGTGAGTGGGAAGCATTAATGAAGTTATTGTGTCCTCATGACTTTAAACAGTGACCTTCCACAGGGGGCCATCCCCTGTCCCTCCCAAGCACTCCCTAGCACAGTGCGGATCAAGAAGCAGAGTATATGAAAAGACCTTTCTAAAGACAGGAAAGGATTGTTCCTGACAAGCCTGCAGAACAGCAAACAGGAGGATTGAGCTGCATGGGCAATCTGCTAGGCAATAAAAGGCAGGCCAGCTCTCCTAGGGACTGGAGGCTGGAAGCTGAACAGCGGGGAAACTCATTAGCCTTCTTCCCCTTGCCCTCTGGCTCTGCTTCTATAGAAAAGCTGAGCAACTAGCTCTTTCTCATCGTCACAGGCCTCTAAGCAAACAGGAGACATTCCATCTTTCCTAATGGCTAAACCTCACTCCACATGAACCAAGCTACGTACTTTCTTGTCTGTACCCAAACAACCTCTGGGAAAATCTTTATCAAACACGTTAGGTTTCCAGCTAATTCAGGATCACTAAATCCATATGGGACCAAAGAAAGTTCTACTGAGTTTCTCCGATTGGCTCACATTTCTCTGTCAACAGCTATCTCAAGTATTCTGTATACTCCTGTGGACTCTGACCTTCCAGCGTCTCTCTGGCTTTCCATAGAGGTTTAGCTTTGATGTTGTGTTTCCAAATGCTTTTACCTGCACGCTTCCTTCTTGCTTTCTGGTTAAAATGGAAGCATTTCCCTTTCAACTGTCTTCCCCCTGTCTGTCTGTCTGTTTCTTCCTTGTTACAGATCCTTATGGTAAGTTGGAAGAGGATAGAAAGCCACGCTTGGTGGAAACGTTCCATTTCAAATGGACTGGTACCCCCATGGTTGCCGATTTCATGGCAACCCTGAAGGATAGGGGCAAGAGAATGCCTTTCTAATAGACAATGATTTAGTCATCATGTATTGATGAGGAATGAAAAATCACAAGGTTCCTGCAAAGTTGACATGTGATTCCCCATCTGGTGGTATCCTAAATCAGCAACTACTATAAGGCACTGATACCCAGTAAGCAGACCTGTGAACCAAGGGGAACCACTTATCATCCTGCCTATTACCTGCTGAAAAAATTTGGGTTTCTTTTCCCAGCAACTTGAGGCTCTATGGCTTTGAAAGTCCTGGTTTGAAAAAGCAGAATACTTCCACCAGGAGGAGGTATGGTAGTTCCAATAAGCTTAATGCCAAAAACTAGCAGATACGGAAAGCTGTCCCCTTCTGAGTGAGTTCTTCCCAGGGGCTTCACCCTGACTAGCAGAAGGTGATAGGATGTTATCACCTTATCAGCAGGTGATAAGGCTGTTCCTATGTGCTGGCAGAAAAAATGTTCAGCATTCATGGAATCCAAGGAGACATCTTTCCTCCTAATGGTAAAGGTAAGCAGAAAAATAGAGCAGCCTTAGTCTCAGAAAGCTCTGGCTATACATATTTTTGGGGTGGAGGTCTGGGTCATATCTCCAGGGAAGCCACTTGGAAGAGCCAAGGAATAAGGGCCTCTGGAAGGTGGATGCTGTGGCTCATTGATTAACTGCAAATATCAGTAATGGATGGAAGAGTAACTAGTTCGTCCCACTAATCTTTAAGTTTCCTAAAAGGCCAATCAGACCCCTACTCCCAGACATTAATTTAAACTCTCTCATAAGAAGCAAGTAGATTTGCCTTGTGGGTTGTAGGGCTCACTGTGATAGACCATCCTGAATCCCCCTCAGAACTTAGAAGTGTTGACTCATCCTGGCTCACAGCTGTGTACTTTTCCAGTGCTACCTCACTAGGGGCAGAAAGCTTGATCCAGCAGGGGTGTACAATACGTTAGTCAATGCCTCAATTTGAGACAACTCTAACTACTAATCATCTCAGTATCCACAGCCAAACTTTGGTGTCCTCCCCAAGTCTAAACCCACTTCAGTAAATGCCCATTTCATTCTTTTTTTTTTTTTTTTTTGCCAGTCCTGGGCTTTGGCTCAGGATATGAGCACTGTCCTTGGGTTTTCTCAAGGCTTAGAGCTCTACCACTAGAGCCACAGCACTACTTCTGTTGTTTTTTTTTTTTCTATGCCTATGGTACCAAGTGTTAGGGTCCAGTCCCCCAATATTAGGGTCCGTGATCAAAGGAACGAATCTGACACAAAAGTGGAAGTTAAACAGTTTTATTCCATGCCTAGCATCGAGAATCATACTGACCAGTCAGGGCCGTCTCTAAGATGTGAGAGAGTGACCCCGGCTAATCTCACAGGCTACCTTTATAGGCCACCAGCCATGTGGTTGGGCTTGGCCATACACAGGTGGCCCATGGAATCTTAACATACTTGAGTGATGGCTGGGACAACCACTGACACCTTTGCTGTTTGAGCTGACCTATCATCTAGGTGGGCTTCTGGAGCACTGCTCTGAAGACAAAGGAAAGGGAGGGAGTTTCCTGGCAGGGTGGGGGAGGAATTCTGGTAACTCCACCTGGTTTAGCTGCTCTTGTAGTCTGAGCTGTTATCAGGGAATTTACAGCCAAAAGCAGAAAAAAGCCCAGGCAAATGCAATATAATAAAGATTCTTGCTAATAAATACATTGTAGGAAAAAAAATATAAATAAATAAATAAATAAATACATTGTAGGACAGAGGCTTCTTCTTCTATTCACTATCCTGGGCCCTCGTATTTGCAACCGAACTCAAAAATGCAGAAAAAAGCAGTTTTGCCTAGTGGTTAGAATGTTTGCCTAACATGCATGGAGACACAGGTTTGATTCCTTGGTACCACATACATAGAAAAGCCAGAAGTGGTGCTGTGGCTCAAGTGGTAGAGCTCTAGCCCTGAGGAAAAAGAAGCCCAAGGACAGTGCTCAGGCCCTGAGTTCAGTCCCCAGGGCTGGCAAAAAATGCAGAAAAAGTCAGGGTGTTGGAGCTGCATGCCTGGAATCTTCACTATTTAGGAGGGCACAATCTGAGAATGGAAGTTCAAAGCCAGAGACTATGATCTCTAATTAACCACCAAAAAGCCAGAAGTGTAGCTCAACTAGTACTGTGCTAGCATTGAACAAAAAAGCTAAGGGACAGCGCCAAAGTCCTTGAGTTCAAGCCCTAGTAATAGCATACCAAAAAAAAAAATTAAATTTAAAAAATCAGGAAGGCCTCTTTTCTGACTGGAACCATGGAGGGTGCCGAAGAGAAGAAAAAGGTTCCTGCTGTGCCAGAAACCCTTAAGAAAAAGCGAAGGAATTTCGCTGAGCTGAAAATAAAGCGTCTGAGAAAGAAATGTGCCCAAAAGATACTTCGAAAGGCAAGGAGGAAGCTCATCTATGAGAAAGCTAAGCACTGTCACAAGGAATACCGGCAAATGTACAGAACTGAGATCTGAATGGCTAGAATGGCCAGAAAAGCGGGCAACTTCTATGTACCTGCAGAGCCTAAATTGGCTTTTGTCATCAGAATCAGAGGTATCAGTGGTGTGAGTCCAAAAGTCCGTAAGGTGTTGCAGCTTCTTTGCCTTCGCCAGATCTTCAATGGCACCTTTGTGAAGCTCAATAAGGCTTCGATTAATATGCTTCGGATTGTGGAACCATATATTGCATGGGGGTACCCAAACCTGAAGTCGGTCAATGAGCTCATTTACAAGCATGGTTATGGCAAAATCAATAAGAAGTGAATTGCCTTAACAGACAACGCTTTGATTGCCCGATCTCTTGGTAAATTTGGCATCATCTGCATGGAGGATCTGATTCATGAGATCTATACTGTTGGAAAACGCTTCAAGGAAGCAAATAACTTCCTGTGGCCCTTCAAGTTATCTTCTCCACGAGGTGGCATGAAGAAGAAGACCACCCACTTTGTAGAAGGTGGAGATGCTGGCAACAGGGCAGATCAGATCAATAGGTGTATTAGGATGAACTGAGGTGTCTGCCACGCTGTTTTTGTGATTGGGTCTGTTAATAAACAGTGATGCTGGCAAACAAAAAACAAATCAGGAAGGAAGAGTCTTGAGCTGGCAGAGATAGTTTTCTGCCAGACACTAGAGCTGGTTAGTCTGTTAAGCACAGTGCGTAATGCTGTAGTTCATGATTGTTTAGGGAGCCATAAAAAAAGATTTCTTTCATAATCAGAAGAAAAATGAGGGCAGCACCAATAACTATGTGATAACAAATATAGCTCATACATATTTATATACAAGTTATATTCATCTTAGCAATGTTGTCATAATATACAACTTTCTAAACATATTTTACAGTAAAAACAACCTAGAAAGGCAAAAGTGATCCAAGAGTAATAATTTGGTACTTCCCAACTCTGCTCACCTTGTCAGCTCTGGCGATCTAGGCTGTGTTAGAACAGTAAGGTAGAGGCACTGAGGTTCATCTTGCATTTTCATTTGTCACCCCCAACCTAAGTGTTTGATCTCACGTTATAGAAGGAGAAACTAAAGCTCTATAAAATGACGTTGAGGGGCACTAGAGACAGTATATGGCTGTCCTAAGATCTGAGAGCAGAGGACATGAGAGACCAAACTACAGACGCCTTGGGGCTTCAGAGTCTATAATAGAGTATAGCTGTGCAGGAGACACCCAGTCCTCAGATGTGCCCCTGCCTGCCAGGGACAGCCCCACCCCTCATCACCCAGCTCCACCCTGCCCTTCCTGAGCCACAAGTTCCCAAGGCTACTTCATCCTGCTAGCCAAGCCTCTGCCCCACCCCTAGCTGAAAGTCTTAATCACAAAACTTTAGGGAAGTTGGGTTGAGTAGCAACACCCAGCCTATGACCAGGTAGGGCCGGTTCTCCCGTTCCTACCTGGTCCTTCCTAAGAACTCTAAGCAAAGGGAAGCCTGAGAAGGATTGATCCTTCCTTATTCCTGTCCCAATCTGGGTGCCAAATCCTCTCTTTTTGTGCCAATGGAAATGCTTACTAAGACTCTGAAGGCCTCTTCTGTCTGTATGGTAATTCTCCTCAGCACAATCCCAAGATCAAGTTCTTTCCTGAGACCTGAGCAAGATTTCTCTAAGCCTGACACCAAATGGCTCACACCTACAATCTTAGCTTCTCAGGGAGCTGAGCTCTGAGAACAGTGGTTCAAAGCCAACTCTGGCAAGAAAGTCTGTGAGATTCTTATCTCCAATTACCACCAGAAAAACAAAAGTATAGCTGTGGCTCAAATGGTAGAGGTACTTGTCTTGAGCATAGAAAGAAAAAGCACAGGGACAGTATACAGGTCCTGAGTTCAAGCACTAACACACATGTACTACACACACACACACACACACACACACACACACACACACACACACACACACACACACACTTTGTCAGTCTCCCCTCAGAGAGCTGTTCCTGTTTGGTGAGCTCCTGGGTAGAAATGAATAGGAATTGTCTGTCAGTAAGGCAATACTCTGTCTAGGAGGTGAGCTAGGAAACATGATATGGACCTAGGAAGGGAAGGACTTAGCTGAATTGTGGGACTGGGTGTCGGGAAAATCAAAAATTCATAAAAGGCCTAACTGACTTATGCCAATAAATGTTAGTGATGTCTTATGCCTAGTATGCCTTCCCCTTTAATTTACATAGTTTTGTGGTGGTTTTATTCTAGTTTCTCGTTAATTCAGTCATTTGTTACACATTGATTGAATACTTACTCTTTATAGGCCACTAAGAAAGCATTAGAGACACAAAGCTAAACAAAAAAATCTTTGCCTGTGCTCATATAGAGACTGTTGGCAACGAGAATACAATGGGATATTTGTTCAACTCTGCACTTCAGGCAATGTGTAGCTATCAGGGGATCAAAATGTAAGCTAGAGCTGGGTGCCTGTGGCTCACACCTGTAATCCTAGCTACTTAGGAGACTGAGATCTGAGGATCACAGTTCAGCCAGCCTAGGCAGGAAACTGTGAGACTCTCCAATCAACTACCAAAAGCTGAAAGTGGAGTTTGGCTGAAGTGATAGAGTGCTATCCTTTGGGGAAAAAAAGGAGAATGAAAGTTTGGCTTAGTGGTAGAGTGCTTGCCTAGCACGTACAAAGACCTGGGTTCGTTTCCTCGATACCACATACATAGGAAAAAGAGCTGGAAGTGGTGCAATGGCTCAAGTGGTAGAGCCCTAGCCTTGAGAAAGCCCAAGGACAGTGGTCAGGCCCTGAGTTCAAGCCCCGGGACTGGCAAAAAAAAAAAAAAAAAAGAAAGAAAGAAAGAAAAAGAAAAGAAAACTCAAGACAGTACCCAGACCCTGATTTTAACCTCTAAGACTGGTACCAAAAAATGAAACAAAAACAGAAGCTAAGGCAATACAGCCTGTCCCTACCAGCAATGCATTCAGGCAAAGTAGAGCCTGGCTCAGATTCATCCCCTTCACAAATCAGCATTCCTTTCAGTGCATGGAAGATATGGAACCAAAAATTCAGGGACAATGCGTAGGCCCAAAGTTCAAGCTCCAGGACCAGCACAACAAACCAACTTACCGATAGTAATAGCATACATGTTCTGTTGTGCTTGGAAACAGTGCACCAGTTGTTTTGATGGTACCAGTTTAGGAGTGGGAAATGCTGAATGCTTCCTTATCTGTTTGTGGCAAAACAGCCTGGGATTTCCCATGCAAACTACAGCCTGTTTTCTTCCTTGCCTCTGGTCAGGATGGTTCTGGCTGGCTTAGCTTTTCCCCTCTGAATGAGAGCTGCCTGGCCCTCCTGGCTGTGCTTGGGTTCTAGGTCACAGAACTGGGAGAATGCATTGCTTCCCACTTGAATGCGCACTGTTGATAGTGCTAATAATCTGTTGTCGGTTGCACATTTTTAATTGCCCTTTTTAGAATGGTTTTCAGAGCCCTGGGTAGTGTTTGTGAGACAGATAGGACCAGGAGGTTCTATCCTGTCCTATTTGGACAAGATCAGATCTGAGGATGGCTCCAGGGATGTGAAGAGTGGACATCTCCGTGGAGGGACAGAAGGAACAGTGAAAAGCTCCATCAGAGAGGGGCCACCCAGTTTCCCTAAGTGAAGAGGGACAGACCAATGTGTGGAAGATTTCAACGGTAACTGGAGGCTGGTAGCTCACACGTAAAATCCGATCTTGGCTACACAGAAGGCTGGGATCTGAGGATCTCAGTCTGAAGCCAGCCCTGGAAGGAAAGTCCATAAGATTCTTATGTCCAAGTAACCACCCCAAAGCCAGAAGTAGAGCTGTGGATCAAGTGATAGAAGGCCAGCCTTGAGAGAAAAAGCTACTTGATAGCATCCAGGCCCTGAGTTCAAGCACAAAGGAAAACTAAGAAAGCTCTTGGACGCTGGTAGACTTGGTCAGAGCCTAGCTCAACCACTTCCCACTTCTGGGCCTCTGGTTAAGTGTTCCTGAGGGGTAAGGAAAGGTCATGACAGAACTGAGCCTAACAAGAATGTATGGATTGGGGGAGGGAAATGGGTACCAAGACATGTGAAAGGGTATCAATGTATGTGAATTAATGCACCTTCTATCTGGCAAATATCATGTAACCCTTTTACTAATTACAATAAAAAAAATTAAAAAAAAAAAAGAAAAAAGAAGGACAAAATAATACACAAATTTCTACTGCAACAATAAAATACAGTAAGAAAATTTAAAAAAAAAGAATGTATGGATTGTTTTTTCCCTGAATGAAAGGAATAAGAGTCAAACTACCTCAGCCTTCTCTTTCAAACCTTCAGTTTCTATCCCGTTCCTTTCCCCAGAAGTTAAAAAAATAAATAAAAATCTGTGGAAATCAACAGATCTTCAGGCAAACCTGACCCCTCTGAGGCAGTTTGAGCAAACCACGATACCATGAAATAGTTCCTCCCTTGCTCTCAGACAAGGCCCTAATAGTGACTAAGGAAGTGACCTCTTCTCAGGAAGTGGGTGGAAAGATGACCTGAAATTCAACCCTTCCTTCCCTTCTTGGGAGAAACTTATCACTGAAAAAAGGAAAACTTTAAAAATGGTGTGTGTATGTGTTGTTGTTCCTTCCTTTGGTGCAGATTTTTAAAAAGGAATAGGTGGAAGAATTTTATTTTCTTGCAGTCATTTTTGGAATCTAAAGGAGAACTATTTTCTAAAACTGGCCACCTGGTCACTCTAATCTGAATGGAAAGTTTGCAGCTTGAGAGACTTGTCACTGGATAATTTTATAATTTGTATAACTTTTATAATTGTTCCAGTTGGTAATTTGGGAGCATTTTTATCATATGTGATGCTAGCTTGTTTGTTTATTTACTTTGCTTTGCTTTCGCCTAGCCTCCTCTGGGTACTATGAGATTCAGAATCAATGGTGTGTGAGGAGATGGACTGGGATTACAAAGGAACCAATTGGCGAAGGAGCTGACCCATAAAATAGAGGAATACCGAGAGCAAACTCTTCCGTGAAGGTGTACTTTATTTTCCCTGGCTTTATTTAAGTTTTATTTATTTTTTCTTTTTCCTTTCTTTTTTTTCTTTTGCCAGCCCTAGGGCTTGAACTCAGGGCCTGGATACTGTCCTTGGGCTTTCTCAAGGCTAACACTCTACCACTTAGGCCACAGCACCACTTCTGGCTTTTTCTGTGTATGTGATACTGAGGAATCGAACCCTGGGCTTTGTGCATCCTAAGTGAGCACTCTACCACTAGGCCACCATCCCAGCCTTAAGTTTTCTTTTTTTTTTTTTTTTTTTTTTTTTTTGTCAGTCGTGGGACTTGAACTCTGGGCCTGGGCGCTGTACTGAGCACTTCAGCTCAAGGCTACCCCCTAACCCTGGAGTAACAGCACCACTTCTGATTTTCTAGTGGTTAATTGGAGATAAGAGTCTCAGTCTTCAGAGCCTGAGCTGGCTTTGAACCTCTATCCTCAGATCTCAGCCTCCTGAGTAGCTAAGATTTCAGGTCTGATTCACTGCACCCAGCAAGTTTTCATTTTTAATTAGTAGTACATGTATCCAGACAAACTTGTATTTTATGATGTTATTTTATTTCATTTTTGGGTGTTACTGGGATTTGAACTCAGGAGCTCAAGGTTGGTATTCTGTCACTTGAGCCATGCCTCCAGCCCTGTTTTTATTTTGCTGATTCTTTTGGAGATGGAGTCTGATTTTTCTGTCCCAATTAGCTTCCAACTCTGCTCCTCCAGAACTCAGTCTCCTAAGTAGCTAGGATCACAGGCCCCTGGCACTCTGAGTTTTTAATCTTGTTCTCATACTTGAAACATCAGATCTTCTTTAGTCTCAAGTCTATTTGGGATTAACACTAATGGCATCTGCCTACTTGGTGAATCCTATGGACTGAATTGTGTCCCTCACTCCAACACTTACACATTTCAGTCCTAATCTCTTTGTTTATGAACACAAGGCTTTTAGGAGGCTATTAAGGTTAAATAAAGTTGTAAGGGTGAGATTCCAAACTGAACATAGCCCCCATAATAAAATAAATTTGTGTTGTTTCCTAAGCCACAGGATATTTTACTAGAGGCTATGATATTTTACTATCATAGCCCACAGTGACTAACAGATTTTTATTATGAAAATAAATCATTCAATAAAGAGCATAAAATAATCATGGGTCTGGTATTGTGTTTTCCAAAGATATGACCATGTTAAACAGCCTTTTCATCCTTCTCATAAAAATGTATGTATTTCCATGTAAATATGAATATTCTTTTTAAAAACTACAGATAGAAACACACGATACCTACTGCTATACATGGTGGTGTGTGTGTGTGTGTGTGTGTGTGTGTGTGTGTGTGTGTGTGTGTGTGTCTGTCTGTCTGTCATGGGGCTTGTACTCTGGGCCTGGGCGCTGTCCCTGAATTCAGCTCAAGGCCCTACCCCTGGCCACAGCACCATTTCTGGTTTTCTAGTGGTTAATTGGAGATAAGAGTCTCACAGTCTTTAATGCCCGGGCTGAGATCCTCAGAGGATCCTTCTGAGGAGTTAGGATTACCGGCATGAGCCACTGTGCACTGTGTCTCATTAGTGCCCTGGCTGGCTTTGAACCTCCATCCTCAGATCTCAGCCTTCTGAGGAGCTAGGATTACAGGCATGAGCCACTGTGCACTGTGCTCCTCAGAAGGCTGAGATCTGAGGATGGAGGTTCAAAGCCAGCCAGGGCACTAATGAGACTCTTATCTCTAATTAAGAACTCAGGGACAATGCCCAGGCCCAGAGGTAGGGTGGTAGCCTTGAGCTGAAGAGCTCAGAGACAGTACACCCAAGTCCAGAGTTCAAGCCTCATGACTGACAACAACAACAAAAATAGTACAATCATATGCCCGGTTTACCTGGGACAGTCATAGCTTACAACTTCTGCTAGTATAAGTACCACTAAAATTCTGCTCCATTGTGAAAGTGGTCAGGTTTGTCTATCCCATGTGCACATTTCAAGGAATATCACCTGGATATTGCCTATGTAACTAATCATCTATCAAGGCATGTAAGGTATTTGTAGTTTTTAACGGGTAGAAACACTCATCAGGCTGCCTCTTGTACATTTCACCTTTCAACCCCTGGGAAAACACATGGAGAACACAAATTTCTAGAGGCAAAAATTACTGACCAAAGTGTGGCTATCACATTTCTTTCCGTAAGATAAAATTTTGACTTGCATTTTATTGAGGTATAGCATTTCATTGTATGACTATGACATAACTCATCCACTGCTGACATTTTGATCTCTAGTAAAATGTTTCTCCCAAAGGGAGGAACTTTGGGTGGAGGAGTCAGGGAGGAAGCTCTTTGCATGAGTCCCTCCCTTAAAAAGCCTTAGTTCTTTCACGCCTCCTGGCTGGACTTTGGATAGACCAACTCACTGCTCTCCCCAGAGTTACAGTACATTCTTGTCTGGCTCTTTACCATCTCAGTATCAGGCCTTCTTCCTGTGGAAATGTTGGCTGAGATTAGATGTGAGCTTGGGATAGTCAACCCAACAAGCAACAGTCACAGCAAATACAGTGTTGACTATGATAATCACCACACTGGGGGAGATCAAAAATCAGGCACTGGACAACTGTGGTGGTTGATAGAGCAAATTGCTCAGCTGATGTTCTTACAAATAATTATTAGCGTATATTAGTTGACGGGATTTATTACAACATTTTCATCCATATATACATACATACAATGTATTCTTGGTCAAGCTCACCTCTTCACTTCTCTTCATTCTGACTTCTGTGTGTGTGTGTGTGTGTGTGTGTGTGTGTGTGTGTGTGTGTGTGCGTGCACTTGTAATTAGGTCCTGGGTGGTGCTGTCCCTTAGCTTCTCCTCTCTCTCTCTCTCTCTCTCTCTCTCTCTCTCTCTCTCTCTCTCTCTCTCTCTCTCTCTCTTCTCTCTCTCTCTCTCTCTCAGTTTTGGGGCTTGAATTCTGGACCTGGGCACTGTCCTTGAGTTCTTCAGCTCAAGGCAACCACCCTACCCTGAAGCCACAGCACCACTTTCTGTTTTCTAGCGGTTAATTGGAGATAAGAGTCTCACAGACTTTACTTTAGTGCTCAGGCAGGCTTTGAACTGAGATCCTCAGATCTCAGCCTCCTAAGTAGCTAAGGTTACAGGCATGAGCCACCGCTTCTGGCTAAGATGACAGTGGCACTGGTAGGGCAGTAGTCTTAAGCTGAAGAGCGCATGTAGACCCAGAGTACAAGCCCCATGACCCACCAAAAAACCCCCAACGCAATCCTTCCTAATAATCCTGTGTTAAGACATTTCCTCCCATTCTTGGATGGGAGGTTTGAAATAGAGGCTCGGTGAGGTTGGTAACTTGCCCATCTTCACATTGCTGGACACGGCACCAGTGTTGTTACCTGGGTAACAATCATAGATTTGTCTTGTTCTAAAGTCTATTTCTAAATGACATTCCATAAAAATAGAAGCTGTTTCCTCTACTGCCAAGTACAACACTGTGCATACAGGAAATGCTTATTAAAATGGAAGTGTCCTTCAATCAAACTTAATTCTTAGACTTTTGTGCTGTGTATACTTCTTTCTTTCTTTCTTTCTTTCTTTCTTTCTTTCTTTCCTTCCTTCCTTCCTTCCTTCCTTCTTTCCTTTTCTTTCTTTCTTTCTTTCTTTCTTTCTTTCTTTCTTTTTTCCTTCCTTCCTTCCTTCCTTCCTTTCTTTCTTCCTTTCTTGCCAGTCATGGGGCTTGAACTCAGGGCCTGGACACTGTTCCTGAGCTTTTTTGTTCAAGGCTAGCACTCTACCACTTTGAGCCACAGAACCACTTGCCTGCATATGTTTCTATTGTAACTCTAGTACTTAAGCTCATGAAAACCATAAATATTTTACTCCTTCCAAACAGGTATTGAAATATTGTAGTTTGTTTAGTTAGTTACTTCTTTTTATGCCAGTACTAGGCCTTGAACTTAGGACCTGAGCTCTGTCCCTTAGATTTTTTTTTTCCATTCAAGACTAACTCTCTACAACTTAAACCCAGCTTCACTTCTGATCTTTTACTTGTTAATTGGAGATGTGTCTCATGAATATTCCTGCCCTGTCTGGCTTCAAAACAGGATTCTCAGGTGTAAGATACTGGTGCCTGACTCAGTTGTGTTTTTATATTTTTATTTTTTGCCAGTCCTGGGGCTTGAGCTCAGGGCCTGGGCACTGTCCTTGAGTTGTTGTTGGTGGTGGTGGTCAGTCCTAGGCTTGAGCTCAGGGCCTGAGCACTGTCCTTGGGCTTTCTCAAGGCTAGAGCTCTACCACTTGAGCCTCAGCACCACTTCCAGCTTTTTTCTATGTATGTGATACAGAAGAATCAAACTCGGGTTTTTGTGCATGCTAGACAAGCACTCTACCACTAGGCTAAACTCCCAGCCCCACTGTTGTGTGTTTCTTAAAAAAATTTTTTTTCTAGTCCTGGGCCTTGAACTCAGGGCCTGAGCATTGTCCTTGGGTTTTCACAAGGCTAGAGCTCTACCACTTGAGCCACAGAACCACTCCCGGTTTTTGTCTATATATATGTGGTACTGAGGAATCGAACCCAGATCTTCATGCATGCTAGGCAAGCACTCTACCACTAAGCCAAACTCCTGGCTCAACTTGTGTGTTTCTGAGCTTGCCAAATTGCCAACCTATGAATGCCCAACATACAGAGATTTTAACCATCAGCCGTTTAGCCTAATACACATAAGTGTTCAGAAAATGTGAGCATGAATGAGTAAGGGTGGATCAGGCTGATCGGATTGGTCAAAAGATGTAGACAATGTGGTGGAATGGCCAGGCTTGCTTTATTCTTCTTAGTATTAATATGGGGTCTAGTACATTAGAGGAGCTCACAATCATTGGCCAAATTAGTGAATAGACTCTGTTTTGGCCCTCCTTTTAATTTTAACTGTTAAACTTATCCACTCTACATAGTTCTAGAGTCAAGACTCACCAGCACCAAGGAACGTGACTATGTCTACAGAAGGCTCCTGTCTCCAAAGAAATGACATTTCAGCTCCAAAGAGTGTTAATAAACAGAGCCACAAAGGAATGGAAGCAACCCACCCAAACACTGGGTGAGAGAGGCCTCATTCCTCCCAACTGATCGAGAGTATTTCTAAACAAACACAAAGAGGATTACACCTGCTCTGGAGCCTGCCAAAAGAATAGAAAGCAAGTCCAAGAAGGTCACACTGGTGCCAAGTGAAAAGCCAATAGGGCCAAGCAGGAAGCTTGCTAGGGATTAGTGGTGGTAAGAAGATGACCCTATTTCACTGTATATTCCAGGGATATTATTATTGCATGTTCAATGAGTCATGCAACTTAGAGGTTTTATGTAATCTTCACCACAGGTAATGATACTTGACCTTTACAGAGTGGTTAGTAAATGCCAGCCCTGTGCTATGCATTGTACACATAATGCTCGTGTGCTCATGTCTGCTAAGACCAAGCAGTGAAGTGACAGAGTGGTAGGAGTCATTTAGGCAAGCAAGAGGAAAGTTAATGCAAGCAGGTAATGCAGTGATATGTGCAAAATAGTCAAGTCCTCTCCATATTTCTGTGCCTCCATGTCTTCACACTGTGCTAAGCATGGATCCACTGGGAAAATTTTCAGAAAGAAATGGACTTTGTTTTGTTTTTGTGCTGAAACCTAGGGCTTGAACTCAGGGCCTGGGAGCTATTTCTGATCTTTTTTGCTCAAGAATAGCCACAGCTTCAGTTCTGGCTTTTTGCTAGTCAATGGAAGAGAAGAGACTCAAGGACTTTTCTGTCTAGACTGGCTTCAAAACAGCTTAGATAGCCTTAACTCTTGTACCTTTTGCATAATGAATCAAATCTCAGCCTCCTATGCCTAAACTCACACTCTTGAGCCAGAATCTCTGAGGACAAGGCTTAGAAATGGAGATTTTTTTACAAATTGCATTTTCAAAAATCTACATTAAGTTTTTTGTGTTTAAACAAGGCTCAGAACTGTAAATCCTGGCTACTCAGGAGGCTGGGATCTGAGGATCCTAGCTCATGGCTTCTATCCTCAATTACCAGCCGCTAAGTGCTAGCCCCAAGACACTCAGTTCAGGGACACACATATACAAAATCTGTTTCAATAGAACAGTGAACTTTGTTGGAGGAGTTTTAAAAAGCGGGAGAGAGATAAAGGATGATAGAGGTGAGGCTGACCTGGTTGGATTGTACTCATGTATTGAAATGATATATTGAAACTCTCCCTGTACAACTAATGTGAGGAAAACCCAAATTCCCTCATGACCACATCTTGATCTGGGGCCACTGGGGCAGGAAAAATCAAGCAAAACAAACAAAAATCTATTTAAAAGTGTTATGCTCAATGCACACTTATGACTATCACACCTAATTATGGGTCATTAAACATAAATACGAAAATAATCCAGGGCCTAGCCTAACGCTGGTCTACTCTCAAATTGCCTTCACTTGATTCTGGCTTCGCCTCATCCCATAGTCCCATAGTCCTGGCTCTGAAACCCTGCAGCTCTTCAGCTAGTGTTTCTGTGGAGTCAACTGAAACTTTTAATCTGGAGCAGACTCTAGATTTAAAGGCTTCACTTGACTCTTTGGCATCTTGTACTGTCACAGAGGACTGTATCTTCCCTGTCTAGCCATTGCATGCTGCCAAGGAGTGCCAGAATCCTGTCAGTGAGGATGGGCTTTGGGCTCCAAATACCAGAGATTAAAGCATCCTACAAGAGGTTTGAGGACACTGGCCCAACCAAAACCTTAATATCTAATGCAGTCCTGAAACGTTAGGGGTATGGATGCAAAGGAAGCTGGGCACCAATGGCTCACACCTCTAATCCTAGAGACTCAGAAGGCTGAGATCTGAGGATCACTGTTTGAGGCCAGACTGGGCAGTAAAGTACCCTCTCCCTCCCCCCTCTCTGTCATGGGGCTTGAACTCTGGGCCTGGGCACTGTCCCTAAGCTCTTCAACTCAAGGCTACCTCTCTACCTTTGAGCCACAGCCCCATGTTCCATTTTCTAGAGGTTAATTGGAGATAAGAATCTCTTGGACCTTGAGTGTCTGGGCTGGCTTTGAACCACTATCCTTAGATCTCAGCCTCCCAATAGCTAGGATTACAGGCGCGAGCCACCTCGTCTGGCTGCCTGTGAATCTTTTAACTTCAATTAACCACTTGAAAATCAGAAGTGGCACCGTGGCACTGTGGTACAGGTGATAGAGTGCTAGCCTTGAGCACATAGAAGCTTTAGGGACAGAGCCCAGGCCCTGAGTCCAAGCCCCACAATAAAGCAGAGAGAGAGACAGAGGGAGGGAGAGAGGGAGTGAGGGAGGGAGTAGGGGGGGAAGTGAAGTGGAACTTGGCACTGGTGGTCCGTGCTTGTAATTCTAGCTACTCAGGAGGCTGAGATCTGAGGATCCAGGTGTTAATCCAGCCTGGGCAGACACATTGGAAAGGCTTATTTCCAGTTAACCAGCAAAAAGCTGGAAGTGGAGGTGTGGCTCAAGTAGTGGAGTACCAACCCAGGATTGGCACACATACACACACACAAAGTGAGGTGGAAAATAAGGGAATCTGGAACAGAGGTCTAAGATCATCTCAATGATGCCCAGATTCAGAATCTTGCTCATGAATCCTCCTCCTCCAGCATCCAGAACCATCCTTCTCCATCTGGTCTCTGGTCTTTAACCACAGGAAAACACCTTTTCTTATTCTTGGCAACTCTTCTCCCTCCCTTCACACACACACAGATAAAAATAGACCAGCATGTCTCTGCAAATGCTTTGCTTTCACTTATGAAGAAACAAACGCCATGTGGTTTACTTTCCCTTCAAACATCCAGGAAACCTCTTGACAGAAGATATCGGGAAGGTTTAACAAAGGCCAAGGGATTAAATTTTGACACCTAAGCCATTTGACAGGCCTTGTGAAGGTGATAAAAGCCAATATATTCAAGTCAAAAACCCTTACTAATTTGGTTTGGTACTTTTTTTATGCCTCTGATCCTCTGATCCTAGCTACTCAGAAGGCTGAGATTTGAGGATCATGGTTCAAAGCCAAGCAAGACAGAGAGGTCTTTGAGACATTTATCTCTAACCAGCAAAAAGCTGGAAGTAGAGCACCAGCTTTGACAGGAAATAGCTAAAGGAGAACACAAGGCCCTGAATTCACATCCCCCATACCAGCACAAAACACAAACAACCAAAAGAAATTCCATTACACTTCAGTCCCACTCACTAAATGCATTGAGGCATTGAACATTAGATGCAGAGAAATTTCAACTACAGTGAGGCAGGTTTCCATTCCACATAAAAAAGAAGTTTCTACTCCAGCTTTCCTCCAAGGAAGACTGCAGCAGGAAGTATGAAATAATTTCTATTAGATATGACCAATTATCTGTAAGTGTGAGGTCGGAGCAAGGCATCTCCAAAAAAATTTTTTTCAGGTAGGAGAGACATCTTCAAGTCCAATTTCATGACTCTGTAATCATTATCACCTCCAACTTTGAAGTCTGAATCGGGGTGCTTTTTCCAAATAGGGCTATATAACAAAGTGTAACAAAACAAACTCAAGGCATATTCAATATAGAAAGTAATCATGTCCTGAGATATATTCCTGCAAAATCCTGAGGCTGTGGTAATTTACCATATCAGTCCTGGGAATATAAATCCCAGATGCTGCTACTGGAGCATTGAACTAGGGCTTCACGCATGCCAAACATTCAACCACTGACACACATCCGATCCCAACTGTTTAGAATAAAACATTCTTTACTATCTTCTCCATTGGCCACTTAGTATTTTCATATTTGTTTGTCTTGTTTTCATAGTTGCTCTAGCAATGATAATTTATCTTCATAACTTATCACAGATATATCTTGAAATAAGATTATATCACTTTATGTATAAGGAATAAAAATACACCAAGCTAGGCATGGTGGCTCAAGCCTGTAATCCTAGCTACTCAGGAGGCTGAGGTCTGAGATCGAGGTTCAAAGCCTGCCCGGTCACTAAAGACTGTGTGAGTCTCTTATCTCCAATTAATCATTAGAAAATGGGAAGTGGGGCTGTGGCTCAAGGGTAGGGTAGTAGCCTTTTGCTGAACAACTCAGGGACAATGCCCAGGCCCAAGGGTAGGGTGGTAGCCTTGAGCTGAAATGCTCAGGGACAGTGCCCAAGCCAAGTTCAAGCCCCATGACCCACAGAAAAAAAAAAAAGAAATACACCAGTCTGCTTGCATTTATATCCTTCCTGGTATATATTATTGCAATATATTTTGTTATTCCTATCTGTGGTATTAACCTTACAAATTGTTCATTTTTCATTAAAAGTGAATCCCTATATAATTCACAGATTCCTATTCTATTTAACAGTTTGTGATCCATTAGTTTTATTAGGTTTTGATCTTCAAATTGTCTCCAATCTGGTTAATAGGAATTTATGTATTAGCACAGAGAGGAAAATACAAATGAACACATGTACACCATGAGTCCTCAAACATGCATCAAATTTCTATCCAGCATCACAGCTTAGTTTAGCCTTCTCCTTTGTAATCCTCCTCACTAATAGTGAAAGAATTGCCTTTATTATCCTCCATATCTGTACACTTTTTTAGTCTTCCCTGTATGTAACCAATGTTCTGGTTACCTAGACTAGTCCTTGTATTGTTGCCCCACTCATTCCCAACAGAACCAAACCCTTGCCTTACTATTCCCTAATGACAATGCTAGAGCCTAAACCCAGGTCCTGGTGCAAGAGTTGGTAGCCTTGGCATAGAAGCAGAGGGATGGCAGATTTGATTCTGATTTGATAACATAGCTGCTTTCTGTATTTGTTTTTGTTTTGTTGTTTTTATTTTTGGTATGTGTGCCAGAAGTAGAGCTTGAACTTAGGACCCATCCTTTAGCTTGTTTTTGTTCAAGGCTGGCACACTACCATTTAAACTACAGCTCCACTCCTGACTTTTTGGTGGGTGAATTGGAGATAAGAGTCTTACAGACTTTCCTGCTCAGTCTGGCTTTGAACTGTGATTCTCAGATCTCACCCTCCTGAGTAGCCAGGATTATAGACATGATTGCCCATCTTGGTTTGATAATCTGTAGAAGACTAAGAATGTCAGAGATGATGCTGTGGGCATCTATCAGGGTGCAGAAGAAAAATATGCCAGGGGGTGTGCTGATTTGTAGAAAATGGAGGGGTAGAAGAACTAGAGCTTTTGATAAAATCAGATAGGTATGATGAAGATAAAGCTATCTGGTGGACCCAGCCATTTCCAAATAGCTGGCCAAATGTCTGATTATATCTACACATGAAATGGCTACAGTGAAATCTGATTCCATCGGAACTTTCGTTGTCAAGTGGGTAACATCCGGGAAAATTGCTATTAAGCAGACATTTTTCCAAACAGGGAATACAGGTGTTTCCCCTCCAGTAAATTAAACCTCTCAAAGCAGAAGTCAAGGAAGCACGTGTACACTCACTCTCAGACTGAACATAATACTGGCTTCCAATCAAAAGTCATCAGGAAGTCAGACTAAAGGCAAGCTCTCTGTCCTGAAATGACTCTAGCAGGATCAGATGTCACAGGTTCCAAAGAAAAAAGGCATATGGGGGCCTTAGCAAGTTCCCAAACACAGAGAACATGAAGTTCTGAGAAACCAGCTGGAAAGTGGATTCATTCATATCTGACTTAGTGAATAAAGAAACGTTAGATAGGTCTTACAGAATGGAGAGTGGTATTTCTATCCATGGGGAAGGAGTGAAATTCACACCGGGAGTAACGCAGTAGTATCTAGAACAAGCCACAAACATGCTAGAACCTTATGACAGAACCCTGAATGCATCTGCTATACTGGGGGTAACACAATCTAGGGCCATTAGCAGAGGTTCATCTTCAGCCGTTCCAGACACTGGTTGCCACTTGGCAATGGAGTGATGTGTCAGTATCTTCTTCTAACTCACTGTGGCTGTGCAAAATCTCCCCTTCTGCAGACAGCCTTTCTGGATCAATGGAGGGAAATCAAGACTGTGTCTATACCTACAAATGACCACATTTACACTTACAACTCTTTTCCTCTCCGGTCATAAACACTCTAATTCCATGAGCTGTATTCCTTTTTCTCCTCACTAACATTGTTACCCCAGTTTGCACCCTAACCCCCTTCAGATCTTTCCCTATCAAAACTATGAACAGGGAGGTATCTATTCTGTAACAAGTACACAAACCACCAGTTCCCTACCCTTGATGCTGTGGTTTGACTGCTGTGCCTCCAAAATTTAAGTTTTGTCAATGTGAGTGCTATTTACCATAGCAAAGATATGGAACCAACCCAGATGCCTCTCAGTTGATGATTGGATCAACAAGATGTGGCATTTATACACAATGGAATTCTATGCTGCCATCAGACAGAATGACATCGACCCATTTGTAAGGAAATGGAAAGACTTGGAAAAAATCATAACAAGTGAAGTAAGCCAGACCCAAAGGAACATAGACACAATGGTTTCCCTCATCTGTAATAATTTGTACCCTCCTAAAAGAGGATTACAATAGCGCAAAACCTAGATTCATAAGTCCATATTGGATGAGGCTAAATGAAAGGACCTCCAGGATATGGAAACAGGAGCCATATAATGTGTGATTTTTTTTTTTTTTTTGCCAGTCCTGGGCTTGAGCTCAGAGCGTGAGCACTGTCCTTGGACTTTCTCAAGGCTAGAACTCTACCACTTGAGCCTCAGCACCACTTCCGGCTTTTTCTATATATGTGGTACCAAGGAATCGAACCTGGGTCTTCATGCATGCTAGGCAAGCACTTTAACCACTAGGCCAAACTCCCAGCCCAGTGATTGTTTTTTTTAATGTACTATGTTATTTCTCATCTCTTTTGTTGTCCCTTGGTTATTCTCATATTGTTACAGTATTTTACTTTGTTATCTGGTATATTGTATATACGATTATTTGTTTATTTGAAATAGGAAAGGGAAGGGGAGAAAACAAGATGAGGGGAGGGGTGGAGGAAGAGAAATGGAGACAAAAACATGAGACGGGGTATCAATGTGTGTGAAGTCATGCACCTTCTATCTGGTGAATATAACTGTAACCCTTCTATTACAATAAGAAATTTAAAAAAATAGGGAGGGAAATGGGTACCAAGACATGTGAAAGGGTATCAATGTATGTGAATTAATGCACCTTCTATTTGGCAAATATCATGTAACCCTTTTACTAATTACAATAAAAAAAATGCAAAAAAAAAAAAAAGAAATTTAAAAAAATAAAAGGGAAAAAGGTATGGCTTTTAAGAAGTGGTCAGAGAGGGCCGGGAGTTTGGCCTAGTGGTTAAAGTGCTTGCCTAGCATGCATGAAGACCCGAGTTCGATTCCTCGGTTTCACATACATAGAAAAAAAAAGCCGGAAGTGGTTCTGTGGCTCAAGTGGTAGAGCTCTAGCCTTGAGAAAGTCCAAGGACAGTGCTCAGGCCCTGAGCTCAAGCCCAGGACTGGCAAAAAAAAAAAAAAAGAAGTAGTCAGAGGCATGCCTGAAATCCAAGCTGTTAGGAAGCTGAGACAGGAGGATCAGAAGTTCAAGGTCAGCCTGGAAAACACAGCAAGACCCTGTCTCAGAGGTGATCTGGTCATAAAGGCTCCTTCCCCATGAATTGGACTGCGGGGGCGGAGGGAGGTTTATGAAGAGGCTTTGGGAAGACGGACATCTCTTTTGCCCAACCTTCTGCTGAAGACCTTCATCAGAAGCCAGCACCCTGGCTTCTTACATCTAGAATTGTGAGAAAATGCATTTCTATTCTTTTTTTTTTTGCCGGTCGTGGGCTTGAGCTCAGAGCGTGAGCACTGTCCTTGGACTTTCTCAAGGCTAGAGCTCTACCACTTGAGCCTCAGCACCACTTCCGGCTTTTTTTTTTCTATGTATGTGGTGCCAGGAATCGAACCCGGGTCTTCATGCATGCTAGGCAAGCACTTTAACCACTAGGCCAAACTCCCGGCCCCGCATTTCTATTCTTCATAAATTAACCCGTCTATTGAATTCTGTTATGCTAAACAGCTTATAAGACTTTTTCTTTAACCGCGAAGCTTATTTTTTGTTAGATATGGCCTCAAATTTTTCTTTTTTGTTTCTTTTTTTTTTTTTTTGGTGTGTCATTGGGCTTGAACTCTGGGCCTAGGCACTATCCCTGAGCTCTTTAGCTCAAGGCTACCACCCTACCCCTGGAGCCACAGCCCCACTTTCCATTTTCTAGTGATTAATCAGCGATACGCGTCTCACAGTCTTTAGTGCCTGGGCTGGCTTTGAACGGTGATCCTCAGATCTCAGCCTCCTGAATAGTTAGGATTACAGGCGTGAGCCACTGCTCCTGGCTTCACATTTTTCTTTAACTACAAAAGCAGTAAATCCAGGCACTAATGGCTCATGCCTATAATTCTAAAAACTCAGGAGGTTGAGATCTGAGGACTGTGGTTAGAATCCAGCCCAGGCAATAAAGCCGAAGAGATTCTTATCTACAGTAACTACCAAAGAAGCCAGAAATGGAGCTGTGGCTCCAATAGAATGTCAGCCTTGAGCAAAAAAGCTCAGGCCCAGAGTTCAAGCCCGAAGACCAGCACACAAAAATAAAATAAAAGTAGCAAATGCTGCATTATATTTAGAAAACAATACTGTTGGAGGGGAGGGGAGAAGTAGAACCTTGACACTCCATTTATTTATTTATTTTTCCATTCCTGGGCCTTCAACTAAGGGCCTGAGCACTATCCTTGGGCCTTCTCAAGGATAGGGCTGTACTACTTGAGCCACAGCACCACTTCTGGCTTTTTCTATGTATGTGGTACCATGGAATTGAATCTGGGTCTTCATGCATGCTAGGTAAGCACTCTACCACTAGGCCAAACTCCCCATCCCAGGAAATGCAATATCTTTTTCTGGTGGGAGGTAATGAAATTCCCAAGGTATATCCAAGCCTCTTTTATCCAAACCCCCTAGCCTCATTTGTCTAGACCATGATATTTCTATGCATAGTTTTGTTGGCTGACTAGCTAGGATTACCAGTATGAGCCACCAGCACCTAATGGCTAGTTAAAAATTTGAAAAATAAAAGAGAATTATTTAAAATAATTTCTTCTAGCTGCACATTGGTAGCTCAGATCTCAGGAGGCTGAGAAGCTCAGATCTCATGAGGCTGAAATCTGAGGATCAAAGCCAGCCAGTAAAGTCTGTGAGATTCTTCTCATCTCCAATTAAACACACACACACACACACACACACACACACACACACACGCACACGCACACGCACACATACACACAGGAAGTAGAGCTATAGTTAAAGTGGTAGAGCACTAGCCTTGAGCAAAAGAAACTCAGGGGAAGCTCCTAGCTCATGACTTCAAGCCTTAGAACTGGTACCATCCCTCCTCCCCCCTGCCCCATCTTTGTGCTGGTTCTGGGGCTGGAACTCAGAGCCTGGGCCTTGTTCCTGAGCTTTTTTGCTCAAGGCTAGTACTCTACTACCCGAGCCACAGCTCTATTTCTGGCTTAAAGAAAAAAAAAATAATGGTTAATTGGAGATGAACTTTCCTGCCTGAGCTTGCTTTGAACCACGATCCTCAGATTTCAGACTCCTGAGTAGCTAGGATTACAGGTGTGAGCTACCAGCACCTGGCTTCCAATCTGTTTTATAGTGAATTCTTAAACTTTCAGCTTGACTGCCCTGCTGTTTCCCTGTCCTTCATCCCACACATCCAACCTCGCTATCCTCTAGCATTCAACCCTGCTGTCAGCAATCTGGGGCTGGTGAGGAAGAGGCTATAAAATGCACATTCCAGGCGGGAAGCGCAACTACCACTCTATTTCTTATTGCTTAGCATCCTTCACTATACAAGAATCACAGAAGTTAGGAAGGGGAGGAATTTGAGAGGTTTTTAAGTTTACAGGGCACCTCCATGGCTCTTCCAAACACCATCACATCTTTGACATTTGCCTGGAATTACCCATACTTCACAGGTTTTGTTTGTTTTTTTGTTTTGTTTTTGGTGTGTGTGGGGATATCTTCCTTTTCCTTGTACCCTTGTTTGGTTGCTTCCAAAACAGAAGCAGGGGCAGATTTGGTGGTGCATGTCTGTAATCCCACACCTGAAAGACAGAGACATTGAGTTCAAGGCCAGACCATACTACTGAATGAGTTTCTGGCTCAAAACGGAATGAAGGAAGAGCTCTCTTCTAAGTCAGAGCTCAGGGTCATAGACAAAAGGAAGCAGAATCTCCTAGCTACTTCACCCTCAAGTGACCTGTTTGTTTTGCCAACAGGCCTGGAGACAGGCATGGCTACTTTACCCTCTTTCTGTGATGCCAAGGGATGGCAGACATGACTATTCTAAGGCCATCCTTGCCCATCCTGCCTCTGTCTCTGCCCACTTTGCTTCCACCCCAGTCTAGTGTCCTTCCCTCCTAGGGCAAACAGCCTCTCTTGCTGTGAGCCGTGAGCAAGGGAGGGGACGGAGAGTCCCCATCCATTCCCATTCCTGCACAAGTCCTGTGGCACGTGTCCCAGCCTGAGACTTGCAGCAGGGTACTTGTGCTCAAGGATGGCTTGGGTTGGCAATGATAATCACACCCTGTTGAGGATTAATAAGCTCCCCCATCCTGTTGGGTGACTCTGCCTAGGGAAAACATCCAACCCAGAGCTGAGTCTATCCCGACAGCACAGCAGGCTTTGCTATGAGTCACAGCTTGCAAATGCAGAAATTACCACCCCTGTGTTCCCAGGGCTGACACATCTTCCCAAATGCGGTCATTCTAGTCTTCCATAGTAGCCTTGCTGGCTCTCTGCAAAGCAGCTTAAGCTACTGGCAAGTCTCTTTTTGTGTCACTTCTCAATTATTCCTGTCAGGGAAGCAATGTTGACTTGGAAGTTCGGAAAGGAAAGGTTATTTTAAAAATAAAGGTAGCTGGGCACCAGTGGCTCACATCTATAATCCTAACAATTCAAGAGGTTGAGATCTGAGGATTGCAAGTTGAAGCTAACCTGGGCAGGAAAGTCTATGAGACTCTTATCATCTCCAAATAACCACCAAACTCTGGAAATGAAGCTGTGGCTTAAGTGCTAGCCTTGAGCAAAAATGCTAAGGGACAGTGCTTATGCTCCAAGTTCAAGCCCCAGTACTGGTACACACACACACACACACACACACACACACACACACACACTAATTTAAGGTTTTCTCTGGAATGTGACTTATTTGTTGTAGGCAGAACATTTACCTTTCTAATGGTGCTTAATTTAACGTAATGAAGAAGAAAGAAATGGCATTCCATCATCCCCGATTGGTTAGGCATCTCTGGATGGGATTGAAAACAAAGTGGACACTTAACATCTATGGTGACCAGAGTGTCCCCACGGAGATTTTACATTACAGAAGCAATTCCACAGATTCAGTGATTTCACTTCCATGGACAGGCCATCTTGCCATATTCCTGTTGGCATACCGGGCCTGACATCTTGGGAAGGGGAGAGGAAAGAAACACTTCTTAGCTGGGTGCCAGTGGCTCACACCTGTAACCCTAGCTACTCAGGAGGCTGAAATCTGAAGGATCACCCAGGCAAGAAAGTAGTAAGACTCTTATCTTCACCTTATTATCCCAAAACCAAAAATGGAGCTGTGGCACAAAGTGCTAGAGTGCTAGTCTTGAATGTAAAAGCTTAAGGATAGCACCTAGGCCCTGAGTTTAAGCCCCACAACTGCCCCCCATCCCTGCCCCACAAAATACTTCTTGTGTCAGAACATATAACTAAAATAAAAAGAAGTGGCAGCAATGGCTCATTCCTATAATTATTATTTTTGGGGAGGGGGTCAGTTGTGGGGCTTGATCTCTTGGGCACTGTCCCTGAGCTCTTCAGCTCAAGGCTACCCACCCTACTCCTTGAGCCACAGCCCCACTTATGGTTTTCTAGTAGTTAATTGGAGATAAGAGTCTCACAGTCTTTAGTGCCTGAGGTAGCTCTAGAAATGGCTTAAAAGGACAACTCATGAACCAGGAACCCAAACATAGAGATTATGCATCAGGAAACCCTCACCAGACACCAAATCTGCTGTTGTCTTGATCTTAGCCTTCTCAGCTTCCAGAACTATGAAGGGTAATTTCTGTTGTTCTTTTTTTTTTAATAGTCTGTTTAACCTCTAGTATTTTATTATGGCCGCCTGAATGGACTAAGACATTGCCAGATTAATAATATTCAGGGAAGTAAATATCCCATGCAATGGTTAGTTATAACCATAACCCACTCAGAGAGATTAGGTCTTGGGAATGGAATGCAAAAGGCCTCCTTAGAGTTTGAGGACTGTGTTCTCAGTACCTAAGAGGCCTATCCAGGTGTGTACCTAGTCATGGCTGTTCTGATTCTGTCGTAGGGGGAAATAGCACGGGAACCCAGAATGAGAATGATTGCCTTCCTGCACGTAGACCTTTCTCGTTTCTCTGACATTTACTTGAATGTGTTAATGATTCTAGATCTTCTCAGCCTCTTCAGAAATGCTTGGCAGCTCAGTTGCAATCTCTCTTGGATATTGAGTTGGAATCTGCTCAGACTCCCAGCAAGAGGGCCCTGGCAAACACTCTGCTCAGGCTTCCTTCTCATCAGTGAGGAGCTGGGGGGAGGCAGATATGTGCGGAAGAGCATGAGAATCATGACTGAACCTTTAGGTGACCCTAAATTTTACACCACTGACATCCAGCTTCATTGTGGTTTTGATTTTTATTTCCCTGGCAATTTGTAACATAGAATACTTTTCCAAATGCTCGTTGGCTATTTGTGTCTCTTTTTAAAAAAAATTTTGAAAACTATATTCCAGTCTGGAGATAAGTGAGCTAAGAAAACTTTTATTCTTCCTAAATTTGCAGTCTCCAGTATTTTGTTATAGCGACAGCAAATGGACTTAAGTGGTATATAAATACCGGCAAATGCTAGCTATTCTCATCATTATGACGATAGATTTTCTAAGTCCTTCCCATAATTTTATTTTCCCTGCAGATTGCCCATAAGAGAGATCCAGCCCATTTGCTTCATTTCTTACCTCATCTGTCTAGCTGGATTGTATGTCTCTGGCACATTCTGATTCGTAAATAAGGGGAAGGGAATGCATTTACATATCCAACCATATATTATTACAGTTCTCCTTCCAGAGGCAGAGAATATTTAAGTAAGAGTTGCTATCTAATTAACATAGCACTTAGTTATATATTCAATTCCCTTTGGATTTTTTTTTCTTTTTCTTTTTGTGTTGATACTGGTGCTTGAACTCAGGGTCTGGACATTGTCCCTCTTCTTCTTTTACTCATACCTGGAGCTCTACCACTTGAGTCATTGCTCCACTTCTGATGGTTAATTGGAGCTAAGAATCTCATGACTTTCCTGCCAGTGTTGGTTTCATGTTGTAATCCTTAGATCTTAGCCTCCTGAGTAACTAGAACCACCAGTGCCTGGCACAAGTGCCTACCTTTATTCTATGATTATTTTTGCATGTGTGTGTGTGCCTGTCCTGGGGCTTGAACTCAGCCCTCTTTTTTTTTTTTTTTTTTTTTTTTTTGTCGGTTATGGGGCTTAAACTCTGAGTCTGGGCACTGTCCCTGAGCACTTCAGCTCAAGGCTACCACCCTACCCCTTGAGCCACAGCGCCACTTCACATTTTCTAGCGATTGATTGGAGATAAGAGTCTCAGGTTCTTTAGTGCCCAGGTTGGCTTTGAACCGAGATACTCAGATCTCAGCCTCCTGAGTAGCTAGGATTACAGGCGTGAGATACTCTCAACTATTTGAACCACATCTCTACTTCTGGCCTTTTGCTGATTAGTAGTAGATTACAGTCCCACCTTTGGGGTTGGGGATCCAGCCCCCTCTCTCTCTCTCTCTCTCTCTCTCTCTCTCTCTCTCTCTCTCTCTCTCTCTCTCTCTCTCTCTCTCTCTCTCTCTCTCTCTCTCTGTTTCTCTGTTCTCTCTCTGGTTCAGCGCTGTTCAACAATAAAAGGTTTCTTTTGCAAAGAAAACCTGGAGAGTCTGGGATAGTGGTGATTTCTGACATACGCCTCTGTACATAGTAAATGATAATACATTCCATTTCTCTGATATCTTTTTTTTGTACAAAAACACAGCCATCTCTTGTGTATTCTCGGCTGCCTGGTGTGGAGAGATGCAACATATATAAATGTTCCAGATGCTCTTCCTGTCTGTCAGTGGAGCCAGGTAAAGCAGCTGAGGACTGGAAAGGACAATCAGAGGGGTCCAGGTACCGAGGCTGCACTCCTGGGCAACTGTTGAAAGCTCTGTACTCAGCTCAGGGAGCCACCATGCAGCCTTGTGAAGCACCTACAGCCTACTCAGGAAAGAAAAGTGCTCATATCTAATTACATTCACAAGCAAGTCAAGGCTAGGTGTGGTAGCACATGACTGTGATTTCAACTACTCCAGAGGTAGAGATTGGTACAATTATGATTGGGGGCTAGCCTAAGCAAAAAGCTAGTGAGATACTATTTTTTACAAAAAACGTTATGGCTGTAATCCTAGCTACTCAGGAGGCTGAGATCTAAGGATTATAGTTCACAGAGATGTCTGTGAGATTCTTTTCAGTCGATTGTGGGGCTTGAACTTTGGGCCTGGGTGCTGTCCCTGAGCTCTTCATCTCAAGGATATCACCCTACCCCTTGAGCCACAGCACCACTTCACATTTTCCAGTGGTTGATTGAAGATAAGAGTGTCATGGACTTTAGTGCCTGGGCAGGCTTTGAACCATGATCCTCAGATCTCAGCCTCCTGAGTAGCTAGGATTACAGGTGTAAGCCATCATGCCCAGCTCTTTTTTAAAAAAAAAACTATTATTATTGTATTTTATTGTCAATATAGAGGGATTACAGTTATATTTGTCAGGAAGTGGGTGCATTACTTCTCCAACCTTGATACCCCTTCTCATGTTTTTATCACCCTTTTCCTCTCTTCACCCCTCCCAATCATCTTGTTTACCCCTTTCCTTCCCTATTTCAACTAAACAAATAAATGTATATACAGTGTACCAGTAACAAAGTCAGATATAGTAACCACATGAGATTAACCATACAGGGAAAAAGAGATTTCTCAAAAGACTAAACATAGAGCTCCCCTGTGACCCAGAAATCCCACTCCTTGGCATTTACCCAAATGTCCAGAAACAAGGGCTAAAGCTACTAGCACAACCATGATCATTGCAGCATTATTTGCCATGATAGGGAACCAACCCAGATGCCCCTCAGTAAATGAATGGATGTGGTACTTATACACAATAGAATTCTATGCTGCCAACAGAAAGAATGACATTATCCCATTCATAAGGAAATGGAAAGACTTGGAAAAAATCTTATTAAGTGAAGTAAGCCAGGAACCAAAGGAACATAGGCTCCATGGTTTCCCTCATTTGTAATAATTAGTACACATCTAGGATTCTCCTAGCAGAGGATCACAATAGCTCAAAAGCTATATACATATGTTCATACAGGATGAACCTTGAAGAAATGATCTCTAGGATGTAAGATTCTTAACTTCAATTAACCACCAGCAAACCAGAAGTGGAGCTATGGCTCAAAGTGGTAGAACATTAGCCTTGAGCCGAAGAGCTCAGGGACTTAGCTCAGGCCCCAAGTTCAAGCCCCACAATGGACCAAAAAAAAAAAAAAAAAAGAAACCCAGAAAACAAGTTAAGCATAGTAGATCACACCTGTGATTCCAGATTCTCAAGAGGCAGAGATGAGATTATCATGGTCCAAGGTTGGCTCTATGTGAAAGAAAGAGCCCCTATCTGAATAATAATAATAACAATAATAATAATAATAAATAACCAGGGGTGGGGGGTGTGGGGGGGAGGGAAATGGGTACCAAGACATGTGAAAGGGTATCAATGTATGTGAATTAATGCACCTTCTATCTGGCAAATATCATGTAACCCTTTTACTAATTACAATAAAAAAATGCAAATAAATAAATAAATAAATAACCAGGTGTTAGTGACTCCTGCCTGTAATCCTAACTACCCAGGAGGCTGAGATTTCAGTGTTTTATTCAAAGCCAGGCCAGGCAGAAAAGTCAATGAGACTCTTATCTCCAGTTAACCACCAGAAGTAGGGCTGTGGCTCAAGCAAAAAAGCTCAGGGACAGTGTCTAGGCTTTTGAGTTCCAAGACTGGCACTAAATAAATAAATAAATAATAGAACGGACCAGGAGATAGTGGTTCACACCTGTAATTCTAGATACTCCGAAGTTTGAGATCCAGAGGACTGAGCTTGAGGCTCCATCCCCAAAATAATCAGCGCAAAGCTGAGCTCATGTGGTAGAGCAAGCCAACTGAGCATGCAGAGCAGCGTGAATTCAAACCTCAGTATGAAGAAAGGGGGAGGTGGCTTAGGTGGTAGAGCATTTGCCTAGCAGGAATGAAGCCCTGAATTCAAACAACAGGAGAGAGACAGAGGCGGGGAAAGAATATCAGCAAATGAATTATGCAGATAGTAAAAGGGGACATCCTCTGGGTTGGTGGTTTAGAGGAAGAGAATGTGAGAATGTGGGAGAAGGATTCCTGATGTGTTCTTGGAAGATGGGTGGATGCTGAAGAAACAGAGAAAGAATTAAAATCTCCTTGCTTGTGAGAAAGGACATAGGCAGAACCAGGTGCCAATGGCTTCCATCTGTAATCTTACTCAGGAAGTTGAGAGTTGAGGATCACAGTTTGAAGGTAACCAAGCAGGAAAGTCCATGACACTCTTAGGTCCAATCATCACCAAAAAAAGCTGAACGTGGAACTGTGGCTCCTATTGTAGAGTATTAGCCATGGAAAGAAATTTTAAAAAGCCCAGGCCCAGGCCCCAAGTTCAAGTCTTAGGACTGGTGCACGTGCATGTACACACACACACACACACACACACACACACACACACACACACACACACGAAAGTACGTAGCTAATAAAAATAAATAAATAAAATTTAAAAAACCTTGTAGCTCAAAAGCCATTTTCAGGACTGGGAGTTTGTGTTAGTGGTAGAATGCTTACCTAGTGTTGTGTGAAGACCTGGGTTCGATTCCTTAGCACCACATACATAGAAAAATCCAGATATGGTGCTGTGGCTCAATTGGTAGAGCTCTAGCCTTGAGAAAGCCCAAAGACAGTGTTCACGCCCTGAGTTCAAGCCCCAGGACTGGCAAAAAAAAAAAAAAAAAGCCATTTTTCACTGTTCATTTTCCTCATCTCCTGACCTTGAATTGGTTTGTTTTGGTTTATATTTGTTGTTGTTTATTTTTTCCCCCTACATTTCTACTGAGGATGACAAATGCCCCTTTGGGGGCATTGCTTTCCTGACTTATACTGTTCAGCGGTTCTGGGGAAAGTCCCGGGGACTCCCACTTGTTCTGGAGGTTAGACTTGTGTGGTGCAGGAGATGCCTGGGAGCAGTGAGCAGTAGAGATCTAGGGATACACCTCGGGTGCCTGAGGCTGGCTAGTATTACTCACCTTGAGTTTCTCCTGAAAGAGATTCTATTTGGAGTTCCCATGACTGGGTTTATGTAACAGCAACACTGAATCTGAATGCTGAAAGCATGAACCAACTTTGTGTCGTCTCTCAAGCCTCTGGGGTCTCCCCATCATTTCACCTCATTTCCCAACTGATCCTGTGGTTTAGCTGAGAAGAAAGAACTTCTGGGCAGAATGCCACTAGGAAGATTGTCCCCCAGGAAACAACACACACCCCCTTTTTTTAATGGCCTTTTCCTTGTCTGCATCAGATCTGGTTTTGCTTTTCCTCTCGGCTGAGGTGAGAGACAAAGCCTTGTGCTTAATATGCAAAAGCAGTAGCTCACATTCAAATTGCGATTAGCCCTGCTAAAAGACTTCTTTCCATGCCTTAAAATCCTTTAGCTATTTGTTTTCATCACATTTAACCCTTCCTTCCTTCGTTCCTTCCTTCCTTTCCAGTCCTGGCCTTGAGGTCAGGGCTTGAGCACTGTCCTTGGGCTTTCTCAAGTGCTCTACCACTTAAGCCACAGCACCACTTCCAGCTTTTTCTATGTATGTGGTACCGAGGAAACGAACCCACTTTTCATGCATGCTAGGCAAGCACTTTACTACTAGGCCAAACTTTTGGCCCATAGATTACTTTTAATTTCCTTTAAGTTCTGTATTCTGTGTATCTGTGGAAGGTTATAGTGTTGTCTTGGGAATTCAATATACTAATATCATGTAAAAAGAATTAGAGGAAAAAAGAAACATTTGGTTAGGATAGATGGATGACCTTCATTTAGGACCCTTTCTTATACAACTGGTTCTAGAAATAGTATTTAGCACCTGCCTGAGTTTAAAATTTGTTGTCAAAGCAATCTGGAGATTCCCCCTACAACTAAATGTAGAGCTCCCTTACTACTCAGACACACTACTCCTGGGCATTTACCCAGCCCATCACGAGCTAGGATGCCATAAAGAAACTTGTACATCCATGTTCATTGCTGCACTATTTACAAAGCCAAGTTGTAGAAAGACCCTAGATGCCCTATGATAGGTGAGGAGGTCCAAAAAATGTGGTATCGGGGCCACAGCGTGGCCAGCCAGAAGTGATGCTGTGGCCCAAGTGGCCACTGGCTACAATACCAGACAGGGTAGTTCTTCGAGGTTCCTTGTTTTCTTCATATCCTGCTCACAGCCAATCCAGGATGGAAGGAAGACCCCAGAGGCTTTCTCTTTCAATCTTCCTATTGCTGGTTCATTAAATCCCTGAGCAATGCTGAGTCACTTGCGATTGCGGAAGACAATTTAAGAAATCTGTCCCAGAGCCAAGAACATTGCTCCCTACATACTGGAAAGAGACAAGTCCTTTAGGCTAGAGACCTTGAAGGAGGGAAAAACTTCAGGGAATCAGGTGCTTCTGTGTGGAAAGGAGAAGCGGAACTCATTGCCAAAGGGATGGAGGGAAGCAGAGAAGAAAAATGGGTTCCTCAGTTAGGATTGCTGATTTCTTCCACATCCATGCCACAGTGCTTCTCTCAGTATTCAGTCAAGGTCATAAACTTGCCTGAGGTCATGTAGTAGTCACCAGTGCTAAGGGTCAACCCTCAAATCTTATGGACTTTTTCCTCCCCCAGCTCTGGAGCTTGAACTCAGGGCTGAGACCCTGAACTTTGTTGCTCAACGAAGGCTAGCACTCTACTACTTGAGCCCAGAATATCACTCTACCACTTGAGCCCAGGCTAGCACATCTTTACTTCTGGCTTTTTGGTGGTTACTTGGAGATACAAATCTCATGGACTTTTCTGTCCCATTTGGCTTCGAACTGTAATTCTCAGATCCCAGCCTCCTGAGTTAGCAAGGAGGGTATGAGCCACTGAGGCCTGTCTCCAAGGACTTTTTTTTTTTAATACATCATTTGTAACCACAGGGCTGTCCAACCATTAGGACATTCTCACACCTTCTCCAAGTACTTCAGAGTAAGCATGGACTTTTGTAGAAAATGTGCCTGAGTATGTGGTGTTTCTATATAATATATTATTATCTGCATGACTGAATGGTCTATTTTCAGGCAAATTTTGAGATCTAAAACTGTATGACTGCTTTCCTCCAAAGTGGTTTTTAAAAAAATCTTCTCTTTGCTATTCCTTTCCATCCACCCACTGTTTCAGAAGGACTCCCGGGAGCCAAACTGTAAGGGGAGGTGCTGATGGGAGCGGGGGGGGGGGGGGGGGTGTGGAGAAATGGAAGACCAAGATAGAAAAGAAGTGGGAGGTGAGTGCCAGGAATGAGCAGAGCAGGCTATCCACCGGAGTTGGCAGGCCTGTGGCATGTGGCACAGAAGGGAAATGACAAGAACTGTGTTTTCTCAGAATATCCTATCAACCTCAATCCTTGGTTAGTGAGACCCTGTGAGTAGGGCTCATCCAGAGACAAGATGGAATAACAGTTAAACCTGAGAACTCTCTAGTTCCAGGTTGCCTTGTTGACATCTTGACCTGTAAATTTCTAGCTGCAGCATCCTAGACACTTTACTAATAGTTCTCTGCTTCAGGCTCTTCATTTTAAAAGTAGGTTGATGTCAGCCACCAGTGACTCATCATCCCAGTTAAAGAGGCTGAGATCTGAAAATCATAGTTCAAAGCCAACCTAGGCAGACAGATCCAAGAGACTCCTCTCCAATTAAGCAGTAAAAAGCTAGAAGTAGAAATATGGTTCAAGTGGTAAAATAACAATTTTGGGAAAATAAAGCCAAGTGACAGTGCAAAGACAACAGTTCAAGCCATGATGCTAGGGGGAAAAAAAGGGTATATCATCTATATCCATACCATACTAAATACACCCAATCCTGTTTAAAAGCAAATATAGTAATAGTAGTAGTAGCAATAGTAATTTTATCTGCTAAGGCTTTCAGGAGGATTAAATGGCAGGACGCGATAACATACTTGGAGAGCTGGCTGTCCATAATTCAAGGACTCCCAGACACATAGTTATACACCAATATCTCACCACATAATCACTGTGAGAGCTTGTTAAAAACTAAGAGCCCAGGCCTCACATTGAATAGCAAACCCTGAAGGACAAGCAGACTTATTTTTCCCAAGAAAGGGGAAGAATTATAAACAAGTCTCAATTGTCTCCTACGTGAACTGGTACTGGTGTTCCAGAATATTAAGTCCTGCCTACCTGGTGCCAAAAATACTAAGAGACCATGGAAAAGGAATGGGCCTTAGAATCAGCTAGGTCTGTGAAGGAATTGGTCTCCCACTTGATGGCTCTGTGATCTCATGGAGCCTCAGCTTCCCCATCTGTGAGGCAGAGATCATCAGGGTTTTCTTAAAGCTTGGGGTAAAGATTGGTTTAGGCTTAGCCATGCTTGGTGGCCAGCCCGTGTGGTCAGGGTGGAACACTCACATCATTTAACCCCAAAGGGACCTAGCATTCAATGGAACAGCAACAGCGGCCAGGTCATTCATAATTAGATCACCAAGAATTGGAGCCAGCTTAGAGACGTCAGCAGTGGAGAAGCTGGGTGGTTGAGTGGCAGAGACAGGCAGATGGGGAGGGGTCCATGCTGCTGCTGCTGCTGCTGCTTTTTTCCCTCCTTCCTTCTTTGCTTCCTTCCTTCCTTCCTTCCTTCCTTCATTCCTTCCTTCCTCCTTTCCTTCCTTCTTTCCTTCCTCCTTCCTTTCTCTTAGGTTGGTCCTGGGAATTGAACTCAGGGCCTGGGAAATGTCCCTGAACTTCTTTTACACAATTATTGAAGCAAATTGATGCTCATTTCAGGTCTCAGCCACCTCAGTAGCTAGGATTACAGGTGTAAATCACCAGTGCCCTATTTTATTATATTCTTTGAGTAATTAATATATGTTCTCTGTATTTCTTTAAAAACAAATTACAAACCTAATACTCCCTTCATTTTCATATTTCTCTTGCAAAGACTTTCCTTTCCTTTCCTTTCTTTTCCTTTTTCCTTTTCTTCTTTTTTTTTTTTTTTTTTTTTTGTCTGTCATGGGGTTTGGACTCTGGGCCTGGGCACTGTCCCTGAGCTCTTCAGCTCAAGGCTACTGCCCTACCCTTGAGCCACAGGGCCATTTCTGGTTTTCTGGTGATTAATTGGAGATAAGAGCCTCATGTTCTTTAGTGCCTGGGCTGGTTTGAACCTCCATCCTCAGAACTCAGCCTCCTGAGTAGCTAGGATTATAGGCATGAGCCACTGTGCCCAGCTTCGTTTTATAATCATGACATCTGAAGTACTTGTGATTTCATGTTTCTTTTGATGCTTACTAATAATGGTGCTTTGTTTCAGTATGATACTGTGTGGTTTATGTTAAAAAAATTGTGCATTTATATTGTAAGGAGCCAGGTAATCCTACATTGCTAAAGACTGAACAAATAGAAGAAAGAACCTTCTCAGCACTTCCTCCATTCTCCCAGAAGCTTCAGTTCTACTCTCCCAGAAAGGAGAACCAAATTTACCCCAAATCCCTTCTTCCTGGGGGTTTATGGCCCTGAGGGGATGGTGAAAATTTTCAGTTGCAAAGTGAAATCCCAAATGTCAAACCCTAACCATGGAGGAGGGCTCTCACATATGTATGCGTTTAATCAGAACTATGCCAAGAGCCCCTCAGAACCAAAGTAGGCTAGGCCTGCTAGGACACCTCATAAAGACTCCTATGAGCCCTTGTGAAAAAAAACACTGTAGCCTTGATCTTTGTTTCTTTGTTAATGTTTTCTAAAGTCATGCAAATTTGTTTGTTTTTTTTTTGTCTTTAAAAGCTTTTCCTTTGGTGAGGGGAGGGGGCACTGGTGGCTTACACTAATAATACTAGCTATTTGGGGATTTGAGACTCAGAGGATCATGGTTCAATGCCAACCCAGGCAGAAAAGTTTCTGAGGCCCCCTTTCAAATCATTCATAGCTGGGTTCAGTGGTCATCTCTAGCTATATGAGAAGCTGAGATTGGGCGTATCCTGGTGCCAGGCCAGCCTGGAGAGAAAAATCTCCACAGAAGAACAGCTAGATGTGGCATTGTGTACTCAGAATTCCAGACATCATGATCATAGCTCAAGTGCCTGTTTGGGAAGTTGGACTTCTATGCTCACAATAATCAGAGTAGGAAGTGAGTGCAGACCTTGCATCCGTTAGACAAATGCTCAACACTAAACTAGCCCCTTACCTACAACCTGCTATGAGCTATGTAGCCTTTGTTTACCTGGAACTCAAGATCCTCTGCCTCCATCTAGTTCTGGTATTACAACCGTTCACACTCCAATTGTACATCACAATGTTTGTTGGATTTTTACCTTCTGTAATCTCTTGAGGTATTTATCCAGAAAAGATTTACATTTGTCTCTTCTAGGAATCCACAAGAAGATAGATAGATAGATAGATAGATAGATAGATAGATAGATAGATAGATAGATGCATCCAAGATCTATTTGGGTAAAATTTGTTGAAGTTTTTCAGAATATGGATTCTGGGGCCTGGAACGTGGCCAGATGGTAGAGAGCTTGCCTAGTATGCATGAAACCCTGGGTTGCATTCCTCGGTACCAAATACACGGAAAAGCCAGAAGTGGTGTTGTGGGTCAGGTGGTAGAGTGCTAGCCTTGAGAAAGCCCAAGGATAGTGCTCAGGCCCTGAGTTCAAGCCCCATGACTAGAAAAAAAAAAAAAGCTGGGGGTGGTGACTCACACCTGTAATCCTAGCTACTCTGGAGGCTGATATCTGAGAATCTGAGGATCGTGTTTCAAAGCCAGCCCAGGCACTAAAGTCAAAGAGAGTCTCTTTGTGACACTGAGGCTCAAGGGGAAGGGTGCTATCCTTGAGCTGAAGAGCTCAGGGACAGCACCCAGGCTCAGCGTTCAAGCCCCATGACTGACAAAAAAAAAAAAAAGGATTCTGGATATAGTGCTGGCTTATGGGTCTGTGTGTCACAAAGAGACCCTTTTTCTTCTTAAATTGAGACCCAAGCCAAGAAAATTCCTTAGTTAAGGCCCTGTGAGAGATTCCCTCTCCGCTGAAGTTCAGCACTTTAGGAGCTCCAGCTTGAATCTGTCTCATTTTGCCTCTGTGCTCCTTTGTCACTAGAAATTGATAGCGGCCCCTCTGAGTTTTCCAGCCTTAGTATTCACTTTCTTCTCTATTGCTATTGCTACTGCTTTGGTTTCCTTTTCTCTTTCCCTGTTTTTCTTTCTTTACTTCTTTCTTTCTTTTCTTTCCTTCCTTCCTTCCTTCCTTCCTTCCTTCCTTCCTTCCTTCCTTCCTTCTTTGTCTTTTAAAGCTTTTCATTTGGTCTGGTAGGGGAGAGAGAAAAGCTTTTCCTTTGGTCTGGTAGGGAGGGAGTTAGAGAGAGCATTTTTAGGAACTGGTAGTGTCAGGACTTATCAGAGTATCTGGGCTTCCTATTTTTAGAAGCAGCAGTTAACTGATATTTCTACATTAGTAGCATAAAGTAATAAAATAAATGTGGAACTTGGGCTAATTCATTCACCATGGTTACCACATGACAATCATGAGTCTAGTGGACAAAATTTTGCCCTCAAGGAACAGACCAGATTTCTTTCTTTCTTTCTTTCTTTCTTTCTTTCTTTCTTTCTTTCTTTCTTTCCTTCCTTCCTTCTTTCGTTCGTTCTTTCTTTCTTTCTTTCTTTCTTTCTTTCTTTCTTTCTTTCTTTCTTTTTTTCCTTCTTTCTTCATGAAGACAGAACTGGATTGAATTTGAGCTCTGTTCCCTACCATCTGTACTAACAAAGTACATTTCTTCAAATATAAGGAGATAGATACTGCAATGACTGTCTGCAGTCTAAATGAATTGACTACACGTATAACTTAGAATGATTTCTAGTGCCAAAAAAAAAAAACCCTCTCAGCTTAATATGGTTTAGGCAGTAAGAAATCATGTCATAAACCAGTCAAGGGAGATTCCAAGATTCTAGGCTCCAGAGACAGGATCAGGATTCTTGGCTGGGCCATCCTAAAGGTGTTGACATTTATCCTCAGGCTGATAACAAGATGACTACAGCAATTTCAGGAATTTCTTGTGGACATAGTATCCAGAGGGAAAGGCCATCCCTTTCTGAATCTCTTTCCTAGAACTTCTGCCAGCCCCTCTAGGCCTTTTGTTCATGCTTTATTGGCCAGAGCTACCATGATCTTTCCTAACTAATCCATGGCAAGGAAAGTGAGAATACCATGATTTGCTTAGATCCATCAGTACTTACCTTCTGAATTGAGGATGGGGTAATTTTTTACAAACCCCCAAAGGAAAGGACAGTGAAACTGGAGTTCTGATCCCAAGGAAGGAGAGTGCCAAGTACTGACTGTTCATACCTACAATACTAGCTATTCAGGAGGCTAAGTTCTGAGATTCTCCATTCAAAGCCAGCCCAGGTAAGAAAGTCTGTAAGACTCTTATCTCCAATTAATCATCAAATAAAGCTGGAAGTTGAACTGTGAATCAAGTGGTAAAGCATTAGCCTTGAGCAAAAAAGCTCAGAGACAGAGTCCAGGCCCTGAGTTAAAGCCCTAGGACAAGAAAGAAAGAAATGAAGGAAGAAGAAAGGAAGGAAGGAAGGAGGGAAGGGAGGAAGGGAGGGAGGGAGGGAGGGAGGGAGAAAGGAAGGAAGGAAGGAAGGAAGGAAGGAAGGAAGGAAGGAAGGAAAAAGTTCAATAGGCCACTAATAAATTCCACTATAGTGTGTTAATTCCTGTTACAAAAGACTAGCTGAGAATCAGTGGCTCAAAACCGTAATCCTAGCTACTCAGGAGGCTGAGATCTGTGGATCATGATCCAAGCTGTCCCAGGCAGGAAAGTCCATGAAACTCATATCTCCAATTAATTACCCAAAAGCCACAAGAATAGCTATAGTTCAACTTGTAGAGCCATGAATGAAAAAAATCTAAGAGACAAAGCCCAGGCCCTGGGTTCAAGCTCCAGCACTGGCATTTAAAAAAAAAAAAAAAAGAGGAGTGAAAGTGGGAGAAGGGGTGGGGGACAATGTTTGACAAGAAATGTACTCATGGGCTAGGATTTTTGCCTAGTGGTAGATTGCTTGCCTAGCATGCACAAAGACCGGGGTTCAATTCTTCAGTAGCACATACATAGAAAAGCACTGTGACTCAAGTGGTAGAGCACTAGCCTTGAGGAAAGCCCAAGGACAGTGCTCAGGCCCTGAGTTTGGTCCCCAGGATTGGCGAAAAGAAAAGAAAAGAAAGAAAGAAAGAAAGAAAGAAAGAAAGAGAAAGTAAGTCATTACCTTTTTTATATACATCACCATTAGAATAAAATAAAATGAAGTTTAAACAACAAGTGTATACCCAAAAATGCATGTCACTGGTCCTCTCCACTGTGCTTAACCTAACCACACAGTATGCGGTCAGCGTCTTCACATACCTCTTCATTTGGACATAATTTGACAGATGCCTATAAAACACTTCTCAAAATCATGAGAACAATGGTTGCCAGAAGTGGATGCCGCCTGGAATCATGCAGTCTAGGAAGTTGCCAAGGGGACATATGGGGATTGGCTGGAGACTCACCGTGCCATGAGGCCCTACAATGCAGTGTTGTGGCTCTCTTCTGTTTTGGCAGGTCCTCAGGGTATTTGTGCAACCTTCGTGTCACAATTGGCAGAGTCTCCTCTGAGACAGAGTCCGCATGTACCCAAGAAACTTAACTCTTGGCCCCATCCTTTCACTTCAAATGAAGTATAGTAAATATAAAAGCCAAACAAAGGATGGAAAGACAAAAAGCAGACACAGAAAAGCAGAATTAGGAAAACATACTTTCACAAAAGCAAAAAAGGATGAAGAAGATCCAAAGAGGAAAACCTACCCATATGTCCATTGCAGCTCTGTGGAAGTATTTTTAAAACGTTTTTTCTCAAATGTAAAGATTTCTTATATTTTTCCTCTTCCTAATATAGCCTTCATTTCAGAAATTTCTTTGTTCATGTGGCAGAAGGATGAACAAAGAGTGGTTCCCTCTCAAGTGACACCCCCTCCTTCCTCATCTGCACACCCCAGCCCTAGGAATTTGTGACTTCAGGAAACACATGGGGATAAAACAATTGAGTTACTGGAAAAACTTAAGGCCTTCCTCTGTGGGCATACAACAGCCTGGCCTCTGACCCAACAATTCAAGAGATTTAGCAAGTGATAGTAACACCTTTTATGTAATCTCAGCATTAGACAATCACTTTATCTATCGCCATTCAGACTCCTCAAGCACGTAATAAAAGTTGGAAAGGATTAGCTGTTTTTTAAAATTTATGCACACATACACACACACTCTCTCTTATTTATTTATTTATTTATTTATTTATTTATTTATTTATTTATTTAAATAGCAGCTTTTGCTCATGCCTATAATCCTAGCTACTCAGGAGGCTGAGATATAAAGATCATGGTTCAAAGCCAAGCCAGGCAGGAAAGTCTGTAAGATTCTTATCTACAAATAACCACCAGAAAACTAGAAGTGGCTCTGTGGCTCAAAGTGATAGAGCACTAACTTTGAGCTAAAGAGTACAGGGACACACCCAGGCCCAGTGTTCAGGCCCCACAACTGACAAAAAAAGAAAGAAATAGCAGCTTTCAAATAATGGCATCTCATGTGGTATTTCAACACAGAAAATAGGTACAAGCAGAGGAGCATTGATTGAGGGAAATATAGATGTGGTAGGGGTGGAGTTAGAAAAGGAGGATGCCGTGGTTTCACTGTTTTTCTGAAATTCATGTTGAAATTGAACGTGGTTGTGTAACAGTATGGTGGGAGGGAGGGTCAGGCTTTAAGAGGTAATTAGGTGCCCTCACCAATGGATTAATAGTTACCAGAGGAAATGATTGGTTATCAAGAGATCAGATTGATTATAAATAGGCCCTTCCTACCTTTTCTCTATCTCTCACAGACCATCTTGCTGCTTGCTATGCTAGGCCATAGACAGAAGAAAGCTCTCATCAGATGCAGCTTCTATGTTTTGGCTTTCCGGAATACAGAACCAGGAGCTGAATAAACTTCTGATTATAACTTACACAGTCACTGTAGCGTCAGTTAGATAAGACAGAGTCATTTCTAAAGCCCCCAGGTTGGTCTCAGCAGCCCCTTGAAGTATTATCTAAGCCATGACTTCCTAGGCCAGTCTGACAACCACTGGGCCAGCTGTTTTCCATACTTCCTTCTGTCTATATTCAGGCCCTGCTCTTTCTTTCTCAAAAAGGAAAATGGCTTTCTCCCTTCTAAATTCACACAGAAACACAGCACCCATTGCATAGATGTGAAGTAGGAGGAAAAAGTTCTTTTTCTGACCTCATTTTTTCTTTTCTTTTTATAATCTGAAAAAAATGAAAAGAGAACAGTACATGGAACAATATAACTAACACCTACCATCCATAATCAGCAAATTACAACTTGACATATTTGTCCCAGGTAAGTTTTCTAAAGTAAAGAAGTAAAACATGGCTTTGTAAAGTTGAAGTTCTCTCAGTGTCTCCAATCTTATTTTTCTCCTCTTCTCTCCAGTAAGTTCTTTTAGGATTAATAGCTTTCGCCTAGGAATCCATGACCTACCCTCATGCGGCAAAAAGGAATCTGATGATATGACTTAAAGATTTTGAACTTATTTTAGATTATCTAGATGGACTCCAGGTGGTCACATAGTTCTTAATTAGAGGGAAGAAAGAACGTGAGAGCCACAGACATGATATGACATATCTAGAGTTCATGATTCTGTCAGTTGGGTGGATTGCTCTGGTCTGGACTGGTTTGACTGGATAAGGCTCCGTAATCTTGGATGGACACATTCATACGTCTGGGCTTCCTGTGGAATTCTGGGAATCTTTTCATGGGAAGCAGGACCAGGCTTGTTCACATGGGGGCAAAAGAGTTACCAGTAAGAGCTTTTGCTCATACCATATTAGTTCTCCTTCCATTGGTCAAGGAGGGTCACATAGCCAAGTCCAGATTGAACAGACTCCACTGCTTGCTAAAAAAGAGACCAAACCTCTTTGTAAGGGAGTTCATATGCAAGACCAAAAAAAAATTAGATGTTATTATTGTAATCATCTGTCATAGAGGATCCTGAAAATCCTGCTTCCAGCAGGCTAAAACATTTCAAAATTTAGTTCAATTCAAGAGGTATGATTGTTTTCAGTCTTGTTTGCTGCAAGTGCCAGTAAAAGTGGACTTCTCTTGGTATGCCAAAGTCCTTCTCAGGGCCTTTGCCATGCTGTTTGTGCTGGCTGAACTATGCCTCCCGTTTCCCTGCCAGGCTAATTTTTTTAAAAATCTAGACTATGGTTATTTACTTTTAATCAGGCCCCTTTTTTGTCGACTCTCTGCTCCAGCCTTCACAGCCTTTATCTTATTTCTTGAGATTGTCAGGGGCCTGAGAAAGTCAGTATCAGAAGGGGGTAGGCAAATACAGTTTCTGAGTCCAGATCTTATGAAAAGAAATTCCTAATGAGCTTCAAGAGAAACAGATTTGAATAAAAGCCTCTTAAGAACTGGAGTTGACCTGTATGCTCTCCTAACATCTAAGAATGATAGGAATTTACCAAGATTATAAGAAGTGTGTTCCTGTAGGCTAGAGAAGAGGCCCAAAGAGAGAGAAAGAAACCATGAAGAATCAGACAGACAGCACAAAGCTGACCCAGTGCTGGCTACCTAATGTGAAAGACTCTGCACAAAATGAACAGCCAGAGTTCTTGTTCAAAAATCAGCAAAAGTTTTAAGATGGCAACCATAGAGCATTATATGAAGCATGGAGCCAAGCTCTAGTGGCTCATAACCGTAATCCTAGCTACTCAGGAGATTTGAGGATTGAAGTTTGAAGCCAGCCTTGGCAGGAAAGTCCATGAAACTCTCATCTTAATTAATCAGCAAAAAGCTGGAAGTGGAACTGTGGCTCAAATGGTAGACTGCTCGCCTTGAGAGGAATATCTTGAAAGCAGTATCTTACACTAATTTTCCTTCTTAGGGATCCCAGCCCTGGGGAGTGAGAATACTCTGAATCTTTAATTCTCAGCCTCTAAGTAGCTAGGATTATAGACATGAACCACCAGCACCCAACCTCCCCATTCACATTTTTCCTCCCATTCATTGAATCAGCATATATTTAGTCTATATTTTATTTGCACCTATTTATTAATTATAATAATTAAATAGTAAATATTAATTATAATAATGGGTTTTACTTTTTTTCTTGTGATGGCCCTGGGGCTTGAACTCATAATCTGGACACTGATCATGGGCTTTTATGCTAAAGGTTAGCACTCTACCATTTAAGCCACAGCTTACTTCTGGCTTTTTTTTTTTTTTTTTTTTTGCCAGTCTTGGGCTTGGGCTCGGGGCCTGAGCCTTGTCCTTGGACTTTCTCAAGGCTAGAGCTCTACCACTTGAGCCTCAGCACCACTTCCAGCTTTTTTCCATGTATATGGTACCAAGGAATCGAACCCGGGTCTTCGTGCATCCTAGGCAAGCACTTTAACCACTAGGCCAAACTCCCGGCCCCGCTTCTGGCTTTTTTGGTGGTAGTTTGGAAATGAGAGACTCACAGACCTTCCTGTCTGGGCTGACTTTAAGCCTGGGACTTGAGCTCAGGGTTTGGATGCTGTCCCTGAACTTTTATTTACTTTATTTTACTTATTTAGTTTTTGCCAGTCCTGGGCCTTGAACTCAGGGTCTGAGCACTGTCCTTGGGCTTTTTCCCTCAAGGGTAGAGCTCTGCCATTTGAGCCACAGCACCACTTCTGGCTTTTTCTTTGTATGTGGTACCGAGGAATCGAACCTGGGTCTTTGTGCATGCTAGGCAAATTAAGAATGGTTTAAGGGCCGGGAGTTTGGCCTAGTGGTAGAGTGCTTGCCTTGCATGCACAAAGACCCAGGTTCAACTCCTTGCTACCACATACATAGAAAAAAGCTGGAAGTGGTGCTGAGGCTCAAGTGGTGGAGCTCTGGCTTTGAGAAAGTGCAAGGACAGTGCTCAGGCCCTGAGCTCAAGCCCAGGACTGGCAAAAAAAAAAGAGTGATTTAAGCTGCATGCTGGTGGCTCACACCTGTAATCCTAACTACTGCTAACTACTGAGTAGGCTGAGATCTGAGGATAATTGTTTGAGACAGGAAAGACCATGAGTCTCATAGCCAATTAACCACCACAAAGCTATGAACTATTGTTTCAATGGTAGAGCACCAGCTTTGAGCATAAAAGCTCAAGTCACAAATTCACACACACACACACACACACACACACACACACACACACACACACACAGTATTTTATTCTGTAGAGTTCTAGAGACAGCCATAATGTTGAGACAAGAAAAAATATAATGCTTACCTTTCAGAGAGACTGCTTAGCAGTATAAGAGAATCTTATTGCTCAGAGAAGCCAGAGAAGGTGATAGTGAGCCAAGGGTTTGGTGAGTTATCTGGAGGAGGGGCACAGAGACTTAAGCAATGTGATGTGAAAGGTGGATTTGAGGCAGTAATGCTATTTAGGGCTAGGGAGACCTTTAAAGAAAAATGTCTTATGAAAGCTGTTTAACAAATACATTCCTATTGCTCTATTTTTTTTTCTGACTTTGAGACACTTCTCATTTGGGATTGTTAACACAGCTCTCTCTGTAGTATGTTCTCTGTCCTTCTCTGTCTCTCTCTGTCTGTCTGTCTCTCTGCCTGTCTGTCTGTCTGTCTGTCTGTCTGTCTGTCTGTCTCTCTCTCTCTCTCTCTCTCTCTCTCTCTCTCTCTCTCTCTCTGTCCCTCTCTCTCTCTCTCTCTCTCTCTCTCTCTCTCTCTCTCTCTCTCTCTCTCTCTCTCTCTCTCTCTCTCTCTCTCTCTCTCTCTTCCAGTCTTAGGGCTTGAACTCAGGGCCTGAGCACTGTCCCTTAGCTTTTTCACTCGAGGCATCCCTCTACCATTTGAACCACAGCTCCACTTCCAGCTTTTTTTTTTTTTAAAGAATTTATTAACATTGATTTTTACATCAAATTTCAAATGATGTATTTAACAAACAAGTATTCCATTTCCAGCTTTTTGATGGTTAATTGGAGATAAGAGTCATAAACTTTTCTGCCCAGGCTGGCTTTGAACTGTGATCCTCAGAACTAAGCCTCCTGAGTAGCTAGGATTATAGTTATGAGCCACCAGTGCCTGGCTGATTTTCTAAAGTCAGAACAATTTCCTTTTCCTTTTAGTCAAAATAGATTAGGATTACAGTCATTAGAATTGACTTTACCTTTTTGTCTTCTAATACCAGCTTCAGGGTATGTCACCACTAGTCTGTGGCAGCAGAGAAGTTTTGTGATTGTCACAGCTCTGTAAACTTTTTTTTTTCTTTTTAGAAATAGTTTAAACCAAGTGGCATCAGTGTGTTGGTTTAAAAAAATGTAAACATCCCCAGGGGCAATTTTTACATTCTGCCCAAGTGGTCCCTTCACCACACTGCATAAATGGTGAAATTCAGCTTACTTAGATCATTACACTGGATTGAGGTTTTTATGACGTTGCTGTGTCTCATAGAAAAGGCTGGACTGAAAGAAAAAAGGGCTGGGAAGGAAGTGACTTTTGTTCTAATGACAAATCCCTAGGAGACGGGTGTTAGGGATGTTTATATTCTCCTGACTTTTTACATGATTTCCCCAGTTGGTCACTTGGTACAACAAGAGCACAGTGCAACGTGACCTGGGTGATAACATAGTGGGGTTGCCAGGTGGCCTGTGTGTGGGGCTGGTTAGCCCAGGGACTGGAGCAGAGAACACATAAGTAAAGGTCATGGTCTTGATTGAAATTCCTCTAAAGACCATTTGGCTGGGCACCCCCTGCCCTCTGCTCTTTCTGGCCCAGGTCATAATGAAGGGGAGTAGAAGAGAGGATACAATGGCTCATCACAGCCCATCCCATTCTTTTCAACTGCATTGTATGTGATGAATGGTGGGTCAGTATCACCCACTGCAGGCACAATGAGATCTTGATTAAGCAACCTTCAGAAGAAAACACTACTGGGGCCTTTCTGTGTGATTTGCTGGGGCACTCAAGGTGATGTGGAACAGCACAGATTGAAGCAACTTTGCTATTACACAGAAAATAAGCTCTTTGGTGCCAGGTGGGTAGGACACTCTGCTCTCTTGGAAGCACCCATCCTCCTTTGATTTGGGGAAGACGATCCTCTGTTGTGGCATATGCCTTTTCCCCAAAGATGCTTTCCTTCTTCACAATATCTTTCTCATTGCCTGCTTGAGCACAAGTTGGGCTTTCAAACTCATTTCTTTTTCTGCCTCTTGTCCCACAGACAAGAGCATCATTTGACATTATTTAAAACTAATGCAGGCTAGAGGTGTGGCTCAAGTAATACTGTGCCTGCCTAACAAGTTCAAGGCTTTAAATCGAAACCTCAGTACTGTAGAGAAGTGGGGGGGGAGGGGGAAGATTACCTGAAGTAGATTATCTTTTTCTGTAACCACTCTTGCTTTCCCAGTGCCTTGAGACATAACTCATACACAATTTCTACACTCAGTAGTTATATTGCTGAGCCCAAAGTACTACTTGAGGAATATTTACTCTGTGAGGAGGAACAGAATGAAATCTACGGAGCATGTGCTGCTGAAGGGAAATGACAGATCCCAGAGGAGAGTAGATCCCAAAGTCCAGAGAGCTGCACTCCGAACGACAACAGCTCCAGCACCGAGGGTCAAATGATGGCTTCTATTCTGTGTAGAGACAACAACAACTGAATTGGATGGATTGAACTAAAGTTTACTTATTGAACTTTCCTTCTACCTTATCCCTAATCCATCTCTCTATGGTGCATACTTGAAATTCCAGCATTTGAAAGTCTGGGCCAAGAAGATGATGAGTTCAAGTCCAGCCTTGACTGTATATAAAAATGCAGGTTAAAAAAATAAATAAATAAAAATGCAGGTTAGCTCCGGGCTACATAGTATCTTAATTGGGCCAGGAGTTTGGCCTAGTGGTGGAGTGCTTGCCTAGCATGTACGAGGACCTGGGTTTGATTCCTCAGTACCACATACATAGAGAAGTTGCAAATGGTGCTGTCGCTCAAGAGCTCTAGCCTGGAGAAAGCCCAAGGACAATGCTCAGGCCCTGAGTTCAAGCCACAGGCCTGGCAAAAACAGAACAAAGCATAGTGTCACCCCTCCTTGCTAAGATTTGGCTTCTATTCAAGATACACAAGGTCTTTTAATAATTAATCCGAGCAAAACATTGTTAGAGAAGTTGAACGGCTAACTTTCTGTGTATGTGCACACACAGAAATACTTGCTTGATTAGCTGGCTGTTTTGTTTTCCCGTATATTTTTCTGGGCTTTCACTCTTGTACATTTTGTGGAGATACTCATAAAGTGGTTATCACTAGGAAAAAATTCCTAAGAGCTTTTTGTGCTCTCCCCCTCTCCCTGTAGGTATGTGGAAATGTTTGTTAGCTGTGGAATGCTCACATACACAAGAAGTGACTGACCTTGATTATGACATGGAGCTAGTATCTGTGACCAGGAGAAAGTTCAGTGTTTGTGTTTGATGATGGTTTTATGCCCTGATGTCAGCTGAGAGGATTTTATAAAACTTGCTGATGGGCCCAGGGCTCCAGAAACAACCATGATTATTTTTCCAACTTTAAAAATAAGTCCATATAAACTCAATCTGTTTTTATACCAATAACAGGGAGGGGAAAGTTGAAAGATTAAATATAGAGAAAGATGGGTTTTAGCTTCACTGCTCAGGGCCATTGGGAAATCTTCTAGAAATAGATTCAGCCTGTTATTACTTCCTTCTTCCTAGGATGGACTCTCGGACTCTCTCTCTCTCTCTCTCTCTCTCTCTCTCTCTCTCTCTCTCTCTCTCTCCCTCCCTCCCTCCCTCCCTCCCTCCCTCCCTCTCTCTCCCTCCTTCCCTCTCTCCTCCCCCCTCTCTGTCTTTCTTTCTTTCTTTTTTAATTTTTGAAACAAGGTCTCACTATGTAGCTCAGACTGACCTTAAGTTTGTATTCCCTTTGTCTTAGCCACTCAAGAACTTCTATATAGGAATGCACCAACATTCTAGCTTCTTCCTTTCTGTTTCTTCCTTCCCCTTCTTTTTATTTTTAACATACATTTTACATTCACCATGTACGAGGTACAGTACTAAGCACTAAAGGATATAGAAATGAATGAATGACCCATGGCTTTAGCCTTTTTTTTTTTTTTTGACCAGTCCTAGGGCTTGAACTCAGGGCCTGGGCACTGTCTCTGAGCTTCTTTTTCTCAAGGCTAACACTCTACCATTTGAGCCACCATGCTACTTTTAGCTTTTTCTGTTCATGTGGTTCTGAGAAATCCAGGGCTTCATGCATGGTAGGCATTAAACCACATTTTCAGCCCAGCTTCAGCCTTCTTGAAATTCAATTTAGCATGGGAGGCAGAGGCAGAACCATTATTCCAATGTAGTGGGCACTGCTACAGGTAAGCATAGGCTGCCTGGGAGCTCATTGGAGGGGCTCTCTTCTAGCTTAGCTTGGGAGAGAAGGTGAGCGTCCTGGAAGATATAATGGGCTGATTAAATAGGAATGAAGCTGTAATGTGAACAAGGCCCAAAGCATTTCTTCAGTAGGGCAAACCATTTATGTGGTTTAAGAGCAACTGGACTATGGAAATGGGAAGGAGGTCTTTGGGATGTGGGTCTTCCACAGAAGACAATAGACTTTGATACCACTAAGTATGTTAAGATCCAGGAACAGAGCAAAAATGAGGACTACCCACTTTAGAGAAGTACAGGTGAAAGTATAGTCCCCATCTTTTGCAATGCTGGGAATATTGTTCACAAGGAATGTTGGCAGAAATGAAAGTGAAAATGAAGGAAAAGTCATCCCCAAGGAACAATCCATGATATGTGCAATGGTTGGTTTTGATTATCAATGTGGCTGGATCAAGAGATACCTAGAAAACTTCTGGGTGTGTCTGGACATGATACCTATATCTTGATAGTTTATATGTGTACTTTCTACAATCAGAGTCCTCTAAGGATCAAGGCTTGAGTTTCTCTCAGCAAACTCTCTCTTACTTTCCTGGAATTGTAAGCTCCTCTGTTTTGAATAACTCAAAATACAACCAACACAGAACTCTTGCCCAGAGAAGATTTCTGTATTGATCAGCAAACTGAGAAGAAGACCCCATCTGAACTCAATGTTATCCAATAGGCTGCAATCAAGGTGGAATAGAAAAGCGAAGGGAGGAGACAATTTGTACACATGTTGCTTGACTCTTCTTGAGTAGATATGTGTATGTATGTATGTATGTATGTATGTATGTATGTATGCATGTATACACACATACACATAAATTTTTTCCTGCTATTGCCCTCCATGACATTACTCCAGATTTTTCAGCCTTTGACTGTATACTTGCACCAAGTCTCCAGGATGCTTCAGTCCTTCAGCTTTAGTATGATACTGTCGTTTGTCCTTCCTGTTCCAAGGCTCAAAGCTTCTTGATTGAGCAGCTACTGTTTTCCCTGGTTCTTCAGTGTGTACACAACTGTTGTGGGACCATTTAGCTTTTGAGAGTATAAGCTGATCTAATAAACGTCCTCTTATAATTATTTTCTCTCCATGTTCATTAGGGTGGGGCAATGAGGGTAGTGGGAGGCTCTTGGCCTCTAAAAAAAAAATCTAGGGTTAACTTGTATTCTAAGTTTTATTGGGATCTAGGGACTCTGGAGTTGTTCTCTGGGCAAGCAGCCAGCAAACAACCACAATAGTTCATTTGCCTTTTAGGGGAGGAGTTCTATACCCTCTGAAAAGAGACCAACTAATTACCTGCTGATAACTTGTTTTTTCTTTTTTCTTTTTCTTTTTCTTTTTTTATTTGTTGGTCATGGGGCTTGAACTCTGGGCCTGGGTGCTATGCTGAGCTCTTCAACTTAAGGTTATGCCCACACCCCTGAGGCCATATCCCGTTTTAATTGGAGATAAAAATCTTAGTGGACTTTAGTGCCCTGCTGACTTTGAACCTCCATCCTCAGATCTCATTCTCATGAGTAGCTAGGATTACAGGTGAGAGCCATCACACTCTGCTGACAACTTGTTTTTGTTGTTGTTGTTTGTTAATTTGTTTGTTATTGGTATCAGTACTGGGACTTGAATTGGAGGCACAATCCCTTAGATTTTTTTTTTGTTGTTCATGACTAATGCTTTACCACTTAGCCACAGCTCCACTTCTAGCTTTTTGGTGGTTAATTGGAGATTAGAGACTCCTGGACTTTCTTGCTAGGCTGTCTTTGAAGCATGATCCTCAGATATCAGCCTCCTGAGTAGTGAGGTTTACAAATTATAGCTGCTGGCACTTAGCTTGACAGCTTCTGTTATATACTTGCCTTGAAAGGCACAGTGAAACCCATGAGGACATTGAATACTACTCCCAGGATCCAGGAGATGGCAAGAAAAAGGCCAGGAAAGCCTGTGCAATTGGCAGAATTTCAGAGTACAGAGGGGTCCCAAGGCTGGCTGCTACTCTGACCCTTCAGCAGAACTTGTCTGCTGTTACAGAGAGGCAAAATAAAAAGTACCGGAGCGGCAGAGGGGTTGGAGACTGTGGTTCATCTTACAGTGGCTAGTGGGCAGGGTGTTCTACGTGGAGAGTATGACTCACTTGTCTTGGTCATGACTCTAGGCCCAGGATTCACAAGTGTTCCAGCATTATCAACCCACATGTACGCCCACAGAGAAGCAAGACACTTCCCATCTGAAACACTCAATGGGATAAATACAAGGAGAAAGGAAAAGTTAGAAGAACTGTTTGCTGTTAGCCTATAGAATACATTTCTCTCTGCTCTTTCTGGAAAATATACTCCTTTCTTTCTTTCTTTCTTTCTTTCTTTCTTTCTTTCTTTCTTTCTTTCTTTTCCTTTCTTTTTTTTTGCCAGTCCTGGGCTTGGGCTCAGGGCCTGAGCATTGTCCTTGGACTTTCTCAAAGCTAGCACTCTATCGCTTGAGCCTAAGCATCACTTGCGGCTTTTTTGTATGTATGTGGTACTCAGGAATCGAACCCAGGTCTTTGTGCATGCTAAGCAAGCACTCTACCACTAGGCCAAACTCCCGGCCCCTGGAAAATATATTCTCGATTGCATTGATTTACCTGGCCATTCATCTACTCATTTTTATTTTATTTTATTTTTGGCAGTCCTAGGGAGTGAACTCAGGTACTGGGCACTCTTCTTGGGCTTTCTCAAAAAAAGCACTCTACTATTTGAGCCACAGCACCACTTCCAGCTTTTTCTGTGTATGTGGTACCTAGGAATTGAACCCAAGGCTTCATGAATGCTAGGCAAGCACTCTACCACTAGGCCGAACTCCTGGCCTCATTTATTTTATTTTTTTTAATGCTGAGGATCACACCTAGGATTTACACATAGTAGGCCAGTTTCATCACTAAAACTATCCGCACCCTTAGCTGAGAACTATTGAATATCTTGAGCCATAGCACCACTTCTGGCTTTTTTCTTTCTTTCTTTCTTTCTTTTTTTTTTCTTTTTTTGTCAGTCGTAGGGCTTGAACTCTGGGCCTGGGCCCTGTCCCTGAGCTCTTCAGCTCAAGGCCCTACCCCTGGAGTTATAGTGCCACTTTGGGTTTTCTAGTGGTTAATTGGAGATAGTAGTCTCAAGTCTTTAGTGCCCGGACTGGCTTTGAACCTCGATCCTCAGATCTCAGCTTCCTGAGTAGCTAGGATTACAGGTATGAGTCAGTACGCCCGGCTCACTTTTGGCTTTTCTATGTATGTGGTACTGAGGAATCGAACTCTGGTCTTCATACATGCTAGGCAAGCACTCTACCAGTAGGCCAAATTCCTGGTGACTGTCTATTGGATATCTTCCTATGTCTAAAACTGGCTGCTCTAGGTAGGAAGGAGACATTATTAACAAGGCAGTCCTTTATTCTCATGGAGTCCATTGTTTCCAGGGGAACCTTGGGTCCGTGACTTAATCTCATAGTTTGATTTCCTCACCTGTAAAATGGAGATAATAATATGCCAGCAATTCGTGGGCTAACATGTATAGAGCACTCATCAGACTACCTTATCCTTAGTAGACAATTACTGTTCACTCTTAGTTTCTGTTGAGAAAAAAATGCATGGAGTTTAAGATTATCTGTGTCCTCTGAACCTGACAGTGCAATAGCCAAATCTTCATCCTAGGACTTTGGGTCCTCAGTGGTACAACCACTGGAGACTTGGCCCCTGGGGCAGGGGGTGGTGGGGAAGAGGAAGGACGGGATAAAAGATGCAAGCTCAGTATCTGCCGTTACCGAGTTGGTCTAGCCTCACTCACCTAGTCAAAAGGAGTTGAGTAGTCAACTAGTGCTGGAAGAGGTTGATAAAGATGGAATCTACAGTAGACTTCAATTTTCCAGTCATTAATTCATTTCCTTTTTAGTATGGGCAGCTACACAGAGAAAATAAAGATGGAGATTCTGAGGTGTGTCACTATAGGGCCATAGCTGCAAAGGAAAGTCAGACTGCAAAACTGCTTCCTGCACTGGAGAAACAGAGCTTGCCTTGCAGACCTGTAGCTGCCTCCCTGGGTCTCTCTCCTCCTTGCTGAGGTCACAGATTTCTTTTGTTTTGCATGTGCGTGCTGGTGGGAAATCCTTTCGGTGTCTGTTGACACAATGTCATGACGTTTACTTGTATGTGAATTCCTGAGTGTGCCTGAATACTTATCATTTCTAGACCTTTGGGTTTGGGAAAGACTGAGGACACCCTCAGAGCCTCCTCTGCTAGGACCTGGGCTGTTCCTCAATAGAAAGAGGGTGACACACAGTCATCTTTTTTTTTTTTTTTTTTTTTTTTGCCAGTCTTGGGGCTTGAACTCAATGCCTGGGTACTGTCCTTAGACACTTTTTGCAAAAGGCTAGTACTCTACCACTTGAGCCACAGCAGCATTTCCAGCTTCTTTAGTGTATGTAATACCGAGGAATAGAATCCAGGGCTCCATGCATCCTAGGCAAGCACTCTACCACTAGGCTATGCTCCTGGTTCCACAAAGTCATGTTTGAGACAGCTTCTGACTTTTTTTGTATCAGTCCTGAGGCATAAATTCAGGTCCTGTGCACTGTCCTTTGGCTTTCTCAAGGCTAGAGCTCTTCCACCTGAGCCACAGCACCACTTCCAGCCTTTTCTGTGTATGTGGTACCAAGGAATCCAACTGGGTCTTCCTGCATGCTACGCAAGCACTCTACCACTAGGCCAAACTTCCAGCCCTGCTTCTGACCTTTTTTGTTTGTTTTTCTTCTTTTTCTTTGCTGGTCCTGGGGCTTAAACACAGGGCCTGAGTGTTGTTCCTGAGTTTTTTGTTTTTTCCACTCAAGGTTAGTGTTCTACTAGTTGAACAGTAGTTGCTTCACTTCTGTGTATGTGTGTGTGTGTGTAATTAATGTAATTTAATTTTAAGAGGTTCATGGATTTTCCTGCTCTGGCTGGCTTTAAACCTTGATTCTGAGATCTCATCCTCCTAAGTAGTTAGGATTAAAGACATGAGCCACTGGCACCCAGCTTCAATTTTCTTATCTATAAATGGGACCTTTACCTCGCTGGTAAAGTTACTCTGAGAAGTTAAATAAAACACATGGTCCTATTTAAACTTTTACCGAAAATGTTTGAGAAGGTACTATGTGCATGTCCAAGTGTGCCATTAAGCAGTCAAGAGTCCTTGAACACGTTACTGTGCCTTAATTTCCTCAGCTGTAAAATAGAAAAAAATATTACCTATTTCAATGGTTTTCTTTTTTTTTTTTTTGCCAGTCTTGGGATTGGGCTCAGGGCCTGAGCACTGTCCTTGGACTTTCTCAAGGCTAGAGCTCTACCACTTGAGCCTCAACACCACTTCCAGCTTTTTTCTATGTATGTGGTACCGAGGAATCGAACCTGGGTCTTCGTGCATGCTAAGCAAGCACTCTACCACTAGGCCAAACTCCCGGCCCCTCAATGGTTTTCTTATTCATGACTAAATGAGTTAATACATATGAGATGCTTGACATAGTAATTAGCAGATGATGTGTGCTGTGTCTTAGCCATTCATGTTATTATACAACATATCCAGTAGAATACCTGGCACTGAGCAATGCTAAAAAAAACAAATTGAATGCCTGTCCTCTGACAACTTAAGTCCTAGCCATGCTGTGGTTTCGCTGGAGCTCATTTTTTTCTAGGTGTCCTATGTAGTAGAAAACTTTCCAGCTAGTATGGAGCTGGGGTCTTCTAGCTGCTCAGCAAACAGACCTGTGTTTAATAACATAAGTAGGTAGCTGGTGAATCCAGCGATGGAAGGGGTGAGCCCAACAACCTTCACTGACTTCATTGTTGGTCTAAGTTCCGGAACACATCAGAGAGAGAAGCCAGAGTGTGTGATTTGAGGGTCATTTCAGGAAGCAAGCACCCTGCCTTCATGGAAAGAAATGTCCCCAGACAGATAATACCTCTACATTTTCTCAGCTCTAACACACATCAAAGGGGCCTGTGCATTAGCTTCATGTTTTTCTATGTCAACAAACCAAAGAAGGGGACAACAACTCCCAGTCCCAAGAATTTGGCTCTGCAAACAACACCAGGCTTCCACTTGCTGGTGAGGGTTGTGGTGCTTTGCCTCCAGGGAGAATGGCTTTGGGAAGGCAGCCATGGGGAGGGGAGGAAGGCTGCTGGCCCAGCTGCCCACTGGTCCAAACTGGCTCTGCTTGTTCTGCCAGGCAGCTACTCTTAGGAGTCAGCAGAATTGCAGATGGAACTCTATCCTGTGCCAGGCACAGGGCAGGGTACAATGGAAGGGAAGACATGGCACATGCCCTCAAGGAACTTATGAAGCCATAGTGGAATGGTAGTACTTGCAAAGGAAACTAAGTAATAGGATTATCTGAAGTCAACAGTTTTCTCTTGCAGAGTCAGTGACCTGTGAGATAATTTCAACTCCAGAGATTCTAGGTAGAACCAATGTTACTAGCGGAGACATAATCTCATTTGTGGTACACCAGGCATTCTTCTAAAGGCATTCTTTCCACTGATTTTTCACAGCAAATTTTTATAGCAGGTTTCAGTCAATATTCCCATTTTCAAATGTGAAAACTTGGACCACAAAGGTGCAACACTGAGGAAGAAATGAGGAAATCAAGATCCAAAAAATCTCTGGCCCTAGAAGGCCTTGTCTCCTGCCTTACATGGGAGCCAGGGAAGATGGCTCTGGAAATCATAATGCAAAACTCTCCATTCTCTCTTAGGTGGTAGGGAACCCACTGGTGACTCCACTTGATGAGGTTTGATACATGGATCTGGCCCAACCTTGTTTTTGCCCTGGTTATGGAAGGTGGCTCAGATGTCTTGCTTCCATACCCAGAAGAACTGCTTAGCCTTCCAGGCACCAACCAGGACAGGAAACTCTCTTAGGACATAGGTCTCTAGGCTAAACCCTTCAGCCATTTTTGAGTTGTTTCTAGTTGGGGAAGAAGAAGATGCCAATTTGATTAGTTGTGATTGAGTGATGGAGTTGCCTGGTGAAGAAGAATTAAATAGTTTCCCAAAAGTTTGTTTAATATATACATCCTCCAAGAAGGTATGTGGCAACTTAGCCTTCTTAATCATGCCAGATTGCTGCTGGCTACTCACTTAAAAGCCTTAGAACATATAGGTGCTTGAACAATTGTGTGTGTGTGTGTGTGTGTGTGTGTGTGTGTGTGTGTGTGTACCAGTCCTGGGACTTGAACACAAGGCATCAACACTGTCCCTTACTTTTTCACACTCTACTATACTTGACCAAGGCTGGCACTCTACCATTTTTGCCACAACTCCACATCCAGCTTTTTTTTCTTTTGGGTGGTAGGGGTTGTAAGGCTGTCTCTGAGCTCTGCAGCTCAAGGCTACCACCCTACCCTTGAGCCACAGCCCCTTTTCCCATTTTCTATGGATTATTTGGTGATAAGAGTCTCTCAGCTTTGTATTACCCAGGCTGGCTTTGAACTGCAATCTGAGGATCCTGTCAGCCACCTGAGTAGCTAGGATTACAAGGGTGATCCACTGTGTCTGGCACGTACAGCTTTTTAATGGGTAATTAGTGGTAAGAGTCTCACAGACTTTCCTGCCTAGGCTAGCTAGCTTTGAATTGTGAGCCTGAGCTCTCAGCTTCCTGAGTAGCTAAAATTCTAGGAGTGAACCACGAGCACTGGCTTATACAAAGTATTTTTATATAATTGTCAGTACTACTAAAAAAAGCTACCAACTATCTAGTCATTTACTTGCACCGAAACATATTACTATACAGCTATTAAAAAATCAAATCATTATGTTGTTAAATGTCAAGATCAACTTGAAAAAATAGAATGGACAAACAGATTTTCTTTTCCTAATATAAAAATATTAGGCCCCATGACCCCCACACACAAAAATATTAGCATCAATTAGTTGTATAATAGGATTTAATTTTTAACATAACCACATATGCATACAATGTACCTTGGATCAAAACCACCTCTCCATCTTTTTTTTTTTTTTTGCCAGTCCTGGGCTTGAGCTCAGGGCCTGAGCACTCTCCTTGGACTTTCTCAAGGCTAGAGCTCTACCACTTGAGCCTCAGCACCACTTCCGGCTTTTTTTCTATGTATGTGGTACCGAGGAATCGAACCCGGGTCTTCATGCATGCTAGGCAAGCACTTTAACCGCTAGGCCAAACTCCCGGCCCCACCACCTCTCCATCTTTCTCTCTCATTTCCCTTTCTCTCTTCCCAAAACATTCTCAACAGGCTTCATTATTCCATTCTCACACATGTAAGTGTTCCCACCATATTTTCCTTCCTTCATTTTCTCTGTTTACCCTCCCTCTTCTCTCTAGTACCCAATTTCTATTCTTTCTTTCTTACTTTCTTTCTTTCCTTCTTTCTTTCTTTCTTTCTTTCTTTCTTTCTTTCTTTCTTTCTTTCTTTTTCTTTCTTTCCTTCCTTCCTTCCTTCCTTCCTTCCTTCCTTCCTTCCTTCCTTCCTTCCTCCCTTCCTTCCTTCCTTTCTTCCTTCCTAACTTCCTTCCTTTCTTGTGGGTCATGGGACTTGAACTCTGGGCCTGGGCACTGTACCTGAGATCTTCAGCTCAAGGCTACCACCCTACCCCTGCAGCCACAGCCCCACTTTCCATTTTCCTAGTGGTTAATAGTCTCACCGTCCTAAGTGCCGGGATGGCTTTGAACAGCCATCCTCAGATCTCAGCCTCCTGAGTAGCTAGGATTACAGGCCTGAGCCACCACGCCTGGCTGCTAATTTTAAAATAAAGGTAACTTGCCAGCTGCTGGTGTCTCACAATCCTGGCTACTCAGAAGTCTGAGATCTGAGGATCACCATTAGAAGTCAGCCTAGCACAAGACTCCTATCTACAGCTAATCACCACAAAGCAGAAAGTGGAGTTGTGGGCTCAAGTGGTAAAGTGTAAGCCTTGAACAAAAACAGCTCAGGGACAGCATTCAGGAGCTGAGCTCAAGTCCCAGGTCTAGCACCAAAATAAAAACAACAACACACACACACACACACCAAAATGTGGATAACAAAATAAAGGTACTAATTATATTACGTAGGCCTCATCCTCAGCACCTCATCAGATCTTAAGTATTTCCCAAAGGTTCTACTTCTAAATTAAAATAGATGACTTAATTTGTCAGTTGCATTTCCAACACATGAAATCTGGCAGGCACACATCATAGCATATTTATAGAAAAAAAAATCACTCCCATAAGATTTTAATAGGAACTACCTTTGATATAGAGGAATACAGCTAACTTAAATTCTCTTCTTGCTTACTTTATATTTTCAGCAGAAACATTTCTTACACAATAAACTGATTATTTTTTTAAACTGAGGGAGATGTTAGAAAGAACCTTAACTTTGTTAAAAGAATTATCTTACTATAACTGTGAGAACAGCTACAAAAAAATCGATTTCTTGTTCTTTCTTATTTTGGGTGGAAAGCACACACTGTTCATTAAGGAGAATGACTCTAGGCCAATAGTTGCCCTTAGAGTCACAGTAGGAGACCTGGAGAGGACTTTAGAGATCACCTGACTCAAATGCTTACTTAGCAGATAAGGAAATAAGCTAGTTCCTTAGTCATGGGGAATGTGGCAAAGCCTTGGCTGGAATCCAGGTCTTTAGATTCCCAGTCCAGGGCATTTCCTAAACCACTATGCCAGGCAAACACATTTACCTCACTGACAGCATAGCCAAAGATAGTTGTTCACTATTTGCAATTCTAGCAATTGGAAAATACAGGGCTTACCTCACTGCTGATCCAATAGACATTGATCCAGTTAGACATTTTGATGTGTGATGGGAAGATACTTATTGTAGTCTCTTTTGGAAATACGCTACCTGGAAAAATGCTATCTGACTCCATATGAAAGCAGACCAGGCCACAGGCTTCTCTCTGGTTTTATCTTCATCTATTCAATCATGAATACTTCCTGATTTAGTTTCATTCTTTTTTTTCTCTTTTCTTTTCTTTTTTCTTTTCCAGAGCTGAGGACAAAACTCAGGGCCTTGCACTTGCCAGGCAAGTACTCTTCCACTGAGTGACATCCCCAAACCCTGTGTTAATTTCGTTCTTCTCAACATTTATTTTTAAGAAAATAGAGCAGTGAGTCCCTTGTAGCCTATGAAACCAATTTAAAGATGCTACCCTACTAATATTACTTTGCCTTTTTTTTTTCTTTTTTTTTTGTGGGTCATGGGGCTTGAATTTGACCTGGGCGCTGTCCCTGAGCTCTTCAGCTCAAGACTACCACCCTACCCCGGGGCCTGGGCATTATCCCTTAGCTCAAGGCTACCGCCCTACACCCACTTCCATTTTCTAGAGGTTAATTGGAAATAAGAGTCTCAGGTTTCTTTTGTGCCAGGGCTGGCTTTGAACCTTGATCCTCGGATCTCAGTCTCCTGAGTACCTAGGATTATAGTCATGAGCCATCACGCCCAGCTACTTTGCCCCCCCCCCCTTTTTTTTTTAAAGTAGACTTTTTGTGCATATCACTATTGTGTTAGTCAAGACTTTCAGTTGCATACTTCATATTTCCCATGTAAACCAGTTTAGTCAAAAAAGGGAAAGTGTTAGTTCTTGAAATCCATGGAAAAGTTGGGTATTCATGCTAAACTAAAGTCAGGGAGCTATGGATATAGCCCCAAGAGCCACAGGAGTTGTAGATCTCAGCATGGCTGGCCGTTGTTTCTGCCTCTCATCTTTGTTCTACCCTCATGCTTGCTTCACTTTCTTTGGCTCAGACACTCTCCCTTACCATAGCTATACTTTCATCTTAATGATTGCTCATATGTTTCAAGTTAAGAAATTCCAAGGTAGACATCCGTGGCTATAATCCCAGCTACTCAGGTAGCTGAGATCTGAGGATTATGGTTTGAAGCCCAGGACAGACAAATCTAAAAGAACACTTAACCAGCTAAAAGCCAGAAGTGAAGGCATGACTCAAGTGGTAAAATGCCAGCCTTGAACAAAAAGAGCCAAGCAAGAACATGAAGCCTTGTTTTCAAGCCCCAGCACTGGCACAACAAAATCCCATAAAGGGGCCAAAGGTAGGTCAGCCAGCATCAGGGTGCTGGGCTATGTAAGAATATGACAACCCTGACATGAATGCATTTCATGGGAAGACTGAAAGGTGTCTTGAGATAAGGAAATCCTCTGTCCCACCCTGACATGCTTAGTGATAATAGGTTTGATAAGAAGAGAAGGAACAACTCAATAGTCAGTGAGATTCCTTAAAGGCTATCTTTCCTCTCTGTTTTTTAAATAACATTTTCACATTCAGTGGAGAAAGAATTGCAATGAATTTCTCCTTAACTTGGTCCCCAAGGAGGCACACCTGGGTATTTTAGGACTTGTGTCAAGTTTGAAGAACTGTGCGGGTTTTGCGCAGCCCTTTCTTCAGAGAACTCAACCATGGGAAAAGAATCCTGTAATTTTAACTGTATTAATAAATCCGTGATCTTTTATGTAGTGCTTTCTTTTTAGTCTGTGCTGAGTCTGAATGTTGCTATTTTCATGGTGGAAATCAGAGGAAAGAGACTGTAATTATAGGTCAAACACCAGCTCTGAAAGCAGCGAAGGCAGCAGAGAGCAGAAAGATCCCTGCTCTCTTCCAGGTTACACCCTGGACATCTATCTCCCCCTTTCCTTGCACTGATACTAGTTCTTCCCCTCTGAAATCCCAAATCTGTATTCTCTGTTATCTGCCAGTCCAGCATCTCATCAAACAAAAAGGGAAAGTTAGGATGGAAAGTCAGTGAGTTAAGAACTGCATGATGCTTGGGCAGGCTTGTGTCTTAGAGATAATTCAAATGGAAAAGAAAAGAAGAAGAAGAAAAAAAACACCAACATTTCAGGACATTGGCCTTTTTCAACAGACCGCCGGCAATATTTACTCCTCCTGAAATAGCACAGTCACATGAAATAAAACTGTGTTCGGTAAAGCCTGCAAGACAAAAGGACAATTTACAGGCTGACATGCTCACTAAGGGCCCTCTGTTTGCTTGCCAATCACCTTCCTGCTTCTCCTGGCTACCTTCTGTCCAAGGCTTACTGAAGTTCAGTGGGGGTCAAGGTCAGGTTACCTTGGAGACCCTCCTCAGTTTTTTAACCCCCTTAAATAATTTGGAAGTATAGCTGAGAGCCGGGCTGGGATGAGAATGTGGCATTTACCACAGAATTATGCCAAAGGAACCCACATTGTAGATGTCACAGAAGCAGCTGCTAAAGGTGTCTGTTCATCACAGTACAACACAGTCCTCTCTTTTCTTCTCTCTCTCTTTTATTTTCTTCTCTATCATCCTTTCCTGTATTCTCTTTTTGCCTTCTCTCTTGATCTCTTTGTTCACTCCCTTCATGGGGGACCTGAGTAGCTGCCAGCTGTGGGTTAATGAATGCACAGTTATCGGCCAGGTTTGGGGTCACAGTGAATTCCCACTGAAGCTCAGACTTTGCAGAGGACCCACTAGAACCTTCTTGGCCTCACTCTTCTCTCATCTTTTCTGCTCAGTTACCTACAATTACTTTTTAAACAATCAAGGTAATTGAAAAGCTGATCCGTTACATTTGAGAGGACCTTTGCTTTTTCAATTCCTTTCTCATCAGCCGAGTTCATCTTTTCACATCACTTTGGGAAGCAAGCAGTGCAGTGAAGGAAACTGAAAAATAGAGGTTCAGTAGTAAACACCAGTTACAGAACTATGAAAAAGAATGAGACTCCTGTCAGCCTGTGTCCCTGGCTTCTCAAATTTGTCACCTGCTTGAAACAGATTTCTTTAACTGCCTAAGTTTCCTTACTGTACTAGTTTTTTTTTCTTTTGAATATGCCAAAGTATAAAGTAGAAAAGATTTAGCCATATATATATATATATAGTACACCATATATTTACTCCATATAATATATATTATACTCGATAGACTCCATATATAACATATTACACTCCATATATACTTCATATATAATATTCCATATATTTTCCATATAATATATATTATATCCCACATATATCTATTCTACTATTCTACTATATAGTCTACATAATATATATGTATATATTATACTCCACTTTTTCAAATGATCAAAAATTAGTACCGTAAAGAAAATTAGATAGAAGCCAGACTCAAGGGAACATAGGCTCAATGGTTTCCCTCATTTGTCATAGTTAGTATAAACCTTGGACTCTCCTAGCAGAGGTTTACAATAGGACAAATCCTAGATACATAAGGCCATGTAGGATGAGGCTAAATGAAAGGATCTCCAGGACATAGAAACAAGAGCCATATAATGTGTGATTGTTGTTCTTAATGTACTATGTTATTTCTCATCTCTTTTTCTGTCCCTTGGTTATCTCATATCTTACCTTGTTATCTGATATATTGTATATATGTTTGTTTGTTTATTTGAAATAGGATAGGGAAGGGGGAAATGAGATGAGGGGAGGAGATAGGGGAGAGAAATAGGGACAAAAACATAAGAAAGAGCATTAATGTTTGTGAAGTAATGCACCTTTTATCTGGCAAATAAAATGTAACTCTTCTATTAATTACAATAAAAATGTATTAAAAAAGAAAATTAGATACACAGTTCCATAGTTATCTATTTATCATCCATCTATCTATCTACTCTATCTATCCACCAACTATTAATCAATAAATGAAGAGTGCTTATTACCATACTCCATAATGTTGGAGGCACAGATGGCATGTTTGTGAGGAAAGGAAATCTTAAAGAACAGGATAGCAGAAACTTAGGCTGTCACTGCTAACAGCTGCAACAGCTGTAGGTCAAAGTTTGCTCTCAAGCTGCAAAGAAACAATTTGCCTGGGGCCACAGAACTGTAAGGCCTGGACTTCATTTACCCAGAGAGCAGCCTTAGCCAGTGACTCCCAGATGAAGTATAAACACTGCCCTCCAAGGACTGAGATCTGATGTATACACAGCCACTGCCCTGTGGGAATGAGCTCAAGTTACTTTCTGGGGACTTCCCTTGGTCCCACATTCTGTTTTTGGATTCTACATACTCACCATCCTACTTTCACATTTCCTTACTGGAATTTCCAGAAACATATCCTACACATCATTTCTTGTCTAGGACGCACTTCTGGGCCATTTAGGTTGAAGACAAAGCTTTGTTCTGCCTTGGGCTCTCTCCCAACCCAGGTCTATAGGATCAGACAGATTGAGGTGGGGGCATAAGAGATTAGACCTTCCTCAGGTACCAGAGAGATAAGATACCTTTATAACCTGAAGGTGGTGGCATCCTCAAGACCAGGAAGAAAGGTAGTTCTTGAGAAAACACAGAGATGGCATCTCTAAATATGCAGAATCTATCCACTGTGCAGGGAAAGAAGGAGTGAATATCATTTGTTAGTCAGACTTTCCAGTTTGGAGATGTCAGTAAATGGAAGCGAGGCAGAACAACATCCTCCTAGCAGCCATGAGGCTTTTCCCCAGGTGCTTCTAAGCAGACTTGTCTGAGCATAGGGAAACATCATCATTTTGTTTCTGAAATAGCAGGGAGAAGAAATGAAGCACAGACACATGGTACAACATGGATGCACCTCGACAACATCACACTGAGGAAGGAAACAAGATAGAAGAAGCTACAGATGGTACAGTAAATTTATATGAAATGTCCACAGAGACAGAAAGCAGAGCCCTGGCTGCCAAGGGCTGAGAAGAGACAGACATGGGAGAAGACTGATAAGTATGAGGAGTTTTTTTCCCCCAGTGACAAAAATGTTCTGGATATTAGTGATGGTGGCACAACCTTGGGACCACACTAAAAGCCACTGAATTGAATTGTGTACTTTAAAAGAGTGAATTTTAGCTAGGCATCAGTGCCTCCAGTCTATAACTCTAGATACTCAAGAGCTTGAGATCCAGAAGATCATGGTTCAAAGCCAGTCTAGGCATGTAAGCCCAAAAGATGCCATTTCTACAATAAACAGGAAAAAGCTGACCTAGGGACATGGCTCAAGTGATTGAAGTTCATATCTTAATACAAGCAGAAAAGGAAAGAGAGAGAGAAAAAAGAGAGGGGGTAGAGGGAGAGAGAGGGAGGAAGGGAAAAAGGAAGGAAGGAAGGAAGGAAGGAAGGAAGGAAGGAAGGAAGGAAGGAAGGAAGGAAGGAAGGAAAGGAAAAGACCCTTTGAGATTTTCACTCCTGCATGAGGCTCTGTTTTATTTTCTGTGAATCTCCCCAGGGTCTTCTCTAAATCTAAGAGCTGGTTCATGGGTTCATAGCTTTGCCTTGTCTCTGTCTCTTCCTAACATTATTTGTTCCCTCCAAGAGGAAAGCAGGTTTGGTTGCTGGAGGCCACTGTGGCCCCTGATTTTTTTTCTTGGTCACAATGTGTACAAACAGAATAGGCTGATTGTGATAACACATTTGACCTTAAACTTCAATAAATCTAAGACCTACACACTGGAGCCAGATCAAAAGTCATTACAAGTTTTCTCTTCCAGTGGAAGAAAAAGGAACTTCTAGAGTTTACTCCCTCCATCAAATTCTTCCTGCATTTCTCAAACGTTTGGAACTACAAATAATTCATTTTCCTTTGTACACCATGGTCAGGAAGGCAGTTAAGTTCCCAGCATTCCTGTGAGTTGTGCAGTATGTGTTCAACACAGCCATCTCATCTCTGAGGCTCTGTGTTCATGGTGAGTCTATCTCCAGTCAGGTTGAGTGTTTATTTAGAGGGCAGGATGAATAGGAGTTCCACTTTCTGGTTCCAGAGCTGGCACTGTGCCTGCCCATCCCACTGCTGGCTTTGAATCAGAGATGGCCTGAGGCCTAAGCATTCTTTCTGAGCAAGCATGTTTCCCTGGGGTGGGGTCACATCTGGACCCCGAGTTTCTGCCTCCTGGGAGTGTCTTCGTAGTTTTCTGTGTGTATTTCTGGGGATGGTATATGCATATTGGCCATTGGAGAGTTTGTGTATGTGTATATAGGTTTGTGTATTTAGGCAGCTGAAGTAGTGAAGTGTGTAAAATTTGGTATTCATAGTGAAACAGTCAAGCAATGAAGAAAAAGATTAAAAAGCCAGTTTTATCACCTCAGAGAGCATTTTTCCATGTATGCCCATGTGTACATGCACAGGCAGCTCTAACATCCTGTAAGTACTATCAGTATCCTGAAGGGCTAATTTCTCAGCTAATAATAATTATAGTAATAATAATAAAGCAATAGGTAATTATTGAGAGTTTGCTATGTGCCTAGCACTGTGCTAATTGGTCCTTTAGCATGAATAAATTACACCTAATCTTCCATTCTATGAGGTAAGTAATATCATTATTGTCATTTTTCAGATGAGAAAACTACATCAGCCAGTGGTGGTGGATCATGCCTATAATCCTAGCTAGCCAGAAGTAGAACTGCGGTGGTACAATATCCTTGAGCAAAAAAACTGAGGGCCCAGGCCCTTAGTTCAAACCCCAGCAGAGCACACACACACACACACACACACACTTAGCATAGAGGAAGTAGGTGAGGTTAGTTTGAAATGAGAGGCCACAGAGTAGCCTTACTAAGGATGAAGAACCAGGATTTATGCTCAGTTGAAGTGAAGCCAGAGACTACTTTGGACCACTGCCAGGAGAGCCAGGCAGCAACAGGCAGCACAGCCTGGCAAGTACTTTGAATTTCATTCATTAGTTCACCCATCCACTCATAGACGGTATTATTGAACTAAAAATGAAAAGACACAACTCTTCTTGAAACTCAAAATCTTTTTTTTTCTTTAGTGATTACTCTGTGCTGTTCTTTCTTTTTTTTTTTTTTCCCGGTCGGGGTAATGTATAGAGGGGTTATAGTTACATTCACCAGATAGTAGTGAATTACCTCTTACACACTGATACCCCTTCTCATGTTTTTGTCCCCATTTCCCTCCCCTCACCCCTCCCTCAAAATCTTTTGAGGGACACAAATGTCTAAATAAATTATTGTAATTCAGAGTAATAGACCAAGGCTGGAGGTATGGTTCACACAGTAGAGCATTTACCTAGCAAGTGTAAGAATCTGAATTCAAGCTCTAGTCCTCTCCCCTTCCTTAAATAAATCAATCAATAAGAAGAGAGAGAGTTATTTGGCAGATTACACATAGAATAAAGAGGAAGCTGTTACTACTACCTGGGGAAATTATAGAAGTAATACGTTAACTATGTTTCAAATGAAGGAAGCTCTTTGCCAGAGTTCAGGTTGGATGGGGTGGAAAAAGGGAAGCCATGTGAGGCTAAGCAAAGTTACTTGAGAGTTTCAGAATGTTGTGATTCCAAGTCAGGAGTACAGAAAAAAGAGGTTCAGAAGGTCAGAGGTGAAAGATCTACATGTTTAGCACAAGAGTTTGGCCTTTATTTTTGTCTTGTATTTTATTTTATGGTGCTGGTACTGGGGCTTGAACTCAGCTTGAACTAAGCTTTTTTACTTAAGGCTGCTGCTCTAACACTACAGCTCCACTCTGGATTTTTGGTAGGTAATTGGAGATAAGAATCTCACAAACTTTTCCTTCTGGGTCTGGCTTTGAACCACTGTCCTCAGATGTCAGCCTTCTGAGACACAGACATGCGCCACTGGTGTTGCTTAAAGGAAAATAACTGGAATTATTTGGGCAGAACAATAACACAGTCACAATATTATTTTGAAAAAAGCAACTGGTTAGCATTCTGGGGAAAGACCTGTAGTTGAGTGGGGCTAGAGCAGGTTAAGTGCTCAAGAAGAGGCAGTAAAACAGGGATCCAGAGCCTTGACTGGTCAAGGAGAGAACCATCTAAGGACACATTTAAAATACCTGTGCAGTCTCCACACTCAGGGTCTTTGATTGGCTTAGTGGAGGATGAGGTAATGTGATCGTCTAAAGCTAACGCACCACCAAAATTGGGAACACATCAGTAAATTAGAGTAGGCTCTTAGCTACCACTTCTCAACAAGCGGGAGACTTAGGTCAAATTACTTAATATTTTTACGCACTGAGTTTCTCATGTGTAAAATGAAAGTGGTAATAGCAATTTCATTGGCTTATAGTTGTATCCGATAAGGTAAATATGACACAGAGTAAGCAGTCAATTCATAGTAGCTATCTTTATTACATCTCAATGAAGAGAGCATCTTTAAGAAATCATCTCAAGAAAGAAATGATGAGGATTGAAGATGAGTTAAGTTCTGCAGGTGTGCCAGAAGAATGAATTAGAAAGGTATTTCAGGGATAAAAAGCTCGGGGGTTGCTGAACCCTTCAAGAGAAGATAGAGAAGAAGAGAAAGGAAAGAGAATTTCCTGGTTCTGAGCTGGAATAACTCAAGTGATGGTGATGTCATCGCTGAGTTTGGGCATACAAAAGGGACAGAGATGAAGCACAGAGCAAAGGGAAGGAACGATTGATTGGAATATATTGTATACATGCATGTATATGTCACAATGAACCTCTAATGTAATTAATATATGCTAAAAAATAAAACCCCTCTGTTACTTTGCTCCAAAATTTCCAGAGTTGACAATGAGATTTTTTTTTAGTTAGCTACTTTGATTCTAGAATGTTCTTTACAGACTTTCAAAATCTCTCATGCTGTCTGCTCCCTCCCAAGGGCATCTTTCCCTTTCGTGTCTGGATGGCAGAGCCTGTTGCAGAAGCTGTGGCAGAAAGCCTCACCTTGTGCTGTAGTGGTCCAGTGGAGCAATGGCTTCAATCCAAGCACTTAACTTTTACCCAGAAGCCTTGCCTGCAGCTTTCAGGATCCACACAGGGCAAGGTCCCTGCTGCATACCCACTCCTCTCAAACGTTCTGCAACTCACAGAACCTAGCTGACCTCTTCCTCCACTCAGGGAAGTCACCCATCTGCCCACTACCAATTCTCTCATTGTCTGAGGACATGTTGCTTTTCTTCTTCACCAGAAGGGTTAGATGACCAGGCCACTCTCTGAGTCCAGAGAGATTTCAGGAGCCTGCAGCTATGAGACTGTGGGAGGATTTTTGAAGCTCCTTCTGATAGTAATGATTCTTAAAGACTGATCTTTGAACCAGCTGTGTTACATGGGAACTTGTTAGAAATAGAAATCTCAGGGGCCCGTCTCAAGACACAACTCCAGATTGACCCAGAAATCTATGCTTTCTTTTTTTTTTTTTTCTGGTCCATCATGGGACTTGAACTCTGGGCCTGGATGCTGTCCCTAAGCTCTTCAGTTCAAAGCTAGTGTTCTACCATTTAAGCCACAGCATAACTTCCACAATCTATGCTCTTAATAAGCCCTCCAGATGGTTCTGATATATGTGGTATTTGAGAATCACTGTCCTTGTAATTAACAGAACTGGAAAGAGAATATGTCTCCTTAGACATATTGTCCTTAGACAATTCTGCAGATAGTCAAACTGTATAAATGTGATTCAACAGGTGATTATTGAGGTTCTAGCACGTTCAATACTCTTCTAACACTGAAGCCACACATACATGTTCATATATACCACAGATTTTGAGATCTTGTTCTTTGTATAGGAATCAGTGGTACATATATATATATATATATATATATATATATATATATATACAAAAGTTAGGAGAAGGGAAGGGGTAACAATGTTCAAGAAGTAATGTGCCCACTACCTGATGAATATAACTGCAACCCCTTTGCACATCACCCCAACAATAAAATAAAATAAAATAGTAAGATCATATCTGTAATCCTATCTACTCAGGAGGCTGAGATCTGAGGATCAAAGTTCAAAGCCAGCCCAGGCAAATTTGAGAGATTTTTTTTTTTTTTTGCCAGCCCTGGGACATGAACTGAGGGCCTGAATACTGTCCTTGAGCTTTTCTCAAGGTTAGCGCTCTATTACTTGAGTCACAGCACCACTTTTGGCCTTTTCTATGTGTTTGTGGTATCAAGGAATCCAATCGAGGGCTTTGCATTCTACCTCTAGGCCACACTCAGGCCCTCCAGAAACTCTGGAGAAGCAGAAGTGTAGTTCAAGTGATAGGTCACTAGCCTTGACTGAAAAAGCCGAGGGCAAGTAAAAAGCACTTCAGTTCAAGCCTCAGTAACAGCACACAACAAGACAAAACAAAACACAAAAGTTAGGTCAAACAGCAAGGTAAGGGCTAAAATGAGTAGGCTGTAAAAGATACTGCAAGGAAATGATGAGGCAAATTCAGAGTGTGAAACATTCTACAAGATAGCCAACCTTGCTTATTATGTATTTAGTCAATGCCATGAAAGAAAATGTAGAGGGGAGAGATTAGTTTAAAAGAAGTTAAAGGTAGAACAAGTGCTTAGCATTCAAGGGCCTGGTTTCAATTTCCAGCACTGAAAAAAGGGAGGAATGGGAGACAAAACTGAGTAAGAGACTTGATTTTGTTAGAGTCCTAATGAAAGTAGCAACTCAAAAAATGACTTTAAAAATTTTTAAGAGACTTGGACCAGGAGTTTGGCCTATTGGTAGAGTGCTTGCCTAGCATGCACAAAGACCTGGGCTCGATTCCTCGGTTCCCACATACATAGACAAAAGCCATAAGTGGTGATGTGGCTCAAGTGGTAAAGCTCTAGCCTTGAGAAAGCCCAAGAACAGTGCTCAGGCCCTGAGTTCAAGCCAGGATTGAAAAAAAAATTAAGAGACTTGAATAGAGATAGGATAATAGCTGGTAAGAAGGGCTTTTTATCATTTTTTTTATTATTTAGAGAAACTTTTATTGGTTGCCATAATCAAATCCTTAGATATTTAATGCAGTGGGTTTATCCCTTGCAAGAGTATTCTTTTTATTAGGTGTGAAAATAGCATTGTGGCTTTGTAAAGCAAATGCTTTTTTTTGAGATATATTCGGGACCATCTTTAAAATATTCCAGCCAAAAGTAGAAGGAAAGTTAAGAGTGGGGTAAAGGAGGGAAAATGGATGAAATAAGTATGGTAAAACTTGCTGTCTATTAAAACTTGGTTGATGGGGTCATGATGGTTTCTTACCTAAATTTGGAAGATTTTGTCATAAAAGGATTTGGTTTTGCTTTTTTAGTTTTTTTAGTCAGTGGTGGGGCTTGAACTCTGGGCCGGGTGTTGTCCCTGAGCTCTTCAGCTCAAGGCTACCACACTCAAGGCTACCGCCCAACCCCTGAGCCACTGCCCCACTTCCTGGGGCATTTTGCAACTAATGGCAAAGAAATTTGAAGGATGCCAGGCTGGGGGTCCAGCTGTGCCATCGACTCAGGAGGCTAATATGGACATACCTGGAAGGAAGGGGTGAGGCTAGGAGCTCTGCTGAAGGCTATCACTGATCCATACATCAAGAAGTGACAGAATCTTGCCTGTTGTAAGATTGTCACTTGTTAAGGGACATTCCAAATGAATAAAGAATCAACCAAATCTGCCAGTGACTATATGAAGCTAGCGGGGGCAAAACAAAGATAAACGTAAAAATTGGGTAGAGAGTGGTGTTTTTTTGTTTGTTTTGTTTTTTGCCAGTCCTGGGCTTGAACTCAGGGTCTGAGCACTGTCCTTGGACTTTCTCCAGGCTAGAGCTCTACCACTTGAGCCTCAGCACCACTTCTGGCTTTTTTCTATGTATGTGGTACCAAGGAATTGAATCCAGGTCTTCGTGCGTGCTAGGCACGCCCTCTACCACTAGCCAAACTCCCAGGCCAGTGGTGGTGTTTAACAGTAACAGGAAATGGAGCTGACTTGAGGGGCATAAGTGTGAAGAGATGATTTTAAATATGCCAACTCTGTGATAAGGACAGAACAACCAAGTAGAGATACTTCAAACAATAGACTGTTCCCAGTATGTGATAAGGGTTGTGGGTGTGTGTGTAATACTTAGAATCTAATAGCGAATAGGTTCAATCTTTCACCCTCATCCTCATCCTCAAAGTAAAACTTGAAAGTTTGAAGACTAAAATCATCCAGAAACCATAGAATAGATGGAGAAACAGTTCTCTAAAGGCCCCAAGGAATTCTTGCTTTGGAAATCCTGTGCTCTCATAATTTTTGCTTCTTGGAAGACTTTCTCAGTGAACTAGTGAGCCTTACCAGCGTTCCATGAGAGTCTCTCTGTCTACTGGGCTGCCTCTTAGTTGGGTATCTAAGTATGTGGCAGAAAGACACAGCATCGGCCTTGGTCCATGAGGTAAAGAATACCTGTTGTACTATCTCCCATGTGCCCAAGATACTAGCATTTTGTGAAGATGTTCTTAGGAGATACAGATGACCTTGCAGGTTGGTGCCTCCCAGGACTAGAGGATATTTTTTTCTCTCAGGACTATTTAATTACTGGGCTAACAAACAAGAGAAAAAAAAAGGCACATGAGGCAGGATTTCAAAAGCCAAGTTACTTCAGTCCCCTGTGGAAATAACACTGGGTTTTGCAACAAGATCTTGTAGAGTGAAAAAGGCACACTGGATTTTGGTCTGATAGTCTGACCATCAGTATAACATAACCTGTGCCTTCCCTTTGGAAGTTCCAGATAACACACACACACACACACACACACACACACACACACACACACACACACACACACACACTACAAAGAAAACAGACAGAGGAAGGCCTGATGTTTTGTGATATTCTACAAGCCTTTCATTGGTTCTTCTTTCTGATTTTTCATTTTCAGAAATGACACCAGAGACCAATTAGACAAGGTGGATTTCTTTTCTCAACTGCCTTCCTTCCTGTTAAAAAAAATCTCTCAAGCTCTACCCACCCCACTCTTTATCCAGCCCTCCCCATACACAAATCCACTTCCTCTACAGAATCCTATCATGCCCACTAACACTCTTTGTCTCCCCCACTCCTTTTTGCTCCGCCTCCCACAGCTGCCAGCTGAGGAATCAGGCCCCTGCAGCCAGGAACTGGCCAACATTCTTACCTCACTCAGCAGCTCTAGATAGAGTTGGCAACACTTCACTAGGTCACCTTGGGAGAAAGGAAGCAGGCACAACTGGGGTTGTGGCCTTAAAGCACGGCCAGCGTGAGACTGCTCTTGTGGCAATCACTTTAAATACAGCTGATTATAGCTATTCCAAATATTAACATATGAAGAAAAGCTGCTGCCACCAAGTGTGTGCCTAGTATTGTCCAAACAGAGTGTTAAGTATGTGCATGCTTTTACCCCCACCAAACACATGAAGGATGGGCTATCACTACCTCCATTTCTTTAAATTTATTCATTCATTCATTTCTTAGTACTGGGACTTGAACTCAGGGCCTGGGTACTGTCTTTTAGGGTTTGTTGTTGTTGTTTTTTTTGTCTTTGCTCAGGCTAGCACTCTACCATTTAAGCCATACCTCTACTTACAGCTTGATGGTGAATTGGAAATAAGAGTCACACAGACTTCCCTGTATGGGCTGGCTTTGAACCATGATCCTCAGATCTCAGCCTCCTGGGTATCTAGGATTACAGGCATGAGCCACTGGTGCCCAGCACCATCTCCTTCTTAACCCAAGGGAATAAGGGAAAGACATTAAGCCACCAAGCCAGGACAGGTTAGCATCCAATCATCTGTACTGGGCAACAGACTCAGCTCTGCCTGATTTCCACTCCTCTACTCTTACACATCAGGACACACTGCACCAGTGCTGGGCCTGAGCACTGTCCTTTGGCTTTCTCAAGGCTAGAGCTCTACCACCTGAGCCACAGCACCACTTCTAGCTTTCTCTCTATGGATGTGGTACTGAGGAATTGAACCCGGGTCTTCGTGCATGCTAGGCAAACACTCTACCACTAGGCCAAACTCCCGGCCCCCATTTATTTTTTTTCTTGTTGCCACCTGCCGAAGTGGGGAAAGGCATTTCAAACCCTTTTAGAGGGAGCCTGCTCACAGGGATTAGGGTGAGCCTTCCGTGGATGCCACCATAATCTATTATTGGTCATCTGCAGGGTGGCCTGCTCTTTCTCAGTGAAGCTGTTGCCAAGCTCTAGGTCTGCCAGGCCACTGGGCTCACATCCTAGTTGGTTTAGTGGTAATAGAGGCAAGGTCATAGAGCTAATTCCTTGCAGGCCAATTTACTTCCATCCACCCCAGGGTCAGGAAAGGCACTCCTAACTTTAGTCCACATCGCTGAAGTGCAGACCACTGCATACAATGAAAATTGTTTACAACCTTCTAATTAAAAAAAAATGGAACAATGCTACATAAAATCATATGCCATACAGATAGGTGGTCAAGAGTTATCAACATATATAAAAATACATTTCTGAGAAGTAGAGGTGTGGCTCAAGTAGTAGGAAAATGTTAGGAAACAGTATCTAGGCTCTGAGTTCAAGTCCAGAACCAGCACAGAAACAAAATAAGAAATATTTCTGTTTGCAATAGGAGAGACCTAATGTTTCAGATAATTCTGATCCTTTTTTTTTTTTGCCAGTCCTGGGGTTTGAACTCAGGCCTGGGCACCGTCCTTGGGCTTTCTCAAAACTAGCACTCTGCCACAGCACCACTTCAGTTTTTTTCTGTGTATGTGCTACCCAGGAATCCAACCCAGGGCTTCATGCATGCTAGGCAAACACTCTACCAGTAGGCCACACTCAGAGCCTGAGTTTTGAAGAGTCAAACTCTGAATTTACTCCTCACCCCAAATATATCCCGCAAGACATACCTGGTGAGATCTTGTACTTTTAACTGTTCTGAGCTTCCTGAGGTGAAGACACACCACCTTCTTATTAGGCATCCCTGAGATAGAAGTAAAATCTTTCTTAGTCTAGCAGCCTATCGGGCTCTGAATACAGGAGAAGTAAACAGTAAAATAGCATGTGCTGTACAGGTTCACTTGCATCGTTGACTTTGTCTATGAACTGTGAGGATATGATTATCCCAAGCAGACTTGGCAACCCTCATGTAGGCATATGGCCTTCCAGTGGCCTCCATGGAGAGCCATGGCTACCTGTGACACCTTGACCTGACAGGGGAGAGACAGAGCACACACCCATGCATGTGAAAACGGACACAGAAACATGTACCCAAAAAGGTAGCACAGACAATCTTGAGGAGCACCAAGCTTCTAAGATGCCATTAGTATTCCAGTGTTCTAGGCCCAAGACAGGCCTAGAATGCAGTCAGCTATATTCTATGGCACTATGTCAAGGCCATTTGTATGGGCTGATTTTACTTTCAATCAAATGTATGTGTTTAATTCAGCAACAGTGGTTGTATTTCTGCAAGGGTAAGCATTGCCATTTTGCAAGATACACAAAATGTAACCATGGTTAAGATATAGCTTCATCTTCAAAGAACTTACAGTCTGATCTACTCTAGAGGACAGAAAATACAAAGAGATGGCCCTAGGATAGTATAAAGAAAACTATGATAAAGCCAGGTGTGGGAACACCTACCTGTAATCCCAGCTATTTGGGAGACAGGAGCAGGCAGCTAAGGCAAACAAAGCAAGATCCTATATCAAAACAAATAAATAAAAACAAAAAGGCAGGGGAAGAGCATTTTCCAACATGAGCCAAGCCCCAGTTTCATTTCATTCACATTCCACATAAATCAAAAAATATATTATTTCAAAAGTCATACCATAAGAACAGAGTATGAGGGAGACCAAGTTCAGAAGATTACCAGAGACCATGGTAATTGAGGGCACCTGAGTTAAAGATTAAATAGGAAAGAATGGAAGTACAGTTCAAGTGGTAGAGAGTGCTTACTAGTTAAGAGCAAGACCATAAATTCAATCCACAGCACCAAAACTAAAAATAAGATGGGTGCTGATAGCTAATGTCTATAATCTTAACTACTCTGAGACTGAGATCTGAGGATTCTGGTTCAAAGCTAGCCTGAGTAAAAAATAATCCATGAGACTCTTACCTCCAATTTCCCAGCAAAAAGCCATAATAAGTAGAGGTGTGGCTCAAGTGGCCTAGAGTGCCAGCACTGTGTGAAAAAAACTAAGGGAGACGGTTATGCCTTGAGTTTAAGGGCACAAAATGAACAAATGAATGAATACAAAAATTTGAAGAGTCACAACAGCAACAACAAAAGAACAAGTAGAAAATGGAAGGTAAATGTGGTGAAAAGGACATTCTGAGAGAGGGTTCAGTTTGAACAAAGGCAATAAAAGGAGAGAACATGTACGTGTTTAGAAACTATAGGTATTTAGCTATGGCAGAGAATGTTGAAAAATGAATTTGAATTTGAAGATACAAGCAGGATCAACTTTGAATGTGAGTATCAATCCCAAGGATACAATTGGAATGCCCTCTGGGTGAGAAGCTACAGGTAGAGAAATAATAGTCATTGTATAATCCTATAGCTGTAGTCTGGTAGGAAGATAGAAGAGTTCCAAACCCTCACCTCCCTGTCTACCCTCACTTCACCTTTTCACTACCTTCAACATTTCCTTGTTCTGAGCCATTCAGTTCAACTGTTCAATTGAACCAAGAATGTAGAGAAGGCTGTCCATTTCCACTGCTGTTAAGGAACAACAATATACCTGGTCAAGATCTTAAATGGCCTCCTGATGAATTTTGCCACAGTTACCCAGGAGATTGAGAAACGATTTTGTGGAAAGATGCCAACTCAAAGTCTCACAGACATCTCTTACCTGTCATTCTAATATCGTAGGGAAGAGATAGGAACAAGGAGCCAATATATTCATAACCTTTTTGATAATAACCTTGAACAATCTGTGAATAGGTAGGATGAATGAATTGACAAACAGGCAGACAGACATATAAGTCAATATTAGTTTCAGTTTCACAGTCACATCTTACTACCAAAATTTCAACTTTCCATAGTTATTCTCCTCTCTAAGAACTTGAGCCTATTTTCACCTGCTTCTTCTTTTTTCCTGTAAAATGATTGGATTTCCATGGAGCTATTATTAGGCACAGGCTAGATTTTAAAATAGTTTTTTTTTTCCAAACAAGAAGAAACATTGTCCAAGTTGATTAAAAATCTGCATCAGGGATCACTTACTAAATGCCTAACCAGATTGTGATTTGAAAGCTGGGGGAAAAGGGAGGGAGAGAAAGAGAGAGGGAGAGGGGGAGAAAGGATGAAGAGAGAGAGAGAGAGAGAGAGAGAGAGAGAGAGAGAGAGAGAGAGAGAGAGAGAGAGAGAGAGAGAGAGAGAGAGAAAGAGAGAGCGAGCAATCAAATGTGATTGGGAAGAAAAAGAGCATGATAGGGAACAGGTCAGGCCATTGGGGGAACTGATACTTCTCTTCATGCATGCTGGTCTTGTTCAAACCTATGTCGCTGAGCCTTGTGGCCAACTTAACAAGCTCCATTATTTCCTACTTCCCCAAGTGCAGTAATTAGTGATGCTTCCCCTCAGATGTTGTCTAGCCCTCTTGCATATGTGATTGTCATTAATACACCATGCCACATGGCAATGGTCCAACCTTAGAATAACAGAATTTTGATTGGGAAGGCACCTTTGTGCTTTACAAACCCAAATACTTTGCTATGTAGCTCAAATTCACACAGCAGTTGGTAACAAGAATGGAATCACCTCTTTTGACTCCCCCATTCCATCTCCCTTTCTCCTTGCCAGTGTGCCATAACTTTGGAGCCACAAAAAGTCACAACAAAGCTGAACCTTGTATTGGGCATTAAGCCCATGAGTCACAGCTTCTTGAACAGCTTCTTTCTTTCCATGTTAGCTGTGTTTGTCCTCCCTGTTGCCCAAACAAAAATTAACTTTGTGACATTATACTTTCAGGGGTTATGGAATGTTGTAACAGAGTATACACTTGAGTTGGAGAAGATAGATTTGTGTGTGTGTGTGTGTGTGTGTGTGTGTGTGTGTGTGTGCGTGTGTGTGTGTGTGTGTGTTGGTATTGAGGCTTGAACTTGGTGCCTTGTATTCTTGCTTGTCTTTTTCCCCTCAGTGCTGCTGCTCTATCCTTGAGCCACATCTCCACTTCTAGCTTTTTGCTAATTGGAGATCAGAGTCTCATGATTCCTTTGTCTGGGATGGCTTCATACCACCACCCTCAGATCTCATCCTCCTGAGTACTTAGGATTAGAAGCCTGAGCTAACAGCATCCGACCTTGGAGAAGATAGACATTGGATAGATAGATTTGGGGTGGTAAAGGTGTCTTTTCCTAACAGAGTTTCTAGGGTGATCTGTTGATCCCAGGAGGCAGGAGAGGAAGGCATCTGGGATTTCACCCACATTCTGGTATCAACACAGACTTCAGGATGAAGAAATGATTTTTAAATGTGTTAAATGTCTAAGTGTGGGGAAAAATCCCTGGGCAGGAGGAAAGAAATTCTGGAAATCAGCTGACAATGGAAAAAGGACTGAAAGGACTGAATGAAGCCTGTTGTCACTTTCTAAAATGGAAAGTGACCAGAGATAGTTGTGGAAGTGAGTATGAGAAAGATCTTTGTCTTGAGTTCTAGGACAGCCCTGCAGACCTTAACCATATCCATTTCCCAATCAGCTCTGTTCAGTCCTTTCCTGCTTATCTCAACTTTTACATGAAATTTCTCTCTCCTTTCCAGAGATGCTTTTTGTTCTTTGTTCCAGATCTCGAAGGTCGAATTCCCTTTTTTTTCCCTCCCAAATGTTCCCACTTGGCTAATTTTTTTTTTTTTTTTTTTTGCCAGTCCTGGGCTTGAGCTCAGGGCCTGGGCACTGTCCCTGGATTTTCTCAAGGCTAGGGCTCTACCACTTGAGCCATAGCACCACTTCTGGCTTTTTACAATGTATGTGGTACCGAGGAATCGAACCCAGGTCTTCGTGCATGCTAGGCAAGCACTCTACCATGAGGCCAAACTCCCGGCCCTGGGCTAAATATTTTTTTTGAGCAATTATCACGTGTTTGAGGGACGTTACAAACCATAGAATAGTCACACTTACTTGACTGGAAAAATACATACACACAATTCCTTTATACAACATTATAAGATAGCATAAAGCTAAAGGCCTTATATATACATTGGCATGAAATGTTTTAGAAATCAGCAGGGAGAGAGCTCACATTGGACTCCAGGCCATACAGTCTCATATGATAACATATCTTTAGTCTAAATGCTAAGAGAGTACAGCCAAGAAAACTCAGAGTGAGGCAAGTTTAGCCAAAAGAAACTCAAAATAGCAGTATCGTGACAGAAAATAATAAAAATAATATTTAACAATAAAGAACTTCTATAGTTAGAACTTTTCTTTGACAGCCAGCATATGGACTCTTCCAGATCCTGTTTATCATCTAGAAGATTCTGAAATTATTAGTATAGTGTGGGTAATTTCACACATCTTACCTCATTTAATTCAAGATATAATCTTGTGCCAAGAATGATGTTATCTCCATTTTACATATGAGTGAATTAGTGGTTAAGGAACCTTTGAAGATTATGATAATAAATGTGTCATTTAAATGCATTTCAATATTCAATGTTCCTTTTTTTGTTAGTCGTAGGGCTTGAACTCAAGGCCTGAGCACTGTCCTTGGGCTTTTTCTCAGGGCTAGCACTCTGCCACTTGAGCCACAGCACCACTTCCAGTTTTTTCTATGTATGTGGTACCAAGGACTCAAGCCCCGGTCTTTGTGCATGCTTGGCAAGCACTCTACCACTAAGCCAAACTCGCAGCCCCATCTCAATGTTCTTAAAACAACCCTGTGAGGTTCTAAAAGCAGGGCTTACGTGGTAGAACACTTGCCTAGCAAGCAGAAAACCCAGTATCATCCTCATCCTCAAAGAAATTTAAGGGATGAGCTGGGATGTAGCTCAGGGGCAAAGCACTTTCCTAGCAAGTGCAACGTCCTAGGTTCAATCCCCAGTACCAAAAACAAAACAAAAGACGAAAAAAATACAGTTAAAATAAAAAAAATTTAAGGGGCCAGAATTTAAGATCAAGTGGTATATTATCTGCCTAGTGAAAAGAAGCCCTGAGAATTCAAACCCAGGTATCTAAAAAAAAAAAAAAAAGATTAAATATGTTTTTAAAGGATGAAAATATGTCTTAGCCCCTTCCTATGTGGTAAGAATAATTATCATCCCCACTTTTGGATGGGGAAAAAAATGAAGTATGGAGATAATCCACCCCCCACATTCCCACACCCCCACCCTTTGGTAATACTGAGGATTAATCCAGGGCTTTGTGCTGCTAAGCAGGTACTCTACCACGTTGTTGTTTTGTTTTTGTTTTTTAAATTAAGGGCCTGAGTACTGTCCCCGAGCTTTTTTTGCTCAAGGCTAGCAGTCTACCTGTTGAGCCACAATTCTGTTTCTGGCATTTTGGTGTTTAATCAGAAATAAGAGTCTCTCTTCCTGCCAGGGCTGGCTTCAAATCATGATTCTCAGGTTTCAGCCTTCTAAGCAGCTAGGATTCCACCAGCATCCAGCTACATTGATTATTTTTAAGATAGAGTCTCACTTTATTTCCTAGGCCAACCTGTACAGTGATCTTTCTTTTGTGCTTTGCTATATCATAGGCATGCAACCAATGTACCAGGCCATTGGTTGGGAGATGGAATCTTCTAAACTGTTTTTTGTCCAGGCTGGCTTCAAACCAAGACCCCTAATGTCTGCCTTCCACAGAGTGTGTGCCTGGTGAAAAATGTTGTCAAATGTATGCAACCAAGAAGTGCCACAGACTACCCAATTTTATGCTGAGTGATTTGCAAGCTGAAACCCCTGCCAAAGGATTCAGAATGTAATCCACATACATAATTTTAAACGTTTTAGTAGCCACATTAAAAAGTAAAAAGAGGGCCAGGAGTTTGGCCTAGTGGTAGGGTGCTTGCTTAGCATGCATGAAAACCTGGGTTCAATTCCTTGGTACCATATACATAGAAAAGTCAGAAGTGGTGCTGTGGCTCAAGTGACAGAGCTTTAGCCTTGAAGAAAAAGCCCAAGGACAGTGCTCAGGCCATGAGTTCAAGCCCCAGGACTGGAAAAAAAAAGTAAAAAGAATTGCCAAACTTCAATTTAAGGCCACATTCTGGAAAGGCCACAATACCTTTGAAATATTTTCATTCAATATGTAATCAACATAAAAAATGTTAATTATTTTACCTTTTGTGTGACATCTTCTAAATTCAGCATTTATTTTTAAATTTACAGCATATTTCAATTTCATATAATTTATAGTTGGGAGAAGATTGACATGCCAAATTTATTCTAAACATAATAAAAGTTTTCCAGTAACTGAGTTGAGTACCAAAAATAATTCTCTTCTTTTACATTTGCATTTATATTGTCAAATTTGGAATTTATTTAACTTTGGAGCAAAATTTTATCAGTTTCAAAATTCTAAGTAATTCACTACTTTTTATGCTATTCTGCATTAATGTTGAACTCAAGGTAGGTCGTGCAAAAACTGAATAGCAGGTACAAATACTTCAATATTAATAATGTGTCCATGGTAATTTTTAGTCTTTATAGCACATTTACATAACATTCTTGATTCATTGATAATCTCGTATTGTTGCCAAATTGTGTCATAATTTTCCCTCCATTTCCACATAAAATCTTATGGTTGTTAAGCCAGGTTATACAGACAAGTCTTTCCTTCCTTGGATGCTCAAATATAGCTCATTCATATGCAGTGTTGTATGCATGAGAAAACACAAATCCCATTTCTATCTTTGATTATTGAATATCTAGCAAGTATTCTTTTTATTTTTTTATGTTTTTTCCAGTCCTGGGCTTGAGCTCAGGGCCTAAGCACTGTCCTTGGACTTTCTCAAGGATAGAGCTCTACCACTTGAGCCTCAGCACCACTTCTGGCTTTTTTTCTGTGTATGTGGTACCGAGGAATTGAACCCAGATCTCTGTGCATGCTAGTCAAGCACTCTACCACTAAGCCAAACTCCCGGCCGTACTATACATCATTAAGTATAATCACCATGATCTCCAGAACTTATTCTGGAAAAATTATAAATGAAAATCTGTGCCTTTAATTAACGTCTCTGCATTCTCGCTCTTTTTTATGAGTTTAATTTTTATTAGATTCTTTGTGTGTCTAGCTTCACAGAGTGTAATGTCCTCCAAACTTATCCAGGTTGAAGAAAATGGGAGGATTTCCTTGTTTTTAAATCTGAATCAAATTTCTCTATGCATCACATTTTCTTTATCCATTCATCTACTACCATGTATCTAGAATGTTTTCATATCTTGGCAACAATGCTGCAATGAGTGGAGTCCAGATAGCTCTTCAAGACAGTGATTTCATTTCCTTTGGCTACATACCCAGAGTGGGATTGCTGGACCATATGGTAGTTCTACTTTAATTTTTTTTTTTCTGAGGAACTTCCAAACCATTTTCCCTAATGGCTATACCAAGCTTTCACTATTTGTAAAATATCTTTCAATTTTTTTCTTACTCTTTTCCAACAAAATTTCCATAACTAAAATAGTAATTTCTTGGACTATCTCTTCATTTAAAAATGTTTCTCACTTCTTGGCATAAAAATCCAAGTTATCTCATAGTCAACATGATAAGCTTAGATTCTGCTAAGAATGATTTTAAAATATTTGTTAGACACCTAATTTCAGACAACTAATGTTGATTTTCTCTTAACTCTTGAGAGGAAAGTTCTTGCCAAACCCACTATATTTTTGCTGAAAATGTGTCCTACTGTTATCCAGTTTGTCTTTAATTTAAAAAATTTTAAAAACAGTTCTTTTTTATTTTTCTCTGCTGCAGCAAATTGCAGTTGCCATTTGTCTTAGTCTGTTTTCTGCTACTGTAATAGAATGTCATAGACTATATAATTTATAAATTAAAGATATTTCTTCACGCTTGTGGAAGCTGGGAAATCTAAGAGCAAGAGACCAGTACCCACAGCACCATTTGCTTCACGGTGTAAACTTGTCCTCTTTCAGTCTTTTCTCTACTCTTCCAGGCCTAGTACTCTTCTACATTTCTATCGATTCTCTGCCTGTAGTAGCAGATCTTCATTTTGTCTTCTTGGTCATGGGGCTTGAACTCAGGGTCCAGGCACTGCCCCTGAGCTCTTTTGCTCAAGGATAGCATTCTACTGCTTTGAGCCACAACATCACTTCTGGTTTTCAAGTGGTTAATTGAAGTTAGAGTCTCATAAGGGGCCCAGTGGCTCACGTCTGTAACCCTGGTGACTCAGGAGGCTGAGATCTGAGATGTGCGGTTCAAAGCCAGCCTGGACACTAATGTCTGTAAGACTATTATCTCCAATTACCCACCAGAAAGCTAGAAGTGGGGCTGTGGCTCAAAAGCTCAGGGACTGCACCCAGGCGCAGAGTTCAAGTCCCACAACTGAACAAAAAGAAGGAGGAGGAGGAGGAGGAGGAGGAGGAGGAGGAGGAGGAGGAGAAGAGGAGGAGGAGGAGGAGAAGAAGAGGAGGAGGAGGAGGAAGGAGGAGAAGGAGGAGGAGGAGGAGGAGGAGGAAGAAGGAGGAGAAGAAGGAGAAGGAGAAGGAGAAGAAGAAGAAAAAGAGGAGCTTGGGAGTTTGGCCTAGTGATAGAGTACTTTCCTAGCATGCATGGAGCCTTGGGTTCGATTCCTCTGATAGAAAAAGTCGGAAGTGGTGCTGTTGCTCAAGTGGTAGAGTTCTAGCCTTAAGAAAACCCAAGGAGGGGCCGGGAGTTTGGCCTAGTGGTTAAAGTGCTTGCCTAGCATGCACGAAGACCCGGGTTCGATTCCTCAGTACCGCATACATAGAAAAAAGCTGGAAGTGGTGCTGTGGCTCAAGTGGTAGAGCTCTAGCCTTGAGAAAGTCCAAGGACAGTGCTCAGGCCCTGAGCTCAAGCCCAGGACTGACAAAAAAAAAAAAAAGCCCAAGGATAGTGCCCAAGTATTTCAAATAAAGTATTTTAATTTTATCACTAACTTTGACTTACATAGGTATCACTGTGACTTGCACATTAAGCATCCACAGAAGCACAATGTAGTTTACATTGGTGTGTAAAAACAAGTCAAGCAATTCATTAATGCCAACTAGATCAGGAACATGTCTGCATACTATAAATTATGCATACACTCAGCATATGAGTTGTAATACAACAAAAACATCTTTTCTACACTATATTCAATGGAAATGTTATTTACAGTGTTTTGAGTGTCCAATTAAATAAATTAAGTTTGTTTAAAATGAAATCAAATTTCAGCCCTTCAGTTATACCAGTAACAAGTCCACATACTCAATAACCACATTTGGTTAATGGTTAGTGTATTGGACCAAATTGCTGTAGAATGTCCATGTCAGAACTATCATTCAAATCCTGTCTAATTCTAAGTCCAGAATGCCTTCTCAAGGTCTCATTGGTCCTCAAACTAGGAGATGTTTTCATGGCCTACCACATTCAAGGTCTATGATCTGAGATGAAGACTGCCAATTCCCGTGTTTAATAACCAGGGTTCCAGATAAGTAGGAAGCTGGGAGGACAGACAAAGGAAGCAAATGAACCATAAAACACTTTTAACTGTCATGGTCTAGAGGTACATAGAGATCCAGGCTCAATAAAAAGAAAGATAGAGTAGGGAATAACATGAGGCCCTCTAAACAGGAAGCTTTGAGAAGCTGGGAACTAAATTCATACCTGTTTCATACTAAAAAGGCATGGTCTGCCTCCATGAAAATCTTACATGGAGCTTCTAGGAGACCAAGTTTCCAAAAGACTTCTAGCAAAGGAGTGATATGATTTTACTTAAGGCCACTGTCAGCAGTAAACTTCGGGACAGACTGTATAGGACAAAGAATGTGATTTCTAGTTTGGTTCTGAGATGTCTGTTATCCAAAATGATGTGAGACAAGTTGTGGGGAGCAGAAAAGGGGTAAAACAGGCAATGCTATTCCATCTTTTAGTTCCATGAGCTTCTTTCCTTACTCTGTAATTTGTCTGCATTTTGCCCCAATGCCCACCTCTTCTCCTTTGTTCTCTTCCTGTTTGTGCCTCTGAGGCTGTTTTCTACTTTCCGCATCACAAGTTGTACAGTTCCCTCCCACCTACAGAACTTTCCCTCTCCTTCCTGAACAAGCACCTTTAGGTACCAGTTCATTCATAAAATTATTCATTACTAAAACAACAAAAAGCCATTCAGAATGCACTTTCTCTGCCCCCTTCCCCCATGGCTTTGTACATGCTAAGCAAGCAATCTACCACTAGGCCATGCTCCAGGCTCCTCTTTTTTTTTTTTTTTTAATTATTATTATTTTTTTTTGCCAGTCCTGGGCCTTGAACTCAGTGTCTGAGCACTGTTGTTGGGCTTTCTCAAGGGTAGAGCTCTACCACTTGAACCACAGCACCATTTCCAGCTTTTTTCTATGTATGTGGTACCTAGGAATTGAACCCAGGTCTTCGTGTATGCTAGGCAAACACTCTACCACTAGGCTAAACTCCCAGCTCCCAGGTCCCTCTTTTTTTTCTTTCTTTTTTTCCTTTCTCTCTTTCTTCTCTTCTTTCTAAATCTTTATTGTAAAGGTGATGAACAGGAAGGTTACGGTTACATAAATAAGGGAATGAGTATATTTCCTTTTAAACAGTTGCCCCCAGTTTGATCTTTTTCAAGGACTGCTTTCAAGATTTTTTCACTGGGCACCAGTGGCTCAGGCCTGTAATGCCAGCTGCCTAGGAGTTAGAGACGTGAGGATCACAGTTTGAAGCCAGCCTGGGCAAAAAGTCCATGAGACTTTTGTGTATGTGTATGTGTGTGTGTGCTGGCCCAGGGACTTGAACTCTGGGCCTGAGTGCTATCCCCAAGCTTTTGTGCTCAAGGCTAGCTCTCTATCGTTTGAGCCACAACTCCACTTCCAGAGTTTTTGTTTTCTTTTCTTTTGTTTTGTTTATTTTTTAATGGTTCATTGGAGGTCAGAGTCTCAGCACAGGCTGACTTTGAACAGAGATCTTCAGATCTCAGCCTCCTAAGTAGTTAGGATTATAGGCATGAGCCACTGGCTACCTGTTCCATGAGACTCTTATTTCCAAGAAACCACCAAAAACTTAGAAACAGACTTTGGCTCAAGTGGTAGAGCATCAGCCTTGAGGGAGAATGGTCAAGGACAGCATCCATGCCCAGACCTTTTAGATTTAGTTATGAATGCCACAAGTGTACAATAAGGTCTCTGCATTCTGCCTGATTGGAACATGATTTTCCAGCCTTAGGGAGCTTGGGATCTTGCTTAGCTTACATCTTCCTAGAAGTTGGTTTTTTTTTTTCTTGTCTTGGTCTGATGAATTTTCCCCTTATGTAGCTTAGTATTCAGCCTGAAGATACAGCAGGCTCAAGATTTCTGGGGCTCTCTTTCTGCATACCTCCTTCTTCTCTTGTACTCTGCTCCACAATTCTAGCTATTTCAGCCTCCTCAGCCTCTGATATTTTCCTTTTCATGTCAGCAAGACTGTCATGCCAACTTAGATTCCCTGCCTTATAGTCTGGAAAGTTCCTCCAGGCAGAGAGCCAGGAATATTGTAGAGATCGCTACATGTATTCCTCTTCTTTCCGAGATCACGATCCTGTGTTGTGTTGTTGTCCAATGAAAACAATTGTTTTGTACATTTTGCCCAATTTTCTAGTTGTTTACTGGTGAGAGGGCAAATCCAGTGCCAGCTAATGTTCATGTCTGGAAGTGGAAGTTTCTTCATGGGCCTTGCTTTTTGTACTACTAAATTTGTTCTTCCTAAAGTTAATAAAAATATTTTTTCTGGACAAAGCCAACTGTCTTCTCTAACTTTTTCCCCCCTGCTACTATTCACAGCCTATTTTCTTCTCTACATTTCTTTTCCCCCAGGAATTGAAGGGATTGTACTTCCTTATTTTTGTTTAGCAACCTATCTGTTCTGGGGGTATTTCTCTGCAAATGCTACTTCAGTGTCACTTTTTCCTGTGGTGGGTTTCTTCCAGTAAATTGCTTGAGGCTCCTTCTCTTCTGCTATCCTGTTTATTTAGGGGGAGGTAGGAGGAGAGTCCTGTTCTGGCACATGAAATTGGCTGTCTGCTACTTGGATCAAATGCAGGTGGCAAAGGATTCTTTCCATATCAGATTTCCCTTTTTTATAAGAGCCTATATATTAAGCTAGGCACTCATGGCTCATGCCTTAATCTTAGCTACTCAGGCTGAGGTCTGAGGGTCCTACTTTGTAGCCAACCTGGGCAGGAAAGTCCACAAGACTTTCATCTCCAATTAACTATAAAAAGCCAGATGTGGAGCTATGGTTCCAGTGATAGAGAACTAGCCTGAGTACAAAAAGCTTAACCATACATAGGGCTTGTTTCAGCTCAAGCTCATCATTTCTAAAATATTCCACTTTCTTCACTTTAAAGTTTAAAATATATCTGTGTATGTTTGCTAGCATATTATTCCTCTACATATAATTAAAAGGAAATAAGTTCAACTACAGAGGACCAACATAATATATATCCAACCAAGGAACATTCAGTTAAATATATAAAACAAAAACAAAACAAAACAAATAAGGCATTGCAGATTCCACTGAAGCTTTCCATGTGTCTTTTTCCATTTGTATTCGCCTTCTTAATCTATAGGAATACATAGCTTTTTGAATTCAGTGTTTTTAATTTCTATTAACTATGTCTACACATGTTTGTGTTTGTTTTCATATACACTGATGTTTTCCACAAACCCCTCAATGATAATAACATATGCTCTTAATTCCATTTATCCTTCCATTCAGGATAATAGTTTTTCTGAACTTCTGTGTCTGGACACAGAAAACAAAACAGAGACGTTCACCAGAACTCTATCTACCAGGGGTCAAGGGTTCTCCTAGGGCCGTAGTTTCCTGAGGGAAGCAGGGGCCAGGGTAACTACTTGTCTGAATAGTCAGCCTTGGTCCTCTCAGAGGAAAGGCAATTCTGGCTACAGTAATGGTCTGGCATATGTTTCTGTTTACTGAGCTACAGAATGCTGGGGAGAACAAAATGGCTACAGGGAAGAACTAACTGTACAACTACCTCTGATGTTGCTAGCCACAACTACCATCACCAAATCTGTCTCACATGTCCATCATGAGTCAGGCACTGTGGTTAAGTATTTTTCTAACACATTAGCTCGGATTCCCAAAACAATCTTCAAAGTAAGCATTCCTGCCTCTGTTAAACAGATGAAGAAGCTAAGACTACAAAGACCTTAGCCACTTCTTCCTCCTGAGCACTTTCATCTAAAGAGTCCATAGACACGTTATTCCCAGCAAACCTTCTCTTTGCTTATCGTCTCTCCCCTCTTGATTGCTCCCAGTTGCAGCATTACACTTCAGAGTCAGCTCTGGTCAATCACCAGCTTGTTCCAAAGTCTTCACAATCTCCCCACTGTCTGAAAAATTAAAGTTTACAGGCCTCACCCTGGTATTCAAAGTCTTTTATTATAAGCACCTAACCTATGCTCCTGGTTTTAACTGCTATGATTCTCCCTTTGCCCAGCCAAATTAACCTAGTTGGTGTTCTTCAAATAGCTACACACATTCCCATCTCAGTTCTGGCTTATGATGGCTGGTGACTATTTCTCCTTTTTCTCCCACATTTCTACCTGCTGAAATTCTATGCTCTCTTCAAAGTTAATAAAAATGTCTAGCTTGGCCAGGAGTTTGGCCTAGTGGTAGAGTGCTTGCCTAGCATGCACGGAGACCCAGGTTCGATTCCTCAGTATCACATACATAGAAAAAAGCTGGAAGGGGTGCTGAGGCTCAAGTTGTAGAGCTCTAACCTTGAAAAAGTCCAAGGACAGTGCTCAGGCCCCATGACTAGCAAAAATATTCTAGATCTTTCCTGCCCTTCATTCTTCATTCCCCGAACCAAAATTACTTTCCTCATTTAACCTAATTGCATTTTTCTACACCCTTGTCTTCTTGAGTTATTAGGTGATTCTGTGCTCTTAACCTTTTCCCCCATGAAACCATAAACTCCAAGAGATTGTAAGGGGTCTCCTCATCTTTGTTTCACCAGCTCCTCCTAACACCAGAAGGAAACAATGCTATATTAAATCACTGAATCCAATGTAGAACGTCTGTCTTAAGACTGGTGCTTTCTGGGTGCTGGTGGCTCATACATGTAATCCTAGCTATTCAGGAGGTTGAGATCTGAGGATCAAGGTTCAAATACAGCCAGGAAAGGACAGTTTCATGAGACTCTTATTTCTGATTAGCCACCAAAACCCAAAAGTGGAATTACGGCTCCAGTGGTATCTTTGAGTGCTAGTCTGGAGGGAAAAAGTGAAGAGATAGCACCTAGGCCCTGAGTTCAAGCCCCCAATACCAACACACACACATATATTAGCCAAATAATTCATGTTGAAATATGATGTCCAGCATGTGCAAGGAATGGAAATGCAGTGGGTTTTTTTTGCCAGTACTGGGGCATGAATGCAGGGCTTGAGCACTGTCCTTGGGCTTTCTCAAGGCTAGAGTTCTACCACTTGAGCCACAGCACCGCTTCTGGTTTTTTCTATGTATGTGGTACCAAGGGATTGAAACCCAGCCAAACTTCCAGCCCTGCAAATGCATTTTATACAAGGTTGAGGTCACTCTCCACTCTAAATTCAATTTTCTTGATCAGGGAACCAGGAAAAGGCAATCAATATACTTGAGGGTGTTGAAGTGGGATTTAAGTTGATGGAGGGTGAGAGGCAGTCTTTACAAATTAAGAAACTGGAAACTTACATAAACCCTACCTGAAACAGTGAGCAAGTCCTCAGTCGATTAGTAGATTTTTGATTTTGCTATAATGGCATCATTAAATATTTTTGTAGTTTTAATTAATTAACTAATTTACTAGTAGGGGGGCTTGAAATCGGGATCTTGTGTTCTTACTCATCTTTTCCCAGCTTTTTGCTGGTTAATGGGAGATAAGAGTCCAATAGATTTTCCTGCCTTAGCTGACTTTGAACTATCCTCGTATCTTGGCTTCCTGAGGAACTAGATTTCAGGCACGAGCCAGCAGTGCTTGGCTTGTGATAGTTTTAGTGGCGAGATGGTTAGGAATTAAGAAGATAAGGTACATGAGTGAGTGAATGAATGGAGTAGCAGTATAAATGAGATGTGAGTGTGCTAGGGTGTGTGTGTATCCATAGTGGCCTCTCAGTGGTCACTGACCCACAACCACAGCTCACACGGTGGCCATTCTGCAGTGTGAGGTCTTTCCTGTACAGTGCAGCTGATCACATGGCACCACAGAACCTGGAGGCCCATGTTGGGCTACATGATTTCTGCACATTCATTTATGCCGTTTTCCTTAACGAGGAAAAGAAGCATGTGTTGTTTGTAAAATTTCCTTCTTTGCTCTGGCCTACTCCAGACCGTTAGCCCAATCTAGTCTTCTTCTTTCTCCAAATTAATATACAATATGTCATCACCTCTTTTTAAAAATAACTATCCAGCTCTGTAGCTTACATGACGTAAACAACAAAAAACAAAAACAAAACCCTCTATTCAGCACATCCAGCCCCGACTTTATCTCTGTTTCCCTTCTTCCTTCCCCATTCCCTAACATAAAATCAAACTGGCTCAACTTCCACCCTTCTTGTTTAAGTTTCTCAACTCACTTGATCATCCAACTCAAAACCTTGGCTTCATTTGTAACTCTTCTCCTTGATTTGCCATCTCCCCAACCTTGCAGTGCTGAGGAGCAAATCTAGGGCATTATATGTGCCAAGTAAGTGCTCTATTAGTGAATTACATTTCCAGCCCTCCCACATCCAACCTTAACTTTCATTAGAATTCTTGGCTGTGTAGTTGCTCACATCTGTAATCCCAGCTACTCAGGAGGCAGAGATCAGGAGATGGCAGTTAGAGGCTAGGTCCGGTTAAAATGTTGATGACACCCTATCTCAATTAATAAAGGTAGTCATGGTGGTGTGCCTGTGCTCCCAGCTACTCAGGAGGAATAGAGGAGGAATAGGTAGGAGGATGGCAGTCTGAAGCCAGCGTGATCCATCTGAAAAATAAGAAAGGTTTAAAAAAAAAGCAGAGGTGGGCTGGGAACATGGTTTATATGAGAGAGCACCTGCCTGGCAAGGCATGCCCAAGTGTTGGGGTTGGAGACATGGCTGAATTGGTAGAGCACTAGCCAAAGAGTAAATGTGTCAGGTACCCAGTTCAAGTTTCTGTCTCAAACAAAAAGAAAGAAAAAAGAAAGGAAGGAAGGAAGGAAGGAAGCAAGCAAGCAAGCGAGGAAGGAAGGAAAGGAGGAAGAAAGAAAGGAAGGAAGAAAGGAAGGAAGGGAAGAAATGAATAGGAAAATGGTACTCTAAAACATATCAACAAACAATTCTCCAGTTTCTCTATAACATCTCTTGACTTCTATTCCCAAGACCAATTTTAGCTTAATCCATTCATCTTTTAAAAAGGGAAAAAAGCTACAGCTAAAAGATTTTATTTTTATTCTATTATTGTAATGTATAGAGGAGTTACAGTTATATTTGCCAGAAGTAGATGCATTACTTCTCACACATTGATACCACTTCTCATGTTCCCATTTCCCTCCCCCACCCCAAGATTTTATTTTTCAAATCTTCTACCTTAAAATGCTAAATTCCCCTGAGTAGCTTTGAATGTACTTCTTGAAATAGCTCCATGGTTGGGCATACACAGCTAAGCACCACTCATTCAACACCTTGCCACTTGAGTACCTGGAATAATAACCAATCAATCCCTTTGGCTTCTTCTTCACTCACCCAAAGTTCTTTTATCCTTTTGTCTCTGCTTTAAAACGAGGTTTTGCTGTGTAGCCCATGCTTGTGTCTCATTCTTCTACCTCCTCTTTCCCAGAGCTGGAATTAAGGATATATACCCTCATACCTTGGTTTCCCCTTCTTAAAAATTTTTTGGGGGTAGTACTGAGGTTTGAACACAGGGCCCAATAGACATGTCTACTACTTGAGCCATGCTCCCCAGCCTTTTTTTTTTTTTTAGTTACATTTTGGATAGTCTCTTCTGTTTTTGCTCAGGGCCAGCGTTTGACTATGATTCTCGTATCTATACTTCCCATGTAGCTGAGATTATAGACATGTACTACTGGGCTCAGCCTTCGCTCAATATTCTTAAAATATTACTTTCAACCTGACATCTTCTATTCAAATATTCCTTAGTAGCTAACCACGAACCTCATGATTAGGTCCAGATTGTTGACAGATCCTAATCTGATGCCACCTTGTTCTCTGCTACTTCCACAAATTTGTTCCCCCTTTCCTACCAGTGGTTTTCCCAATGACTTTCCCTCTCATTTCCCACACTCTGCCCAGGATAAAAACTGGCTGCACCACAATGTTTACCTATGGGCTTTGCTCTTAATAAGATTCGTACACAGAAATGAAAGTTTCCGGGAAGATATTTTTTTAATGCTAAAAAAGAGAGACTTTCTGATTTGGATCAGTTGTTCCACGAGAAAAACCTTCTTGGTTTACCTGAAGTTGGATTTCAATGTGACTACCCTGTACTGATCAGCCTTTATGATTCTTTCCAATGTTCATATTCTATTGCTGTGCTGCATACATTTATAAACATATTACTTGAGTAAATGAATTAATAAAATTAGTGATCAATGAGGGAATATGAATAAGCCTCTATTTGCTCTGGAAAGACACAACTCAGAGCAGCAGTTTCAAATTTCTTCAGTTAAGTACCTACCATTCATAGAATAAATGAATTCATAAATATGAATTCATAAATATAAAGTTTAATGATGGAAAATATATCTCTGGACACATATAAACTGATCTAATTGGTATATAAGAAGTGATACATGCCAGGTGCCTGTGGCTCACACCTGTAATTCTAGCTACTCAAGAGACTGCAATCTAAGAATGGAAGGTTCAAAGCCAGCTTGGGGGAAAGTCCAAGAGACTCTTATCTCTAATTAACCACAAAAAGCTGAAAATAAGAGTTGTGGTTCAAATGGTAGAACACTCGCTGTGAGTACAAGAACTTAGGAACAGCACCCAGGCAGGCCCAGAGTTCAAGCCTCAGGACTGGTGAGAGAAAGGAAAGAAAAAAAGAGAAAGAAATAGAGAGAGAAGAGGGGGGGGAGGAAGACAAAGAAAGGAGGGAGGGAGTGAAGGAAGGAAGGAAGGGAGGGAGGGAGGGAGGGAGGGAGGGAGGGAAAAGAAATTATGCAATTGGTTGCCACCAAGGGAGTCTGTTAGAACTAGATGTTGGGAAACAGGAATAGTAGTATAATTTTCCTTTTTACCTTTACTCATTTAAAACTTTAAGTAATACAAATGCATTTAAACAAAAAGAAATGAGACACTAAAATGAACATATCTTAGGACAAGTCAGATACTTGATTTAAATTCTAATATAGTGAAACAGTAAGAAGGAAAGATTTCAGCGAGATCTTATTTTTTAATATGAACTTGGAAAAATGCTGCAGATAAAACAAACACATTAGCTTGGTGTTCTATTGGAGCATAATTAGGGGATGACAGCTCTTAAGGAAGGAGAGTGTTGTCAAAATTTTATTCTGGAAACTTTTAGAGAATTGCAAAGTGATTTGGGAGCATTCTCTCTGATGCACCCTTTGAAACTATTAAAAGAGTCTAGGGCTGTGGCTCAGTCACAGAGTACTTGCCTAGCACAATTTGATCTCCTGCACTGTAAAACAAAGCAAAACATTAAAAAATCAACATTATTTCATCAGTCATTTTCCCCAGCAAATTAGGCATCATGAGCAAAAAAAAAAAAAAGAAAAGAAAAACAAAACAAAACAAAAAAACAAGATGAGCAAGAAAACACATATGACTTTATGGACTTATGGGAATCAAGTCACGTGAGTTCAAACCAAATGCTTTGCTAGTGCTGAAATTTTTGCCTCTAAACTATTTACCAAAGAGTTTTATCATGGGAAGGAGCAGGAGTTCTATGACATTGGAGTAGACGCTGGTCCCATTTCTGGGACACACACAGATTAGTTTTTATATGGAGTTTTCTGTAGATGGCTCTGTTCACTGCTTAGGATCCAGATAAACTAGTCAAAGTGGAGAATGAAAAGTAAATGTTTGATGAATACACATGTTATATAATTATCATTTTTCCCCCATGTGTGTGCTTCTACACATGTGTGCTGATAGTGAAACATGAACTCAGGGCCTGGATGCTGTCTTTTAGCTTTTTGTTCAGGCTGGTGCTCAATCAATTGAGCCATATCTCCCAGGAAAGTCTTGTGGATTTTTCCTGCCTAGGCTGGCTTCGAACTGAGATCCTCAGATTTCAGCCTCCTGAGAGGCTAGGATTATAGACATGAGCCACTGGCCCTGGGTATCTATGTGGTTTTCATTTTCTTAAATTTTTCTATCTGGCATCATATTTAAAAACCCATACCAAATCTGTGAAGAATATTAAGGCTCTGACAGGGTGCATTATATCACAGGACCTACTACTAGTAAGTTATTTAAAGTTAGGCTTTTTGGTTTTTTGATTTGTTCTCCCCCTTAGATTCCAAGTATTTCGTGACTTTAAGTTTTGTCTCACTCTTTAAAACAAAACAATAAAAACCAGGGGCCGGGGAGTTTGGCCTAGTGGTAGAGTGCTTGCCTAGCATGCACGAAGACCTGGGTTCGATTCCTCGGTACCACATACATTGAAAAAAGCTGGAAGTGGTGCTGAGGCTCAAGTGGTAGAGTGCTAAGCCTTGAGAAAGTCCAAAGACAGTGCTCAGGCCCTGAGCCCAAGCCCAGGACTGGCAAAAAAAAACCCACAAAAAACAAACAAAAAAACCCTCTTTTTAAAAGCTCTTTTGTTCAAACTTCTTCCACAGGAGACTATTTCAAGCAAAGCCCAGTTTTGCTGGTTCCAAGTCCGACAACAACTTATTTCCAACATCTACTTCCTATTGATTATATCTGGTATCTACTTAACAGTATCTACCAGCTATCATGTTGCAGTATCAATTTGATTTTTATTATATTGGTTTACTGTTAATTATTTCTTATTTTTTTCTTTTTTTATTGTAATTAGTAAAAGGGTTACATGATATTTGCCAGATAGAAGGTGCATTAATTCACATACATTGATACCCTTTCACATGTCTTGGTACCCATTTCCCTCCCCCCCTCACACCCTATTTCTTATTTTTATAAATACTACTACTGCTGGCTTAGAGACACTATCTTTTGTTTTATGGACAGATCAGGGATAGAATCTTGGGCCCTGTGCATGTTCAGGAAGTGCTACCAGTAAACTACATCCCCAGCACTCCCCAACTACCCATTTTTTCTTTTTTTTCATATATTATTATTGTAATTAATAGAAGGGTTACATTATATTCACCAGATAGAAGGTGCATTACTTCACAAACATCACAAACATTGATACCCTTTCTCATGTCTTGGTCCCCATTTCCCTTCCCCCACCCCCGCCCCTCATCTTGTTTTCCCTCCTTTCCCTATCCTATTTCAAATAACCAAATACACATATACACAATGTATCAGATAACCAGGAGAAATACTGTAACAATATGAAATAACCAAGGGACAGCAAAAAAGATGAGAGATCCTATTTTTAAATAATATTCAGGCTAGAGAATTGTATGTAAGCTTTCATAAGCAAAGTAATATGAGGAGCTGATTAAAGAGACTTGTAGATGATTTTTACCATAGGTTCTGATATTGCATGTCTCCACCCCCAATGAATTCCTATACAATGGATCCAATAGCCCTATTTTCAGAAACTGACATTGAAACCTAAATATTAAATTGTCCTATAATGAGTATCTACTCTGTGCAGAGGAGGGAGATTCAGAGGTTTAAAATAATCAAGTTCCTACTCTCTTAGTGTTTACAAACTTCTGGAGCAGAAAAGGCACAGTACCATCTCAGATAGATAGTACATGATGACAGGTCCTGTGAGTGATGTAGATAATGAATACAATAAGAATACAAAGAAGGGAAGCACCACTTATGGCCACATTATCCCCTCCAAGGTTCATATAAAACAGTTGAAGAGCACCAGAGGCTCAATCGTATTAATAGTAGCTAGTCAGGAAGCTGAGATCTGAGGATCATACCTCAAAGTCAACCTGAGCAGACAAAATCTGAGAGATTACTTATCTCCATTTAACTAGCAGAAAGCCAGAACTGGAGGTGTGACTCAAGAAGTAGAATGCCAGCCTTGAGCAAAAGCTAAGCAAGAGTGCAAGACCCTGAGTTCAAGTTCTAGTATCAGCACAAAATGGAGGAAGATCTTGAGTTTTCAAGAGAAGATAGACTTCCATAGCTGGGGGAAGGAAGAAGTGAATTACTCCAAAACGGAACTCCAAAGATTAAATGCCAAGGAAACATAATTATTTTGGGGATTAGGATGTGCAATAGCAGTACTATGCCAAAGCTGGAAAAGAAACAAAAAGAATACACATGGTAAGATTTATATCTGGAAGACAGAGAGCCTTGAGCTTGGAATCTTCTAGATGGTTCTTTGGACAGAAGACTTAAGAGTGATATTTAAAAAAATCCATCTTGGGGGCTGGGAGTTTGGCTTAGTGGTAGAGTGCTTGCCTAGCTTGCACGAAGACCCAGGTTTGATTCCTCTGTACCACATACATAGAAAAAAGCTGGAAGTGGTGCTGAAGTTCAAGTGGTAGAGCTCTAGCCTTGAGAAAGTCCAAGAACAGTGCTCAGGCCCTGAGCTCAAGCCCAGGACTGGCCAAAAAAAAAAAAAAATCCATCTGATAGTGATTTTGAAAGAGCCATGAATTATGTTTGGTTATTGGTTGTGCCAACTGTATGGAAGGTTTGGGTTTGAACGTTTGTGAAGGTGGATTCAACTCTACCTGGAGCTCGGAATCAGGGAATGAGAAAAGGAAAGGTGTCCTACATGATATGCAGCTGAGGTTTCAATTCCTTGATTGGGAAGATTGTGTACCATTTTATCACGGGGTGAATCTGAATATGGAAATGCATTTGAGTATAAGTCTGGAATTCAGCTTTATAGCCAAGTGTCTTTCATCGTCTGCTCATACATATCAGGTCACTTTGCTTAAACATTTTGGCAGTTATTTTCATTCTGTTGAAAAGAGGTTGGGAGTTTGCAGAGTACTGTAGATCTGGGTCACCACTGGGGGAAAAAGAGACAGATTATTTGAGTATCATTATATGAAAAAGCTCTGAAGAAAAATGAAACTAAGATTAACAGTCCTTGTTCTTTCATGGTTAATAGGAGGTAACATTTTCATGGACTCTTTTGCTCCGGTTAACCTTGAACCGCAGTGTTCAGATCTCAGCCCCCTGAGTAGTGAGGATTAGAGCCACCAGTGTCTGTCTTGTTCTTTAAAATGTTTTCCCAAGGATCTGTGGGATCTCCAAGAAAGAGATCCTAAGAGAAAATGGCAAGACCCTAAGTCCCCAAGCACTTACAGTAGTGCTGAAGACGCTGACTGCGCTTGAGGTTGAAAATTACTGGGCTAAAATGGGGAAAAGAAAACTCTTTCAGGATTCGCAGAACCCTTTGAAGTAGATGCTAGATTACCTAAATCCTACGCAAGAGCAGCGCTGCAGCTTGCGAACTACTGCGCCAAAACCACCCTAGCTACAAATTCATTCCCCAACCACCAATTATGTGGTTTAGAGCCGGCTCGGTTCTAAGACCCGCCCAGAAGGCCAGCACGCTGCACTGATTGGACGAGCTCACTTCCTCGCCCACTCGGGAACTCCTTGGACTGTCAAGCCTGTCAATCACACAGCTCCTGGGCCCACTCGACCTTTGCTCCTCCTCTTTCCAGTGACGCAAGACTTTGACGTTCTTTCGCGCTCCGGCCCCCAAGGTCCCCGCCCGTCGCTTCATTTCCTCACTGGCAGAACAGGAAAAAGGAAAGGACGCTCTGTTTGGATGGCTGACCTAACCCCCTCTACTTTTCCACTCTTCTCACAGGCTGTCAGGAGGGCATTTATACCCTGAAGCTGCGCGCAGGCGTGCAAAAGGGGCTCTCCAGTGGAGGGGCGCTCTCCCTCCTGCCCGAAAGATTTCATGACACTCCTGTGACGCAGATGGCACTCCCCCCCCTCCGGCTCGCCAGCTTCACTTGTGATTGGCCGTGACCGAGGTCCGTCATAGAGCCACGCCCTCTCGTCGGCCTCACCCCCCCTCCAGCCCCAGATACTTGATTGACTGCCTAGGAGGCCCCGCCTCACTTCATTTCTGCCGCTTCGCCCTACGATTGGCTCGGAGAACTGGCATGCTTTCCCGTCCCTCCGGAGTCTCGAGAGGCTGGCGGGACCCCGCGGAAGTTGTCAGTCAAACTCCTCCTCCCACCCCCCGCGAGGCCCTTCCCCCGGGCCGCGCGCCTTTGCGCGCGCGCACACGCACACACATTTCACCCCCCCTCCCCGCCCGGACCAACCACCTTCCCTAGTAGTAGCGGTCGCTCGCCGGGGGTTCTCCGTGGGCGGCCGGCGGGCGCCTGGGGGAGGAGGTTCGGCCCGCGCCGCGCGGCCCGGGGCGAGTGCGTGCGCGCCCAAGGTCGGGGCGGTGGTCCCGCGATGAGGAGGAGCCCGCGCTGACAGGGCAGAGAGAGGGGGCATCGCGGCGGGGGCTCCGTGGGACCCGCGATGGCAGCGCCCGGGAAGAAGGCTTCAGACTGGGCAGGCGGCGCTGGCAGCAGCCGCTGAGGTGCGGACCGGGCCGGCGGCTGACGGGAGCTGAGGGGACTGGACGCCCCCTGCGCGCTCGCCACCTCCGTTCGTCCCCAACTTCGGGCTCCCTTCCACCCGCGCTCCGCGCCCGGAGTCAACAACTTCTTCACCCCCTCCGCCCCCGCCCTTCCCTCCGCCAGCCCCGGGAGTGCGCCGCGCGGCGGGGACCGGGCGGCTCCGGTGTGGAGATGCGGCCGTGAGGCGTTGACGGGCGGCGAGGAGAAGCTCGGTGGCTCCGGGAAGCGGGAGGACGGCGCGGCCGGGGGCGCGGGCTGTGGTGGCCGCCGCTCCTCCGCCTCCTCCTCCCGCCGTCACCGCCGCCGTCTCCGCCGCCGCTGTCCGAGCCGCCGTGCAAGCCGCCGCCGGAGCTGCCGAGCGCCAGCGCCGCGGAGATGTCGTCGTCGTCGTTGCCGCCGCCGCCGGCGGTGGGGGCCGCCAGCGCCGCCGCCGCCATCTCGGCTTCGGAGAAAGTGGACGGCTTCACCCGGAAATCGGTGCGCAAGGCGCAGAGACAGAAGCGCTCGCAGGGCTCCTCGCAGTTCCGCAGCCAGGGCAGCCAGGCGGAGCTGCACCCCTTGCCCCAGCTCAAAGGTAGGTTCCCCGCCGGGGCGCGTCCGGGGCTCGGGGCTGCTGCTCAGCTGGGGATGCCGCGGGGTGTGAAGCGCGCCCCCCCTCCGTGTCCCGATCTCCCTCCCACCCCTCCGTTCAAACCCCTCGGCTGCACGGAGGCTCGCTCCTTCCTTCTCCCCCGCTCACCTGAGCTCTTCGCGTGCCCGTGGCCTCCACCCCTTGCCCACCTGCGCGCTGGCCGGGGGACCTGCGCTTCCGTGGACACTCTCGCGTCCCCGTCCACTTCTTCCACCCTCCTCCCCCGCTTCACCGAGTCTCTGGGACTGGTTTTGGCCACTCCTTGCTCTCGCCCTTTACTTTCCCCGTGATCAAGCTGGTCTTCACCCACTCTTCCCTCCGCTTCCGTCGATCGCTCCTAAGTGAGCGGATCGGGAATCCTCCCGCCAACAGCGGGCAAAAGTTAGCTGACCTTTAGGGGCCGCCTGGAAATAGAACCGGTTGTGGTACCTTATTTACTCCTGGGTCTTAACGATCGTCTTCGAAATTCTCTCTCAGAAGGAGGCACACTGTCCATGTGGAGAGGTATAAAGGAATAGATAGGTAGTGGTTGCGTCGCAGTGAAAAGGGGACTTCGTTCCCAGGGCAGCGATTACCAGGGACTTTGTAAGGTTTGTACAGTAATTCAGATTGGTATCCGTGCCTAATGCCTAGCAGGAGTGCTTGGCACTCCTTTTGGCGTTTTCTTACTTTTCCCACTAGGTCTAGAGGCTTTTTAGTAAGTTGGTTCTTGCCTGTTTGAGAATTGGTGGCTTTTCAGCTTAACAATTTTCAGTCTTTGCCTTTTGTGACATAGAAGTCGCTACGGAACAAGACGATTATGTTCCTAGACATTAAAATTTCTAGCCACAGAAGAAGCCTGATAGAAATCTACATCATCTGTTTTACAAGGCCAGGAAATGAAAGGTTCATATTAAACTAGATAAATGTTCAGCAGATTTTCCATTTCATTTGAAAAGGATCCAGCATCCCCTCCAAGGCTAATCTGGTTCTGATTTGCCTTTGGGCCTACAAATTCAGCCTTATTTTGGCAGGGACTCTAAAGAAAACCCCGGATCAAATCACACTTGACCTACAATAGCTTTGAAACCCTATTCAGACCCTACACTGCCCTGCCTCTTGGAGTGCTTCTAAATCAAGGGCATCTCAGAGCCAGAATCAAATTGGTTTTTAAGAAGAGGTTTGAAGATACGTTTAGTCTCTGCTAGTGCCCTTATTATTTGATTGTTTCTTAGCATGCTACAGTTTTAACATTTCCCCAGCCTAGTGCATGGCAATACCATTGCTAAGACTTCATATAATTCTAGAGTGATGTAATAGCAAATAAAGCATATTATCTTAGCTATTAGGATATCGAATTGCTATTAATAGATTTAAGTTTTTGCCCTTATTAGAGACATAATTACTTTTATTGCTTTTGATTTTTTAAATTGTCAAATTAATTTTGCCATTTGAAAGTGTGGTAGTAGCACTTTTTCCATATGTAATTTGCTTTTAGTAATATATCTGCTTTCTTATATTCATTTTCACTTTTATTTAATAAAATATTTGAATATCAAACGTTATTAATCTCAAGCAGGTGATGCAACTTTAATACATTATAAAAGCCTGACCACCCCCCTCCCCATGCATCTAAGTATATGGTGCTTGGTTCAACCACTTGACAATGTATTTGGTCCTTAGTCAAGAAAAAATAAAATTAAAACTTTAGATTGATTTCTAGGTATTTTCATCAAAGCATAGAATACCACATGAGGAATTATTCAAGCCTTTTCTTGGATTACCTACTAATGGGTACTTTTACTCCATGTGCCAAAGTACTTGACAAGTGACCTTTAGAAATTCACTTGCTTTGTTTGGTAGTTGGCAGTGGTTTTTTTGGTTATTGTGATTTTTTTTTGTCTGTTTTTGGTGGTTACAGGCCTTGTATTTGCTAAGCAGATACTCTTAACATTTAGCCTTAACCTCCAGCCCTGGTTTTTCCTTTATTTTATACTAGGTTTCTCTTTTCTGTCTTGGCATAGGAGAACCACCTATGTTAGGTTTCCCAATAACAATAACAGGCACTAAGTGCAGCTTTTTGTAGAGGAAAATGGCCAGCATTGACCTTGAACCTCCACCCCCACAATCTGAGCCTCCCTCCCAAAGTACCCAAAGTTGACAGGCAGGAGCCACAGCCACTACTGGGCTTGGCACTGTTCTTGATACCACAGTGTTGTGTGTTTTTTCTGTCAGTAGTAGTTTTTTCCATTTGTGGCTTTAACAGAAAACAGTGGAAAGCCTTTAAATATGTGTACAGAAGAATTTTTCTTCCTGCTCAGCAGTATAATCATACTGTACAGTGATTCAGATATCCATGGGCATCTAAGAGCTTTCAAGTGTTTATACCAGCATGCTTAAGTTACATTTTGTCTACTTGGGTTGTAATTGAAAAGGTGCCAAATACTTTTCCTTAAAGTATACTATAAGTAAAGATTAACAAAACAGTCTAACTTTTTCATCTATGGGAAGTTTCTTTTTGCAAAATTGTTTAGTTACAAAAGTTTGACGGTGAAAATGTTCAAAATAAATTGTTATGGAAAATATTTAACAAACCTCTTAAAAAGTTTTTTTGTTGTTGTTGTTGAGAGAAATACTGTTATGTAAATTCCAAAGCTTCCAAACTGACTTATTGTGAAGTGTAATATTTGTCAATACTATCCTTTGTTATAATTATGTAAACCCCACTGAGAGCTAGATGCTAGAAAATAAAATGGGGGAATATTTAGCAGTTTTCATTGGAATTTTACATTAACATAGAATTAATTTTACACCTTAAACTTTTCATTTGGTACTTATTAATTTGGAAATTTAACTTAAGAAAATCTCTGCCTATTTATAATAGAAGTGTTTTTTTTTTTTTTAACTCCGTTCAATGTGTTTTTTAAATTTGGGGAAGAATTGGTTTGTTAAAGTAGCCTGCTGTCTTACACTTACATAGTGTTTGAGGATTTTGAAATTATTTTACTTTTTCCTTATGTTTAATTATCAAACAGTATTGCTCATAACCAGTGGAACTTTTACTCCTTTGTTACCTGTTTTTTGACTGTTGCTGGCTCAGTGTAGTTATACAAATATATTTTATTGGGTCATCCTAACTCATTTTATTGATGAGAAATTTGAGGCATAAACAGATTTAGTTTCAGTCTTGTGACAGTTTATCAGGATGGTGTTGCAACTGATATTAGGACTCAGTTCAGAAGATTTCAGTATTTTTGTTTTATGTAAATGTGAAAGCAGTGTGGTAGAAAAAAATGGGTTACTAAGGTTATTCTTGGGTCAAAGGTAAATTGAAGGCTTTTGGAGTCATTTTCCTTATCTGTGAAATGGGGATAATACCTTCTATCCCCTGGATTGAGAGGATTAGGTGAAATAATTTAAGTGCCTAAAAATAGGCAAAGAATGTTAGTTTCCATTCTCTTTGATATTTGAAAAAAATCTAGATTAAAATATTTTAAATGAAGGATTATTAATAGGATTATGTAAGTAGTAAATTTTCCTAATGCATTTAAAGCATGATTTTATAACCAATTCTCATATGTGATTTAAGTGAAGTGAGGTAAAGCTGTAGCATTCTTTTTTGTGAGTATATCAAATGAAAATAGGGTAAAGATTTGAAGATACTAAAAGCTGTAGTAAGAGTATTTTTCTTTCTTTTTAAAAGTCAAAGAATAATCAGAATTGTCAAATAATCAGAATTGTATAAATACACATTTGTTATAGGGTACAGCCAAGAGGCAGCAGAGAACAATATGAAACTGGTTTTGAGATTGGGATAAAGTGAAGAACTTTCCAAGTATCATTGAGATACTTTGTTGCTCTACTCTTGAAAACTGGGTCTCAGTGAAAGTAGTGAGCCCTGAACAGTGTTGCTAACTGAAGTTATTTGCTTGGCTAAAGCAGTTTTCCTGAGGTATGTGGTCTTCCAAGTTAATTATGGAACAAGAGCACTGACATGATGTGAAGTTTCACAACTATCTTCACTTGTTGTAGGGGGACAGTACTATACTTTAACAACTCAAGATTATAGAAGAGTTGAAATTAATCTGAATGCATGAAATGTTTTTGTTGTTGTTGTTGTTGTTGTTGTTTTGCCAGTCCTGGGCTTGAGTTTAGGGCCTGAGCACTGTCCTTGGACTTTCTTCAAGGCTAGTGTTCTACCTTGAGCCACTGCATCACTTCTGGCTTTTTCTATATATGTGGTACCGAGGAATCGAACCTGGGTCTTCGTGCATGCTAGGCAGGCACTATACCACTAGGCCAAACTCCCAGCCAAATACATGAAATGTTTTTAAAGGGATATGACATTTTAGTCATTTCAGGATTATTTTCTTTTAGGACTGTTATATCCCTTCTTGGAGACCTATTTTTTTCCTACTTTTTTTATATATAAGAGAAATAGCTAAATATAGTGTTTAGTGTACTCCTCACATGAAGGAAAAGCTTTCCTATGTAAGTTTAACAATCTTATAATTCCTGTTCGGGATCCCTGTCTTCTCTCACATTTTATTGCCTTTTTTTTTTTTTTGATTCTTGGATTATTTTTTGAGGTATCTACCTGAATGAAGTAACAGGTCAGGAAGAATGTATATGACAAGCTGGTCCAACTATTGGGGTAGAGTACCATCCTCTTAAGTAGTAGATTTAAGTTGCTTTTTTGCATCAGTGATGACTCACAATTGCTTTGAACTAGTTGTTTAACCCCTTTGAACTTCAGTTTAATCATTTTCACCTGCCAGAACATTTTTCTCGATTAAAAAAAAATCACAAAAATGAGTAAGTCTTTGTAGTTATTGCTCCCTTGAATTTCAAAGACATGTTTATCTACAAAATTGAAAAATAGTAAGTGTGCATTTTATTCTTTCAGTCTAGCTTTTACAATGATAAGGAGCTGGGGATAGACACTAATGTGTATTTTTATCTCTTTAGCACTCTAGCTCTCAGCCCTTACTATGTACTTCTCAAGCTTTAAAAAAATATTGATACCTGGGTCCCAGTCCCAGGACGTTCTAAATTAATTGGTGTAAGGTAGAATCCCTTGTTTTTAAAAGCTACCCTTGGGTGAAGCTATTGTGAAGTCAGGGTTGAGAATCACTGGTTTAGCATCATCTGTCTATTGATTTATTTCATTAATTGAGACTGTGTCCTTTTCTCTCCGATACTCATGGCTCATTACCCAGCCCATTAACATTTCCTGCCCTCACTTCACCTGATATTTACATTTCACTCACTTTGCTGCTCCCTATAGCTAATCAGCTGCTTTCCTTTAGGGCAGAATACATTAGATTCTGGACTTTTAGGTGTGATGATTCCATGCAGTAGATTTTGATGAATTATCAGAATTGAAGCCTAGCTATTACCCTTATGCCCAAGTAGCCAGTTTTCTATAGTAAAATTTTAGAGCTGAAACTGAGCAGGCCAGGCAGGTAAAATTGAGATGTATGGTAGAGGTTTGTCTGGTTTGAATCCTGTTATTCTGAATCATTCTGAATAACAGGTGATGACTCCACTTCAAAATGTAAAATTGATTTCTTTTGGACATTTTATTCTGCTTCTTGAAGATCTAGACTTAATATTACTACTGAATGTTTTGAATAAAAGGTATTAAACAAATGAACTTAACTGTGTATGGTCCTGCCTTATAATTATTTTGTATCAAGAAGTATTTTTCTCTAGAATGTTTTCATGTCTGTCATTTTACTGTGTATGTGTGTGTGTGTGTGTGTGCACGTGCACGTGCATGCGTGCACGTGCACGCATGTATGAGTGCACATGCTGGTACTGGGACTTGAACTCAGGGCCTGGGCACTGTCCCTTAGCTTTATTTGTTCAGGGATAATGCTCTACTATTTGTGTCACAGCTCCACTTCCAGCTTCTGATGGTTAATTGGAGATAAAAGTTTTATGGTGGTGTAAAAATCAATGTTAATAAAATATTTAATTAAAACAAAAGTTTTATGGACTTTCCTGCCTGGGCTAGCTTTGAACAGAGACTCTCAGATCTCAGCCTCCTGAGTAGCTAAGCTTACAGGAGCCACCTGTACCTTCATTTTGAGCACAGAGTTTTTCTGGAGGGAGAGAGAGGGAGACAGAGGTCGGGGGGAGAGTGTTTTGATAGTATTGGGGTTTGAACTCGGGGCCTTGTCCTTTTTTTTGGCCAGTCCTTAACTTGAGCTCAGGGCCTGAGCACTGTCCTTGGATTTTCTCAAGGCTAGAGTTCTACCACTTGAGCCTCAGCATCACTTCCAGCTTTTTTTCTATGTATGTGTTATCAAGGAATTGAACCCAGGTCTTCGTGCATGCTAGGCAAGCACTCTACCACTAGGCCCAACTCCCAGGGTAGCCTTGTCCTTTTTAGGAAGATGTTCTACCACTTGTCATTCTTCTAGCTCTTTTTTTTTTTTAAATAGGGTCTTGCAGCTAGGACACTCACAGCTCAAACCTATAATCCTAGTTACTTGGGAGGGTGAGAAGGAGAGGATCATCCAGAGCAGAAAAAGGTTGGCAGATCCTTTCTTAGCTCATAACTGGTGCAATGGCACATGCCAGGCTAGCCAGAGAAGAAAATCTTCAAGACTGTCCCCATAGAAGGGAAGCTGGACACAGGTGGTAGAGCCTGATTCCAGTAACCATGGCAAGCCTAAAGGAGGTGTACATCTAGGCAGGAACAAGATTCTGTAATAAAATTAACCAGAGTGTGTGGGGGGAGTAGTCTTTCAGGTGTGGCTCAGCAATTCCATACCAGCCTAGCAAACTGAAGCCCTAAGTTCAAACCCTAGAACTACCAAAAATAAAAATAAAGCCTTGCATTTTTGCTGTCTTAGACCACAGTGTAACCTACTGTGCTTCCTAAATAAATTAGATGACAGATCCATATTCGCATATTGAGCTTTTGATTGAGACAGAAGTTCTCATTAATTTTTTGTTCAGGGTGGCCTTAAACAAATCTCCTAGTTTCTACTTCCTGAGTAGCTAGGATTGTATGACTATTATACCTGGCCCACAGCTCTTTATTGAAGGTAGGACAGTGATGTGCCAGGACCACTGTTATTCCGTGTTCCTATTTTTGTCTTTTGCCTTTCCGCTCACCACTTTGAGCAATATATGTATTTGTTTGGGATGAATGTTCAATTGTTATATAAGATGTTCTCTCTCCAGAAATGAGATGGTAAATTTTTTTCATGTGAAAGCAGGTGTCATGATTTGTTTTCTCAACTTCATTATCATACCAAATAGACTGTTCTGTGCATAATAACTGTGGTCCTGTAAACAAAAATCCCTGTTGTGATGAAGAAATTAGGTATTGTTGTTTTCTAGTCTCCCGTTTCCCCCTTCCTATTCATTGCATTTTTTTCCATTAGTGTTTGATGGTCTCCACAAAAAAAAAAAAAAAAGTGATTCTTGATTCTCTTCTGTTATATTTTCTTTTTCTTTTAATCATGTTTGAAGTGGATTCAATTTCTGGGGTCTTAATACTTGGATAAGTGTAAATATAGATTTAAAACAAAGGAGTTTGCTATTGTATTTTGCCAATAACTATAATGAGTGGTATGAAACACTGATTTGTTGGTAGGAAAATGACTTGTGTGGAAAAGAAACCAGGTTTGTCTCTAGACATTGACTTGTGCATACTTAAAATCAAATAAATTGAAATAATTAGCTAATACTACTTCTTAAAATTTGAGGTACAGTCTATTTTTAAGGATATCCTTGAAGGAGATGAAAGGAACAGATTTAAAACATATAATTACTTTTGGTGCATTATTATGTAATAAGGAACCTAATTGCTGAAAGACTTACATGTCAGGCTGGGTTTATGCAAGGCAGACTACTTGTTCTAGCAGGATAATTGACTAATAAGCAGTTTTAAGACTGTTTTCTTATTTCTATCTTTCTGAACTCATTCTTAAAGGGATTTGTTTTTGTGGGCTTTTTGAGTGAATAAAGAATTTTAGATTTTGTAATTTTGATTCAGAGAAAAAAGAAGCTACTTTGTTTGCTACAGTAGGTTCCACATGGTGAAGTTCAGAGAACCTATTTCTGATTTGGGTGCTGAAGGCCAGAGATTTCTGGGGAACATACTCCTCCTACTGGAATGGCAGTGCAAGTTACACTTACCAGGTCATCCAGTTGAGCCTTCCAGCGCTAACTGGGACCTTAGGAGTCAGTCTCTTCAGACTCTGTGGGAACTGATCTATTCTTATTCTAAGAAAATCAGCGTTATAGTCATTTAATCAAGCAACCTGTAAAGTAGGGAGGAAAATGAGAGGTTTTAGCCTTCAGATACTCGCTCAGTTGAAAAACATAGACAGTGACTAAGCAGGTTATTGCCTGAATCAATAATTTTTAATGCTTGGGCAAGAATATAAAATCTCTAGGGAAGGGAAGGGGGGGAAACAAGATGATTGGGAGGGAGTGGGAGGAAGGAAACGGGGACCAAAACATGAGAAAGGATATCAATGTGTGAGAAGTAATGCACCTACTACCTGATGAATGTAACTGTAACCCCTCTATACATTACCCTGACAATAAAAGGGAAAAAAAAGAATATAAAATCTTAAATATAGCTTCAAAAATCATATATTTTATATTTTATATATTTTGTTAGTTTTGCTTTTGTTTCACACTAGTAAAGAATTCTAGACTTGCAGTTATTATCAGAAGTCAAAGATTATTTGAACTCATTGTTAGCTCTGTACCTCTAAACTGGTAAACGTGAACAGGATGAAATAAGTAAGCTATATATATATATTGTATAAAACCTCTGAGTTTGATAAACCAAACCAACTGGGTTTTTAAAACTTTTCTAAAGATAAATATCTGTTAATGTTATAGGAAGATATAACTCCTGGAGAAATATATAACTTTTTTTAAAAAAGCAAAACACAACTGCCATTTTCCTGTTAATTGACCAAAGGAAAAAGTTTGTCTGCTGTGAAGTTAGGTACTTGCTTTGTTCCAAAAATTTAGTGTTCCCCTCCCCAGGGGCTCATGCCTATAATCAGGAGTCTGAGATGTGACGAGTCTGTTCAAAACTAGCGGGGACAGGAGACTCAGTCCATGAAACTCTTATCTCCAGTTAATCATAAAATAAAGCTGGAAATGGCCTCCTGGCTTAATTGCTAAAGTGCTAGCCTTGAGTGAAAAGGACCTCAGGGATGGCACCCAGGCCCAGAGCAAGCCCCAGGAGTACCCCCTCTCCCCCACCCAAAAAAATAGGGCTAAAATCAAATGCTTAACTAAGTGCTAAAAATTAGATGCCTAAACTTAGGTGAACCATTGAAGAGATTAAAACGTTACTCATTAAAGTGAATAAAACAGTGAGTACTTCTTCTTTTGTAACTAAATGTATTAAATATTTATAGTTAGTGGGGAATATAAACTTCTGCACAGGCAGTTTCACTTAGTATGATGAGTATGTGGTATTCGGTTAGTGTGTGAAAGACAACCTAATTTTAGTATGAAAGGGAGAAATGAAGGTAAGAAAGCTTACTGGCAGAAACATTTCAAAAGATTGATAGACTAGTATTCAGATAGGTAAACTGAGGCGTAAAAGGCCAAGATAGATGGAGTCCAAAGTCCACATAAAGGGTGGTATGTACAGACCCATAGTGAGCACAGTATGCTTGGGGAATGTGCTGGCAAAGCAACGATGTGTGTGTGTACATACACGTACACAGATACATATTTTAAGTATTTTGAAATCTAATACTCATTTCTTCTTACATAGCAGTTAGAAAGTTCTTTTATTTTAATATTTGTTGAATGAAATAATGATTTAACTCAAAATAGAATTTTATACTATGTACTAGTTAACAAATTTATAATGATTTATAACTGATCCATGATTGCTTATAACACCATAGTATTTCATAGACGAAGAAACTAAAACCAACGTAAGTTATTTATTTATTTTGCTAATCCTAGTGCTTGAACTCAGGGCTGACCACTATCCTTGGATTTCTCAAGGATAGACCTCTCACTTAAGCCTCAGCACCACTTCCAGCTTTTTCTATATATGTGGTACTGGGAACCCAGGTCTTTGTTCAGCACTCTACCACTAAGCCAAACTCCCCGCCCCTCTAAAACTTTTTAAAGCAGAAAATCTTTGTTCCTTAAATTCTTCTGCTACTACAAAGCTTCACGATCTTAGTCATCTTCCTTTAGTATTATCTTGCCTCTCTTTTTTTTTTTTTTTTTAAATTTTTTTTTTTTTTTTTTTTTTTTTTTGCCAGTCCTGGGCTTGAGCTCAGGGCCTGAGCACTGTCCTTGGACTTTCTCAAGGCTAGAGCTCTACCACTTGAGCCTCAGCACCACTTCCAGCTTTTTTCTATGTATGTGGTACCGAGGAATCGAACCCGGGTCTTCGTGCATGCGAGGCAAGCACTCTACCACTAGGCCAAACTCCCGGCCCCTATCTTGCCTCTCTTAAAAGTACCTAAAAGTTTTTCTCAAGAAAATTTGAGAACACTTGCCTTAATGTCTTTTTTTTTTTTTTTTTTTTTGGGTAACAGTCTTTATTTGATCAATTTTTCCTAGTTTGAGAGAGGGAAATAAATTGGGGCAAGATATCTGAGACTTGTATACAAAAGTCAATTGGGCTAATTAGTCTATCACTTTATAGTACTGATTTTTATTCATCTTAAAAACTCCAGACAAGTTGAAATTAGACAATTCTATCATCACCGTAAGTAGCTTTTCAGATGTATTTGTGTTTCCAGTTAATGAACTAGATTTAACTTAGAATCCAAAATGGAACTAAAGTGGCAGATATAACAATGAAATACATCTCTGGTACATTTATTTCCCATAGGCGTATTTCCTTTGTAAGAAATTTTGTCATCCATGTAGGAAAGATAAAAATAACGCATCATTCTCCTAACTACCAGATAAATAAGAATTGCTTTTGATGTATCAATTTATTTTGATATTACTTAGTTGATCCTACACATTTGAGAACTGTGATTTTTCTTTTTTTAAGGTCTAAGTTGATGGTACTTGGACTCAGTTCCCAATGCTTTCACTCATTAGTTAGTGCTCTACCAAGTAAGCCACACCTCCAAACAACTTCCCACACTTCTTTTTGATCAGTTGTGGTGCTTGAACTCGGTCTGGCGTCTGTCCCTGAGCTCTTTTGCTCAAGGCTTGTGCTTTCCTACTTGAGCCACAGCTGTACTTCCAGTTTTTGAATGGTTAATTGGAGATGAAGGTCTCACAGGGACTTTTCTGCCCAGATTGGCTTCAAACCTTGATCCTAGGACTGCAGTTGTGAAGCATGGACACCCCCCCACCCTTTTTTTTAAGAGCTAGAGATGAGCTTTCCCCAGGGTTACGAATGTTTTGAGGTTGGAGGCATGAATCAGGTGATCGTGTGCAAGCCAATGACCGAAAACATTGGATACTGAGTTCACATCCCAGTCTCGGACAAGAAAGAAAATAAAAAAATGGAATGACTATTTAGAGTACAATAGTTGCGTGAGTCATAAGTAGGTCTTAAGTGTTCATAATTTTCTAAAATAAACTTATTTAAAGAACGTGTAGTGAGAAATGTCATATTCTTAAATACCCTGTTCTTTTATAATGACTTTAATTTTATAAAAACTTATGACTGTTAAAAATAGCTCAAAAGATTGTACAAAGGTAGAAAATGAATCTCCCTGTCTACAGGAAAATTCTCAAACTTTTAAGCATCCTCTCATTGGAGAAATCATGCAGTACACTGTATGTTAGCCTGTAATCTATTGCTTCCACATGACAGAATATCATAAATGGCACTTGAAAATATAGAATTTCTCCTGAGTATAATTTTTATTTCTGGAAATACTGAATTGACTAATTTGAAACCTTAGTTATACATTCCTTATATTAAAATAATGGGTTTTTTCTTTTTTTCTTTTTGCCATGTTGAGGATTGAATCACGAGAAAATATTTTTCTGAGTATTTAATTTTATGGTGGTTATTCATAAATCTTTTAGAAAATCCAATTAAAATAATTTACTATCTTTTCAAAATTGATACAATAGTTTTCATTAAATTCAGAATTTTTTGATTCCTTATGCCTCACTGCTCCGAAGCCTAACTATAATGGAGAGAATCAAGTTATCCTTGCAGCATAGGGCCTGCTGTAGGATTGAACGCCTTGTTAAGGAAGGTAATACTTTTATTCTCTAGATTAGATGGTGCTTCTTAAAAGTTATAGCAGGAATCAGTGTGAAGAAAATTTCACAACGATAAAACTGAAAATAATCATTGTTATGTTTACTTTTTCCTGAAAAGTCCCAAATGAGAATAAAGTTGTTTCTAAACTCTTGTTTTCTTAATGAATAGTAGTTTTTACATTTAAATGGAACTAAGGAAATGATACAAGTCTTCCATTTATTCTCTTAGGCAGGAGACTGGTTTCAGCATTTGGCCTACTAAGTTCCACATCCCAGGAATCTCTATAACATGCCCTATCCGCTCATCTTCATTCCTTGTTCTTGCTGTTTAATCAAAAAGTTTGTTCATACAAAAGGTAACATACAATTAATTTTTAAAATAAAAATTAACTCTTTGGATATATTTATATTTGGACAGTAAAGCATGGAAGTATTTATGCCTTGAAAGCTTTAGATAGTAATCTTGGGTTTTTCTTTGTACTAGGGCATTAACTGAGGATTTTGAACTCATAGCTAGTGTTGTACTACTTGAGCCATTTCTTCAGCTAGACTTTTTTCTGGTTAATTGAAGATAGGGTCTCACAAACTTCTCTGCTAGGAATGGAATTAAACTATGACCCTCTAGAGCTCAGCCTCCTAGATAGCTAAGATTACAGGTATGAGCCACTGGCCCCTGGCTCTGGGTAAGATATATATTAAAATATCAAACTGATAGTATGCATTGTGTTGGACTTTCCAAAAATGTGATCTCTACAATTTTTTTCTCACCATTTTATTCATAATGAGACCACAGAACCGTAATATGTCATATTTAGTCAAAATGCTGTGAGTCACTTGCTAATAAATATTTCCATTGTTACTTTACAACAGCCCTGTCTCTAAAGTTTCAAATAAAGGCTGATTTTAGAGTCTTAGTTATTAATGTTCTAGGGGCATTGCCAAAAAAAGCTACATGTCCTATATTCTGTGCCAGTTTCTTAAATTAGAATCTTGGATTGTATCCTTAGCGTGTCACTGTAGTGGTAGTGGTATTGCTAGGTTGCTATGATACAGTGCTTGTTCTATAATTTGTAGCATGAATCTTTCCTACATGAGATCTTACTTTAAGTTTCAAATGTGAGCAGAAGTAATTGGATATATGATCTATAAGACTATTGCTGTTACAAATGATTACACTTGCTTCTTTAGATATTTGTCTTTAAATGTAGAGAAGTAACAAAGACTTGATTGTTCCTCAGAAATTTATCACATTGATCTTATTGAAGATGACAAGAAGAAAAAAGTTTGTAATAGTATATTAATATTTAATCGTATTTCTACTTACTGAATGACATTATGGGCTGTATACTTGTGTATACATATATACATACACATGCATACATATACATATATACATATATACATATACATGTATATGTAAACATGAGTGTGTATATATATTTATATTCATTTTAATTTATTTTTTGGTGCTGGTCCTGGGGCTTGAACTCAAGAACTGGGTATTACCCCTGAGCTTTTTTCCTCAAGCCTAGTGCTCTACCATTTGAGCCACACAGCTCCATTTCAGATTTTCTTGTGGTTAATTGGAGATAAAAGTTTCACAGACTTTCTTGCTCAGGCTGATTTTGAACCACACAGATCTCAGTGTTCTGAGTAGTTAGGATTATAGGCTTAAGCCACCACCAACAGCCAGCTATAGGCTATATTTTATGGTAAGACACATTTAAGATAGTACCAACAAAGCCATATAGGAAAAAATTCCAAAATATGTTACTATACTAAATTTTAAAAATCAGTGAACTTTTCTTACGAACAACCATATATAATGTTACTTTCTTCATTTTATGTGTTGGTTTTGAAGTTCTCTTTTACAGTTGTTTCAATGACTTTATCAGTCTAGTTTAGTATAAATGAAGTGCAACTCTAAAGATAAAACAAGAGGACTGTAAGTTTATCTTGAGGGCTATAAGTTTGTCTTCTGATCACATTTGTGATGGTCTGAAGTTTATGTGACTGTTGATCAGTATCATTACCATAATTGATCTTTAAACTTCTACTGTCCTTCAGTAATACCTTAGTTATTTGATTTGAAGAAGGTTTAGAAACTAGAGACCAGGACTGGACTACATTTTATAAATAGTCTTATTAAGATATAGGTTTTTTTTTTTTATCCCTCTTCTCTCATTTCTCCCAGTACTTATACTATTTTTCTTTATGCTTTTTATTTTCCATTCTTTGTTATTGTTGTTGTTTTGCCAGTTGGGTTTGAACTCAGGGCCTGGGCACTGTCCTCGGACACTTTTTGCTCAAGGCTAATGCTCTGCCACTTGAGCTACATTGCCACTTCCAGCTTTTTCTGTGTATGTGGTACCGAGGAATTGAGCCCAGGGCTTTGTGCATGCAAGGCAAGCACTGTACCATGAGGCTATGCCCCCAGCCCTTATTTTCCATTCTTTAGATTGTATAATCTCTGTTGATGTATCCTCAAATTTCTTAATGCTTTCTAATGCCATTCACATCTCCTGATGAAGTCCCTTTAGTGAGTTTTAAAAAAATTATAGTTTTCAACTCTTTCTATTGTAAATCCTGGTGTTTTCTATGGGGAGGAGGCATTCTAGAGTTTGAATTTGGGAGCTCATGCTTGCTAGGCAGGCACCCCACCCCTATCCCTATTGTCCTGGTTATTTATTTTTGTGCTGGTACTGAGGCTTGAACTCAAGACTTCTCCCTCTCACTTGGCTTTTTCACTCAAGTTTGGCATTTTCCACTTAAGCCACACCTCTTACTTTCAGCTTTTTGCTGGCTAATTGGAGATAAGAATCTTGGATTATTCTGCTCTGACTGGCTTCAAACATTGGTCCTCAGACCTCAGCCTTCTGAGTAGCTAAGCTAGCATTACCAGGGTGAGCTACCAGTGCCCTGCTTTCTCTAGTTATTTTTGTCATAGGGTCTGTTTTTGCGTAGGCCAAATCCTGATCCTTGATTTTGATGTTGAATCTTGAATCTTGACCCTTCTACTTATGTTTCCTCCATAGCTAGGATAGCACAAGCTGCTGTGGGGCTTTTTTATGAACTTTTTACCTGAGTTGGTGTTGAAGTATGATCCTTCTGGTCTGTTTCTTATGTAGCTCGGATTGCCAGTATAGGTCACCACCCCAGCAGTGTCCTTTATTTAATGTGACATTGTCACCATACCTTTCTTCACTTCTTCAATCATGGTTTCTTCTAGTTCTTTAAATGCAATGCATACTGATCTGTCCTTCCTCCCTTTCTCTTTCCCTCCCTCCCTCCCTTCCTTCTTTTCCCTTCTCTCACGTCTGTTCTTCCCTCCTTTCCTGTTTCCCTCTTCCCTTCCCTCCCTCTCATCTTATCTCCTCTCCTTCTTTCTGTTCTTCATTTCTTTTTTATTTTCTGTGGTCCTGGGAATTAAACCAAGGGTCCCATATGTACTAGGCAAGTACTCTTCCACTTGAACTATGCACCCCACCTCCCAGCCCAGCTCTTTTTTTTTTTTTTATTTTGTTTCTTAAATAGGGTCTTACTACCTTGCCTAGGCTGACCTTGAACTCATGTTCATCCTCTGTTGATTCTCCTACCTTTGTTTCCTGACTAGATAGAATTACAGGTGTGTGCCACCTTGCTGGATTGAAGTTACATTCTGTTAAATCCATATCTGGTTTCTCTTTGAAGTTGTTTCTTCCGTTTGTGTTTGGTTTTTCTTTTTCCCCTAGTGTATAGGCTATATGTTAAAGAAGGGAAGGAGGGGAAAGAGAAAGTAAGAGAAGAAAGGGTATTGAATTTCACTCTTTGGGGGGCTTATTATTGTTGTTTGTTTTTGTTGTTATTTACATGAAGTTCCCCCCCCACCACTGATGCTCTTCAGAGAGACACAACTATCTCCAGTCACCCTGGTGACAGTGTATATAATCATTTGTCTTTTCCTGACCATCCCAGCTATTAAGTTCCACTGTTTTCCAGAAGACTCTTGTTTCCAACAGTACTTTGGAGCACAGATTGTTCCTCCACTGGCTAATAATCCAGTTAAATTGAGGCTTTGAAGGTAGTTTTCAGGGTTATTATTTGATCCTTGTTCTGTCACTAGTAGAGCTCCTCCAATCTGTTCCTGTTACTCGATCTCCCCTGAAAACAAGTTGATTTTGGTTTAGTCTGGTATTCATGGAGCATAGAAATGCTCCCATTCTGTTTCACCATAAACTTAAGGACCCTTGCAGTCCTTAAGAGTACACTTGGACTAGAATGCTTTTGTACTGTGCAGATGAATATTTTCTCTGGGAAAAGATGTGGACTAACTTTAATGTAAGGGTAAGGGGCAGTAACCTGAAGTCTTTTTGGTTTGCCAGGGTGACCAAGGTCCCAGCATTTCAGGGTACTTTCCAGAGTGGTATCTCTGCCTATGGGTAGATAGGTTGAGTTGACCCATTATTTCTCTACTGCCCTTGGGCAGAGCTTTGTCTCATTAGCAGGTGGCTGTAGATAGTAAGAAATGCCAGTGTCCTGTTTCTTACTGTTACTGAGTTTAAGGTGGAAGGATTGCTGTGTTCTTAGTCCAACGCTTTTGAGTGGCGTCCCTTCCTGACTTTAGCCAAGGCAGAAGGATCTATCTTGGTTCAAATACCATTGGTACTGAATTTTCAGACATTCCTGATTAGATGTTCCCATAATCTTTAGGATTATTTCTAGAGACTTTAAATGGTTTTTATTTATATTTGTAGACTGTGGATGTACAACTCAGTGGTAGACCACTTGCATGATGCCATGGATTTGATCCTCAGCACTGCAAACTATATGTTAAGGGCGAGAGTGTAGACTAGTGGTAGAGTGCTTGGCTAGCATGCATGAAGCCTTGGTTCCACATTCACAGGAAAAGCCAGAAGTGCTCATGTGGTTCAAGTGGTAGAGTGCTAGCCTTGAGAACGCTCAAGGACAGTGTCCAGGCCTTGAGTTCAAGCCCCAGGACTGGCAAAAAAGAAAAAAGTATCACCTTAATATAGGCAAATAGAAAGTTTCATTCTGCGTGTATACTTCTTTTATCTTTAGTACTTAGGAAATCCAGCTGTTTTAGTAGTTTAGTAAGACTACTTGTTTGTTTTGTTTTGTTTTTCTGTTTTGGGGCTTGAACTCAGGGCCTAGGCACTGTCCCTGCGCTTTTTTCCTCAAGCCTAGCACTCCACCACTTTGAGCCACAGCACCACTTACACATTTTTGGTTAATTAGAGAAGAATCTCACGGACTTTCCCACCTGAGCTGGCTTTGAACCACAGTGCTCAGATCTGAAGCTGATGAGTAACTAGGATTACATGCATGAGCCACCAGTGCCCACCTGGGTTGCTTGTTCTTTTGGAATGTCTCCCTCCTGTGCTTTGTCTGTCTGAAACGTGCTGCTATATAGAGAGCTAGTGTGATTGTTTCTGTTTCTCTTCTGCATCATAATCTGGATTTCCAGCATCAAAAATAGCTGTTTTATGTATTGTATTCACTTTTTAGTCGTTTACAGTGGGAGGTTCATTGTGCTGGAAAAAGTCTTGTGTATATTTTTGTCATCTTTAGCCAGTTTCTATTCAATAATGTATGATATTTGATGGACAAACTCATATATACAGTTTATGCCCATTTACTTTGTCTTATTAGTGTCCTTTGAACTTTTTTTTTTTTTTTTTTTTTGCCAGTCCTGGGCTTGAGCTCAGGGCCTGAGCACTGTCCTTGGACTTTCTCAAGGCTAGAGCTCTACCACTTGAGCCTCAGCACCACTTCTGGCTTTTTTTTCTCTGTATGTGGTATTGAGGAATTGAACCCGGGTCTTCGTGCATGCTAGGCAAGCACGCTACCACTAGGCCAAACTCCAGGCCCCCCTTTTTTTTTTAACCAGTCCTGGGCTTGAGCCCAGGGCCTGAGCACTGTCCTTGGACTTTCTCAAGGCTAGAGCTCTACCACTTGAGTCTCAGCACCTCTTCTGGCTTTTTTCCTATATATGTGATACCGAGGAATTGAACCCCAGTCTTCGTGCATGCTAGGCAAGCACTCTACTACTAGGCCAAACTCCCGGCCCTATTGATCATTTTTGTATTTTTACCTTTTTTCCCCCTGTAGATTGATTTTTATTATTTTTAGATGTTCTTTTAGGCATTCTAGTTACCAACTCTTTGTTGATTTTAAAACTAAATGTTTTATAGGTTTATTGTTCACATTTACCTTTTTATTTCTCTTGCAATTAATTTTTACATGTGACAGAAGGATATAATTCTATAGCCAGAGTATTGAATTTAAAAATTCCTTACTTACTTTTTCAAATACCAGCTCTGCATTTAGTATATAACTCTCATATATTAATGTTGTACAAGTGCACGTCAGCATGCTTCTGCATGCCTTATTCCCCTTACCCCCACTGGTCTTTTTCTATTCCTGTACCATTCCATGTAGTTTTAATTACTTAACATGTAAAATGACTTTTTCCTTCTACATCTTAAAAAATATCTACACTGTTCTTGGCTTTTTATTTTCCAGTTGAATTTTTTTTTTATTATTTGTCTATTTTTGTGGACCGTGAAGCTTGAACTCTGGGCCTGGGCACTGTCCCTGAGCTCTTTATTTATCTCAAGGGTAGCTTTCTACCACTTGAGCCATAACACCACGTTCAGCTTTTTCTGTGTATGTGGTATTGGGGAATCGAACTCAGGGCCTCATGCATGCTAGGCGAGCACTTTACCACTCAGCCACACATCTGGCCATCCAGTTGAATTTTAAAGAATAACTGTTCTGATTTCATCAAAACATTGTATTAAGATTTTTTTTTTGCCAGTCCAGGGACTTGAACTCAGGGCTTGAGTACTACTGTTCTTGAGCTTTCTCAAGGCCAGCACTTTACCGCTTGAACCACATCAACATGTCTGGCTTTTTTCTAGGTATGTGGAATCGAACCCGGATCTTAGTGCATGCTAGGCAAGCACTCTACCACTAGGCCAAACTCCCAGCCCATGTACTAAAGAATTTGATCCAAATTGCATTCCTCACATAGACTCATTGTTTCTCATATTGGTTCTTATTATCCATAAATATGAAAAATTTTTGTTTTTATGCCTTTATTTCAGTAAAGATTTACAGTTTTCTTCATGACCTCTTGGATTGCTTATCCTTGAAATTTAGTCATAATATTTATGAGGAATATTAGGCTACATGCAGAGGTCACATGCGGAAGTTTGGTAGTCAACTACTGAACACACAAAGTGATTTAGGTAGGATTCATGGGAGGAACCAGTAGCTAGGCTTAGACATTATGTAGCAAAGATATACTGTTTGCTCTTTTTTTTTTTGCCAGTCCTAGAGCTTGAACTCAGGGCCTGAACACTGTCTTTGGCCTTTTCCTCAAGAACAGATACATTGTTCTTGCTGTGTCCTGAATCCACTAAACCCAAACGTTTATTCTTTCATGCCACTGAATCTTTAGAGTAATTTACTAAGCCACAGAAAGCATATATACCAGCACCAATCTGCTTATGATTAGGCTTCTAAGAAGAGCTACCTATAGAAACCACTTAATCAGGATATACTGCTTTATTTTAGTTTATACACTAGTTTAGTTTATATACTAGTTTATACTTGTTAGTTTATGTCTGATGACTATCTACCTTTGGACCTTTTGTAGGTGATTTTTTTTTATCTGAAAAGCTTTTAATCTTTTCAAATGGACATCTAAATTTCCACAATGATGTACTAAATTATTAGAGTCATTTTTTCCTGTTTATTTGGTTTTCTTGTTACAGGCATTCTTTGAATATTTGTTGGTCCTTTTCATTAACATGTATGAATGAACAAAAGAAACGTTTTAGAAATTGGATGGGACTATTGACTATTTGGTTTTACTTAGAATAATTGTGTTTGGAACTAGTTAAAAATTGCAATGCATGAATCTTTCTCTGGGACTGTTCAATTTCTTTAAACCCCGCCCCCCCCCCTTTTTTTTGGCATGAAGCATGAATGCATGACTCCCTCCTGGAATGGGCTGGTAGACTATGAGGCATAGGAGACTATTTAATTCCACTGTTTTAGCATGCCTTAATCATGTCCTTTGTTCACTAAATCATTCTTTTTTTTTTTTTTTTTTTTTTATCAGTTGTGGGACTTGAACTCTGGGCCTGGGCACTTGACCCTGAGCTCTTCAGCTCAAGGCTACTGCCCTACCCCTTGAGCCACAGCCCCACTTCTGGCTTTCTGGTGATTAATTGGGGATAAGAGTCTCACGGACTTTAGTACCTGGGCTGGCTTTGAACTTCGATCCTCAGAGCTCAGCCTCCTTAGTAGTTAGGATTACAGTTATAAGCCACTGTGCTCAGCTAGATAGTTCTTAATCTTGAACTAATTGGAGTTCTGAGACCTTTGTAATTTCCTTTTTGTTTATTCTACTTTGTGACTTCTAAGGTTTGTCTTTTCCAGAAAATTGACTTTTCCAGAAAATGGTTAGAAATGTCTTACCTAAGGGCCTGGTTTTTTTTTTTTGTTTGTTTGTTTTTTGTTTTGCCAGTCCTGGGCTTCAGCTCAGGGCATGAGCACTGTCCTTGGGCTTTCTCAAAGTCAGAGCTCTACCACTTGAGCCACAGCACCACTTCTGGCTTTTTTCTATGTATGTGGGACTGAGGAATTGAACCTGGGTCTTTGTGCATGCTAGGCAAGCACTCTACCACTTGGCAGAACTCCCGGCCCCATAAGGGCCTGTTTTTATCTTTCTTTTTTCTTGTCTACTGTCATTCTAGAGGGATTGAGAAGAAATAAAATGGCCATTATTAATTAATATGCACTGTGAATCCCTTAAGTGGGATGAATTTAGAATACTGCATTTAGAATGCAGCCTGGGCTGGGCCTCAATGGAGAATGCCTATAATCCAGATCTGAGGATCAAAATTTGAAGCCAGCCCAGGCAGAATAGTTCCTGTGAGACTCTTAAATCTCCAATTAACCACTCAAAAACCAGAAGTGGAACTATGGCTCAAAGTGTTAGAGTGCTAGCCCTGAGCAAAAGAGCTTAGGGACAATGCGTAGGCCCCAAACCAGGTGGGTGTGGGGAGGAGAAAGCAGTCTGGCCTAGAATGCCACTTTTTTGGGGGGTGGGGAGGGGGGAGTTGATGGCTTGAGACGTGAACTCAGTGCCTGAGTGCTATTCCTGAGCTTTTTTGCTCAAGGCTCATATACTCTACTATTTGTGCCACAGCTCCACTTCTGGCTTTTTTTGGTGGTTACCTGGATATAAGAGTCTTGTGGACTTTTTTACGCAGTCCCACTCTGGTTTTGAACCACAGTCCTTGTATCTGAGTCTCTTGAGTAGCTATCATTATAGGTATGAACTTGTGGTGACTAGTTAGAATGCAGCTTGTAAAGAACTTTTACTGGGGCCAAGAGTTTGGCCTAGTGGTAGAGTGCTTGCCTAGCATGCACGAAGACCTGGGTTCAATTCCTCAGTACCACATACATAGAAAAAAGTCAGAAATGGTGCTGAGGCTCAAGTGGTAGAGCTCTAACCTTGAGAAAGTCCAAGGACAGTGCTCAGGCCCTGAGCTCAAGCCTATGACTGGCAAAAAAAAAAAAAAAAAAAAAAGAACTTTTACTATATAGGGAGTATTGCTGTTCTCCTTATATTCTAGGTTGTTGGAATCCAAGCTTCTTTATACATGTTTTATGACCATAGGCATACTGTTTTTCTTTTCTTTTCTTTTCTTTTCTTTTCTTTTCTTTTCTTTTTTTATACTAGTTGTGAACCACTAGTAGGATCTTAGAATATAAGCCACATATAGCTTGAAGGTGTATCTTTTCCTCAATTATGAGGGGTGGAGGGACAGATATTAAAAACTAAAGAATTTAGGAGACCTAACAGGTACTTGGTGAGTTTTAAAAGATGTGTTAATCCTCCAAAGTTGAAATCCCTCATTTCCCCAGAGTTGTCTGACTTTCCCTCTATTAAACACTTTGTAGGGTTTTTTTTTTTTTATGGTAGCATAACCTCTTTAGTGAGATCAAACAATAGTCATAATAAAATGGTAAGTAGCTAAATGTAATTAAAAAACATCTTCCAGCTAGGTTTAAAATTAATTATTTTGTAAAAGCCAAGAACATATGTTTTTCTTTTGAGATTATTCTTTAATTGTACCTTTCATGTAGCTTTCTTACTGGGATTTTGTAGAAGAGTGCTTTTAATAATAAGTCCTCAGCTCTAAGGGTGTTATTGAAGAAATGAATTGATATTGCAGGTCATTTTGTAATAGTCGTAAGCTTGTGATCATGTTTCCTAAGGCAACATAAAAATAAGAAATTTAAAATTGTTGAATGTGATACATTCAGTGGTTTGAACTGTTCTTTTGGTGGTGAGATCAAAATATACTCACAGGTTTGTGTGTCGGCATGAGGGTTTTTTCCTTGAGTTAAATGGAATTCACTGTGTCTTTAATATTCATATCATGTATGCATGTCACTTAAATATTTTAGACAAAATTAGTGTCCATTAAAAGTAGATGCCTATCATTTAAATTTGCAACTTATATGATTGGGTTATATTCCAACAAACGCATCTTAAGTCTGAAATACCTGTAAATAAAAAATACATTTGATATACCTAATACAGACATCATTGGCTGGCAACACAAACACCATGGGTATTAGTTGTTCAGCTTTGTGATCACAAAGCTGACTGGGAACTTTGACATTTTGCCGCTATTACCCAGCCTCCTTGAGAGGGTGTGTGCTCTGTATTTTAGGCCAAGAAAAGTCAGCATTCGAAGTAGTTTCTAGGGAATGCATACTGTTTTTTTCACTGCTTTCTTATTGTATGCAATACTCAGGGAATGTTGTTAAACAGTTACTCTGTCAACAGCCCCAACCCTAGTTGTTGTGTAATATATGGAGTTTTTTTTCCTGTGCACTTGTATATCTCAAAAGATGCTTTTATTTTCAAACTTTTAAGTAAAATTCTTATGACTGAGATAGTTAATTTTGCAGGGAGAATTCCAGGTGAAAAAGCTATGATTATATGAATAAAAATGAACATCATAATTGCATTGGAGATGGCAAGTAGATAATCAACACTGATTTAGTGAAAATGCTTACCTAAAAAAGGTGTATGGCTTTAGTGCAAGACATTGCCAGACAGAAACTTTGAATCTGTCAGACTTCATTTGCAATAATTCTTAGAATGGAAATGCTGATGAATGAAGTGATGAATGTAGATATTGTCAGTGTTCCATGTACTTCACAAATAGTTTTTGGATGTTCTTTTCCTCTCACATTGTTAGTTGTGTCTATAAAATATAACCACTATTATTATTTTCTTGTTGTTTTCTTTCATGCCTGTCCTGGAGCTGGAACACTATTTCTGAGCTTTTTTTGCTCAAGGCTAGTACTCTACACTTGAGCCCCACAGATTCACTCCCAGCTTTTGTGTTAATTGGAGATAAAAGTTTCATGGTCTTTTCTGCCCAGACTGGCTTTGTACTATAAACCTCAGATCTCAGATTCCTGAGTACCTAGGATTACGGGCATGAGCCATGGCACCAAGTTTAGACTGAAACTTTTTCAAATGACTTAAGAATATTTTCTGCCTTCTCATGAGAAAATCTGTGGTACTGTTTCAAAAAGGTACCTAAGAGTTTATAAATGTAAAATATTCCATATTTTTGATGAAAGTTTTTTCATTCTAGGATAACTACTATACAAATGTTTCTGACCGATATAAAACATGTTCCATGTCTCTTTTTTTTCTTTTGTTTTGGTCAGTTGTTGGGCTTGAACTCTGGACCTGGGTGTTGTCCCTGAGTTTTTCAGCTCAGGATGAAGGCTATCACTGTATGACTTGAGCCATAGCACCACTTCTGGTTTTCTGATGGTTAATTGGAGATAAGATTTTCACCAACTTTAGTGCCCCCGCTGGCTTTGAACCATGATCCTCAGTTCTCAGCCTCCTGAGTAGCTAGAATTCCAGTCATGAGCCACCAGCAGCTAGCTTCCATGTCTTAATCTTTATGTAAGCCAGTCAGTAAGTAGAAAATGTTGTAGCTTTCTCTTAAACTTTTGCAGTCTGGTCCACAGTTCATACCTGCTTTATCTGATCTACCAAAAAACTTAGTGCAAAGACTATTCTTAGATGAAGCAGTCACATATCTTCTAATCTGTGTGTGTGTGCATGTACATGTACATACATACACAGTAGGTAGCAGTACCTTTTGTATTTTGACAACATCTTAGGTGTTTTATATCTTAACTTGAAAGTGGAAAATCATCTTTCACACAATACTACCACAGAAACATGTACCTAAAAAATCCCTTTAGGTAAAAATAGATTAACACTAGTTATCATCTTTAGTGCCCTAGGAAAACTTACACTGGAAGGGACACTGAAACAAACAAAAACAACAAAAGCGGGTAAAGTTCCCAAGAATGTGGGAAGATGGGCATTTCAAACCAGAAGCACCATGCACTGTTCAGGGAACCACGTGGAGGGTGTAGTTTCCACAGAGTAAAGAGGCATGCCAAAAGGGTGAGAGTAGGCTGCTGCATTTGTATACAGAGGGGTTTGCATTTGATCCTCTTTAATTATTGAGGATAATCAATAAGTACATACTAAGTAAGATCATATTGACTTTTAATTTTAACAGGATTTTAGCTTTTTAAGTAATATGGAAGATAAGTCAGTAGTAGCAGTGGTTATGAGAGTGAGGAGGAAGACGCAGTGAGGATATCATTGCACTAGTCAATGCAAGGGGCTGAAGTGATGGTGGAAATGACAAGAAAGGAATAAGAGATCAGTAATTTAAAATTGTGTGAGCAATGAGAATAATCCAATAAAAAAATCCCTAGCTGATAGGATTTGATGGATGACTTTATTGTAGGTTATTGAGAGATTTATATATGTGATTTTCTTTTGCAAAATTAATAAATATATAAAGGTAAATTCTGTTGGCTATTTCTAAGTTTTTTACTTTTTATTTTTTACAGATGCCACTTCAAATGAACAACAAGAGCTTTTCTGTCAGAAGTTGCAGCAGTGTTGTGTACTTTTTGATTTCATGGACTCTGTTTCAGACTTGAAGAGCAAAGAAATTAAAAGAGCAACATTGAATGAACTGGTTGAGTATGTTTCAACTAATCGTGGTGTAATTGTTGAATCAGCGTATTCTGATATAGTAAAAATGGTAAGCCTCTGGACATGTAGTCCTCAGATTTATATAAATTTAAAGTACGATCTGAGGTGTAATTATGAATTGACACTGATTTAAAATAAACATATAGTAATTAACAACAACAACAAAAAGAATTACCCATTTCACTGACACTGTTCTTTCTTAGAAGACATTCAGTAGCCATATAGGTAGGGGGCTATCATATTTTTTTAATTCACTAACATTTTTAAAATTTTATTTTATTGTAAAGGTTATGTACAGCGGGGTTTCAGTTACATAAATAAGGTAATGAGGAAATGTTTGTTGAACAGTGTTACCCTCTCTCTCATCTGCTCCCACTTTCCTTTCTCCCCAACTCCTCCCACCACATTGTAAAGTTCATTTTCAATATAGTGTCTTGCCATATTTTTTTAAAGCAACTTTATTTTCCCTTGTGTGCCAGTCCTGGGACCTGAACTTAGAACCTAGGTGCTATTCCTGAGCATTTTTTTTTTTTTTTTGCTCAAGATTAGTGCTCTGCCGCTTGAGCCACTCCTCTACTTCCATGACTGCCATATTGGGTAATGCAAATCATAAAGTTAGATGTTGAGAAATGTATAGGCTCAATATTTTTCAGAATGACAGATAGATGGTAAGGGTAAGTAGTCACTAAGAGAGAACCTGTGAAGGAGGAAGAGAAGACTGCTAAAGCTCTGGAGAGCTCCACATTTGTGTGGTGGGTAAAGGAGTCAGCTTTGAAAGGAATCCTATATGTTGAATGAAACTTGTTACACACAGGTAACTTTGTTGTTGCCTATAAAGTTAACTTTTATTGATAACAATCAGGAGGTGTTTTTCTCTTTTCAAATTCTGTTTATGGCCTTCTGCTTCACTTTGTGAAATTGAGAAGTTGATGTCCAAATTGCTGATCAATTTTACCTTAATACTGGCTTTGAGTTCTAACTAATATAATTCTAGGTTCATTACTTTGTACGAGTTAGGACCATAGTAATAGTATTAGCAATTACTTGCCTACCCCAGGTAACATTCCATAAGAATAGTTGGAAGCTTGTTTGTACTATCAAACATTTCTTGTCTTACTCTCAGTTCTTCATCTCTCAGACTAAAGGACTTGATTGGTCAGTCTGTTCATTTTTAAAGGAATTGTGTCTTGGAGCTATGAGTCATGGTTCACACCTGTAATCCTAGCTACTCAGAATCAGGAGGATACAATCTAAGTATCACTACTTAGAGCCAGCTGGGGCAGGAAAGTCTGTGGGACTCCAGTCTTCACTTGGTGGTTATCTCCAATTAACTACCAAAAAGCCAAAAGTAGAGCTATCACTGGAGTGGTAGAGTGGTAGCCTTGAGCAAAAAAGCTCAGGGACAGGCCCAAGACCTGCGCGCATGCACACACACGCACACACACACACACACACACACAGAGGTGGATTGGGACTACAATCTATCTTTGCTGGAAAGAGAGGATGTATGTCACCTTAGTGCTGAGGCAAGTGGAGCAAGGATGACATTATAAATGACATTTCATTGAATCTAAGATGAAGAGTCTGTATATGTAAAAGTAGTGAAGGCATTCTACCTCCTTGTCTTCCATAGTGCAACTATGTATGTAGAATAGAGATACTTTTGGGTTTTTTTTGTTTGTTTATAGATAGAGAATGTGATAGAGGAGGTGTGGAAAGATACAAAGAATCAAGTTAGAAATAGGTAATATTAAAATTTTTGCCCTTTGGGTGGGGAGTTTGGCCTAGTGGTAGAATGCTTGTTTAGCATGCACGAAGACCCAGATTCAATTCCTCAGTTCCACATACATAGAAAAAGCCGAAAGTGGCATTGTGGCTCAAGTGGTAGAGCACTAGCCTTGGGAAAGCCCAAGGACAGTGCTCCCAGGCCCTGAGTTCAAGCCGGAGGACTGGCAAAAATAAAATAAAAATTTTGCCCTTTTTCTTCCCAAATTCTCCCTCTTTTCCCCTTCCCTCTGTCATATTAAAACTTGGAAAGAAAAACTGATGAATTAAGGAAGAAGGATCTGGAGGTAATCTGTGATATTCAGTAGTTTGAAGGCTAAAGAAGTGAGAATTACTGGATAGAGAAGAGAGAAACAAATGCCTGCCACTGTCATATCTTAATGAAATTGATAAGTGTTTGAGCTACATTTGTAACCACAATTTAACTTTTTTTCTTAAGTAAAACCTTAGACATTTTCTTTTCCATTGTTAAATTCATTTACTCAACAGAGAACACGAATCTAAATTTACTTTTCTTTACAGATCAGTGCTAACATCTTCCGTACTCTTCCTCCAAGTGATAACCCAGATTTTGACCCAGAAGAGGACGAACCCACGCTTGAGGCCTCTTGGCCTCACATACAAGTATGGAACTTAAGCATGTTCACACTGCAGCAGTCTCTTCATTATGAGTTTTTATGTATTTGACTTTTAATGTATTTTCTTTTTCTTTCTTTTTTTTTTTTTTTTTTTTTTTTGCTAGTCCCAAGCCTTTCTTAAAGCTAGGGCTCTCCCACTTGGAGCCACAGCACCACTCCTGGCTTTTTCTATGTATGTGGTACTGAGGTATTGAACCAGGGTCTTCGTGCATGCTAGGCAAGCACTCTACCACTAGGCCAAATTCCCAGCCCTTTTAATGTATTTTCTTAATATTTTATTTTCCCTAAATTGTTATTATTTTATTATGACAAAATACACTTATTAATTGGATACTTAAACCATTTTAAAGTGTATAATTCAGTGACTTTAAGTACATTCACAGTGCTATGCAACCATCATCACTGTTTGGTTCTAGGACTCTTTATCACTCCAAATGAAAATACCTTTGTAATTCTTCTAGGTCTATGACAGGAACTAATTTGCTTTCTGCCTCTCTAGATTTACTTTTCTATTCAGGGTATTTCAGATAAGTTGCAATTTGTGATCTTTCATGTCTGAGTTCCTTTACATATCTTCATTTTTTCAAGTTGATCCATGTTGTAGCATGAGTCAGTAATTCCTTTTCTTTTTCTTTTTATGTGTGTGTGTGTGTGTGTGTGTGTGTGTGTGTGTGTGTATCACTTGTGGAACTTGAACTCTGAGCCTGGGCGCTGTCCCTGAGTTCTTCAGCTCAAGGTTACCACCCTTACCCCTTGGCCTGGGCATTGTCCTTGAACTCTTCAGCTCAAGGCTACTGCCCTATCCCTTGAGCCACACAGCCCCACTTCTAGTTTTCTGGTGGTTAATTAGAGATAAGAGTCTCTAGTTCTTTAGTGCCCAGGCTGGCTTTGATCTTCAGATCTCAGCCCCCTGAGTAGCTAGGGTTACAGCCGTGAGCCACCGTACCCAGTTTAATTCCTTTTCTTTTTATGAGTGAATACTCTTATATTTAATAGACATTCTGCAGTTTTTATTCATTTATTTGTTATTCAACATTTGACTTATTTCTACCTTTAATTGTGTAAATTAATAGTTTTTGTCAACTTTAAGTTGTTTAGGTCATTATTTAAATATTCTCTCTGTCCTATTTTCCTCTTTTCTGGGACTTCTGTTTATATGGAAATGACTATGACTGATGCTCTCCTATAGGTCTCTAGATGATCTCTACTCATTTTCATTGTTCTTGTTTCTTTCTGTACTTCAAGTTGGATCATTTCAGTTGACCTATCTTTACATCTACTTAATCTTTCTTTTGCCAAACCTCAATTGTTTTTTTTTTTTTTTTGCCAGTCCTGGGCTTGAGCGCAGGGCCTGAACACTGTCCTTGGACTTTCTCAAGGCTAGAGCTCTACCACTTGAGCCTCAGCACCACTTCTGGCTTTTTTCTATGTATGTGGTACCGAGGAATCGAACCCGGGTCTTCATGCATGCTAGGCAAGCACTTTAACCACTAGGCCAAACTCCCGGCCCCTTTTTTTCTTTTGTTTATTGTGGGGCTTGAACTCAGGACCTGGGCACTGTCCCTGAGCTTTTCTACTCAAGGCTAGCACTATACCACTTTAAGCCACAGGTCTACTTATGGTTCTCTGGTGGTTAATTGGAGATAAAGTTTCATGGATTTTCCTGCCCGGGCTGGCTTTGAACTATGATTCTCAGATCTCAGCTACTAAGTAGCTAGGATTACAGATGTGAGCCACCAGCACCCAGACTCCTTTGTTTTATAGGAGAGCAATTTCACTGAAGTGCTTACTCTACCACTCCATCTGTAGAACACGTCTTCTTGCTTGTTGGGTTTTAATTTTGTAAAAATGAAAACAAGAGAAAGAAATCTATATTCTATACAATTTAGGATACTTTAGGCAATAGTCTGCCACATTGTTTTTTAATTTATTCATTCTGTCTAGCACCTACACAAAATAGAAGAGTGGTGTTGGATTAGTGTATGCTGAAAGTAATATTAAGACTTACTAGCACATTAGAATTTACAGAATTAGAAAATCTGAAATAGTAAATTATTTTTATAGAACTATACACAAGTTTGGCTGCAATTTTGTGCCATAGTTGTTATAAAATTAGAGATACTATACTTAACCATGTAGAAGTTTTTAAAGCATGAAATTCTCATTAGCTGATTTGACTTTTTTTTTTTTTTTTTTTTGGTGATGGGCCTTGAACTCTGGGCATGGGCTCTGTCCCTGAGCTTGTCAGCTCGGGGCTACTGCCCTATTCTTGAGTCACAGCACCACTCCCAGTTTTCTAGTGGTTAATTGGAGATAAGAGTCTTTTATGGTCTTTGGTGTGTGGGGGATGGGAGGGGGTTGCTGACTTTGAACCGCCATCAGTTCAAAGATCCTCAGATCTCAGTCTCCTGAGTTGTTGGGGACCCAGTGTGGGGTCAGAGTGACCTTGGACCTGCACAACTGAGTACACGAGGAAGTAAGCTGTTATGATGACTTTGGACTATGTCAGTCGCTTGTCATTTAACTTATTTGAGACTTGATTGCTGTTTTGTACAAATGTAACCCCTGGCAGTTTCCTGGTTTTAAGAAAAGTATTTTAAGATTGGAAGAAAGAAATAAACAGGGCTACAGGCTTAAGCTCACAGCCTTAGGCTATAGTCTTAGGCTCACCTTAGGCTGCAGTCTTGGGCTGCTGACTTGAGCTGTAGTCCCCCCGACCCCATCTTTTTCTTGTCTTCTTCTTTCCCTACCCCCTAAGTCAGGAACCCCCATTCGCTGCCGGCTGGCTCTGGCACTGAGTAGCTAGGATAACAGGCATGAGCCACCATGCCCAGCTTGTATTATTATTTTTTTTAATAGCAAGTGTTTTAAAAGCACTATCTCAGCTTTTATTTGACTTTCTCTCATAGTTGGTGTATGAATTCTTCTTGAGATTTTTGGAGAGCCCTGATTTCCAGCCTAGCGTTGCAAAACGATACATTGATCAGAAATTTGTACAACAGGTAAGGAATTCTTGTTTTCCTTTAATTCATCTTAATAATAATCTGTTAACTTGGGATTAAAGTAGGCCTGACTTACAATTTTTTTTTTTGTCACCAGTCATGGGGCTTCTTGAGCCACAGCCCCACTTCCAGTTTTCTAGTGATTAAGTGGTTAATTGGAAATTAAGAGTCTCGTGCCCGGGCTGGCTGTGAACTGCGATCCTCAGATCTCAGACTCATGAATACCTAGGGTTACAGGCGTGGGCTACCTTGCCTGGCTGACTTTCAAATTTTAAACATTACTTTGAAAGCATGTAATATTCTTGCCAGTTAGGGAAAAAAGTGAATTAGGCTTGAGAATTTGTAAATAATCAATTCATCCTAGCCAGTCCTAATTCTCATAGTTATTTTATAAAGGTTTAAAAAAAAAACTAGCCTTCCACACTATCCAACTGAGAAAAAAATTGGTATACCTATGTAATATAAGGATATTACTTTGGTTTTACATTTTTATGTCTGTGAACTTGCACATATTTTAACTTCAGACTTAGAACTGATAGACCAGGGGAAAAAACAGTAACCCACTGTTAGGGAGTGAGGGCCTTTGAGTCTTCTAGCCATCATGCATCAAGTACTGTTCCCTTTCCTTTCCTCTTACCACCTTTGGTATCCTAAACCACAGATAACAAAATCATTCAGAAAGGGAGGTCTAGTAAACATATGCAGCACTTCTTTTTGTAAACTGCTTACCACCTGCTCCTTTTAGAACCTATATCAAATTTTAATGTGTCATTTCTATTTTCAATTTTTTCAAAATTTAGCATCCTCATTTTAATAATTTATAATTGGCTAGCTCTGAACACTGTTGTGAGGCAGATAAACCATTTGCTCTTTTTTTTTTATGGGTCATGGGGCTTGAACTCTGGTCCTGGCGCTCTTCAGTTCAAAGCTACCACTTACCCCTGGAGCCACAGCCCCATTTCTCATTTTCTAGAGGTTAATTGGAGTTAAGAGTCTTATGGTCTTTAGTGCCTGGGCTGGCTTTGAACCTGGATCCTCAATCTCAGACTCCTAAGTTTTAGGATTACAGGCATGAGCCACCCCACCTGGCAAGCCATTTGGTCTTTTGAAATACTTTATCAATAGGTGTGATTGATTAGGCTTGATGCTGGGGCTAGGATTAAAGTCACAAGAACTTTCCTACATTTCTAAACCCTATGTGTGTCCCCTATAACAGTGTTTACAGATATGAGCTTTACATATTTAAAGCCCATTTTTGGTTACTTGTGTTAGGAATGGCTTGGGATGGTGGGATGTCACAGAAGAATAAGGACAGCAACTCTAAAAGGAACTCAGCAAGGCCAAGTTTACCTCTGCAGAAGGGTTGCCACCAGCCAAAAACCTAGCAAGCAAACACACAGAGCAGGCAGTCTGCCCTCTTTTTATCCCTAACTCAGGAGGCCCTGCCCTTCCTTTTGCATTGGCTAAGCTTGGGTTCACAATCTGCAGAAGGATATGACTTAACTGGATGTAACTAAAATTCAAGGAGCTTCTAACACACTATCTTAATTAAAATGCAGCAGGAAAAAGAGTGTAACTAAAATATGATTGACAAGGGACAAGTCACCTGGCCAAAGAAGGAACTTTTCAGAAAACAGTTCTTATAAGAGTTAACAGAAAGGAAACCAACTATGCTTTTCTCATATTTATCACTATCCTGGACTCATTTATTCTGAGATATTGTAGAATCCTGATGACGAACATTGTCAGCGAATCATTGAAGTAATTCTTCAGAAACTGTACAGAAACACTGGGCATGAGGGACAGTGAAATAGATACAATAATCCGGAGTGTGATCAGGGTAAACAGTCATGAGATTAGTCATTGCAAACCAGTGCATGCTTATTTCCTCCTGAGCCATCGTATGTGATAACTAAGGAGTTGTAGTGATGCCACGCTGAAGGTATTTCAAAGGATATCATATAGAAAGGAACCTTGCTTTTGTGTTTTCTCAGTCTTCAGTATGAGGTATTTAGGCTGCTAGATTTTTCTGAGGGTTTAATGTGAACAAGAAGAAAAGTGGCTTCTGTCATCTTCGGCTTCAAATGCTGGCATTATCTGAATAGTTATAGCCTCATCTTTAGATTTTAGCAGTTTGTGTGATTGCTTTTGCAGATACTTCTCTGAGGTATACCTGTTTTGCTGTCATAAATTTATGTAAGAGAATTCTTAGATTTTGTATTTTGAAATGATTTGGTAGTTTTAAGACTTGCAAAAGCATAAGAAAATTAGTTAAATTTGGAAACCAACTGCATGATTTCAACTTTTATTCAGATGGGAGAATTTCAGAAGAAAGGAGCTAAGGTTTGTTTATTTATTTATTCATTTGTTTGTTTATTTTTGCCAGTCCTGGGGCTTGAACTCAGGGCCTGGGCATTGTCCTTGGACACTTTTTGCTCAAGGCTAGCCCTCTGCCACTTGAGCCACAGCACCACCTCTGGCTTTTTCCCGTATACATAGTACCAAGGAATCGAACCCAGGGCTTCGTGCATGCTAGGCGAGCACCCTACCACTAGCTACACTAAGTGTATGCTTTTGAATAGAACCAGACTGCCTTCACTTCCACAGCTAGCTTTTGGCACAGTCAGGAAAGGACGTGGACACACTCACCTTCTCTTTTAAAAATCTATTTTATCTAGGCACCCATGGCTCATGCTTGTAACCCTAGCCATTCAGGAAGCTGAGGAGGGTTAAAGCTAAGCTAGGCAGGAACGTCCATGAGAGTATTTTCAGTTTGGCACAAAACAAAAAACAAAACAAAAAAAAAGGAGGGAGCTGTGACTTGTGTGGTGGGACACTAATCTTAAGGAAAAACATTTAGGTATAGTACCCAGACCCTGAGTTCAAGACCCAGGCTCAGCACCAAAAAAGAAAGGCAGGAGGCAAGAGGCAGAGTGGATGGATTTTAGCCTTTTCTCTTTTATTGAAGACATACATAATAAACTACCCTTAAAAGCAGTTTGATATTAATATCATAGCCAAAATAAGAAACAGGTTCCTTGGCCACTAGTATTGCGTGTTTTACCAAATAAGTATTATGTACCTAGATTACTTATTTAATTACAATGTCAAAAAATAGTTCCCTTAAAGATCCATTTGCAGCCAGGTGCTGGTAGCTCATGCCTATAATCCTAACTGCTCATGAGGCCCGGATCTGAGGATCTCAGTTCAAAACTGGGCAGGAAAGTTGATGAGACTCTTCTCTCCAATTAATCACCGAAAAAGCCAGAACTGGGTTCCAGAACTACGGTTCCAGTGGTAGAGTGCTAGCCTTGAGTGAATTGAGCAATAGCCCAGGAACAGTGCTCTAGCCCTGGGTTCAAGTCCCAAGGCTAGAAAAACAACAAAAAAGATGTATTGAATATTTGTCCTTGAATTAAACATGACTTTAACAATTAAGAATCCCTTTTTATTAATGTGGAAGTATCTCTTAAATAAACTCAGTGTCAGAACATGAATTTGAGTGTAAGGTGAGTTTAGCCCTTTCTAGTTAGAATAATTTGAACAAAATATATCAGCTATATTATGGTAAATATTCATATTGTATAGCTATTTTTTGCCAGAGCCCTATGTCTTAACCTAGCCAGTTATAAGCATGGCACTTATGTTGGGGGTGTATAAATATGACTTCAAGTTGTCATTATCCTTGTTTCATCCATTTGGTTTCCAGGTACATGTGATGAGGTTTGGATCTTGCCCCTAGTTTATCAGTACCAAAGTTGAGAATGTAAAATCCTAAAACAATTTTAACTAAATATATTTACATAGGTATATTTAAAAATCATTATTTGATGATACAATCTAAAAGCTTAAGATTTTAAATCTCAACATTCTGGAGTCTAAGAGGATGGAGAATTTGAGGTCAATCTAGGCAACAGAACAAAAGCCCTGTCTAAATTAATACTGAAATCTTAATTCCATTAAGCTGTGTTTAATGGAATTTAAAAATCTGTGGTATGTCAGATCATCCTAGTTTTGAAGTATCTATGTTTTATATCTGTGCTGTGTGTCTCTACCAACAGGATATTGGGGCCTGGCACTTGCTAGGCAGGTGTTTTTTTTTTTTTTTTCACTTAAGCCATGCCCCCAGTAATTTTTGTTTTTTGGTGGGGTGTAGTGTTTCATAGTTTTGCCCCAGCTGGCCTAGGCTATAATCTTCTTATATGCTTCCCATGTGGCTTAAGATGACAAGCATGTACTACTACACACAGCTTTATTGATTGAGATGGAGACTGATGGACTTTTTGCTGAGGCTGAGCCTTGAATTGCTATCCTCCTGATTTCTGCCTCCAGGATAGCTGGGATCATAGGTATGAGCCACCACACGTAGTTTGTCATTTAAGAAAAATAAAATAGAGCCACATGCCAGTGGCTCATGCCTGTAATCCTAGCTACTCAGGAGGCTAAGATCTGAGAATTGAGATTCAAAGTCATCCTAAGCATGGTCCATGAGATCTTATCTCCAATTAACCACCAGAAAACTTCAGGTCGTACTGTGGTTCAAAGTGGCAGAGCACTAGTCTTGAGCTGAAGAACTTAGGGACAGCTCCCAGGCCCTGAGTTCAAGCCCTACAACAGGTAGGTAGGTAGGTAGGTAGGTAATAGATAGATAGATAGATAGATAGATAGAATCAGTGAAAATAATCCCTAAACTTTACCCCATTTATTTACTACAATAACTTCAATCTGGTATGGCAGAATCTTTTAAGAACATTTTTAAAGATTTCATGGATAATCTTGAAATCAGCATTAGAAAAAAAGGCATTTTAGCTCGATTATTTTTTAGAAGTAATTTCTCAGATTTTTCTTAAAGCTCCTGGAGCTTTTTGATAGTGAAGATCCCAGAGAACGTGACTTTCTGAAGACTGTGCTGCATCGAATTTATGGGAAATTTCTTGGATTAAGAGCATTCATCAGAAAACAGATTAACAACATTTTCCTCAGGTAAATATTATATACAGTTAACCCCTATATATACACATACACCTACTTTTTAATATCTGAATCTGAAAATTAAACGGAATATTTTAACTAAAAATTTTACCTATATTATGGATATCATTTGCTGCACCCTAGCTTTTATAAAATTGTTAATTGCTTCTTTACTAATAGTAGTGAGGACCATTTTTGATAGAATTCCAATTAAGAATTATTGAGGAAAAAAATTCATTTTGCCTGTTTTGGGGCTTGAACTCAGGCCCTGAGGACTGTCCTTTGGCCTTCTCGAGGCTAGCACTCTACCACTTGAGCCACAGCACCACTTCTGGCTTTTCTCTGTGTATGTGGTACTGAGGAATTGAATGTGGGTCTTCATGCATGCTAGGCAAGCACTCTACCACTAGGCCAAACTCCAGGCCTGAGAAAATTTTTTAGAGAAATGGTTTTCTGTTTCTTTTTGTCTTGGCTTTTTGGCTAAAAGATTTTCTTGTGTACGTGTTACTTAAACCCAACAGCTTATGGAAGTACTTTACAGGAAACTGCACCCAGAGCAGTGAGGGAGGGAGGGACACCCTGGCCAGCCAGCCCAGCCAGATCAACCCTGGCACAGTCAGATGACAGCTGTCCCAGCCAGATCACCCTCATAACCTTACTTTGGACTAGTTGAATTCATATCATTTGCTACGTTATATATGCTAATCTGTTAAAATATTTACTTCACATATGCAATTTCACATTTCAGGTTAATTGAAGACCTAGGAAATTAGGCTAGTGCTCCCATTCTACAACAGTGAGATGAGTGCTGGCAGGCTTCTCCAGGAAGTGTCCTCCTCCAGCCTTCAGCCATGTGTGACAGCCGCTTTGTCTTGCTTTATCATTTGAGTTTGTGGTTCCCTGCTTTAAAGGAGATCCTAAGCTTGGAGAGTGAGGCAGCAAATATCATGTGAGGTCTAGAGAAATTCTAAACAATTGAATTTTCTCTTGTATTTTCCTGTGAGTACAGGTTTCTTTGAGCTAACCTATCTTTCTTTTACATATACGTTACTAAATTAAATGCAGTATTTCAGGTGAGATTACATTCTGTTATCTTACAAAAGCAAGTTCTAGCAAAGGTATACATGACTTAATAGGAAATAACTGTTTTTAGATCACTATGAATTAACTGATTTTGAGCAAATAGCTTATAAAGAAAACCAACCTAAAGCTTGGGTGTTTCTTAATGCTGCCCTTTGGGTTGATTTTGCTTGTCTGTTTGATGCTGTTTTCTGACATTTGGTTTTCATTCCACCTCTCTGTTTTAAACTCAGGTTTATATATGAAACGGAACATTTCAATGGTGTTGCTGAACTTCTTGAAATACTAGGAAGGTAGGTCAGATTGAATTTTTTTTTAATTAGGGAACTTGGAACATTCTGTGTTCTAACATTTTAGTTAGTGTTTTAGAACTTAAACTTAGAGCACAACACAAAGCCTCGGGTTCAATCTCTAGCACCATAGACAGAGAGTCAGAGATGGATAGATAAATATCATAGATAGATAGATAGATAGATAGATAGATAGATAGATAGATAGATATAGAAGTCAGGCATAGTTTTTAAGTTATGAGTTTAAAGGGGTCAGCATATTAAAACCTTTCTTTACAAGATTTGTCAGAGCAGCCTTCCTGCTATGAAGCTCTGATACGCTGATCTTATTAAATTGCACATGAATTTCTGGTCTGTCATTGAGAAGAGACAAAATAAACTAGTGAGTATTTGATTAAGTTATATAAATACTTGTATGCATACAGATTCCTGACCCATCAGTGTTTTTTTTTTTCAAGAATCGCTAATTACTTTGTAAAAAAAAAATTGTCTTTTTAAAGAAAAAATCATTTTGCCTTTCTTTTTTTTTTTTTTTTTTCATTTTGCCTTTCTTATTCACTACATAACACCTTTAGCTTGAGTGAATGGAAACCTTGACTGCTGCTTAAAAAATTCAGTCTCGGCCTGGGAGTTTGGCCTAGTGGTAGAGTGCTTGCCTAGCATGCATGAATACCCGGGTTCAATTCCTCGGTACCACATACATAGAAAAAAGCCGGAAATGGTACTGAGGCTCAAGTGGTAGAGTTCTAACCTTGAGAAAGTCCAAGGATAGTGCTCAGGCCCTGAGCTCAAGCCCAGGACTGGCAAAAAAAAAAAAAAAAAAAAAAAAATTCAGTCTCCTTTAAATATTTAGGAAATAACTACAGAGAAAACTACTTTTTAATTTTAGATTATCCCACAAAGAAAAATTACCCATTTGAAAATTTTAACATACTGTGACATTGACTCTCCAGTGGCTTTAGGGAAGAAAAATAAGGCTGCAGTGCATAGACAGTCTATAGATCTGGAAGCAGACATTGCATTGTGGCAGCGGTTGGCTTTGGGGATCACTGCATGACTTAGAGGAGTAGAATTCACAGGCTAAGTCTATCTAAAGGAGTCTAAAGGTGAACTGTCACACAGCAGTCTGTATTGACAGACATGACATCTCATAGAAACAAAGTCAACTGCTTAACCTTCCCCTACCTTTCTTTCCCTCCAGTATTATCAATGGCTTTGCATTGCCACTGAAAGCAGAACATAAACAATTTCTAATGAAGGTTCTTATTCCTATGCATACTGCAAAAGGATTAGCTTTGTTTCATGCTCAGGTAAGTTTTGGAAACATTTCAGATAACATAATACTATTTCTACAATAGATTTTAGAGTATTTAAAATAGTTTTTACTAACTACTCTCCCCAAAAAATGTACCAACCATTTCTAGACCATGTATGTGCTAATAAATTGAAACTCAATGTTTTAGCAACAGTATACTGCAAATACTACTAGTCCAGAATTTTCCATGTAAAACTGTGAGAATCCATGAAAGTAGAGAGAATCAAGACAGTTTTAAATATAATTAAGCAATTAAGTTTTGCGCAAAGCAAAATTTCATTATAATTATTGGGTAATAAAGTGTTATATAAATTATTTTAAGTATTGTAAAGTATTATAGTATTTAGTTATATAAGAACACTGTACTCTAAGGTTAGAAAAGCTAATATAAAGGTGGGTACTAGTGGCTAACACCTGTAATCTTAACTACTCAAGAGATCTGATGATCAAAGTTTGAAGCCAGCCAGGACAGGAAAATCTGAGACTCTTATCTCCAACCAATATCAGAAAGCCAGTGGAGCTGTGACTCTAGTAATACAAGTGCTAACCTTGAGCAACAAAAGGTCAGGGACAGAATCTAGGCCTTGAGTTCAAGCTCTAGGACTGGCACACACATAAGATAAAATACAGAAAAAATAATTAATCTTACTTATATTCTGACTTATATTAATCTTAATTATGTCAGTGACATAATTAGCTATGAGAATACATTATTTGAATAAATTATACACCTAGAGAATGTTACTTCTAACCAATATAACCTAGGTAGAAAGATTTTGGTCTCTTAGTATTTAGAAGATAACACTCCGCATAGCATACCTGTAGAAACCTCTACTGAGAACTAATCATTAACTCGATATAGTTAACTTTACAGTGAGAAATTGCTACTAAAAATAACTTTTTTGAACCAGAAGTAACTTTCAGAATTAAAAAGTTGAATATACTCACATAATTGTGAATATATTCATCTTTTACATATCAAAATAAACTAGGGTTAAGATTTGTTAGCTAAATATTTTGAGTGCATCCCAAAATGTTACTTTGCCCAACAGTATTTATGAACTTTTCCTTACCTTCCAGCTGGCATACTGTGTTGTACAGTTCCTGGAGAAAGATACAACACTGACAGAACCAGTAAGTGCTCTATTGATGTTCTGTATTTTTATTTGGTCTGAATTAATAGCTAGCATTTCATTATAGCATTCTGTTGGCTTTTACCAGAGTATAACAATAATGTAACTTTTCTTTCGTGGGGGACAGGGGTAGGGTGGGGTGCTGGTCCTGGGCTTGAACTCAGGGCTGGGGCACTGTCTCTGAGCTGTGACAATCAGCCACCAAAAAACTTGAAATAGAGCTGTAGCTGAAGGGGTAAAGTGCTGGCTTTGAGTGAAAAAGCTAAGGGACAGCACCCAGGCCCTGAGTTCCAAAGCCCCAGTACTGGCACAAAACAAAACAAAACTATTTCCAATGTGAACCCCAAAACTACTTGTTTGAATTTTTTATTTTTAAAAATTGAATTTCTTGCCTGTTCTTAGTGATGTCTTATTAACAGGATTGAAAACATTTCCTTGCATTTGTGGTATCTTAGAATTAAAATGTTTACTCTATGAATCCTAGCAGTTTCATTGTTCGAGTCTATTTCTTTTTGTGTGTGTGTGCTAGTACTGGACCTTGAACTTAATGCCTAGGGCACTATCCCTGAGCTTTTTATACTCTACCACTTGAGACACATCTTCACTTCTTTTTCCTGGTTAGTTGAAGATAAATATCATGGACTTTCCTGCCATACCATGCTGGCTTTGAACCATAATCCTCAGATCTCAGTCTTCTGAGTAATAGCCAGTTTACAGGCATGCACCACAAGTGCCCATTTTGACCACAAAAATGAAGGTTCAAAATCAGAGAAAGTCGGGATAAGTGGGACTGCATTAAACTGCAGAGCTTCTGTATGGCAAAAGACTTAGCTAGCAAACTAACTAGAAAGCCTATAGAGTGGGAGAAGATCTTCACTAACCATACAACAGACAAAGCCCTCATATCTAAAATATATCAACAGCTCAAAAAATTGAATCTCTCCAAAACTAATAATCTCCAAAGAAATAACCATCCCATTAAGAGATGGGACAAAGACTTAAAGAGAGTCATCTCTGAAGAAGAAATAAGAATGGCCTACAGACACATGAAGAAATGCTCAACATCTCTGGCCATAAAAGAAATGCAAATCAAAACAACTCTAATATTCCACCTCACTCCAGGTAGAATGGCCAGGATCGAGAAAACTATTAACAACAGATGCTGGAGGGGATGTGGCCAGGAGGGATCACTACTACACTGATGGTGGGAGTGCAAACTCATTCAACCGCGATGGAAAGCAGTATGGCAGTTCCTCAAAAGACTAAACATAGAGCTCCCCTATGACCCAGCAATTCCACTACTTGGCATTTATTTACCCAATCGTCCAGATTCTACCTCACTTCAGTTAGAATGGCCATAATCAAGAAATCTAATGACAACAGATGCTGGCGGGGATGTGGCCAGGCGGGGTCACTACTACACTGTTGGTCACTACTACACTGTTGGTGGGAGTGCAAACTGGTTCAACCACTGTGGAAAGCAGTATGGCGGTTCCTCAAAATACTAAACATAGAGCTCCCCTATGACCGACCCAGCAATTCCACTACTTGGCATTTACCACTCGTCCAAAAACAAGGACATACTAAATACATTAGCACAATGATGTTCATTGCAGCACTATTTGCCATAGCAAAGATATGGAACCAACCCAGATGCCCCTCAGTTGATAAGTGGATCAACAAGATGTATTTATACACAATAGAATTCTATGCTGCTGTTAGAAAGAATGACATCACCTCATTTGAAAGGAAATGGAAAGACTTAGAAAAAAAATCATATTAAGTGAAATAAGCCAGACTCAAAAGAACACAGGCTCAATGGTTTCCCTCATTTGTCATAATCAGTAGAAGCCTTGGGCTCTCCTAGCAGAGATTTACAATAGAACAAAACCTAGATACATAAGGCCATATAGTATGACACTAAATGAAAGGATCCCCAGGATATAGAATCAAAAGCCACATAATGAGTGATTATTGTCCTTAATGTACTGTTATCTCTCATCTCTTTTGCTGTCCCTTGGTTATCTCATATTCTTATAGTATTTCACCTGATATCTGATATATTGGATATATACATATTTGGTTATTTGAAATCAGATAGGGGGTGGGGGGGAGGGAAATGGGGACCAAGACATGAGAAAGGGTATCAATGTGTGTGAAGTAATGCACTTTCTATCTGGTGAATATAATGTAACCCTTCTATTAATTACAATAAAAAATACATGAAAAAAAACAAAGGTTCACAGCCAGTTACTCACACTATAACCCTAGCTATTCAGATCTGCTGAGCTATTGAGATCTGAGGATTATGGTTCAAAGCCAGCCCAGCCAGCAAAGTTCTTGAGACTTTTCTCTAATAAACAACTGAGAAAAAGCTGGAAGTTGCAGTGTGGTTCAAGTGGTAGAGTACTAGCCTTGAATAAAAGAAGCTTAGGGACAGAGTTCAAACCTCAGGACTGGCAAAAGAAAAGGAAAGGAAAGGTTCAGGAAAGTAAAAAGATGACTAACTAGAGTTTCAAGAAATGAGGAAATGGGATAAATAGAATAGAATGGACACTAAAAATCTGAACCTTGGTAAAGGTTTGTTTTATTTTTGCCAATTCTAGGGCTTGAACTCAGGGCTTGAGCACTGTCCCTGAGCTAGCCTTGAGGTGACCCTCTACCACTTGAGTCACAGTACCACTTCTGGATTTTTCTGTGTATATGGTACCAAGGAATCGAACCTAGGGCTTTGTGCATGCTAGATGAGTACTTTACCACAAATCTACGCTCCTGGCCCAAGAGAATATTTTAGAAGTATTTTTGTTTGTTGCCAGTACTAGGGCTTGAACTCAGGGCCTGAGCACTGTCCTTGGGCTTTCTCAAGGTTAGCACTCTACCACTTGAGCCTCAACACCATTTCCAGTTTTTTCTATGTATGTGGTACAGACGAATCAAACCTAGGGTTTCATGCATGCTAGGTAAGTACTCTACAAAACTCCTGGCCTATAGGTTTTGTTGTTGTTGTTGTTGTTGTTGTTGTTGTTGTTTTGCCAGTCCTGGGCTTGAGTTCAGGGCCTGAGCACTGTCCTTGGACTTTCCTCAAGGCTAGTGTTCTACCCTGAGCCACCGCACCACTTCTGGCTTTTTCTATGTATGTAGTACCAGGGAATCGAACCTGGGTCTTCGTGCATGCTAGGCAAGCACTCTACCACTAGGCCAAACTCCCAGCCCCAAGGTATTTTTAATCTGAATATTAAAAGAAGATAGTTCTTGAAAATTAGCAACAAACCCGAAAAGATTATAACAAAATTTCAAAATATTTTGCTGTATCCCTGGGAATACTTGGGGGAAAAAATCAGATGGTAGCATTTCCTCTTTTGCTTGAACTTTTGTAAAGGAGCAGAAGTTATTTTTCCACCACCTGATTTTTTTTGCCAGTTGTGGGGCCTAAACTCAGGGGCTTTTCTCAGGGGCTCTACCACTTGAGCCACAGCACTACTTCAGCTTTTTTCTATGTATGTGGTACCAAGGGATTGAACCCAGGTCTTCGTGCATGCTAGGCAAGCACTCTACCACTAGGCCAAACTCCCAGCCCTCCACTACCTGATTTTTAAAGTTTTTTTTTTGGCCCCTTTCTCTTTCTGGCCCCGCTTGCTCCGGCCCGGCTAGGCCCCCTTTCTAGCTGAGGCCCCCGCTCGCTCCGGCCCCGCTCGCTCCGGCCCGGCTAGGCCCCCTTGGCCCCGCTCGCTCCGGCCCTCAGGCCCCGCTCGCTCCGGCCCCGCTCGCTCCGGCCCCGCTCGCTCCGGCCCCGCTCGCTCCGGCCCGGCTAGGCCCTCTTTCTAGCTCCGGCCCCGCTCGCTCCGGCCCCGCTCGCTCCGGCCCCGCTCGCTCCGGCCCCGCTCGCTCCGGCCCCGCTCGCTCAGGCCCCGCTCGCTCCGGTCCGGCTAGGCCCTCTTTCTAGCTCAGGCCCCGCTCGCTCCGGCCCCGCTCGCTCCGGCCACCACTCGGTTGGGCTCTGTTCACTTCAGCTCAGCTCGCTTCTTTCGCTCTCTGTCGCCGTCGCAGTCTTGTCTCTGCCACTTTTCCGGTTTGGTTGTGTCTCGTCTCTGCCACTTTTCCGGCTTGGTTGTGTATGTGGGATACCGAGGAATCGAACCCGGGTCTTTGTGCATGCTAGTCAAGCACTTTAACCGCTAGGCCAAACTCCCGGGCCCGATTTTTAAAGTTTTGAGAGATAATTAGAAGCTTAGTACTTAGGAAACCATAAACCCTATAGAATAGATTAACAGTACAAATCCAAGACAATTCTCCAAAAAATGTTAAGAAAAACATGTAACATAGTTCATGCCTCATGGATAGAAAACAAATAGGACTTCACTTAAGTAAACTTGAGGTAGATAAATTTGTTTCTTACTGAGAGGGATGATACCAGAGGTCTGGCCTAAATGAGCTGGGTAAATAGGAATAGGATGAGGACAGACATATGACAAAGGGTCCAAGTTAACAAATCAAAATATTTTTCAATTCATAAAGATTACTACTTATGCAGGCTTTTATCATTTCTATCATAGGCTGTTCCAATACCGTAATTATGACCTCACTGTTTGGTTTTAATCTGTAATTATCTCCTGACGTATTAATTTTCAGTGTTACAATTGTGTGAAAGCCACATGCATTCAGTAGAAAACATCATTCACTATTTGATCTTTCCCTAGACTAGCCATATGCAAAACAATACTGTGTCATCGTACTGGGCCGCAGGCAGCCATGTGATCACAGGGTAGACATATACTCTACAATTCAGTTTCTTAGCTACAATGGTTAGGTGGATAACATGCACTTTTTGTCAGTCATGGAGCTTGAACTGCAAGCCTAGGTGCTGTCTCTAAGCTCTTTTGCTCAAAGCAAGTGCTCTACCACTTTGAGCCACACAGTGCCACTTCCAGTTTTCTGGTGGCTAATTGGAGGTAAAAGTCTCATGTACTTTTCTGCCCAGGCTGGTTTCGAACCATGGTTCTCAGATCTTAGCCTCCTGAGTATCTAGGATTACAGGCCTGAGCTACCAGCACTTGGCTTACATGAACTTTTGACTTATTTATTGGCAAAATAGTATTCATATTAACAACTACTCAAATTTGTGTATGTAAAGTCAGGTGTGATAACCCATGCCTGTAATCCTAGATAGGCAGAGGCATAGGTAAAAATATCAGAGTCTAAGGCTATCTGGGGAAAGAGCAGACCCCATCTGAAAAAAGCTAAAGCAAAACAGACTTGGAGTTACTGCTCCAAGTGGTAGACTTGGACAAGTGCAAGTTGTAAATTGAAACCTGGGCACTACCAAAAGTGTAAATCCTGAGTGTGCGGGTGTGTGGGTATATATGTGAGTCTTTCACATTTATGGTACCATCATGTTTGAATAGCTGATAATTGGTCCTTCAGCCACCATCTCCCAACCCCTGCCAAAACCAAAGTAAAACAAAAACTAGTTCTTGGCTATTAGCAAGAATAAATTTTAGGGCTGGGAGTTTGGCCTAGTGGTTAAAGTGCTTGCCTAGCATGCACAAAGGCCCGGGTTCGATTACTTGGTACCACATACATAGAAAAAAAAGCCGGAAGTGGTGCTGAGGCTCAAGTGGTAGAGCTCTAACCTTGAGAAAGTCCAAGGACAGTGCTCAGGCCCTGAGCTCAAGCCCAGGACTGTCAAAAAAAAAAAAAAAAAAAGAATAAATTTTAGAATGTTTCTAGTTCCAAAGATAACTTTTGTATTTTGAATCCTGGTACTGGGAGAGCCTGGGCACTATCCTTGAGCTTTTTAAAAAGCCCAAGGCTAGCTCTCTACTACTTGAGCCACACCTCCACTTGTAGTTTTTCCCCTTTTTTGGCAGGGGGAGAGGGGAGGAAGAGATGCAAGTCTCATGATCTTTCCTGCCAGAGCTGGCTTCAAAGCATGGTCCTCAGATCTCAGCTTCCTGAGTAGTTAGAATTACAAGTGTGAGCTACTGGCAGGCATCCAGCTAACTCAGGAGGTATTTGATTGAAATTATATTAAACTTATGGATTAGACACAAGAGAAATGTCTGTGTAACCATTCACTGTGAAAAGCATATTTTTCCATTTTCATCTGATTGTAACTGACAGTTAAAATACTAAAAAAATTTTTTTGCAGGTAATCAGAGGATTGCTGAAATTTTGGCCCAAAACATGCAGTCAGAAAGAGGTAGGTTTTGTTCACAAAAGTAGTGTTTCAGTAGAACCTTTCAATCACAAGGCTGGAATGCCCACTGCTTGAGGCTGGCTATATCACAGCTGCACGCTAGGAAACTACCACCTAGAGAGCTTTTTTTGTCTCAGTTCATATTTGGTGTGTGTGAGTGCTAGAGGTTTAATTCAGGACCTAGATACTCACTGTCCCTGACGTTTGGTGCTCAAGGCTAATACTCTTACTTGAGCCACATCTTCATTTCTGGCTTTTTGACGATTTACTAGAGATGAGTCTCAAAGACTTTCCTGCCATTGCTGGGTTTGAACCTAAGTCTCAGATCTCAGACTCTTGAGTAGCTACAGTTACCAGTATAAGCCACTGGCATCTGTCTCCTCAGTTTATATTTTGTAGATAAACCTTACTTGTATAGTTTATAAATTAGCATCATAATTTGTCATATTGTCTTTTGAATTTTTTAACCTAGGTGATGTTTTTAGGAGAAATTGAAGAAATCTTAGATGTTATTGAACCAACACAGTTCAAAAAAATTGAAGAGCCACTTTTTAAGCAGATATCCAAGTGTGTCTCCAGCTCTCATTTTCAGGTATGTTTTTCAGTGACACTTTCCTCATTTTATACCATATTTTTCTCTTTGAATTTTGACATGTCTAATTGTCTTTTTTAGGTTGCAGAAAGAGCATTGTACTTTTGGAATAATGAATATATTCTTAGTTTGATTGAAGAAAACATTGATAAAATTCTGCCAATTATGTTTGCCAGTTTGTACAAAATTTCCAAAGAACACTGGAATCCGTAAGTATTTTTATGTTGGTTGCATTTTTCTTGTTGTTTTTCTAACCTTTGTGATATTTCATTTTCTATCTCATACATAATATCTTTATAGATTTGGAACTTAAACCGAAAGTTAACATCATTCTAGTTTTATTCTACACACAGAATATGTACATGCACACCCCAATTTTTTTTTTTTGCCAGTACTGGGTCTTGAACTCAGGGCCTGAGCACTGGCCTTGGGCTTTCTCAAGGATAGAGCTCTACCACTTGAGCCACAATACCACTTCCAGCTTTTTTTCTATGTATGTGGTACTGAGGAATCGAACCTGGGTCTTCGTGCATGCTAGGCAAGCACTCTACTACTAGGCCAAAGTCCTTACTCCCATACTCACATTTTTATGTGTTAGAAATGTATGTATGTATATGTACTATTTTAGTATATGGCTTAAATTTCAACTGAAAGTAGCAGATCTTCCAAAGGTTAACATTCTGTACCAGCTGTGTGGTCAAACCCTGTTGAGGGTTTGGCCATCTGTAGAGAATGCACAAACTACTGTAATACAAAATTGTGCTGACAGATCTATTTCCAGTCTAGTCTGTAGGTAACAATTGCAGGAGAGGCTAGAGGACTTAAGGGCACAGCATACGTGAAACATATTCTTCCTGCAGTCACATCTTTATCTCGATCCTGTTTCTCCTTTCCAGTATACTAGCGTGTTTTTCACCTTGTTTTAATATTACCTAGGATTTCAGATCTTAGATTATAACAGAAATGAAGCTAACCAGAATATTTTTTAGCTCAACTTTATGTATGATAAAGTCAAACAACATTTAACCCATTCTAGAACAGAAGCCATTGGCACCTCTTTTTTGGTATCAGTGACCCAGGATTGGCTCATTTTCATTTCAGAACCATTGTAGCACTGGTGTATAACGTGTTGAAAACGCTAATGGAGATGAATGGCAAGCTGTTTGATGACCTTACTAGTTCATACAAAGCTGAACGACAGAGGTATTTGATATTCTAAGTTATACATAAAATGAACATATTAAGTTAAACATGTATCTGTTCAAAAGGAATAGTCTCTTTAAGTTATAATGTTTATAATATACCTTAAGCATCACCCTGTGATTAGACTGTAAACATTGGTCATTTGTAAATGAAGTAGCCCCAGTAATTTTATAAATTTGTTAAGCAATAAAAGTAAGGTTCTAGCATAGTTGGTTCTACTATTAGTTAATGATTTTAATGTGGATCATAAATCCTGTTAATTTCATTCTGAGCCTAGATTTCATCAGTCCCATAGCATCTGCACTGTGAAATACAATTCATGCTAAATTCTAAAGATTATTTTGTATGAGTTAATTTTTCATATTTATGAAAACTTTCATACACATGGACTTCTAGAGTTTTACTGTTCACTGGCTCCTGCCTAAGAGCTCGACAGCTCCATCGCTGTGGATTATCAAGTAGAGTCCCATAGTTCTTCCATGGGATAAGGGCTCACATAAGGAAGACTGGGACAGCATGCTAGCAGCATGTTGTTTCTTGCCTGATGCATATTGGCATATTGTAGATGACAAATTGATTGGCAAATTTCTTGAGAATTTCATGGATTACTTTTTATTTTTATTGATTTATTTGGTTGTAGGGCTTGAACTCTGGGCCTGGGCACTATCTCTGAGCTCTTTAGCTCAAGGATACCACCCTTGAGCCACAGTGCCACTTCAGTTTTCTGGAGTTTTAATTGGAGATAAGAGTCTCACCGACTTTGATGTCCGGGCTGGCTTTGAACCACAATCCTCAGATCTCAGCCTTCTGAGTAGCTAGGATTACAGGCATGAGCCACTGTGCCTGGCCATAAATTAGTATTTTTTAATTGTTGATTTAACATATTTCTTTCAGGTTTAAGGTGAGCAATAATGGCTACACTTGAGTCTACCTAGCATTTGAGAATAATAGCTACCATTTTCTTGTGTTACCATCTAATTTATAAAAGCTGATGTTATTTTTACTTCATTCCTAATCATGATTTATTTATGTTAGAAAAAATGAGCTGGCCCTTCTTCAAAGCCATGCTAGGTTACCAATAACTAATTCAAAGAATTCTTTTTTTATTTTTATTTATTTTTTTGCCAATCCTGGGGCTTGAACCCAGGGCCTGAGCACAGTCCTTGGGCTTTCTTAAGGATAGAGCTCTACCACTTGAGCCACAGTACCACTTCCAGCTTTTTCTATGTATGTGGTACCAAAGAATTGAACCGGGTCTTCGTGCATGCTAGGCAAGCACTCTACCACTAGGTCAAACTCCCAGCCTCATTGTTTCTCTTTAAGAAGCAACATTCACTCAGGAAGCAAATAAGGACATGATGAGCTCTGGGAAGCAATGAGAAGAAAAGATGTCTAAAATCATATGAAATATACACACACACACACACTTTTATGTGGTAACAGCAGCTCTTGCCACTTGAGCCATTCCCCTATCCCTGTTGGGGTCTTGCTAACTATTGGCCTAGGCTGGTCTTGACTCACAGGTCTCCTGATCTTTGCTAGTGATTAGGATTACAGTATGAGCCACAATGCCTGGGTGAAACTTACACTTGTAAAATATTTCTATTTATTTTACATAAGTAAGAATGTTTCTGTATAAATTAGCAAGTCTTGAAAAGATTTGTCCTTTTAAATTATATGTAGTCCCCAAAATAGAAGCCTATCTGAAGTGTTCAGAAATGTGTTGAGAATAATCTAGTTCAGATTACTTAAAAATGTTTTCCTTAGAATTGAAGTTGGAACTGTAAACCAAAAAGCAATGAATAAACATTTTGGCTTTCATTGTGTTTGAGTTAATACTGAAGTTTTCATTTAACATATTAAAAGCAGGAGTTAGTAAGAAACAACCTAGTTAGACTCGGGGTAAAGACCGCATCTACAGGTGAGCTCCATAGTCTGTCTATGGCAGTGATCCAAACAACCACAGCTCCTGCATGAATGTAACGCAGATACTCATGTTTGAGTATCTGCCATGCAGTGGCCAAGGGAAAGCCAGCACTCACAGGGTACTGCATTCACAGTGTAGTGCAGAGATGCACATAGTTACACTTAGTGACAGGAAGAAATGAGATGCTCCAGACAACTGGACAGCACTTTAGAGACGGGATAAGTGAAATGTGAGTGGGTAATCTCCAGTAAACTGCCAAGTAGTGTCTTTCCTCAGCTTCTGAAATAAGTTCTGATGACAACAATCTTGGTTTATCTACAGAGAAAAAAAGAAGGAATTGGAACGTGAAGAATTATGGAAAAAATTAGAAGAGCTAAAGCTAAAGAAAGCTTTAGAAAAACAGAACAGTGCCTACAACATGCACAGTATTCTCAGCAATACAAGTGCCAACTAACAGCCTCCTGCCTCTGCTGGGTAGGCACAGTTTTGTACACTTTTTTGAAACATGTAAAAATTGCAAAACAAACATCAGTAACTAAAAGGCCAACTCGTTTTTTTTCTGGCAACTGTAAGTGATGGACTAAGCAGCCCTATACTATATCATGGCCACAGTATATTGTAACCTCTGTCTAATCATTGATTTATTGTGTCACTTGTGAAGTTCCACAAATGAATAGTATCATCTATGATATGAGTGAGATAATTACGGGAGTGGTAAGAATTATGACTTGAATTCTTTTTTGATTGTGTTGCACATAGATCAGTAGTCTGCTTTGTATATTTTTCCCCTTTTATAATGCGCTTTTCACATTGCTGCAGACCTTAGTTACATCCTAGGAAAAAAAGAATACTTCCTAAAAGAAAGCTAAGGTGCCATCCTTTCCCTTTGTCTCCCCAGGAACATAATGATGGGTTTCTCCCTGCCTCGGCCCCCCTCACTAAAGATCTTAACTGTACTCTGGAATTTGAGCTCACTCTTAAATCTCCAGGCTTTTAAAGCACAAACCATAAATAAAAGTTGGGAAAGTAAACCAAAATTCCTCAGGCTGTCCCTCATGAATATCCCCCTCAGCAGCAGCAGTGCCCCAGAGTGCACACAGGTTAGGAACTAGTGGCTGCCCAGCTGAATGCTGGGTTCGCTTCTCAATTCATTCCTCCTCTTCCTCCCTGAGGCTGGAGGCAGGGCCTTTCCAGTCCTCCCAATCTGCCTTCCCCAGGCCTCTTGACCCAGGGTGGAGGCTTTGAGTCCCACAATGTGGTGATGCCGAATGCTAGTTGTCACTGCCAGCTTTATTTAAAGGAAATGCAGACTTCTGTAGAGTTCTGAAAAAGCTGACTACATAGAGGCCTTGTATGTTTTTACCTAGTCAAGTATTTCTCACATCTTTTGTTATCAGAGTACCATTCCAATCTCTTACCATGCAGTTGTGTGGAAACTGTTTTATAATGAAAGATCTTCACCGGGGGAATTGAGCAGCATTTAATAAAGTCTATGTTTGTATTTTGCCTTATGTCATTTTTGTTTTTTTCAGCTCTTAAGCTTAAGCACCCAGAAACCTGCTCCCCTTTAACATATGTACATAAGCATATTTATAGAAAATGAAGACATTATGGGATAGAGTATAATTAAAAATAGGAATTAGAGTTGTAGCATTTATTGAACTGTATCTGTTTTTAACACAATGTTGTGAGAATGTTTTCACAAAATTCTAAGTTCTAGGATATACTTCCTTTTTCCTTCATGTTCCTCTATATTCGGAGGGCAGGTTTAACTTGAAAGCTAATTTTAAATTAAACTGGCCAGGAACATAAACATTTATAAACTACAATAAGTAAAAGCATTTTTTTATGAAGAACAGGGAGAATGTAGCAGATGTGGCCATCATGTTTCTGGCTGCAGATGTTTATTTAAAATTAGCACATGCTCTGCAAGGTACCCCTGGGTCACTTTGCTCTTCTCTATGGCCCTGAACTGTTCAGTACTGATTTTACCATTCCCAAGCAGCAGGCCCCACAGAGCCAACCTGTCAAAGTCGTCTACACTAATCCCAGACTAGTCAGCACTGCTGATGTCTGGGACCAGCGCACAGTTACAAGAGTGACCCTACTACATAGGAGACTGAAAGCAAGGTCTTAAAAGTCTATTTGTAGAAGGTTTGGGGAGATTTATTTTACTGAGCAGCCAGAATGAATTTTGACAACTTAGAGCTGTGAGTAAATTTGTTTTTCTTAGAATAAACAGTATTACTCAACTTAGTACTTAGAAGGTCTCTCTAAGAGACCTTGCCACAATTTAGGAAATATTGTTTTTGTATGTTCACTGAAGCTATTTAGTGATTTTTTTTTTCCAGAGGGAATCAAACCCAGACTCATGCATGCTAAGCTTGCACTTTTTCTTTCTTTTTTTTATTTGCCAGTCATGGGGCTTGAACTTAGGGCCTAAGCACTGTCCTGGGACCTTTTTCAAGGCTCTAGTGCTCTACCACTTGAGCCACAGCACCACTTCCAGCTTTTTTCTATGTATGTGGTATGGAGAAATTAAACCTGGGCCTTCCTTTGTGCATGCTAGGCAAGCACTCTACCACTAGGCCAAATTCCCGGCCCTACACTTTTGTTTTAATCATTGAACTACATCCCTAGTCCCTGGAAATACTTTTTTTTTTATTAAAGAATTTATTAACATTGCTTTTTACATCATATTTCAAATGACATGTTTAACAAACTGGAAATACTTTAAAAAAAAAAATCACACAGGGCCGGGAGTTTGGCCTAGTGGTTAAAGTGCTTGTTTAGCATGCACGAAAACCCGGGTTCAATTCCTTGGTACCACATACATACATAAAAGCCGGAAGTGGTGCTGAGGCTCAAGTGGTAGAGCTCTAGCCTTGAGAAAGTCCAAGGATAGCGCTCAGGCCCTGAGCTCAAGCCCAGGACTGGCAAAAAAAAAAAAAAAAAAAATCAACACTGTGGTTTTATTTTTTATTTTGCCAGTCCTGGGGCTTATACTCAGGGTCTGAACACTGTCCTTGGACTTTCTCAAGGCTAGAGCTCTACCACTTGAATCACAGCACCACTTCCAGCTTTTTCTCTCTATATATGGTATGGAGGAATTGAACCCGGATCTTTGTGCATGCTAAGCAAGCATTCTACCACTAGGCCAAACTCCTGGCCCCTTAATGTCAGTTTTTAGAGTTGGCTTTGAATTTGAGACTGCAGAGCAACCTAGGCTAAAATTGGAATTCCCACACTTTTTTAGGAACAGAAAGATAGCAGGGAACATATCTTTATGCAAGTTCACTTAGTAACTATTTCTTGCTGATAAGTTCAATAGGAGATTTAAAAAATGTCCAACTGAGTTGCTGTATTTGGAAGATCTTAAAAGTTGATCGTGAATCCCAGAAACACTAAGATGCCCTTTTTGGATGCAACAAGCATGTGAATAATTTAAAACAGGAAATAATTTTTATTACCAACCTTCAGCTCTCTAGGTGGGTGCGCTGGGACATTATGTTAACCAGATTCTTCTCTGGGGATGGTATGTTCATCATCCTGGTGTGAACTGACACACCCAGCTTACCTTCCCTGGAGGCAAGGATGACAAGTGTCATGTCCATCTGTGTTGAACTCTGACCACCATTTGTTTATGGAGATCACGACATGATAATATTGATGCCCATTGGCTTAGCAGATATTCATACTGGCATACCCATTCCTTTTCTATCAACTCAACTTTTATTTACCTGTTAATGAAATCAAAATACACTGAATAGGCACCTACTATATACATACATCTGTATTCGTGATTTTGGGTGTTATAATCACTAAACTTACGGACACTGAACAGAGATCCTAGCCAGAGAACTAGGTAGCTACTTAGTCCACAAGAAATGCAATCACCAGTTTCAAATAACTGTTAAAGTCTCATTTACTATTTAACAAGTTAGAGAGCTTGTCAGAGCCTGGGCAGCACTGAGAGATTGTGCCCAAGTTTTTAAGGGTTTTGCCTTTCTTTGTTGTATATGGTGTAGTGTCCACCCACACATCTCAACAGTTAGGATTTTTAGTAAGAACTACACTTCCATCTCTCCACTTTAAAAACTTCAAGGAAAAGCCGAAAGCAGAAGTGGAGTCCTAACTGTCCCCCACTGGAGCCTAACTATACAGTGAACCAAATAAGGAAGAAAGGCCTGTCTTCCACAAACCCTGCTCAAGACATCAGACAGCTCTGTAAAACATTCATTCATAATTTAAATACTTAAATAGCTTCCAGGTTATCCATTGGATCTTTTCCATTAGGCTTGAAACAGTCCCTTCCTGCTAGAAGTTCCAGTCTGATAGGCTGTTCCTTCCATAAGGCCCCTCCCTTCAAGTGAGTACAGGGTTGCTGGTGGCTCCATGATCCACACAGGCATGAGGAGGACTTGTATTACAGTAGCAGTCTGTAGGGATCCACGTGACTTCAGCTTATGTGATTCGTAGGTTGGCCTCTTCTTTTAAGGTATCGCTTTCTAATTTTGATCATCCACTTCACACTCAGTTTGGCAAACTCTGCTGCTTTAAATAATGCCAGGAAGGCTCCACAGAGAAGTGCAATTGTGTTCCAAGGATTAGCTGTGATTATCTGTGAAACAGAAGCAAACAGGGTTACTGGGTTGCTTTAATCTTAATTCTTTTCTAGCTTTTTGCTGGTTAACTAGAAGTCTCATGGACTTTCCTGCTTGGCTTCAAACCACAATACTAAGACCTCAGCCCCTTGAGTAACTAGGAGCACAGGCATAGCCACCCACACATAGCTTAATCTTAATTCTTAAATCACACACTATTATTACTGTCCTTCCTAGACTAAGGGACTAAACAAAAAACACCAGGGTTCTAAAACTCATACTTCAAACCACATTTAATGTTCACAGCTCGTCAGAGGAAAAAAAACTAACCCCTATATAATAAAGTGACTAATGAAAAAAATTTTTTTTCAAAAAATCTGTAAAAATAAGACTCACAGCTATAATCCTAGGACCAAGGTTCAAAAGTAGCCCAAGCAGAAAACTGAGACTCTGTCTCCAAAAAAAAAAAAACAACCAAAAGCTAGGCTGGAGGCATCATTCAACTGGTAGAGTTGACAAAAAAAAAGCCAAGTGAGAGTACAACCTCAGTGTGTAAGCTCCAATACCTGCACACAGCACACACAAATCCAATATTGAACTTAAATATTTGTGACCTAATCCAATGATAAGTAACTCTGATTTAAGTAAACTTTCCCCAAACTATACCCAGTCCACATGAAGGTTGGTTCCTCTTTTCTCCCATCTCACTTTGTCTCCTCACAAACTCACCCCATGAGCTCCTCCAGGCATCTGCTCACTGCCCTGCCTGGGGTACTGTCCTCCTGTGTGGATGTCCTAATCCTCGAAGCTCAGTGTTCCCCTGACCACTCAGACAGAAACCGTCTTGGTATTAGTCATTTCAACATTAGACTGCTCCTCAAAGGAGGAGCATGTGTTAAGGCAGAAGAATTCTACTAGATTTCTGGATTCCCAAGGTAAAAGTGAGGATATCTGTAAAGCCCTGTTCTAGTGGGGTGACCTGAGTAGTATGAGCCTCTGTGTTCACATATGAAAAATGGCTGTTACCACCCCCTATCACTCAGGATCACTCAGAACACACCTAGAAGAAGGGGCTCTGTCTACATGGCCATAATAGACTAAATTCAGTATCTTACCACACTTGACACACTTCAACTACAATCCTTCCACTACACGTATCCCTCAGCACAGACTTATCATCATAACAGCATTGTTACATCCATTTCACAAACTCCTTCCTCGGAGTTGAAGCGTAAAGGTTTGAGCTTTGAAACTTCTGGCTGGAAGTCCTGAACATGTAAAGACCTTTCATGATCATGTAAATGCCAGTTGTTAGATCTGAAACAGGCTTGGGGGGATAGTGTGCCAATAATGTTCCTTGAGCAAAGCTGCTCTATTTCTCCTTCCAGTCTCAGAAGGTAGCATTACTTGATGACAAGTATTTGTACTTTTCTGTTCCTGTTTACCACCCACCGAGAACCACTGAAGAATGACTTTTACTGAAAATCTATATAACTAAATCTATATAAATGCTTTCTACTTCTAAATAACTACTCTGTGCTAAGCACTACTAGATCCCAGATAAAGGATAAACCCAGTGATATCTTTGCCTTCCCAAAACAGTACTCTAATGATGAAGATCACTCTAGTGGGGAGAAATAAACACAAATTACATGTAACATGCAATGCCATAAATGCCAAGTGTTTTATGCTTTAAGAGAGGATGAGGAGAGCCAGTTAAAACTTATCCTGCAAGGATTGGTCAAAAGGCATCACAATAGGGAATTTGCTCTACAACTCTTAAATCATACTCACATCTTGGACTTTCTGTATGAAAGGATCTTTCCACTCGAAGACCACAAAGAACAGCTGAATGCTTTTCTCAGCAGCTGGCCTCTGGTCATTGTAGTTAACCACACTGGTCTGGAGGCAGAGGAGAGAAAGTTACCACCTCTGGATCCTCCCTTGACTGGGGCCCAGAAAGGAGACAACAAGAAAAGATCTTAGACCTCAGCTCTCTGGATCCAGTCTTTCAGAAAAAAGGCAAAACTTTTTTTGTGGATCATGGGGCTTGAACTCTGGGTCTAGGCACTGTACCTGAGCTTTTCAGCTCAAGGCTACTGCCCTATCCTTAGGCCTGGGCATTGTCCCTAAGCTCTTCAGCTCAAGACTACTGCCCTATCTCTTGAGCCACAGCCCTACCTCCCAGTTTTTAGTGTTTAATTGGAGATAAGTGTCTCACGGACTTTTGGACTTTGGTACCCGCGCTGGGCTGGCTTTGTACTGCGATCCTCAGATCTCCACCTCCTGAGTAGCTAGGATTACAGGTATGAGCCATGCACCCGGCTAAGGTAAAATTCTTCTACACAAAATCTTAAATAGGGAGCCAAGGCTTTACCATGGTTTCCCTAGTTCTTTGAGGAATCAGAATTGGTGGTTTCAGATTGTCACCAAAATCTATCATCTGGTGCTCACATTATTTGTACTCACAAGTCGAAGTAAACTGCCATGTCAGACTCACAAACGCAATAAGATATCCCAAATTTCAAAGTTAGAGCTAAGAGTTCCAATCTTTCAGATCTACTGGGATAAAGCACAGCCTCAAATCCACACAGCAAGACATTCCTTTAAGTATTTGGTGGGCCTGCAGAGTGATATCTGGATATCAAGTACTGTGTGGCATAATGGAAAGCAGAAATTGTCCAGAGGCAGCTGGGTTTGCCCAGCTCAGACATGTAGGCACACTACCTGATCCTAGCCTCAACCTTGCCACCTGGCAAGTGGCATAAAATGTCTGCCTCACTGCAACATAGTCAGGATCAAATGAAATAACCTATTGCGAGAGCATGGTGTCAAGACATTGTTCACAAGAGTTTAGGGATGCTGCCAAAAGACTTTCAATTTAGATAATAAAAGGCATTAAAAAAAATTCTTATTCATGGGCCAGGAGTTTGGCCTAGTGGTAGAGTGCTTGCCTAGCATGCACAAAGACCTGGGTTCAATTCCTTGGTATCACATACATAGAAAAAAAGCCGGAAGTGGTTCTGTGGCTCAAGTGGTAGAGCTCTAGCCTTGAGAAAGACCAAGGACAGTGTTCAGGCCCTAAGTTCAAGCCCAGACTGGCAAAAAAAAAAATTCATTCATGGGCTGGGAATGTGGCTTAGCAGTAGAGTACCTGCCCAGTATGCATGAAGCTCTGGGTTCAGTTCCTCAGTACCACATAAACAGAAAAGGCTGCAAGTGCCAGTGTGGCTCAAGTGGCAGAGTGTTAGTCTTGAGCAAAAGAAGCCTCAAGACTGACCACCTCCCCCCCCCAAAATTCTCATTCAGCCAGGTGCCAGTGGCTCAGCCTGTAATCCAAGCCACTCTGGAGACTAAGATCTGGGAATCATGACTCCAAGCCATGTAGGACAGGAAAGTCCATGAGACCCTTATCTCCAATTAACCACCAAAAGCCAAAGTGGACCTGGGGCTCAAGTGATAGCCTTGAACACAAAAGGTCAGAGAGAGCTCCCAGGCCTTGAATTCAAGCCCCAGGGCCAATATGAAGAAGAGGAAGGGGAAGGGGAAGAAGGAGGAGAAGGAAGAGGAAAAGAAGAAGAAGAAACAATCCTCATTTATAGGCTCACTGAGGTTTTCACCTCTAGTTTTAGATGACAGTGCCAACAGGAGAGCTGGGGCCATCCCTCATTGTGTGGTGAAGAAACACCTCCCTGGGGCCAGAAGAGATCTTGAGGTAGAGTGTAAAGTGAAAGTCCCAATGACAGGTAATTTATCAAATAAACAATGTTTTTTAAGGACCTACTGCCAGGAGTTTTCACTTAAGTCAGGGGAAATAGCTTCTTCCTTCAATAGTATATAAGCCAGGAGACAAAAGGAGTTTCAAGACTGACCCATAACAGTCTCCAACCCCATCAGTGCATTCACTTCTGGAGTAGACCCTTCCATCCCAATCTAGACCTATCCTACAGCTGGCCCTCAGAGGAGCCCACATGGACCCTCCAAGGAGGAACAGAGGCCAAGATCCTTGGTGTAACACACAATCAGCCTCTCTGGGTGGATAGGAGGGCAGAGAACCACAGCTAGGTAGAAACCTAAGGCAACCAGGGTCATTACTCCTGTTTTGACAACCACCACTTGCTCAAATCTCCTTTATCCCCACCAGCAGGCCTTGTGCCACAGTCCCCTCCTGGGGAGAACCACAGCCAGAAAGTCCCTTCTACACCTCCTGGTCCCATCGTCAGCAACCTCCTGGCTCCAGCCCTAACATACCTCCTGACTGGACCCCAGCATACCTCTTAGTGACCCCAACATACATCCTGTTGACCCTAGCATACCTGCTGACTCTAGGATAGTGGGCTGAAAGCTTTTGGATCAGACTTTGATAATAAAAAAATACCCAGTTTAAATTTATAATTTTATGACTGATAGAACATATAGTCAACAGAATATTAAAAGGGAAAGTAAAGTGACAAGTGATATAATGCCAGCTTAACAAACAGGCTGAGCAAGCTGAAGGTCCTGTGTTCAAACCCTAGTACTACCAGGAAAGAGACAGGAGAGGGAGAGGAGAGAGGGAGTAGAGGAGACAGGAAGGAAAGGAGAATGAAAGAAAAGTATACACCAAAAGAATACTAGTGTCCTCCTGCTGCATGCCAGTGAATCATCACGCAGGACTGCAATACCACTGTCTGGTCTCCTGCGAATACATTGGCTCTACAGCCACAAGCCACACAGCACTGCTGGTCTGGGTGATGAGGTCAAGTCACTGTGAACTCCACACACGCAGTCTGTGAGAACTAGACACCTAGAAGGAAAATGCCACCAGAAGAGCACTCTTCCCAGACATATGAAGCCCTCACCAAGTTCTTCTCCCCTCCTGAAGGATTACTCGCCCTTGAGGACCGAGGACCTAATGGAAGGACTCTTCACTGCAAAACTTCCCTCCACTTCACACAAACTTGAGGAAAAGTACCAGTTGTTCTAAAGCAAACCCAGGGCCACTCACCTCTTGCCGAAATTCTACTGCCTCCCGTCCATCCTCCTCCTTGGTCTCCACCAGTGACATCTTGACCCAGGTGCGGAAGCCCCCAGAGAACTTCCAGCTGGAGTAGGCACTCTCACAGGCCTGCATGAAGCCTGCCCTGTCTTGGCTTGGAGGGCAGGAAGAAGAAAGGTCCAGGTAAATCTAGGCCTGACAGCAGGGGCCAAAAGCAACTAAATGCAAATTCCCTTGTCTCAAGCTAGTTTTCTTGCTGGCACAACAAGAATGCCATCTATTCCCTGCATCCTCTCCAAATTCAGTTGCCTTTGTGGGGCTGATCATTAGTCAAGAGCAAAAGCAAAACCCCACCCTGTCTGGTCTCCCTGCCCCTGTCACTGAGACTGGTCTTTGCTTCCTGTGTGGAGGAGTCCCAGAGCTCAGTGGAACCTGGTAGGGATACACAGAAGATGCTAGGATGCTTTCTAGCCTGGCACAGTGGTTCACACCTGGAATCCTAGCTACTCAAGAGGCTAAGATCTGAGGAACGCAGTTCAAAGCCAGCCAGGGCACTAAAGTCCATGAGACGCTTATCCCCAATTTACCACCAGAAAACTCAAAGTGGCGCTGTGACTCAGGGGGTAGGGCGGTAGCCTTGAGCTGAAGAGCTCAGGGACAACGCCCATGCCCATAGTTTCAAGTCCCACAACCAAAAAAAGACGATGCTCTCTTTCTAATAAGCACTGTGGGCTCCAGTGATGGCATCACCCACAGCAGGGTATGGAACAGACAGGAACTTTATGATGGCCAGGGACAGACATCACCATAAGTAAAGACCAAAGCAGCTGATGGGACCTGCACTGTCATATACAAACACCCTGAGCCCTCAGTAAGGTGCAAGTGGCTGGGGAGACAAGGCTCCGTGGACCAGACCAAGTGATCTGTCCTGAGCAGTGCCGCAGGCATGGAGCACAAACACACTCCACAGCAGGTGTGCTTAACTGCCGTGACTTTAATGGACCCAGCTCATGCCAGCCTTCCTCCCCTAGGCCAGTGAGCCATCAGCCCCACTGCTTCCCAGCCCCCGGGCCTAAGTCATTAGCGTGGAGATAAGCAAGGCTGGAAAAATGTCAAAATACAACACAGCAGAATCACTGTGAGCTCTGGAAGGCCACCTCTGCAGGAACTCCTGGAAAGAGGAGAAGAGGAGGTAATCGATAGCACTGAAGTCCTCATTGCTCTGATTCAGACGGAACTGGAGGAAGACTAGCTCCCGCTTCTTTACTTCCCGGGGGCCCCGGACAATCAGGGCAGATTTCTGTAGGGACACAAAGGCCAGAGTCTCAGTCCCAGAAATCTAGTGGTTCCTCAACCCTTGCCAAGGACACAGAGGCTTCAGGCTCTAAAAGCACAAGCACAGACTAGTGCCTACAGCAGTCTCCAGTGACTACTGCCAGACCCTCCTGCCCAAGGATGCAGGTGAGCCAACTTGCTCAGCCCTTGGTAAATCTCGGCACAGTGCTTAAAGCCAAGCTGGGTGTGATGCATCCTCCGCCACTCTATAACTGATGGAAGCTTAGTTTTGAGAAGGGCCTTGCTAATTTTGCCCAGGATAGCGTACAGCCAAGATCTTCCTATCTCTACTTCCTGAGTTTTCCTGTATGTAGTCACTTCACTTTTCACATCTTTTACACTTAAATACTTAAAGCCCTCTCTGGTTCTCCTTTATCTGAAGCTAAATTCAGGCACAAAGCCACTATATACACCTGCTCCTGACTCTAACGCAGTCAAGGAAGGGACTCAAGTCATTATATCACAAAGCCCCACCCCTCTGCGGTGCCACTTTGCACCAAAGGGTCTCATGCCACCTTCAACAAGCCCTGACATCAGTCAGCTGAGGACAAGACCTCACTGACCTTTCTGAGCCAGCCATGGCACAGTGGACATCTGCCCAGTGACTGAGTACTCATGACAACAGTAAGCAGAAGAGAATAGGGACACATGGGCCCAGACCCAGCTGAAGAAGATGGGCATTACCATGGTCTGGTTGGAGAAGGGGTGCGTGTAATTGATCCTCTGAGTAGTGCAGTTGATGTCGCTGGGCTGGCCAGGACTGGTCAGTGGGGGAATGACTTCGTAATGGTGCTTACAGCTGATCAGTTGGGCCTGACCAGGGTACAGGGCAATACCTGAGATGCAAACAGAAAAGCAAATGTCAGAAATCAATCTTTGCCACACCTGAAACTACCACACACCTCCTAATAATCTAGATTCCAGACACTCTTACTGATTGCCAAGAAGGGAGGAAAAATGACTTGGAGGGCACTTTTATTGACATCAGTACCCCTCAGCAAGCCCCACCTGGCCTGGAACACAGACTCCTGTACCCACAGAGAAGCACTCTGCCACCTCTTACAGCACTGAGTCCAGTGTGGACTTGCTGGTGGGGGGTATGGAGAGATTGTCTCTGAGCTGTGGAAATACTAGAACTCATTCTGTCTCCTGTACCCATTCTGCCGGGAGCTCCAAGTATATGGGTCATAACCTGAGGGTCCTGGCCTCTGTCAACCCAACCACCTGAGATGAGGATTCATTCTGACCTCATAGGCCAAAGTGCTTGAGCAGCACCAGCATCAGACCAGCAGAGTTCAGGGTATGAGGCACCCACAGAGAGACAGAGCAGACATACAGAAAGGACAAATGGGAGAGAAAGACCAGTGGACAAGCTGGGACCATCACACTGTGCTACGCTGTCAGGGAGGCTCAGGCAGAGGGAGTCCGGACTCAAACTCTAATTTATGAGCAGGCCATCCTGAGGGTCACTAGAGCAGCCTGTGAACAGAGCAGGTGACTCTTACCATACAGGCAGGGCCTGGGCCATGGGGCAGAGCTTGGGCCACAGCCAGGGGGTCCACTATGGCAGAGGCAACCTCCCACTCAGGTGTCTGGACACACAAATGGGGCAAGAAAGAGCCAAAAGTGTCCTGCAGAGCTGCTAATTCCTTTGAATGGCTCTTCTTGATTCACACTTTTCCTCTTTGGTCTCTGGCTTCATCTAGGCTACTCTCCTTTCTCCAGAAGTATCTCCCTCACTCTCATCCCTGTTCCTGCTCTTGCTGCTTACTGCTCCTTCCCCTCCTCATACAAATACTGCCTACCTCATGCTTTTCAAAGCCTAGTTTCAATGCATCTTTCTTCCTGGCCCTCCTACCCAACCCAATGCTACCAGAACCCCCTAAACTCCACACACGTTTTATGGGGACTGATGATGGCCCCAAGTGTAGGTATGAGCACCCAGCATGGTGCTGGCAGCTTGGGGCAGACATGCCAGCTGAGGCCCCAACTGTGAGCCCGACACCTGGTCCAGCAGGCTCTACCTGGTGCATCATAGCGATCCACCTCCTTGTAAGACACGGACATGACAGGGTGCTTGAGCTTTTCACGAAAGTCTGTGATGGTCTGGTAGACCAGGAAGACTGCTACAGCCATGAGCAGCAGGTAGATGAAGATGAGCAGGACAGAGAAGACGTTCTTCAGGCAGGCCTTGCTGAAGCGGATGCTGCTAGAGGCAGACTCACTGTCCAGACCTGGCAACAAGATACCAGACTGTGACCTTGAGCTCAGAGGCAGGGAGTAGCCAAAGACAGCCAGCAGCCTCCAGGTCCTCACCTGTCTTATCAGACCTCCATGCACCAGGCCTTCCACCACATCCGAATCACAGCGCAAAGAACCTGGAGACATTCACTGCCCACCCACCCACTGTCCAGGTGCTGGGCTGAAGAGTGTCTATGGTGTTTCCCCTCTACAGAGATAGGCAGTTATAACCCAACATGTGAGTTGACCCCAACCTGCATCCTCCCTTCCCCAACCCTCGCCAAGGAGCAGAGCTTCTTATTCTTATGTGTTCTAGCAAGGCTTAGAGACAGATGCCCGTTCTGGACACTATCCCCACAGCTAATGCCCAACTCATCCTTCAGGTTTCACTTAAAGAGACAAGTTCCCAAGAGAGCCTTCTCCAATGAGAACTTTCTCAGAGTATCTTTCCTCCTGGTCCCTATACTTCATCCCATGGCAGTCCTCCAGGGGTATTACTTTATCATCCCTCTAGATTACAAGTTCCATGAGGGTAAGGGCAAGGCCAGTCTCATTTATAACTGAACTTTAGGCTTCACTGTGCCTGAACATAGCAGGTTTGTGTACTTACATGGTATCTGATTAAACACATTTAATGTCATTCTTACAACAGGTTGCCCCCATCTCACAAACTACCCCAAAGCTAGGATGCTTTTATGGTCTATACAATGTCATTCCATCTCAAGTTCCTATGTTGAAGCCCAATAACCTACAATGTGATTGTAGTAGAGACTAGGCCTTAGAGAAGCTAATGTGAGTTCATGAAATGAGGCTCTGACCCAAGAGGACTAGTGTCATCAGAAGAAGAAAAAGACACCAGAATGTATGTACATAGAGAAAAGGCCATATGAGACAATGAGACAGTGGCCCTCCACCTAAATATTAAAATTCTAGTTGTTAATAATTTAATGATAAAAAAGATCTGAGCTGTGTACTAGTAATTCATACCTGTAATCTTAACTACTTGGGAGGCAGAGCTCAGAAGACTGCAAGTCAAGGTCGATCCAGATAAAAAGTGTGCAAGATTCCATCTCAACAGAAAAAGTTGGGTTTGATCACAGTCAAATTCCTGCCATCCTGGCTACTACAGGAAGTATAAATATGAGAACACGGGTCTGACTGGCTTGAAATAAAAGCCAGTCCCTATCTCAGTTAAGGGGGTAGAGGGGGGAGACTGGAGATATGGCTCAAAAGACAGAGTAGCTACCTACCAAGTGTGATACCCTGAATTCAAACTGAAAATAAAACTGAGGGCCGAGAGCGTGGACTAGCAGTAGAGCACTCACCTAGCATGCACAAAGCCCTGGGTTCGATTCCTCTGTACCACATACACAGAAAAAGCCAGAAGTGGCTCTGTGACTCAAGTGGCAGAGCACTAGCCTTGAGCAAAAAGTATCCAAGGACAGTGCCCAGGACCTGAGTTCAAGCCCCAGGACTAGAGAGAGATGGGGGGGATATGGATTGACATAATGTAAGTTATACCGAGTAGAGAAGTATGGGGCATTTTTAAAGGCAATCTAAATATTATACCCAAACAAAATACTGTAACATGAACAATGAATGACATCTATGACAGTCAGGTAAATCTGTCCTGAAATGTGCTGCCTTTGTGATGACTTTGGAAGGAAAACAGGTAACATTGCACCCCACATATTCTTAGAATTTCTGGAAGCAACAATTTAGGATGTGATCAAAAGCTTCCTTATAACAACATCACGGGTTTGTCTGGACCCTGACCAAGTGACGCCTCTGCTATACTCCTGAAGCCAAGTTTCTTCTGGGACCTCAGGCAGACATAAGACAGACATAAAAGCTGTGAAATTACTTACAAACCACGTTTCCTGCAGAGAATATCCAGTTCTGAAACTAGATACCATCGTGTTTTGCCATTTAAGAAGCCACTGAAAACATTCACAAACAAGTTTGGATATGGTTATGTTTTTATGTGGATATTTGTTGTCATTTCTCTTGAATATCAATCCAAGAGTGGAATTCTGGCTATAATTATTTGGATCCTAAATGGGTTGAAGACTTGCCCCCTAGCATGACTCTATTTGAAGATGGTGGGAAGCTTGGGAGGTGGATATAGTTGGAGAGTTTCTGGTCCTTGGAGGTGTACACATGAAAGAGAGTACAGGACCCCAGGCCCTTCCTTCTCCCATTCTTTGTTTCCTCATCATCAGATAAATAGGCTTCTTTTGCCACCAGTTCCTGCCTTAAGGTCTGGCCTGAGCCCAGGCTCAAAAGCAACTGGAACAACTGGTTATGGATTAAGTACACCAAAATATTCAGCCAAATTCACCATTTTCTCTGTATGAGCTGTTTCTTCTCAGAGACTGCCAGATCATTTTCCACAGCTGCTGCACCATTCTGAAGTCCCACCAACCCTATCTGGGAGTTCAGATATCTACATCCTCCCCAACTCATCACTGTCCATCTTTTTTATTACAGTTTTCTTAGTGCATGTTGAACTGCTACTATCTTTCTGAAGCTTACACTTCCATTTCCTTGATGACTAATGGCCTTGAGTATCTTCTGGTTACTTTTATATCTCCTTTAAGAGCAGTGTTTATTCAGATGCTTGGCTATGTTTAATTTTTACTGAATTGTAAGAGTTCCTTATATTTTCTAAACACAAATCCCTTAACACATACATGGTTTACAAATAGTTTCTCCTTTCCTGAAGGCTGTCTTTTTCATTTCCTTGACAGTGTCCTTTAATGTACAAAGATTTAAAAAAAAATTTTTTTGGCCAGTCTGGGCTTGAGCTCAAGGCCTGAGCACTGTCCTGGGACTTTCTCAAGGCCAGAGCTCTACCACTTGAGCTTCAGCACCACTTCCAGCTTTTTTCTGTGTATGTGGTAATGAGGAATTGAACCCGGGTCTTCATGCATGCCAGGCAAGCACTCTATCAGTAGGCCAAACTCCTGGCTCCAAGATTTTAACTATTAAAACATGAAATTTATTACTTTTCTTTTTTGGTTTGCTTATCTTAGTCTATTTTGACTGTTATATATAGTTGTTCCCATGGAGATTGTTGGTAAAAACCTTATTAGCCAAGCTTTTCCCTCAATTTAATTAACAGTTTCAATATAGTAAACTGCTTATCAACTAGCATGTCTGGTATCATTTCTCCTTGAAAAGAAGACAAACTGGTTGTGCACCTTTTGACAGAGATGAAAATAACAGCCAGAAGCATTTAGCACATTGTGATATGGTATTATTTACCTCAGAAAAATCAAGCTGGGTTATCAATCCTTAACTTGTCTGAGTACTTACTTACCTTGACTCTCTGCTGCAGAATGCTCAGCACAGGTATCTCTGTCCTGTCCTACCACCTCTAGATCCTCCACTCAATTCCTTCAGCTCCCAGGCTTTTTATCTCTTCCCCCTCTCCCCCAGCTTGCCACCCTACCTGCTCTCCCTCCACCTGTCTGTATGGTCTGCCCCAGGATCACTCCCATTTGCTCAATCTATCCCCACTGCTCTTCAGTCTTGCGGCTCTGCCAGTCTCTGGGTCCCTCCACATAAGTATGTCATCAGTAAAACAACACATAAGCTCCACCTGCTCTGTAGTCTCCCCTCAGCCGCCTTTCCGCTGACATAGCCTCTAAATGGAAGGTGCTTCCTTCTGCCTTCTCCCTTCTCCCACATCAAAAGAGCAGCCATATCCATCTTCCTAAAATTCTTACCTGCCTCCTTTTCTGCTCCCCAACTCTCATACCCTCTCTAAACTGACCCAAGTCTGTCTCTGCTTGTTAATGGTTCCATGGTACCACCCACTGTCTCTCAAGGGTCCTGTTTTTATTCCCACCTCTAGACAGTCACTGGGGGAGGCCATCTTTCCTCCTCATCAATCCCTTTTCTTTTCTTTGTCCGTTGTGGGGCTTGAACTCAGGGCCTGGGCACTGTCCCTGAGCTCTTTTGCTTAAAGCTATCACTCTACCACTTTGATCCACAGCACCAATTCCAGTTTTCTGACGGTTAATTGGAGATCCAAGCCTCACAGACTTTCCTTCCAGGGCTGGTTTTAAACTGTGATCTCAGCCTCCTGAGTAGCTATGAGCCACCAGTGTCTGGCTAGCCTCTTCTTTATCATCTATATGCCACCATCCTTTCACATCAATCTTCACCAGCCTCTTCCCTCATTTCTGAAATGTCTGGTTCAACCACGTTTGTCCTTCATCCACCCTAGTTGGCTCAGCTATCTCCCTACTCCATACTCCAGCTTCCCTCTCTCAGGTACAACATGCCTGGGGGACCTACACTGGGCACTGGAGATAGAACATGGAGGGGGAAAAAAAGGCAACCCAGTCCCTCTAGAATTGAGGAACAGGTGAAGGGTTGACAGCAATTAAAGAATTATACTCAGTGGCCAAATGCTACTGGCTCACACTGATAAGCCTAGCTACTCAGGATGCTGAAATCTGAAGACTGCAGTTTGAAGCCAGCCCAAAAAGAAAACATGAGACACTTTTCTCCAAGTACCCAGCAAAAAGCCAAGAAAGGGCTCAACCAGCCCTGTGAGAAAAAGCTAGGAGATAGCACCCAGGCCCTGAGCTCAAGATCCAATACCAGCACAAATACATGAATAAATGAATCATACTCAGTACTGCAACCTCTCAACTGTGCTCCAGGCGACCAAAGAAAACATGAGATCCAGGAGCTCAGAAGAAAGAATAGGTTCTTTGGGCACTCTGTCCTCTCTCTCAGCATGTCCTTACTTACTGTAAGTAGACCGTGACTCACTTACCTCTTGGACTTAGCACATGGAATAACAGATAAAGGACTCTAAGTGTACGTTCGAGAGCAAGGAGGCTCAGGAGAGGCAGACTCTCATCCAGGAGCAACAGTCAGTACAGACCCCTGAACACTGAGAGGCAGCAATGGAAACAAGTTCCAGCCCTGCAACTCATTAGCACTAAGATGTCACAGGTGCTTCAGGTTCTCCCGCTGAACCAGGATTAACCATCTCCCTCCCAGAGTGGCTGTGAAGGTGATGGGACAAAATGTATATATAACAGCATCCTCAAGCCAGGTGCTTGTCAGTGGCTCAGGCCTGGAATCCTAGCTATTTAAGAGGGTAAGATCTGAGGATCATAGTTGGAAGTCGACCCAGGAAGGAAAATCTGTGAGACTCTTATCTCTAACTACCAAAAAGCCTGAAATGGAGCTGTGTCTCAAGTGGTAGAGTAGTAACTTTGAGCAGAAAAAGCTAAAGAGGACAGTATCCAGACCCTGAGTTCAAGCCTCAGAACTGGCATTTTACTCATTTATCAGAAAGAATATTATGTCTTTTGGAGGGAAATGGATATACCTAGAACAAACCATGCTAAGTGAAGTAAGCAGGAGCAGAGAGACAAACAGCACATGTTTTCTTTCATATGTGGAAATAAGATTTAAAATACAACAATGTATAACATATAGAGGGTTCAATGCATTTATACACAAACCAACTGACTAAAGGATGGTATACTACGGGGAGAACCCAAAGACATGACTAAACAACTGAAGTACTGTTTATCAAAAAGAATAGCAGGATGTAGAAACACATCTAGGGGGAAAGCACAGGAGTGGAAGAAGAAGGGTGAGCAAATGCAGTCGTGATATTGAATGTACATTAAGTAAAAAAGAACTATGTAACCTGTAGGTAAGGACAGGATGGGGAAAATAGGGGAAAACAAAGGAAGGGATGACAATGACCAAGAAGCACTGTACTCATAACCTGACTTATGAAATTATAAACCCTTTGTACAACTACTTAATAATAATAAAAAAAGACATCTTCCAAAATGGTGGCTGCTATCATCATTATCATTTTTTTCTTATTTGAAGTCTCAGAGGCAATAAATAACCATCAAAAACTGTATTATATGTGGGCCAAGTCACCACTGAGACTAGACAACAATATTTTGAGACTTGGGTTTTAGGTAGCCTAGAAGGAGACAACTTATCTAAAGGGTTGAAAGTTTCTGCACAACATAAGCAAGTAATCACAATGGAGAGACAACCTACAGAAGGGCTGAAAAAGTATTTGCAAGCTATACATACAAGACAAAGATTTCAATAGTAAAAAAAATCTGATTATAACAACTCAATAGCAAAAAAAATCAGATTATAAAGATTCAAACAGAATTTCTCAAAAGGAAAACCTACAAATGGCTACCAGACATATGAAAAGGAACTCAGTACCAGCCTCCAGAGAAATGCAAATCAGAACCATGATGCATGGCTCACCCAGTTAGAATGATTACAGTCAAAAAGACAAGAAATAATCATAGCAAGATGTGAAGAAAATGAAACTCATGCATACACTGTTGGTAGGAATGTAAATTAGTACAACCATTACAAAGAAGCAAAAGGTGGTCGCTTAAAAAACTAAAAACAGGGGCTGCTGGGAGTTTGGCCTAGTGTTGGAATGCTTGCCTAGCATGCAGGAAGACCCAGGTTCAATTCCATGGTAACACATACACAGAAAAAATCTGGAAATGGTACTGTGGCTCAAGTGGTGGAGCTCTAGTCTTGAGAAAGCCCTAGTGCTCAGGCCCTGAGCTCAAGCCCGAGGATAGGCAAAAAAAAAAGAAAGAAAGAAAATCAGGGCCCAGGAGCGTAGCCTACTGGTAGAGTGCTCACTTAGCATGCACAAAGCCATGGGTTCAATTCCACAGTACCACATACTTGGAAAAAGCTGGATGTGGTGCTGGGGCTCAAGTGGCAGAGCATTATCCTTGAGTAAAAAGTATCCAAGGACAGTGCCCAAGCCCTGAGTTCAAGCCCCAGGACTGGCAAAAAGATTAAAAATTAAAAATAGAGGACTGGGAAGGTGGCTTAGTGGTAGAGTGCTTGACTTACATGCAAGAAGCCCTAGGTTCAATTCCTCAGTGTCACATACAGACACAGCCAAGTGACACTGTGGTTCCAGTAGTAACACACTATCTTTGAGTAAAAGAAGCTCAGGGAGCCAGGCCCTGGTGGCTCATATCTGTAATCCTAGTTACTCAGGAGGCTGAGATCTGAGGATAGCAGTTCAAAGCCAGTCAGGGCATAAAAGTCCATGAGACTCTTTAATTAACCACTAGAAAACTAGAAGTGGTGTTGTGGCTCAAGTGGTAGAGTTCAGAGAAAGTGCCCAAGCCCAGAGTTCAATCTCCATGACCAGCCAAAAAAAAAAAAAGAAGACTGAGGCTTCACCTAACTCATTCACCTAATAATTCCCTATTTACTGAATGCACAGGTAGGATGAACAACTAGGTTTGATCCCATGGGGCTTCACCATAGTGAAGTAACAAGACAGGAAGGCACAGTACCTTTCCGTCAACAACAGCTGTAAAGGAATGTGCTGCCTAACTACAGACATTGTTAGAAGGTAGACAGTCAGAGAAGGTTTTATACAAAAAAAAATGATCAGCTGACAGCTGAAGAACTTCTATGATTAACAAGATGAATAAAGAGCATTCCAAGCAAAGAATAAAACAAAATGTGGCTCAGAGCCAGTGGTTCATACCTGTAATCCTAGCCACTCAGCTACCTAGAATGCAGAGCTAATCATCTAGGCAACTAGGATACCTACATCTGAGTTCACAGGAAATCTTGGGGATAGAGATGTGATCGCAAGTGATGTAAAGCTGACTTAGGCAGGGAGACAGACCTAGGTGAGATCACCTACTAAAGAGAGAAGAAACCAGCCAGGTGCGGCTGCTCACGTCTGTAATCCTAGCTACTCAGGAGGCTGAGATCTGAGGATCAGAGTTCAAAGCCAGCCCAGGCACTAAAGACCATGAGACTCTTCAATTAACCACTAGAAAACCAGAAGTGGCATTGCAGCTCAAGGGGTAGGGTGGTAGCCTTGAGCTGAAGAGCTCAAGGACAGCACTGAGGCCCACAGTTCAAGCCCCATAACTGAGAGAGAGACAGAGAGAAAGACAGACAGAGCGAGAGAGACAGAGAGAACCTACAGCAGATATTTTATATCCAAGAGGGTAACTGCAAAGGAGTCTAAAAACAGCGGCTTGAGAAGTGGTACTTCATGGAAACTAAGGAAGCGTGTGTATCTAGAGGAAGTAGTCAACTGTGTGAAACATAGCCACAGGTCATAACTGAAAGGCTGAGACTATAAGATGACACAGGACAGGCCCTTGCTTCTTTCAGCTAGGCAGCAGTACTGGAGAAGACTATTATCAGGAAGCTGTGGCCTATGAGGACTTTTCTCAAAGGGCTGTAGTAACTGCTTGGGTGATCAGAGGCCTACTTGCTAGCATTTTCTTAGGGAGGAAGAATAGAGACCCAAAGCATTTGCCATTGTTTCCTAAGGCCTTACCTTAGGGACTTGCCTCAAAAAAAGCAAACCCTTAGCTGAGCAGCCGTGGCTCACACCTGAAATCCTGACTACTCAGGAGATGGAGAGCTGAGGATCATAATTCAAAGCCAACCTGGGTAGAAAAGCCCATAGTCTCTTATTTCTAATTAATCACAAAAAGCAGAGCTACAGCTCCAGTGGTAAAGTACTAGCCTTGAGTACAAAAGTTCAGGGACAGTGCCCAGGCCCAGAGTTCAACCTCCAAGACAGTCAAAAGTAGGGGCAAACCTCAGCCCTAAGACCTCTGTCCCATGACTGATTAAATATGTATGGCTTTAGAACTGGGTCAGTACCCGAGATCCTATACAGGATGCAAAGTGAAAGAGGCCCTTCTACTCCCACAGCTAGCATTGGGCATGGATGATAGCGCTCCCAACTCCCCAGCTCCAAATCCACTTACCTGGTAAGGCACTTGGACCTTGGACTTTGTCTGTCTCCTTGTCTGCCTGCTCTGAATTCTCAATCACTTGTTCCAACTCCTCACTCAGCTAAAAGGAGAAGCAAAGCAGGTAGATCAGCTACACCAAGTTTGCTTTTCTAGGCTAAAATAAAAAAAGCAGAAGCTGATACTCAACTGTCATTAAAAAATTACATATTATATACACACATATATATATGATGTAGTATATGATGTAGTATATAGATCAAGACAACAGAGCCTTGAAATTCAAAGAACTTCCTTCCTTAGATAGGCCTGCTTATAACAAAGTGTCTCTCAGCTAGCTTCTGGTAGACAGCAGTCCTTGCAGTTCCTTGTCTTGTGGATGCATCTGATTTCAGATCTCTGCCTTTATCTTCACAAGGCATTCTTCCTGTGTCTATGTTCATTGCACAGTCATCTTTTTAGGGGTATGAGTTGTGCTGGAGAGGGGGCTATCATACTCAGGACAACGTTGTCAAACTTAGTACACTTGAAGTAATCCTATTTCTTAGTATGAGAATTACACTTCAATGTGTCATTTTAGGACACACAATCCAACCCATTATACCTCCCACGACCAGAGCCAACAAAAGACAAAGCTGAGTCAACTCCAAGTTGGTCTAGTTTCAAAGCCTATGGTCTTAACCACTTCCTAAAGGAAGAGAAAATGGCTTAATCTGCTGAGAGAGAAAAGGGAAGAGCGAAGCCCACATCGGCACTGCTAGGGACTCTGGCCAAAGTCTATTTACTTGTTCCCACTTGTTCTAGGAATGGCCAAATGAAGCGGGAAGGGTATCCAGGCAACCTCAACATCACTACATCCATACTCTCAACTGTCTACTGGGGAAGTCGTGCCACTGAAAAATGCAGAGAGAACAGAATGATAATCAATAATCTCCACAGGACTAGGAAGGAGGGCAGAGGAGGTCACAGTTTGAAGGATGAGCTGTCCATGAACTGAAAGGGAAGGAAGAGAGGGAAGATTCTCAAGTGTTTATTTAGGCTCAAGTGTCATTGCTTACAGTTTCAAAGCATTTGAACTAAAGCTCACTCCCAGAAAACTTGAGCTAAAGACAGTTGGGGGGCAGGGGGAGAAGCTAGGCCTGGTGGCTCACACCTGTAATCCTAGCTACACAGGAGGCTGAGTTCTGAAAATCAGTTCAAAGCCAGCCCTGGCAGGAAAATCCATAAGAATCTTACCTCCAATTAACCACCAAAAAGCCAGAGGTAGAGCTGTGGCTCAACTGGTAGAGTGTACAAACATCTCTTGTAGAGCTGTGGGTATGGCTCAGTGCTATCAAGCCACCTGGCAAGTGCAAAGCCTTCAGTTCAAATCCCAGTATTGTCTTTTAAACAAATAGTAATACTAATACTATAGCCAGACAAAACCTGACTCTTTAGTACAAAAGAGAAGACATTCAAATGGAAGAGGGCTGGGAGGCTGGAGAAGGCATCATAAGAGACAGGCCACTGGTGGGAAACACACAAAGAGGGCCTCCAAGGTCTTCCTGGCCAAGGAGAGAAAAGGATGTTATCCTGAAGAGACCAAAGTTCTTTGAGTCAACCCCCTGACCCAGGTGGTAACACTGTCACAGCCAGTTCTTTTCCTACTAGCAGCGTCGAGGCCATCTCCTTACCTGCCCTGGCCAGATTATCAATATGCTCAAATCTCCCCTCAGCAGACACCAAACACAGAGCAACCTCCACTCTAGAAATGATCCAGGCCAGAAAGATACAAGGCGATCCCTAAGCAGTATTCCTGGCACTGCAGAACAAGTTTCTGAAGAAAGCAAAAGAGGGGTCCTTCCAGTGCCTTCTACTATGAGAATGACTCCTAGGAGCAACTGATACTGCCTGTCACTTTAACCCTGCAATATTTTAATAAATATTTCATGATCTCTACTAGATAAGGAGATGCTGCAAGCTATGTGTGAGAAAGACATAGCCCTATTAAGCTAGGGCCCTCAAAGCTCCCTAAGATGCAGGATTGCCACTATCCTGTTATACCCTAAACAGTCACAAGCTCACCCCAGTTCTGAGCTAGGCACTTTCTGTGGATGCCGAACTCAGGATCTCACACTTGCTAGGCAAGCACTCACTCTTTATCAGACCCTACCAGTTACTTACGGGTGAATTTCCAGGGTGACAAGAGCCTACGTGAGTGGGGAGCTAACCATGATAATGAAAGGCAAGATGCAGAGCAGTGCAGAACTCGGAAGGCCTGTTGGGAAGTTTGGGCCACTCTGGACAGACAGGACAACAAGTCTGCAAAGCAGGAGAACTCAGGATCCCAAGCATCCCAGGGAGATGTGGAAACATAGTATCACCCTCGGGTGGCTTGGAGCTGACTCAGGGACACAGACCGCAAGTGTGAGGATGGGGAACTGCCTGATGAAGACAAATGGAAGGGGGCGGCGGTGGAGGAGGACTGAAGAGGAAAATTACCCGTGCTTAGGGAGGGGGAGGTGTAGCAGAGGGAGGGGAAGTGGGGGGGAAGGGAGGTGCAGTTTTACTAACCAGAGGAGCCAGGGGGAGACTACTCTGAAGTGAACGGCGGGAGGCCCACAGACAAGACAAAGAACCAACTGGAAAGCGATGGTTACAGACTCGCAGGGAAAGGGACCGAGAAGCACGAGGCGCCACTACGCCGGTCAGAGCACTTTTTTTTTTTTTCAAAGTTAACAGGCCACCAAGGCAAGAGGCAATAAAGGGAGGAAGGAGGGAAGGAGGGAAAGAGAAACACGGGGGGGGGGGGTCCCTGTCTGGAAGCGGCCCGCGGAAGCCGCGCGGCCCGGGCTGGCGGGGGTGCGGCCCGCGCTGCCACCCGTTGCTAAGCGCCGCGCCCGCCCCGCGCCGCCCACCCGGCCGGGCGCCGTCAATCATTCACCTGCCGGCCACGCCTCCCGGGCTCCATCCCTCAATCAACCCTCGCCGACGCCCCCCGCCCCAGCCCCCGCTGACTTCCATCCGCACCCGAGACCCTCCACGGACGCACTCACCATCACCCGCCCACCCCGCCCGGGACCCCGGCCCTGCACCTCACAGGTCTGTCCCCAGACTTTCCCACTCCCTCCTACCTCCTGGTAGGATGTGGAGAGTTCCTGCCGGATCATGGTACTGACCAGAGCTAAGCCGCACCTGAGCCCTCTACGGCCCCGGAAGCGCCTCAGGCGCCCCGCGGGGATTTGCCGGCTCCACTGAGCGAGACTGGCTTCGAGCGGCGTCGGGGAGACCAGGCGTGGCGGCGCTCTGCGCATGCACCGCGTCTGCCGCCACCGCCGGGGCCGCCAAAGGCACGTTGGGAAATGTAGTTCTGGCCTTCCGGGGCCGAGCCACTGCTGCTCTTATTTCTTCTTGCATGTCTCTAAGTCTCTCACTTCCTCCCTCTGTTGAAGCGAAAAGAACGGACAAAACGAACGCAAAGTGGAAAAAGGGGGCCGAGTCAGCTGGATAGCAGAGCTTTAATCCATAACTACAAGAGGAAGTTTAGCCTTACTGTGAATAATAGAAATACAGAGATAAATGTCTAGAAAGCACTTTATTTATATATAAAAAAAAGTACTGACATGCACGTGATGTCCTCAATCATGCAACAGGAACATCTTTTCCCCTATTTTACAAGAAACTGAGATGCCTTGTTTCCAGAGGGATAGGAGAACAGCGGTGATCAAGGGAAGATGATTTCATCCAGTAATAGACTTCTAGGGTCTATATTCTTTCCTTTATTTCTAAGACAGACACTTGGAATCAGGAAGCCTAAATTCTTAACCCGGCTCTGCCTCTCATCTGTACACCTTACAGCACTCGGAGCCTTCTTCTCTTTGCCTGGGACCAACTGTTAAACCCTGCCTTGCCTCATGGAGCCTATAAGAGCCAAAAGGTATTGGACAAGAGAATACACCTGGCCTGTGCATCCACAGAAGAGACCTCTGTCCCTGCATGTGGCAGAGTGGTGGACCTTAGGATGGTATCCTCCTCCTCGCACTGTTCCAGGTGGCCACTATTGGCCGCTTGGAGATAGGGCAGATAGTTTCAAAGTAGCCCTAGGACTTCTTCATTTCGAACTTCTAGCCTACAGAATCTGGACAGAATCCATTTCTTCGGTTTCAAGCCTCCCATTCCTTCTACACAGTGGCCCTGGGAGATCAATACAATCTCCCAAGTGTATGTGACCAGCCTCTAGCTCTCCCTGGAGACCCAGGTACCCATGTCTACTTGCCTGTTAGTTCTCTGCTGGATGTTAGTTCATCTGACATCAGCAAAGCACAGGTACTGAAAACGTGAAACCTGAGGCCAAGTGGCTCGTTCCCAGTCTTGACTCCGCCACTTTGTTATCTTGGGAGATTTATTCAGTCTTCCTGGGTCTTAGTTACCTCATTTGTATCACAGGAACATTATCAGTTACTGGTAGAGCTCTGGAGGATTGAGTTATTACATGTGAAGTATTGCTGGGCACCAGTGGCTCACACTTGTAATCCTAGCTAGGATGTCAGGAGACTGACATCTGAGGATTGAGGTTCAAAGACAGCCTGCACAGAAAGTCCATGAGATTTTCATCCTCAGTTAACCACCAAAAAGCCCAGACCCTGAATTCAAGCCCCATGACCAGCACACACAAACACACACACACACACACACACACACACACACACACACACACACAGGCTCCATCTGATATATGAGAGTAGTGAGCTAGTGTTAGTAGCTGTTGTTGTTGTTAGATTCAAAGATCAATGAGGCCATCTTCTTACTCAAGTCTGCTCCACTGAAGTTCCTTTCATTAAATGGAACTCCAGTCTCCCTTTTGCTCTGGATCATACTCAGAATCCTCTTAAATCCCCCCTGCCTTTCACACATTCAAATCAGCAAATCCTGTTGACTGTACTTTTAAAATTGCATTCAAAATGTAATTCAGAGATGGTTTTACCATCTCTCTCACCACCTTTGTGATAAAACACTAGCATTTCTTTCTTTCTTTTTTTTTTTTTTTTTTTGCCAGTCCTGGGCTTGGGCTCAGGGCCTGAGCACTTGGGTTTTCTCAAGGCTAGGGCTTTACTGCTTTAGCCACCGGACCACTCCTGGCTTTTTTCTATGTATGTGGTACTGAAGAATGAAACCTGGGTCTTCGCGCATGCTAGGCAAGCTCTCTACCACTAGGCCAAACTCCCTGCCCAAACCACTGGCATTTCTCATTCATTATTTTCTCAGCTGCACTCTACTCTAACCTTAGTGTCCTAGTCACTTTCCTCTTTCACAGGAAACCTGAAACTTGTGAAAGTCAGATCACATCACTCCTCAAACTCTTCTAAAGCCCAAATTCCCAAGATTTTATAGGGCCTCTCCCCCAGTCCCCACTTCTAGCACCTTTACTTTTTTTTTTTTTTGGTCAGTTGTGGGATTTGAACTCTGGGCCTGGGTGCTGTCCCTGAGCTCTTCAACTCAAGGCTACTGCCCTACCCCTTGAGCCATAGTGCCACTTCCAGTTTTCTGGTGATTAATTGGAGTTAAGAGTCTCATGGACTTTTAGCGCCCAGGCTGGCTTTGAACCGAGATCCTCAGAGCTCAGCCTCCTGAGTAGCTAGGATTACAGGTGTGAGCCACCATGCTGGGCTCCTAGCACTCATACCACTCACTCGTTTAGCTCCAAGATGTTGAACGCTTTCCAGGCAGCTCCCTGTGCCTTGAATGCTCTCCCTCTAGACATCCATGTGACTCACTCCTTTCTCACCTCCTTCAGGTCCTCCCCATACCCTGTTAAAGCAGAGACTTCCATTGCTTTTCTCCCTTTTCTACCTTATTTCCTCCCTAGCACATACCACTTTCTGATCAAGTCATTGATTTTCAGTCCCTCCACTGAAATGGAGCTGCATTATTTATTTTCTGCAGTAGCCCAGTGCCTCTGACAGTACTTAGTCATCTGACGAACATCAAGGGAAGACTACTGCAGAGAGAGAGAGAGAGAGAGAGAGAGAGAGAGAGAGAGAGAGAGAGAGAGAGAGAGAGAGAGAATGGAGAGAATGAAATAGAGTGTGTGTGTGTGTGTGTGTGTGTGTGTGTGTGTGTGTGTGTGTGTGAAAGCACCTGGACTTGAGCTCAGGGCCTCAGTAGCTTGCACTCTTTGTTTCTGTTTTTATCAGGGTAATGTATAGAGGGGTTATAGCCTGATAGTAGGTGCATTACTTCTCACACATTGATACCCCTTCTCATGGTGATTTACACTCTTGAATGGCCTTTTTTGCTCAAGGCTTGCACTCTACCTCTTGAGCCATATCTCCATTTCCAGTTTTGGTTTGGTTTTTTAATATCACAGAGACACAAGGACTGTTATTTAATTCACATAAAGGAGCTGAAAACAGAGCCAGGCATTGCAAGTTCTTGTGGGGTCTCCTTTGCTAGTTCTCCCAACCACTCCATGTCAGAGGGCTCAAAGAACTCTGTCCTTGGTCCTTACCTCCTCCCTGCCTGCATGCCTTTCCCTCACAACTTGCCGCGCCTGTGATTTTAAGTACAACATATGCATCCGTGAGTCTAAAATTTATACATACGGATTGGAACCTTCCTTCAACTTCAGTTAGATGTCTAGTATGTATATAAAGCTAAGCCAGCCCCCAACTGTCCTTGATCTCTCCCTCCAAAACCTGTGCCGCCTAACTCTCTCTCTCTTGGCTCAACAAATGGCAACACCTTCTAATTGCTCAGGCTAAAAATCTTGGGGTCATCCATGACTCCTCTCTGTCCTTCATATCCATTTGTCTCCTTGGTCAATAGATCCAGTTGGTTACATCTTCAACACATATCTACAATCTACCTACTTCTCACTACTGTGTCTACGAGCCCGGTCCCAGCCCCCATCCTCTCCTGTGTGGATTATTACAATACCTTTCCTGCTTCCAGAGATACTTGGTTTAACATTTCAATTCCGTTTCATTCGCTTCCAGTCAAAGTCAAAGTCTCAAGAGAATAAAATAAACTGTGGGGCAACAGAAGAACTACCCTCTCCCTGTCCCCTTACCCTCTTACCTCCTGATCTGCCTGACCTCATCTCTTACGGCTCTTCCCTCCAACCTCCCTCCCTCACATTTGTATACAGACTTGTATACAAATATTACCTTTTCAATAAAGTCTTTCCCAGTGCACCCGATTAAAATGGCAATCTCCATACTCCCTTTATTTTTCACCCTGCCTTTACTTTTCACCTTAGTCTTCATCCCTATCTAACATACTATTTACATATCTTTCTTTGAATCTGTCTCCCCATAGAACCCCATAGAATGTAGACTCGAGCATGGACCTGGGCCTATCTTGCTCAGCTTTGTCTCCAGAGAGACCTTGGTACATGGAATTTCTCCAAAATGTTTTTTTCTGAATAAGTCAGTGACCTTAGCTTTTGCACAAATGTTAACTATTATTATTCTTTCAAGGCACTCTGTCCTTTGCCTTACCTACCATGACGCCTGTCATTCTTTGCCAACTTTCGGTTGGTGGGTTGAAGGAGTGAGCCAGGCTTAGTGTCCTGCTTCCGACATTCCAGCCAGTGGGCGCCGGAGGCCGGGCGTGTGGGGGCACCGCTGGGGTGGGGAGGAGGCGGGGACGGCGTCCCGCCCTCGGGGCGGCCCGGGTGGCTCTGCGTCGCGGGCCCCGAGCGCTCTCCATGGCGGGCCCCGCGCCGGGGTGGCCGCTGTGGCCGCTGGCCGCGCTGGGCCTGGTTGCGGCTCTGGTTCCGGGGCTGCTCGCAGCCGGGGCCGGGCAGGCGCCGCGTCCCGCCGAGCGGGGACCCCCAGTGCGGCTCTTCACGGAGGAGGAGCTGGCTCGCTACGGCGGGGAGGAGGTAGGCGGGCGCGGCGCGGGCCTGGGCCGGGGGATCCGGCCCGCGGAGGGGGGGCCTCCGGGAGTGCCCGGGCGAGCCGGGCCTGGGGCCGGGGCCCGCGCGCCTCGCCGCCGGCCGCCCTTCCGGAGCCCTGGCTCAGCGCCCGCCCGGGCCGTCCGGACTGGGCCTTCTCCGCAGGCCGAGGCCGGTGTCCGGGCGCGCAGGGGAGTTCTCGAGACGGGGCGCCCGCCTGGGAACCCCCCCTCCCCACGGCCTGGGCGGGGGACGGCGGGCCGGGCCGGAGGATCCGCGCTCTCTGCCTTTCCTTTGTTTCCCCCGCACCCCAGGCCTCTTCCGCAGCCCCCTCCTCAAATCCGTGCAGTGCGCACGGTCGGGAAACTAGACGTGACCTTGTCAGGGGAGTGCGGATGAGGGCCCGCCAAGTTAGCACAGGTTCCAGGAAGCATCTTTTGGATCCAAACTCGCGAACCACTTTCAAGCTCCTGGTCTGGGTGGCCCGGGCTGTTCACAAACTTCCACCCCCACCGCCACCCGCATCATGCCTCTGGAAAGAGAGGTGACATCTCAGAGAAACTGAGGCCTGAGAAGTCATGCGGCGGTGACGTATTTTCTTAGGGGAGTCTCTCATCATGAAAACATTTGGCCTTAAGTTCTCCAAAAGGAAGACTCACAAGAGCAGCACAGGAAGAAGGTTGAGCACTGGCTGACTCCCAACTCCACCTGGTCTGCAAGCCTCCTGGCTGATCACACACACACACACACACCACACACATACTGCTCATGAACCTCCCCTCCATGAGATGCCCATCTCAGATGTCCCAGAACTGTGCCAGGTTGTCCTAGCCTAAACCCGTCTGGATGGACGTTAGTAGAATCCCTATCATCTGTTTTGTGGTGTGGTGGTGTTTCTAAAGTAACATTGTACACCCACTAATGTAGCCAAAGTGGATCATAACTGCTAGTCAAACTGGGCACAGTATTGCTTGCATTTTTCTGGTACCGGACAGAGTTTAATAGTTTTTTTTTTTGAAGGTCAAACTGAGAAACCGTTAAATGTGATTAAGTTGTTTATATACTTCAGCCCAGAAATTCCATGTATTGAAATAGGCCGCAGGGAAATACTTCATCCAATTAAAAAAACAATTTTCAGGAGATGTAATGCTGCCATTTATAGTTCCAAAGATGGGAAGCACCCAACTATTCAACATAGTACACAGAAGATGTACAGTATTACTCATAAGATGGGTCCTATATGACTATTTGAGAAATAAGCCAGAGATCACTTACCCTGCCTACATAGTATATATCTCCACTGACAACGAGGAAATCTGGATTAACTTGAATCTTTATCTGCATAAAGTGATTTCAGCACTAAATAAATAAGCAAATAAATAAATGTAAAGGATTGCTGTATTCATGTTCTGACATTTCATGATTTTTTTAAGCTTTACCAGTGGGCATGACAAGCTGAGACCAGGCCTTTATCCTCCGCTGTTGCATAGCCCATAATGGGAAAGTATCACTAACTCAAACTGGGGGGAATGTGCCTTTCACCTCTTCTTCACAGCTTTTCTCCTGCTTTCTAGGAAGATCAGCCCATCTACTTGGCAGTAAAGGGAGTGGTGTTTGATGTCACTTCCGGAAGAGGTAAGTAGCTTGACATTTTGAATCATCATTTCGGCCAAACTCTGGAGCCAGAGAAGGTCCCTGGAAGTGTGAGGAAAGGGAGGGAATGTTAAAGAAATGCCTTTTTTCCATTTTAAATGACCAAATTAACTTCATTTTTGTTAATATTCTATTTCAACAGATTATTTTTTTCTATTACTGCTTCCCTTCTACTCAAAGGCCTTCCATGGCTTTAGAATTAAACTTGAACCCGATGATTCCTCTCATTGAGCAATCAAACAGTGTTCCTTAGCAATGAGCTGGCATCATAGAGCATTATAGAATATTTTAAATTAAATAATTTCTCTGATTTAAGTACACGTAATATGTACAGGTAGGTTTTTTGGTTTTGGTTTTGTTTTTTTCCAGTAGTAGGGCTTGGACTCAGGGCCTGGGCACTGTTCCTAAGGTCTTTTCTCAAAGATAGTACTCTACCACTTTGAGCCATAGTGCTACTTGCAATTTTCTGCTGGTTAATTGGAGGTAAGAGTCTCAGAGACTTTCATGCCTGGACTGGTTTTGAACTGTGATCTTCAGATCTCAGATCTTAGCTAGGATTACAGACATGAGTCACCAACTTCTAGCCTTGTGCTGGCAGTTTTTAATGGTTCACCTTTTGTTTGATTCAAAAACATTAGTGAGTGAAAATAGATGTTTTTCTTGTTTGCATTTAATTTTTAAAGGGACTGTTTTTATTTTGTATTCTCTAAAAAATATATCTCAGCTACCCTGTGACTTATTCTATATTTGAATTGGAGGACCTCAGGCTGGCAATGTTGTCATTTCGTGTGTGTGTGTGTGTGTGTGTGTGTGTGTGTGTGTGTGTGCGTGTGTGTGCGTGCGCACGCGTGCTCGCATATGCATGCACTCATCTACAGGGGCTTGGGGTCTTTCTCAGAATTGAGTCGGACCTAGGGGGCCTGTGTGTATTCTCTGTGTGTACACTCACACTCTTCCTTCACCTTCACTGCAGAGTTTTATGGGCGAGGAGCCCCCTACAATGCGTTGACCGGGAAGGACTCCACCAGAGGAGTGGCCAAAATGTCCCTGGATCCTGCAGACCTAACCCATGATACTGTGAGCCAAATGATGACCTTTGGTCAAAATGCTCCATGCCCTCAGCTGTGGCTTCTTGTTTCTTGGCTTGTTTTTTAACTTCTAGACAATAACAAAGCTTCTTAGTTGACTTATGTGCCCTCGAGTCCAATAGATGGTCCATCTGTATCATGCCTACTCAGAAACCTTCCTCAGTGCCTCAGGGTCACATTCAAATTCCTGTGGACTTAGGATCCAACTCTGTTCTTCAGTTTGGTCCTAAGCATTTTATGGTCTACCCTTACCACTACCCAGGCCACTATTGGTAGCTCAGACAAACAGATCAGTATAACACCTTCCTCTCCCTCTATCCTCTTGTTTATTTATTTATTTATTTATTTGGTTGGTTGGTTGGGTTTTTTTGTTGTTGTTGTTGGCCTGAACTCTGGTCCTGGGCGTTGACCCTGAGTTCTTCAGCTCAAGGCTACTGCCTTACCCCTTGAGCCACAGCACCACTTCCGGTTTGAGATTAGAGTCTCATGGATTTTGGTGCCTGGTCTGGCTTTGAAACGTAATCCTCAGATCTCAGCCTCTTGTGTAACTAGAATTACAGGTGTGAGCAAGCCACCGCGCCTGGCTTATCCTCCTATGAAGGAAATATTACTTAAAAAGTAATCCCGCTGGGCACGGTGGCTCATGCCTGTAATCCTAGCTACACAGGAGGCTGAGATCTGAGGATCAAAGTTCAAAGCCAGCCCACGCACCAAAGAACCTGAGATTCTTTATATCTCCAATTTACCTCTAGAAAATGGGAAGTGGGGCTTGGCTTGAGAGTAGGGTGGTAGCCTTGAGCTGAAGAGCTCAGGGACAGCACCCAGGATGAGTTCAAGCCTCATGACCCACAAAAAAAAAAAAAGTAATCTCCACAGTAAGGGCTAGCATTTGCAGTTTGTGCTCCTCATCACATTGGCAACAAGATAAATAAACCTTAAGGCACAAAATTATAGAAGTAAGAAAATAATAATGTCCCTGAGATAATTATTTTGGAGGTTTCATGATTGACCCCATGATTTTTTTGTGGGGAGAGGGGAGAGACAATGATGGGAGTATTTGGCTGAGAAAGACTGTCATGTGCAGGAAGTAAAAGGAAAAAGGGGTCTAGTGTCCCCCAGCTGTTTTTGAGTGTGTGACCCTAACAGCCAGGATCTAAGGACCTTCCTCTCAGCTCTGCCTCTTAAACGTTCCACCAACTCCCAATAGTGCTACACTAAAGATCTCCAGCTACGTTTTAACGTACAAGCCTTTAGAAAAGGGACATTCTCATCTGGGTTCAGGGGACTCACACCTGTAATCCTAACTACCCAGGAGTCTGAGAGCTCAGAATCGAGGATCAAGGTTCAAGGCCAGCCCAGGCAGGAAAGTTCCTGAGACGCTTACCTCCAATGAACTACCAAAAAGCCAAAAAAAGAGCTGTGGGCTCAAGTGGTAGAGCTCCAGCCTTGAACACAAAAGCTCAGGGATAGCACCTAGGCCTTAAATTCAAGCCCTCAATATCAGGAAGTGTACATACATCTATAATAGGAGTCAGAGAGTGGCAGGAATCAAGCAGGAGGTACAGACTGCAGCAGAGGGTACCCCAACTCCATCCCAGGATGGGGTCTTCAATTCCTGCATCAGCAACAAATGAAACCACTGCTCTGCCATGTCATCCCCTCCACCAGTACTCTCTTTAAAGTGTATGGTCCATGACTTGGCTGGTGACGATATTTTTTTTTCTTCTCCTGCATTCAATGTGGAGAGGGTAAGGCGGGATGGGGAAAGATCAGTGCCAAATATGTTCATTCATCTTTACCTCTTGTTTCTGGGGCCTTTCTTCTCCAGACAGGGCTCTCAGCCAAGGAGCTGGAATCCCTGGATGACATCTTTACCAATGTATACAAAGCCAAATACCCCATCGTTGGCTACACGGCCCGGAGAATTCTCAATGAGGATGGCAGTCCCAACCTGGACTTCAAGCCTGAAGACCAGCCCCATTTTGATATAAAGGACGAGTTCTGATGGTCTATCTACAATGAGAGACTCTTGAAAGGGTGAGGTAGGGGCACAGACACTAATTCTCCTGCCAAATAGGCTTTTAGAAGCCTCTCAGTCACCCAGATCTGAATAAAGCAGACATTAAATCTGGAAGAGTGACTGCTTTTTATTTTCCTGGGCCCAGGGTGCTGACTGCCAGTGTGTCTCTACCCACCCAACAACAAAGGCAATCACAGAAGCTCCTGTGGAAAGCCTCCTGCGTGTCACCATTGCGAGCTAGGCAATAGAATAGGGAGTGACCTTCATTTATTTATATTCTTCTCTACTTGCCAGATTTTCTGCCCTGTCCACATGTACTTTATAATAAAAGACAAAAACAAACTTCCTATTGTTACCAAGGGAGAATTTGTCCCTATATGCCACTCCTTGGGGACTGGTCACACCACTTGTGTTTCCTTGTCCCCTTGCCTGTGAAGAAGCAGAGCAGTAGGGGCCAGGCAACCAACCTTGCAGGAATGGCGTGGGACCAGCTGTAAGGGTAGATGATGGAAAAGTCGCTGAGTGACAGCCAGGAAGTGGCTGCAGCCTGTGGGCAGCAGGAAGCAATAAGGAGGCTGGAGTCCAGCATGACAGAGCCTGGCCCAGGCATTCCAAGGATGGCAACACAAGCTTCTGCCAGACTGAGGTCCAATTCTAAAAGGAAAGTCCTTTTGGCAGGAAAGGGGGGCATTTTCTTCTAGGCAGTAAAAAGTTTTGGTGGTGCTACTACACTCAGAGGCCAGAGACGTTGCTAAGTATCTCATCATACAAGTGGTTCCCAGGCTGATCTGGGACTGGTACCACTGGTACAGTCTCCTAAAGAGCCAAAGCCTGCTGCTTAGGTACCCTGACTACCACATTTGTTTATGTTTCTGTTGCTATCAAGTCTCATACCCCTTTTTTTTTATGTCAGTCATGGGGCTTGAACTCAGGGTCTGGGCACTATCCCTAAGCTCTTTTACTCAAGACTAGGACTCTACCACTTTGAGCCACAGTTTCACTTCTGTCTTTTTCTATGTTTGTGGTACCAAAAAAATCGACCCCAGGTCTTTGTGCATGCCAGGCAAGCACCCTAGCATAAGGCCAACCTCCTGGCCCCTGTTTTTTTAATACCCAACCTAGGCATACCTCTGCCAGGACAACTTCCTCCCTTCTGTGATTCCCTATAGCCTTTATGTACCTACGTATTGTTGTAGTTGTTCTTAAATGTTTTTATAAAAGTGGTATATGGAGGGGTCACAGTCAGGCAAAGAATACATTTCTATTTGGACCATGTCACTTCTTCCTTCCAGACACGAATGCCTTTGTAAGCAAACCATTGCAGGCCAGAGAATTATAACATTTATTAGGAAGGGAGCCATCTTGCCCGAGAGAGAGGGGGGGGAATGGCATCTGTATGCACCTAGGTATGTAGGAGGTAGTGGCGGGAAGCCAGGTGGAAGGAGACCTGGTAGGCCCACCTGCTCCAGGGCAGGGTGGAGTTCTGGGAAATGCAGTGGGGGGAGGCTGAGGACCCGAAGTGGGTGAATATAACTAACAGTCTTACTAAAGGCTACCAAACTTCCCAGGTGGCTTAGGACTTGCTAGTGTTGGTGCTAAAGTCCTCCATCCCAGGGAGCACATTGTCCCTGAACCACCCAAAGAATTAAACAACAAAAGCAGCTGAATCCAAGCACCCTCCCAGCTGAATGGCTGTGGGCACCTAGGCTGGCCTGGGATGAAAGAAGGTGCTGTGATTACTTATGCAGGAGAAAAGGCTGACTGGAAGCCTATAGGCGAGCAGAGGGAATTGGTTCTTTTATCAGTCTCTATACAAGTTCAGCTTCAGAATCTGACCAGAAGCTTAGTGGCTGGTTTACAACAGGTGCTCCGTGTGTTGTGGTGGTGTTGATAATGGTTAACTTCTGCCCCAGATCTAAACCCTCCAACTCTCTCCTGAGTTACAGCCCCCCTTTAACACGCCCTTCCTTAGGGAAAGCATGTTTCTCTGCACCCCACAATGCCAGTCATTTCCTACTCCTCTTTGTGCTCTGGAGATCTGCTGCAGCACAGATTCTCATCCTGAGCAGATGATCTGGACCTAGACCCCCTGTCCTGACAGGGAAAGGGAGAAAACAAGGCCCTGGGACCTGACACCCTTGAAAACCCTTTTAAACAGGGCCAGCAACTATTGAATGTCTGGTGGAGGTGAGCAATGCAACTGATTGGCCTGTAAAAGAGCAAAGTAGTGGATCTGCTCACCAATCTAGGTCTCTAAAGGCAAGAATTATGCAGAACTCATTGGGCCTAGACTAACCGTATCTTACATCTCCTTCATAAACCCTTTCCTTGGGTTTTCTGAACCCTTCCACTGCTTTCAGGAGGCAAACTCAAGGGTTTACAGTGACCTCCTGTGATGGCTTTTAAAGCTCGGTCATAAAAAGCCTATCCTGCTGGATAGTCTCATAAGGGATCAAAACTAGATACCTATGCTCAGAGTCCATATGCCCTGAGAGGCAGTGTGTGTCCTGGCTGCAGACTGTGAGGACTAGAGCCCGTGCAGGGCTCTCTGAAGGATGGTGGCTTTAAATGTACAGGCTCACTCAGGCCTGGAAGCACACTGCTTTACTGCAAAGACGAGTGCAGGCTGGCCCAATGCTGGTGGAGAAAGTGCTGACTGGTAGAGGTTGGCCCTGTGAGCTCTGTCCAGAACATCAAATACAATTCTTCCCTGCAGCATTATTTAATACCATGTTGTATCAGTCATCTTTTATGATCCATTTCACAGCCTAAGAACCCAGTCAATTTCTCAGTACCTGATTCTGCTTTCTTCCTGGTCTCTTCAGCCAAGCAGAACTGCTCAAACCATTCTGAAATATTTACAAACTGACAGGTGAAGTGAATTAGCCTCCTTGGAGGCAAACCTTTGGCTAATGGGACCTGGAAAGACAAATCCTTCTTATATTTCAGGGGTTATTCTTAGCGAGGCTTAGGTGATCTTGAGCCTTGTGTTCATCAGCTTTCTGTCACTATGATAAAATACCTGTAATGACCAACTTGAAAGGATGAAAGATTTGTTTTGTTCCTGGTTTCAGAGATCTCCAATCCTGACTGGTTGGTTCTATTACCTTTGAGCTTGTGGTAAAGCAGAGCATCATGGTAGAAAATGTGTGGAGAGTAAAGCTGTTTACTTCAAGGCCTCCAGAAAGCAAAGAGACACAAGAAGGATGTGGGGTCTACAGCGCATGCTCCCAATGACCTAACTTCCTTCCGCTTTGCCCCACCCCTCAAAGGCTCCACCACTTCTCATCCTGGAGACCAAGACTTTAACACATGGGCTTTCAGGGGACATTCAAACTACAGCAAGCTCAATTGCTCACATGGCATCAACCAGATTACATGGCCTGGGATTGGCTGGTTATCCTGCCGGGTCTCATGTTTCTCAGTCCTGGTGTCCTGAATCAGATCACAATGAAGGTACCTGCACAGAAGCCCCCATCCTACTTTCTACTTTGAAGGAGAACCCAGGTGAAGACACAAAGTTTATTTCCCCTGATACCCACATGATCTTACTATGTCAAACTCAAATCAGTGATAGCATTTGATCTGTTTAGAGCACTTCACAAATTTCTAATTCCATGTACACTGACTATGCATCCAATTGCCTCCAGGAGTTAACAGTGTACATCAGTCATTCATTGAGCTCAGAGATTCTATGTCCCAGTAACTTAGAGGATGCAAGGGATGATGTGTTTGTCCCTGATGTCTGGGGTCTCAGCTGGAATGATGAAGGCTCTCTCACTTGCTTATTCACATTGCTGACAGGTGATCTGGCTGCTGGCTGGAAGTGTTATTTCCCTCCAGGAGCAACTTCTTGCATCATGGTATCTGAGCTGTTCCTCTTCTTATAATCCAGACTCTGAAGCCAAGCAGCACAGGAACCAAAAGTAGTCAGGGGTAAGGGACATGGAACTACTTGGTAAAAATGCCTGATCCTCTCCTCTATTATCTCACAAGAGACTGTACCTTGTTATTTTCAAATCTGCGGTGTTCAGGCTGATTGCTGGCTTGTAGTAGGTATATATGTGGCAATCAAATTGCCTTGGGCACAGAGACAGGTTTTTAGACTCAGACTGACCTGTGAGAGCAAATTTACCCATTCCACTGGGCTGGTGCCAGGGTTAGGCACAACCTGTGCTGAAAAGATTCCTGTTTCCTGGTGGGTGCTTAATTCCTTCCCATTCTGCCTCCGTTCTAGCCCTACATTCTTGGCTGATGGGCATCTCAGGCTTCCTTCTGGGTCCTCCCTACCCCCTAACAGGGTACAAGACCTAGTTTTTGCCAGCTTTCCTCGGCCCCCCTAGGCCCTGCTTATGCTTCTACCAGTACAGTTCACCTCTAGGTTGATTGGGGATACAGGATTTCTGCAAGCTGAGGTGCAGTGAGTTCTGGGAATATGGAAAGAAGAAGGCATAGGCTGGGAGGAGGGCAGAGGGAGTAACTCAAGGGTAAAGCAGAGTAGTTGTGACTACAAATGAATAAGCTGGGCTATAGAGCAATCCAGCTGTTTGTTTCCCATCCACCCTCTTGCCTGGACACCTGAGGCAGACTTGGACCTGAGGGCCCTAGCTCAGCTCTCCTGATGGAAGGGAGGTATCCTCTGGCAGCCTCAGGGTCTTAGGCTTCCCTGTTGCTCTTTGGATTCCCCCAGAGGACAGTGGAAAAACCTGTCCCTCTTCTCTCCCAGAAATGGTGTGGGCTGAAATCTTGCAGCCCAATAGCCTAATAGCAGCTGGGTCTGGTGCCATAGCTTGCTAATCCTTAGTTCTCTCCTGTTCTCATTTCTCCCAGAGTTGGGCCTATGCTCCATAGGTAAAGTGACTGTTCTAGAAGGTACCATCCTTAGCATCTTCCTTTGGTCCATGCACATTGTTGCCTATGCTTAGAATGTCTTACTCACATTGCCTGCAATTCTTCTCTGGGATTATACAGTACCTCACCAAGGAGGCTCTCAAACCCCCTTCCTGTCCAAAGGGGCACACAATATGTGGTCCACCCCTGTGGAAGCACAGACCCTGCTTGCTGCAGCTGTGTTTTACTTTGCCTACCTCTTCACTGGGCTGGGATGTGACACCTGTTCTCAGCTGTATGCCAACCACCTAGCACAATGCCCAGCATCTTTGATGTTTGACCACATGAATGAAAGGAAACATGAACCCTCCATGAGTGAATGAATGAGTGAATTCTGAATAGGTCATTCACTGCTCCCTCGCCTTGGACACCCCCTCCCTTTTCTCTCCTGCCCCTGTTCTCTGGCAGCGCCTGTGTGGACATTGCTTCCAGGATCTTTCCTGGACCAACTTTCACCTCAGCGTTTCCATAGCCTCATCATCTGGAGAGTGTATAAAAATAGCAAGTGGTTCCCCTGGCAACCACCACAGCAAATGGAAACCAGCATGAGCGGCCTGGGGGTGCCTTGAGCAGGGAGCAAACAAACATCACCCTCACTGGTCACTCCCTGATCTTGGCTGCTCAGGCACCATCTGAGCTGCGTCTCCTTGGCCTCACTGCTCCCTGGAGACAACCTTCCCTAAATCCCAAAGGTGGCAGGGGACCAGGATGAAATATCTATCTTGTCAGTCTAAACCACTTAACCCTGCTAGCCTGGGTTGTCACTCTTATCTCCTTCCTTTGGGGTCACTGAGTCCTTTCTGACTGCCTCAATCTGTCCAGTGTCTTCCCTGAGTGATCGGAAGGACTCCAAGAGATGCCAACAGGACATGAATCCTTGCAGCCAAGGGTCTAATATCGGGGATGCCCCATGTGCCACTGTGCTGAGCTTGCCCACATCCCATGATAGTTTGGGTCTCTGTGCAGGTCTGCAGTTCCCTGGTTCTGGGCCCTCCTTGCTCCTCAGCAGAACACAAGACCTAGGTCTTGACAGCCTCCCTCAGTTTCCCTACGCGCTGCTTATGCCATCACCAGTGCAGCTCCCTCTAGGATGATTTAGGGGTGTGAAAGTCCATGGATAATGAGCTGTAAGTTGGGGGCAAGAGGTGTAACTCAAGGGTGAAGCAGAGTGGATTAAAGACTATGGGAAGGAAGCCAGGCTCAAGTACCAATGGAGGAAGAGAAAAGGCAGCAGAAATCCAAGGATTTGGAGACAGATTGGGCCCCTGAGGTATCAGGAAGCTCAGCCCCAGATGGATACATGGTGGGTGTGGTTCTTTTGGAGCTGATCTGTCTTTCTCTTTCTATTCTGCCCCCTCTCACCCACATCTCCTAGCATGCTGAGCAGCATCTTCTCAGCTGTGGTTGCCTCCACCTAGGAGCTCACTCTTGTGCCATCTGGACCCTGCCCCTAGCCTCAGCTTCCCACTCACCCAGTTCCCACAGCTGCTTTGGTGATGATGAGCACAAGAGTGGCATGGGTCACGGGCTGGTTTTTGGCAATTTCAAGGCAGCACCAACAGTTTGTGGAGGACCATGTGTGTCTCATGGAGAATAAATGACTTGCCAGGGGAGACACACTTCTGGTAATTGGAAGGTACTCGAGCAGGGATTCCAGTGAAAGTCTTCCTTCATCCTGTGCCTTTTCCATTTAGTCTCATTATTTCTTAAGATTATAAAGTTGTGGGGAGCCACATTCTAAGACCCTTGGAAAAAAGATGTAGCTATTGACCAATAATGAATTCTAAGTTCTTAAGCAAAGATTCTTTAGGTCCTTTGGGAAAAAAATGACATCCTCTTCCTCTTCTACTTCCTCCTCTTCCTCTTCCACATCTTCCTCCTCATCTTCCTCCTCCTCATTTTCCTCCTCTTCCTCCTCCTCTTCCTCCGTCTCTTCTTCCTCTTTGTGTGTGTGCATGTGCGTGTATGTGTGCGTGCATGCATGCGTGTGTGTGTGTGTGTGTGCGTGCGTGTGTGTGCGTGCATGTGTGTGTGCTGGAATTGAGGCTTGAACTTAGGGTTTGGGGACTGTTCCTTAGCTTTTTTTGTTCAGGTCTAACACTGTACCACTTGAGCCACATCCCTACTTCCAACTTTTAGCTGGTTAACTGGAGAGAAGAGTAATCCTCAGATCTCAGTCTCCTGAGTAGCTAAGGATTACAGGAGTAAGCTTCTAGGGCCTGGCTTCTTTAGATCTTTTGAAGAAAGGCTTTTTTTCTTCTGCTATTTAAAAAACTACATAGTTTAATTGATATGCAACCAATATTTATTGTGCTGTATTCACAAAATTGTGCAGTTTACAAGATGGATGATGTCAAGTTTGTTGACATTGTATTCTTTGCTTTTCATAATGCACTAATGACACCCCAGCTTATATACTCATCCAGCACTGGGGCTGGGTTAAAAACAAGGGCAGTAAAAGTAGAGACCAGTCTTGCTCTTAAAGGCCCCCAGGGAAAAAAAAGGCCCCCAGAAAGGAGAGCAGGGAGATCAGGAGCTGGTGACATGTGGGGACCCTTGTCAAGGTGTACGCAGCTGGGCAAGCTGGGGAGGGAGGCTGCTGAATACTGTTATGATTTCCTGAGTGCCCCATGCCTTCCCCTCACCTCGCACCCCCACACTGGTTACCTGGGACAACTGCACCCTCTGGTGGCTGATGTTGGGTGGCTGCAGCTGTTTCGTAAAGCCCAGAGGATTATGCTCCTCTCAAGAACTTCTATTTTTGGTTCTCAGTTATTTCCACAGTGAAATGCTAATAGGAGTGGCCAGGTGGTTCCCTAAAGAACATAAAAGCAGAACTGCTGAGCCCCTTGTTCTCCATCTCTCTGTTCCCACAGGGTCAGACCTGCTAATTGTTCTCTAACATAGGCTTCTGCTCCATACAGGGTGTTTTTTTGGGGGGGGAGGTGTCATGAGCCTTGAATTCAGCCTGGGTGCTGTCCCTGAGCTCAGCTCAAGGCTACCATCCTTCCATACAGTTTTACTAAAGGATTCCAGGGCCAGCGACTGGATACTGGCTTTGCTGAGTAGACTGTGGCCTCAGAGGGAAGGTTATGTTCACACAGAGTGACGTGTTGGAAAGAACATGGGATCTTGGATGTTCCCCTACATCAGCAGCTAAGTAGCAATGAGATAATACTTACAATAATAGCTACATTGATTCAGTATTTACTCCATGCTGGACATTTGCTCAAGAGCTTTACATATCATTGTTGATTTTGATCCTTACCATAATCCCCTCTTCCCCCACTCCCATTTTATGGACGGAGAAATCAAAGCACAGAGAATTATCTTTACTAAGTTAAATGTGTGGCAGAGGCAGAACTTGAGCTCATGTTCTGGGGGATTGCACTAGAGTATACTGAACTGTAGGAGCCAATGTGTCCAGAAGTGTGTGTGTGTGTGTGTGTGTGTGTGTGTGTGTGTGTGTGTGTGTGTGTGTATGTATGTGTGTGTGTGTGTGTGTGCTATTCTTTGAGTGATTGTGATATTGTGAAATCACCTTGGGAATATGGGGTTCCACTTGCTCCCCACCAACTACAAGGAGGGGAGAAGCCTGGATTAGGATCCTGGTCCCCATAGGTACAAGGGCTACACACCAGAAAGAACTGAACTCAGACCACTCTCCTGCCTCAGTGTTGACATGGTTTGTAGGAAAGGAGAGCAATTGCCGTCCATTCTATGCTCCCGAGTTTCTTATGCCGCATACACCCCAACTTCATAGCTCTAGCATCTGCTGATTTTTCCCAACTTCTCTAAAACCATTTTATGCATTTTTCCCATAATGCTAGGGATCAACACATTCTACCACTGAGCTAGGGGCCCCTTTCTGCTTCTAGTCTATGTTTTTAAAGATTAATATGACAGATACCAGAGACCTCCTGTGTGCTGGACCTGAGCCTGCTGTCTCTAAAGAGGAGACAGGCAATCCACAAACCACAAGACCCAACTGTAGCACATTCTCTAAAAGACAACAGTAATGGAGAACAGTAGGGGCCTGCTCATACAGTGGGCTGGAGTTAATCAGAGGATATTTTCACTTGTACCTCCTATTAGTAAATGGCTCCCAAGTGTGTTCCGTGTTCCGAGTCTCTGCTGGTGTCCCCTGCAGGTCAGGGAATGGCATTTTCTTTTTTTTCTTTTCTTTTTTTTTTTTTTTTAGCAGTTTTAGGCAATTTCTTTTTTTTTGATAATTTTTTTATTGTAATTAGTAAAAGGGTTACATGATATTTGCCAGATAGAAGGTGCATTAATTCACATACATTGATACCCTTTCACATGTCTTGGTACCCGTTTCCCTCTCCCCCCACACCCCCCACCCGTCTTGGTTTTCCCCCCTTCCCTATCAAATTTCAAATATCCAAATACAAATAAGTTCAATATATCAGATAACAAAGTGAGATACTATACCAATATGAGATAACCAAGGGACAGCAAAGGAGATGAGAGACAACATAGTACATTAAGGACAACAATCATTCATTATATGGCTTTTGTTTCACTATCCTGGAGGTCCTTTCAATTAGCTAGGGAATGGCATTTTCTTTCTTAATGTTCGATGTCTCTCTGGAGACAGAGGATCCTGAGCTTCCTTTTCAAAAGAAGTTTACAGCCAGTGTCTGTCTAGGGATGGGATGGAATTGAAGGGTTTGTCCTCATGTCTGTACCTGGAAGATGGCTGTAGATGATCTAAAGTGCTGTATTTCCTTAGCATCAGGCCACAAAATCTTTCTCTGCCATATTCCTTTCTCCTCACATTCACTAGTTTCTCATCTTTCTTGAAATGACAAGGGGAGAGACAGAAGAAGCAGGTGGGCCATTGTGCAGGATCCTAACCACTCACCCCACTTCTGTATTCTCTTTTTGTCTAGCTTTTCTGGTTTTATTCTAGGTGAAAATTCCATTTCTTTTTTGTTTTGTCAGTTGTGGAACTTAAACTCAGAGCCTGGGCATTATCCCTGAGATCTTTTTGCTCAAAGTTAGTACTCTACCACTTTGAGCTAGTACTCTACCACTTTGAGCTACAGATCCACTTCTGGTTTTCTGGCAGTTCATTGGAGACATTTGTCTTCCCTTCTGTGGCTAGCTTTGAACTCTGATCCTCTGATCTCAGCTTCCTGAGTAGCTAGCCTTTCAGATGTGAGCCACTGGCATCCAGCTTCATTCTGGGTTTTATTTGCTTGTTTTGATCATCTTTACATTTTAAAAAGGAAGTGGATCCGTGGTTCAAGTGGCAAAGCATTAGCCATAAGTGAAAGAGCTAAACAAGGGCACAAAGTCCAGAGTTCAAGGCCAAGCACTGGCACTAAAAATAATACAAAAATAAACAAAGCTTTAGAGAAGAATAGTTGCTATGGAAACGTGTATACATTTATACAACTGTCGTTTGATGAATTTGGGCATATGCATATATCTGTCATACACTTCACCATCAAGGAACTAAAAATTTCCCTGTATTGTTCTGTGCTTTTTTTTTTTTTTTTTTTTTTTTTTTTTTTTTTTGCCAGTCTTGCCTGGGCTTGGGCTCGGGGCCTGAGCACTGTCCTTGGACTTTCTTAAAGCTAGAGCTCTACCACTTGAGCTACAGCACCACTTCTGGCTTTTTTTTTTTCTATGTATGTGGTACTGAGAAATCAAACCCGGGTCTTCGTGCATGCTAGGCAAACACTCTACCACTAGGCCAAACTCCCAGCCCTGTTTTGTGCTTTTTTATATAGTGAGAGTTAGCTGTTGTTTTAAAGGGTGAGTCACTCTACTGCTGACCATAGGCACTGTGCAGAACAGCAGATCACTACAACTTATTTATTTTGCATTACAAAACCTTTCTACCCACTGAGCCAATTTCTCCATTTCTCCCTCTCCCCAGTCCCTGGCAGCCAACATTCTGTTCTTAGCTTCTACATGTTCAATTGCTTCATATTCACACAAGTAGCATCGTGTAATGTTTATCTTTGTGTGTCTGGCTTATTCCACTTTAACATAAAATCCTCAGCATGTTGTTTCTATTGGCAAGATTTCCTTCTTTTTTTTAGAAAAAAAGATTGAATAATATTCCATTGTATGCATATACTACATTTTCTTTATCCATTCATCAGTTGATGAACATTTGGGTTGTTTCCATATCTTGACTGCTGTGAATAAGGAAAAAAAATACAGTTTCTCAATCCAAAGCAAACAAGGAAACATTGTGTAAAATATCTGTTGACAGAAAAGGGAGGGGAGAGAATCAACACTGGCAGGAGTTGTATACACACCAGGCTTCTGAGGGAAGCACACTCTGCATACCTCTCCTTGCAAAAGGGGTATATATCAGCTCAGAGATCTGCCCCGCAGACCCCACCAGTGTCCTCCATAGCTGATGCTGTTCCACGAGTGACAGTCTGAAAGGACCACTATAAACTCTCTCTGTGTTTGTCTGACTATTTCGGTACCGTTTCAAAACTCTTCCATCCACTCAGCTGATTCTCAAGAATTGGGAGCCTGTATGTCACCCAGCCAGGTAGATCCTAGGTACAGTACATTGTAGATCCTAGGTACAGTACATTATAGCCACATGAAGAAGTTCTGCAGTCTTTCCTTTGGGAAAGCATCCTAACAGCATCCTAACAGCTGAGCATTGTGCCAGAGGACATTTGAGCCATTGTCCTTGGGGGCTGTGAAGGATGTGAAAAAGCTACTTCACAGGCTACATCTCCCCTCCCCCAGAGTGTGACACGCTGTGATTACAGAATTGCTAACTACTAAAGCATTGCTCCTAAAAGGAAATAGAGGTTAGGCTCCTGCCAGCCTCTGGACACAACCCGAAAGAGCAGCAAGTATTGATTTGGAGGCTAAACAAGTAGATGAACTTGTAAGTATGGATTCCACAAATACTGGGCATGGCTGGACATTCCACAAATACTGGACATTATAGGAGTTCTGTTTCCCCGAGGATGTGCTTGGTATCAGGACAACTGTCCGTATTGGTTAGAGGGCTCAGGGGACAGTGCAGAAGAGGTCCTGAGCATGCAAAGGGGAGCAGCCCATAGGGTCAGGAGAGCTGAGGCATTGCTGTGGGTTTGGGGCTGGAACATTTTCTTTTTCCTCATCACTCAAATCACTTCTGACTGTATTGTGAAGGGAAAGTTTGTCCTCATCCTGTGTCACAAGCTCCATGCCTTACCCACATATTCAAGGGGGGCAGTGAGGAATGGGGGACCCAGAGTTAAACCACTCTGCCAAGCACCCCCACACTAACAAGACTTTCCTTAGGCCTCAGGGCACCAGGCTGTGAGGTACTGAGACTGTGGATACTCAGGAATCTCCAAGGCAGAATCAGGACAGGAGAACAGAACAGGAAGTAGGAAGTGAGGTATTATGATTTGAATGTTTTGTGTCTCTTTCTCCCACCTTCCTTTCTTTTCTTTTCTGTAGCACTAGAGTTTGAACTCAGGGCCTTAAAACTGTTAAGGAAGTTCTCTACCATTTGAGCCACATCTCCGTCCTTCTTGGTTTAGGGTGGGTATTTATTTATTGCTGCTGTTAGAGCTTGAACTCAGGGCCTTGCACTGTCATTCGGCTTGCTTGCTTACAGCTGGTGCTCTGTGACATGAACCTTGCCTTCAGTCCAGCATTTTGCTTGTTAATTGGCTTCACCTAGCTTGATTCTACCTTCAGGCCAGTAGGCCATTCATCAGACTGCTGCTGGGCAGAGTGGAGAATCTGCAATTGCTATATGAGATTTATCTTTTGGACTGGCTGCTCCTCCTCCTCCTCCACCACCACCACTTCTTCTTCTTCTTCTTCTTCTTCTTCTTCTTCTTCTTCTTCTTCTTCTTCTTCTTCTTCTTCTTCTTCTTCCTCCTCCTCCTCCTCCTCCTCCTCCTCTTCCTTCCCCTCTTCCCTCCTCCCCTCCTCCCTTCTCTTCTCTCTCTAGTGCTCAGAGCTTCTAGAGACTTTTCAGTAATGGAATGTGTGCCCTGGAAACCTGGATGGCTCATGGGAAAAAGCTGGGCTTTTGGGTGAACATAACGTTGAACTATTCAGCCTGCTACGTAAGTCCTTTTATTTCTTTTTTTCTTCCTTCCTTTCTTTTTTTCTTTCTTTCTTTCTTTCTTTCTTTCTTTCTTTCTTTCTTTCTTTCTTTCTTTCTTTCTTTCTTCTAGTCCTGGGGCTTGAACTCAGGGCCTGAGCACTGTCCTTGGACTTTCCTCAAGGCTAGCACACACCACTGGAGTCATAACCCTACTTCCAGCTTTTCTATGTATGTAGTACCAAGCAATCAAATCCTGGTCTTTGTACATGCTAGACAAGCATTCTACCACAAGGCCAAACTCCTGGCCCATGAGTTCTTTTATTTCTACCCTGTTAATGCAGGCTAATCTATCTGCTCTGGCCTAGGACAGGTATATGATCTAGCCCTCTTCCTTGGTAGAGTGGAAGAGGAAACTGAACAAGTATGGCTCAGGCCCAGGACAGTGAGCTGAGCTTGAGGAAGGACAACCTTCCAAACCACAGAAGCTCACATTCCTAGTGGGCTGGAGAATAACCCAAGAGATGGAAAAGAAGCAGGTGGCAGGTCAGGAACTAAAGGTGGCATTTAGGTACTGGAGGAATGCAAAAGAACATGTTTGCAGATCCCAGAATGGAACCTCAGACACAGAGTTCCTTCCTAGGCTATTCCTCTGCCTGTCACACCAAGCCTTCACCTGTCTACCTAAGAGGATCTGTCAGCCTCTTATTGAGGACCCCAGGGTTGGTGAACAGTGTATCCCAGGCTGTAGCCTGGCAGTGTGGGCTGAGGTGTGGCAGGGGCTGGTCTCTCCCTGACCCTGTGGGCGGCCCTCTCCTACAGATATAGACCGTCAGGTCCTGGAAGCCAATCAGGAGGTCATAACTCCTAAGCCAAGCTCTAGCTGAGGTGGGGTGGGGGCTGGTGCCAGAAAAGAGGACTTGGGGACTGGACAGATTGGGGTCCCGTCACCACTTCCTAGCTGTGTGACTTTGGACAACATATGTAAGTAACAGGCCTCTCAGGGCCACAACTTCATTTCTAGCGAGGAAACTAGTACCTTCTTTGAATGATTGCTCTGAGTGTGTCAGATCGTGAGCATTAAGGGTTTTCTAGCAGTTCAAGCACAGACACTGGAACCAAACAAGCTCTTTAGTGGCTGTGGGACCTTGGGCAAGTCATGCTTGTTATTTCCAGGTAGAATTTTCTCATCCACAACTTTTTTTTTCCTGACATTTCCATGGGGCCGCTGGAGGAAGAAAAAGTAAAAGAGGACATAGCAGGAATTAAATTGTGCCCACTACCTCTTTTTCAGCTCAAGGCAGCCCCTTGGGACAGGGTTGGTGGCTCTGTGGTCATCCTGGGAGAGGACTGGGTTTGCCCTCTTGTCTAAGAAGCCCCATTAGTCACTCTAGGAAGATGAGCTCTGGGCTGCCCTCACTCTGGGAGCACTTGCACGAGCCAGGCCAGCTTAGATGAATCACCTCCCATACCCTGTGGTTTTCTAGCTGGCAACAGAAGACCTTGTGTGCTGCTTTTGTGAATAGTGTTTCTTTCCATTCCATGAGTCAGAAAACAGCAGTTAGTCAGTCATGTGATTCCCCACATCTTCTGCCAAAGGACTTTGCGAAGGATTTTGCTTGAAAACCCTCGAAGGATGGGGAGGGCAGCAGCTGTGATTGCCAGAAAGGCTGAGCTGAGAGGACTCCTGAAAACACCAGGGGAAAAACATCTGGGGCTCTAGTCTCAAGACTGACCTGTGAAAGAAGCTGGGTGGAGCATGGCTAGAGGGGAGTGGAAAGGAATTTCCACCCCTTAGAAAAATTGGGTGATTATGTTATCTAGTTACAAATGTAAAGCATTTTTATACAAAACTTCTGGTCAATGTAAGACATCATACTAAAAAGGATATAGCTCTTATGTGCCACCACCAAACATCATTTTAATCCTGGAGACATTTTCCTGGTATCTTCCACGATGTGGTCACTGTCTTGGTCTGGTCCTACTGCTCCCCTAGGCCTAAAACATGGGCTCCAGGCCATGGGAAGATGGGTCATTCCTGGGCCTCCAGGTCCAGGTGGCCAACTGTGGCCCCATAACAAGGCGTACAGCCAGCAGCTTCCTCAGTGTGCAGCCTTCCTCCTCTGCCCCATCACAGGCAGTGTGGCCTGGTCAGTAGGAAGTCTCATGCACATTTCCTTGAGCAACATATCATCTGTGAAGCTACCATAAAATAAGGATTGTGAAACCAGAGAGATAAAGTGTTTGGCTAGATGGCTCTTTCTCTCTTTTGAACTGGACCCACAGTGAGAAATGTATGCTAATGTATATGACAGTCACATACAACTAAACTAAAATGGAAGTTTCAGATTGGAGGAGTGCCAGTTAAATAACAAATATTCTGTCTGAGCAGCACAAATAGGTGAAATAGCTTCAGGTGGGATCTGCTTTCTAGGTCTCAATTTAGCTTATCAGCATGCCAGCTGTTGTGCTCAAGAAGTTTGTCAGAATATGCACCAGGCCCTGGGTTCAAACTTAAGCCTAGAGACAGAGAGAATCAGAGATAAGAGATGGAGAGAGAGAGAGAGAGAGAGAGAGAGAGAGAGAGAGAGAGAGAGAGAGAGAGAGAGAGAGAGAGAGAGAGAGAGGGAGAGGGAAAGGGAAACAGAGAGGGAGAGACAGGGAGACAGACACAAAAATGTTATCAACTTACCTGCCCCAACTGATGAGTGATAATGGATATAAAGCACAGAGCAACTTCTTTTAAGCAGTATTTTGGGGTGATGAGTTTTAAAACTCCAGAGCTGTTGGTCACATGGCAACAAAGATACCTCCCTGCCCCCCCCAACATATACACACTTTCACACACATGCATGCATGGGCGCTCACACACGCACCAAAGCATCACACAGACATCAAAGCTGGAATTCAAGCCAAAGGAATCAAAGTGGAAAGGAGCCCTCAGGATAAAGAGCATTCAGTAAGTTGTTTTGTTTGTTTTTTGTTTCTGTTGGGTCCTGGGGCTTGAACTCAACCGGACGCTCTGAGTCTCTTGGTGCTCAAGGCTAGCACTCTACCACCTGAGCCACAACTTCACCACTTCTGGTTAGAGTCTCACAGACTTTCCTTCCTGGGCTGGCTTCAAATCTCAATCCTCAGATCTCAGCCTCTTGAGTGTCTAGGATTACAAATGTGAACTACCAGTGCCTGGCTCTGGAAGTTTAATATTAAAAACCATCTTCATCCACATCATGCTTTCCCAAGGCACAGGCTTTTGCAGCCCATCTTCATGCAATGAGCTAACAATTTTTTTTGCCAGTCCTGGGGCTTGAACTCAGGGCCTGGGCAATGTCTTGGAGTTTCTTTCTTTCCTTCTTTCTTTCTTTCTTTCTTTCTTTCTTTCTTTCTTTCTTTCTTCCTTTCTTCCTTCCTTCCTTTCTTCCTTCCTTCCTTCCTTCCTTCCTTCCTTCCTTCCTTCCTTCCTTTATTTTTGCCAGTCCTGGGTTTGAGCTCAGGGCCTGAGCACTGTCCTTGGACTTTCTCAAGGCCAGAGCTCTACCACTTGAGCCTCAGCACCACTTCCGGCTTTTTTCTATGTATGTGGTACCAAGGAACCACTAGACCAAACTCCTGGCCCCTGTCTTGGAGCTTTCTTAAGCCAACACTCTACCCTTGAACCTTAGTACTACTTTCAGCTATTTCTGTTTATGTGGCTACTGAGGAATAGAACTCAGGGCTTTGTGAATGCTAAGTAAGCACTCTACCACTAGGCCACACTCCCGGCCCCAGCTCACTACTTTTCACCATGTTTTCCACTGGTGAAGACCATTGACTGCTGTCTGAGTCCTCACAGGTAGCTGAGGTGACAGCACCATGATTGGGTCAATGGATGACTAGGTCTGAGGCCGAGCTGCCCATCCAGAGTCTGCATTCAGCTCTTCCCCAAGAGCTGCAAGGCCCAGTGTCGTAGATCTCTCTGAATGACAGTCAAGATTCTGGGTCTGTCATATTTAGGCAAGTCAGAAGCTTCCTTCCAAAGGCTGTCCACAGAGGGAAGCCCAGCCGCAGTAGCATTCCCGTCCTCAGGCAAGGCACGTGTGAATGGATGAGTGAAGAAGGGAGCAGCTACGTTCTCCTCTCCTTCCTGGCTCCTATTGCCTAAGCAAAGACTGGGTTTCTCCGGCCTAGCCTAATTGGTTCTCTACTGTCAGGTTAATCTTTTCCATAGTGCTCTGAAAAATGTTCGTACAATGATTTCTCTAACATACAAGCTACATACCTCCTGTTTGTCACCCCTGTGTAAAATGCATTTCACATTCCTTTCCAGGAAAGCTGAAGTCCTTAAACCTCTCTGCTTTTTGTTAGTGCTGCTCCCTTTGCCCAGCCTGGCCCGTTGTGAGGAGCTGCGAGCTTCATGGAGACTCTGCCCCTTTGTGCAGAGCTCTGAGTGAAAGATTTGATGGCTATCCTGAGTTTGGCCACTAGAGGACACTAGAGTGTAGCAAAGGGTTTGATTTAGGTGGTGTGTGGACAGCCTTCTTTACAGACACCTTCACCCCTTTGTCCTGGAATGTTGCATAGCCCCTTGTGAGCCTTTTGGCCTCTGCCACTTTTTCTTCATTCTCTACTCACAGAGACAGTCCAACTATCTTGTTTCTGAGTGGTTCCTGGGCCTTGAACTCAGGATCTGCGTGCTGTCCCTGAGGGTTTCCTTTTTCTTTTGCTCACAGCTCCACTTCCAGATTTTTGGTGATTAATTGGAGATAAGAGTCTCCATGTACTTTCCTGCCTGGGTTGGCTTTGAACCTCTATCCTCATATCTCAGCCTCCTAAGCATCTAGATTTATAAGCATGCGCCACTGGCTCCTGGCTCCAACTATCTTTCTTAACCATTAATCAATCACCTTTCTTCTTCTCCAGCCTACTCTACTTTCCCCCCCACCAAAAAAAACCATTCCATGGCTTCTTATTATTTGCATATTAACCCCACATTTCCCATTTTGAGTCTCTTCCTTCACCAGTGTTGCTACTTCAATAGGAATTTTTTGCTTGTGTTTCATTATCGTTATTAACTTGGCTTAGTTATGCATATTAGAGGGGCTCAGAGTGATAGTTTCACACACATATGAACAAACCCAATTCAGCTTTCTTTTCTTTTTCATGTCTCACAGCCCTTCTCAAACTCTATCACTTGCCTCCTCTATATTCACAACAACTGTTGTAGCTTCCATGTATGAGAGAAGGTTCCATATCCGTCTTTCTTCATAAAATAGCATTGTTGTACACCATGCTGTAATTTTTGCTTTGGTCTCTGTATGCATGTGTATGCATATTAGCAAGCACACATGCATGCATATGTTTTGTGATTGTGATCAGGACATAGATATAAAATTGAAATTGTTCTGGTTTGGCCTGTTTTGAGATGAGGAGCATTTATTTTTTCCAGTCTCCATTCTGACAGTACTATGAAGAGATTTCACTTTGCCTTTCCTCACTCATCCCACCACCACCACTTCTTTTTTTTTTTTTTTTTTTTTTTGCCAGTCCTCAGGCTTGGACTCAAAGTTTGGTTACTATCCCTGAGCCTCTTTGTATTCAAGGCTAGCACTCTACCACTTGAGCCACAGCACACTTCCGGCTTTTTCTGTGTATGTGGTACCAAGGAATTGAACCCAGGCTTCGTGCATGCTAGACTAGCACTCTACCACATCCCTGGCCTACTTCCACCTTTGATCCTGCTCCAAGAGGCCTTCCCCATTGCCTACCTCGCTCTCTCTGATGTGGCTCTCATTGCCCTCAGAGGCCAGAAGCTCTTTCAGAAGACATGAAATTTCCTGCTTGTAACAAGTAATTACAAATGGAATGGCTTAAAGCTACAGAAAGGGAAGCCTGGCTCCTGCTCTCTTTCTCTTTCTCATGGCTGTTAGTATTCTATGCACTCTCTCCATGTCATTCTGGCTTCACAGGACCTTCAAAGTGTCTGTGTAATTAAATCTCTTTCTCATTCACATTTCTTTTCTTTTCTTTTGTGCTTGGAAACTTGGAGTTCCATGCTTTCTGGTCAGGTCCTTGGCCACTGAGCTAAATCCCAACGCCTTTGCGTCACTCTTTTTTGTAGATTTCTTTTTTTTTTTGCCAGTCATGGGCTTGAGCTCAGGGTCTGAGCACTGTCCTTGGACTTTCTCAAGGTTAGAACTCTACCACTTGTCCCTCAGCACCACCATTTCTGGCTTTTTTCTATGTATGTGGTACCGAGGAATCGAACCCGGGTCCTCGTGCATGCTAGGCAAGCACTCTACCACTAGGCCAAACTCCTGGCCGTTTGCGTCACTCTTGTAAGTATATTTATTATTGGGCTTGGGGCCCAGTTAGCTAATCAAGGTTAAGTTCCTTATATTAGGATTCGTAACTCAATTACATCTATAAAGATTTTCCCCTGTGAAATAATGGAACAGTCACAGATTCTGAGTGTTGGTGACATGGACTCATGTGAGCTTCCATTCAACCCACTAGTTTCCCTCATGAGGCTTCTAAGACCCTCGGATCCATCCTCGGCAACCCCAGGACCTTTACAGAATCAAGTAGGGCTTCTTAAGTCTCCCAGATCATCAAAATCACAACTGTGAGAATAGGACCTGGAAAATATCTTAGCTTGGGCCCCAGTGGCAATGTAGGTGAGGAGGTCTGAGTCAGGGCTGGCTGTTAATGAGGAGTGAAGGGTTCTACTTTGGGAACAAACAGCTCAGTGGCCTCAAGTGTTGACAGAGCACAAGTTATGGTCACCTTGGCTTGGGAATTTACTCTGAGTTGTCCTCATTCCAGGACCTGGGTGATCAAGCATCCCCCTTCTGGCCTCTATGGCAAAGAGGAAAACAACGAGTTGAGTTCCCAGCTAGCCTTTGATTCCAGTTCAGTGACACACATCACATCTGCTAACTTCTATGACACATTGCATGAAGGGAAATACAATCCAATGCTGTGTGCTTGTAGCTCCATTTTTTTTTTTTCAGAAAGTGACACGTTTGGGGTACATATAAGCAGACAGCTCTGGAGGAAGATTCTAATGGTGTCATTTTGCAGAGTCATCTCATCTTTGGCTTGAGTCTCCTCACTAATCAAGAACTGTTAAGAAATAAAATTTTAGCTGGGCACAGTGGCTTACACCTGTAATCCTAGCTACTCAGGAGGCTGAGATCTGAGGATCAATGTTCAAAGCCAGCTCAGGCACTAAAGAACGTGATACTCTTATCTCCGATTAATCACTAAAAAACGGGAAGTGGGGCTTTGGCTCAGGGGTAGGGCAGTAGCCTTGAGCTGCAGAGCTCAAGGCCCAGAGTTCAAGCCCCATCACACACACACACACACACACACACACACACACACACACACACACAAAGGAGGGCCAGGAGTTTGGCCTAGTCGTAGAGTGCTTGCCTACCATGCACAGATCCAGGTTTGATTCCTCAGTACCACATACATACAAAAAAGCCGGAAGTGGTGCTGTGGCTCAAGAGGTAGAGCTCTAGCCTTGAGAAAGTCCAAGGGAAGTGCTCAGGCCCTGAGCTCAAGCCCCACAACTGGCCAAAAAAAAAAAGGAAAGAAATAAAATTTCAACAAATGTAGTTTAAAAGTTGAATTGACTTTTATTAGTGATTTGTGAACGGGGCAGAAAACTTCTCCAAACAGAAAGGTATGGCAGATCAGGGTTTTCTTTTCAAGACACATGAACAGGAACAAAGAAATCAAATAAAAACAAAGAAATTGCTAAATATCCAGTTAACTTTCTTGTAAGTGTCAAAGCAGAAGGGACTTCTTATACCAGTTCAGCTGGATCCTTTCTGTTTCTTTTTGTTTTCATATCACTACTAAAGTTTGGACCTCATGCTCTTGCTTAGTTTTTCTTTTCTTTTCTTTTTTTTTGCCTAACACTTTGAGGCATAGCTGTACTTCCAGCTTTCTGGTAGTTAATTGGAGGTAAGAATCTCTTAGATGGGGGGTGTGGGGGGGGAGGGAAATGGGTACCAAGACATGTGAAAGGGTATCAATGTATGTGAATTAATGCACCTTCTATCTGGCAAATATCATGTAACCCTTTTACTAATTACAATAAAAAAAATGAATCGGCCAAAAAAATAAATAAATAAAATGAAATAAAAACATTAAAAAAAAGAAGAAGAAGAAAAGAATCTCTTAGATTTGTCTGCCTTGCTGTTTTTGAACTGAGATCCTCAGATCCTCTGGAGTAGCTAGAATTCCAGGCATGAGCCACTGGGCATCTGGCCAGCTAGGCTCTTTCTGGTTGGCAACTGTGAATCTCCAGTTGTTATGAAAAACTGGTCTGTTTGCAGAAAGTTTCCTTTTAACTATGTAGCACTTAACAATGTGAGTCCCTTTTGGTTTGGTCTTTTGGGGCCTAGTGTAGATCAGTTCAAAACAGTGACCTCCTAACAGCAACACAGATTGTTGCAGTGAGTTTGAGGGATGAGCTTTGACAACCTGCAGATTTTGTATGTGAGTGCTCTTACAGCATCTGCTCACGCTGATTTACTCACACTCAGAACAATCTAATGGGAAAGGGTATTGGTATGGTCCACAGAATTGAATTCCTGGCAAGCAAAGGTAGTCTAGACAGCTGAGGACTCAGAGCCACTCCCTCAGGATTAGGACATTCATGTGAATCTTGGCATCATGTTCTAGCTGTGCATCCTCTCAATTCAAACAGTGGAAAAGAATAGATGAGTGCACAACTCCAGAAAGTAATGGGCTGGGGAGCAGAAAGGAGAAGATAAGCAACTGCAGCCTGGTAGTCTATCTGTACAGTCTGTCAGGAGAAACGAGGATCTCATGGAAGATGGGTGAAGGAATCTGTAGTTGTAAGTTGTATGTTTGGCCCTTTAACCTGGGAGGGACTATACTAACTCTAGCTAGTGTCAAAATTGGCTAAATTGTATAACACTATTGGTGTACCCAGAAAACTGGAGAATTGTGTGGCATAAAAATGGTATTAGTATTCCTCCCACCAATTGGTATTAGTGTTCTGTAAGTTGAGGAGGCATTTCCCCCTTCTCTATCCTGTGTATTTATTTGTAAAACCTGGCAACCTGACTTGACAATGCTACAATGCTACTTTTATTTATTATGGGGCTTAGATGAAATTTACCTCCAATGAAAGTTTTCACTGTCAAATAGATTCAGGGCATGGTGGCTCATGCCTATAATCCTGGCTACTCAGGAGGCTGAGATTTGAGGATCAAGGTTCAAAGCCAGCCTGGGCACAAAAGAACCTGAGACTCTTATCTCCAATTAACCTCTAGAAAATGGGAAGTGGGGCTTGGCTTAAGGGTAGGGCGGTAGCTGGAGCTGAAAAAAAAAAAAAATCAGGGTTTTTTTTCTTTTCTTTTCTTTTTGGCCAGTCCTAGGGCTTAAACTCAGGGCCTGGGCACTGCCCTTGGGCTTTCTCAAGGCTAACACTCTACCACTTTAGCCACAGCGCCAGTTTTGGCTTTTTCCTGTGTATGTGGTACTGAGGAATCAAACCCAGGGCTTTGTGCATACTAGGCAAGCACTCTACCACTAGGCCATGATCCAGGCCCTGGATTCGGGTTTTGAAAGTTATGGTTCACTCTTGATTTTTTTTCTCTTCACATTAAAAAAATCTAAGGTGCAATGCATGTTTATTTAATTCTTCTTATATTTTAGAGAGTCCCTGTGGTGACCTCAGTAGGCACTGCTGCAGACAATGGGAACAAAAGGACGTGAAAAAGTTGACTCTTCTACTCTCTGAGGAGGTCCTTCTGTTTGCTGAGGAAGATGGGCCATCACCACGTCCACACGCGTGGGGCAGCATGAAGGGTAAGGATGGAGTTGACACTACATAGATAATGGCAGCACAGTGAAGAATGGTTAGAGCAAGTGAGCCTAATCAGCAATCGACACTGACCAGACCCTTGGGCCAATGCTGAGCAGAGCAAGGCAACTGAAAGACACTGGTTCTCTCCTACTTCCTTTCCGTAGAAGTTCAATAATAAAAGTAAGTACTAGAGTAACTGCTCCCTGTTGGGTTGACTTGAAAATATGATCTAGATGATCTATGTCTGTATGGCTTCTTCAAGATGTTACTTAAGGATCCAGCCCCAGATACCTGGCTTGGGTTAGAGGAGTGGGCACTGTGTAGCAGATTTGATAGTGTGCTCCAGGCTCCTTCTGGGACTGGTGACAGGAGCATGGCAGAGAGAAGTCAAGAGAATCTGAAGGAGGAGGAATGTTCAAAGGGCAAGACGTTCTCAACTTTATTAACTGCCAAATAAACAACTTAGCTCCAAGGAGAGATGAATAACTAGGAGGAAGCCCAGGTTAGGAAGGGCAGGTCATGTTCTAATGCCCAAGGAAACAACGAGTGCAAAATGAGATTTCTCGGACTCTCCCTTTCCCACTGTTTAAAACATCATTAAAGGAAATGATTTCCTTTCCAGAAGAGTCTCTCTTCTGAGAACTGGGCGTGGTTTTGAGGGAGAACTGTGGTCCTGCCACACCCACTGTGGACTGGGTCACCTGCAGGTGGAGAGGGAGCTACAGATGAGAATCAAAGGCTCTTCAGATGCATGGTGGGGCCCAGCCATTGACATCAGTTCAGCCTTTGAGCTTGGTCACACTGACTTAGGAAGTCTCTATCATGTGACCAGACCTTTAGGGACTCAGCAGCCATGGGGGCTGTGGACATGAGGTAGCCCAACAAATGTCTGTAGCCCATGGATTAGTGAGCCAACCACAGGCGTGCAGAAAACAAGAACATTATTTTCTCCTGCTCCTACTGGGAGCCAGAAATAGAAGTCTGCCCTTTGTCCTTGAGGAGCTGAGGCAATTGCTCCATGTTGGTGTCAGTGACCACAGGCCCCTTTGTTCCTCTCTCCCACATACTCTTCCCCCTCCTTCCTTGTGCCTCTGACCCTCAGCCCAAATCCCATGCAGACTGAGGGCAGTGGCATTTGATGAAGGGCTTGAGCCCCCCAGTACTTCCAAAGACTGGTGAACAGTACTGATCTTCATTTCCTGTGAGGTACTCTCAAACCTGTCTTCATTCCATCTAGTGTTTAAAGAATGCTCATTCTGGGCTGGGAGTTTAGCCTAGTGGTAGAGTGCTTGCCCAGCATGCACATAGTCCTGGGTTCGATTCCTCGGTACCACATACATAGAAAAAAGCTGGAAATGGTGCTGAGGCTCAAGTGGTAGAGCTCTAGCCTTGAGAAAGTCCAAGGACAATGCTCAGGTCCTGAGCTCAAGCCCAGGACTGGCAAAAAAAAAAATGCTCATTCTGCTAGGTGCTGGTGGCTCATGCTTGCAATCCAAGCTACACAAGAGTCTGAGATCTGAGGATTGTAGTTAGAGGTCATCCTGGGAGGGAAGGCCCATGAGAGTCTTACTTCTAATAAACCACTCAGAAAGAGCCAGAAGTGGTGCAGTGGCTCAAGTGGTAGCCTTAAGCAAAAGAAGCTCAGGGACAGTGCTCATGCCCCAAGATCAAGCTCCAGAACCCATAAAAAAGAAAAAAAAAGAAAAAAGAAAGAAAAATAGAATGCTCATTCCATCCATGGAACAAAGGTCAGTATAGAAAATGGGCCCTGATCTGATGGCTCTATAGCCTGGGTGCATGATATGGTTTCCCTTGGTGAAGCCTGGACTCATGTCAAGGCTTTTCCTTCTACGGTCATCACATTTTGGAGGATGGTTTTCTACTTTATGGATTTAAAAACCTGTACTGGATAGACACTTCTGAGGTATCATGCCTCATGTAATGCAAATACCAGGAAGCTGATCTAACCTCCTTAGCTAATGGAGGGAGTTATTATACTCACTCTTCAGCACCCTTTCCCTGGTATAGGATTTTACCCAGAAAGCCTGGCTGTTGTCAGAGGGTGCTTGGCCAGTGCACCCCTGGAAGAGAATAATGAGAGCTGGGATGGATCTGCTACATGTCTGGGTGGCCCAAGCACATCACCAAGACCTGCTGTGTCTCCTTGTCCCCACTACGTTGAACCTGTGGGCTGACCCGGAAAACGGCTTGCTCTGTTTCTTTCTATGTCTGAGTGGTTGAAGCCTCTTGGTTCCAGTTCTTGTAGAATAATGGTTACTGTGGTTTGAATGTGTTCCCTAAAAGTTCACATGCTGGAGACCTAATTCTTAAATTCCCATGTTAACAGTATCTAGAGGTGAGGCCTGGGGAGGTAATAAGGAGGAGATGCTGTCAGGAGGACTGGAAGAAAAAGAAGAAATTGAATTAACAAGGTTGCTCTGCCTCACTGCATGACTTCACCTTGTTATGATGCAGCAATAGGGCCCTCATCAGATACCCTGAAGACGCTGGTGCATGCTCTTTTCAGCTTCCAGATCTGTGAGCCAAAGACATTTTTTTCTTCTTCATAAAGCACTCTGTCTTGGATATTTTGTTACTAAAAACAGACCAAGATAAGGGCTGGGTTATCATAGCCTCTCATTAGTGTTTCGTAGATAGGGTACTTACTCATGTTTAGACAGTAACAAGAACTTCCTTTCACCTTCCAGGTGGCCCAGTGATGTATGGTCAGGACCATAGCCAATCTGTGCACAGTGCTAGGTATGGTGCTAAGCATGTCATTGGCACTATCTCATTTAATTCCTGGAATGATCTGATGAGATAAGTACTATTTTTGCCCCTTTAATGTGCATAAGGAGACAGGCTTGAGAGGCTTAGCCAAGATCATATTAGGTGGTTCCAGAAACTAGTTGTGAATACATACATGTACTCCTCAAGGACTAGAACTTCGCCTGCCCATCTGCGCTCATCAGTTACTTCTCCAGCCCAATAGCCACACACACCACAGGTGCCCCAATACATTCACTCACTGACAGATGTAGAGGACCCACAAAGAGGGGTAACCAGTGGGAGTTTCAGGCCACAGGGAAGTGATTCCATAGAGGCAGCAGACTGTGGCAGGATGACTCAGCTGCCCACTGTCAGATAGACGTCAGCACTCACAATGTGGCCCTTCCCTTTTTCCCTAGAACAATAACAAATCCTGGCTCTGTAATTCTGTTGCCATGGGGACTAGAAAACATTTGATAACTTGGAGCCTCTAGACAGGTGGGCTTGAGCAGATCTGGATCAAAACAACCCTTTTCTGCTTCTTCACCCAGAATCCTGGGCATCTCAGCTGTTTGGAGAAGGTTAGGTAAATAGTCACCGGGAACCATGCTACCATCAGAATTGAATGATCTTTTCCAAGCCAGGAAGTCTGGGTCAATCACAGGCCTATTCTAGTGGCATCTAGCCTAAAGTGCTGCTGAGAAGGAATGGTATTTCTTGCAAGATACAGGAGTTTAACAAACCTATCTATCTCATGTTGTTCTCATTTGTAACCCATTAGGGTTTGTCCTAAGCACTATGGAGAATAAGAAGGAAGAGAGCAACACTTCCAGGTTTAGAGAGCTTCTGGTCTGCTGGGGGAAGGTCACATAAGAAAACTCCTGTCAAGTCCTGATCTTTGTGTACATGAGAGAACTTAGGAAGGGATGTGAGCTGTATGTAACAAATCAGAATTCTCTGTTCTCAACCATCCCGCAGTGTGGTACCTTGCTTATTTGTGCATGTGGACAAGTTGCAGACTAGTTGGGTGACAGCTAGACCATAGGCAAGGTTCTTTTCATGGGTGCAGAAACCTTGGTCTTTTCTGTCTGATGCCTTTAAGTTATAGTTGTGCGTGTGTGTGTGTGTGTGTGTGTGTGTGTGTGTGTGTGTGTGCCAATCCTGGGGCTTGAACTCAGGGCCTGGACACTAGCTCTGAGCTATGTTTTTCCCAAGCTTAGCACTCTATTGTTTGAGTTACTGCTCCACTTCTGACTTTTTAGACATTCACTAGATTTAAGAGTCTCACAAACTTTTCTGCTGGGGCTGGCTTTGAATAGTGATCCTCAGATAGAGTAGCTAGGATTAATAGGCCCGAGTCACCAGTGGCCAGCTTGATTCTCGTCTTTGTTGATACTTTCTCATACCTCTTGGTAAGGCAGTTGGCTTTTGTTATTGATTAACAAACAATAATTGTATATTTTCAGGATGCAATGTAATAATCCAGTGCAAGAAACATAGTGGAATGGTCAACAACAGACAAGGTTGGCATCAGTGTCCAACCTCTCCTAAGATTAGACAGATCCACATTCAAACTTATCTCCTCCCTCTCCCTGCCACAAATATCCCCTCTTCTCTAAAAGATGACATTATTCCAGTCTTAAAGCATTCTCAGTGGCCAGACTGTTGCTGATGTCTGAGGAAGCTCAGGTAACAATTTTTGACACGAGGCCAGCCTCATTTCCCTTCCCTGGCCAGCTTGTAGTAGACAAGTGTGGCTGCCTCCCGAATATTCTTTTAGTTTCTTTCACAATTTTTCCCCAAGTATTTTAACCTACTTTCCAAGCTTTGGTGACCTGAGGAAATTGTTTCCCTCATTCTCAATGTTATGACTGCAGTGAGTTACTGTGACCCAAGAATGTCTTCTACAGGCATCTATCTACTCTTCCCTGTCACTGCCCCAGGGCTGTGGGAAACCAATTTCAATCTCCCCACTGGTCTGTTTTTGGCTCTGCTTCCTCCCAGCCTCCTCTACTCCTGGTTAGAATTCACTTCCTAAGACACAGATCTGGTTACCGTGCTCCTCAGAAACTCACCCTCCTTCCTGCTGAACTTCTTCACTTGAGAGCAGAACAAAGCTTCTAATTCTGGATCCCAGTAGTCTTTTCTAGTGCTTACTCTTGTGTGATCTCTGTCTGTCTGTCTGTCTGTCTGTCTGTCTGTCTCTCTCTCTCTCTCTCTCTCTCACACACACACACACACACACACACACACACACACACACACACACACACACACACACACACCATATGGCTCAGGGTATATCAGTTTGCTATTTTCTGACCAGGCCCTACCTTATTCTGGCATTTTTCCCTTTCTCACAGGGGCTCCAACACACAAAGGATGTCTTCCCCTTTCCAGGTCATATAGAGCCCATCACTCCCCCCTTCTACATTCCTACATGATTCTAGCATTTTCTACTCAAGCACAGTTTCCTGTTTCCCACATCGCCGTTGGCCTGCAAGTGCTGACTTGACTCATTCCTCTTTGTGTCTAATGTCTAGCCCTAAGGAAGGGCTCTGCCAGTACTCTTTGAACCCTGGATCCACCCTCCAAGCCCTTCTTACATCACACCTCTTCTTAACTGGCATTCAGCATCTGCCTCAGCTTCCCCCAACCCCTCTCATGTAAAAGAACCACCCAGTGCCTCTCACAAGAGTCTCCAGTCCTTTCTGGGGACAGACTGCAAGCTCTGTAGGCCTGTGCTCATACCGAGATCACCAGGCTTTTCTCCCTCCCAGATGCAGTCTCTTGCCCATCTGTTCGACTTGCAGATTCATCTCCATTCTCTGAGGTAGTAAGTACCTCCCATGGTGGCCTCTAGGTACTTCCCAGATGCACTGAGTCACAGTGGGTCTGCTGTACCTTTCTGTAGCCTTCTCCTGTGAACACCAATGATGCATCGCCATCAGTCAGTGCTGTTAACCTATGCTGTTTCCTGGGGCTAGGGGAGTCTGACACATTTATTTCCATCATTTGATGTTTTAGCTATCTCTGAAAGTATGTACTGTGAACTAAATGGTGCTTTTCTCTACAAGTAACTCCTGTGACAGGAGCCACCAGGCATCTTGGGAACTTTTTGAGTGGAGGGTTGTCTCGGCTTGGTTCTCTGATTAGTGGTATTCCCTTGGCTCTGGGACCCAGACATGGCTGGAAATATCTTTGGTCCTCTCGTTTCTCCAACTCACGTTATCATTTTATCATCCACCTTCCTGGAGATGAGGGTGAAGAGCCTCATTCTGCCCCTTATCCTTTCCTAACACCATCCCTCCCACCCCAACTACCCACACGCACACACAATCCCCCAGGCCTCCTCACCAGTCCTTCTCATTGCAGTCTCTCAGCATTTACCACATAGCCTCTGGCTAGCCATCCCTCTGGTCCAACACCTTCTCCAGGCACACTGCAGGCTTTATGACTTTACTCATGCAATTCCCATGTCCTGGAATCCTTCCCCTTCTTTTTTCCACTGAGCCAAATCCTTCCACCCCGCAGGGATGGTTCTGTGCCTCAGCTCTATGGATTCTATGACACAGACACAACTCTGAGCCACATCACAGTTCTGTTGCAATCGGAAAGCACTGCATCATTCAGGATTTACTGATTCTATGCCTTAAAAAATGTGTATGTAAAATATGATGTAAACAAAAGCCATATAATGAATGATTGTTGTTCTTAAGGTACTATGTTATCTCTCATCACTTTTGCTGTCCCTTGGTTATCTCATATTGTTACACTATCTCACTTTGTTACCTGATATATCGGTTATATTTGTATTTGGTTATTTGAAGTTGGATAGGGAACGGGGAAAACAAGATGAGGGGTGGGGGGGGAAGGGAAATGGGGACCAAGACATGTGAAAGGGTATCAATGTATGTGAATTAATGCACCTTCTATCTGGCAAATGTCATGTAACCCTTCTATTAATTACAATAAAAATATATGAAAAAAATGTGTATGTAGGGGACAAAAACATGAGAAGGTGTATCAATGTGTGTGAAGTAATGCACCTTCTATCTGGCTAATGTAACCCCTCTATTAATTACAATAAAAATATATATATGAAAAAATTTGTATAGCTGGGTGCTGATGGATCATGCCTGTAATTCCAACTGCTCAGGAGGCTGAGATCCAGGGATTGCAGTTCAAACCCAACCCGGGCAGGAAAATCTGTGGACTCTTATCTTCAGTCAGAAGTGGAACTATAGCTCAAGTGGTAGAGAGCTCCCTTTGAGCAAAAGAAGCTCAGCGGTAGTTCCCAGGTCCTGAATTCAAGCTCCAGGACTGGCACCAAAAAAAAAAAAGTATCGATGTATTTTCTTTCCCCTCCTGAGTTATAAACATCTTAAGGGTAGGTGAGTGTCAGTTTCCATGACCTGAGCAAGGCGGTCATCATTCCCTTGAAAGGAGGAACACATCTTCCTCTGGCTACACAGCAGCTGTCTATAGCAGGGGATAATATTCACTGGACACTGGGTTCTGAGTCCATTCCTGTAGGGTCTGGAAAGCCCTGGTACCTGAACACGTGACAGCTTTGGAATGAGGGTTTCAGTAAACTGGTTAGGGCAGGGGCGTCTGGAGGATCTAAGTGGCAAAGCCATTTCCTTAGGTCAAGCTTCGGGTCAGAAACTGGTGCCCATCATTTGGACAATCCACAGGCATATGCATGAGCAGGCTGGGCCCCGTGCCTCTGGGGCTGGGGGCGGGCAGTACACTATGAGTTCAGGGTGTAGGAAAGCGGTTCCTGTTAGTCTTTCTCAATGCCTAGGGCTCCTTTTCCTCTTTTATCTCCTCACTTCCTTTCTGGGTTCTGCTCTTTATGCCCTACAGCTCCTGCTATCTCCTTCCTGCCACACTCCCTATCCCCCCACCCCATTCCTCTGATCTGTACCTTCTCCTTCATCAAACTTCTTAATTACAAGGTGCAAGCTCACTAGAATCCTCTATCTGCATCATCTCAGGCTGCTTTCTTCCCTTAATCTGGCTGGAAAATTAGATTTCCCAGAGGTCACTCTGGATAATAATAATGGAGCTGATGAATGTTGGGTGCCCTCGAGTCCATGTTCCTCAGGCCATCAATTTATCTAACCATCCCTTAGCTTACAACTTCCTCTGGAAACACGGGAGGGACAGCACATGTGCCTGACATTAGGGAACTTGTGGTGCAGCAGAGGATGTGGGCATGTAAGTATGCTACACACACACACACACACACACACACACACACACACACTCGTGCGTGCACACACATGGGCATTCTGGGCTTTGATACATCTGTAATTCTAGCTACTCAGGAGGCTGAGATATGAGAAGCATGACTGGCAGCCAGGCTGGGTAGGAAAGTCGGTGAGAATCTTTTCTCCAATTAACCATGAAAAACCAGAAGTAGAGGTGTGACTCAAGTGCCAACAGAGTGTCAGACAGAGAAAAAGTGAGCTAGAGTCTCAGACTTCAAGCCCCAATACTGGCAAAACACAACAATAATGATGACAAATGGTACAACAACAGGGAAAAGTACAGTGTTGTAGGCACAAAAGAGGATATCCTGGGCTAGATGTCTGTGAAGGCATCCCAGGGACCCCAACGTTCCAGGGGAGGCTGGAAGAAGTCAGTACTGGGCTAGAGGCTTGAGAAATACTATTCTATGTAGAGAGAAGCCAGAAAGAACAGAAGGCTTTGGGGAAGCACACAGATTAGTGGCGTGGTGATGAGGGATGATGGATGAGGCAGGAGAGGGAAAGGGTTTCCTGTAGTCCGCCAGGCCAAGAAGGAGCTGGGCTTAATCCTAACACCCAGAGGGGACTTTTAAAGGGTTTTCACCAGAAAATGATGTTCAGACCTGGAGTGGCTAATGTTGGAGCTGCTCTTTTCTACTGGTGTGATGGGAAAACTTCTGAAGGATACTTGTCACCTGACCAAATTCACATCCAACAATTAGCCCGAAGAAGCAAGTTCTAGAGCCCTGCTCAAGTCCCCCAGGAAGCAAGGGTGGAGCGTGTCATCCCCCACCTGCAGTGGGGGCCTGTGCTAGGGCACTGTGCGTCATGATCAAAGAAAGGAGTGGACGAGTTGGGCCTCAAAGGTTTCAACTGACAGCAACTTGATATTACTTAAGCCTAAGGGGACATTGGTTGTGAGGAACACAGGCCAAGGAGACAGCACGGAGAGAATCTTTAGGACTCTGATCAGATGTCAGGGGCAACCTCAAAATGTCTCCCCTCTTCTGCCTTCCTCTACTCCCCCTCTCCCCCCTTTCTTGGTATGTCAGTCTTCTTTGGTCTCTTTCTGACTGCTGACAGAACCTGCTTACCCTGTTTACTCTGCCTGCTGGTAAGTTATAACGTGGCTCCGGAATATCTCCAGTTTTTGTGGTTTTGTTTTTTTGCCAGTCCTGGGGCTTGAACTCAGGGACTCTACACTGTCCTTAGGCACATTGCGCTCAAGATCAGCATACGGCCAATGGAGCCACAGCACCACTTCCAGCCTTTTCTGTTTATGTGGTAGCTAGGAATCGAACCGAGGCTTTCGGGCATGCAAGACCAGCACTCTACCACTAGGCCACACTCCCGGTCCCCATGTCTCCAGTTTTAAGTTCCAGGAGAGACAGACTCGGGGCCCCAGAGTACTTAGTACAAGATACTAAGGCCAGGGTTTTCTTATACACAAAGGGCTGTAGTCATCAAATAAGAACTATATGATAGACAGGCACTTCTAAAGTTTCTTAGACATTTATGGTCTCCACTCCCTGACCCCCCCCTTACCATTACATAGAACTGTAGTACCTTGAAGGAGGGAACAAACAAACAGAGGTCTACAACTCAAACAATTTTAATAACAATGGCTAATGATTTTGAGTACTTTGTGTCCAGATGATTCACATGCAGTTTTTCATTTGATTCTTGTATCCTGTGCAAATAGATGAAATTGTTTTCAATTTACAGATAAAATGTTAACAAAATAAAAACATGCTTAGCGAAAGACATTTACCCACATTTATTTATTTATTTATTTATTTATTTATTTATTTATTTTTTTGCCAGTCCTGGGCTTGAGCTCAGGGCCTGAGCACTGTCCTTGGACTTTTCTCAAGGCTAGAGCTCTACCACTGGAGCCTCAGCACCACTTCCAGCTTTTTTTTCTATATGTGGTACCGAGGAATCGAACCCGGGTCTTCATGCATGCTAGGCAAGCACTTTAACCACTAGGCCAAACTCCCGGCCCTGTACCCACATTTATTTGAGCAAAGAACACCTCATAAATTAGGCAGCACTCAGAACTAGAAGTTCAGAAAGCTCAGTTTTAGTTGCTGAATAGAGAAGCCAAGTAAAGAGATTCCTTGATTGGCCACAGATAAGCATTCGCCTTATTGAGTATAATCTGGTAGTAAGTCACCAGTTAGAGGTTAGTGATGGGTTTTGATTGATTAAGCCTCTAGTTTTACTGTTTTATTGTCCATATTGGGCTTTCATTTGATTAAGTAGGAACCCAAAACATGGAGCCATCTAAATTTAATGGCCTCCAAATTTTAAAAAGAGAATCCTAGCTACTCAGAAGGCTGAGATCTGAGGATCAAAGTTCAAAGCCAGGCGAGGCTTTGAACCTGAGACTCTTATCTCCAATTAACTCTTAGAAAATGGGAAGTGGGGCTTGGTTCCAGGGTAGTGTGGTAGCCTTGAGCTAAAGGGCTCAGGGACAGCACTCCAGCTAAGTTCAAGCTCCATGACCCACAGAGAGGGAGAGAGAGAGAGAGAGAGAGAGAGAGAGAGAGAGAGAGAGAGAGAGAGAGAGAGAGAGAGAGAGAGAGAGAGAGAGAGAGAGAGAGAGAGAGGATGTTTGTTTGTTTGTGCCAGTACTGGGACTCGAACTCCAGGCCCTAGGTACTGTCCCTGAGTTTTTTTTACTCAAGTCTGGTTGGTGTGCTACCACTTGAGCCACAGCTCCACTTCCAGCATTTTGCTGGTTAATTGGAGATAAGAATCTCCAGACTATCCTGCCTGGTCTGGCTTTGAACCAGGAGCCTCAGATCTCAGTTTCTTGAGTAGCTAGGATTATAGTCATGAGCCCCTGGTGCCTACTTTTTTTTTTCTTTTGCCAGTCCTGGGGACTGAACTCAAGGCATGGGGCCTGTCCTTGGGCTTTCTTAAGGCTGGCATCTACCACCTGAGCCACAGCATCACTTCTGGATTTTTCTGTGTGTGTGGTACTGAGGCATCCAACTCAGGGCTTCATGCATGCTAGGCAAGAACTGTACCAATAGGCCATGCTCCCAGCCCTAAAAATGCTTTTAATAACAGCAATGAAGGCACAGAGAATTCCGATTGATCTTTTCTGGATGTAACATCCATCTTAAAACAGAGGCAGAGAACAGAGAAAACACAATTCTCTTATTGTTATATGCTGGTTTCACAAGTTTTGTGTGTATATATGTGTGTGTGTGTGTGTGTGTTGTTGTTGGTTTGTTTAACATTTCAGCCTTTAGATTTGGGAGCCCTAGTTTGTAACACCTGCTCATTTCTGATGGGTAAATATCCCTGCAGCGGGACACTTAACCTACTAACCCCCAGGATCACAAGCAAGAAGGCTCCATCGATACTACTTTTCACCTCACTTGGGTGACTTAAGGTCTGTGTTCAGGAGCTGTTTGATTCGAGCAGCAGTCTTCAGTGGGATCTATGCATATCACCTCAGAACTTGATAGACAGGTAACTCTTCTGGTTCCACCTCCCACTCACTGAATTGGACACCTTGGGGATTCAGCAGGGAGCAGTGATCTGTGCTTTCACAAGCACTTCAGTTGCTTGTGAAAACACAGTCTCATACTCTCTAACCAGTGAAGAAATGTGCCCTTTCACAAGTCCAGCTAGCCCCAAGCAACATTCTATGACTGGGGGAATGGGACTAACTTCCTGCCCTGTAGCAAGTGGGTAAATTGTGGTCTAAAAAGTGAGGGTACAACAGGGTACTGGTGGTTCACACCTATAATCCTAGCTAATCAGGAGGCTGAGATCTGAGGATTGCGATGCAAAGCCAGGTAGGGCAGCAAAGTCCATGTGACTCATAACTACAATTAACTACCAGAAAAGCAGAAGCGGAGCTGTGGCTTGAAATGGCAGAGCTCTAGCTCTTGAGCGAAAGAGCTCAGGGATAATACCCAGGATCACAACTGATCCTTCCCACCAAAAAAGTGATGGGACATAAGTTGGCGGGTGAGTGAAGCTGGTTAAGCATTCCATTTGAGCAGTCACCATTCCAGCTTTGGTCCAAAGCAAATGTGTAGGGGGTCTGGGGTGGAGTCCCCGCAAAAAGGAGAACTGTATGATAGATAGGTCTCCTACTACAATCATGCAATAATATGGAAAGCTAAGCTCTGCCTCCAGGCAAGCAAATGGACAGAAGCAGAGGGAGGCTAGCCCTGAGTGTCTGTCACTGGCCCCCTCTGAGGAGAGGAAATGAGGAAAGAAGTACACACAAAGGGAGCAGCACCTGGCCTTGGGCCCTGCAGGCTGATCCAGACTGTTTCAGAACCTGAAGCAGGTCCCAAGACTGATGCAAGAAAGGCCTGACACCACCCATCTCTAGGCCTCAGAGTCTCAGCCCAGAAGAACTGAAGGCAGCCCCAGAGCCCAGATCTGCCAAGGTCTCAGGAAGATGTATTTGCTGTCTGGTTGTCTTGACAACTTTTCCCGACCCCAATCCAGGCTTACTATTAACCAAAGACAAACAAAGAGCCAAGCATCAGGAGTGATGCAACTTCCCGTGGGTCCTGGGAGCCCACGAAACACCTGGCAATGAGCAAGAGTTAGTGTGATGTCACCCAGAGAAATGCTTGCTCACAGGCAAGGGTGATCATGTGGTTTGGCCCGGGTGCCCTGCTCGCATAGGAGAGAGGTTCCCCTGAGCTCAGAGTTTCTGACAGAGAACCAAAACACAAACAGAAAGTGGCCTGTCACTATGAGCTCTGTCACTTGTGACATGACTCTTTTCCTCCTCCAAGTTTTCATTTGAGAGTGAAGATTCCCAGCAAACATGACTTTACAGAACCAGGTCATGCTGGGTTTTAAGTTTGCTTGATGCTTTGGCTGGAACTGATTTTAGGCAAGTCGTTCAAACTCTGTGCCTCAGTCATCCACTTATAACACAGAGGTCCAAATTTCCAGCTCACAAGATTGTTACTGTTCATTTGACCCCTACTTGGTCTGAAACCATAGATCCTTCTCAGAGCAGGATTGAGCCCCTAAATATGGGGAAAGACCCCAGACTGTAGGCTTCCTTCTGGTCTCAGGACATACGTGTGTGTGTTTGTGTTTGTGTGTGTGTGTGTGTTTGGGGAGGAGTGTTAGACATATTCCTTTGCTATTATTGGCCTCACAAGTGACTTTGAATGCAGGAATGGGGTCCCAGCAGAGAGTTCCCAGAACTTTGATTCTGGCCACCTTTCCAGGGTAAGAAGGTTCCCAGGACTCAGAGCAGAGCAACAGGCCTGATTACAGATTGGAGCAGAGTGCTGCTGCAGAGGGGTAGAGGGAGAGAAGTTTAGTCTTGAGCAGTAACTTACCTTCCCCTGCCCCGCCCTCCCACCCTGGGGTATGTTTCTCATCCCTATGCCTCGCCTCTGGGGTCCTCAACAAAAGGCTGTCAAGACTCCTAAATATCTCTTTCAATTTTCCATTTAATTTTTTTTATTATAAAGGTGACGTACGGAGGGGTTAAAGTTATATAAGTCAGATAAAGAACCCATTTCTGGACCGGGAGTTTGACCTAGTGGTAGAGTGCTTAGCATGCACAAAGACCCGGGTTTAATTCCTCCGTACCACATACATAGAAAAGGCCAGAATTGAAGTCAGGCATGGTAGCTCATGCCTGTAATCCTAGCTATTCAAAAGGCTGAGATCTGAGGACTGAGGTTCAAAGCCAGCCCAAGCACAAAAGGACTTGAGAATCTTGTACCCAGTTAACCTCTAGAAATGGGAAGTGAGGCTTGGCTCAAGGGGTAGGGCAGTAGCCTTGAGCTGAAGAGCTCAGGGACAACACTCAGGCCAAGTTCAAGCCCCATGACCAACCAAAAAAAAAAAGAAAGAAAGAAAAGAAAAGAAAAGAAAAGAAAAGAAAAAGTAAAAAAGTAAAAGCCAGAACTGTTACTGTGGCTCAAGTGATAGAGCACTAGTCTTGAGTTCAAGCCCCAGGACTGGGGAAAAAAAAAAGAATCCATTTCTTCTTAGACAATGACACCCCTCTCCTCCATCTCTCCTAGTTTTTTTTCCTCCCATTCCAACCCATAATTTGTATAGTTCATTTTTCACATAGTGTCTAGAGAGTATGACTACTACATTTCTTCCCCCTTTGTCTCTCCATTTCTGTGCCCCTTTTACCTTCGCAAGCATAGATAAATGAACAAACATTTCCATTTCCTAGGGTTCATGTCAACAAATATTATTTTCTATGCAGAGAGGCACATAGGCATTGTGACTTTGTGTTTCTCTCCTCAGAGTATCCTCCTCTGGTCTCACTGTGTGTAAATGCCCAGAGTTTTGTAGACTTTATCATGTCCTGGTGTATTTTCCATCTAGTTTCCCCATATGAGAGAAAACATGAACCCTTTGTCCCTGAGCTTGGCTACCCCACTTAACATGATTTATTCTAGATCCACTTGATTTTTATTCATTTTTTTAAGAAATATAAAACAAACTTCAGAACATAGTAAGTTTTATTTATTAAAGATTTACTACCTGTAAGTTAACAGAGATCTCTATGTTTAAAAAAAATACTACTTTTAGTAATCTAAGACTCTTCTTTAGGTTTCTCCTCTGAGGCCTGGACCTTGTTACATTTATGTTCTAAGCAAGCCTTCCCATCACTAAAACCTTCTTTCCTTCCTATTACTGCACACAAACCCAACAGGGATATGAAATATGCAGGAAGAAAGAAGGGTGGATTTTTGGAATTGAGATCTAGACTGCTCTCTACTAGCTGTGTGACTTCAAGTGGGTGAACTATGTGGCATTAGGTTTCATTTTCCTTATCTCTAAATGGAAACTGGAACTGCTGCCTCCTGTATGAATTAGAAGAGCCTCCCACAGTCTACCTGTAGAGAGAGTCCTTACTAAAGGTCTTTAGTATTATGTAAGTTCTTATCTAAATACTATTGAATAATTCTGGTGTCTACTACTTCCATGAAGTTTCCTAGATTATTCCAACTGTGTCAAGGTCAGTTAATTACTCATCATCTTTAGTTAGGGAGTCATGATTTTATTTGGTGGTGCAATAAGCCCGACTAAAAACTACTTTTTCCAGACTTTTTTTTTTTTTTGCAAGTAGGGTGTTCCTGGATCACAAGTATGGCCAATGAGATGAAGATAGAACTGCTAGGAGGGGAGTTCTTAGAAATTCCTTGGAAATAGGCAGACAACTGGCAAGGCCCTCACCTGTTGTTTTGTTTGGTTTTGTTTGATCATGGGCCCTAGCTACTGTCTCTGAGGTTTTCTGCTCAAGATTAGCACTCTCCCACTTTGAGCCACAGCTCCACTTATGGTTTTTTGGTGATTAATTGGAGATAAGTTTCATGGACTTTTCTCCCTGAGCTGGCTTTGAACCATAATCCTCAGATCTCAGCTCCCTTGCCCCCTGATTAGCTAGGGTTACAGGCATGAGCCACCAGCACCTAGCTAAACTCTGTGTGTGTGTGTGTGTGTGTGTGTGTGTGTGTGTGTGTGTGTGTGTGTGTGTGTGTGTGTTTTCTTGTTGATACTAGGGGTCAAACACAAGATGTTATACTTGCTAGGCAAATATTTTGCCACTGAATTACATCCCAGCCCCCCCCTTTTTTTTAACTTAAGTCATCTAGAAATGATTTAAAGTATATTGAAAGATGTATGTATTGTAGCCATTTTATATAAAGGATTTTGAGTATTCTTCAGGGGTACTGGAATTAATCCCACTTTGATACTAAGAGACACCTATAATTTAATACACAGATGGATGAATATGATTAAATAAGGAGCAGGAACAACTTTTCCTTACCACAGCATTTCTACTAGTGTTAGAAAGAATGTAGAAACAGAACAGCCCCATTTGGCAAACACAATAATAACTGTTTTAAGCAAGTGTCATCAATGAAACAGTTGGGGTGGAAATAAGATGAGAAGAGGATGTTTGCATAATCTCAAAGAATCTTCCCCTACATTCCATAAGGTACTTAATAACTGCAAAGAGGAAAAGAGTGACCTGACCGTGGAATGACTTGACACCCATTACCCTAACCAAGTGATCAGAGTCATTAAGTCATTCATCATATCCACCTCATGTGCTACTTGCTCTGAGGCACTGAGAAAGACATGACATAAACTTCTGATTTTCTAGTAGAAAAAAACTAAAAGCTCAACTTGAAAAAAAAATACCAGTTAAACCCATATGACAGACATTCAATGCCCAATACCATTCAGAAGTATAAAGCTCTTCAAAGAGTAAGTTGAGGAACTGTCCCAGACTAGGAGAGACTAAGGAAACACAGCAATAAAATTCTCTGTGTGATCCGGATGGGTTCCTGAGGCAGATAAGGATGTAAGCAGGGCAAGTGATGGAATTCAGTGAGGACTGTGGTCTATGTTAATTTCCTGGTGTTGATGACTGCACTAATAAATTTGTAAGATGTAGATGTTTGGGGGAAGCTGGTGAGAATATCTGGGAATTATCTGTACTGTTTTTACAGTATTTGTGTAGGTCTAAAATCATCTTGAAAAACAAAAGAAAAACCTTTCCCCTTCTGTCCAACTTCCCCAGTCATTCACAGCTGTGCATGTAGTCAGCGACTTCACACAGTCTTCAGCTCTTATCTGTTTACTCATCTGTCTTTCCCAGGCTCTGAGTTCTAGGACAGAGACTATGCCTCTTTATCTTTGGGGGAACATCTCACAAATCTATTTGGCTAGAAAGTGGTGTTCTATCTCTTCAAAAGACCCCGGATTGTTCCCACTTCATCATCACTCACTGTAAAAAGCATGACTGTTGGGCTGGGAGTTTGGCCTCATGGTAGAGTGTTTGCCTAGCATGCAAACTCAGGTTCAATTCCTCAGTACCACATACATAGAAAAAGCTGGAGGGGCCGGGAGTTCGGCCTAGTGGTAGAGTGCTTGCCTAGCATGCACGAAGACCCAGGTTCGATTCCTTGGTACCACATACTTAGAAAAAGCCAGAAGTGGTGCTGAGGCTCAAGTGGTAGAGCTCTAGCCTTGGGAAAGTCCAAGGACAGTGCTCAGGCCCTGAGCTCAAGCCCAGGACTGGCAAAAAAAAAAAAAAAAAAAAAAAAAAAAAGCTGGATATGGTGCTGTGGCTCAAGTGGTAGAGTTCTAGCCTAGAGAAAGCCCAAGGACAGTGCCCAGGCCCTGAATTCAAGCCCCAGGACTGGCAAAAAGAAAAAAGTATGACTGTTTACTGTTTGTTTCTTGCCAAAATCCTATGGTTTATCACTGAAAATTCTCTCTTATTGGACAGCAAGTCTACTAACAAGATCACAGTGTTGATTGGTTGGTTCCCTCAGAGTCAGTGAGGGAGAATTTGTTCACATTACTCTCCTAGTTCCTCGTGATTTTGTTGATAGTTTGTGTATTTGGCCTGCAAAAGTTATGCCTTCAGTTTCACCTGAAACTCTCCCTATGTGCACATCTGTCTTCAAATTCCCCTTTTATAAAGACACCAGCCACACTGGACTAGAGACCACTCTACTTCATTTTAAACTCAATTCCCTCTGTAAAGGCTCTGTACTAAAGGTTAGTCCTTCAATCTATAAAGCTTAGGGGAACACACCACTCAACCATAATAGTCCTATTGCCTCATTTCATTTTACTTAGAACCCTTATAACCACTTAAAATCACCTCATTTGTTTATGCACACTTCCGGTGTCATCATACTACAGCCTAAGTTACACAGGCGTACAATCGACGCAGCCTGAATGCTTGGTCAAAGTGAGCACTAGCCTCTATATTAATAGCATGGATAGAGACACTTCCTTCAGGTTGCCTGGGTTGAGAGGAACAAGACCTACTCTCCTGTACTTCCCACAGCAACCAATATGAACACTCTGCAGTGGCCACTAAGCTCAGGGTCCAGCTAAAGATTCATGACTCTCAAAGCCCAAGACAGGCTCCACATGAGGTAGCTGTCCATCCATTGATGTGGATATTAGAGAGAACACATGTCTTTTGGTTCCCTTGCCTGGCATTCAAGTGCAGCCTGCTAATGTTAGGCAAGGGCTGGGAAAGTAGGCTGCTTGGGTCTGTCACTTGAAGTGACAGGCATGTTACTGATCCACTGTTTGCCTCTGTTTCTCTTAGGTATAGAATGGCAATGATAAAATCTCTTCTTGGTAGAGTTGTTGGATAAAAAGAGATTATATATGGAGACACGGTACTTCATAATCATCCAGGCCATGCCTTCCAGGCTTGGTCTAAAGTTCAAGAAAGCTCCTGGTTGACCAAAGGAACCCAAGAGCAGATAGGCTTGTCTGCTCCACTGAGGACATAGAGGCTCCATGTTTCTGCTCAAGCGAGTACCTGTCCACCCCCAAAAGAGAATAATCCTGTGCCATGGCTAGTTTGACCATAAAAGGAGGACCTTCTGACTGCTTGAAACAAAGAAAAAAAAGAGAGCCCTAACTCCTGAGAATTTCCTGCACCCCTGATGAGACATCTATGGTTTCTGATGACTCTGTAGGGCCAGATTCCTTGGAATCTGCAATTTCGGATCAAACCTGTGTTGCAACATGCCTACACAGCCACCCCCAGAAAAGCTGACCCACCACTCTCCATTACTTCCTGATTTAATACCTATAAATGGACATTCTTACCGAGCAAAAAGGCTAAAAATATTCGCTTCCCATATTTCATGTCTTTGTTTCTATAGGTTCCTTTTTTAAATTTATAGCTGAGGAGATGAGGAATTGCTGTCAGCATAAAGTAGTCTCTGGTTATGGGGAGCAAAGCAGTGTAGGGGACCACAGGAGAGGTCCTGAGACCAGAGGAGGGACTCTGAGCCTAGATCCCAGCCAGTGTACTGTGAGGCTCTGGAAGGCTGTCCCTCCTGCTAAGCCTTGGTGACCATCAAGTGAACATGATAAGCCAAGTTATAGTCTTGCTCTTGGGGATGCACCAGACCATTCCCTCCTCGTTCATTCATGTTTTGGATATACACTACATGCCAGATGAAAATCTCTACTCTTGGGGCCAAATACGGTGGCTCATACCTGTAACCCTACTAAATGATAAGTAGCAAGGGGAAACTGTAGTTCTAGGCCAGGTTAGGCAAAAAAAAAAAAAGTTATTGAGACACTTTTTTTATCCCCCTCCCCCCCCCCCAGTCACAGGGCTTGAAATCTGGGCCTGGATGCTATCTCTGAGCTCTTCAGCTCAAGGCTACTACCACTGTACCCTTGAGCCACTTCTGGTTTTCTGGTGATTAATTATATATAAGAGTCTTATAGGCTTTTCAGTGTCTGTGCTGGCTTTGAACCAGGATCCTCAGATCTCAGCCTCCTGACTAGCTAGGATTACAGGCATGAGCCATTGCACCTGGCATAGACACTTTTTTTATGCACATGATATTGCATCTGTAATCCTAGCTACTTGGGAGGTAAAGGCAGGACAGAGATTCAAGGATGGGAAACAGTATGAGAACTCACCTGAAACATAAATTAAAAGCACAAAAAGCCTGGGACCTGGGTCAAGTGGCAGAGCACTTAGTTAGCAAGTTCAAGGATACATTTAAATATCAGTGCTGCCAAAAAAAAATCTCTATTCTCAGAGAACTTAAATTCACATCAGAGGAAATACAGTATAAAATAATGTATATAGTATGCTTGATCGTAATGCATATGTTGGAGGAAAAGAATATAAAAGGCCCAAGTAAGCTGGACCTCAGTGGCTTACATCTTGTAATCCTAGCTGAGTATACTGGATTGAGATCTGAAGATAGAGGTTCTTTCCTGGAGAGGAAAGGCTCTGAGTCTGTTATCTCCATTGCTAACCTTGAGCAAAAGTGCTCAGAGACAGCCCCTAGCTCCTGAGTTCAAGCTCCAGGACTAGCACACAGAAAGGATGGTGGCGGCATCCAGGGTGGGGGGCAGGTAATAGTAGCACAGCCCAATGATCCTAGCTACTTGAGAGACAGAGATTAGAAAGATCATGATTCAGGGCCAGCATGGGAAGAAAATCTAACCAGACTTCTTTTCATCCAAAAGCTCGAGGGTGGTGATGCATGCCTGATATCTTAGCTATGATGAGACGTCTAAAATAGATCAAAAGCCAGGAAAGAAGTAAGACCCTATCTCCAAAATAACACAAAAAAGGACTGGATGTCTGGCTCAGTGGTGACTGCCTGCCTAATAAGCAGGTAGGATAGGGATTAGGAAGAGATGCAATGAAAAGCTCACTGACAAGGTGGGATCTGAATATGAGGTGAGACTCAGCCACATGGATATGCAGGGGATACTTGTCCCTAGAACACAAAGGCCTGGGCTTCACATAGATTGACGTTGGGTTCTGAAGGCCACTGTGTCTGGAGTGGAGTGAGTAAAGTCAGGGCTACTCGCTGAGAGGACGAGGGTTGTGACATGGGCATTGTGATGACATTGCCTCTTATACTGTATGAGATGAGGCACCATTGGAGGGCTTTGAGCTGACTTTCAACTTCCCAGAATACGCTGGCTGCCGAGTTCCAAAGAGACTGAAGAGGCTCAGAGTGGAAGCAGGGCGATTACTGAAAACCAGGCAAGGGTTAGTGATGATGGCCGAGAGGAGGGAGGCGAGGAGCTGAGAGAAGTGGTCAGAACCCCTCACATGCAGGTATGGGAGGAACAGGGCTAATGATGACCCTAGGTTTTGGTCTTGAGCAATAATAAGTGCACTGCTATGAACTCAAATGGAGAAGACTGTGGGAGGAGGAAAGGCCAGGGACTCACTTTTGGAGCTATAAGGAGGGTGATGTCTATTACGCATTCTCACAGAGGCACTGAGTGGGCAGACGATGGATGAGTCTGGCACTCAGGAGAGGGACTGGGCTGGAGCTTCATGCTTGAGAGTCATCAGCATGTATAACATATACATGATACCTGAAGCTACAGGCCCTGGAGAGCTCACTGAGATTTTGTGCAGTGTATGTGTGTTGGCTGGTAGTCTAGGGTCCAAGCACTGAAGTGCTCACACATTCAGACAGTAGAAGGAGAGAAAGAACCAAGGAGGGAGGTCTAGGCATGGTGCTTAGACTGGACCCCGGTATACACACTATACACACCATTGGAATGATCTCACAGGCTATCAGTGGGTTCACACAGCCACTGAGCCCACAGATGAATAACATTTCCCCTACCTGGGAGAAAGGAAGGAAGGGAGGGAGAGATGGAGGGAGAAAGAGAGAGAGAGAACAAAAGTTTTATGTTGTTATTGGTCCTGGGGCTTGAACTCATGGCCTGAGCACTATCAGATACCTGAACTTTTTCACTCAAGGCTAATGCTCTACCACTTTAAGTCATAGTGTCACTTCTGTTTTTCTAGTGGTTAACTGGAGATAAGAGTCTCGTGGATTTTCCTGCCTGGGCTGGCTTTGAACCACGATCCTCAGATCTCAGCTTCCTGGTTAGCTAGGATTACAGGTGTGAGCCATGGGTACCTGGCAGGACCAGCTTTTAAGGTTACCCAGTCTGGACCTTCCCTGGTGCTGACTGGTATCATGGTAGGTGATTTCCTGTGGCAGCTTTCACCAATGAACCTCCCTATTTCTTCATCATGGTATAGTTTCTACCAACAATGATTCTAGGCTTGAACATGTGATTTGTGTTGGCCAACGGGACATCAACAGCTGTGATCTATGTACAGCCTCAGTCTTGCTCTCTCTTTCTAGCCTTCTACTAATCATAGGAAGTCGTGGCTAGCCTACTGAAAAGCTATTGCTGAGGGCAAAGACAACTTATCACTGCTAATTTGCCTGCATTCCAGTTGTTATCAACCAAAGGACAATCTTGTCCACAGAAAACAAGTGACAATGTTGAGATATTGCTGCTTTTCTTCCTAGAATCAAGTGGGCTGAGACCACTTACAGTATCTTACGATAATCATCCCACAACAAACACTTACCTGGCTCCAAAGACCAATACATGTCGAAGTTGAGACACTGTTCTACACCAAGCAACCCAGTTGACCTTCCCACCCACAGCAGCCCAGATGACACAAGGCTATACATTATTTGCAATAAAATACTTAGTTGTCCTAAGCCACTAAGTTCTGGAATAAATGGGACTCTCCAGGAGGCAGGGCTATTGTTGATGAGGTCAGAAACTGACCCAAAGCCTAGTTCCAATACTCAATTCACAATGGGACCTTCAATCCCTTAACTTCTATGGGCCTGTACTTACCTGCAAAATAGGGCCAGAGCATCAGTGCCCATCAGCAAGTGAAATACAGGACATAGTCCCTGATGCTGGTGATAAAAGTTAAAGAAGGCTCCCAGAGTCACTGACCTCACAGAACCTAGGGTATGATTGGGTGGTTACTGTTTTATTGTTATTATTCTGCCTTGCTCCCTCACCCACTAGCCTCTCTGAATTCTAAAAAAAAAACAAAAATCAAACCCAAAAAAACCCAAAACCTAGCTAGTACAGTAACAACACCTTCACTATTGCTACTGAATGACTCAGGCCATTTGTTTCACTTACGGATTCTAGAAATTACCCTACTACCTGGGCACTCATCTTTTAGGGATTCTGCACCTCATTCTTTATTATTGCTATTATTAATCTCAAAACTACAGAGGAAATGTATGATTACCATATACAACTGGAAACTTGAAGACTAGCAAGTCAAAATGAAGATTAGCTTAGCCAGGAATGGTGGCTCACACCTGTAATCCTAGCTACTCAGGAGGGTGAGGTCTGAGGATCGAGATTCAAAGCCAGCCTGGGCACTAAAGTCTGTGAGACTCTTATCTCTAATTAACCACTAGAAAACCGGAAGTGGCACTGTGGCTCAAGGGGATAGGGCAGTAACTTGAGCAGAAGAGCTCAAGGACAACGCCCAGGCCCAGAGTTCAAGCCCCATGAACAACAACAACAAAATGAAGATTAGCTTGAATTCCACCATCCAGATATGGTGGTTATATTTTAGAGGGTATCTTTCTTCAGGTTTTTCCCTATTCCAAATTCATTAAATAACTATGCACATGTATGGAGGCCAAGAGGTCCGTTTTCTCAACTTCAGGCCCTCCACAGAGGGCCTCATAGCTGAGTGGAACATAAGATCACATTTGGCTGCCCCAAGCCCAGGACCCTGGGAAGTCAGGGGCAGGCCCTTTCTGCCTAACTGCAGCATGGGTGAGGAGTTGCCTTCTCCCAGCTATGCACGCAATGCCCATTTTGAAGCTCCTTTTGATCCCTCCCATGGAGGCAGTTGGTTGTGTGGGATTATTGTGTCAGAAGGAAAACCTGCAGGCATGTCTTGGGAATGAATTAGGCCTTTATGTGAAAAGCTGTTATGCCACACCCCAGCTTCTGGTAACCCACTCTGAAGGCCAACTATGACATCACTAATAACTTGAAATATTGAGGGATGAGTGAGAGCCTGCAGAACATGTGCAGCTTAACAGTAGCTGGAGCACTCACCGACCCATCCAAAGGTGGCATTTGACCTAATCTCTCTTTCTCTCTCCCTCTCCCTCTCCCCCCTCCCTCTCGAGTCTCTGTGAACATTACAACTCCAGAGGCCCTCTCACTCTTCCCATGTGTCTGCATCTAATGTGGTTTGTGTTGAGAAGTGAACTTAGGATAGAATTATGATCACAGTAGATCTGAGCAGAAGCCACATTATTGCTTCTGTCGGGGGGAAGAGTAAACTTCATAGTAAATGGTGTTATGTGGAATCCATTTTTACTGCTCAGTAGCCTGATTTTTTTTTAGTTATTTGCAAAATGTAATTATCTAGAAAGTGACCTTCAGTGAAATGAGCTGATCTGTACCTTGCCTATACCAGGAACATTTAAAATGCTACTTATAGATGTCCCATCCTAACTTCTTCCTTTGGATAGATCAAAGATGGTCCCCGCCCTGTCCTTGGATTACAAGGATGAAGGGTCGAGCTTATTTAGTAAGTGGCCATGGCATCTGTCAAAGGAGATCACTGGGAATTCCTTAAAGGTGTCCTCTACAGGTTCTTCTCATACATTTCTGACCAAAAGAGTCAACTTATTTTTTATTGTTATTATAAAGATGATATACAGAGTGATTACAGATATATAGGTATCTCTGTATCAATGGATCTATCTATCGATGGATCTATCAATCTATCAATCGATTGATCTATCTACCTATCTACACAGACACATAAAGTGTGCATTTCTTTTTTGGACAATGTCACCCCTTCCCTCACTCTCTCCCCATTTTTCTCTCCCATCCCCACTACAGTTGTGTGGTTCATTTTCAACATAGGATCTAGTGAGTCCCACTGTTGGATTTGTTCTTCCTTTGTCCCTCCATGTCTGTGCCCCATGGCCCTCCTAAAGATGAATAAATGAACAAACAAGACAAAAAGAAACAAAAACAACAGTTAACTTTTAAGGCCAGAGGTTTATTCTCTTGAAAGTGCTGTTTTATAGTTTCTGAAAGAAAGCATTTCTAGCAGAATTGCAATATCTAAGTTTGGTTCCTTCCAAAACTTAATTCTTTATCTTCTTCCACAGTGACACAAAGGCAAGCAAAGGAAGGGGTTCACCCAGGCTCTTATGACATATCTGTCAGCTGACCCAGTCCAGGAAGGCTGGTACAAATCTACTGGAGAGCAGCAGCAAAGTGTCCTAGAGCCTAACTTCAGCATCTTGGGATATTTGGTGGCAAGCAGAAATTGTGCTCAGCATATAATGAGCAAATGGACCACAGGGTGCCATTTTCTCCCTTGCTGATGGCAGTTTCCCTTCTCTTCTCTGTCCCCATCCACCACTGTCCCTGGTCTTAACCAGGAGAGACAGACAGCCAGATCTAGGGCAGCTGGAGGCCATAGTTCTCTAGTTAACCTGTCTCTGAAGACCTTTCCCCCACCCCCAACCCCTCACCGTAGGGGAATATCTAGTGACTCAGTCTGAATGAGGCATCATCAATTTCTTCTTAATAACATACTTATCAATAACCACTCCAACAGTTTGGTATGGTGAATGATTTAGCTCAAGGTGGTAGCACAGGTGCCCCCCTGTTTATAAGATGTCTCCTGCTGAGCACTGAGAGGTAGGAGGACCACCAAGTCCTCTTCACTCTATCTGCTCATAAGCACTTTATAGATGAAGAAGACTACTGCCTTGGCCCCTCCAGATCAGCTGGGACAGATCCTTAGCAGTCAGGCAGCAGTGGGGATGGAGGACAGTAGGCAGTTCAAATGCTAGCTGCCACTTCCAAGCTTGCTGAACTCGGGCAGTTTCCTTAGCATCTTTAGATTCTCGTTTCCCCAGTGGTGAAATGGGAATAATGCTCCCAATTCAGAGGTGCCTGGCTCTCAGAACAGGGCCAGTATACACCAAGTGCCAGTGAGAGCAGCTGTAGTTATGCTAACTCCAGCCTGTGCTACATGCCTCTCCTTGGCTTCTGGGTCCTCCTATGACTCTGCCTTCTTGTTGCTTCCTTTGAATAAAGAAAGGTAGACACGTGGGGCACGGTGGCTCACGCCTGTAATTCTAGCTACTCAGGAGGCTGAGATCTGAGGATCGTGGTTCAAAGTCAACCCTGGGCACTAAAGACCCAGAGACTCTTATCTCCAATTAATCACTAGAAAAAGGGGAAGTGTAGCTGTGGCTCAAGGGGTAGAGGGTAACCTTGAGCTGAAGAGCCCAGGGACAGCACCCAGGCCCAGGGGTAGGGTGGTAGCCTTGAGCTGAAGAGCTCAGGGACAGCGCCCAGACCCAGACCCAGAGTTCAAGCCCCATGATCCACAAAAAAAGAAAAAGAAAAAGAAAGAAAGAAAGACACTTCAGCTATATTCTATTATTTACTATTGTCAACTCACTTTTGAGTTGAAATACTGGTCCCCTTAGTTAAGAACAGTGGAAATGGAACTGAGAACGTTTGGGTAGTATTTTCCAAAGGTCACCACTAGGGTTGTGACAGTGACAGGGTTTGAACTTCTGTCAGACTCTAAATGATTCTCTAACCCAACAGCTTCCAAGACAAGCTCACGGGCACTGACCGGCTCCCACCAGGGGAGTTCCAGATGTGGCCTGCGTTCTTCCCAGGGATTCACTCTCTGGACTCTGGACAGTTACCAAGGAGGACTTCCTTTAGAGGATGCAAGCAAGGCAGTGAGCACTGCGCTGGCACTGGCTGTGTTCACATGTAGATCTTGGTTAATGCACTGAAGTCAGAGAGGTGTTGTGTAGTCCCTCATAGGAAAATGAGGCCCAGGCCTCAGGTCACACGTCTCGTCTCATCCTGCGCTTGGACGTCCAACTGTGTTCCTTTATCTGTTCCATGCTTCTCATCCATTTGGGATAAAGCTGGACCAGAGAAGTCAGTTTAGAAACCACATCCAGGCTTCTTTCAGGAGTTTTCCAGGCTTCTCGTTATGCATCCTGGAGATTCCATGCGTGGTAGGGGTTGGTGAGGGCCATCTCTTACCGTCTCTATACATCTAAATACACAGAGGGTAGCATCAGTCAAAGCAGCAGGATCCTGGGGATTCCTTGCCTCCAAATTACCTCTGTGGCCCACCATGGAGCACACAGGAGGTTGTGAAAGAGCAAGGCAGGTCCTAGAGCTGCAGGGTGCTCTCCTGTATGTTTCACTCAGTACTAACCCTGCCCCTGCCTCATTTATAACATCCCGGAGAGTTCAGGAGTTCTATCTTATCCTTCTGAGTCTCCATCAACCAGAACAGTGCCAGGCCCTCAAATCATGTCTGTTGATAGACGGTTGACTGAAAGAGAAACAGCCAGGCCAGAAGATAGACAGCCCCAGTGGACAACATGGCAGGAATGTGCTAAGCTGTTGAAGCATGAGGGGCGCCAGATGGCTGCCCAGGCAGCCTTCTTGTGGAGAGCCAGAAGGGGTGACAGGTAGCTTGAGAGAAGACACTGGAGAGAAAGAGTGGATGACAAATGGCATAGGTTGGATCTGATGGAAGACTGCTGCCAACCAGAGAGGTTAACAGACCTGACAAGGAGACCATAGTATCCTTGGACCAGAGTCCAAGGTGAACTGGACCTGTCATATGATTTCAGGAAAGACTTCTGTCCCCCATCTCCCTTCTGCCTTCTTTCCTCATCTGCAAAAAGGAGAGGTCTCCCCCACAGGTCTGTTGTAGATGAAAGAACCTAAAAATTGTATAGCCCCTGAACCCCTCTTGCTATCACATCTGAAAGCACCAGAACTGCAAAGATACAGCCTCCCGCAGATGTCTCCTCAGTGGTACCAAAGAGCTACTGTCCAGTGACTTTCTCTAGGTAGGCCACTGGGCTTCTTCCCTCAAATCCAGCATCTCCTTCCTGTTTGCCCTCCCCAAAGAAGCCTGGCTTGAGGTAGGACGGTAGCATTGAAGAGCTCAGGGACAGCACCCAGGCCCAGAGTTCAAGTCCCATAGTGACAAGGAAGAAGAAGAAAGAAAAAGAAAGAAGAAGAAGAAGAAGAAGAAGAAGAAGAAGAAGAAGAAGAAGAAGAAGAAGAAGAAGGAGGAGGAGGAGAGGAGGAGGAGGAGGAGGAGGAGGAGGAGGAGGAGGAGGAGGAGGAGGAGGAGGTGGAGGAGGAGGAGGAGGAGGAGGAGAAGAGGAGGAGGAGGAGGAGGAGGAGGAGGAGGAGGAGGAGGAAGAGGAAGAAGCCGCCTCCAGGGAGTAGTTCCTGATACAGAAAAGCACAGCATTAGCATACAATGATAGTCTAACCACTCACTTCCTTTGAAAATGGTTTGTTAATACAGGGGGCTTCCCCAGGCTAGGGAATGGAGAGGCTCAGGAAATTGTAGAATCATGAAGATAATTAAGTATATAGGTCATACTCTCAATGTTCTCTGGGACACAGGCTTTTTGTTCCTACAAGTCTGAATACATCTCACTAAGAACTAAAGCAACCTCTGGAAAATGTGAAAAAAGCAAGGATCAAAGGGATGGAAAATGAGATGAAAGCCTGATGAGGTGGCTCACACCTGTAATCCTAGCTATTCAGGAGACTGAGATCTGAGAATCAAGGTTCAAAGCCAGCCCTGGCACAAGAGAACCTAAGACCCTTATCTCCAATTAACCTCTAGAAAATGGGAAGTGGGGCTTAGCTCAAGGGTATAGCAGTAGCCTTGAGCTGAAGAGCTCAGGGACACTGCCCAGGCCCAGGAATAGGGTGGTAGCCTTGAGCTGAAGAGCTCAGGGACAGTGTCTGGCCGAGTTGAAGCCCCATGACCCACAAAAAAAAAAATGAGATGGAAGCAAAGCAACTAGAAGCATTAGGTCAAAGGAATGAAGGACAGACAATTTAATCACTTTTTCCTGCATTGTAAAAAGAAGTTACCCCTTCCATTCTTTCCCTTCTCTAAGCCTGAGTTTCTCATCTTTTCTCTCTTTCTTTTTTTTCTTTTTTGCCAGTACTGGGCTTAAGCTCAAGGCCTGAGCACTGTCCTTGGATGTTTCTCAAGGCTAGAACTCTACCACTTGAGCCTCAGCACCACTTCTGGCTTTTTCTAAGTATGTGGTACCAAGGAATCAAACCCGGGTCTTCGTGCATGCTAGGCAAGCACTCTACCACTAAGCCAAATTCCCGGCCCCATCTCTCTTTGTTTCATTCATCTTTGTGTTGTATTTACTTTCCATTTCATTTTGATCTTCATTAGCTCCTACTTCCATGGCAGACACTTGGCTAAGTTCTAGAGATAACAGTGAAAAAAAGCAGCTCTCTGCCTTGGAAGGTTAAGTGGGAGAAGTGGATCCATAATCGCAAACTACCCACAGTGTAGGAGCAGAGGGCTTCAGAATTTATTTAAAGGGCAGAGGCGTCAGAAGCTACAGCAGCTTAAGGACTACTCAGCTCCATCTGGAGTTCACAGGACCTTTTCTATGAAATGATTCTGAAGTAAAGTCTTGAATGAGTCAGTAAGCCAAGTGGTCACATGTGGGAAGGGGCATTTCTGGCAGAGGGCAGCTCTCCAGCCCAAGCTGAGTTATAGGGTACCACAATGGTCCCTCCTTCTTTATTCGGATACATGGTAGTCCCTAAGTCTCCCTTCTAAAATGTATAACTTTTTCCCCATGATTCATAGTGAGCATTTTGAAATTGGCTTTATGGGGGAAGATTTATCCTTACACCCTGGATCTTCCCTGAAAAATCTAAGACAATGGAATAACCATTCACAAAGGGAGCCAGGGAGCAGGGCAGGATGATGCAAAGGCCAAGCAATCTGGCAGCGAGATGAAATTGTAGTCACTTGACAGGACAATGGCATGAATAAAGACCTGGCTGCCTCCCAGAACCATTGCCAAAGGTTGTGACACACGGTGTAATCACATCTGAGTGCAGCGCTGCCACAGAGAGCAGCTCACACAGCTGGCAGGGCTTCAAGTCACTGCCTGCAGGCCCGAAGAAGCCCATTCACCATAGTGCAGGGGCCACCACATGCTCCCCAATTATACACAGGGAGCTGGGTCTGAGAGGGAGGGCAAATGCAAGAAAATAAACACTGTGGGTAGACATAGGTGTCCAGGCTAAACCAGCATTACTAGGAAATCTGAATTAATGGAGGAGCTGTTTCCTCCCAGGGCTGCAGCCTCTAGGGGCTTTGTTAAGGTTGGGCTTGTGCCTTGGGTTGGGGAAGAGCAAGGCTATGAAACACCTGGACTCAATTTTCTGGTGACCCTCCATGCTGGGGCTTCCAGGTGCAGAGGCCAAAGACTTCATGCCGTTCCTTTGAGCTGTGTGGCTGCAGGGAAATCATCTACAGAAATTATATGTGGTGAAAGGAAATGTTATCTGCTCTGCTAACCTGTGGTCTTACAGGGAGGATCAAAAGAATGGAGCAAGCAGGAGGCCTTGGTAGTATAGTGTAGATGCAGGAAGGCATAAAGGGGATGCTGTGCCCCACTCCTGGAGGAGATGTACATTCAAATGAACAACAAACTACTGGGGTGGGGAGACTCAGAGTTATACCCATGGAAGTGAACTGGGTCTCATGGTACACCCTTCACCTTCAGGAGAGCCCTTTAATGGACAACTCTATGGAGGCCCAGGATCCTCAGGTCATTGGACTTCATCTGGATAATTACCTACAGACAGGGAAATTTATTGTGAGCTCATAATCATATAGCATTTGTGGAAAATTTTCACACAAATTCATCCCTAACTAACAGCACAAAGGAGGTCTTATCACGCTTATTTTACAGACTCAGAGAAGTTAGATGAGTTTCCTAAGATGACACGGCATTTGCTTCAGTGATAGCCTTTGCGTCCAGGGGTGTCTACAGGTTAGATCTGGGTCACCATTAGACATGATGGCACTCTTCTTCCTTTCTTCTAAAGCTTTTGGTTTAGACCCGCATGCAATTCATTCAGAATGGCTGGTTCTGAAAGTATGGATGTGGTGGCATTGTGAACCAAGTGTCCCAATCACTCCGCCTGCAGTTTGGTATACATTCTCTACCATTTGGAGATCCTTCCTCCCCTTCCTTGTAAGGCTTACCTGTTTTCAAGATGCTCTTTCTTCATGAAGACATCTGTGTACCAATCTGATAGGTATTTGGTCCTATCTGATTTTGTATACTACCATTCAACATCAACAAATCTTGCCTACCTACAAAGTTGTAAACTCCTTGAAGGTGTAGAGTAAGCCACTAGTGCCAAGATACATTTATTCTTAAACTCCTCTGACCACCCAGGTAAGAAATCAAATTTTGCTTTGTGAATATTCACTGAAGCAAACTGAGCCTGAAATTTCCTCAAGTTAAAATCCTAGACAATGCCCATGGACCTACCACCAATTTGTAGTTTCTCTACAAATTCCATCTATCTTTGGGCACATCTGCTATTACACTGAATCATAGGTTTATGGTATCACTTAGATGCCATTCGCATGATTTTCTGATTCTTGGAGAAAGATGAGCAATGTTACAGGAATTTAGAGGAATTCCCACTCAAAGTCCTTAACTCAAGTCAACAATTAATTAGCATCTAATCCATGAGAAGTAAAAATTAGCACCATCTGTGAAGGCCTACCTCTTGTTAGAAGAACAAAGTCTGTGTTCCACTCTACCATATGACATGTTGTCTATGCACTTGCAAACCAGTCTTCTCTACTTGTAAAACTGCGATAATACCACCTCATGAGGCAACGTACTACGAAATGTAGTAATAAATGGGAAATAATCTGATGAAATTAAGCATGTCATTTAGAAACTGGAGAGCACTTAAATATTTGTATAGTCATTTTCCCTCTGTTTTAATCCCAACATTCAAAATCTACATGAAATGCTCCACAGAGAGAAAAATAAGAGCTATGGTACCTATCACCAAGTATCTAAGAGATCTACTCATCTTCTTGGAGCATCAGCTGTTCCCAGAGAGAATTGTGCAAGTCAGATACAGGCTGCCCTCTCTACAGAAAGGGAATTCTACTTATGTTCATCAGGAAAGAGTGGTTAAACAAAAAGCAGGCACATGCGCTCACACGTGCGTGCGCACGCACGCGTGCACACACACACACACACGAGTCATTTTTATGTCCTAGATTTGAAAAGTACTTCTCCCTTCCCCCTTCATTTTAAAACCCTAGGTTCAATTTGCAAAATAAGTTCTATATTTTAAGGGTGACACATATTAATAGTAACCAGAAACTGGCCTTGGCATGGAAAACCTCCCAGTTCTCATAAACATGCAATCACTAGTTCCTTTTAAGATGATGAATACTATTGATTGGCTCAGATCAGCTTGTGACCTAGCAGTGGTATTACACATTGGCTATAAAACATCTCTTTATGAATTTTTCAGTGGCTCAAGTGTCTCGATTGCTGAGCAGCTGCTTTGCGAATGCTCATTCTCCCCCCTCTCCATCCCTCCTTCTTAGGGTTGATGACAACACCCTGCAGGGGCATGTTATTGGATCAGCGTGGTTAGCTTTACAGCCTGACTCTGAGTAGAATCCAATTTCTTTTTCACATGTGGTGGGCTTACGAATAGTCATGTGTTTTTTGTTTTGGGATGGCATCACAGGATTACTAGAAGATACGGTAAATTGAAGTCATTTCCCATTAAGGGTACTTTTCATGAGACTGAGATGTGTCTCATGTTCTCAAAGGCTCAGTGTTCTGAGCCTTTTCTTTTCTTGGAGATAATAGTTCTTCCAGAAGCTCAAGTAAAAGCTGACAAAGAGGCAAAGTCTCAAGAAGCACCAAGAAGACATTTTTAAATATCTCAGCTGGCAACTCTCAGCACAACCCTCAGAAAGAACACTGGTCCCCTTTTAGGCTAGTAAAAACTAAGCAGTCCAAGTGTCTCTCAGATATTCATACTGTAGATTCACCAACCTTCCACTGACCTAGATGCTAAGGTGCATTGCCAGGAACAAATCTAAATCCATTTGTTTTTACTTTTATTTTTGCAAAAATATCTTTAAGTAGATGTAAAAAGGAGTTGCCATTTAACAAAGCAGTTTATGAATACAGGATATATTGATCAATGTCACCCCTTCAACCTTCTCACCTATCCCTCACCTTTCCTCCTCTTAGCTTTGTAGGATATATATTGGTTTCTTGTCTGCATTTCCCCCCTCTTCTCTTGTCCACCGGTTTCCCCTTGACATGACCCCACTCCACTGTTTCTGAATACCCACTTCCTGGTGTTTCATTTTGTTGAACTTTGGTTTGGGCTCTCTAAGGAATTGCATGATTTGAGATCATCCTTGAATTTACATATTTCAGTTAATCAATTAGTGTACACTTATATACTACCACTTATGTATTTACTCTAGCTTCCATATATAAGGGAAACATGGATCCTTTGTCTCTCTGGACCTGACTCATTTTCTTTCCAAATATTTCCATTTCTTTACAAATGGTAAAGTATCATTCTAATGAATGAATAAACTTCCATTGCACATATACACCACATTTTCTTAATCCATTTGTCTATTGAGAGACATCTATGCTGATTCCATGTCTTGGTTATGGTGAATAGTGCTGCAATAAACATGGTTGTGCTAGTGGCTTTACTATAATCCTGGTTTTTGTTTGTTTTTTAATCTTTTGACTAAATGTCCAGGAGTGAAATTGCCAGATCAAAAGGTAGTTCTGTGTTTAATTTTTTTTCCTGAATCCATTTCTTTTAAGAGAACAACTTAAAACTCTCTATAAATCTCACCTTTGTTGAATCTTCATTGGCTCTTATATTCCAGACTGGGAAGCATGAAATATTCAAATTCTCATGTCTAGAAATAGTATTTTCTTCCTAATAGTTGAAAGTGGGTTAAATCCAAACACAAATTTTAGGGAAAAACAAGGTCAGGTGGTTGTCTGTGGAATTCAGAGGGCTAAGGCTTGTGATTGTGGTGGAGTCAGTGTAGAGCAGGGTACCAGTGATTCAGACTTGTAACTCTAGACATTCAGTAGGCTAAGATACAGGGGTTAGTTTAAGGCCAACTGTGGCAGAAAAGTCAGACTCTCCATTTCCAATTAATCCACAAAAACAAGAACTAAAGTTATAGTTTAATAGAGCACCAACTTTCTAGTAAGCCAAGCAAGCTCAAGATCTTGAATTCAAATCCCAGTATTAACCCCCCTGAAAAAAAAAGAATGAAAAAAAAAGATAACTATTTTGTACATAACCTTTCCTCTTACATGTGGCCTTCTCCCTAGAATTGCTTCCTTTATAAAATATGGAGGACTCATGAAAAACCCCATTAACAGATAGAAAGTGAGAGATCTGAGTTGCTAAACTATGGCTGTCTATTGACAAATATTTTGTTGTACAAAGGAGAAAGAAAATTTTAAAAGAGTCAGTTCTAAAGTGCAAATAAAGGCAAGAATTTTCCCTGATCTTAGTTTTTCTAAGGGAAACTACGTGAGCAGTGACCAGTTTTAACAAGTGCATCATTCATCTCATTTACTGCAACCCCTCTATCTGAACCACTGCCCAACAATGATATAAAAAGTAATCATTCTTCATATCCATCTCTTGAGTACTTATCACCATGGCACAATTACACTATTTGTTCTTGAATCTTTGATACAATTTGTTAAGTTTAAAGAGGAGAAACAAATGCACCTAGTTCACTTTTCAGGGAGTAACTGAGAAATCTATGTTGATTTACCTAAGAAGACTGTTGTTTTCCTTTTATTTTTGGCTAGTCTTGGGGCTTGAACTCAGGGCCTGAGCACTGTCCTTGTGTTTTCCTCAAGGCTAACGTTCTACCACTTGAGCCACAACTTTTCTGGGCATGTGGCACCTATCAATGTGGGTCTTCGTGCATGCTAGGCAAGCACTCTATCACTAGGCCAAACTCCCAGCCCTTCCTTTTAGACATTAGGCCTTTTCCTATATTTCCCTTGATTGTGTGTGTGTGTGTGTGTGTGTGTGTGTGTGTGTGTGTGTGCGCGCGCGCGCGCACTCACTAGTAGCAGTGTTTGAACTCAGGACCTCATGTTCTCTCTTGGCTTTTTTTCACATGACTGCCACTCCATCACTTGATCTACTCTTCCAGTCCAGCATTTCAATGGTTTATTGGAAATGATTGACCTCAAGCAGAGATCCTCTAGGTCTCAGTCTCCTGAGTAACTTGAATTAGCCATGGGTGCCCGTGATTCCAGAGAGCATTCAAAAATAATCACAGGCCCAGGCACAGTGACTCTCGCCTGCAATCCTAGCTACTCAGGAGGCTGAGATATGAGGATTGCGATTCAAAGCCAGCCCAGGCACTAAAGACTGTGAGAATCTTATCTCTAATTAATCACTAGAGAAAAGGAAGGGTGGCTGTGGCTCAAGGGGTAGGGCCTTAGCCTTGAGCTGAATTGCTCAGGGACAACAACCAGGCCCAGAGTTTCAAGCCCCATAACCCATCAAAAAAAAAAAAAAAAGTAATCACAGAACCAAAGTGAATAGGAACATCATATATAATGATTTTTGAAAACTCTTTAACCTGGCCCCTTAATTGAGAGGTTATTTTCCAGGCAGGAACTGAGCGGCTTGTATATTGCTTCCATGGATATTAGACTCCTTATTGACTAGATTCTTTGCACCTTCGATAAATATACTATTTCCATCATTTCTAAACCCTCAAGGCTTTCCTGCAAGTATTTGTTAGAAACACTTTCACCAGAGAACTACATAAAACATTGCATGGAACTCAAGGACATTCTGGAATATCATAGGTAGCAGGAACTCCCTTCAGCCCCCATTTACTGCCTCAACCTGTGAGCCTCAAATACTGGATATCTCTTGGATTCCTACTGTTTTAGCCTAAGGAAAAATAGTCCTTTGTAGAACATTAGTCACTTAAGTGTGCCCTCTTTAAGCACGGGAAGAACCATCTCCCCTGTATCTTTATACTTTTCATAATGAAGAAAACAATCTGATAGTGTCTGCCCAGAAATCAGTCCACTCATCAAACGCACAACCTTGAAAATCTTTTAAATTTTGAAGAGATTTTAGAGGGCTGATAGGCTATTGTGAAGATGCTCATAAAAAAAGGATCTCATGTCAAGTGAATTAATAGAGATGAAGTTCAAGTCCCATGCATCTTTTGAGAAGTGCCATCCCTGGTCTCATGACAACATGACACAAGATGACGGCATCCAGGAAGCTGTTCGTATCTGCTCGGTCTGTGGGTGAAAGTGTGGGTAAATTCTGATGACTATGATGAGCTCTTCCTTCCTCCTAGTCTAAAAAGGTAAATGGTCAACCACTGCCTGATCTTGAGATAAACTCTCACATGAACATCACAGATTGTGAAAATTTATTCTTATTTGGATGGAAAAGTGGTTTTCCTCACCAATGGTGTAATCATGACTTCCCAGTGTGTCTCCATTTCAAGATCAGGAAGACAGCCCAGGGGAAACACAGGCCAAGCAGAATATTGTCTTTCTTTAGGCATTAAGGAAGGGATAGCTACTTCCTTGTGTCCATCCATGACTTTCAGGATCACTGCTGTAACCCCATTCATGTCCTTTACTTACCCAAATCTCAATGCCTGGAAAAGAACAATGTTCAGCAACGACCAGAAACCAGAAGGATGACTTCAGGCTCTGCTCTGGAATTTTGCCATTCCACAGTTAGCGTCTCCCAATCGTCTCTTGTCTCTCTGTATATTTACATTGCTTTTTTTCTACAGCTCCCAGCTATGCTCTTGCTTTAGAATGTCAACAGAAGTGTTGACTAGCCACTGGGAAAGGAATGCATCATGGGAAGTTGAGGCACACAATCCCCAGATGAGACTTCTGTGCAGTATGGACACTTTCGGCAAGTTATTCACTTAATAGTGAGTGTCTATAAAGAAACAAGCCAAATACCTCTATTTTTCCTTTCTCACCAAATACCAGGAGAAAGAAATCCGTATCTACTTACCTTATCTTCAACTTTGTCCATTTAAATATAATTTTATTTCCCATACTCCCTGTACACATAGCAAACTCTAACATGGCCTATTCTAACTGGCAGATATAATGGATTTTGGAAAAAAGTCTATCAATGTTGATCTTCATAATGAGATTGATTCAGCTATTAGTTACTCTCACAGAAATCTTCCTTTTGACTTTCAAGTAATTTCAGTAACTTTCTTCATTCTCATCTTGTATTTTTTTTGCCAGTCTTGGGGCTTGAACTCAGGACCTCGGCACTGTCCTTGGACATTTTTTGCTCAAGACTAGCACCCTGCCACTTAAGCCACAGCACCACTTCTGATTTTTTCTGAGTATGTGGTACCGAGGAATCGAACCTGGGGCTTCATGCATGATAGGCGAGCACTCTATCATTAAGCTACACTCCCGACCATCATCTCGTACTTTACTTAAAACACAAGTACCTTCCAAGATTTGTCCTCAACTCAATTTTTGTTTACTTTTCTGGCTAATTCAAGTGCTTCTATTGCTTCAGCTAACAACTCTGCAGTTATGTCCTAATTTATAAGTGTGCGCGCCTGGGCACTGTCCCTATGCTTTTGTGCACAAAGCTAGCATTCTACCCACACCACAACTCCACTTCTTGTTAATTAGAGATAAGTCTCGGAGTTTTCCTGCCAGGACTGACCTGAAAGCTCAATCTTTCTATCAGCCTTCTGAGTAGTTAGGATCACAGGTGCGTGCCACTGAGTTAACCTCTTTCAATTGTTTACTGAATCCCTTCACCTGGATAATCATGAACTGGAGGTTCATGGCTCATCAATCCTAGCTATTCAGGAGTCTGAGATGTAAGGATCTCCTTGACAGACTGACTGCAGGACAGAAAAGTGAGATTCTTACCTCCAATTAGCCACTGAAAAAAAGCTGAAAAGTGGAGGTGTAGCTCAAGTAGTAGAGCACTATCCTTGAGCAGAAAAAGGCTAAGGACAGTGCTCAGACCCTAAATTCAAGCCCCAAGAGAGCTCGCATACACACAATGCAAATTTTCACATCACTAACATCAAAATGGAGTTCAAAACCATTTTCCCTCATCTCTGAGTTGACAACTATAGATTCAAAAAAAAGTCACTGAATACCTTCTGTATGCCAGACTCTAGGGATGTAATGTGGAAAAAATAGACAGGGATGGTGTTACCAATAAAAGAAAGTAATAGATTATTAAGTAACTGAAAATGGTTATTTCATCCACAATGGTGAGGTTTCTCCAATGAATATTTGAACAGAAACCTACAAGTCAGCTATATAAAGTTGGCAAAGAAAGCTGCAGGCAAAGGAAACAGCAAGTACAAAGACACTAAAGTGAGAATGATCTTGGCAGTCTGCAAGAACAATGAGAACTCTGAAAAGCAGGGATGGAAGAGAAGATGAGGCTAGAATGAGAAGATATAAGCAAAGAAATGAAATGTGTAGTCATTAACAGGCACAGATGAGGACAACACATTTGCTAAGATCAAATCTTCAGATTTACAATGAAATTATGAACTTGTAATACTAAATCAACATCTTAAATAGGTACAAACCTAAGCAAGGCAAGTGTGCTCTTCTACTCTTTCCAATATTTTCATTTACTGAACAACCTTGAAATGCAAACATACTTTTATGTAACAGATTGTAAGCCAATATCTGAATTTAATTGGTACAGAGGCATTATCCTCTTAAAGCTGAGGAATCACATTATCTGTGACTTGCAACCTTTATAGCTAAGTTAAACCATATGATTTTGCTCTTTCCTTTGTACTCCTATTTGGAGAAAACCAGACACTAACAAATCTTTCAGTGCCTGCTTGAAGTACACACAAAGTGACTTTTGGCAACTCAGGGTAGTCCCCCTCTATGTATCATTAGATTATGATTTAAGGTTTTTGGTTGTGAGTCACGGGGTTTGAATTCAGCCTGAGCCCGGTCCCTTAATTCTTCAGCTCAAGGATACCACCCTACCCTGGGCATTGTCCCTAAGCTCTTCAGGTCCAGGCTACTGCTCTACCCTTGAGCCAAGCCCCATTTCTCTTTTTCTAGAGGTTAATTGGAGGTAAGAGTCTCAGGTCCTTTTGTGCCAAGGCTGGCTTTGAACCCTGATCCTTGGATCTCAGCCTCCTGAGTAACTAGGATTACAGGCGTGAGCCACTTCCCATGGCTTAATTACTTTTAGTTTTAATAAGTGCTCTTGGAGCTGGAAGTTTGGCCTAGTGGTAGAGTGCTTGCCTTGTATGCACCAAGACCCAGGTTCAAATCCTCGGTACCACATACATAGAAAAAAGCTGGCAAGTGGTGCTGAGGCTCAAGTGGTAGAGCTCTAGCCTTGAGAAAGTCCAAGGACAGTGCTCAGGCCCTGAGCTCAAGCCCAGGACTGGCCCCCCCAAAAAAGTATTCCTCTTTGTGGAACAATATTGAATCCCAGTATGGTTATATCTTGCTGTGACTCTTATATTGGAGTTTATATAAAGTGATACTTTTTAGAAACACTAATCAATGCAGTTTTTGTGGTCATTTTCATGATTAAAAGTAACACTAGCAGGATCATCTATTATCGAGCACTTAGTACGTATGCTTCCAGTAAAAAGCACTGGCTTTTGGTGTGTGTGTCAGTCCTGGGGTTCTAACTCAGGGTCTAAATGCTGTCACTGAGCTTTTATACTTAAGGCTAGCTCTCTACCTACTTCCAACTTTTGGGTAAAGCTCATGAACTTTTCTGCTCAGGCTGGCTTGAATTCTCAAATTTTAGAGGTCAGCATCCTGAATAGCTGGGATTACAAGAATCAGCCACCAGCACAGGGCTTTTGCATTCTTAATTAGCTCCCCAATTTTTTGTGGCACTGAGATTTGAACTCAGGGCCTGAACTTGCTAGGCAATTGTTCTACCACTTTACCCACACCTCCAGCTTCTAAAATTTAGTACACACATAAACACATTGAAGTTTAAAGTTATGATTTTTCACTTAGAAATTGCATGTTCTGTGTGCTGCTACTGGGGTTTGAACTCAGGGCCTGGACATTATCCCTTTGTTATTTCACACACAATTGGCACTCTGCTTAATAAACCACATTTCCAACTTCAGCTTTTTGATGGTTAACTTTCAAACTATTACCTTCAGATTACCAGCATGTGTACTACATATCTGCATACTGTCCTAAATGGTACTGACACACAACTCCATGTTGTTAAGTTTCATAGTTTTATTCAAACAAATTTGGACAAAACAAGACTCACAGTGGCGTTTCCATAGACAAACAGCAAGCATTTACCAATTTCACCTACACTTCTAACTCTACCCCTCTTTCTCTCCCCTTCCAATTTTTTAATAGTCCCTCTTCCTGGCATTTTTTTTTTCAGTCCTGGGGCTTGAACTTGGCCTGAGCACTGTCTTTGAGCTTTCTCAAGGCAAGCTCTCTACCACTTGAGCCACAGCACCATTTCTGGCTTTTTGTGTATGTTTCCGAGGAAATAAACACTAGTCTTTGTGCATGCTAGGCAAGCACTCTACAAGTAGGTCAAACTCCCAGCCCCTTTAACTGGTGATCTTACCTAACTTTGCCTTCTAAGTAACTAGTATTATAGGATCCATGGATGAAAAAACAAGCAGTGCTTGACTGAGTCTGTGGCTCCATTTCCCTGCAAATAACAGGTTTTTACTCCTCAATTAAAGCTCCATTGGATTTTAAAATCTGTTCTGTTGACACTCAGGATGATTCTTATCTGGGTTATTGTGGACACTGCCAGGGGGCACATATTTATGTCCTTCCTGTATGGTGACATCTGCATGGACTGGAATCTCCATTTTGATTTTGCAGTGGCTGTACCAAGTTAATTTCCAACAGCAGGCAGAGGACCACTTGCTCCATTCTTCCTTGTGTTTTTTGTTTTTTTAACAATAGTAGCTGTAAGAATTTGAATCTTACTGTAGTTTTCATTGGCAATTCTCTGATGGGCAAGAAATTTTTTCTTAAACTGACCATTTGATTTTCTTGAGAAAGATCTATTCAAATCTTTATGCATTTCTGAATTTTATTCATTTGTGGGTATTATACCACAGGAATAGCAAAGTCTTCCCCTAATCACCATTTCTCTTCACGGTTGCCTCCTTTGCCATGCAGCTTTCATTTGATATATCAAAGCAGTCAATTCCTTTCCTGTGCTAAGTTCTTATTTGGAAAACAATTATAAGCACCAACTACTACAATTAGGTCTCTGATCCATTTGGATCTTCGTTAGGGAGGGAGGAGGGAAGTCTCTAGTTTCAATAGTTTACATGTAAATATTCAATTTTCCCAGTAACACGAGTTTCTGCTTCATCTATTATTCATGGCCCATGATAAGTTTATTTACATAAAACAGACTGTTCCCACACTTGGCACATATAAACATATTTTTCTTGACAAATTTTTCCCTTGGTCATTAGTGACATTGTCAAGATTTTTTTCTGCGTCTTTCTACTGTATGAGTTTCTAGTGAGTTTCTAGCAGGCTATATATTGGGCCTTCATTCCATAAGCCCAGAAATTTAGTTTGGAAGAGTTAAGATTATTTACATTCAGTACTGAAAGATGGACGTATGTCCCTATCACTCTAGTTCTTCAAAGGTGTTTTGTTAATTTACTTCTTTTATTTACCTCTGAAGTTTTATGAGGCTTATTTCACTCTTCTGAGTGAAGAATTCCCTCAAATATCGTTTGTAATGTTGGCTTAGTGGTTATAAATCTCCTTAACTCATTCTTATCGTGGAATGTCTTTATTTCTCCCTCAAAGCTGAAAGACAGCTTTGCTGGGTATACTAATCTTGGTTGGCAATTATTTTCTTTCAGAACCTGGAGCACATCATTCCATGCCCTCCTGGAATTTAGAGTTCCTTCTGAGAAATCAGCTGTTAATCTAATAGGTTTGCCTTTAAATGTTACTCGGTGCTTCTCTCTTGCAGATTTTAGAATTCTTTCTTTATCTTTTATTCTTGATAATGTAATTATGATATGTCTTGGAGAAGTACTTATCTGGCCAGATCTACTTGAGGCTCTAAATGCATCCTGTACATGGATATCCATGGTTTCCCCAAGGTCTGGGAAATTTTCTGATATTATTTCATTAAATAGGCCTGCCAGGCCACCAAAACTTAGCTCCTCTCTTTCAGGTATGCCAATGAGACGGATATTTGATCTCTTTATTGAATCCCAAAGAGTTCCCAGTTGTTCTTCAGTCTCTCTTAATTCTTTACGCATATTTCTCCCTGACTCTAATTGGTTAAAAGTCCTGTCTTCGAGATCTGTTACTCTTTCTTCCATTTGGTCTACTTTGTTACTGAGGCTTCCTACGGATCTTTTCATCTGACCTGTCTTTTCTGAGACTTCTCTTAGATCCTTTCGCAGATCTTGTACTGCTTTCCTCAACTCTTTACAATTGCTTCTTACAGTCTCCTTCCACTCTTCCCAATTGCAGCTTACAGTATCATCTACCTGCTCAGAGGGTTCATCAAATGTTTTAACTGATAGTCCCTCGATTTCCTTCACTGTTTTCCTCAGATCCTCTTCTGTCTTTAAAGGCCGTTTTTTCTCTTTTTGCATTTCATTCACTTTATAATGAGTTACCAGAGAACTAGGAACATTAAATATCTTACCTTTTTTCCCCTTATTTCTGGTGCTTCTACGTTTAGCCATCTTTATATTTTGGGTTGGATACCTCTTCCACTTTTATGTGATAAATGGTTTTCTCAATCTGCTGTAGGGAGCCAGCTACCCCACTATCAATAATGCTCACCTTCTTTCCAAATGAATTCTAGGTAAATTCTTCCTTTGGCTATGGTGGCTGCAATTAGTGGGTACAAACACAATGAATCTACACTACCAAAGTCTGAAGGACTATTTGTAGATCTTTCAAGAGTGTAGATTCTAGAAACTATGCACTATAGTTACAGGAAAAGTAAGAAACTAAACCAGGCGACTGGTTTCCACAGAAACTGGTGACACTGGCTGTATTACTAAGTCAGTCTGGTACTGGTTACTCTAATTGTTGTAATGAGCTCAAAGCTCTTAGTCACTCCTGTAGCATATTGCCTTGTGTTCCACTGGAGGAGTGGGAGCTGGGATCACAGGTTCCCCTCTTAGGGAGAAATCCAGTCTTGACAGCAACGTATAACCTGAGATGGAATGGGGATGAGCAAGACAGAACACCCTTGTAGGTGCAGCTCACACAACAGCTGTTACTTTGGAGTTCCCTTCCAAGAGTGGGGCTTAAAATTCCATCTCAGCTGTCCCAACCTGGGCAGTGGTCACTGTCCAGGAACTTTTGTTACCCTATGCCTCAAGGTGAAATATGTAGCAAAGTTTGAGCAGGTCTTGATGATGACTGGATACAGTTTCTTTCAGCTGGAAGTATGAAGCTCAGGGGCACAGTACCTGACCAATTTGTACAACTGCCCGAGTTTGATCCACAGCACTGTAAAAAAATACATAAAATAAAAATGAAGAAAATTGTCAATAGCATCAAATATAACAAAAGGGGACGCTTAAAACTAGGAGTTAAAAACAAAAGTAAAAACATAGAGGAAAAATATTAAAAAAATCATTTTCATTCTTGATGAAGGAGCAGTCAGAAGATCAGAACCTACATCAATCAAAGCTTCTCTGCGTCTATCACGGCTGCATACCCCATGAGCAGAGCAATATTGCTAAGAGTCCTCCTTTCTCCCCATACTCAGTTATGCTGCTTGGTATGTGAAAATTTCTTAGTTCTTCATAGACTAGAATGAGCAACCTGCCACTCCACAGTTTTTAGGCTGCATGCTTCAGGAGTATGACAAATGCAAACTAAATTTCAATCTTATGGGCTGGGAAGAGTAACAGAATGTTATCTACCACCCTAACATTCCTTCAGATTCAGTCATCAACTCATAGTAAGTTTCCTAAAGGGATGATTTTAGGAATGACTTCCAGATCTCTGAGTTGCAATGTTTTCCATAGCATGAAACTCCTAGTGTGTTTAAGCTAAAGTCACTTCTCTGAGCTATCACGCAATGTTCTACAGGAAATACAACAGTGCTTTCTTTCATCTATATCCTCACTTACCCCAGCTGTGTTCTTTGCTAAGGAGGGGCTAGAACACTGTTTCTAGGATATATTTAGGACAAAACTAATTCAAAATACATAATCACACAAGAAAACCTTATCTGGCCGGGAGTGTCCCCTTGTGGTACAGTGCTCGCCTCCCATGAAGCCCTGGGTTCAATTCCTTTGTACCACATACACTGAAAAAGCCAGAAGTGGTGCTGTAGCTCAAGTGGCAGAGCGCTAGCCTTGAGCAAAAACTGTCCCAGGACAGTGCCCAGGCCCTGAGTTCAAACCCCAGGACTGGCCCCCCCAAAAAAAGAAAACCTCATCTCTAGCACTGAGAAGCAGCAGCCAGTTGCCAGTTAGTTATTAGGTGAGCACAGTGCCGCTTCATAGCATACCAATCCTTCTCACTGCTTCTACCTGCCAAATGCAATCTAGCATGAATTTGACTCCTACACTTATTTTGCAAAAACAAAAGGGAGTAAGGAATGTTTATTCTGCCGAGGATCATTTGGATGTTTAAAAACAAAATTTATGCAGGGTGCAGTGGATCACACGTGTAATCTTAGCTACTCAGGAGGCAGAGATCTGAAGATCCTGGTACAAAGACAGCCCAGGCATTAAAAAACAAAAAACTCTAATCTCCAATTACTAGCAAACTGGAAGTGGGGCTGTGGCTCAGGGGTGGGGTAGTAGCCTTGAGCTGAAGAGTTCAAGGACAGCGCTCAGGCCCAGAGTTCAAGCTCCAAGACTGGCAGGAAAAACAACAATTAAGCAGCAGAAGTGGAGGTATAACTCAAGTGGTAGAGCAACAAGGGAGAAGGCAAGGCTGTGAGTTCAAGCCCTATTATTAATACATACGAAAATTAAGCAAAAACAACAAAACTTAGTCCAGAGGAAGTTTTTCAGAGAAGACAACTTAATAGGCTCTCTGGCTGAATTATTAGGAATTAGAATCCTTCCAAAGGATGAACAGAAACACTGTTACAATCGGTAAAATTTGTTAGAGTGGAAGAAGTCATAAACAAGTTATTTTTTAAAACAATTTTATAAAAGTGCTTAAAAAACATTTTAACCCCCAACTAGAAAGACTGCCCAACTTATGTTTTTATCAATGTAAGTTTTTTTTATAAAATTAATTTTTTAAGATCATCATACAGAAAACCCAGAAACCCTGGAGTGTGAGAAGGCAGAGAAGTTAAGATTCTAAGGGAATCCTAAAGTAATAATAGCACTAATTGTGTTTTAGCTGGTAAACTTTGAGGAACATCCCAAATGAGGTTATAAAAGACACACAGTTAAAACTCTGTAGTAGAATGCAGGCAGCTTGTGCTTGTACTTGTAGCTATTCAAGAGGGCAGACTGAAAAGATCTTGGTTCAAAGCATGGCTTAGTAGAAGGCAAGTATTCACAAGCAAAGCAAGCATAACAAACCCACCATCAGAATTCAAGATTGGGAAGAGGGGAAATCACACTGTGAATCCTAAAATCAGAAAGGGATGATATAATTCTAAGATGGCAAAGAGGCTGAAATGGTGTTCCCTAATGGCTTGTGTCATCTAACAAACCTTTATCTCCCCTAACGAGAGGAGAGGAAAAACTGGAAATCCAATAACTTTGTATGATGGTACTTTTGTGCATTTTACTTAGTTACTTTTGCAGGTACTAGGGCTTGAATGCAATGTTCTCTCTCTTGGCTTTTTGACTCAAGACTACTGGTACTTTACCATGTGAGTTAAAACCTCCACCAACTTTCATATACTAAATTTGTGAAAAATTATGCCCAAACATACCATTTCTTTCTGTGATAAATGGCTTTGGATAAAACAAGATTTCATCCTCATGATGAAATTCTCCCTGGCGTGACTTTGAACTGAAACATTAGCTCCCCGCCCCCATTTTCTACTCAGAACAGAACTATACCATGAATTCTAAGTGAGTCTCCCATTTGACAACTCTGCCAATCTTGGGAATTACTAGTCTCCAATTTCATGCGATAAATCATACAGTCACACCCACAACATACCTGTTTTAGTGGTTGTTTCTAAGAAGAATATTAATGGTCTAGCCTCCTGGTGCTTATCTCAGGCTGTACTCTTATGCCACTGACTGTGCAGAAAAAGGAGGCAGAGTAAACCTATTCCATATGTGCCTCACTAAGGCTATGCGCCTACTCTGTATTATGAATGGAGACATGAGGTGGGGAAAAACCAAAAATACATTAAAGATCTTTTAAACACACACCATTACTTTCTTGACATAAGAATGAATTAAAGTTTCCTGATTTTGCAGAGGCACTAATACCAGAAAATGTCATTCACTGTAACATACCATCTATTTTATTTTCAAAATTCAATTCAGTTCCAAGTATTTTGTTATCATTAGTTTTCCATTAAACAAAACAAACAACAACAACAAAAAATGGGTTTTTGCCAGGAGTGTGGCCCACTGGTAGACTGCTTGTCTAGGATACACAAAGCCCTGGGTTCAATTTCTCAGCACCACATACACAGGAAAAGCCTAAGTAGTGCTGCACTAGCCTTGAAAAAGCCCAAGAATAGTGCCCAGGCCATGAACTCAAGCTCCAGAACTGGCAAAAAAAAAAAAGAATCTGGAGTTTTTTTAGTGTTTCATGAAATTCTAGTCCCCTTAGGTTTCTGGCTAAATCCGTAAATATTCTGATCTTCCAAGAAAGAGGATAAGACTTATTACTTCAACTATTAAATTCACCCTTTCCACTTAAAATGATTAATCTGATTTCAGAAATCCATACATTCATTGAAATAAAACATTGTCCAAATAATAAAGACATGGTAGCATTCCCAAGGGTTAACTAATAACAGATGTTCAAAAATGGCAAATAACACCTGGGAAGGAAAGACTGTAGAAATGCTAATAGGCTCCCAGTAGAATACAAGCAATGCTTCCAAGGTTAAGTATTTTTAGAGCAAAAAAAAAAAAATGCCATTTGGGGAATACAAATGTTAATTTCTGAAAATGAGAACTTTTAAGGTTCTTGCCTATTATAGTACACACAATACTAATTCACACAACTAGAAATTAGCCAAATTTGAGAATGTGATTCACATCTGTTCAACTTAGGGCCATTTCAAAATAGGCAGAGGTTCCAACTGCAATAAAGTAGGGCTATGACCTATTTGTTAACATATGTAAGTAGAACTACGCATAATCCTGAATGTATTTGTCATATATCAATATTGTATTTTAATCTTGAGGGTGCTTTAAACTAGATAGGTTTCCTTGCAGTTTCCTATGTGCATCTGGTGATAAATACTATTCTCAAAATAAACTCCCAAGAAAATGAGGGTTTTTTTTGTTGTTGTTGTTGTTAAAAGTTTCTGAAGAAGCCAGGTGCAGGAGCCAAGTGCGGTGGCTCAGGCACAAAAGGACCTGAGAGTCCCCCCCCCCCCCCCCCCCCCCCCCCCCCCCCCCCCCCCCCCCCCCCCCCCCCCCCCCCCCCCCCCCCCCCCCCCGCCCCCAGCACCTCTACATGCTTTCTGCTGGCTTACAAGGACAATCCTCAGATCCCAACCTCCCCAGCAGCTAGGATTACAAGCCTGAGCCACCAGCTTCCAGTGGAGCTCCCAGAATTTGAAAGGCCTCTAAAATTGAGATTCAGGGGCAGATAGCATTTGGTCCTTTCCCTCAGAGTCCCTAGGAAGATCTAGGAAGGACCTGAGACTCTTATCTCCAATTAACCTCTGGAAAATGGGAAGTGGGGCTTGGCTCCAGGGTGGTTCAGTAGCCTTGAGCCCAGCTCAGTGGACAGGCCCCAAGTTCAAGCCCCAAGGTCCACAAGAAAAAAAAAAAAAGAATTCAAACCCAGCCTGGACACAAAACTGGACACAAAAGAACCTGAGATTCTTATCTCCGATTAACTTCTAGAATATGGAAAGTGAGGCTGGGCTCAAGGGTAGGGAGGTAGCTTTGAGCTGAAGGGCTCAAGGACAAGGCCCGGGCCCCATGACACTGATACACACACACACTTTAAAGCCGGGCGCGTTGGCTCACACCAGTAATCCTACCTAGAAAACGGGAAGTGGGGTTGTGGCTCCAAGGGTAGTAGAGCGGTAGCCTAGAGCTGAAGGGCCCGGTGGCTCACACTTCTAACTCTAGCTACTCAGGAGGCTGAGATCTGAGGATCACAGTTCAAAGCCAGCGAGACTCTTACCTCCAATCAATCACTAGAAAACCAGAAGTGGCGCTGTGGCTCAAAAGGCGGTAGCCTTGAGCTAAAGAGGTCAGGGACAGCGCCCATGCCCAGAGTTCAGGCCCCAGGACCAAAAAAAAGTTCCATATGTGTATCCGAAGATTCTTTTATTTACAAAGACCATTGTGATACTTTTCGCAAGGCAAATTAAAAAATATATATCACACTTACATTTTCCAGTCATATATTCATGTCATGTATCTCCAAGGCTATTTTATACTTTACTATTCCTTAAAAAAAAAAAAAAAAAGATGGAAAAGGGTTAGAATTTTAACAACCCAACCACTAAACCCATACTGCCATTTAGTATTTCTTGGACTTCCCAACAACCTCTAATGAGATGAAAGGCTTTATAAATAATTGTATAAGCAACCTGGAAACGATCCTTGGGAAACCCGAGGATGCTACACCAACAGTATCCAGGTCACTGTGACAAGGCACACACCGTTTTGCCAAGTCAAAAATGTAGCTCACGTTACACCGACCAGGTTTCTTTCTAGAATTTTTCCACCCCCAATCGAGTGTCGATTTCCCGAGATGCCTGGAATCCATTTTCTACAAAACGAAGCTCGGATCTGGTTCCTGGAAGGTCATCCTAATCCTCGCTTGGCTCTGCCCTGGGTTTTGTGACATCCAAATCGTCCCCCTGACCTTCATGCTCCAGGGCTTGGCCCGACCCCGGAGGGGCGCCCTGCCCGTCACACAAGGGCGGCATCAATCCCCTTCCCCCCAAAGCCCACGGGGGGCGCGAAGGCAGGGGGTGGGGGGCGCCCCGCACACAATCACCTGCAATCATCCAGGGTCGAACCCGGTTCCCAGCATGCCCGGATGGACCGCGCCCCCTCCCAGGTGCCTTGGCCACAAGCCTGCCCCAAAGGGAATCTGGAACCGAGCGGGGAGAACCGACCAGGTCCGGTCTCCCGTCTCCCCCCTCCCCTCGCCCCCTCCACGCCCCCTCCCACCAAGGCTGGTCCGCAAAGAAAAGCCCAGCGTGGGGCCGGGCAGCCTCCACTTCAGAGCCGGGAGGACCCCGCCCAACGTCACGGCGACCCCTCTGTGTCCCCGAATGCCATCTGCACTCCGGCCACCGCCCCACCTCACACGCACACCGCAAATGGAGGCGCGAGACCGCGCAGCCTCCGCTCCATTGTCCCCGGGGCCCCGCCTCGACGCGCCCGTTACCCTCCCTCACATTTCTGCACAATCATCTTCGATTCTGGGAACACTCTCGGCACAGGCCGGACCCCGGCTCCCGCGCCCAGAGAATTTTCCAGAGCCCCGTCCTCCCCCTCCCCCAGCCCAGCCCCGGCCCCGGGCAGAAGGCGCAGAGCCCCCGAAGGGAACCTCCGCGACCGGGCGGCCGTCTACCCCGGGCCCGGCTCCGGCTCCCGCTCGGGAAGCCCCAGCGCCCCCTCACACGGGCGCAGGGGAGAACCCCGTCTTCCCGGGGGACCCTGCCCCCCGGCCCGCCTCACCTCGCGCGACCCACGCGGACGGCCCACCTAAAATTAGAAAGCGGCGCAGCGCCCGCTCACGTGCGCGCCCGGCCCGACTGAGTCACGGCCACGCCCCTTCGCAGAGGACGCGCTGGCGTCATCCGCTTCCCCGAAGGGTGACGTCAGCGCGCCGGTGGGCGGTGGAGGGGGGCGGGGAGGCGCTCCCGAGGGTTTCCAGGCCTTAAAGGAACCAGGCCTTAGGTTTATGACAGTCCGAGGTTCATGCTCCTCTTACCTCAGGGTGGATTCAGAGTTGGACGGTGCTGTAGAAGGGTGATGAAAACAAGAACTCCATCTCCCTCTGAACCTCCCCCAGAAAACCCTCCATGATTATAGCCACAAGGACCTAAGAATTGCCCTGTGATTCGAACCCCAAATCAGGAGTGCCCTTGATACCCTCCCTCTTCACTACCCCCTCTCTGCGCAGGCTCTCGTCCCTGGTGGTAGAGAAAAGCTGGGGTTGACATTTTTTTGTCTGATCTATCAATTGGTCATGACTTAGGCCCATAGGTTACTGTTTTGATTATGTCTACGTTCTCCATTAATCGTGTGAACTGAAACCAGTTTCTTAACCCTTCAGTATTCAGTTCATGGCTGTGAAGCAGATTGCTGGGAAAGCTTCCTGAGGTCAGGATGTCAGTGCCAATTTGCTACAGAGTTTGTGTCTCCTTTATCTCCCCAGCCTTTCTCGTTTCCCCAGCCTTTCACCTCTTTTCAGAAATGCATGCTGGGGAGGAAGAAAATGGCCACACAGGGAATGAGTGGCCATATGGAAGTCAAGCAGACTCCAGAGTTCACAGTTTTTGGTGATAAGGTTTGGCTTCTTTGGTTCCTAGCTCTACAGGGCTACCCTTGACGGTGTTTTGTTTGTTTGTTTGTTTGTTTGTTTTTGGTTTGGTTGGTCGTGGGGCTTGAACTCTGGGCCTGGGCGTTGTTCCTGAGCACTTCACCTCAAAGCTACCTCCCTACCCCTTGAGCCACAGGCCACTTCTGCTTTTCTAGTGGTAAACTGGACATGAGTCTCATGTTCTTTAGTGCCAGGGCTGGCTTTGAGCTGAGATCTGAGGATCTCAGCCTCCTGAGTAGCTAGGATTGACTACAGGCCACCATGCTCGGCCTTGACATTGTTTCTTTCTTTTCTTTCTTTCTTTTTTTTTTTTTTTTTTTTTTTGCCAGTCCTGGGCTTGAGCTCAGGGCCTGAGCACTGTCCTTGGACTTTCTCAAGGCTAGAGCTCTACCACTTGAGCCTCAGCACCACTTCCGGCTTTTTTCTATGTATGTGGTACCAAGGAATCGAACCCCGGTCTTCGTGCATGCTAGGCAAGCACGTTAACCACTAGGCCAAACTCGCGGCCTTGACCTTGTTTCTTTTCTGGAACTACAGAGGTCATCCTGTAGGGTCAAGTCACCTGGCACACCAGTCGCCAGAACGGCCCACAGTGAAGAGCTGTTGGTTTCTCCTCTGTCTTCATCTTCTTGCAACAGAAAATTTCCGATCGGAACAGCAGGTTCATGCCAAAAAACAAATTAGAGACAATGTATCTCCTCCAAAGTTTTAAGCAGAATGCTGGAAATGGAGCCACGTGGGTGAGCAGCAGCTGTCAGATATTTCTCTCCATCATTCTTCGTTCTGGGTTAACTACCCCCACCTCCCCTCTCTCACACCCCAGCTTACTTCTAACACATCCCTGCCCCCACTCAGTCTCCAACCTTCACCAACTCGTGTCCTGAGTGCCTCCCCTCCCCCCCCCCAATTGATGAACGCTTTGCCTGCTGCTCTTCCTGTTTTGCCAGGTTTTCTGGGGTCTGTGCTCAGGCACCATGGAGGTTGGGGGTGGGGGCAGCGACGCTCCCTGGAAGATGGTTTTAAAAATACACACACACAGACATAAGCAACCTCACTCGGTAAGTATATGGCTTGGGGGGTGGGGGAGGGCAGCAGCTTCTTCCTTTGTTTAGAGCCATGAGCTACCTTAGGGCCAGCCAGGGCAGCCTCTGGTTTACAACTGTGGGAACTAAAGGTGTAAAGTAAAGGGAAGTAGGCTGCTTGAAAGCCCAAAGCCTGACTGGGAATTTGGCTTAGTGGTAGACTGCTTGCCTAGCATGCATGAAGACCTGGGTTCGATTCCTTGGTACCACACACATAGGAAAAAGCCAGAAGTGTGCTGTGGCTCAAGGCCTGTGGGGTCCAATCACTTGACTTCTAGTTCATTTCCTTTGTTATAAGACTGAGTTAGGACATTAGGCCTGGACATGTGTGGCAAACAGTTGCATGTCCTGTACATAACGGAAAGGACATAAGAGAAAATTGAGACCATAGCTTCTAAGGAGTGCTGTCTCTCCCACCTTGCCTTTTCCTTCTCTCTTCTATCCAGTTTCCAGACAGGTGAGGAGGTCATTTTCCCTCAGATCTAGGTCTCATTTCCCAGTGGAATGATACCATGAGATCCATTGCCATTTTTAAATATTCAGTAACAATGATCTTGTGTGTCATCGTAGATTTTGATTTTCTTTTAATCTCCTAGTCTTCACTCCCCAGTGTTTCCATATCCCAGAAGCCCAATTAAATGTCATTAAGAGCCATAAATGTAACTGGCCACTAATGTGGAAAGATTGTGATCTCCAGCAAACAGCCTCAGCAAGCAAAAAGACCAGGAATCCTGGGTCTGTTCCCAACTGTGCTGGTGACTCACTGTATGACACAAACAAAGCATTGCCTTTGAGGAGGGAGAGACCTGGAACAGTAGGTCAGACTCTCTAACAGGGACCCAAGAGAAAATGCCCATTGCCCACTCCTAGATAATGGAACTCAGAGGCCCAGGGTTGAGTTTAGTTCCGTGGTAACTCCTTAGCAATGGCCACAAATCAGCCATGACATCTGTCCACTGGTGCTTATGCCTTTGATGGTGCCATTACGGTGCTGTAGGCTGGATTATGGCGCTTATCTTTCATAATATCATTCTCATAAGTTAGGAATGCACTCTTGACTATTCCTGGTTCCAATTTAATAACTTGTGATTGTAGATCTGCCCTCCAGGAATTTGTTTGCAACTTTCTTTGATGTATTTATAATTCAGCCTATACAGTTCTCTTAGGTATCAAGGTAGCTTTGCCATTTATGTAAAATTTGTCCTAAAACACAGAAAGGGCAGCATAAGTATTTGTTGTAAAATATGCATTTGTTATCACAGTAGCAATAACCTAAGTTATCCTATGTTAAAATGATAACTGCCGTAATTATAATTTGATGGTATTCATTCAGATGGTCTTCCAGGCTTTTTATAATACTGTCTGAGCTTATAACTTTTTCTCTTCTTACCTCTCTCTTCCCTCACCACAAAGCCTCTAGTAATAGAGTCAGGTGTTGTGGAAGATGTAACTCTGCACAGAATTTGCATATACAGATTCTGTGTCTTCTAAAAAGAAACCATGTATGCTCAGCTGTGGTAGATGCTTGTATTCGTTAGGTTGCTAAAAGAAAATATCCTAGATGGGTTGATTTAAATAATATTTCTATCATTTATCATCTATACTTTTGGATTCTGAGGAGCCTCAGATCCAGATCCAACATTTGATGAGAACAGGCAGATGGCTCCTTTCTGCCTGCATCTTATATGGTCTTTCCTCAGTGTGTCCTCATGGAGAGAGTAAGCACTTTTATCTCCTCCTCCTCCCTTCCTCTTGCTCCTTCTCCTCTTCCTCCTCTTCATCCCCTCTCTTTTTATTTTTATTTTATTGGGGAGGGGGTGCAGGCTGGTACTGGTACTTGAACTCAAGGCCTTGAGTTTCCTCAGTTTATTTGCTCAGTATGTTCGCTAATCTACCAGTTGAGTCACATCTCCATCTTGGTCTTCTGAGAAAAGTCTGACTTTTCTGCCTGGGTCAGCTTCAAACTGTTATCCTCTGGGCCTCAGCCTCCAGAATAGCTAAGATTACAAGTGTGAGCCACTGTATGCCCTGTTTTATAATAGCACTAATTCCATCATGAGAGCTTACCCTTTATTTAAACCTAGCCACTTTCAAAGGCCCCATTTCCAAATACCACTTGCACGAGGGTTAGGCTAGAGCTTGAACATTCCATTTTCACTCAGTTCTTTTCAGGGCTCAATGAATATCAAATGAAATAGAACTTTTAAATGAGAAACCCATGTGGTAACTAGGTAGAAACCACATAGACAGATTAAGTATGATTGCCAGCTGGGTGCCAGTGGTTCATGCTTATAATCATAGTTACTCAGAAGGCTGAGATCTGATGATTCAGGTTTGAAGCCTACCGGGGCAAGAAAATCCATGAAACTCCAACAAACTACTCAGAAAAAGCCAGAAGTAGAGCTGTGGCTCAAGTAGTAGAACATTAGCCTTGAACAAAGGAAAAAAAAAGGTCAGAGACTCTTTCTAGGCCCAGAGTATAAACCCCAGTACACACACACACACACACACACACACACACACACACACACACACACACACGACTGCTTTGGGACTTGAAGGATAAACATGAGAACATATCGGAAATGTTAAAGTTTCTTGAGGCTAGATGAGTTGCTCATGAGCTCTCCTCAAACTGGCCCTGGAATTCCATCTTGGTGGACTAGCTGGTTCCCAGTTGGCTAAAATAATGCATAGAGAAGGGAACCCAGAAGGGTATATTGCCAGGTGCCATAGGGGTATAAGAGTAAGGAAGCAGGCGTCCACAACAGGAAAACCAATCCTTGTGGCTCTGTCTTCAGTAATCATCACATTAGAATGAAATTTTAAAAGCTAGGTTATTCTTCAGACAAATGAGTAAATAGTAGTATGTCTAGACAATGGAATAGCATTTGCTGCTAAGAAAGGCCATGAACAGTAAGTGTGTATTATTCAATAAAAACCAATCTGGAAAGGCAACATAAGATAATTCCAACCATATGACATTCTGGTAAAAGGCAAAACATGGAGGCAGATAGCAAAAGGATTAAAAAGTGATTGCTGAGGATTGGGGCAAACAGACAGACACAGATTTTTCGGGCAACAAAACTACTCTGTATGATACAATGATCGATGCCTATCATTAAAAATTTACCCAGCCTCACAGAATGTAATCACATAGAGTGAATCTCAATGTAAATATGGACTTTGGTTGATAATGACATATCAAGTAGGTTCATGTAAGATACGGATGACTGTGGTGGGGGAGGGGTGTTGCTAGTAATAGGGTAGGCCAGGCAGATGCAGAGACAGGGTAATTGAGAAAAACTGTACTCTGCTTTTTTTTTTTTTTCTTCTGGAATCTAAAACTGCTCTACAAAATAAAGTCTATTCTGAAAAAGAAGTCAAATAAGATCTTAACTTCTTTCTGCAGTTTATTTTGCTGCAGAGTCATAGACTTGGGATGAAATCTGAGCTTCACTACCAGGCAGCTCTGTAACCTTGGGATGGTTACTCAACCCCTCTGATATCACTTGCTCTAACTCCCCTGGGATTCTAGTGACTTATCCAGGGCACTTTGAGAATTCAATATAAAACTATATGCAAAGTCTATTGCAGCGGCATAGGTCTGTCATGATACATATGTACTAACTCTAATTGCTCCTTTTAATAACTGTGGCTATTCTGATAGCTACATATTCTGATAGCTAGTAACTTCGAATTGAGGCCAGTGGAGGAAAGCAACCTTGGGTGAATCTTCACATGTGATATGTGTGATGGGGGAGAGGTTTGTGCTGGTTTGTGTCCTCAAATGCTCAGAGATGTTGACCCCAGAAGGCCAAGCATACATTTGTGAGCCCTGCAGTCAGCGTCAAGCCCCTCACTCATGTTTCATATTTGGAAAGGTCACGATGATGGAAGGCCACCATATTTAGATGATGGCTCGCAAGGAAGCCTTCGTGGGTTAGTCACCTATGATATGACATCATATTGCCACCTAATAGAGTAACAGCCATTGGTTGTTTAGGGGGCGAGGGGAGGGATCAGCTCCAGTTAACCAATCATACCTTAAGGATAAATTGGATGGGACCCGGTGGGGAGACAAAAAGAGAAATCTTCCCCTAACTAGGATATTCCACAGTTCCACAGTTCCGAAGGATTTCCAGCACTTTGCCTCTAAAATGTGAGTCTTAGATTTTTGTTGTTGTAGTTGTTTGGTGAAGGGTGGAGGAGCCAGTGGGAGAAATGCCTTAGGAAGGTCGTATTTGATTAGGAAGCCTCCCAGCTGGGGGAAATCTCCCTTCAAGGCCAAAGAAGGTGCATACCATCTGAAAGTGAGGTGGGAAAGTGAGAAGTTTGGGGAATTAGCTTCAAGGATATCTACATGGCACCCAAAGAGTGGTCTGCAGAGTTGGGGTTAGAGTGCGACAGAATCTTCAGGCTGGGTTGTCTCTGTGTCCCTGCACAAGTTACATAACCAGGGCAGAGCCAGGTCAACTAGAGCAATGATGGATTAAGTGTGGGTTGAGGATGCCATCAGTCATTGTTGTCAGCTGAGATATTGATAATTCATCTCATCATAGACAGCCACTGCATTTGGTTAACGCTGTTTTTTGTTTGTTTGTTTGTTTTGTGGGTCATAGGGTTTGAACTTGGCCTGGGTGCTGTCCCTGAACTCTTCAGCTACCCTTGAGCCAAGCCCCACTTCCTGTTTTCTAGAGGTTAATTGGAGATAAGAGTCTCAGGTCCTTTTGTGCCTGGCTGGCTTTGAACCTTGATCCTCAGATCTCAGCCTCCAGAGTAGTTAAGACTACAGACATAAACCACCACACCCGGCTAACCCTGTTTGTTGTTGTTGTTGTTGTTGTTTTCCTAGTATGTTCTCTTCCTTGACATTCCTCCCTCTTCTGCATCTCCCCCCACCATGCTTTAAGAACAGAATGGAAAAATTAACTTGTATACATTGGACATGGAGACAGCCAACTCTTTCAATCTAAACTGAAACACATCTGGAGTGAGAAGGTTAAAAGTTTAGAGGATAGGGGGTCTGGAAATCTTGTTTGGCAGCTGGTTTGGACACGAATAAGTTGTATGACTTTGGACAAAAAGTCATTGTCTCTCTTTGGGCTGTGCGTCTCATCTATGAAAATCATGCCTTTGGGATCCTCCTGAATCCCTAATTGGTACTATCCAGAGCTCTCAAGTGTGGGTCCAGCAGTTCTGTTATTGGTAGAGTAGACACAGGGATTAAGTGGTTCTGCTACTATATATGCTGTGCAACCTTGGATAAGAACGCTCCTTCTCTGAATCTATTTTCCCATTTACTGTATGGGTTATTATGAGACATCGGTGATAAATGTACTCGAAAGCCATTTCAGAGCCAATGTGAATGCATCTGATTGAGGTTGATAGCAGTATGCATGAGGCTGCTTGGGGGAGGGGAGACTGAGGTTACCAGCAAGTTGAATCCTGACTGGAGCTAGGAGTGAGGTCAGCTAGGCCTTGGAAATGTTTGATCCTGCCCTGTCCTGTTTCGTTTAGTTCCCGTTCCTCTATCAGCAGAAGGAAGGAAGGAAGAGGGTATGCCTGATGCTGAAAACAGCCACAAAAGTGACAGCAAGCTCTAGGCGGTGTCCAAGTGCGGACAACATCAAAACAGGGAGCCTGACCAGGCTGTGGGGTTCCCCAGCTAGTGAGTGGAGGAGAATGGTCCTGGACCAGGCACCCCAAACCACTCAACATCATTTACCCCAATGTAAATAACAGTTCCTGAAGTTCCTGACCTGGATCCCAGTGACTGGTGGTCTGCTCACCTCTGGAGGGAGGGATGGAGGAACAAATTCTTTTTAGAAACTTACCAAATGCCTGTTTTGTTTTGTTTGTCTTCTTCACGGAGCTAGGTTAACCAGGGGTTACAGCATGTACTTCAGCTCTCCCTTTTCATGTTCCAGCTACAGCGAAATTGGCCACTCCTTTGAAGTTGGTATTTGAGCCCGCAAGCATCATTTTACTTGCCTCCCACTGTTTAAGGGGGCTTTTCTTTTGCTTTGTTTCTTTCTGTGTTGGAGCCCGGGGCACTGAGGCACTGAGATTGGAGCAGGTGCTCTGCCAGAGGCAGCGCTAGTGTACCTCCTCCTGCTGACTCATCTGACATTAACATAATTATGTTTCAGCAGTCAAAGTGATTTTCAAACTATGAGTAATCGGGAATTAGAATGTTTACTGGGCTGCAGGCACTGAGGTAACCAGCTGCTGACAGCTGAAATGAGCGGAGGAAAAAAATGCCCTCAGAAAATACACATCCTTCTCACTTGGCTTCATTTAATTATGTATTTTTCATAAAGATTCGTATGTTAAGAAAGGCCAAATGAACCCAGTTCTTGGAAGATCCAGCCAGCTCGGAACACCTCTATGTCTGATTTTTTTTTTCACAAGACAAAAAGTTTTTTAATCCAACTCTAGGACAAAATGAGTTTAAAGACTTCAGCAAACATTATTTCTTTTCCTAAATAACTACCAATATTAATGATTAATATTAATCATTTATTTTTCACAAATAACCCTGCCATTATTAATGGCTATTTTTTCAGATAACCCTACCAATATGAATTAATGTTTAGAGATAGTAATAATCTAAGATCATATAAAGAATCATGCTGGTGCTTCTAAAGCAAGAAGACACAAATCATTTGTCTTTATTTTAAAAGATGGGCTGTACATGGTGGCTCACTTCTGTAATCCTAGTTACTCAGGAGGCTGAAATCTGAGGATAGAGATTCAAAGCCAGCCTGGGCACCAAAAAGTCCATGAGCCTCTTATCTCCAATTAATCACCAGAAAACTAGAAGTAGTACCGTGGCTCAAGAGGTAGGACAGTAGCCTTGATCTGAAGAACCCAGGCCCAGAGTTCCCGTCCCACAACTGACAAAAAATAATAAAAAAAAAATAAAATAAAAGATGGGATAGAAATCAATGGGAAGGAAGGAATGACTTCTCAAAGCTATTTATTTGTTAATTTATTTAGTTTCAGTATCACCGCCTTGAACTCAGGACCTCATGTTTTCCCTTAGCTTTTTCACTCAAAGATGGTGTTCTACCACTTAAAACACAGCTCTACTTTCTGCTGTTTGCTGCTTAGTTGGAGATAAAGAATCTCTCAGATTTGTCTGCCAGGGCTGCAAACCACAATCCTCAAATCTCAGTCTCTTGAGTAGCTGGGATTACAGAGGTGAGCCACTGGCTTGATCTGTCTACCATAGAGGGAGGGTCTTGACTCTGGAAGGGTGGGGACAGAGACCCTATTACTGGAAACCCAGTGCCTAACTTGTAGCCAGCAAATAGTAGATGCTCAGCAGATATATGAAGGATTAATTATCAAAAGCAATGAATACCAGAGCTCTTTTCTGCTTAGTTGTGTCTTGGCTTTACTTTTTCCTCTCTGCCAGGGGTCTCAGCAGGTAGGAATGTGGGAAGAGGCATAACTACCAAAAAAAAAAAAAAAGTAACATTAATAAGGAAAAACTGCTGGGATCATTCTTGGAAATTAAATGCAAAAATCAGAAAAAAATATAGCTCTTAGCTCAGAAACATCTCTTCAGAAAAGACTTATTTTTTAAAATTTATTTTCATGTGGGTTCTGGGGCTTAAACCCAGGGCCTTGAGCAGAACCTTGAGCAGAAAAGCCACCCCTCCACTTCTGGCCTATTTTTTTTTCTTTTTCTTTTTTTCTTTTGGTATTTAATGGGAGGTAAGTCTCATGGACTTTCCTGCCTGAGCTGACTTCCAGCCTTGATCTTCACATCTCAGCCAGAGGCAGGCATGAGCCAGGCACCCTACTAAGGCCAACTTTTGATTGTATATCCTTTCTCGCTTATCTGAAAAATATCTCCTCAAAGGAGAGTAGACATATTCCTTAATGATAAGTGATAAATCAGTATATACAAATTGTAGGGCCTTCATATATTTTGTTTTAAAGATCATTTTCTTTTATTGTCTTCAAATAGTTGTACCAAAGTTTCACTTTAACATGTCCATTTATGTGTAAAATGCCTTTTGATTGGTGTCACCCCTTCAATCATTCTCCTTACTTCTATCTAGATAAGTCTAATTTCTGCAAATACCAACAAATTTTCTGTTTTTTGTCAGTTGTGAGGCTTGAAAAGAAATGTCCTATTTTGTTAAAATTTATTTCCTGTTTATATAATTTCTGTTTAGCTTTTGTTGATATATGTGGTACATTTGTATTTCAATGATTTAGGATATTTTATACATAAATAAAATATGTAGACAAAGCCCTTCTTGGCTACTATTATTATTTTTTTCCCCCAGTCCTGGGCTTGGGCTCAGGACCTGACCACTGTCCTTGGGTTTTCGCAAGGCTAGAGCTCTATCACTTGAGCCATAGCACCACTTATGGCTTTTTCCTATGTATGTGGTACCGAGGAATCAAACCCAGGTCTTCATGCTGGCTAAACAAGCACTCTACCACTACGCCAAACACCTGGCTCCCTTGGCTATTATTTTTTGAAATGTAGGATCCATGATTTGATATTGACATTTTAAAATTAGTTATATTTATAGTTTTGATATATAAGTGTGTATAAATATATTAATCTTATATACTAAATAGACCATGTATAAACTATGTAAATTAATATATAATAGCACATTTACATAGTTTTGTATGGAAGATTTTTTTTTTTTGTGGGTCATTAGGCTTGAACTAGGCCTGGGTGCTGTCCCTGAGCTCTTCAGCTCAAGGCTAGCACCCTAACCTTGAGCCAAGCCCTACTTCCCATTTTCTAGAGGTTAACTGGAGACAAGAATCTTAGGTCCGGGGCCGGGAGTTTGGCCTAGTGGTTAAAGTGCTTGCCTAGCATGCATGAAGACCCGGGTTCGATTCCTCGGTACCACATACATAGAAAAAAGCTGGAAGTGGTGCTGAGGCTCAAGTGGTAGAGCTCTAGCCTTGAGAAAGTCCAAGGACAGTGCTCAGGCCCTGAGCTCAAGCCCAAGACTGGCAAAAAAAAAAAAAAAAAAAAAAAAAAAAAAAGAATCTTAGGTCCTTTTGTGCCTAGGCTGGCTTTGAACCTTGATCCTCAGAGCTCAGCCTCCTGAGTAGCTAGGATTACAGGTATGAGCCACCAAACCTGCCTGTAGTGAAGATTTTAATTAATCAAATAATTCAATGTTTTCTTGTTTTGAAGTATTTTCTAGAGCTTTGAAAAGTATTGTTATTATTTTTTATTATTATTATTTGTCCCAGTCTTGGGGCTTGAACTCAGGGTCTGAGTGCTATTCTGAGCTTTTTTGCTCAAGACTAGCACTCTACCACTTGAGCCACAGCTTTACTCTGGCTTTTTGAGTAGATTTTTGCCTGGCTGACGTCGAACCAAGATACCCAGATCTCAGTCTTCTGAGTAGCTAGGTGTTTGACCTATTCGGCTGAACATTATTTTATAATGTCTTCTAAGAAAAAGGAAACTCCTTTGTAACAACTACTGAAAGATGATTTTTAAAAATTGAAAAAAGCCTCTTGAAAATACAAAATAAAACTGATATATATATATATGCATATTTTTGGTGGGTCATCGGCCTTGAACTCTGTATAGAAATTAATAGCCATATTGATATAGAAATGTTAAACTTAATTTTTTTCATTTGTACAGGGGTAAACACACTGTATTAAATATGTAAGGTCTTATCTATGTGGGTTTGATTACAGAAACTAATAAAATATTCTCTAAATAATGAAAAAATACAAAATAAAACTGATATATATATATATATATACATATATACACACACACACTTTTTTTTTTTGGTGGGTCATGGGGTTTGAACTCTGGGCCTTGGTGCTGTCCCTGAGCTCTTCAGCTCAAGGCTACACCACCCTACTCCTGGAGCCACAGCCCTACTTCCCATTTTTTAGTGATTAATTGGCAATAGGAGTCTCAAGGTCTTTAGTGCCAGGCTGGCTTTAAACCTCGATCCTCGGATCTCAGCCTCCTGAGTAGTTAGGATTACAGGCGTGAGCCACCGCTAAAACTGATATATGTTTTATATATTTACATTGTAAGAGACAGATTTTAAGTGACTTATTCAGTCATCCTTGACAAATGACAGATACATACACCTATGAAGGCATAGACACTTGAAGCGTGTAAGGATTTTTCTTAGTTGATGTTGTATATATTTTAATATTTTAAAATACATAAAATATATACTTTAGCATGAGCAAAAATTATGTATCATGTGAGCTATATCTAAAGACTACTGAGAGAAAGACAAAAACTGAGACAGAGACACAGGAAAAGTTCATCTTGAAAAGATTAACAGCAGCCCAGGAAGTTTCCCAGTGTTTTTAACCTGTCAGTCCTTTTCCCACTCTACCCAGAAACATTGTTTTTAATGTTTTCATCAGACATTCATTTGCCTGTTTTAGATCTTTATATAAATCAAATCATCCAGCACACAATCTTTTTTATTGTAATTAATAAAAGAGTTACATTGTATTCTCCAGATAGAAGGTGCATTTCTTCACAGACATTGATACCCCTTCTCATGTTTTTGTCCCCATTTCCCTCCCCCCACCCTCTCCCCAGCACAAAATCTTCTCAGTAGCGTTTCATTCAGCATGACATTTTTAACTGTTAATATAGTCCGGACCCTGACCCTTTTGTGCCTATAGGGTATGGCTTCATCCTGTGTCTGTACTTCAGTTTATCCACTCCTCTAGTAATGAGCTGTACTGTTTGGGACTAATAGGAACGAAGGGCTGATGAACATTTTTCTAAATGTTCTTTGGTGTAGACACATACTTTCCTTTCTTACATACTTACGGGCTGTGAGTTGCTGAGTCATAGGAGAGATGGATATTTAGTTTGATAAGAAACTGCCTGATTTCTCCCAGAGTAATTGTGCCACTTTTTACAACCCATGAAGAATGTGTGGGAGCTCTCATTGTTCTACATCCTTGCCAACATTTGATGTTGTCGGGTCTATTTTAGCCATTTTATGGGGTGTGAAGTGATAGCATAGTGAAGTTTTAATTTACATTTCCTTAATGAGTTCAATGTTTACTGAACATTTTTATATGCTTCTAGGTTTTTATTTTAGCTTTATTTTTAAATTATACGTCTAACTACATCTTTCCACCTATAGTTATTTAATTATTCAAGGGAAATCTCTAAATTAATTAATTAATTTATTTTTGCCAGTCCTAGGATTTGAAGTCAGGGCCCTGTACTTGCTCAGTTTGCTTGCTGAATTGCTTGTTTGGCTCTCCACAGCTTGAATCACATCCCCAGCCCAATTTTTTTTGCAGGTTATTTTGGAAAGAAAGTCCCAAGGACTTTCTTCCTAGACTCATTTTGAATTTCAGCCTCCTGCATAGCTAAGATTTATAATCATGAGCCACAGGAACCAGCTTTCTAAACCTTTTTTTTTTTTTTTGCCAGTCCTATATCTTGAACTTGACCTGTGCACTGACCCTGAGCTTCTGTTTACTCAAGGCTAGCACTCTACCACTTGAGCCACAGCACTACTTCTGGCTTGTTCTGTTTATGTGGCACTGAGCAATTGAACCCATGGCTTCATGAATGCTAGGCAAGCATTCTGCCACTAAACCATCACCAGTCCCTTTCTAAACTTTTAAAAACAATCAAAAGTATTTTGACTTTTTGACAATTTGTGATATGTTATCATAAATTATTATATATAATTTGGTCTCAGAATGTCTATTTTGTACTATTAACTTTCTGCACAATTTTGTCCATTCCACACTGTTCTGTTAACATATATATATATATATATATATATATATATATATAATTTTTTTTTGCCAGTCCTGGGAAACTAGCATTATTGTCAGAGTTTATTATTCAAATCTTCTTTGTTTCTCAGTAACATTTTACCCATTATCCCTATTTATGGCCCTTCACACGTGTGTATATGCGTGTGTGTGTGTGTGTGTGTGTGTGTGTGTGTGTGTGTGTGTAAATGTGTGTATGTGTGTCCCAGTACTGGGGCTTGAACTCAGGGCAAGGGCACTTTCCCTTAGTATTTTTGCACAAGGCTAATGTTATACTAGCCACTGCTCTGTTTCCTCACACTCTTACTAAAGAGATTTTCTGATGTCATAATTGTTGATTTTTACTATTAAATTTCAACTTTTTACAAAGTAATTTTTGTTGTTCTTGGTTGTGGGGCTTGGAATCTGGGCCTCGGAGTTGTTCCTGAGCTCTTCAGCTCAAGTCTACTGCCCCATTTCCCATTTTTCTAGCGATTAATTGGAGATAAGAGTCTCACAGACTTTAGTCCTCAGGCTGGCTTTGAACTGTGATCCTCAGATCTCAGCCTCCTGAGTAGCTAGGATTACAGGTGTGAGCCACTGGGCTCAGCAGTTCTAATAATTTTTAATTGAATTATCTTTTTGGGTTTTCATGAATATAACTATATAATTGCAAGTAATTAGAAATATGTCTTCCCCCAGTATTTATTTCACTAATCAGAAATTTTAAAGCAAAATTAAGTAGCAAAGCCAATAAATAATACATTTTGTTATTTAAAAAATTATTAGCAAGGTGAGGTGGCTCAAACCTGTAATCCTAGCTACTCAGGAGGCTGAGATCTGAGGATCACAGTTCAAAGCCAGCCTGGGTACAAAAGACCCAGAGACTCTTATCTCCAATTAATCCCTACAAAACAGGAAGTGGGGCTTTGGCTCCACCGGTAGGGCAGTAGCCTTGAGCTGAAGAGCTCAGGGTCAGCGCCCAGGCCCAGAGTTCAAGCCCCATGATCCACAAAATAAAAATGTTATTATAAAAGTGATATACAGAGGGGTTATATAATTTAGGTAATGAATACATTTCTTTTTGGATAATGTTACCCCATCCCTCACTTTCTCCCAGTTTTTCCCTCCTGTCTCTACCCATAAGTTGTGTAATTCATTTTATTATTTCATTTTTTCTGTGTTTTTTTTTGCTTTATAAATCATTTTTTATTAAAGAATTTATTAACACTGATTTTTACATATTTCAAATGACATGTTTAACAAACAAGTGTTCAAGAAGGGAATCTCTATATACAATCGCTGGCACTTAGTTTTTAGAACATAATCAAAATTAGGCTAAGGGTTTGTATATCATAGATACATATTAACTTATGAATTAAAACATTAAAGGAAGAGTTAAATTGTTCCATGTAAATAGTTTTATTTTATCCCATCTTTTGTTGGGATTTTCTTTTTGAACCTCTGAAAGTGGTCTATAGTTTCATAAAATCTTTTTTATTGTAGATTAAATCCTACAGGGGTCACTCATTCAATTCTGGTATCTGGATTTTCTTCACTATATTCATACTTTAGATAAGCTTATTTTCTGTTTTGAGATAACCCATTAGGGTTATCTCTGCAAAGCTAATTATATATATATATATATATATATATGTATATATATATATATGTTTTGGGGGGTTTTTGGTGGGTCTTGGGGCTTGAACTCGGCCTGGGCACTGTCCCTCAGCTCTTCAGTTCAAGGCTACCACCCTACCCCTGGGCCTGGGTGTTGTCTCTGAACTCTTCAGCACAAGGCTACCGCCCTACGTTTTGAGCCAAGCCCTACTTTCCATTTTCTCTTTTGTGCCTGGGCTGGCTTTGAACCTTGATCCTCAGATCTCAGCCTCCTGAGTAGCTAGGATTACAGGTGTAAGCCATTGTGCCTGGTTTAAACCCATATTTTTCAATGTTTTGAAGTATTATTGAAATATAATAACTCCATGTCCCTTAGGAGTTCAGAGATTTGCTATGAAGTTTTCTAGGCCATAGCACTATTTTTCCTGTAAGGATATCTTTTCCTTTCTATGTTGTTTTTTTTTTTTTTTTTTTTTTTTTTGCTGTTGCTTAGTTTCTTCAGTTTTTATTTCAGGTTTTATACTTCCAATTTGATAGTTTATTTCCAGAGACTATATATTTTGTCTCATTTTCAGGTTTATGAAAACCTGCCAACCTTTATTTTTATTTATTTATTATTTATTTATTTATTTATTTTATTATTTATTATTTTTTTAACCAGTCCTGGGGCTTGTACTCAGGGCCTGAGCACTGTCCTAGGGCTTTCTCAAGGCTAATGTTTCTGTCACTTGAACCACAGCAACACTTCTGGCTTTTTCTATATATATGTGGTACCGAGGAATTGAACCCAGGTCTTCATGCATGCTAGGACACATTCTACCACTAGGCCAAACTCCTGGCCTTGCCTATCTTTTAATTAATTTATTCTTAAGTATCTCATCATTTCTCATGACTGTAAATAGGTTATTTTTTTTCTATTATATTTCTCATTATGACTATTGGGTTAGGAATACTGTTGATTTTGTATCTAGCACCCTGACAAACACCTTCTAGTTCTCTGTTTTCTTGAGTTATGTATAAAAAATCACATTTTCTGCATACAATAGTAGCTTTCTTTTCTTTCCAATCTCTACTCCAATTTCTTCTCTTTCTTCACACCGTGCTTATATTGCACCACCTAAGATCTTCAGTATAATGCTGAATTGGTGCTGATAACTAATAGTCTTCGGTTATTCCTGACATTCATGGAATTGTCTTTCAAATATCACTGGATAGTATCACATTTGTGTGTTCAGTTTTACATGTGGTCTCTACAAGATTTTTTTCTAACCCTGTTGCTAAGCTTTCAGTTGTTGTTGTTGTTTTTTTAAAGTAGTAGTGTATGCTATAAAATGTCTTTTCTGTATTATTTTGAGAAGATACTAAAAAGATAAAATATGAAGACTTTAATTTTTTAATTTAATTTTTGAATCTTATTTTGATATGAAGACTTGATATTAAATACCTTTGATCATAATATTTTTAAAAGTTTGCATATCTAAATGAAAAGGAGATTATTATTCTCTTTATTAGTACTATCCCTGTCTAGCTTTAGTAATTCAAAAAAATAAATTGGGCCATCTTTTTTCTTCATTCTCTGAAACAAATTTTGTGTTAAAACAAGCTCTAACTACATTTTGAAGATTTGGTAAAATGTGGGCCTACTTTTCTTACAAATGGGAATTTTTGACTTTCTTCAAAGATGAAGGCTTTCTGCTGATTTTATCTGAGTTAAGTTGCAAATTTTTATTTCTTCCTTGGAAATTATCCTTTTGTCTGAGCTCATTTTTATTAGGCTAAAGTTTACACATTTCATTTATATATTTTAATATTTCCCTATCCATTTTTATTCCTATGTTTTCTTCTTTCTCCTCCTCCTCTTCCTCTTCTTCTCCTTCTCCTTCTCCCTCTTCTTACTTGTGCTTAGAGTTTATTTCTGAAAGTTAGTTTTTTAAAGAAGTCTTTTGTTTTATTTATCTTTCCAAATTCAGTTTCTTTCATTTTTTCTGTTACATTTCACTGTTGTTCTTTGTTTAGTTTCTTAAGTTGAACACTATTTGTTGTTGTTTTATTTGGCCCTTAAGTTTGTTTCAACTGAATATGTTTCTTTAATGGTTCTCTGAACTGGATAACAAGGATTCCATCACTTCTGAGTTACATGTTTAACCACACTCTGCATCTTATTTTTGTTCTAAAGTTATAGCTTTACCTTTCAAATATTAAATTTTTTAAAAAACATAGTCAATAGTTAAATCATGTTCATTAAAATACAATAGTAGTTCTTCAAGTGATAGTCTGAGGTTGACAAATTCTTACTCTCTAAATGTTTGAAATGTCTGAGGTTAGGATTCTAGATTGACAATTATTTACCCCCATGCTTGGAACATCATACTACCTTTATGTTCTAGAATGTACTGTTGTTGGTGAGAAGTCTGCTGTCAGACTAATTTTCATCCCATTGTAAGTAAGCCATCTTTTTTTCTGTTAAAAAAATCCCTTTACTCCTGAAGAGGCATATAAACCCCTGTGTAAAAAATAAAATTTGCAGCTTGATCAGGGAAAAAAAATCCCTTTATTCTTTTCATTCTTTAATTTTGTTGCTATGTTTCTGAGCTTCTTATTTTCAAGCTTCATACCCGAATGCAGATTTAGAGTCTTCCTTCTGGAAAAATTCTCCATAACTTTTAATGTTTCACTGTCATTGCCATTCTCTGCTTTTTTCAGAATTCCTATTAGATGACTGTATCTATTAGTTGGTCTTCTGTGTCTTTCAGTGCATCCGTGTACTTACAGTTCTGCTGTGTTTCTTACCACTTTCTTCCTTTTTACTAATGCGTGCTTCAATTTACTCAGGTCAGAATCCTTCCCTTTTCTTCTTTCTTTGAACATGGAACCCTGAAACAAGGCCTTATGACTGCTAAGCATATGCTGTCCCACTGAGCCTTACATAGGTTTTCATTCCAGTGTTTATATCATTAATTTCTGACATCTTTAGCTAGTCTCTTGTCCACAACTGGTATTGAATCTACCTGTTTTGTTTTTAATAATTTCTTAGGTTCTTGAATCATTAAAACTACAATAATATACTTAAAATGTATAGTGTTCTTTTTGGAAAGGGATAGAAATATTTTTAAAATTCACGTGTATGTAATTTAAATTTTCTGTGAGGACATGTGACATTGTTACAGACCTTGATAATATAGTACTGCCAACCAGAGTGTTGGAATCTGCAACTACGAGGCTTGCTGGCCCCTACAGGAGTTCCTCCTGCTCGTGATGCACCTCGACTGCATAACTGCAAGTCTTATGCTGCTTTCTTCTCTTCGCATGTATGTATGTGTGTTTACAGTGGGTTTCTCTGCAATCTTCTTAGTGTGTCTCCACTGCCCTCCTTGGAATAGAAGCATACAAAGAACTCAGATCAGTGGCTAAAAGAATCAGGTTTGACTAAGTATCTAAGAACAGTTCAGCAGTGCACTGCATAAGCTAGAAGAACCCCATAACATCTTTTATGGGTGTTAGAATAGTTTTGTTTGGTGCTTATTATGTTTTTGCCAGTGGATGAATGATTTGTTCAGTTTAAAAATGCAAAAAGGAATTATGATCTCTTACACATTGAAGCTGCTATAAAATTATACCTTATAGAACATTTATTAATGGTTAAAATAATAAAATATTGTCTGCATTATCAAAAATCAGGCCAATGAAAGAATAATATATATTGTATATATATTATATAGATTATTTTATATGCCTGTACAATGAAGTTTGGCAGTGATTTAATGTTTGAAATTGCTAGATACATAGTTCATAACTATATAATACACCTATGGATTTTTTGGTTTTTTGCCAGTCCTGGGCTTGAGCTCAGGGCCTGAGCACTGTCCTTGGACTTTCTCAAGGCTAGAGCTCTACCACTTGAGCCTCAACACCACTTCTGGCTTTTTTTTATATATATATATGTGGTACCTAGGAATTGAATCCGCGTCTTCCTGCATGCTAGGCAAGCACTCTACCACTAGGCCAAACTCCCGGCCCCACACCTGTGGATTTTTTTTGTTTCATTTTATTCTTTGCATTGCTGGGGATTGAAACGAGCGCCTTATGTATCCTAGGCAAGTGATCTAACACTGAGCTACATCCTTGGCCTAATAATGATATATTCTGATGGAAAGAGAATTTTTTTTTTTTTTGGCCAGTCCTGGGCTTGGGCTCAGGGCTTGAGCACTGTCCTTGGACTTTCTCAAGGCTAGAGCTCTACCACTTGAGCCTCAGCACCACTTCCGGCTTTTTGCTATGTATGTGGGGTACAAAGGAATCGAACCCGAGTCTTTGTGCATGCTAGTCAAGCACTCTGCCACTAGGCCAAACTCCTGGCCCCCGGAAATAGAATTTTATTATTTCCTAGAACATAGATGTAAGAACTCAGTTAACAGGATGTTAGAGTCTTCTTTTTATAAATACAATAAAAACATTATAAAAGGCATAACAGAAAATGGAGTTTCCAAAATGTACAAGTGCTACTTGTGAATAATGTTTTCTTAAGTCAATGAAAAGTCTCTCTTATGGGGCTGTCGGATTTAACTCACAGAAAAAATAGTACACAATGTCTTGGTAAATGTAAATCAACTCTGTGTGTGTGTGTGTGTGTGTGTGTGTGTGCGCGCACCAGTCATGGAGTTTAAACTTAACATGTGGGTACTGTCCCTGAGTTTTGTTCTTAAGGCTGGCCTTCTACCACTTGAGCCATAGCTCCAGTTGGTGGTGTTTTGGTAGTTGTTTGGAGATGAGGGTCTTTCAGACTTTCCTGTCCAGACTGACTTCTAGCTACAACCCTTTGATCTCAGCCTTCTTAGTAGCTAGGATTATAGGCATGAGACACCAGCACCTGGCCAACTACTTTGTTTTTTGTTTTTTTTTTCTTGCCAGTCCTGGGCTTGAGCTCAGGGCCTGAGCACCGTCCTTGGTCTTTCTCAAGGCTAGAGCTCTACCACTTGAGCCTCAGCACCGCTTCCAGCTTTTTTTTGTATGTATATGGTACCAAGGAATCGAACCTGGGTCTTCGCGCATGCTAGGCAAGCACTTTAACCACTAGGCCAAACTCCCAGCCCCAACAACTACTTTGTTTTGCGTGGCTAAAAAATAAGAATTTTTTTCTATAAGTATATCCTAAAGACTTCTGGGATATGCTTGTGCTAAAATTCTATCTATTATGCCAGTCCTAGGGCTTGAACTCAGAGCTTTATCTGTTCTTGAGCTTCTTTTGCTCAAGGCTAACACACTAATTAATTGGAGAGTCTCATGGCTGCCCAGGCTGAATGGAATTGTGATCCCCAGATCTCAGCCCCCCTGAGGGTTACAAGTGTGGGCTACTGGTACCTCCTAAAAACAAAAACAAACAAAAAACATTTCTTCTTGGTCTCAAATTCATTCTTACCTGGGAGTCCTATATGACTGGCAATTTTTACCATCTACTGTAATAACTTTAATTTTGTATCATCCTTTAGAAAAAAATCTGGCCAGCCTGTGCTCTAAACCCCACTTATAGGGTTATTTTCACTTATATGCTGAAGTTTATAAGGGAACTAGGGGGCTGAGGTTGTCACTGAGTGTTAGAGCACTTGCTTAATATGCTAAGGTTTTAGGTTCAGTCCCCAGCAATACACACACATACACACACACACACACACACACACACACACACACCCCACAACATTAAGAGGGAGTGAGAGTTGAGAGAGAGGTTCATTAACTAATAATTCTCATGCTTACTGAACCTACAACAAGCAGGGAAGACTTCAGAACTTCTTCAAGAGCAAGGCCGCCAAGTACCTCTCCCTGAGAAAGCTCTATTTCGGTCTTAGGCATTTGCTGTAAGCTGGACAAAAGCACAGGTGACTCATGACCTTCATCTTTTGCCATGTCACAAGAGAATCCATACATTTGAACCCCTGAAAGAGGGCTTGGGGGGAAAAGCCTTTCTCTCTTGAGCTGAAATATCTCTTCTTGCATAGAGGTTGGGCAGCAGTTTTTCAATCAAGACGGAGTGATTTCAGGCAGTGTTCAGGCTTTACCATGAAAGCTGAGAATGAATTAATGAATGACCCTCAGCATGAGTTTATCATCTTAGATGACATTCCTGTTCTGAACCACCCTTAGAGAACATACCAAAGAACAAAATTTGTTGAGAGAGTTTAAGATGACCACAAAGTTCCTCTGCAAGCTGGGTGTAAATTGATCTACAGCAGAAGTAAACATGCAAAGTGTCCAGATGGTTAACATGCTCTCTTTGAATGATCTGAAAACACAAGAAATAACAACAATAAATAAAGGCCAATTTACCTTACTGGTAAACCTTCACTTTTTTTTTTTTTAGCCATGAGCAAAAAAGCTATCACCCTATATTATATCCCAAAGTTAGTTAGTTGATGAAGATCTAATTTCCAATATTATTCAAGTCCTTGCAGCAGCCTGAAGAAAATGCAACATTTCCTGGCCCATAGTGACCCTGAGCCAGGAACCTTTAAAGGGCAGAAGTGCCCTCTGGGCATAGTCAAATGTCCTGGGGGAAAGAAGAGCTTTGTCTCTCACAAATAAACATTTTTACAAGTTATGACACAAACTTTGCCTTTTTTCCCCCATGATAGGATTATTGAGTTAGGTAGGACAAAGGAAAAAAGATAATTATGTTTGAAAAAGAGCTGAGCATTGGAAGTTAAAAATAATGAAAGATAAAAATTGAGAAAAGCTGGGACCGGGAGTTTGGCCTAGTGGTAGAGTGCTTGCCTAGCATGCACGAAGACCCGGGTTCGATTCCTCGGTACCACATACTTAGAAAAAAGCCAGAAGCGGTGCTGTGGCTCAAGTGGTAGAGTGCTAGCCTTGAGAAAGTCCAAGGACAGTGCTCAAGCCCTGAGATCAAGCCCAGGACTGGCAAAAAAAAAAAAAAAAAAAAAAAATTGAGAAAAGCAATACACACACACACACACACACACACACACACACACATAATAATCACTCCCCAATCACATGAAGTTAGTGTCCAATAAATGTTTGAGGATGAACACATCAATAAATAAATAAAGAATATTTATATTCAGGAACTTTGTTTGAGTTAAGTAGACATAGGACTTAAAATACCCTCCATTATAGCGTTTCTTTGGGAATTGTTTTGCAATCCAAACCGACTGATTTAGAAGTGGACTTTTGCAGAAGTTGGGGTTGTTGTCATAGTAGTGGGTTGCATGACGCAAACTATCATCTCTAGCCTAGACCTCTTGTGACTAACCCACGTGTGTAGAAGCCCATAGACTGAGCTGAGGTAAATAGCCACTGGCCAAGAGACAAAGTATTGCAAACAGGGAAATACCACAGAAGGTGAACTCTCTATACAAGACAGGAAATGGCAGATAAAAAGCCAACCTTGCCATTGCCCTTAAAGTCATTTGCAACTTCAATTATAATGAAGCATTATTCATTCATGCATACATCCATTCATGTCTACCTTCTGTCTGCTTGAGTCCTTTGAAAGTAACACTGAAAGGATTTCTTTTTAATGTATTAACTCAGAGAAAAGACAGGAGGGTGGATAACCACAAGACAAGAGATGGTACCAGAATTGTGGTAATAGGGAAAATGTGGGGTGGGCCACAGTTAATTTAGCAAAGCAGAGGGAACATGCAAGCAGGATGCCTATTTAGGAGGTGCAGTTCCTCTGTGTCCTGTGAGCCTCGTCATATGAGCATGAGTGATTGCAGATGAGCACAAGGGAGAGGCGGAATCCAAGTGGGGAGAGTGCCTCAGTAGCTTCCCCTACCTGCTGCAGCAAGGTGGCTGCCCCTCCTATCTGGAAAAGCCTGGTTTAAGAGGAGCTTCTGTCTTGATGATTCCTGTCTGGGTGTGGAGTTGGTTGAAAAATAAGGAAATGAAGTGGAATTGTACGTTCTGAACTTGGGGACATGCAGATTCCCTTCTCAGCCTGTTCACCAGTAGCACTAAAGCAGTAATGATGTCACTAATCCCTAACAGGGAAGTTTAAGAATTAGCCAGTCCCAAAGCAGATATTTACCCACAATATTTTCAACATGGTTGTTCGTGAGTAGCACTGCTACATTTGTTCACCCTTTGGTCCCTCTATTTCTGTGCCCACCTGACCTTCCCAAAGACAGTCAAATGAACAAACAAGACAAAAAGAAAACAAAAACAACAAGGAAAAAGCCTCTGCTTTCCATTTTCTGGGATTCCTTTTGAGAAATATTATTTTATATGATATGCTTTCCAATGGCCTACGGATCTCACACTACTAGATTTTAAAAACATCCACGGTGCCTTCCAATTCTGCCAAGCTGGGGATCAAGGCTGTGCATATGAAAAGATTCTCTTTTTGGAGATCTTTAACATCCATACTTCAGCAACGTCTCATCATCCTAAAATGGTGTGTGTGTGTTTTACTAGGTTACTCAGGAACTCATGCCTGTTAGGCTGGCACTCTACTAGAGAACCGTAACTCTAGCTAGTAACTCATTCTTATTTACCAAATAGGGTCCACAGTGATTCTTTTGCAGGTGAGATGAGAGACATTTACTTTTTTCAAATGTAATTTTTAATTAGTTTTGAACAGCTATATGTTGGGGTTTTTTTTGGTTGTCAGTCATGAAACTTGATGCTATCCCTGAGATTTTTCGCTGGAGACTAGTGCTCTACCACTTGGAGTCACCACACCACTTCCAGTTTTCTGGTGATTAATTGGAGATAAGAGTCTCCTGTTCTTTAGTGCCCGGGCTGGCTTTGAACTGTGATCCTCAAATCTCAACCTCCTGAGTCGTTAGGATTACAGGTGTGAGGCCTGGGTACCAGGCTACCATGTGCAAATGTTTATGTCCAGTGTTAAACACATCTATAATACCAGTGTTCAGGAGACTGAAGCAGGAAGCTCATGAGTTCTGGGATAGTCTAGGCTAGACTGATTTAAAGAAAAATCCAACATCAAAATATCAAAGAAAAGATAACACTATTAAGAGAAAACAAACCTCCCTGCTCAGTCACTCCCATCAGCCCTGATTTCTGCTCTCAAAGCAATGACTTTCAGTTCCTGCAGTTGTTCCTTCTCCATGTTTATAAATAATGTGAATATATTGCTGATTTTCTTGTTTTTTTAAATTTTGTTTGCTTCTACAATTTGGATCTTGTTCTCGTAACAAAATAAGATTATCCATGTAATCCTTTCGAGATCAAAGTGATGCTACATTTCAGTCACCTTCATTCACTCTTGGGCAATAGCCCCCCAACTTTTTTTTTTTGGTTGGTCATGGGACTTGAATTCTGAACTCTGAGCCTGGGTGTTGTCCTTGAGCTTTTCAGCTCAAGGCTACCACCCTACCCCTTGAGCCATAGGCCACTTCTGGTTTTCTGGTGTTTAATTGGAGATAAGAGTCTCACAGACTTGAGTGCCCTGGACTGGCTTTCAACCATGATCCTCAGATCTCAGCCTCCTGAGTAGTTAGGATTACAGGTATGAGCCACCAAGCCCAACAACCCCCACTCTTTTTTGAAATATGAGAAATATATTATGTAAGCCCTGTGAGATGGCTCACGTCTATAATCTCAGCTACTCAGGGGGCTAAGATCTGAGGTTCGCAGTTCGAAGCCAGCTTGAGCACTAAAGTCCATGAGACTCATCTCCATTTAACCACTAGAAAGCTAAAAGTGGCGCTATAATGTCCAGGCCCAGAGTTCAAGCCCCATAATCAATCAACAAAAACAACATCATCAACAACAAAAACTGACCATTTTTCCAGGATTTCAGAGTTGGAAACTGAAGATGTGTTTATTTTATGCCCTCATAAATTAGCACAGATCTAGAATTAGCAGGTTCACAGTCAGTCTACTTTATATAAACTTGAATTGTGGGGATGGAAAACGCAAGGAGCAAGGAGGAAGAAGACCAAGCAGAGACCAGAAGGCATGAGAGGCTCAGATGAGTGTGTCAGGAAAGAAGAGGAGAGCTTGAGTCCACCGGGAAACAGCGCAAGTCAGGATGCGAGGCTCTGGATCCGCCATCCCAAAGAAATAAAATGTGAGCCTCATATGTATAATATTTAGATGTGAGCCTCATATGTATATTTAGTGTTCTAGCACTTACCTCTTGCACTTCTGCTAGCAAGTATCAGAAAAACCAGTTCAAAATGGCTTCAGGGAGGGAGGAGAGTGGATCTGTGGACTCTCATAACTGAAAACACTTTGGGAAATATGGTTGCCAGCCCAGCCCTGTTCCAAACCTCTCATCTCTCTGCATTTTTTTCCCTCAAGCTACATGAGGCAATCTAGGCTTGCAGTTCCTCATGTTCAAATCCAGCAGGAAAATGTGTGAGCCCCAGACCAGAGTTGCCAGCAGTGTCCAACTCTGTGTGGAAACCAAGCTTCCTTCTGGGTCATTCACAGTGACCCCTGCCGTGACTTACACTGAGCCAATACCCAGAGATGGGAAATTGAGGAAAATTGGGAAGCCATTACTTCAATAGGAGTAAATAAGTAAAAAGCCATCGTATCAGCTAAGAATGACAGGAACACAGGGGAGCTGTGAGCTGTTTGAAATTCTCAAAACTATTTATTTTGTCATGAGCCCTGCCAAAACCATAGCTAATCCTGAACCAGACTTACTTTACATTACCTACAGGAAGAAGTGACTTTGGAATTAGAATTTGTAAGATAAAAGAAAAAAAAACACAAGAAAATGATTGGGTGTTGGGTTGGAGAAAGAAGAAAGTGCAGGACTGAGAGTTTGGCCTAGTGCTAAGAGTGCTTGCCTGGCATGCACGAAGACCTAGGTTCGATTCCTTGGCAGCATATACATAAAACAACCCAGTAGTGGTGCTGTGGCTTAAGTGGTAGAGCACTGGACCTTCAGAAAGCCCAAGTGCTTAGGCTCTGAGTTCAAGCCCCTGGACTGGCAAAAACAAAAACAAAAACATAAAAAGCAAACAACAAGTGCAAGCAGAGAAGATAGCATGGGAAAAAGCATGGGATGAGGAAGATTTAATGAGAAGCAGAAGCCAGGAGCTCCCCAGGTAGTTGTAGCTCAAAGTAATTTGTAGGGTGTAGTTACCCCCTGAGCAGAAAGGGCAGGGCTAGAGAAAGTCAATAAATATTTCTTGAAGGAATGAATAAATACACACCAAAAGGATTATAACCAAGTTAGGAAACGAGTCTATTTTTAAATCTAGATTATTCCCAACAACCATTATAAAATAACCACTTGATTTCCTTCCTCTCCACCCCACTTTTGTACTTCAGACTAAGGCTAATTCCTCACTGGGTAATATTAGCAATCAGTGATCCTTATCACCAACAAGTTAGCAAAGTTAGCATTCCACCTCTGTGATTTCACCATCCAAATATTTACGAATCAGTGTGATGTTTCTAAGAAAGTGTTTTCTCATTGTTTACTTCACCACAATAATAGGGTGCTTTAATTACAATGATGACGTCCTAAAACCTAAATAGAGCAGGGCTCAATCGTGTGGGAGTTCTTGCTTTGGTGATAAACTAGGAACACAGGCTGGTGACTCAGGTGGAACATTTGTTTCATTTTCATTTTGTGTTTCCTTTGCTTCTACATGCCAGAGCATGTCATGAAACAGAAGTGTGCCACAGGGAAGGTGAAAGTTAACTAAGGTTTGTATGTGGGAAAGAAAGCACAGGATCCTTTTTTAACCAGTCTCTCCATTTTCAAGTTTAACATAAAAGGGCAAAGTGGGGTAGGATGGTGGCCTTGAGCTGAAGAACTCAGGGACAGCACCCAGGTCCAGAGTTCAAGCCCCACAATTAACCCCCCCCCAAAAAAAAGGGCAAAGTGAAGGAAATGGCAATTTCCCTCTAACACCATGACTAATAATCATCAATACTTTGTCTTCAAATTCTATGAAAGAATCCTGATGAGACAACTCTGGGTTTTCTAAATTGATACTCTCTTTGAATTGCCACTTCAGCCTTATTTTGGCTTAAACATAAAAGGAGAAATTAATGCCTGCTAAGTGCCAGGTGTAGATCTGCTTGTTCATTCTTGTAATCCTAGAGTCAGGAACAATGCTTGGTATGTAGCAGGTACTCCCATCATTCCTGGATGCATTTATTCTTCCCAGCAATTCTGTGTGGCTATGGTAATGTTTCAGATGAGGAAACAAAGCATTGGAAATTGAAAGAGATGATACGTTCAGGGTGGTATGTTTAACATAGACATACCATGGACCAGCCCTAGTGACTTTTATGTGACCAGGTATGTGTTTCTTGTCATTCTCTTGTTCTATAGGGAATGATGATAAGAGAAAATAGCTTCTTTTAAAAGAATTTTTTTTTTCTGGTTGTGGGACTTGAGCTCTGGGCCTGAGCTCTGGACCTGAGCTCTGGCCCTGAACTCTTCAGCTCAAGGCTACTGCCCTACCCCTTGAGCCACAGTGCCACTTAGGGTATTCTGGTGGTGAATTGGAGATAAGAGTCTCGTGTTCATGCCTGGGCTGGCTTTGAACTGTAATCCTCAGATCTTAGCCTCCTGAGTAGCTAGGGTTACAAGCATGAGCCATTGTATCCAGCTAGAAAATGGCTTTTTAAAGCAAAGCATCATATGTCATGCTACTCTTCATCATTAGCACTGACTATACATACTAAGCTTAAAATTGTAGAATTGAAGCAGTATAAAAAGTTTCAGAATTTATAGTAACAGAAGCTATTTTATAATAATCGGTTATATTCCAAGTATTGAGCTCTTCTCAAAACATAAACATATATATACGTATATATGCCACTTTAATTTCATCATCCCTAAGAGCATTGTGTTCTGTGGAAATGTGTACTGAGTGAAGGGTTTGTGAAGGTAAGGATGTCATCGCCTTTCAGTTCACTGGCCTGTGATTGCCTCACCTGCCCAGTGTACCTCATCCACCTAACCCACAGTCCATCAATCTTCCTGAAAAACGTCTACTTGTGTACATCTACCACTGAAAGGCCCTATGACACCTTGCCCCGCCCCCCACTCCATCTCTGGGGACATAGTCTAATTGATAATCAAAACCTTCAAAGCCTACGATGGTCTCTTCCTTCCAACTACACACACACCCTTCCCCAGCTCCACCTCCTTCCCTGGCACAGTGCCCCACAACTGTGTTGCCATTCTCTACATGTACTCCATGTTTTCACAACTTCATACTTTCATTCAGTGACCACAGATTGGTTGTAGGTTTTGCACATGACAGGAACTATACAATGAAGTGAGAGTAAACACCGAGGCAAACGGGGAAAAGCATCTGACTTCTTAGAACGCATGGTCTTTGTATACACCTCTGTCTACATCTGGCCTACCAACCTGCCTCCTCTGTCTAGAAAAATGCTCAGCTCAAAAGTCATGCCCAAAAGCCTTTGCTGGCTCTCCTGGACACTACCTTTCTGTCCCATTTTAGCCACATTACATGGGGATGTCACCATCTGTTGTCAAGTCTGTCTCCCCATGAGACAAGAGTGTCTGGAAAGCTGGGATGTTTGGTCACAAAGCCAGCATATAGTAGATGTCTGGTAAAATGTTTATGAACTACTGTGTTCTGCTAGCAACAGAACCACTAGTTACAAATCCTGTCTACATAAGGGGTAGGGATGGGGAAGAATCATTGCAATGAGACTTTTCTTTTTCCCATGTTGGATAACAGTTTTTCAAATTATTACTTTCCCCAGTGAAACTGCAACTTTCATTGGTAAAAAGGATTTTGCAAAACCAACAACTTTATATAGTACAACAAAATACCTTAATAAAACAAAAAATGTTTATGAGCTAAATGGATGCTACATGTTGAAGTTGTGTGTGTGTGTGTGTGTGTGTGTGTGTGTGTGTGTGTGTGTGTGTGTGTTAAAAGACCTTTTATTTTTATTTTGCCAGTTCAGGGCCTGAACTCAAGGCCTGGGCACTGTCTTGAGCTTTTCCACTCAAGTACAGCCACAGCTCTACTTCCATCCTTTTAGTGGTTAATTGGAGATAAGAGTCTCATGGACTTTCCTGCATATGTGGACTTTGAATCATGATTCTTAGATCTGAGCCTCCTGAGTAACTGGGAGAAGCATCAGCCACAGGTTCTGGCCTAAAGATGTCTTAAATCCTCCTGGCCAAGGAGTGTGCCCCTGCTGTCCTTGTAAGGTATTTTGGTATGCTGCCCAGAGCAATATCTGGCAATTGGATATGCTCTGATGAACTGTTGGAGAGGTAAAAACTCACCGGAATGACTCACACCATACTCAGCCACTCCAGTTTCAAGTAAAAGTTCATCATCAGATGATTTCAGTTCATTGTATTTTGGGAAACAGAATAAAAGTCTAAAAAGCCTTACTCAGTTTACTCAGTCAATAGCGGGGCTTATGTTTGTGGTTAAAGCAAATTAGGGAATAATGGCAAATTTGGCAGAGGAGCCAATTTCACAGAAGGAACAGGAATCTGGAATTTGCCAAAAGCATGAGTCTTCTGGGACTTCAGGAGTAAGAGTTTTCTTGTAAGGTCAGTTCCAGAAGGATCCTTCCATCTACCAAGACGTGGTAAGACACAGGTACCTATTTCAACAAGAGTGACAACGTGTTAGAAAAAGAAGCCTCAGTGAGTCTCTTCCAGATCGGAAGGATAATCTAGCCCAATGAAAGTTTCACAGAAGTCAGATCTGTGTTTGAATCAATTGCTTATTTAGCAATGTTCTTAACCTTTCTGGGTGTTTATTTCCTCATCTGTAAAACTAGGAAAATCCACAAGAGGTGTCTGAGGGTGAAATAAGACCCTCAGCACTGTACCTGGCATGTTGCAAGTCCTTCGTAAATAGTAATTACTAAATGGGACATGGCCACATATTGATTTTTTAAAAATTGTTTTCAAATCAGTAAATCAACATGAGAGATGCAAATTTCCACTAAAGTCTAGACATTTATGTTATTTCAAGAGTCTGTGTGACTAATATATGAAGAAGAGGAAAAAGAAAATGGTTTTTCTCCTGTGGAGATGCTTTCAAGGTACAGTGGTAAAATAAATATTATTGTTCTCAGCTGGGCCATGGTGGCTCATGCTTGTAATCCTAGCTACTCAGGAGGATGAGATCTGAGGATTTTGTTTCAAAGCCAGCCCAGGCAGGAAAGTTCATGAGACTCTCTTCTCCAATTAACCACCAAAAAGCTGGAAGTGGAGCTGTGGCTCAAGTGGTAAAACACTAACCTTAAGCAAAAAAGCTCAGGGACAGCACCCAGGTCCTGAGTTCAAGCCCTATGACTAGCAAAAACCAAAACCAAACAAACATAAGCCCCAGCTTTTCTTCACCCAAGTCTTGGCAAACTGAGCATCTCCCCTGGCATAGGATAAAAAGGGCTCAATAATCCAATGGCTGCTAAGGGCCTTTTAGGCATGAGAATGGAAGATTCAGAGACTTGAAGAGTGGCTTTCCTTCTCTGAGTTCAGTTTCCTTATCCATCAAATGAGGACACTTAAGTGCATTAGAATTCTCCCCCCACCATGTTTTCCCATGAGTGCTTGCCAAGAGTAATTAGAATTATGTGTAAATATCCTCACCTAGAACCAGAATGCCTGGGCTTGTTCCTGCACTGCTTCTCACTAGGTAAATAATTTCTCCTAAATTATTTACCCTTAGTGCCTCGGTTTTCTTGTCTGTAAAATGTATATGCTTGCAGCAATTACCTCCAAGGGTCCTAAGGAGGATTAAACTCAATAAGTGCATGTAAAGGACTTTGCTCATTACCTGTACCCAGTGGGTGCTAATAATGGCACTTTCTTATATTGTCTTGCACTTAATGGAAGACAAGAATTACTCTCCTCAGGGTCCTTGAAGTACAATTTTCAATGGTTCATGGGAAGATCAGCATGTATTTTATATATTCTCTCTTCCCTTAAAAATCTTTGTGTAGCAGGCATTGGTGGCTACTCAGGGAGGCTGAGATCTGAGAATTGCAGTTCAAAGCCAGCCCAGGCATGAAACTCTGTGAGACTCTTATCTCCAGTTAACCATTAGAAAACCAAAGTGCCCCTGTGGCTCAAGTGGTAGAGCTATAGCTTTGAGCTGAAGAGTTCAGGTATAGTGCCCAGGCCCAGAGTTCAAGCCCAATGACCAAAAAAAAATCTTTGTGTAACTTAAATTCACACTTAACATATATCTACTTGTTTAATATCAAACAATATATTGAACACTTATATTTAAGGCAGATGCATAAGCAAGATCTGTGTTTATTTTGTGGCTCTGGTACACACAGTAACACATCCCCTCACCCATTGGCATGCCTAATTCCAGCTTGGAAAAGATGGAAGTACACTGGTTCTAGGATTCTTTTGACTCTTATCTTAGAATTCTTGGTACAGACTGTGATGGCTACCTACCTGGAGGCACTGAAATGGCATAGACATGCCAGAGCTGGGACCTATCAGAACCAGAGTGCGCTTCTTGCCCAAAGGCCCAAGCAGAAATATCCCCCAGTGTTCCAGTCTACAAACTGGATTTCCTGTTCCACAGTGGACAAACAGGAAATAAATCAAGTAGGAAAATAGAAAAGGGAAAGCAAGCACTGATGGCTTTATGCCTGTAATCCTGGCTACTCAGGAGGCTAAGATCTGATTGCAGTTTGAAACCAGCAGGAAAGTCTGTGAGACATAGAGACAGGGGAGAGATATAAGGAATAGCCAAGAACACCTGCAGGGATTTTGTTTTGTTTTGTTTTGTTTTTTGGTTTTGGAGGAGGATAGAGTGGATATTAACAAAAACAGGAAGATTCACAGATAGTCAAAACCTCTGGGAGTCCTTCCATCCTCCACTATACCCTGTGTAACACTTGAAGACAGAAATCAAGACCTCTAACTCCATTTAAGCAATCTGACCAGTATGTGATACCTTTCTTCCATAGAAAAACATTTAAATTTGCATAGCACCCTAACAAAAATATTGGCAGCACCTTATTACTAAAAGTAGGGAACCAACTGAGTTGCAAACTATGGTAGTAAGAGTTAGAGTGGTAGTTAGCTCTGGGAGGCAGAGAGGCAGGATTGGGCGTGCATGAGTTTCTGATTACTGCAGGGCATAGTCTACTTTTTAACCTGGGTGGTAGGTTTACACTGTATGTTTTATAATTTGTAAAATATATAATGTGCTATATGCTACATAATATATATTCTATGCGGTCATTCATATGTATACTGTATCTTACAATATAATGAATATATTATTGAGAGGGAAATTGTGGTAATGAGCACATCAGTCATAAGCAGAAGAGCTATTTTAAAGTTATATGCAATCTAAAGTTGTAACTATATATTTAACCAAATGCATGAGAAAAAATGTCCAGAAGGAAATGTCAAAATGTTAGTTGTGTTGAAATGATAGTATTTTTCTTCTTGCCTGTTTCCCTGGTTTTCAAAATGATAAAACATAATTATAAAAAAAAAGTTCTCCCCAAAGGGCACAGGATCTCTCTATACAGTCCTCAGGTTGTCCTCGGATTTGTAATCCTCAGATCAGCTTCCCAAATGTTGGCTGTTACATGCATGAACCACTGTGCCCAGCCAAGAATCTTTAAAAGTGCGATTAAAAAATATATATTTTCAAATCACTTGCACATCTATTATTTCATTTGAGGGGGAATTCATGTGAAGTAATTCTTTTTTGTAAACTGGAAAACCGAAACAGTATGCCTATGTCACTAAGTCACTCAATTGGCTAGAGGTCACACATCTCCTGAGTCTTATTAGTACCCTGGCTTCCAGGACATCATCACAGTTCTTGGTCTTCAGGATCTGCTCTCAGTTAAGATTTCCATTTAAGGAAATTGTTGCTATCTAGATTTGACTCTGTGGTTCAAGTTGGGTGTCTATGGCCCTTGATGACAGAGTATACCAAAGATGTCCCCAGAGATACAATCCCAGCCTTGAGTGTCCTGTTACCCTCTTCTCTGGCAAGGTATCAGGTTCTTGTGGGTAAAAATTCTTGGAAATATTGACACAGAAGGAGGGAAAGGGAAGACAAGCTATGTCTGAGAATCACATCTGTCAATATTTCTCAGCTCTAGATTTTGGAGAACTGAGTCTGTTCTTATGCCTTCAAAACTTTCCGAAACTTTTCTCCCTCTGGCTCGTTCAGAGCTTACCAGGGGCTCACAGGATGACTTTGGCAAAGAGTTTTCATTCAGGACCCTCAGAGCTTAGCCCAGGACTCCTCACTTAAAAAAAAACATCAGAGCCTCAGAAAGGGCATGCCTTGCTCATGAATACCAAAGCCAGACCACATCAGAACTCAAATCCTGTTCGTCTCCCAGGTACTTTCCTCCAGCCCCAGTACTAAGGGCAGTCTTGTCATAGGGTTGCTGTAGGTTGAGAACTGGATTGTCCTCATATTTGCTCATTGGTTCCATCTCTTCTCTCTTCAAGATTGTCATTCTTGTATTGATGACTCCACCCATGTCTTGCCACTGATGATCAGGCTAGCATTGGGGGGTAGACTCAGGGGTATCTTAGAAAGCGCACCCTTATTCTTAGCTAAGGATATTTCTCACTGAGGGTTAACTTTGTGCCTCATCCTCAATGGATGTGCATCCAGTGCTTAACTGTTAGTGCCATTTTTCAGGTGAGAACATTTAAGCCTGGAAAGTGAAATGATTTACCTAATGGAACGCAGCTAGCTATGAAGTGCTGGGTCCTAAATCCAAGTGCCTTTCACATGTCCCTGGGGAGTGCTGCCTTGGTTTCCAGAGGATAAGTACTTTGGAGACTCTTAAATTAGTAACCCCCACATTCAAACTCATTTTGTAGGCAATGTGGGCAGGAAGTGGACTAAAGAAGAAAACAATCCACCCCACTTCCTTTCTGAGGGGAAGAAGTGGGTTGAGTCAGGTGGACTGGGCTAGTGCCCTGATGCTTTCCAGACTGGTTTTTACCTTGCACTTAACTTGTGCTTTTCAGCACTGTGTGCAAATAGAATTTTGGAATCTGGAGACCAAAGTAATGAGGGACTGGGCTCTGCACTGAACTAAGAAACTGTTAAATATCTCTTGAAATTTCCTCTCTTCTCCTTCTCCTTCTTCTCCTTCTCCTTCTTCCTCTTCTTCCTCTCCTCCTCCTCTTCTTCCTCCTTCTCCTCCTCCCTCTCCTCCCCTTCTCCTCCTTCTCTTTCTCCTTCTTCTTCTTTTTGGCTCCCCACAATGTTTTGTATTTAGATTTGGTTGCCACGAATAGACTGTTTTTAGATGCTTTGTTTTTTTTTTCCCCTCCCTTTTTGATTTTTTTCTCTCTTCCTTATGTACATGCCGCAGCATGAAAGCTCCACTTCTTATCTCACTCAGCAAAACACACCAAAGTTGATGTAGATTTCCCCCAGACAGTTCCTGGGCCATAAAACCTCAGCACAATTCAAGTCTCTGCTTAACCCTCTTTCATTGAGGATTAACCCCTGAAGTCACCCTTTGGGGTTTCTTTCTGGGAGAGAGACATTCTTTGCCTTTGTTTAAAGAAGCACTTTTAGTGCAGGGAGTTTTCTTGCCTCCTTCTGCCTTTGTGTGTGGTGAGAGAGGGTTCTAGACACTGGTGACATTAAGTCATGAAATGAGGATGTAAGGGACTCAGATACTGATGCCATCCTGACACAGACCTTGGGGGCTTTCCCCTTTTATTGCTCTTTCCAGTCTCTCCAACCCTTCAAGCATTCTCCAATTCTCCCAGGAGCCGAGGGAAGGGAGGCAGGCAGGAAGAACTTTTTGTTTTCCTTGGAAAAGAGAGTTTCATTCATGTGGGAGTGGACTTTCTTCTCAGTCAAGATTCTTATCGTGACTTCCAGAGTTTCAGTAGGAGAGTGCAGGGACAAGAGAATAAATGTCAAGCTCAGACTTTTGTAAATGCTGACAGCGTTTTCTATCCAGGTGCGACTTGGAGATTTAAAATTAAGAAATTATTGGAAGGAAACAAGATAAATTGCAGCCACAAACACATCGGACACGGTAGATGTCACTGTCAACAATTCCCTTCGTTTAACACTGTTTCCGGCATGTTTATTTGGCTGCTTATTTAGTTGAATTTCCTCCACGGACCGGGCCAAACCTTCACAAATCTGCCTTGGGTGTATTAATGGAATTAGTTTTAATCTGTAAAGTGGCAAAATATTGGGGGTTAGGGAGGCGAGTGGAAATGCGCGTCTCCTTTCATTGCATAATGGTGCTATTTATTCTGGGGCAGTCTATAAGAAGGTACCATAGATAAGTGGAAGTCCCAGGTGACTTTTATTGACACGTACACTGGCTTTCTAGAGGTTGTGCTGACACGCCCGGGGTTTACCTGGCCGCGTAGGGCGGATCGGGGAGGTGTGGAGCCGGGTGTGGGCGTGGGAGATGGAGGGTGGGGCCGGGACCGCCGTTACCAGGGTGAAAAGCAAAGCAAAACACTCTCCCCGTGTTTCCCGCGAGACGCTGCCGAAATCCGGTCAGATCCAGGGCAGGATCACCGGGATCCCGTGATGGAACCACCTCCCGGGTTCCCCAGCCCAGCGGGGAGGACTGCCCCAGGCTGGAAGGGAAGGGGCTGGGTCAGGTGGGACTCTGACTTCGGGGGCGTGGAGCCCGGCTGCGGAGAACTCTGAGTCTCCCCCGCCACAGTGGCGGATGCTGTGGACCGATCGTCCCGGGGCATCTCTAATTCTCATCCCGAATGTACCTTGGATCGCCTTGCTGTCGAGGGAGGGCAGGAGTGTAGGGGTGTCTCTGCCCTCGCCCCCGCTCCCCGCACCCTAGCCGCGGGCCGGCGCGCGCAGGTCCCCGGGCGCGGGGGAAAGCCTCGGGCTGCGCTCGCCTCCCCGCCGCGTCGTCCAGTCTGGAAGGACTGCCGCCGCGGTGAAACCGGGCAACGGGAACCGGGAAATCGTTCTTAAGGTTCAAACCCAGTCCCGCTGAGGCGGAAACTCCGGCCGCGGGACCGCACTTGGCCCGCCCGGCCCGGTTCGTTCTGTCGGGTCTCCACGCCGCCTGTGATCTAGCTGGGGGCACTCGGAGTTCCGTCCCGCTTCTGTTCGCTCCGGGCGCAGCAAAGTACGTGGAAACCCAAGATGGTTTTCTCCACATACCGCCAGAGAACCAGGCCATCCAATCTGGTTAGCCCCCTCCACACACGTCTTTCCTGGTTCTCCTTTGCAGCTGGCCTCAAGTCTCGACGTCTCAGAGGATCTCTCCTCTCCCTAAGAATGCCTCGTGGTGTCACACGTTTCAAGTGCTCTGTGGTTTGTTAAAACAACACCAACAAAGAGCGGAACTGACGGGGGGGGGGGGGCTACCACGCGCCCCTCCCGGTCCCAGGCAGCCCGGCACGCGTGCGCGCGCCCGGGTGGGGTGTGCGCTCGAGTGGGGCGTGCAGTGCGGCTCAGGGGCACGATTCGGGCCAGCGCTCCCCTCACCCCACCTTCGTATTTGTGTATCCGTCCAATTTCTCTCGGTCTCCACCAAGGAGACCCCTGTGAAGTCACGGTAGGGTAACTTCGGGTCCCTCTTCCCTCCCACCCGACCCCGCCCCCTCCTTGAGAAAGGGGCGGCTAATAAGAAAAAAAAAGAAAAAAGAAAAAGAACCTGTGCCTGTCTGATGGTCTAGAAAATGACCACGCATTTTAGAGAAAGGTCGTGCCCGCTTCCCAGATTTCACCTAGTCTGGGCCAGGGGCAGGGATCCGCCTCTCCGCCCCCCTCCCCCGAACCTAGCGGAGGGAGAGATGCCAACGCGGTGGAGTCATGCCTCTGGCTTGGGCATCATTGGCTCATGCCTGGAACACGCAGCGGCGAGTACGCACATCTGGCGGCTCGCCCAGGCGGCTCCAGTCCTGATATGGAGAGAGAGGGCGGGCGGCCGTGCGGCCCAAACACGCCAGGCGGGGAGGAGACGCCGAGCCCCAGGCCGGCTCCTCCCGGAGCTTGCATCACCAGCCACCCCCGCCCCCCAACGCACACCCGCCATCCGCCCGCCCCTCGCCCCGCCTCCGTCCCTCCTCCACCCCGCCTCCCGGCGCTCGGGCCGGTTCTCCCGGGAAGCTATTAATAGCATTACGTCAGCCTGGGACTGATAACCCGGAGAGAGCCGGGGCCCGGCCAGACGCGGAGTTATAAAAGGGGTGATGCAACGCGCTGCCAGCCACAGCCGCACTCCGCGAGGCGCGCACCGGACGGCGCTCTCCCCGCGCCCGCCCCGCCGCCCCAGCCGCCCGGCCCGCCCGCGCTCCGGCTGAGAGAGTCCTCCGAGCCCGCCCGCTGCGGCCGCCGGACCCACAAACAACCCAACCCTGCCCGCCCTCTGGACCCTGGCCGCCCCGAGCGGAGACTGGAGGTGAGTGCGAGCGCGGCGGGAGCGGCTCGCTTGGTCGTAACCGGTCTCCGGGACCCCGCGCCCCGGCCCGGCCTCTCCCTGCCGGGAAACTTCGGGCCGACTTTCTCCCAGCCACTGCGGCTCCTCCGCGCGCGCGGAGAAAGTTTTCTAACAAAGTGAAAGAACATTTTCTTTGGATTTTCGGGGCGCGAACCATGCCTAGAGGCGGAGGGGACGGGGCGCCCGCTGGGTCGCGGAGCTCGGAGCGGGCCGTCCGCGGGCGGCGGGCGGGTGGGCGAGGGGTGGCCCGAGGGGGCGTCCCAGGCTGTCCGGCGCGCCGTCCCCGCGCCGCGTCCCATCCCCTCACCTCGTGTTCGGGTGTCTCCGCCAAACCACTTCCAAGGAGACCCTCCCCAAGTCGGCGGAGGGGTGCGGTGGCCCGAGGGCTCTTCGCAACGCCGCCCCGGGCACCCGGAGAAATGAATGGGGCGCCGACGGACGAGCCGGGATCCAGACGGGGGTGGGGGGGTTGAGAGGGCGGGGATCGCAGCCTCTGGAGGCCGCCTTGCGCCCCTGCTCTCCCCGGAGCCTTCCCCCGCAGGAGAAGAGGGTAGGAAGCCCCAAATGAAAGTTAGCGGGGGCCGTTCGGAGGCGGTGACGGCTGGAGTCGCGCCGCCCCGGAGCGGAGCGCTCGGCTCCGGCCCCGGCCATCCCTGCGCTCTTCTGTCTCCCGGCTCTGCGCTTCGCACCCCGGCTTCTCCCTCCCGCAGAAAGCTGCCGTTCTTACTTTGTGCCCAGGGAGACCCGCGGTGGGAGGGGGGTAGGGAGCGAAGATGCGGAGCCCGTAGCACAGGTCTGTGCGAGAGAAGAGTTCCGTGCTCCAGAGCGGACCCTGAGAGCTTAGACGGCGTTTCGCGTCCTCCAGCCTCCTCGCGGAGGGAGGCAATAGGTGGTGGTGCGCAGAGTTGGTGCAGGCAATCCTTTGGGCTGAAGATCATTTTAGACTTTGGAATAGTGTAACTTAAAAAAAAAAAAAGATCCACTGCCGGGACTTGAATGAGAGAACCTCGCCCAATGTCATTGAGGGGAGTTCTCTGTGGGGCATCTCTGTCCACTGTACCCCCACTTTGTTCTCCTTGGGCTAGTTCTACTCTATTCCCACCACATTTCCGTTTTCATCTTCCATCTACTTTATCTTCCAACTATCTTCCTTCCTTCCTCCCTTCCTTCCTGCCTCCCTCCCTGTCTCCCAGTCTCTCCCTCCTCTTCTCCTCATCCAGCTTCTCCTTACCCTTCCCCTCTTCCCCTCTCTTTCTCTTTTCTTTATTTCTTTCCCTTTTTTTTTGATTTTTTTTTAAATAGGGTCTTGCTATGTAGCCCCTGGCTGATTTCAAACCTGCAATCCGCTGCCTCTGGGATTGCACATGTAGCACAGCATCCTTCTTAATTTCTCCATGTAGATGGCAGATAGTTGCTTATAAATAAAGGAGTTGCCAAATCCTTAATAGAGCTAGAAACAATTGGGGACTAGAAAATCTGGGTGTTCTCCCAGTGTATCTGTTTCAAGTGTCGTTGGTATATGCAATCTTTTGTTTGGGACTTTTATTCCCCAGCTTAAGGGGAGGAAACATTCACTTTCTTCTCCCCTAGTTTGGCATATAGCATTTGTTATTAGAATAATGCTGAAACTGTGCAGGCTCTTGCTTTGAGAATATCCTGAATGAGTAGGGATGAGGATGCCCTTTACTGTTAATGGAGGTTTTGAGGAAACAGGAGAGCTGTCCAGGCCTACTGTTTGGAGAAGAACCTGTGATGGGTATGGCTTTAGTCATTTTAGTCATCTTCTGATTCCTTCTTCCTCATGACCTTTTCCTTCTGTAACCCCTCCCTGTCTTCTGTCAAAGTCCCCTCTGTCATGGGTACCAAGGTGGAAGGTCTATTGACCTCTGTCTACCTCGTTAATAACTCTGGCATCCAGTTGCTTTATTGGTTGATACTACCAAGTGATGGATCTTTGTTGTGGGGCAAAAATGAACAGTGGGGTGGGTGTCAACAGCTTGGGAGTGAGACAAGTTAATGATCTTGGATAAGTCATTTACTCGTCTTGGGCCTAAATTTACATAATTGTAAAATGAGGATCTGGCTTAAGTATTTCTAGTAGTGGGTAATCCATGATTTCTACTAGACCAACTATATGATTTCCTCCTTTTTTTTTTTTTTTTTTGGTTGGTCATGGAGCTTGAACTCAGGGCCTGTCCCAAAGCTCTTCAGCTCAAGGCTAGTGCTCTACCACTTTTGAGCCAGGTTTTTTGGTGGTTAATTGGCAATGAGTCTCATGGACTTCTCTGCCCTGAGTGACTCTGAACCGCAATCATCAGATCTCAACCTCCTAAGTAGTGAGGATTACAGGCGTGAGCCACCTTGGACACTTCCTCCTTGTTAAAATTGTTTGTGCTTGGAACAAGGTCAGTGGTTCTGAATGTTACAGAGAAGGAGTGAGAACATAGCCAGGCATAGCCAGGACACCACAGAAACTTTTTTTTTTTTTTTGGTGTGTGGGTTTTTGTTTGTTTGTTTGTTTTTGCCAGTCCTGGGGCTTGAACTTAGGTCCTAGGCACTATCCTTGAGTTTTCTCAAGGCTAGCGCTCTACCTATTGAGCCATAGCACCACTTCCAGCTCATTCTGTATACATGGTACCGGGAAATAAACACAGGGCTTCATGCATGCTAGGTGAGCACTCTACCACTGAGCCGTACTCCCAGTCCCCCACAGAAACTTTTTGAGAGAGAAATGGTTTTTTATGTAACTGGTGATCTTTTAAGAATGTAGCCGTAGTGGAAAAAATGCTAGTGTCAGCAAACAGCAGGGTGGAATTTACGTAACGTCTTAGGAGCCCAGGGGTTAATCAAAGTACATAGGAGCCTGTGACTGACTGATCTGAAATTCTTGAAAGTTCTAGTTAATTCCTAAACTGGATTGACAACACATTTATCCTGAAGTGGGAAAACTGGAATCACCGTCAATGTGTATGTGTATGTGTATGTGTATGAGAGAAAGAATAGTGAATAAAGGGAATTGTACTGTCATTATTCCATTTTACAGATGAGAAGACTAATGGTGCATACACAAGATGTGAATGGTAAAGATAGTTTTTTGGAGGTAGTGCTTTTATGATCATGAAGTCCAGCCTTACACTTCTAAGCTCTCTCTCAAACAGGCTGGGACAAAAGACCAAATAGATGTGGAGAGTTAGAGAAACTCAGTATTGACTTTGTAGTACTCTAGATTGGTTAGTGAGTAGTACTCAGTGGAAAGAGATGAAATTAAAAGTGAAAATTCAGTGACATTGTAACTGCTTGGAAATAAAAATCTAGGCACTGAATTTCCAGTTAAAGAAATAATGAGTGAAGTTTCACTTTCTTGAAAATGATGAAACTGCCAGTGACATGACATGATATCTGATTGGAAATGATGCAGCAGCAAAATGCAGGTTCTTTGGGTAGCAGTTCTGAACAAATTCATGATCAATGAAGAAAGTCATCTCAGATCTAAAGTGTTCTCCTTCCCCATCTTTCTTTCTGTCCAACAAAGGCTATTTCAATTGTGTGGGGGGGGGGGGGCGGGGGGGAGGTCGTGGAGCTTGAACTTTGCCTAGACGCTGTTCCTGAGTTCTTCAGCTCAAGGCTATCTCCCTACACTGGAGCCACACCCCACTTCCCATTTTCTAAAGGTTAATTGGAGATAAAGGTCTCAGGTTCTTTTGTGCCCAGGCTGGCTTTGAACCTTGATTCTCAGATCTCAGCCTCTTGAGTAGCTAGGATTACAGGTGTGAGCCACAATGCCCGGCTCTTTTTTTTTTTTTTTTAATTTAAGATTGGTTTCACTATAGACACAGCTCCATGTTTAGGTTTTTGAAAATCAGTGTCATGTTTCCTTCCTGGGCTGGCTTCCAACCATGATCCTCAGATCTTAGCCTCCTGAGTAGCTAGGATTGCAAGTGTTAGTCATCCATCCATCCCTAAGAGCTCAACTTTCAAATAAATGATAATAATATACATGAATCTAATAAAAATAAATAAATAATAACAATGAAAGTTTAGTTTCATTTTCCTTGTGGGAACACAGCCTGGATCTAGGCTGAATCATATCATAGGAGATCAAGTAAAGGACAAACTAGAAAGTACCAAGAGGCTCAGCTTCAGCCTTGTACAGAGAAAGATCAAATTTCCACAGATACAATTCCTTTATTATGAAAAAGGCTCTTAACAGTGTCATGTCCCCAAGGAAGCCCATTTGATGCTTTTCATGAAAATAGTCCATACCACTGACATTCTTCATTTTCTTTTTTTCAGTTGTAGACTCTCACAGGGACTTTTTTTTTTTTTTTTTGGTCATGGGACTTGACCTCTGGGCATGGGCACTGTCCCTGAGCTCTTCAGCTCAAGGTTACTGCCTTACCCCTTGAGCCACAGCACTACTTTTAGTTTTCTAGTGATTAATTGGAGACAAGAGTCTTAGGTTCTTTATTGCCTGGGCTGGCTTTGAACCATGATCCTCAGATCTCAGCCTCCCGAGTAGCTAGAATTAGAGGCATGAACCTCCAATACCTGGTTCATTTTTCATTTTCTTTCATTAGGACTGATGACCTTACACTAGGAAGGAGTAAACATAAAAAGTTTCAAACAGCAGAACTCAACCCTCAAGAGCTCATTAATACACATAGCTTCATGGCAAGGATACAGTCACAATGGAATTCAAACTACAAGAAAGCTATCCAGTCCTCCAGACAAAGCCAGTCCAATTGTAGCTCCACTTCTATCCCTGAACTGTTAGATTTTTAAATAAAGCTGGAAAAGAAGGAGAAACAGTTGCCAGGGAGAATCTCAGACTTAAGGCTTCAGAAGCCTAAAGTTTATCATTTGATGCAAGTCTTTCCCTGGCATCCTACGATTACAGGATTAAGTTGAGAGAATAATTCAAGTTCTGCTTTATGAAGCGTTGGATGAGGATTCCATACATTTCCTGGGTCCTAATGTCTTGTGAAGGGCAGCATTAGTTAGCCTGGAATTCTTGCCTTCATCGGTGGATATTGGATGTCCATTGGGATGAAGAGGCCAGGGCATCCCTGGACATCCGCTTGAACCCTGCAGAGCCTCTGGGAAAGAGCCAGCCCTCCACAGGACAGGTCTTTGGGAGACCTGGTGATAATTTAGGCCCTAGTTGACAAGGCTTACCACCCAGCATTCACAACTCCTCATGTGACTTCTAGGGAAATAGAAGCCCCTGGGAAGTACAGTGAAGACATGTGATTGAGTGGTCTTCCGATCTTCATTTTTCAGATCCCTGTGAGAATTTTGGGGCTAGAAAGCTCATTTAAATATACTTCCTGATTATGGGCATCAGACAGGTGTGTATCCTGAGATATATAGACCAATAGTTCATTAGTCAGAGCTCAAGATTTCTTCTGTGAGTGTTTTCTTAGTTTTTCCCCCCTTTTCATTATTTCTGTTCTCTACCTTCTACAAGCCCCCAAGCCTCAACCCTAAAGACACTACTCTGGGTTTTTGTTCGTTTTTGCAATATAGAATAATATTTTGTTTTTCAGTGGTTTTTCAACTTATAAGGGCTTAAGTTCTATAATCAAACCGAATTCTAAATTCTCACAGTGTCCCATGTTAACATGATTCTGGAGAAATGGCTTAGTTTGTCTAAGACTCAGTTAACTGGTCATAACTCACGGCCTTCTCACAAGAATTAAATGAGATAGTGTACATCTTAGAGATTTTCCAGAGGACATCCTGTTTGACTGTACTTGGCTAATGACCACAGGTCACTGAATTGAGAAGGATGATACAACTCACCATGTGCCAGATGGTGTACACACTAAGTTGTTTCATGAGAGACAACTTCAGGGATCAGAAGCTCTAGCCTTGAGAAAGTCCAAGGACAGTGCTCAGGCCCTGAGCTCAAGCCCAGGACTGGCAAAAAAAAAAAAAAAAAAACCCAACAAAAAAACAAGTGAATAATAAAACTTGAGTCATTTGCTTTAACTCTTCCATCCTCATTTCATTTATTTTATTATTTTAGTGCCATATCAGGTCTTGAATTTGGGGCCTGGGCACTGTCCCATAGCTTTTTTGCTCAAGGCTATTACTGTATAGCTGGAGCCTATAACTATCACTCAGTCACTGGAGCCACAGCTCCATTCTGGCTTTTTTGCTGGTTAATTAAAGACAAGAGTCTCATAAACTTTCCTACTTGGCCTGGCTTTGAACTGTGATCCTCAGATCTCATCCTTCGGAGTAGCTAGTATCACAGATGTGAACTACCAGCACTCAGCCCCCAGTTTATTTATTAGGTTGGGCAGTGTCTGTCCAAAGGGCCAGCAGACATTGTGAACCAAATGTTGCCAGGCTTCAGGATAGAATAATGGCAGAGATTCCCTTCATGCACTGGAGGAGTTCTTGCTCATTGACCAGCTAAACACCAGGTGTCAAAGAGCTGGCAGCTAGCCCAAGTCACCTGTCCTTGCACCTTACTCTGCCCTTAGCCTAAGATTCTTCTTGTACCTTAGGGCTAATGTCCAGATCTGTGCTCCTGACTTTTCCTTACCCTGAGGTCTTCTGCTTGGCCAGCTTAAGAAGGGGCTCTATGTTCCCCACATGACCTGAATCCCTGCCATTGCCATCCTCTGCCAAGGACTGGGCAACAAAGCACACCCAGCTACTGTTACCTTCCTCATCCCCATTACTTGCAAACAACTTCCTGGACGAGAAGCCTCAGAGATTTAGTTGCTAAAGTCAAGGCTGAGCAAGGGTCTCTGTCTTTTGCTTTTATGTCTACTCACTGATTCTTGATTCCAAGTACCTTGTAGACTTCTTTTTGAGAAAGAGACTGAAAATGGGATTGCACAATGATCAGATTTTTTTTGAAGCAACTTAATTTTTTTATTGTAATTAGTAAAAGGGTTACATGATATTTGCCAGATAGAAGGTGCATTAATTCACATACATTGATACCCTTTCACATGTCTTGGTACCCATTTCCCTCCCCCCCCCACACCCCCCACCTGATCAGATTTTTTTTTAAATAAAAACATTCTTCCTCTTTGAGATTGACATAACATTTGCATATCTGCCCAATGGCTAAAACTAACAGCTCTTTATACAAGAGTTCAGAATAACCTGAAATGTCAACGCTTATAAACTTTCTGCATCACTGAGCTGTGTATTTTAAGCCTGTTTTACTTAAGATGAGGATGGAATGCCATGAAAACAAGTCAGGAGCCCAGGGACTGATGGGACTGTCCTCTGGGTTGGGTAGTGCTCAAGCACGGGGAGGTGACTTAACCCCATGCCCCAGAACCCCTGAAGCAGTTTGGGTTTCAATATGTCTTTCAGCAAAATGATGCTTCAGCACCCAGGCCAGGTCTCTGCCTCGGAAGTCAGTGCCTCTGCCATCGTCCCTTGCCTGTCCCCTCCTGGGTCACTGGTGTTTGAGGATTTTGCTAACCTGACACCCTTTGTCAAGGAAGAACTGAGGTTTGCCATCCAGAACAAGCACCTCTGTCATCGGATGTCCTCTGCACTGGAGTCAGTAACCGTCAGCAACAGACCCCTGGAGATGACAGTCACAAAAGCAGAGGTGGGTTCCACCACATATTTTCATTACTTGAACATATTTTTTAAAAATCACACTTACCACATAGGCACATGTGTTTTTGTTTGTTGTCTTGGAGCTTGAACTCAGGGCCTGGGCACTGTCCCTGAACTTCTGCTCAAGACTTGTGCTCTACTACTTCAGCCACAATGCCACTTCCAGCCTTTTCTGAGTCATTTATTAGAGTCTCATGGACTTTTCTGTCTGGGTTGGCCTCGAACTCTGATCCTCAGATCTCAGGCTCCTGAGTAGCTAGCATTATAGGAATGAGTCACCAACCTCTGGCTGGAAGCTTGTTTTATAGGAATCAACCGACAAAAGAACTGCCCTCAGGAGGTTTATCTTCTACCTTGGTGCTTACCTCTATTGTCTAAAGACAATATATAGAATAAGTAAGTGAGCAGGCCAGATGATGCCTGTCACCCTAGCACTCAGGAGACAAAGGCAGCAGGATCTCAAGTTCAAGGCTAGCCTGGGCTATGTTGTGAGGCTGGGTCTTAGAACAACAAAAAGGGGCTAAGAGGGTAGCCTAGAGGTAAAATGCTTGCCTAGCATGCATGAAGCCCTGGGTTTGATTCCCCAGTACTATGTACACAGAAAAAGCCAGAAATGGTGCTGTGGCTCAAGTGGCAGAGCATTAGCCTTGAGCAAAAAAATGTGTTCAAGGACAGTGCCCAGGACTTGAGTTCAAGTCCCAGATCTGGCAAACAACAGAAACAAAAAGAATCAGTGAAGGGCTAGCATGAGAGACAAGTTCAAGGAGAAAAGCAAGAAAGGGAACAGCGAGAGAGGAAAAGGCTGGGGCTGCTTGAGGTCAAGGAAGGCTTTACTGATAGGGAATTGTGAAGAGGGACTTGAAAGAACAGGTAGAAGCCATGTGGAAAACTGGCAAGAGAGGATTAGAGTGCCAAGGGAGGAGCATGGTTGGTGTAAAGTGGGGTGTGGGTAGGGTGGATTGTAGGGGTGGGAGTGAACGAGGGACAGAGAACACAGGGTCTTATGAACAATTTTATAAATATAACCATTTTATATCTATATGTATATATATATACACACAGGTGTATGTATATATGTATGTATATAACTATGGGAAACCATTGGGGGGGTCTCTGAGCAGATCAGTGCCATGCTCTGACATACTTGTATATGATTATTCTGGCCAGGAATGAGCAATAAGGGCATGACAGTGTGTGTAGAAATGAGATTATGGAACCATCCAGGTAAGCGAAAGAGGGTCTGGCTCAGTGCAGGTGCAGAGAAGTAGCTGGCTCTGGATGTGACTTGAAGGGAAAGCTGCTTGGCTGATGGAATGTGGGTGTGGAAGAAGAGCTCAGGGTGACATTAAATATTCAGACTGACACAGCTGGGAGATGGGAGTATTCATTTGCTGCTGGAGTTGGAGCTGCAGAAGATTGAGTGGCACAAGAGCTAGGGAGTCCATAAACATGTCTAACAGACATATACCAAGAGTCCAGAAGAGAATCTACTAGAAATATAGAGATAGATAGAAGTCAGGGATGTATTGATGGTATTTAAAACCATGATGAATTGGGGTGAGGTCACCTTTCATGTTGAGTCTTTCTGAGGAAGCAAGGAGTGTGATAATTATCTTCATCATCTCCAGAACACAATTGCTTAGACAGGACAGCGAGGACCAGGCAGCCATTGCTTATGGTGATGCTCACAGACTTGGTACCACATGTCTGCTCCAAGTACACTTCTGGCCGAGACACTTGCTGTGATTTGCACTTTCATAAGACACCTGGAGTAATAGGTATGGTGGTACATTTGAGACATGGTTGATGGTGATGGCTCAAGAACATCAGAGCCAAGATCTTGTCATGTTCTTGGCCTTGCTGTCATAGTTGCAAGATGGGAGCATTTCAGAATTACCTAACTGGCTGGTGATTGCAGTTCTGGCTCGGAAGGACTGGTTCCAGAGGAGGCTGAGGATTGGGGTTGTGGAGTAGTGATACAGAGCACAGAGCACTTGCCTGGAACGTGTAAGGCTTTGGGTTTGATCCCCATCACTGTCAATATAAAATCACCATCAACATCACTCTTATATTCTGTCCTTACCCCTGCCTAATTTGATCGAAGGGTTAAGACATTTGCAAAAACTCTAGAAGAGGGCTTGTCTCATAGCCTTCAATGGAGAGTTGCCGGGCCTGTGCTGCTATGCCATTAGGCATGATGACAGGCATTATCTGGGCTCCCCTCAGAGGAGAGCACAGAGGGAACAGCAGAACGTTTGCTGTTGTTCCAATGTTGTCCAGTGTGAGATTTTTTTTTTCCAGATAACAAAATGCAATGAGAGAGAAAGGGAAGGATGTAGAGACATAGAGGAAGGAGGTAGAAGAGGGAGGGAGAGAGAGAAGGAGGGAAAGGAAGGAAAGGAGGGAGGGAAGGATGGAGAGAGGGAGCAAGGGAGGGAGGGGGGGAGGGAGGGAGGAAGGAAGAAAGGAAGGAAGGAAGGAAGGAAGGAAGGAAGGAAGGAAGGAAGGAAGGAAGGAAGACTTTGAAAAGATAGCTGGACGATTCTCCAGAGGAAGAAATCAGCAGTCTCCCTCATGGGAACACTCTTGAAAGTCATACAAGTCATCTTTTTTTTGTATTCACCGAATTGACTGACCTCCTAATCATCAGTCAGGGCAACAAGTAGTTTTACCTGTGTTCTGAAAGAGGAAGCACCAGTAGATCTAGTTGAATAACTGGTCCTTTGGGTAGTTAGAATTTTGATCTTTAGATAAGATACTGAACCTGTGAAAATCAGCATTATCCTGTGGGTCTGGACAGCATGAACCTGTTGCTTAGATCTCTGTCCCCTCTGGGAAGGTGACATAGTTGAACAAGGCAGCTAAGGTCAGGAGATGATGCAGGAAGGCAACAAAATCCCTGGGTTTACATCTAGGTTTCGTAGCCTATGGGGTGGATTCCTGGGACCTTCCTGAGAACGTTTTGACTGACTTTCCTGTGCTTCCATTTCTTTATCAGTAAAACAAGAGAGCTGAACAAAATGATCTTTTAGAAAGCCTTTCCTCTCCAGGACAGTGGGGAACTCAGGATTTACTCTGTTCTTCCTCATATGAGCAAATCTGAGTCTTCTGCCACATATCCAAAACATCTATAGGGTTGCAAAGGAAGTATCTGTAGAGATGCAGTGTCTTGAGGAAAGGATTTATCTTGATGATGAGGGCAATAATAAAAAGATAAAACTTAGTAACCGAAGTTTATATAGCACTTACTAGATAATAAGCAAAGCATTTCCCATGTATTAGTTTCCTTAATCTTCATAATGATGATACTAAGGCAAGTGATGCTATTGCTTCCAGTTTCCAATAAGGAAACTGAGGCTCAGGAGAGCCTCAGTGCCTATAGTCTCACCACTGATAAATGGGGATACTGAGATTCCAAACTACATTAGCTTAAAGCCCATTTGTATGCCTATGTGGTTCTAGAATCTAAGAGGAAAAGATGAAGTGGAAATTCCTCTTACCATATTTCTCCTTGGACTCTGTTTCTCTGGACTGCAGTGTCTTCCATCTGTGACACAGCAGACTCAGAGCCATCTAGTTCAAAATAATAGAGAAATGTTGGACGGGAGGAGGAGATTAATGGCATGCCAGGAGCTATGAGAGTACACATGTGAGTTCCCACTCCTTTTCTGACATTGGCAGCCTAAATTGCCACTCTCTCAGTTCACCAAATTGCTTCATCCCAGATGGACTGTAGTTTCTTTATGCCAAGTTCAGTGGCAAGATGCTGCTAATTCCTTATCATCTCACAAAGTGAGGTCTGGGTGAATTCCCATGGAGGACCACCTCTCAAAGCAGGGCAACACCATTTTGTTCTGCACTGAGTTCGAGGGCTGGCTCAGGGGTATGGGAGATGATTTATTAGCTCAGTGGATAAAGGTTCATTCTCTTTTTTAAAACATTTTTATTATTTAAGTAGTTGTTCAAAGGGGGTTACCATTCAACTTACCATCTTCTGAGTACAATGCATCATGGACCTTTTCATCAAAAGGTTCTTTCTTTTTTCATTTTCTTTTTGCTCCTCCTTCAGTGCCAGTCTTAGAGCTTGAACTGGGGCCTGGGCACTGTCCCTGAGTTTTTTGGCTCAAAGCTAATGCTCTATCACTCTGAATTGCAGCTCAGCTTCCAGCCTATTAGTGGCTAATTGGAGATAAGTCTTGCTGCCTTGGCTTGTTTCAAATGATGAGCCTCAGATCCCAGCCTCCTAAATAGCTAGGATTACAGGTGTGAGCCACTGGTGCCAAGCCAAGCCAAAAGTTCATTCTTAAGTATGTATGTGGGGAGGAGGGGAGAGGAGTGAAATGGTTTTGCACTGAAGTGCTTTTTTTTTTTTTTTCTGAGTCAGTTTAGCATTAGGCTAGCCCTGGTTGCTTTTGTAGGTCACTGACCACAGTATATCGAGTATATTTTGTGGTGATGATAAATATATGCCCCTTTGATTTCATAGGTAGCCCCGGAAGAAGATGAAAGAAAAAAGAGGAGGCGGGAAAGAAATAAGATTGCTGCTGCCAAGTGTCGAAACAAGAAGAAGGAGAAGACAGAGTGTCTGCAGAAAGTGAGTGCCTTCCAGCCTGCTCCACCTCTTTTCTGCTCACACCTGTCTCCCAGTAGCCTCTTCTTGTTATTAGATGCAGAGTCTACAAGTCATTTGGTCATGTTTTCCTAAGAAGGGACTTGTTGTTGGCCGCAGATATGCTAGTGTGTAGAATGGCATAGATTCTTCATGGGTGGAACTCTGAGTACTGAAAAGGCAGGTATATGGATTTAAACATGTGAGACACACAGACTTCCAGCAACCTCGGTTAAGTCTGTGCTTATCCACTTATCCCGAAGCTTCCAGGCTGCAGATGACACCAGACCAGTTAAAGAGGTTTCACTTACCCAATTTCCCCAAAAAGAAATTGCTAGCTGTTGTTGGATTCATTATGAAAAGCCTCTAATTCATCTCTTCAAACAAGTGATTTCCTTATCTGCAAGCAGTGCTTATAGTTTCTTTGCTTTCCTGTCTGGATCTGAGCTCTGCCTCCATTCTTTGGGCTCTCGGTTCCTGGCTGCATTGGGCTAGTACCGCTTGAGAATAACCAGGAAGACAGCATGCCTGGGCAGGCCACAGTGCTTGCAGCCTTTCCAATGGCTATGTCTGCTCCCCATGCAGAGTTTTAAGCCAGGTAACCACAGTCTCTGAGGCCTCTTGATGATTGCTTTAAGGGTCAGTGGGAATTAGGGTGTTTTGTGTTTTGACAGGCAGCTTTTTCCCCTATGAAGAGAGGTAGGCAGACATCAGGACACTAAAGACTAAGCAACATGAATGCCTGGATTTCCTTCCAGTTTCCTAAGATCCATTCCAGTCCCAACACCCTACGTATGGGCCACTGGACTGAAGGAGAGGTTATCCCTGAACTGTGAGTTCACTTGCAACTTTAGCTTAGCCACGTCACCATCTATCTTGGTTCTCCCTTTGTAGAACTGTTCTCCCATCTCTGTGCGAGAGTGATTGCCCCAATAACTCTCTCTCAGACAAGCCCCACGGTGTAACTGCCCTTGATGTATCCTTCTCCCTAGCCTCCATTCCCTTCTTAACCATGCCTCTGTTGCCTGGCCTCTAGGAATCAGAGAAGCTGGAGAGTGTAAATGCTGAACTGAAGGCCCAAATTGAGGAGCTGAAGAATGAGAAACAGCATTTGATATACATGCTTAACCTGCATCGGCCCACGTGTATTGTCCGGGCTCAGAATGGGAGGACTCCAGAAGATGAGAGAAACCTCTTTATCCAACAGATAAAAGAAGGAACACTGCAGAGCTAAACACCCATGGCCTGGGGACAACTGAAGCCATTGGAAAGCCAACTTCCTGTGCACACCTAGCATCCCAGAAGCTAAGAGCCATTGAGGCAGGAGGGCTCTCAGTCACTCACTCTGCTGGGTCCTCCCACTCTGCCACAGAATGAACTTTGGACCAGGGCGACCTTTGTGGCCACTTGTGCCACATCTTCAGGATTTGGTCCTTCATACACTGGCTATTCATAGATGTTCCGGGTGTCCCCTGGCTAGGGTCCTGCCCACTTTTCATCTGGGCTCCTTCAGAACCAAGATGCCTACCAATGGGAATCATTACAGAAGCGTCTGTATTTTGGATGGGTGGGTAGGCTGGGATCACCTCTGCTGCAGCTGCCACCATCACTCATAAGGGACTTGGAGTGAATACATTTCTTGAATTTGTGCAATGGCCAGGGTTGGGCTTTTCTAGCAAATATGCTGTTATGTCCTGGAATTACTGTGTGCAAGGCATTCGTTTCAAAATTAGGCACTGTGCTGTTTTCATGTTTGTTTCACACATTGCCAATGTGACTTCCCTCTCTGTGACTTTCTTCAGATTTGGTTTCTGAGAGTTTGGGGGTGTGGAGGTCCTCTCACCACAGGCAGAGTTTCACGAAAGAAGAATAAAAATCATCTTTCTTGATAGCAGATGCTAACAGATTATCAACAGAGGACACCACTCTCTCATTACCCAAGAGTTAATGAAGAGTCTGTAGGCAGGATAGTAGATCTTCTGTTGTAAACTCAGTTACAGTGTCGCAGAAAAGAAAGCAGAAAGAAAGTCCAACTTCCAAAGGGTTAGGACTCTCCACTCAGTGACTCAGGTCAACAGTTATGTTGAGGCCAGCAGAGCCAAAGAAGATTCCGTTTTCCTTTCCTGTGGTCACAACATGTGTCCATGGAGACATATGTTCGAAGCCAGGTGATGCCCAGGGCATGCCATTATATTGGTGTCAGATAGTATTGTTTCTGTCAGGTAGCTGTTTTAAGAAATCTGGCCCAGAGCATGAGTAGCTGTGAGAAATCCCTCACATTGGCCACAGGACTCTGGCTACTACTGTCTGTTAAAATTCTGATGTTTCTGTGAAATCCTCAGAGTGTTTAATCCTACTCAATAGTATCATTACAATTTTCTGTAAGAGAAGGTATTATTTATCCCAGTATTCATGTCAATATAAATAAATATTGGAACCAAGATATGATAAATGTAAGAGTTGTGCTGGTTTCTCTTCTTTTAAATCCATTGGCTGTTGAAATCTAGTGACTCTTACTTCCCTATTATGGGGTATGAGAGAAACTGCCTTTTCTACCAAAGTGTGTTGCTTAAAAGTTCCTCCTTTGACCTGGTGCCTAGGCTCTGGTTAAGGAAAAGGGGAAGTGCTTTGGAATAAGGGAGGATTTTTGAAATGTAAGGTTTTGTCTTAAACTGGTTTCTTTTCTAGATGGAATGAAGACAAACCTCTGATGGTTCAAGAAATAGCAGAGGGTGCAGAGGTATATTTTGAGATTACATGTAGGCTGTTAATCTTATTTCAGAGTCTCCTTATGTAAACACATTTTAGTCTATTCAGACTAGCCAGTCATCAGCAGACCGTGAACCTGCACTCAACCAATCTGAGACGAGGCTCAGGGCCTGCTGCATTAGGGATAATAGAGCTGCCTGCCTGTCCTGTGTGCTTGCTTGCCAGATGTTTGACTGATGGCCCACCATTCTGCCTTTCTGAGACAATTATTTTTCTTTCTCTCATTATGACTCCAGTGGTTCTTGGGGGTTCTTATAACATGGGGAGAGAGTGATTAGTCTTGAATATTCTGTTCATGGTAGGAATTATTTTTTGTGAGTGCTGGAACTGGGGCTTGAATTCAGGATCTGGGTGCTGTCCCTAAACTTTTTTTTACTCAAGGCTACCACTCTACCAGTTGGGCCATTTATGTTGTTTTTGGTGCTTCATTGGAGATAAGTGTCACATAGACTTTCCTGCTTAAACTGATTTTAAACTGAGGGCCTCAGATCTCAGCCTCCTGACTAGCTGGAATTACAGGTGTAAACTACTAGTATCTGGCAGGGAGAGTTGTCCAGTTGCCTATTGGTGCTAAGATAGAATTTTGATAGTAAATCTAAATTGCAGACTATCTTCATGTACATATGCCTAAATTGCACTTCTATTCTTAACTTTTCCTTCATACCTTAAAGGATTATGCATTTTAATTACAGCTGTTGTAGCATGTTAATTTGTACCTCAGTATTACAAGAATGTATTCCAGCTATCAGGAAAGAATGAGAAAAGGAGAGGAAGAAAGAAAATAGTTTTGGACAAATTGTGTATAATGAAGTATACAGATTCCATACTTCAGAGACAAGTATTCCTAATTTTCTGGAATTTCCAGGGACTGTGATTTTTTTTTTTTTGTGGGTCCTGGGGCTTGAACTCATCCTGGGCGCTATCCCTGAGCTCTTCAGCTCAAGACTACCTCCTTACCCTTGAGCCAAGCCCCACTTCCCATTTTTTAGAGGCTCATTGGTGATAAGAATCTCAGGTCCTTTGGTGCCTGGGCTACCTTTGAACCTTGATCCTTAGATCTCAGCCTCCTGAGTAGCTAGGAATACAGGCATGAAGCCACCGTGCCAGGCTCAGGACCTGTGATTCTTTAGGCCTGGAATAGAATCAAGCTTTCTCTACTGGTATATACATGTGACACTCACAGGCTAGAGACAAAAACTGATCCCTCTGCCATTTTCATTAAATGTATTAAATGTTACTATTGTGCACATGAATGGTGGGCCTGCCTCTTTGATCTCACCTGTGGTGCTGCCTTTAAACTATCACTTAGGATCCAGGCATCAATTTTGCTTTAATTGCACCTCTGGTGGTTCCTAATCAGTATGCAGACATTATCACTGGAGTATGTGTTCTGTAGCTCAGTGAATGGATGTAAATTTCCTGCATCTACCCTCTGGTTGGAAGTAGAGGTGTCATCCCATCATAACAGAACTGCTATGGACAGAAAAGAGCTACAGAGGAAGGGAGAAGGGATGCCTATGGCCAGGAAAACTGATCTGAGAAAAGCACTGGATGTGGTTAGTGTGACTATGAAGTCCTTTCAACAAAGGCATGAAAGATAGTTCTGTTTCCTATAACCAAGTTTGTTTTGATAGTTTCATAAAGAAAAGGGTGAGTGTGTATTTACCTCAGGTCATTTGGTTCATCTTGTTTCAAATTTGAAGAGAAAGGAAATTTGGGGGCATGAAAGAATAATGTTAACAACAGGCTGTCTTCACAATAATCAAACACTTGGTGACAGCTCAGGCCCCCTAAGCTGCCTTCTGAAGGCATCGTAGAAGTGAACTCATACAGTCCATGTCTGGCTTCTTTTCCTTAGCATAATGTCATGCATTGAAACAAGGGTATTTATTGCTAGAAAAAAATTTCATTGTATGGATAGTCTGTGTTTTATGTATCAATCCATCTGTTGATCTATGATAAATAATTTTAAAATGAGAAAGCAAGCTGCGTGCTGGTGGCTCAGGCCTGGAATCTTAGATACTTAGGATGCTGAAATCTGAGGATCATGGTTCAAAGCTAGCCCATGTAGGAAAGTCCATGTGACTTTATGCCAGTTACACACACACACACACACACACACACACACACACACACACACACACACACACGGGAAATGGAGCTGTGGCTGAAGTGTTAGAGCACTAGCCTTGAGCAAAAAAAAAAAAGCTCAGGATAGCACCTGGGGTTTAGAGTTTAAGCACTAAGATCAGCACCAAAAAAAAGTATAAGCAGTTTTAGCAGAAATAGGAACAGGGGACTAATTTGGAAATTAGTCCGTGCCTATATCTGAACAGGAACAAGGCAGGTGAATAGGTGCTCCCCAAAACATGGTGTTTTACTGAGGAGATGAGAGAGACAGGAACAAAATTGGGAGCCTTAAAAGCATACTTGGAAGCCAAGAGTATGGCCTAGTGGTAAGAGTGCTTGCCTAGCATGCACAAAGACCACATACATAGAAAAAGCTGGAAGTGGTATTGTGGCTCAAATAGAGCTCTCACCTTGAGAAAGCCCAAGGACAGCACTTAGGCCCTGAGTTCAAGCCCCACGACTGGCAAAAAAGAAAAAAAAAAAAAGCATAATTGGATTCCCTATACAAGGTGTTTGTACAAGCTAAACAGAGGAAAGAAACTATAGCCCACTGCAAAATGTAATTCCTGCTAATCCACCCACCCACTATAGTTGTCCTGTGTTTCTTTTTCTTTCTCTTGTGCATGTATAAATACACACACCACAATTCATTGTGTAACTTCCCATAATATACCATGTTTGTGGTCTGGAAGGCAAATATGCTAGTCTAATTTGAAAATAGACTAGCTCAAGCTTTTTTTTTGTGGCGGGGGGAGGGTAAGGCAATAGCTGTAGTGATTTAGAATAAAGATTTGGGACCAGCTAGACCTGGATTCAAATAATATTATGAAACTGTAAATGTAGGCAAAAGATATGCCCTCATTGTCTTTCCATTTAAAATGAGAATACTTGGCCAGGAGTTTGCCCTAGTGGTTAAAGTGCTTGCCTAGCATGCACGAAGACCCGGGTTCAATTCCTTGGTACCACATACTTAGAAAAAGCCGGAAGTGGTGCTGAGGCTCAAGTGGTAGAGCTCTAGCCTTGAGAAAAATCCAAGGACAGTGCTCAGGCCCTGAGCCTAAGTCAAGGACTGGCAAAAAAAAAAAAAATAATAATAATAGTTACAATAGTCCCAAGCTCAAGGAGTTTTTACAACGATCCGCAAAATACAGCTCACCAATGGCTCATCCTTGTAACCTAGCTCCTTAGGAGGCTGAAATCTCCTGAAATGGTTCAAAGCCGGAAAAAATCCCAATCGATCAGCAAAAAGCCAGAAGAGGATGAGTCCTGGCGGCTCATGTCTGTAATCCTAGCTACCCAGGAGGCTGAGATCTAAGGATCGAGGTTCAAAGCCAGCCTGGGTACTAAAGTCTGTGAGATTCTTATCTCCAATTAACCATCAGAAAACTGGAAGTGGTGCTGTGGCTCAAGTGATGGAGTTCTAGCCTTGAGCTGAGCTGAAATGTTCAGGGTCAGAGCTCAGATCCAGAGTTCTAGCCCCATGACCCACTACAGCCCCCCCCCCAAAAAAAGCCAGAAGTAGAGGTATAGCATAAGCTGTAGAGTGCCAAGCTTTGAGCTAAAGAGCTAAGCAAGAGTACAAGGCTCAAGTTCAAGCTCCAATTCTCATACTCACTCGCACACACACATGCAAAACATATAGAACAATGCCTAGAAGATGCAACTTGTTACATTAAACTAATTATTGAAGATCAGAATTTTGTGAAAGATCATTGTGTTAACATTTACTGAGATTTGATGAAAGGATGTGCTGAGGACCAAGGCTAGCAATTATAGATGACTCAATAAAATTAAACCATAATATGGTTCAAGTATATTCTGTCATCTTGTGCTTCTACAGACTGCCAAGAATTGTCGAATCTTTTCAATTTGCATGAGGGAGGGAAGCATTCCTTTAAAAACTTCCCATGTGAATGTTTTGTTACCTACCTGAATCCCTGGCTGGGGGGGCGGGGGAAGGTGGGAAGGAGGGTCCTGTCCTCTGTGGGGACAGCTGAAGTATGAGAACAAAGGGGTATGTGACAGTGATAGGTCACAAAGGACAGCAAGGTTAAATATGGCTGTGTAGAGGCTTGAGGCCAAAAGGGTGGCCACTTCTCCCACTAGGACTGCAGTTTATAGACTCTCACAGAGATTTAAAAAATATATATATCACAAGGTGGAGGTGAAGGGGTTAGACCCAGAAGAAAACTTCGCCGGAACCCACCTGCATCTCTACACCTTTGATGGGATTCAGTGTGGGGACCAAGCATCCTACAGTGCCCCCTTGTCAATCATCTGTGCTCCTGACCGCAGCCCGGCCTCTGGGGGGCCCTGAGGCAACCTGGGGGCCCTGCGGGGTGGGGTGGGGCTGAGAGACCAGCTGTAGTGCAATCTCTGTGACCCAGGAACACAGCTCTGCCAACAAGACCAAGAAAGACCACAGGGATTTGCCTTGCCAGAGTTCCTGTCCTGGGACAAGATGTCCGTGAAAAGTGAGTGTGTGTTGCCCTATTACACCGCCCAAAGTGCCTCGGGCGTGGGCCTGTTCAATACTGCCATGGGAAAACTACAGAAGCAACTGTATAAGGGAGAGTATGATATTTTCAAGTATGCACCAATATTCGAGAGTGACTTTATCCAGATCACCAAAAGGGGAGAAGTGATCGACGTGCACAACCGTGTCCGGATGGTGACGGTGGGGATTGCAAGCACTAGCCCCATTCTCCCACTCCCAGATGTCATGCTCCTGGCTCGACCAGCCACGGGCACTGAAGACCAGGCTGGACGAGGCCTCAACCGGGGAAGAAAGCGCAGGGCTACAAGGCCGTTGGAGCTCACCAGGCTCCTTCCACTGAAGTTTGTAAGGATCTCTGTTCATGATCGTGGGAAACAACAGCTTCGCCTAAAGTTTGCCACCGGCCGTTCTTGCTACCTGCAGCTGTGTCCCCCTCTGGAGGCACGGGAAGATCTCTTTGCCTACTGGGAAAAACTAATTTACCTCCTGCGACCACCCGTGGACAGTAACAGCAGTACCTACGCCATCCCAGCGGAGGACACCATCTGCATGCCCTCGTTTGAGGAGGACGACAGGACCAGTCTGACAGCTGCTGAGTTCCAAGGGAAAGGAGATCAGGACCAAGTCAGCATCAGAAGCCTCCATTTGGTCCACGAGGTGCACGGGGTCACCTCTGCCGCCTATGCTGGTGGGGAGAGAACCAAGTACGACTCCCACAAACCCACCGCCTTGCCTGATGCATCGACCCCCAAAAGAAAACCTACCATCCCTGACAAGGAGTCGGCAGCTAGAGCAGGGGCAGTAGCCATGGCAGCAACCAAGTCTGCAAGCTCGGGGCAGGTAAGCGCAGCCAATCCAGGAGGGGTAGCCATGGGTGCAAGAGGAAGCAAAAGCCACCTGGCTATCTCAGGCACTGTCAAGACATCCCCAAAGAGTTTTAGGGTTGCCATGGCAGGGGCAGCAAGCAAATCCATAGAGCACAGTTCCAAAACAGCCATCAGCCACAGCCCAGAAGGCAGCGTGGGAATAACGAGAGTAGATATGACTCATAAGAAGGTTGACCTAGAGGAGGACCTAGCAATCGAGTTGCTCAGCTCTCCCTTGCTGAATGAAAGCCACAGGGGCAGACAGGCTGGCCAGCAGAGAACCTCTCCAAACACGGCCCGCAAAGAAAGGAGGGCAAGAAGGGAGCAGAGAGTAAAGGCCAGAGGAGGACATCATCAAACCAGGACCGGGGAAGGTCTTCGCAAGACAGGGGGGGACAAGATAACCCGCAAACCATTAAGTCACAGAGCCACTAGAGATGATAAGAAGGAAAAAGGCCCAGATGGCACCTGGGAAAATAGGCACAGCATTTCCCACAAGGGCAGTAGCCATATCCCCATCTCAAAAGAGTCAAGGACCTCCCACAAGTCCGGGAGGAGCTTTTCCACTGCAAGTTCAGCTTCTACAAACAAGAGACTTGGCCGGATCAGCTCTTTCTTGAGGAACATCAGATCCAACCTTGCTACAAAAGCCTTAGCCTCACCGCGAGGCCTCGCCTCATCACGTGACGACGACATCGTGGCTAAGACAGTAGAGAGGACCAACATGGAGGCCATCATGGAGACAACAGAGCAAGGCCAGGGACTGGAGATCATTACTTCTGTGACATCTGATATCGAGACAATGGCCTTTGAAAGCATTAAATAGAAGCCAGTCCCTTAAGCTACAAAGGGGTCCCTGGCTCCAGGGAGTACCCAGAGAGAAGCCTATTCCATCTTCCTTGACTGCAGTTTAAATAAAGAACAATTCAACCTGGGAATGGCTTGCCGCATGCTGTTTGAAATGTCCCATAGCTCAGGGGTGATGTCACAGTGCCTTTTGTGATGTCAACTGTGCCTGGGATTGTGCCCGAGGCTCAGCTCAACAGAGCCAGTGTGAGGACTCAGCCCCTTCTTGACTTTTGAGATCCAAAGTCTGAGTGCTGAGTTTTACCTCTACTTTGCCCTGAGCTTTTCCTCCACTAAAGGCCCATAGTCCATACAGAAGGAGAGGCAGCACTGTTTGCTGGCAATTTGAGGAGGGGGGCGTCCTTATCTAGCCTTAGGAAGTCTAGAGGGATACACTACAACCCAGATGTTCTAGGAGATGGTTATGAGAATAGGTGACAGTTATGAGAATATTGACCAAAACACTGGAAACAGTCAACATTTCCACCAACAGAAGAAGTGCTATTATAGTGAGGCATGGAGTGAGATATTCAAAGCAGTCAGCAATTACATAGATGTATTTCACTCATATACCATTCCACATATAGAGAGTTCATAAACAAGATGAAGCCAGACAAAAACAAGGGAAAATTTCAGGGAAAAGCTGGAGATGAGAACAATAGATGGTCCCAAGATTTTCAGAGGTATTTTGGGGGGGAGAGTGGGAAATACTCAGGGTACACCTCCAGCTCTTTTTTTTGCTCTGGTTATTTTTTATGATAGGCTCTCCTGAACCATCTGATCTCTGCCTCCTGAATAGAAATTACAGGCGTCAGCAACCTGTGTCTGGTAAGAATTGTGTTTATTAAGCAAGGGAGTATATGGGTGTTAGTGATTTGTGTTAGTTTATCCATGTTAAGTTCTATGAAATCAGGATGGTTTGTGATTGTGATGGCACAGATTGTCACAGACTTAAGTCAGTGTATTCCTTTTAAATATTATGTATGTACAAGAATCTATGGTTGACTATTAACAAGAATGCTATCCCCTTGTACAGATGTGGACACTGAGGCTCAAAAAGTACCTGCCCTGTTACCATAACTTTATGCAGTCCTAAGTTTACCCTAAGTTTACCCATGAGGATATAGGCTCAGAAAGTACTTACCCCAGTTACCATAGCTTCATGCACTCCTAGCTAAGATATGTAGAGGCCTCTCCAGGGCATAGGACGAGGCATTACAAAAACCCACAACCAGAGCTCTATAGAGATGCACACTAAATCTACAGGATTAGGAGAAGACAGGGATTGGGGGTTGGAGAGACTCCTGGGAGCCCTCATGGGATGGTTTTTGAACTCCAGTGAGCTCAGAATCCTGGCCTTATCTGGAGATTGCTCAGATCGTCCCTTAATCTGTGCCTGGCTCCTGGGCTTTTCTCCTCAGCCTTGGCTTGCTTACACTATAGTTATAAACAGACCTTGGAATTCCAGGCTTTTCTCACTCCTCCCCACAGCCACTGACTAAACTTTTGAAAGATAGGACCCAGAACTCTTTCTCCATCCCAAAATCCTCTAAGCCAGTCCTCAAACCTCACATGAAGGAGGTGATAACTTGGGTCACAGTGTCTTTGTGCTTGGACCTCTGCAGTTAATTCCTAAATCTGTTTTGGGGGACTTGGACATCCTCTGGTGAATGGAGAGAGCATGGTAGATATGGGGGAGGGAGGACCTGTTGAGAAAGCCAGACCAAGATCTACCCACACCCACCATTTTCACCAGCCAGACCAGGTTCCTGATCCCAGGATAAGGAGTTACTGGAGTGAGTCAAGTATCCTGAAGAAAGGAGGAAACATGTCCAAGATTAGATACCAATGAGACCAGTGAAGAAAACAACCTCAGAATCATTAACTTAGAACTGCAGATGAAAGCTGGGAGGGATCTCCTGGGAGACAAATTAATGGTTTATTTCTGACTAGCCTTTCCTTTGACTGGAAAAGTGGGGAAATCACAAAAAGATCACATCTTTCATGTGAGGATTTCTACACAGACAAGGAGAAGTAGAACATTTGCACAGCACACAGGTCTCTTTGGATTCTTACATCTTTCCACTTGGCACATCGACAAACTGAGGTTGGAAGCATTTAAAGGATTTGCTCTAGGTGTAGACCTGAGCACTGGAGCGCCTCACGTGATCCCAGTCCAGCAGAGCAGACCAGGCAGGCATGTGAGCGAGTGCAACTGTTCAGGGCAACCTTTCTAGGAGAGATGCGTGTTCAGGAACTGGACAGGTTCCGAGGTGGGATTCTGGAGCACAGCAAGGAGAGGGTCAGAAAAGTCTTCAGAGATGCTGACATTTTTGGAAGAATGAATGAGGGCCCTGCCAGGTAAGTACCCCGGAGCAAGGCTGAGGGCAGGAGAGGTGATGAAGGAGGGGTAGGGAGTAAGAAATATGTGCAAAGCACAAAGGCTTGAAACATCACAGTGCATTGAGCAGTTACAAGTATTTCAGTTTTGCTAGGTGGCTGGCAAGAGGAGAGGAGGGCAGGAAGCCAGCAATCAGGAAACTGAATAGGAACAAAATGGGCTGTGGCAGTAGCTCAGTGGAGTCACTGAAGGCTGGTGCCTGGTATGGGAGGGGTGATGGGCTGGGGGCTCCCTGGAGGCAGGGGGATCCTTCAGGAGTTCTGACCAGAAACAGGGAGCCCAGGGCCCAGTTGATCATGGGGGACAAAAAAGAGTCCTCAGGAGATGTCAAAGATATGAGACAGGACGGTTTCCGGAGATCTTGGTCTATGAAGGCAACAGCAAGAACTTAAAATACATCAGAAGGCAAAGAGAAATGTATTAAAGTACTAAAGTTCCGTACAGGCAAGAAGAGTCATATGGCAGGCTCAGCATACCAAACCTTTTAAGAAAATCTGAAAGACCCCTCTCCCCCCACTGCTTCCATGGTTTTCTTGTTAATGTGCCTGGAACAGGGAGGGAAGTTCCAGTTCTCTGCCTGACTGGACTGGACTGGCCCCGACCCAGACGAGCCCCATGTTGGCCACATACTGCTACTACAGTTTTGCACTGGCTTGACTGAGATGAGTCAGGACTGAGTCACAGTCACTTTTCCCTTTGTCACACCACTGATAATCACCCCCCTCCCCCATTTAGTGGGTGCAACAGGTAGAAGCCAGAGATGGGAGGTGGCAAAAAGGACATGAACTTATCTAAGCTGTTGTATGGCTAGTAGATGGTGAAGTGTGGAAAAACCACCAGACAGATCCCCTGAGAAGCCAGAGTCCATCACAAGCGAGAAATGAGTAGCCATGGAAACCAGGATATTGGGTTCTTGTTAGAGTTTATCTATAGCCTAGAAGCCTGGAAGTCACTAAAATAATTGTTGAGCACATACTATGGGCAAGACAGAAAATCAGGGACTACAGAAAAGAGACTCTCTCTTTCTCTCTCACACACACAGTAGTAGTACAAACCTATCTTGGTTTGTGGTAGAGTGCTTAGCATAATCAAGACATTGATAGTTATCCCCAACACACACACACCCCCCCCACACACACACACTACCCAAAACACAAAGGACAGTGGTAGCTCTCTCAGAATATGTATAGAAGAAGACAGTTGTTGTTTTTTTTTTTGTCAGTCGTGGGGCTTGAACTCTGTGCCTAAGCACTGTCTCTGAGCTCTTCAGCTGAAGGCTATACCGCCCTACCCTTGAGCCAAGCCCCACTTCCCATTTTCTAGAGGTTAATTGGAGATAAGAGTCTCAGGTCCTTTTGTGTCCAGGCTGGCTTTGAACTTTGATCCTCAGATCTCAGCCTCCTGAGTAGCAAGGATTACAGGTGTGAGCCACCACACCTGACGCATTTATAAGAGAGGAAAGATTGAGCAGGAGTGACCAGCTTGACCCTCTTTGTAGAGACAGTGACATAGCACAGAGAAAGGCGGCCTGGGCATGTTCACAGATGATAGACAAGCCCAGAAGGTCCAGCACAATGCATATGACACTCAGAGTACATGCTGTGGGGAGAGGAATGAGAGGAATGAGATCTGATGGAAAACTAGGCTAGAAGAAGTAAGGCCATGATACTGAGGAGAGGCCCAGAACACCACACATCTCCCTAAAACTTCCCCATCTTCATGAGTCCAGAGGGGATCCGCACGCGAGCTGTCTACACAGCTGGATTCTCCAGGAACCAAAGGGCAAAGTAAGCATGGGCTCTTCCACCTTGCCAACTTAGAGAATTTGAAAAGTATAATGGAGGTCCATGTCTTTCCACATAGGAGTGCGGAAGTATCGATACCTTTCATCCTTAGCATTGTTTGTGGACAAGGCTGCTAGCTGCCAGGAACCTCAGCTGGTACCAGTGTGTCATTCTGAGGCTAGCTTGTTCCATATGGGCCATGGATTGCTAAAGTCTAGGCACACACACAGGGATGTTTGTCACTGATCCTATCGCCCAATTTTCTTTTCCTATAGGCATTGTCACATTGCCACACTGCAAATGACATTGGCCCAAAAAGGACTGCAAGAAAGAGCACATGTAGTAACTTTTTCATAAAACTTTTAGTAAGATTAAATGTTAATATTTTTATTTTGTAGCATAGTTTATGCACAGAAAAGTGGGCAGATCACAAGTATCTCATCAAATGGCACTTTACCAAGTGAGCAATCCCATACAACAAGCACCTACAGAAAGAACCAAACATCAGAACTGCCTTCAGAAACAGCCCTCGAGTTCTTTTATAGCTGACATGTGTTTTTTTTTAAGTTCTAACACTATTAGTTAAGATTGCTTCCTTCCCAACTTTAAGTAATTGAAATTGCAAAGCAAATACACTTTTTTTTTTGCCAGTCCTGGGGCTTGAACTCAAGGCTTGAGCACTGTCCTTGGAATTTCTCAAGGCTAGGGCTCTATCACTTGAACCACAGCACCACTTCTGGCTTTTTCTATGTATGTGGTACCAAGAATGGAACTCAGGTCTTCGTACATGCTACGCAAGCACTCTACCACTAGGCCAAACTCCCAACCCAAAGCAAATGCACTTTTGTCTTGGCTTTCTTTCCCTCAACACCATGTTGATGAGATGGATCCACAATTCTTCTGGCTGTAGTTCACTCATGTTCATCCCTACACAGTATTTGATTGTGTGAACACACTACAATTCATTCTGCTTTTGACGGGAACTTGGATCATTTCCAATTTGGGGTTATTAGACTAATACTGCTCTGAAAATGTTTTATAAAATGTTAAAGATGTTGTAACTTTCCTTCAAGCATATACTTAGGAATGGAATTAAATATATGCATTCTATTTTTAGATTTAGTAGATACTGATAAGCTGGTTTCCAAAGTGTTTGTACTGTTTTACACCAGAATGTATGAGATAGTAGAATGATAGTAGGGAGAAGTTTGTTCTAGATAAAGGAATTAAACCCACTTAAAAAAAAGATTTATGAGAGTTCTGAATGTCCATATCCTTTCCAAAGTTAGGTGTCGTTCATCTCTTTCATTTTAGCTGTTATGGTGGAAGGCAGTGACCTCTTTCTCTCTCTTTCTCTCTCTCTTCCTGTCTCTCTCTCTCTCTCTGCCATATGTGCTTTGCATATAGACCTACAACTAGCAGAAGTACTGACTTTTTATCCATTTTGTCAAAAGGACCACATGTTTAGGATGTTGGGTTTAGTTTTAAACACCAGTATGTATAAATGTAGATAAATAATACATATTTAATATAGTAATCTATAGAAGAAGAAGGTGACTTTGTTATATTTTTTATTGGAAAAATTAGAAGTTGGTTTGCATTTTTTTTTCCTTTTTTTGGTACTGGTGCTTAGGGCTTGAACTCAGGGTCTCATGTTCTTGCTTGGCTTTTTTGCTTAAGGCTGGCACTCTAACATTAGAACCACAGTTCTACTGCTGGCTTTTTGCTGGTTAATTGGAAATAAGTATCTTATAGAACCTGCCCTAGGCTGGGTTCAAACTGCATTTCTCAGATCTCAGCTTCCTGAGTAGCTAGAATTATAAGCATGAGTCACTAATCCCTGGCTTTAAAATTGTTTTGGAAAGTACATTCTAAGGAATTTTCTTTACTATGTGAGACAAAGGATTTAAGAAACCGTGCCTTTTATTTTATTTAAATATGTCCCCAAACCTTTATAACTTTAAACAACAATGATTTTCTTATATCAGCTATTTAGGCAGGGTTCAGCTATTGTCTGGAGTGGAGTGCAAGATTGGCGAGTAGTATCTAGCAGATAATAGTAGTTGCTGCTCCGTGCTTCCTGTCTGCTAGCCACTTCTCTAAGCAATCTACAGAGATAATGGTGTTTAGTTCTTTCACCACCGCTCTGTGAAGTAAGTATTAAGGCTCCTATTTCATAAATGAGGAAAGAAAGGCACAAGAGAGTTAGAAGGATTTACCCAAGGCCTTGGTGTGCTGGGGCCAGGAATCAATACCAAGGGGCTGACACTGAATCTCACACTCCTGGCCCCACCATGGGCTGACTCCATTGAAGGCGTTGGTCTTCAGAGGTATCTGACCTACACCGTAGTAAGAGGCCCATCTACCCCCCGTCTGGTGGGTCCAAGAGAGTTTCATGTACACCTGATACCTTGAAAGAAATGTGTAGAAGGGAGCTTAGCTAGGACTGTCACTGGAAATGTCCCCATGTGGTCTCTCCAGCACGCTGGTCTTGGTGGTCAGTCTGGCTTCTCTCCAGACATGTGTCTCAAGGTGTAATGAAGAGGAGCCGCTTCTGACCAAGACAGAATCATGTGGAATAGGTTGGTTATTCAAGTCATAAGGCTGCGTCCAATATACAGGGAGAGAGGCTGGACTGGGCCCTTCTCATAGGCCACACTGAAGAAGAGACAGGGATTGGCGAAGATTGTGACTCTGGAAAACTTACCATACCTCCAGTTACGGATGCTATCCCAAGAAAAAAAATCCCTAACAAAACCAGGACAGGATGTACCCGAAGAATGCGGAGCCCATTATGAGGACTATATCTTTTGTACTTTCCCTGTCCCTATCTCCTTTGCTTGTACTTTTTTTTTCTGGTCCTGAGGCTTGAATTCCAGACATGGGCACTATCCCTGAGCCTCCTTGCCACAGCACCACTTCTGGAGATGAGTCTTACAGACACTCTTGCCCGGGCTGGCTTCCAACCAGGATCCTCAGATTCTCAGATCCTCAGATCTCCTGAATAGCGGGGATTGCAGATGTGAGCCACCGGCATGCAGCCCCTTTCTTGTATTTATCTTTTCACTGTATCTCATCACTCCGCTCTCTTTCCTTTACCCCTCCAGGTATCTTAAACTCACAAGAACTCCCACAGGAAATTTCTTTCTTTTCTTTTTCTTTTTTTGGCCAGTCCTGGGACTTGGGTTTTCTCAAGGCTAGAGCTCTAGCACTTGAGCCATAGTACCACTTCCAGCTTTTTTACTTGTATGTGGTACCTAGGAATCAAACCCAGGTCTTCGTGCATGCTAGGCAAGCACTCTACCACTAGGCCAAATTCCCAGCCCCAAGAATGAATTTCTTTCTTTCTTTCTTTCTTTCTTTCTTTCTTTCTTTCTTTCTTTCTTTCTTTCTTTCTTTCTTTCTTTCTTTTTTTTTGGTGAGTCATGGGGTTTGAACTCAGCCTGGGCACTGTCCCTGAGCTTTTCAGCTCAAGGCTACTGCTCTACCCTTGAGCCAGGCCCCACTTCCTGTTTTCTAAAGGTCCTTTTGTGTCCGGGCTGACTTTGAACTTTGATCCTCAGATCTCAGCCTCCTGAGTAGCTAGGATTACAGGAGTGAGCCACCTCCCCCTGTTGGGAATTTCTTTGATCTACGTTTATAAATGTTTTTCTAGCCTTGAGTTAAAAAGCTCAGGGACATTTCCCAGGTCCTATGCTCAAGGCCCAGGACCCACACATACACTAAAATTTTAATGAGTAAAATCATTCAAGCAAATTTGCTCACTTAGTCTTGGTGGACCTCTCTGTGTCTCATGTACTCAAAAGGTGCTGACAGCCAGGGAAACTCCTAGAAATTTCATAGTCCCTTTCTCTTCATCTCCTTTTCCTTCTTGGTCCCCTCCCTGCTTGTCCCTGGTGTTAGATTACATGGATACCTAGACCATAGCATGTCATGCCCGAAAGAGCCTCAAGTAATCCCAAATGCACTTTTACATATGAGGAAGCTGAGGCTAGAGAAGGGACTTTCCCGGAGTCCTACTGCAAGTAAGTAGCAGAGTTTTGGCTAACAAAGCATAAGAAAATAGCCAATCGTGTATTGCAAAGAACATTCACAGCTTCCTTTCCATTTCTGACTGCCTGGAACTAAACCCACTTGTTTCAGTTTCATAGTCATTGCCTCACCATTTCAGTATCCTTAACCTCTTGGTCAAGGAGTGGTACCGAGGCCAGCTGGAATTTCTGCCCAGCAGGCCTGTCCCACTCTCCTTCCCTGTCCTGGTTTCCAGAAATAGATGCAGTGGGTAGTGCTTGTGGATGGGGTGGGTGGTGCTTGTGGATGGGGTGGGTGGTGATTGTGGATGGGGTGGGTGGTGATTGTGGATGGATGGATAGTGATTGTAGACGGAGTGGGTGAGGAACCAGTCCTCGAGGCACCCATGGTCCCCAGTGAAGCTATTGTTTTTGTTGTGATTCTAGTGTCCAAAGAGTCTCTGAACTCTTCAGTTTTAATTAGCAGTCTACAGAGCAGATATTGAACATTTCTAGATATCCAGGAATGGCAAATTTTGTTCATAATGAGTGAAGCTGGCTGAGGAAAAATCTGGGATGAGGACCTAATTCTGTGTCTTAGCCAAGAGACGGGAATTCTGTTACGCTAGTCTGTCTCCTGTGACAATCCCCGCAAACAGGGACAAGGTAGGCCCACAGTGGGGAGTGGGACTCTACCACTTGAACCACAGCACCACTTCAAACTTTTTCTATGTATGCGGTACTGAGGAATTGAACCTAGGTCTTCGTGCATGCTAGGCAAGCACTCTAACACTAGGCCAAACTCCTAGTTCTCATCAGCTCTTTGCTTCCAGCCACAGACCAAAAAGCAGCTCGGAGAATTAGTTTTAGCTGAGACTCAGTGCATAAGAAATGCTGCTGTCAACTCCTAGAGTGCCATGTCTTCTTGTTTCTGGGGCCCCTCCAGTCTAAGTCAGACTTTGGCACACATTACATATTAGGGGTCCTATAAACGTGTGTTGCGAAAACCTACTTGAGGGAATCTAAGCTCTGCTATGGTCCATTCTTCCATGCACCCTCTCTACCATTTCTAACCAGTGAGGAGGCCCAGAACATGCAGAGATACTGCTAAGAATTTTTCATTCTCCCATCCCCAGATGCCCTCTATAGAGAGGTGGAAATTCAGTCATGGAGAGCCCTATGTCTTTTACTAGGGTCCTTCCTTGCAGCCTTTCCTGTCAGTTTCCTTCTCTTCCTAAGAGAGAGAGGAAGGGGAGGGGGAAAGGGAAGGGAGAAGCCAAGAGGGGGAGGGAGAGAGAGAGAGAGGAAAAATTTTCTAAAGGGAAGAAAAACCATTACATTAGAAAAAATATCATCAGTGCATACTGTCATTTCCCAATCTGTGGTTGACCAGAGCCTGTGCCTGGCCCCATCCACACTAACTGCCGCTGTGGCTTCAGCAACATAAGCTGAAATGGTAAGAACAGCTGCCGTACTGGGCCCAGGGCCAAGAAATGGGGATCCCCATCTGTGTTTCTCTTCAAGCTCTGTAAGTTTTTCATCACATCGTATTCGGGACTGCTGAGTGTAATAACTGGAGCATCTGTTGAATTCTTCCCCTTGGTCAGCCACTCCTCTACCAATTCCATCAAGATAACTCTGTGAAGTAGGCGTTATTATTCCCCCCTTTCCAGATGAGAAAGCAAAGGCATTAAAGAGTTTTAAAACATTCCCCAACATCACCAGTGGTAAAGCCAGCATGAAGTCTCAAAGGACTGCCCAAGACATGACTGATTTTATAGAGAGGAGTCAGAGTCCTTCTTGGGACCAGGTGGCTGGCCTAGCCATGGATAAATGCCCTAGCTCTGAGCCCTGGATGCCATACTAGACCACTTTCTTCCTTGGCTAGGAGAGTCACTCAACTTTTGCCATAGGCTCTGTCCTGCATTTAAGCATGTACATGGAATGTACTGAAAGGTGAGTTGCATTTGTGGATGGAACAGTGTGTTCCTTCTGGAAAGCCCACCACAGTCTCATCTGCTGTCTTCTGCTACTTCTAAACAACCACAGATGGTCTCAGAACCCAGTAGTTGACTTTCCAGGCCCCAGTAAGAAATCCCAAACACTATTTTGGCAAGAGAGGATGAGAATAGCCAGTGGGGAAAACAGCTTGCCACACACACTCTAACTTTATTAGCTTCCTAGACAACTATTCTCAAGCAGTCATGCAATGCTTTCCCACCTGATCTTGCCTCTAATACCCCCACACTTGCATCTTTTTGCCTCTCTAGTCTCCTAGTCCAGAGCTCCTCTCCTAACATCAAACATTTTTTCTCCCTCTTTGCACATCTGTTCTCACCTCTGTCCCCAGCTCTTTCCCTTTCTTCCACACTGTTTCTTTTTCGTCTTTTTCTTTTTCTTTTGGTCGTTCATGGGGCTTGGACTCTGGGCCTGGATGCTGCCCCTGAGCTCTTCAGTTCAAGGCTACTGTCCTAGTCCTGGAGCCATAGCCCCACTTCCCCATTTTCTAGTGGTTAATTGGAGATAAGAGTCTCATGGTCTTTAGTGCCCAGGCTGGCTTTGAACCACGATCCTCAAATCTCAGCCTCCTGAGTAGCTAGGGTTACAGGCGTGAGCTACTGCACTCAGCTTCTTTATTACACTTTCTTGATCTTTTCTTTTCCCATGACTTCAGATCAGATCTGAAGATTCTTCTTCCTACCAATTCCTGTCCCACCAAACACAGCTTATACCCACCCACCACGTGAGTCCCTCTGTTAAGGTTGAAACACCTTGGGGTTGAAGCCTCAGAGCCCAGATAACAGATCCTCCCTAGCTGGCTTCCTAGCAGACCCCTGGAGAGAACCCACAGGCCAAAGGGATGAAGAAACTCTTGTTGACAAGTCAAGGGCTATAGCTGTCTCTGAGGCTGCTTCCTGGGCCACTTCTCAGGGCCACAGAGCTTGAGCTTATTTGCATTCATTCCCTGCCTTGTCTTGACTCAGACTCTAGGACTTAGTGGCATGCTAATTTATGCAAATGAACAGAGAAATCTATGTGACCCGGAATTTACTGGAAATCAGAGGTTCCCATGCCAGGAAGATTTAGGGAAATTTTGGAATCTACTTCCCAAGAAAAATTTAAAATAGAGTAGCTTTCAGCTGGGAGGCTGAATATTAGAGGAAGGCCCACACACTTGAGTTCCATGTCTGTCTCTAAACTATCCAACAAAAAACAGAAGAGGAAAAAGCCTTTGGTTGCCAAGCCTTACCTTATTCTCCTCTCCTGATTCTGGTTCTGGCTTCAGCTGCAAAGCCTTTCACATCTACCCAACAGTGCTCATGAAGAAGTAGAGCAACCAACATTCCTGTCTCCTTGAAAATAGGGTGTTACAGTTACATCCTAGCTCCCATGATGACACTCAGGTACTCCCTTTTCCCTTTCATTGCCTACACTAACCCTCTTGTACTTGGCCCTCACTGGGTGTGGGTGACCAAGTGAACAGAAGGTTCTGGAACCAGGACTGTGAATGCTCCGGATGTATCTATAAAGAAGTTCTCAGAAACCATTTCTGAGCAGATCAACTTAGTTGCAAACGGTTAAGCACTTAAGTTCTTGAAGCTGGAAATGAAGGATTGGTTGCAAGAAAGGACAGGAGAAAGTCAGGTGATCCCAGAAGTCACACACCATTCTTCTGACCCTAATAACAGAGAGATGCTGAATTAACCACAAAAGGTAGAAACTGAGCTTTTGTTAAAGATCTCAAGGGAAGAGCAGATTCTTCCAGAATGTTTTCAACAGCCTGTTGGTTCCATCAGAAAGTTTTTGCTTATATTAACACAAATGTGTGGTGCTACCATGGCAATCATTTTATTCTGATACTTCCTTTCCAGTAACTAGAAAACAGCTGCTCCTATTAAGACAATCTGCAAACAAACTTTTAATGTGTGCAGTGGAAGGACCTTATGTCAAATTTCCAAGACTTAGGGATTACCTGCCAACTTCCTTGAAAGATAGCTCAAACCTTCCTCTCAAAAGCAATGGAGGTGGTGTGGGTGCTGGTCTGTTCTTCTGACCTAAAGGAAAGGTTGTCAAGCACCAAGGTTAAGCACTCAGTATTTGAGGCTGTCTGGAGGTAGGAAGCAGTACTCTTTTGTATATTTAAATGGGAAGGGCATACAGTGTATGAAGCATGTTGTGTATGTCTGCTCCATTAAGTTCCACAGTGGTCCCATTACATGTATATAATTGTGAGGAATGAAGGCTACGTAAGAGCTATAAAGTCATTTGTTCAAGATCCCACAGCTGCCATCCTACCAGCTGTAAGCTAAGATTAGCCTGGAGTTAGGGCATGATAGAATCAGGTGACTTGTCAAAGAGAATGCAAGAATTATCTATAGGAAGGGAAAAGAAGCACATGTATTTGCTTAGTCCAGAAAGTATAGAAACTACAGATAGGAGCTGTCAGTTGGAGTCTTTAACTTCCTTTTCTTGCATGGGGAGCAGGAAATGATTTTTTTCACCCCATATCTCCTTACTTTCTCCTGTCATACTAAAAGGAATTCTTGCTCTGACTTGCAGAAAAGAAAGAAAGGGGATGGAGAATTATATAATTTTTTGTTGAGCTGGGAGATCTTGCAAGATTAATTTTCAGTGTCTCCAAGCCAGGAATGTAATACACACCTGTACTACCAGCCAGGACTCAGGAAATTGTAGTGAGCACATCTTGAGTCTGAAGTCAGCCTGGGCTACATTAATGTAATCCTGTCCAAAAATGAAGGGGGGGAAATAAAAGAGGAAATAAAAAAGAAAAAGGGAAAGGTAAAATGGTATCTCCAGCCCCATGTATAAATTCACCACAGATAAAAAGCCTGTCCAAATAGAGAATGCACTAATTTCCTGCTTGGGTGGATTTGGTGCTCACTCTGCAGTGCTCTCTCTCCCTGGAGCATCTGGAGCGGCTGGGATGAAGCTTGTTGCCTTACTGTGCTGAGACCTAGGGGAGCCAAATGAGGGTGAGTGTGTTGCTCTGGCAACACCTTGGCCTGTCCTAAATCTTTATGACTGGCAGGAGAAGGATTCAGGCAAGACACAAAGTGATAGGCAATCTTATTTGGAAAGGAATATGGTAGAGAAAGGAGATTGTATGATGTGATATCGTGGGAAGATGGCACTTGAGCTACTCTCTGACCATCCTCACAGTACAGGGATGAGTATAAGGTTTGATTAGAGGAAGAATTAGGGAAAGGGGACAGAGTTATGCCTGATTTAAGATTCCTAGTCACAGGTGTGTTCTGGCTGGTGGTCGTCTCAGTTTAGGTTCTCCGGAATCGTGGAGCCGTTGGCATCTCTATCACTAGAGGAAAGCTATCTGGCTCCCATGACATGGTTCCCCCAGCTCGAAGGTGCAGCTTGGTCATTGTTGGTGATTATCTTCATTTGGGGGTGACCTATCCTGCAAGGCTCTGCTTTTCCTTAAGGGGTAGTCCTTTATCATAAAGGTATTATTGATCAGTCCTGTCTTTCCAAGCACCCAAGGAAATTGCAAAGTGACTATGGAGAGAATGGCTTAGAATGCTAACAAACCCAAAATGAAGGCAGAGATGCCAGGCAAAACCAGTTTAAGTCCCTGTTGCAAATATGTTTTCAGTAGTCAGCATTTGCTTGTGGGATTTCAATGCTTATTGAGGTGGCCAGTAAGAAATTCCTATTCCTAGGTCCAGTCCACAGGTCACCTGCGAGCTGGGAAGTTTAATTACACTAGTTTTTTTTGTTTGTTTTTGTTTTTTCTCAGAGACCTCAATCTCATCCTTCATTTTTGATTCCTTTTGCACTTCCTCATACCCATGACGCTATAGCTTGTGTTTTCATTGTCCTTGGAAAGTCCTTGTCCCTGGAGGGCTATGAGAAGCTGGTAGAAATGTTAGGAGGTAAGGCCTAGAGAGAGGTCTTTAGATCACTGGGACATTCCCCTTGATGGAGGTTATAGGACCACTGCTTCTCTTCTTCCCTTTTTGCTCCCTAGCCATGAGAGAACATTTTTGCCATACTGCATACTTCCACCCTGACGTACTGTTGCTATGGAGCCAGCTCATGGACTTGAACTTCCCAAGTTGTGGGCTAAAATAACTCTTTTCTGTTTATAAGTTACATACCTTATGTTTGTTATAGTAACAGAAAGCTGACTCACAGGCTTTCCTGATTGTAAAATAGTGTGGAAAATGACTTCAGGTGTGCACTCTCTGGGAAGACTCTTTCAAAGGGATGTAGTGAGCTAATCTCTTCTCTCTATCCTCATTGCTGCTGGCGGGAATGCAGACGTGATGGCTGGACACTGTGCATCTAGTCTACTTGGGATCATGGAGGTGAGAAACACATCCTGGAGAGAATGAATCAGAAAAGGTGAAAGGATGTTGGCTCTTCATAACTCCCTGAGTGGTTTAGCCTCTGGCTTTTTTTTTTTACATGACAGATTAAATCTTGTCACTTCAAGTCATGAGCACTTGTATTTTTCTTTCACTCTCAAAAGAATTTGTATTTGCCATTTTCTCTCACTGTGCAGCTTAAAGAAAAAAAAACATTCTAAGTTCTCAAAGGACATTGTATTTACCTCTGGGGGGGCTTCACGTGGGCTGGGCATGGCTCTGCTTCAGATTGCGGGTCATGTTCCTGTCTGTCCGATAGATCCCTTTATTCTGGGACATGCTCTCCTCCTCCTTAGGATATAGCTCAGGAGACTGAGCCAAGTCCAAGAAGCACATTTAAAGCTCCTGCTCCTGTCACTCTCACATTCCATTGGTCCAAACAAAGCCACAAGGGAGGTCCACATCAAGGGGAGAAGAAACAAACTCACCCCACAGAGGGAAGGATAAACCAAACAATTGTTGATGATACACAGACCTGACACGTCTCACCCAGCCCTATAGCTGCACAGATTTCCAGCAGCTTCTGAGCGTGCCAGGCCCCAAGCTTGAAATGCTACAAGGTGTTCCCACCCCCAACCCAATGGGCACTGCCAAATAGGTGGCTCTTCCATGCTGTCCCTCTTTCAAACTTCCTTCTAGAGTCCAGTCACTGTGGGAAACCCAAGGTTTCCAAGAGACCAAGAGACCCAAGGTGCTTTCCCGAGTGCTCTGATGGGAAAGGAAGTCTATTTCCTAGAGGCCCTCAATAAACTTCTCCTTGGGCTGAAATAGCTAATCGTCACAACCCACCCAAAGATGAATTATGAGGTTTAGCCAGGCACTGGTAACTTTCGCCTATAGTCCTAGCTAATTCAGAAGGCTGAGATCTAGGGATTAAGGTTCAAAGTCCTGGCAGGAGCCACTACATTGCTTGCTCAGGAAATTGCTTTAGGAAATTATTCAGTGGACTTGATGATCTGGGGGGAAATACTATTGTTTGCTTACTTATTTTTTTAAAAAATGATGAATATTGTACACAAGAAACCTTTTGCTTTGTTTTGGCGGAGAATCTCCACTATATACTTCATGTTAGCCTGCAACGGCTCAGCTGTCTTCCACTCACAGCCCTCATTCCTCAGCCTCTTGTGTGCTGGAGTTACAGACTTGTGTCACCACACGTGGCTAATAGTAAACTTTCCTTTTAGGTGAAACTTGGCCACAGTTAGGTCCTTTGTCAAGACTGAGTGTACTCCAAAGAGAACATAAACATCTGAAGTGTCTGAATTACGCTGGTTGCATGTGAGGACATTTGATGCTCCTCCCAGCTTCCTGGTGGAAGTCTTGCCTGTCACTAAGGCTTAGGCTGTGCCCTTCAACTTCCACTGATGACATCACCTTGCACCAATTAAAACCCAGGCTGTTATTCCAACAGACTTAGTGGCCTTGTCCTTGGATAGGCAGGAGCAGCTGGCTTAGAAGAGCTCACGAGCCTGGCATCAGGCCTGGGTGTCCTCTCACTTCCCATCCCCAGCTGTCATTCAGGAAGTGAGCACTCTGCACACACAACTTGTTTGGGCCATGTGCAGGTGTGTGAATGTGTGAGCACGTGCTGCGTTACTGGCCAAGAACTGTCCTGTCATTACATCCTCTAGTCCTGCCCCTCCTTAGTCCTCTGACACCAAGATGGTGGAAATATGGTGGAATTACGAGCAAGCGCTGAGCTCGTCTTAACTAGAGATATGTGGACCACCAAAAGTTTTGCCTCAACCCAACTGAGGCTCAAAATCCAAGACAAGCTGGATGCCATGGTGCTCATGCCTATAATCCTAGCTACTCAGGAGGCTGAGCCCTGAGGATTGTGGTTTAGTCATCCTGGGCAGGAAGAGTCAGTGAGACTCATATCCCTATCCACAGAAAGCTGTATGCAGAGCTGTGACTCAAAATGGTAGAGTGCTAACCTTGAGCTGAAGCGGTCAGGTCTTGAGTTCAAGCCCCAGTACCAACATGAAAGAGAGAGGGGGAAGGAAGGAAGAGACAGGGGGAGGAAGGGAGGGAAGGAAGGATCCAAGACAATCTACTTTTCTTGCTTCACCAATTCAACTTATGCCCAGATCACTGGAGATGTCGTCAGTGCTTTTAGGCGCCTCTGCTCCTGTCCCAGACTTCCCTGGAGGCCTCCCTTGGGGATAGGAGTCTGAGGATGGGCTCCTCTACCTAGCTTCCTGAAGGCAATATTCCCTCCAATTCACCCCCTTTTTTCCTTTCTCTCTTTTTAATCTCTATCCTTACAATTTCTTGACATTGTAAATAGCTTAACCATGCAATAAACTTGGCTGGCAAAAACAAGTTCATGTTGTAATCACCTTGCACTTACTCAGTGCTTAATGAGTCTTACACGCTGAGAGGAAGCACACAGTCATTGCTTTGCTATTGCTTCCTGATAATTCATTATGGTGGCAACAGACAAGCCCAACCCCAGCTTTCTCAAGGACTGCTTTTTCTATGCCATGGGCTCAACACAAGTTTCCCCAATTCCTGGATAATAGCGGAGGTGCCTGGCCTAGTCTTATCTCTGTCTGCAGCATCCTATAAGAAATGAAGCAATTACTGTAGAGCTGTATAAGATTTGAACTCGGGCATCAAAGCATGAGCCATGTCCCCAGTCCTGTGTAAGATCTTAAGGGCGATTTGGAGACTAAAATGGCCAAGTCCTGTCTGGACCCAGGCATCCAGGTCATAGGCCTGGATGAGCCAGGACTGCATAGAATTAAATCTGGAAGCCTAGAGGGGCTGGAATTTGTCCCAGTGATGAGAAATCCAATCAGGCTGTTCTGGTTAAAAGGCATTCATCATGCTTCCTTCCTGTTTCCTCCAGACTCACCCCATTCCTTCCTTTCAAAAGATTTGCTTCCTGTAACGAGGCACAGTCTGGCTTTCTGATTCTGAAAGCATTCTTCCTGACACCCTCTTCCTTTTCTTCCTAACACCCCTAAGTTTTCATTTGTTTATTCATCTACCCTGGACCAGTAGACAGATCATAAGTGGACAGATCCATCCTCTTGTCTAGTAATCCATCCAATGGCCAGAGACCCAAGGGGAAGCTACTGGACCTTCTAGAAAAGATTGCCCTGAAAAATTGGCTCTGGCCCTTATTCCCTGTGCTTGAGAAACTGTCACAGGAAGAGGGAAGGTGGGTGTCACTGCAGCCATTTTGCTACAGTGAGAGATGTGAATGGTAGCTTTGAAAAAGGCAGAGAGACAATGGAAGAGCCTGGATCTCTTGACTCTCTCTTCATCTCCTAAATGGAAGGAAATACTCAAGAAAAACCCTTAAACTGAAATCAACTTATTCTCCTGACCCAGTCACCCCACCGCCCCCCTCCCAGGTCAACTCAGTGGCACCCCTTTCTGGTCTCCCAAGGTTGGTACTTCTCCCTCTTCATGTATTCAGAAGTCACTTTCAACACAGCGCAGCCAACCGAATTCACCTTTCCTTCTACCCCAGGCAAAGAGCAGGAGTCTTGGAGACTTGTTGGAGAGCTCCAAATCCCTACTCTGAACGAGGGAGGGCCTAGGGTGGAAGGTAGGAATTCTGCCTTCAGTTCTTCCTCACTCTGGGCATTATTTCCCAGAGCCTGGCATACCCCGGGTTCCTGGGAAATGTTTATGGACTGAATGAATTAATAGTCCTCTAACAAAATGTGGCCCAAGAATGAAGGCTACAGGATGGAGGAGCCTGTGTCTCCTTCCACACGAAGAGGAGACGAGGCTGGTTCATCAGTGTGCTCAGAGCTCTCCACACCTCCAAGGCAAAGCTTAATCCCAGCCTGTGTGGAATCAGTTTCCTCTGGGACCAGTGGGGATCCTGGATCCTGTTTGGGTGGATGCAGCCTCAGGCCTTCCTCTATGGTCCAAATACTGCAAGGGGAAGCGTAGACACTTTCAGGAGGTGGAACTTTAGTCCATCCAACTGCACACCTCCAGGGACAGGTTCCTATTCTAGTATCGGAGGAAAATGAAGTTATTAATAATGTGATCTGAAGACTGGTGTTCCACACCCCATTCGTTGAAATATTTCCCCAAGATGACATATTAGTAGGTTTGGCTTTGGAGAAATTAAGGGTGAGACCTCTTAAATGAGATTAGTACTTTTTAAAAGGCATTAATCCAAGCAATGGGTCTTAAAATGTGTGGTCCTATACTAAATTCACTAGCACAATAATGTTCATTGCAGCACTACTTAGCATAGCAAAGATATTGAAGCAACTCAGATGCCCCTCAGTTGATGAGTGGATCAACAAGATGTGGTATTTATACACAATGGAATTCTGTGCTGCTGTCAGAAAAAACATCGCCCCATTTGTTAGGAAATGGAAAGACTTAGAAAAGATCATATTAAATGAAGCAAGCCAGACTCAAAGGAACATAGGCTCAATGGTTTTCCTCATTTGTCATAATCAGTAGAATCCTTGGGCTCTCCTAGCAGAGATTTACAATAGAGCAAAACCTAGATACATAAGGCCATATAGTATGAAGCTAAATGAAAGGACCTCCAGGATATTGAAACAAAAAGCCATATAATGAGTGATTGTTGTCTTTAATGTACTGTTATCTCTCATCTCTTTTTCTGTCCCTTGGTTATCTCATATTGTTACAGTATTTCACCTTGTTATCTGATATATTGTACATATGTGTTTTGGGTTATTTTAAATACGATAGGGAAGAGGGAAAACAAGATGAGGGGTGGGGTTGGGGAGAGGGAAATGGGGACCAAGACATAAGAAAGCCTATCAATGTGTGTGAAGTAATGCACCTTCTAGCTGGTGAACATAATGTAACCCTTCTATCAATTACAATTACAATAAAAAATACATGGAAAAAATGTGTGGTCCTTATCTGACTCCAAATTTTCTGACACTGTGATCTTAGGCTTTCCATCCTCTAGAACTACAGGAATAAAATCTCTTGCTTGTAAGTGACCAGTCTCAGTCTCTGGTATTTTATTATAGCAGCTGGAATGGACAAAGACATTGTTCCCAAGATAGTACTGTCTCTAAAATGCAGATGTCGCTCAAGTCAAATAGCAATCTGGGGTGCAGATCCTCCTCTGCAGATTTTTCCAAATATGTAAAAGACTTCCTAAGGTCATGCAACGTTTCAGTAGCAGAGACCTGATGTTAGTTGAAATTAGATTTTCTTGCTCTGAAGGCCACGTTTGTTCACCAGCTATAGAATCCCACACCCATCTGGGTTCTGGAGAGGGAAAGCTGGCCTTCCTGAGCCCATGTAGAGTTAGTGTCACTCCTTCCCCGCAGAGAGGCACTGGGAGGCTCTGGGTGGAGCAAGAGATAGCTCCCTTCAGGCTTCCTGGTAACTCACTATCCAGGCATGGCCAAAGCTCTGTGTGTGTGTGTGTGTGTGTGTCCTCTTGTAGTCAAGATAGGGAAGATGAACACTGCTCTGAGACCTGCAGGGTCTGAATAGGGCTTGGTTACTGATTATGAATCCTGTTACTCCAGACCCTGAGGATCTCATCTTTGCTGGGAGATTTGAGCCCTACAAAAGCATTACTTACTCCCAGGTCCTGTGCACGCAATGAACCACAACCAAGTTTGTGGAGGATAAGGCACCCCGCCCTCACAGGCCTGCACTCCTCTACACACCTGGCTCGGGAGCATCACCACTCAAGGGAAGAGAGAAATCGAATAGGTGGACCCACACTCTTGTGTGGTCTGGGACAGGGTCTTTCCAATTAGCAAAGATGGCACAGGCTCAAAGGTGGTGAGCGGGACTGGCTGGACAACCACTGCTACAGAGCGCCCAGTGCCTGCCCTTCAGAGGTCAGGACACAGCCATGCTCAGCAAGGCCCAGGTCTCCAATGGATGAGAAGAGATACACTGGTAGTGGCCATGGCAAGGAGAGACTAATCCACACAGGACCCCAGGCCTGCCTGGTGAGCTGGTGAAGAAGCTGTGTTTGGGCAGGGAATGAAGTCACGATGGAAGCCCCACAGAGGGCAAGGCTTGAGGCAGTGTCACAGTGGACCTTCAGCCCCAAGGCATGCTGGGATGGTCTGGAGACCATCAGTAAGGTCATTTTAGAGGTAGCTGATTGCAGGCAGGGCTGAGGCCTGTGGTTTTCAGAAAATCACTTGCTTTCCTGAACACTCCCTTCTCAGTTGTTAAATATAGGGATCACTCTTTATTACAGGATGTTTATAATCAAGAAATGATATCAATGATTGCCTCACAACTCAAAGCAGTAGATGGAAGAAATGGAAAGAAGACATTTGATCAACATTTATGAATTGAATTTGTCCTTTGACAGGCTTGATGCTGGGGTGGCAGCTTTCACGTCACTGAATTTGGTCCATCTTCCCTTGCAACTTCTCATTCTTCCTTTTGACTTGGTTTGCTAGGGAAGGATATTTGTTGAAGATTTAGTGTTTGTTTGATTCGTTCATTTGAAAGTTAGGTCCCTACACAGATTATATTTACATCTCCCAACGGGCAAATTAGACATGAAATACTTCAGCCCCACTTTAGATGCAGTATCTCAGGATTTCAGCTAAGGGCCTAGCAGCTCGTATTTGAATGAGTTCATGCTGATGCTCTACCAGAAAAACCTCATTCATTCCACAAAGGCCTAAGGTGGTGGGAATATAAGGTGTAAAGTCGGTGGCTGGCCCTATAGTTTCACAAGACACACACACTCCGTGACCCCACTCTACTGCCCTTTCCTGCTCACTGCGGCCATGCTCTGATAACTGAATGGTTTTGCTCCTAAGTAGCTATGTTGACAGGTGTGAACCACCAGTGCCTGGCTGTTATCTACCTTTAACATTTGAGACCCGTTGTAAACCAACCATGGATTGAGCTCCGATCATCTGAAGGGTCTGTTCTAAACTAGGCTTGGAAGTAGGTCCCCCACTGGGTGTCCTGTTCGCAGAATCTCATCAGTTGGAGGCCTACTGGGGCCTATTCCAAAAGTATATGGTTCCGTTTTGTAGGAGGGTGTGGGAGAGCTGAATCTTCTAAGCCACACCAATGCAGCCCTGGCCTTGAGCCGAGTACCGGTGTCTACTTCCCGGCTGGGTCCCTGGAGCCCACGGAGAAAGCCGACTGGACCCCACCGCAGGCAGACGCGCCCAGCGCTCAGAGCCGCGGGGCCCCGACGTGCTCGCCCGCGGCCGCCAGGTGGCGCCGTAACCCAGGAGACTCCGAGTCCCGCGAGGACCGAGGACCCAGGCCCGGGGACCCACGAGGACCCTGACGCCTAGTGAAGGGCCAGCCGGGGACAGGCAAAGACGGAATCCCTTTTTTCCTTTCCCCGGCCTCGGGGCCCAGTGGATGGGAGGCCAGGGCGCGCGCCAGGACGGACGTGGAGGCCCTGGGCCCGCCGGGGAGCCGGACCTCGCCTCTCGGCCCCGCCCCTTCCCCCTGCCCCCGGGCTCCTCCCCGGCCTGTCGGTCGGCCAGGCCCAGCCCACCGCGCGCTCCACCCACCTCGGTGCAGTTTGCACAGTTACACAGCTAAGAAGGCATGCCTGCCGCTTGGAAACACGTGCCTCGGAATTACCTGCCTTCGATCACGAAGAACGGACAGTTAGAGCCGGGCTGCCCCCACCCCCTCCACCCATCCCTCACAGTGCGCGTGCGCACAAGTGACTCGGCGCCAGGAGGTGGGTTTCAAACCGCAGCTGTGCCCGTAAAACCACGACCGCTGGGTCATTCGACCTCCTGGTTTGCACCTTACTTTTCCCATTCACAAAGTGAGCGCCATACTCAAGCGTGCCACGTGAGTCGTGGAGAGAACGGAGCGCACACTTAGGGTTTGGAAGAACGCTCCACGAGTGTTTCCAGGGTCCTTTGGGCGCCGTGAAGGGGGTCGTTTGTTTGTGGTCCCCACGCGGCCACCCCTCGTGCATGGGAATGAGAGTGGAGCCCTAGCGGCTGCACCCCAAACTCTGCCACAGTGCTGCCTGCTTCTTGGGCTGGCTCCAGGGCAGAGATCTGCAAGTACAGTGTGTCTGCATTTCCCTTCTGTGCCCCGGCAGAGGCGGCAGCTTTGAACCAGGTGATAGGTCACTCTGCAGATATCTGTGTTTCCAAACTACTTTCGTGTGTGTGCCTCTGCTGGGACCCGAGCCAGGCACTGTCGCTTAGCTTTTTTATTTTTTGCTCAAGGCTGGTGCTCTACCACTTGTGCCACACCCCCACTTCTGGTTTTTTGTTTTTGTTTTTTGTTTTTTTTGTTTTGTTTTGTTTTTTTGCCAGTCCTGGGCTTGAGCTCAGGGCCTGAGCACTGTCCTTGGATTTTGTCAAGGCTAGAGCCTTGAGCCTCAGCACCACTTCTGGCTTTTTTCTATGTATGTGGTACCGAGGAATCGAACCCGGGTCTTCATGCATGCTAGGCAAGCACTTTAACCACTAGGCCAAACTCCCAACCCTTGTTTTTTGTTTTTTGTTTTTTTGAGGCTGAAAAAAAAAAATCCCAGGGACTTTTCTGCCCAGGCTGACCTTAAACCTCGCTCTTCAGATCTCAGCTAGGAGAGAGTAGCTAGGCGCAGGTATGATTCGGTTCCTGGCTTTGGATCCAGACTTCTTAGGGGAGTTATTTATGCCTTTCCTGCCTTCACCTCACAGCCCGGGGTCTCTCCTCAGCATACTCTCCATCTTGAGGCTTCCAGGACCCGGCCAAAGGTTTTGTTCACAGTGCATGATAAAGCCACGTGTGGGAATTTACTACAGAGCAGTCCTCCTGGCCCTCAGACTTTATCAAGTCGAATCTCAATCAGATCTTTAAAGAAGGGGCGGTGCAACCCATGCCATTCTTCAAAGGGCCCTGATGAAGCTGTACACAGATCACTGGCTGTCATTAAAAAGCTAACCACATATGCAAATGAGCGTTGGAGGTGTGAGGCCGATGCAGGGTAGACCGTGCTTCTGGTTTCACCCAGGAAGGCTTCCTGGCGGTGGTGAGAGGGGCCAATGCCTTCCGACACTTGGAGGAGGGGTGACTTTAAACCATAGCTCACCCTTTCCTGCTTCTGGCTCTCACTTGAGTCCTTCCGAAGTTCCCCCGCCGGTCACTGAGAGCATTCCAGGGTGTGATATCTCTCAGGAAACAAGCTGAGTTCCTGGAAAACATCGTCCACAGAGAGTAGAACCACCCCCATCTTTCTTAGAAATCCGACTTTCATGCAGCTGGGAATGAGGGGACTGGAGGTCAAGGAGTAAACAGTAATGAAATATGAGACAGGAGAGTCCTGATTACTATCTGCCTTCCAGTCTGGGCCCCCTGGTGGCATCTGCTCTCTGAGGGAAGACGCAATCAAAGGATGTGAGCAGAGGCCAGATGGTGGGAGATGGTGGGAGACGGTGGTGGGACGGTGGGAGATAGCTGTGGGATGACCTCGCCTCTGCTCCACTGCACACTGGCACTGCCTCCCTGTTTTCCCTCTAGGGACTCGGAGAAGGGAATCTAAAGCACATGTCTCTGACTCATTTACTCTGTGCTTACCAAATTGATGTTTGGCCAGAGTCCTCCTATGTCTTGGAAGAGCTCTTGGTTTACTTTCATTTGTTTCTTGTAGTCCTTTTCCTCTGAACTAGAATGTCTGTTTTGGGATCAGACTTGAAGAAGAAATCAACAAGAATTTATCCTTTGTGTTTGTTTGTTTTGACAATACTGTATCTGCCTCCCCAGGTAGCTAGAATTATAATGGTGAGCCACCATGCTCTTTTTTTCTTTTTTTTTCTTTTCTTTTCTTTCTGTTGTGGGGCTTGAACTCAGGGCTGAGGTGCTGTACTTGGGTGCTTTTGCTCAACTAGTAGTGCTCTACCACTTGAACCTAGCTCTGCTTCTGGTTTTTGAGTGGCTAATTGGAGATAAGAGTATCATGGGGACTTTTCTGCCTCAGTTGGCTTCAAACTGAAATTCTCAGATCTCAACCTCTTGAGTAGCTATAATTACAGGCATCAACTACCAGCAACAGGCTCTATTTTTCTTTTATAATTAGCAGAAAACATGAATTTGGGGAGAGGAAACTTGGGAGCAAAAAATGGGAGGGGGTAACAACGTTCAACAATAAATTTACTCACTATCTTAACGTGTGTAACTTTAACCCATCTGTACATCACCCTGACAATAAAATTAAATTGAAAAGAAAATAGGAATTTTATGTCAAAAGGAATTCTTCTATTATGTAACACTAATAAATTTATCTTTCTCATAATACACCACCATAACATAATTTTTAATTTCTATTTTTAAATTGTCTTTAAGTAGTTACACAATGGGGATTTCAATTCCACTAGTCAATTTATGAATACAATGTGTCTCAATCGCTGTCACCTTTCCTGTCATTCTCTCCCCACCCCATCTATACCAAGCCTACTTATGTCTTCATAAATTACAATTCTTGAGAAGCAGGCACTGTGTTAGAGAACAGAGGAAATTACAAAGACTATAGCAGTGGCAGGCATTGGGTACCCACCGCCCTTGGGGAGACTGAACACTGACTGCAATGGTGACTCAGATTCCCAGCGGCCCCATCATCAAGGAGCCAGGCCCTCACACTGCTACTGAGCAACCTGTGCTTAACAAAGTGTGTCAGGGTCTGGACCAGGTAGATCAGAAGAGGCTTCGAGGAGAAAGAGGGTTAAATATGAAGAGAGAGATCATAATATGGAAACAAAATCATGGAGAATTATGGAGAATTATGAATTCACTGATTGGGGGAAGATAGTTAGAACTCAAAACTACTTGTATACTTTATTTCACATCAAAGACTCACATTGAATTAATTTTGTTTCCGTCCCATCAGGAGCAATTCATGTCCACTGGTTGCTTCAACTCACATGTGCTTATCTTATATAATAAATAGAAGAGTGGACAGGACTTTCATTTGTTCATTTATCTTTTCTGCCGGCAATTAATACTCATTCATTAGTGGTTTATGTTTAAGAAAATAATAAAAATGTCCAAAAGGTCAAAGGAAACCATCTCACTTCCCTATTTTCACCTCAAAACAATACACCAAGCAATGCAATGCCATTTCCATGGAATGGACTGTTAGTACACAAACAGGGCTCCTAGAGTTGGGGCCCACAAAAGATGTCTCAAGAAGCAAAGAAAAGGGACCCTCTGGTAGCAGGGGAAAGATGAGGATAACACAGTTATAGTTTTTGTCATTAAAAACATCAAGAAACAAAGGATACTCTAGGGACCGGGAGTTTGGCCTAGTGGTTAAAGTGCTTGCCTAGCATGCATGAAGACCCGGGTTCGATTCCTCGGTACCACATACATAGAAAAAAGCCGAAAGTGGTGCTGAGGCTCAAGTGGTAGAGCTCTAGCCTTGAGAAAGTCCAAGGACAGTGCTCAGGCCCTGAGCTCAAGCCCAGGACTGGCAAAAAAAAAAAAAAAGAAACAAAGGATACTCTAAGAACACAAAGGCACGATGCCATTGTGCATCTAATCATACGAAATAATATTTATTGAAATAAACTCCAGGAAATGAAAACAAGATTATTCTTTCCCTTTTTCCTGCCTTTGTTGTTATTGCTCATTTCTATGTCTTTGGGAGTGTACGGGGAGGCACAGAAATGGATGGAACGAGGATGAATTAGTGCAGTAATGTTAATCACTGGACCTTATGTTGAAAAGGAACTATTCAATTTGAGGGTGGGGGTGGGAGGGAAAAATTGGGAGAAAACAAGGGAAGGCATGGGACATTTTCAACCAAACTATGTATTTTTTGCCTGACTTATACAACTGTAACCCCTCTGTACATCACCTTTATAATAACAATAAAAATAGGGCTGGGAGTTTGGCCTAGTGGTAGAGTGCTTGCCTAGCATGCATGAAGACCGGGTTCGATTCCTTGGTACCCCATACATACAAAAAAAGCTGGAAGTGGTGCTGAGGCTCAAGTGGTAGAAAGTCCAGGGACAGTGCCCAGGCCCTGAGCTCAAGCCCAGGACTGGCAAAAAAAAAATTATCAGAGTGACAAGCCAAAATTTCACTCTCTAAGATTTCAACTATTTAGAATGGTTTACATAGACGTTGTGTTTACTCTGTATCAGACACTGTTATAAGTATATGCGTTAGCTCCTTTGATTCTCACAATGACTCTATGAAACAAGTACTACTTGTTTCAAGTACTTCTATTTGGCAAATCCAGACCCAGAAGCTCAGAGTTGTTAAATAATTTGTTCAAGGTTCTACCACTGGTTGCATGGCTGACATTTAAACTGAGTTTGACTCTGGTCTCCTACTCTGTCATTCAACCTCTTAATCTGCCACCTCCTGATAGCCTTCTGGCTAGTGGTTGTGGGAAGAATTCCACTCAGTCATGCAGAAGACTAACAAGGTAGCACCTTGAGCTCTGTAGAGCTGTGTCCAAGACAGGTCTTCCTTACAGTGGGAAATGTAGCTAGAAAGCTGAATATACTGGAGAAGAACTTGGTTTGTCCATACTTTCATTTGATTAATGATAATAATTACTCTGCTTTCTTCCCAAACCACAGCATCCCTCTCCTGAGAAGCCCCATCCCTTCCCTGACCTTGTGGGAGCTGAAAAAGGTGATCATGAACAGCTGTGGCCAGCTCTGCTTACTCAGGAGAGCACACTTGTCCAGCCTGGGAAAATCTTAGGCATGAAAGGCCTCAGGATACCAGTGCCAAGACTGCCTTAGGTCTGAAGAAATGTCATTAGTTGGGACAATGCTAAGCCTTTGTGACAAATTAGGGCTCTAATTTAGTGGGGGTGTTGTTGCTGTTTTCATTTTGATTCGTGTTTTTTTTCTCCTTGAGCAAGGTAGCCATAAACTCTCCATCTTTCTGCTTTAGACTTGTGAGTACTGGGATTACAGGTGTCTGTCACTTAAGCTCAATACTAGAGGCCTAATTTACGAGCGAATGAATTCAGATAATTTAAATCGGTAAAAAAAAAAAAAAGTGAAGCCTCTGTGCTTAGGCCCTCATATTGGCACAAAAAGAAGGAATGCGTGAATGTGAGAGGCTATGTTGTCTTCCGTGAAAAGGGAGGTATCTACTATATGTATAGAGATGGAAAAGGACAGATCTTTACGTGCATTCCATATTGCTGCCTACATGTTCTGAAAATGGGACTATCTATGGCTTCTAAGTAAGAGATCTGAAGTGCTGGAGTTGGGTGGGAGACTTAATTTTATAATCTACCGTTTGATAAGAATCAAACTCAGATTTCAACTATGTAAAGATAACTAAGTAAAAGAGGACTGGCGGGAGGGGGAGGGGGAGCAGGTTGAGACTCTAGCACTCACAAGTCTGAGGCAGGCAGATAATGAGTTGGAGAAGAAGAAGAAGATGGAGAGGATGAGAAAGAAGAGCAACAGCAGCGTGGAAGAAAATGAATAAGGTTTAAGCATTTTATTACAGTATTGCAATTTCCATAAGTACAAAAATGAACTTGATTGGACATATAGTTTAAAACATAAAACTAAGCCCATTTGAGGTGCATATTTGAAAGACAAATTTGACAAACTTGTTCTTCCATAGAACTTATCACAATCAAAATACAGAACCTTTCCATTATCCCCCAAACTTCCCCTGTATGCCACCCTGTTACATCCTGACCCACAATTGATGAGGTCTTTCTGTCATTATGAATTAGATTAGCTTTTCCTAGAGTTTCTCATATAAATAGAACCATGCTGAATGTATTTGCCTGAGGACTTGTTTCATTTGTTCAATAGTACGTTTATATTCATTCTCTTCTTCTTCTTTGGTAACCAGATCTAGAGTACTATACATAACTAAAAATAGGATAGTGCCCCACCTTCTGAGCAAGTAGTTGTGATCACAGGATAAAATGATGAATGAAAGCTGGGCATGTTGCCTCACACCTGTAATCCTAGCTACCCAGGAGGCTGGGATCTGAGGATCATGGTTCAAAGCTAGCTCAGGCACTAAGACAGAGTGACTTTTATCTCCAGTTAACCACTAGAGAACTGGAAGTAGTACTGTGGCTCAAAGGTAGGGCAATAGCCTTGAGCTGAAGAACTCAGGGACAGTGCCCAGGCCTAGAGTCCAAACCCCATGACAGACAAAAAAAAATATGATGAATGAAACATAAGTCAACAGATCACTCCTGTGGCTCTTCTGGAAGTCTCTGTAAAAGTGAGGAGAGGAGCAGGCAATCTCTTTCCTTTCTCTCTTCTAGCTGTTGACCTGGATTGTAGACTTCATGGACAGATTTCCAGTAGCCATCTTGGAATATGGCTTGGTATATGGAAGTGACTTTGTGGATACAAAAAAAAAAAGGAATGAGCCTGGATTTCTAATGACATAACGGAGCTATCCTAGCAGCTTAACTCTATTTTTTTGGCCAGTCCTGGGACTTGAACTCAGGGCCTGAGCCAGTGCTAGAGCTCTACCACTTGAGCCACAGGACCACTTTCGTTTTTTTATGTGGTATCGAGGAATTGAAGCTGGGTCTTCATGCATACTAAGCAAGCTCTCTACCATTAGGCCAAACTCCAGGCCCAGCTAAACAGGTCCAGGTCCTTTTGTGCCTGGGCTGGCTTTGAATCTTGATCCTTAGATCTCAGCTTCCTGAGTAGCTAGGATTACGGGTGTGAGCCACTATGCCCTGCCCTCTCTCTTTCTCTCTGAGTTTTAAGCCAAATCTTTTTGATTTTTTTCTGTTATTTCTAGCTGAAATAAATTTTGTTTCATAAGGTCATAAGTCTTGTAGAACTATTGGTTTTTAATTGCATAAATGCTTGAGTTAGAATTAATTACATTGGATTAAGAAGACTTTATGCTGAAATTTGCTCCCCCAAAATTCAAGAAAAATATTCTTGTGCACAGATACACACACATTTTTAGCATATTGACAAATTGGGTCCAAAATAGAAAAAGCATAAGGTATGACTGAATGGAGTATATTATAGTCATCAAAAGTTGATTCAGGGGCTGGGAGTTTGGCTTAGTGGTAGAGTGCTTGCCTAGCATGCACGAAGACCCAGGTTCCATTCCTCAATACCACATACATAGAAATAGAAAAAGTCAGAAGTGGTGCTTTGGCTCAAGTGGTAGAGCATTAGCCTTGAGAAAGCCCAAGGACAGTGCTCAAGCCCTGAGTTTAAGGCCCAGGACTGGCCAAAAAAAAAGTTGATTCAGGATTCAAAGAAAATCTATGTAATTTATCAGATTAACAATACAGAATAGGACAAAATCAAATAATCTCCATGGATATGGAGAAAGCATTTGACAAAATTCAACATTTCTTTTTGGTAAAAACTCTGAACAAACTAATAAGAGAAAAAAAAACTTCAGTTAATCAAGGATGATACTGAGAGCAAAAAAACAGCAGCAGCAACAACAAAAACCTTTGGCTAACAACATCCTTCATAGAGAAAGACTGTTTCCTCTAAGATAAGGAACAATGAAAAGATAACTGCATTTTGAAGGATGGGGGAAGGAATACTTGAATTTGAACTCAAGATTAATATTGAAATTTTATAAATTCCATTTACAACAGCATTAAGACACAGATACTTAGGGGTACACGTATATGTACTTAGGGGTAGATGGATATGCCACATTCCTGCACCAGAAGACTAATACCAACCTGTAATTTGTCCTCATTTTGATCTACAGTCAAGGCAATCCTATTTGAAAATAGCTAGTTTTTAGACACTGACAAATCGATGTTCAATTTTATATAGAATTTTTAAAGTACAATAAATCTGAAATTGAATACACTAAGACAAGTACTGTGACATAGATAGGTTCAAGATTTTACAACAGCACAGAGGAAAAGAGAACTGTTCTGATTGGGTGACTCAAGGGAGATTCCTTGAGTCAAAGGAGATAACCTTTTGGGCTTAGAGTTGAAAGATGACTAAGAATCTACCAGGTAAAGCTATTTAGGTTTGGAAAGCCAGTGGCATACTTAGGTTTAGCTAATCTCAAAGACTCAAAACTCATCTTGAAATAGTTAGGGACCACTCAAAGGGACAGAAGGCAAGTAAAGTCTGGGCCTTTTTAATCTGTCACCCATTTAGAGCCAGATGTATGCTTTTGTTGTTGTTGTTGTTGTTGTAGGACTTAAACTCTGGGCCTAGGCGCTGTCCCTGAGCTCTTCAGCTCACGGCTACCACCCTACCCCTTGAGCCACAGCACCATTTCTGTTTCCTAATGGTTAATTGGAAATAAGAGTCTCTCAGTCTTTAGTGTCCAGGTTGGTTTTGAACCGATTACATCTGGCTTATATTTTCTTTTACCTCTATTCCTGTACTCCCTTAGCATCTTTGTCATAAAACATCAGAGTAGGCCACCAGGCCAGACTGTAAGCAGACTCAGAATCTCATATGATTAAACCAAGTTAGTAGACTCACAATGTCTGCACAAGTGATGGATGCAGGCAAGAGGGAAATATTATAGAAGAAAATCTTATCCTATGAAAATTCCTCAGTAATACCCCAGCATCCACTCAGATGTCAGCTAGCCTGTCAAAGCCAAATCATGATCTGATGTAAAATACCACCTCTGACGTGTAGATGATGATAAAAGTTGCCTAGGTTAATTAGCACAAACCTGAAGATCACTTTTACTAAAAACCTTGACTCCTCACTGGAACCTATAGCTATCTGATGGCTGACTGAAATGGAATAAAAGGGCTGACATCTCTGTCTTCATATTTTTCATTCCCTTTGCATCTCAGCCTTTGAGCCATTTTCTACTAATCTTTGCATGTCGATGTGCAGATCATTTGAGAAATATTTTGTCCAAGACTGTAACACAGGGTTAATTTGGCCAATTGCCCTTTGGAGGGGATATGTGTTTGTTATACAATGTCCTTGTGCTTTCTGGGAAACTCTATCACAAGGTCAGAATATTTATGCAAGATAATGACACCAGTTCTAACTCAAAAGTTCCTGAATGGAGTTGATTGTCCACTTGCCCATCAAGTCCAGGATGCTTGCAGAAAAAAAAAAAGAAAAGGAAAACAGCTTTTTGAAACTGTGCCTGTGACAATTTTTTTTAAAACTTCAGTTTCTCCTCTACACACTCTGAATTGATTTAAAAAAAAAAAAAAAAAAAGCTATCGCACTCTATTCAAGTGAGTGTCTTGGTCATCCCTGGTCATCCCTTCTAGCTTGAGCTGGCCAGTTCAAGTTGAGGTCTCAATAAGGGAGCATTTCCTCTCTTATTCATAGTATGTGGCTTGGTCTGCTTTCAACTGTTTCCATAGTCAGTATCAGATCCCATAGACAGAATTGGTCCCATTTAGTGAAATAGGAAGTTGCCTGTGGATCTGTTTAGGAGTTAAAGTTTTAAGGAAACTCTAAGTTGATCTTAATAGATTTGGACCAAAGAGGGCGATTTTAAATCTTACACTCCTTTCCTGGCTTCAACACTCAGAATGTCTAAATCCTTAAATACCCATTTCCCATCCTCCCATCCTTTCTTGTCTCCTCTTACATTATTCTATCTACACTACTGGAGAAGCAGCTAAAAGCATAGGTTAGGTTAGAACCAGATTGTGAAGAACTTTGATTTTTTTTTAAATCATTGTAGCCACTGCAAAATTTTAACCAGGAAAAAGAAATGATCAGATTTGACTTCTAAGTAGACAATTCTGGTGGTGAGTGAAGAGAACAGAGAGTATTCCAAGTAAGATATATTAGAAAGGCCCATATCAGAGGGGTTCAGTGAGTACTGGAATGCTGTAAGTTTTTAACAAAGGGTCGAGGTTCAGGATGTGGACCAGTTAGGGGACCAAAAAGATAGTAAAGCCTAGGAGCTATTACCAGAGGAGAGCGGCTACACTAGCTGGGCCTGAAGGAGCAGCAGAAGATGGTATTATGAGGGCTGATGGAAACTGAAGGAAATTCCTCCCCAGTTTGGGAAGAACTGGGCTCCAAGAGAAGCTGGAAGAACACTGCCACTGCCACCCCAGAGACTCCCAGTCAAGGGAAGAGAAACAAGGAAGGCCCTGCCAACCACGCTCTCCTTCCACTTTCCAGCCTTCTTTGTGCCACTTGAAAGTCAGCCACGCGCGGAGCAAGTGCAGATGGGGTTGGGTAGATTTAGTGCGCAGATTTAGAGGCCAGCAAGATGAATCAGAGTGACCAAATGTGACACACCCTGAGAAAGGCAGTGGCATGGGTCATCTGGACATGGCAGAATAAGAAAAGAAAAACACCAAGCAGGCCATCAAGACTTTCACACCTGGATCTCTCACCTGGCTTCACCCTGCCAGCCCTGAGGGACACATCTCTGCCAACCTGGACCTCAACTAGCTCAGTTCTAAAATGGGTAGATGGATCACATGGCCTTTGAAGATGTTTGTTTTTCAACTGAAGATGCTTTGGTAAGCTTTTCCTCACTTAGCACGGGCTGGACTCAGTCTTATGCAGACAGGGGTCCTGTCTGTCAAGGGAAGGTGGGGAACCCCCAAACTCCTGGATGGGCCATCATCTGGGACTAGATGTAGTGCTCCCCTCTTCTAGTGAACCCATGGGACGTGCAGAGTCAACCAGGGACTTTCTTAAACGTACTTTTCACTGTGGTGAGCACATTCAAAAGGAAAGAAGAGCGTATTCATCTCCAGAGAACAGCAGCTTGGCAGTCCTGCGTAACTGCAGCTCCAAGTCCTGGTGCCTCTTGCTCAGTTCCTGATAACTGAAGATGAAACTTGAACAGCAAAAGGGAAGTCTCCTGTCTCCTACAGGGTATCAAATCCTGTTTCTAGATGGTTTCAGTTCTTAAAGACACAGGATTCCATATTTTCTCACCCAATGAGCTGAAGGCAAAGAGGCTTCACTGACCACCAACCACATTTGCACAGTTCTGGGGTGAAATGGAGGTACACCACAGAGTCTAAAATCCAGGTTTGGAAGGGGTCCCAATATTTATGAACTATTTTGCCTTTCTTCTTACTAATGTAAAGAAGTTGTCCAGGCAGGTGCGCAGATTCACTCAGTCTACTCTGGCCCTAAGAGCACTTCCCTCCATACTTTTACTTTCCTAATTTTCTATGGGACTCAGATGACTCAGCAAAGTACAGAAAGCTGTTTTCACAGAGTGAGAAGTCACTCACAGGGGTGTCCTCGGTGGCCTTACAGGGTAGTATCTCCCCTCCTGTGATCAGGAAGCATTTCTAACCATTGTGGGAAGAGCCAGAGGTTCTTCAAAGAATTTGCTCATGCATACAAGTTCAGTTATTGATTCAACAGGATGGGGTAGAGGAGGGAAACAAGAAAGACAAAGAGAAAAATAAGGAAAAGATAAGGTACATACTAGGCATCAAGTTGTATAGCCTGGACAAGGCTTAATAAAGGTTTCCAAGCACATAAAAATATACAGCCAGGGGCCCGGGAGTTTGGCCTAGTGGTAAAAGTGCTTGCCTAGCATGCATGAAGACCCAGTTCGATTCCTCCATACCACATACCTAGAAAAAAGATGGAAGTGATGCTGAGGCTCAAGTGGTAGAGTTCTAGCCTTGAGAAAGTCCAAGGACAGTGCTCAGGCCCTGAGCTTAAGCCCAGGACTGGCAAAAAAAACCATATATATATATATATATATATATATATATATATATATATAGAGAGAGAGAGAGAGAGAGAGAGAGAGAGAGAGAGAGAGAGAGGGCTCCAAGAATGCATAGCTCTCTCCTATAATCATAGCTACTCAGGAGGTTGAGATCTTAAAATCATGGTTTAGAGTCAGATCAGGGAGACAAAGCCTCCAATTAACTAGCAAAAAGCCAGAAGTAAAGATATGGCCTATAGCACCAACCACAGAAGGCCCTAAAGCTGTCTTTGAAAACCAGCACGGTGGGGCACCAGCCTACAAAGCCAATGTAATCAAAGAAAGCAGGAAAATATTGGGAGATTTCACTAAAGTCAAGCTCCTGCCTTAGGTTAAGCTTTTTAAATCAGACTGTGTAGAAATTTGCAGGCACCTCAGCAGAAGGTATACAATTAGTCTGAGCTGTTGGAAGACACCGTCTCTGTACCTGGAAATAACTTTTTCGTCTTTCAACAATTTAAAACTCATCTGATACTATCTAAACTACTTTTATTTATGTATTTTTAGAGATTATTAATCAATGAAGAAGCCAATCATTTGTAACCAGCTAAAAGAGAATCTGCAGAACAGGCATCTTTACAAATCTGGAGTATTGAAATGAATGTACAAATGGAGACAAACTGGTTATTCTGAGGGGAAGGGAGGGAGGAAAGTAAATTGACCCCTCTCTAAGTAGGATATAATTTGCATTTATTTTGCATTGCTATCAATTAACTAAATTTACATAAATTTACTCAAATAGCTCAAAGACTACAATCAGATAACCTGAGGAATGTTCTCTAGACCTTGCATAATTTTCCTTTGAACTTTTTCTCCAGAAGGCCAACCTGTGAAATTCTGTTTTGCTTCGTTTTGTGTTTTTATCCCCTGGCCTGGTCTACCAGAAATGTGAATACTCAGCTCTTCTGTGAATACATGACAAAATAACCCAGAACAAATATTAAAGACGTAAGCAATCACGGTAGAACAAAATGAAGATGTGCTAGCTGCACTGACAACATTAAAATGGAATTGAAGATAACAACCAAAGAGTTCTGGTATTCATTGTGTGGTTGTCCTATCCTTTCCCCTTCCCCATCACTATGAGCTATGGCTGCTTTCATAATAATTATTAGAAGGTCTCCCTTAACCTCTCTACTAATTTATCGTAATTCCTAAATGAAAACATGACAAATTATAGGAGCAAAAGAATAGGTAAATCACTAAAAGGAAATCATTAAATTTTTTTTGTTCAGATTAAGTCTGGAGGTTAGATTTCAGAAGTTTTAGGATAGAGGACCATTTCAGGTATGAGAAAAGATAGGGGTGTCACTCTCTTGCTAATCTTGCTCCCTACCAGAAGTACTTAACCATGAATTGTTTGAACAATGATTCATTCATAAACTATCGAAATAATTTAATGGCATTTTAGCATTTTTATCAAAAAGTCATTATTGCAAGAGCTGAATTGTTAGAAAGACTAATTGCTAGCTGGATGCTAATCATTCACTCCTATTATCCTAGCTATTCAAAAGGATCTGAGAATTGAGGTTCAAAGCCAGTCCAGGCAGGAAAATCTAACAGACTCTTATCTTAATTAACCATCAAAAACCTGAAACTGGAGGCATGGCCCAAATGGCAAAGTGTCAGCCTTGAGTGAAAAAGCCTAGTGAGAATTCAAGACCTTGAGTTCAAGTTCCAGTACTGGCACAAAATAAGAGAGAGAGAGAAAAAAAAAAGAATAAATAATTGCTAATAAGGATTAGAATTAACTAAGAAATAACTGTTGAAGCAGTTTAGTGATAGACCAGTTGCCTATCATCCACAGGTCCTGAATCTATTTGCTCTTGTCATTCTTTTTGGTTTTGTTTTTATTTTTGTTTTTTTCCAATCCTGGGGGCTTGAACTCAGGGTCTGGGCATTATCCTTGGACACTTTTTGCTCAGGGCTAGCTCTCTGCCACTTGAGCCATGGCGCCACTTCCAGCTTTTCCTTTGTATATGGTACCAAGGAATTGAACCCAGGGCTCTGCATGCTAGGCAAGCACTTTACCACTAAGCTATGCTCCCAATCCTTATTCTATTCACTGTTAAGCTTCACAACAGCCACAACCAGTATTTCTCAAACTTGCCTCCTTTCTCAATTTCAAAAAGTACTGCCTGGTGAACTGAACCATTTGTGGTTTTGTGACATCTGGAAGGTACTTTTTGGCCTGGTCTAGAGGAAAGGCTCTCAGGGCACTCCATGAAAATGAGTGCTGGGGAAATAGCCACTGCATTGTCCACAAAACCTGTGACCGTGGAGTTCAGATGTTGCACAGCAAATTTAGTGCCAAGAAGAAAGTGACCCATTCCATGAAACAACTGAAAACTTAAATCAAAGGACTAGAGATGTGGCTTAGCAGTATCAGGTCAGGTGAGTAAGTGCCACTCCCTACATGTTCCAGGACTTATAAACACACAATATATAATAACAATAATTAATAATACAATAATAATAATGAAATAACCAAACCTTTGTCACTATAAGAGTGGCTCAAGTGGTAGAGTGTCAACCAATGAGTAGAAGTGTCAGATATTGGGGCCAGGAGTTTGGCCTAGTGGTAGAGTGCTTGCCTAGCATGCATGAAAACCCAGGTTCCATTCTTCAGTACCACATACATAGATAAGCCAGAAGTGGTGCTGTGCCTCAAGTAGCAGAGCACTAGTCTTGAGGAAAAAGCCCAAGGACAGTGCTCAGGTCCTGAGTTCAAGCCCCAGAACTGGAAAAAAAAAAAGCATCAGATACTGAATTGGAGATCTGGTCTCAGGCAATTTTAAACAAACAAGCAAACAACAACAAAAGTCCCTTTAAATTTGTTCCACTAGAATCTTGATTAATGGATAGGTTTATAAGTAGTAGATTATTAAGGGAAATCAGGGATGTTCTAAGCACAACTCTGGCATTTCAGGGCACAAACACTGGACTCTCCCTGACCCTCTTCCTCCAGGCTGTGGTCAAAATTTTGAGCTTGTAGGAGACTTTGGTTTGATCTGTGATGACATTTCTGTCCTTCTTCAGAATATTGTACCAGGAATAAAAAAAAAATGCTAGAACACCAAAAGTGCAGGTGAGCTGTCTCCAGAGACATTCTGCTCTGAGTACAGTTTAAGATTCCAGGAATGACCCACCCCAGTGTATTCCAGCAAGGCCATCGGCACCTGTTAGATGCAGACTGTTGTTTTCTGGTTAAGGTGGCAGTGCACACTGATAGACTGTGACAATTTCATCAAGGTGGTCAGTTTCTAGATGGGCAATTTAGAAATGTTTCTATGACTCCAGGCGTAAGTCAGTTTCTCATAGATCCTTCTTTCTGCTCCCTGTTCTCTCTTCCCAGCCTCCTTCCTGAGGCATGGATGACCTTTCTAGGACTTCCTGGATTTGAAGGGTAGAAGGCAGGTCAGTGAAGGTTGAAACTGTTTTTTTTTTCTTGTAGTTCTCACTGAAGCAAGACCCACAGCCTTCTGTCAGTAAATACAGCCAGGGTTGTGCTGACCCTAACACTGATGGGAAATTATAGAGGGGCTTTTGAGTCTCTTGCTTTCCTGTCCGTTAAGAGTCACCACTCTTAACCAAGGTTTGGGGCCCAAATTGGGGACTGATTCAGTGATGGAAACCCCAAGCTTTAAGGCTAGGTTGGTGCAATACAGGGTGGGATTGCGGACAGGAAGTTGTATGGCTGTGTGGGTGTAAGGGAAGGGCTTCCTCCCTTTCTAACACTTTCTGGGCTTTTCTCAGCATTCTCCCTTCCCCTAACCCAGCAAACAGATACACTCAAGTCCTCAGTCAAATCCCAGGTACAAGCGACAGTGAAAGTAACAACCAAGCAAACCCAATCTTCAGCAGCCTGTCTATGTCCTTCTGGAAAAAAAAAAGTCATCATGTCTTTGCTTTATACAGAATATGTATCTTTTCAAAGTAGGCGTAGCTCAATGAATATTTATTTTTCAGCACTCTTTTTCCATCTCCAGTTATCTTGGTGAATACTTAATCAGCAGTGTCCTAGGCTATCCTAGTTTTGTTTCCCTGCCTAGCAAAGTACTGCTTTAATGTCAGAGTGGCAGTAGTCTGGCCCTTTCTAAATTCAAGCTCAACTTCAATCAACACAACAACCAGAGAGAAGTCCCCTGCATTTAGCAAGTAATTTGAATGAAATTTGTTTTGTCTGTTTGCTTTTATTGTGAGAAGATCTGCTTTTCTGGGGAACAACCAGAGAGAACAACACAAACAACCAGAGAGAAGTTCCCTGCATTTAGCAATTAATTTGAATGAAATTTGTTTTGTCTGTTTGCTTTTATTGTGGGAAGATCGTTTTTTTCTGGGGATATTCAGGAGACAACTGGCAGGCCTGTAGATTAGCTTGAGGACAGTAGAAGTAAATAAATAGGAAGATGATGACATGAAAGTACAGTGTGCACCACGAGGAACAGGATACACTGTCAGCCTCTTTGAGATGCTTAATTTGGAGCCCATATACAGGGCTGTTCTCAGGAGACAGCTGGGTTCAGAATACTAGTGGGCATTACCAGCATAGAGGTGGATATGGACTGGCTCAACCTTAATCTTGAGAAGAAAATAGGAAGATATAGTAATAAAGGGAGATAAAACCTGAGACATTAGAGCTCATTAGATGAACAAACAAAGCTTCCTGGTAGCCTCTAGGTAGGCAGATTCCAGGAGGAGGTTTGAGTAAAGGCTGGGTCTAATGCCAGAGAATGACAGTTACCAAATTGAGTTCCTTCTTCCATGCCCCAACACTTAGCCAAATTTCATTTCCCAACCTCCCTTGTAGCTGGGTGAGGCCCTGTAACTAGCTGAGCTTTGGCCAATGCATGAAGCCAGGCGGGGATAGCAACGTGCCATTGCCTCTGGGACATAGCACTACCCACCAAACCTCTCTTCCTTAACTTGCCACCCAAAGTAGAGGAGCTAAGAGGTGTTCAGGCTTCAGGGGCACAGAGAAAATGGAAGAAAGTTGGTCACCGTGTTATTGTCTGGTGAAAAGAGAGGCTATAAAATCAAGCTGGACAGAGCTTCAGGAAAAACAGGCCTGCAGAGCTACCAGACAAGGACACCACGAGTTAGCAGAGGATGACAGGTAGGCAGCATAACAGCAGTGACTACAGAGGGTTAGAGCAGGATCAGCACACCAATAGAATAGCTCAATTTTTAAAGTCAGATCAGCTAGAGGGATCCTGGAGTCTGGAGATCATGAAAGTTCTGCAGGATCAGCTTGAAAGTCAGTGTTCTCTGCAGAGCCAGAGGAGGACTGGAGTTGACAGATGATAGCAGCCCCACATCTGTTTGCATGGGGGACTTGTTTCCTGTGTTCATCCTCACAGCCATAGAGGCTCCTGTGACCTGGCTTTGAGCTCACGCTTTACAGACAGGCTGTTCACAACCTGGGCCACAGTCCAGCTTGGGGCCCAATTTTAACTTGGCATTGTTCTACATTTTCTGAGAGACCAGACAGAATTTGTGAAGGAAAAGTGCTCTTCTTCTCATCTTCGTAAGGGGACAGATTTTGGACTAATGTGATTTTGTCTTCTAAGCTTATACCTTGTAGCACAGCAGGGTGACATGGAAGTATACAAGATAGTTAAGAAAAACCAACCTGGCTGCTGGTATCAGTAATTGTAGCTACTCCAGAGTCTAAGATTTGAAGATCACAGTTTAAAACCAGCTTGCTCAGAAAAGTCTGTGAAACTCTAATCTCCAAATAAGCACCAAAAAGCCCAAAGTGGAGCAGTGGCTCAAGTGCTAGAGTGTTAGCTTTGAGCCCCAAAGCTCAGGGACAGCATCCAGGCCCAGAGTTCAAGCCCCAGGACCAGCTTGTGGGGAAAAAAAAAAGCAACCCAGAATAGAAAAATCTCCCATGGCAGTCTATCATGGTCTGAGAGTTGGCAAAAGTAGAATGGTACACAAAGTATAAGGCATGCATGGGACATTTCCACCCCACTTCTTAGCAACTCATATGGGTCAACGATTTCTGAAAGGCTATGGGAGGCTAGGAAGTTCCACTCCCTTATTCTCTGTCACAGCCCCCTCCAAAAGTGCCTCTCTATCTCCCATAAATGTGTCTGTGGGGGAGACAAGTAGGAGAAAGAGACACATCCTGAAGAGAAAGAAGATGACCTGCCCAGGAAGAGGAACTGATCATACACATAACCAAGAACTGAGGCAAGAAACATAGAAACATAATTGTCCTTTTTATTATCCAAATTCAAGAGGAATTCAAGAGGTTCTGCAGAACAGCAGAACCAACTAATGTTCCTGAGTTCAATTCACTAGATAAGGGGCAGGAAGATTGCTGGTCTCATCAAAGAAGGAATTAAAGAATGAACACAGAGGAAGAAGACTCAAGCAAGGCAGATTTAGTAATGCAAAGCAAGGTGAAAAATAGACCCTCATACAGGAGGGTAGATAGGTTCAATAAGGAACTGTTGCCCAGAAAGTCTCAGTATACCTCATGTTTTAGGGGTCTGTAGCCATGGGGCTGCATCAGTCTTGGGGTGTGCTATTACCTCTGGAAGGCTGAGGTGCATTTATCATCAACTCCTCCCACACATTAGGTAGTGGAGTCTTGCCTCAGATGGTCAGAGCAAGGCTTTTTATTTTTCCTGGTTGTGGCGGATAGGGCTACGTCACAAGTGGTTCTGTCAGTAACAAGGATATAATCATTATTTTAAAAAAATAACATCCAAGAGCCAGTGGCTCATGCTTGTAATCCTAGCTACACAAGAGGCTGAGATTTGAAATCACGGTTCAAAGCCAGGCCAGGCACAAAAGCTCCTGTGAGACTCTTTATCTCCAATAAACTATTCAAAAAAGCTGGAAGTGGCTGGAAGTATCTCTTGTAAATCAAGTGGTAGAATGCTAGGGACAGTGCCCAGGCCTTGAGTTCAAGCTCCATGACTAGCAAAATAACAACAGCAATAATAATAATAATAATAATAATAATAACATCCAAGCCATTGCTCTCAGCCATGACATTGCATGGCCCTACATAATCCTTTATCACTAGCTGCCAAAATGGATAGGAAGTGATTCCTGAAGATGGCAGCCTGACCCCTGGATGTGCTGTTCCTTTGCTCTGAGTGTGGGGCTGGCAGAGCACGGTGCTGTGCTGAGGCCAGGCTGCCAAGGCCACAGATGGGTGGGTGGTTTCCAGGAAGTGGTGCAGCTAGATACCCCAGGTACAGATGGAAATCCTTTCTTCCAGGTTTGTAAAGGACCAACGCTCCTCACTCCACACAGGACGATGGCCTCCCTGGCTTCATCGGGGAAGGCAGCTGGCCACGGGCTCTTGCAGCACCTGCACGAAGTTCACGGGACACAGCAGCAGCGGACACATTTTCTCATGCTCTTTCAGTGCCTCGTTCAGCTGCCTCAGCTCCTCCGTCAGCTTTCCGATCTCCCTCCGCAGAACGGTGTTTTCTTGCTCCAGGCATTCATATTCCTGTGGAATAAAGACAATGGACAAATACATTTATGAAACCACATTCCCTTCCTCTGACTTCCCATAGTGTTTATTAGCTTATGATTTTTCTTCTCCCACCACAACAAAAGGGTCACGAAGGCAGAAAGCTCTGTACTTTGAATCTGCTTGACTGAAGTCTAATTTGCCATGGGCAAATATAAAGTATAAAATTCGATGAATGTTGATACATGTTTAAATCAGTTGGCTTATATGTAGAGCATTTCCATCACTCCAAAAAGTACCCTCATACCTCTCTGTTCCAGGCCCTCACCTACCTCCAACTGACAGGCTGTATCCTGAGGTCTCTGTTGGGATCTGAACCATACTTCTAGCACTTAGACTAATACCTGGATTATAAAGTGTTTATTGATTACACAAACAAATGCAGGAAAAAAACCACTCAATTCTCCAGTATGTAAGGGTTCACACATGGCTTAGAACTTCCCTTTGTCCACCTCACATAGTATAACATACACCTCCCACATGTAATTCTGGCTCACATCTTGGGACACACCCACCCTCCTTAAAAGACTGTCCTTGTCATTTCTGAGCTGTTCTATTAGAAAGCTCCATTATTCATTGATTAAAATCATACTATCACTGGGTGCTGCTGGCTTATACCTACAATCCTACTACTCAGGAAGCTAATATCTGAGGATCAAGGTTCAAAGCTAGTTTGGGTAAGAAAGTCCATGAGACTCTGATTTTTAATTCACTACCAAAAAGCTGGTGGTAGAGCTGTAGTTCAAGTGGTAGAGCAGTAATTCTGAGCACAAAAACGCAGGGACAATAAGTACCCAGGTCCTGACTTTAAGCTCCAAGACTGGCACCAAGAACATAGATAAAACTAAACAATCTCATACTCTCTCCATCAAATCCACCTATTGGGCTTGCTTCAACCTAAGGGAACTACATAGAAACTCCACCATGATTTGTATCCTTCAAGTTCAACTGTCTTAGGGCTGCTGAGTTCCTTGGTCAGAGCTATCATTCCATTCACCCTCCTATTCACTGTCCCTGATGCATTTTCCAACTTGCCAGACTTCTGAGACAATGCCACTCCCAGGACAGCGTGCATCATTCTGGCCCATGCATGGGCCAGCCTCTCTTGTGCTGGCCCTAAGCCACTGGGTTTGTCCCTCAGCTTGTGGAGGAATCAAACTCCATCTATAGGTGCTACCTCACCATCTTCATGTGAGTAATGTTTCAGAGCTTAAGGAGAGGACTTTAACTGACATACATCTCAGAAGGGCAAGGCACTGATTTGGTGGCAGGACACTAAGCTTTTGCTCTGGACCCAGGAGGATCCATGAGGCCTCCCACCTTCCGAAGGCATCATTGCTTCCCCAGGTTTTACTCAGAAAGTCACTGCAGCTGCCTGTGCAGGCTTCTCATCTGTCTTCTCCATAGGGACTTTCTTTCCTGGGATTTATGTTGTAGTCACAAATATCTGTGGGACTTTTAGTGAGGTAATAGAACACAAGGGAATACAAAGTGGGGAAAAAATTCCTCAGGTGAAACAAACACTGCAAAAAGAAAAAGAGGAGCTGGGAGAAGAGGCCAGAGATCACCAAACAAGACCAAAAGGGAAAGAATGAAACTTCACTACAACTAGTTCAAATCCTGTAGAGCTGAGGGAGGGTTTGAGGATGATATGCTGTCCTCCAAGGGCTGTGTTAACCTGGCACAAAGTTCATAAAAATTCATAGTTTCAAAGCAGAGATCAGAGGCGATGGAATCACTGCAAATCCCACTTGTGCCTCAGAAACGAAGTGGTGTGGCCAGGAGCATAGCCTAGTGGTAGAGTGCTTGCCTAGCATGCGTGAAGCCTTGAGTTCAATTCCTTGGTATCACATACTCAGAAAAAGCTGAAAGTGGTGCTGTGGTTCAAGTGGCAGGGCTCTAGCCTTGAGCAAAATGTGTTCAAGGCCCTGAGTTCAAGAAAGAGAGGGGGGGGGCAGAGAGACAGAGAGAGAGAGAGAGAGAGAGGCGCAGAGAGGGGGGAAATGGTGTGAAACAGTGGCTCTTACTTGGGACAATTTTGGTAGTCCCTAGATGAGAACTTGAGGATATTTAGTGGCACTTGGCACTTGGACAGTAGGGGTTGTCACTAGTGGGTGGAAGTCAAGGATGATATTCAAAGTCTTAAAGTGCAAGGGACAATCTCTGCCCCAACAAAGAGTTGGCCAGCCCATGTCAATAGTGCTGAAGTTGAGAGGGCTTGTTCTGGGCATCTCTGAGAAGCTCTCTGGATGAACAAAAGGCTGCTTGGGCCTTCCAGGGTCCAGAGTCCTCTTAGGAAGATGATGGGATTAGGGATGGGTAGAGGTGGTGTGGGAATTAGGGAAAAGAAATAAAATCTCAGGTGTAAAGGAAAAGAGGGGTCAGAAAAATTAGCCATGTACTGGTGGCTCACACCTGCAATCCTAGCTACTTGGGAGCTATGCAGATCCCAATCTGAGGATTGCAGCTCCAAAGCAAATCAGGCAGACAAATCCTGCTTATGCTCAATAAAGCAGCAAAAAGCTAGAAATGGAGGTGTGGCTCAAATAGTAGAATATTAGCTCTGAGCAAAAAAAGCCAAGTGAGAGCTCAGTTCCCTGAGATCAAAACCCAGTTCCGGTTGGCACACACACACAGAGAAAGAGATGTGTTGGGGGGAGGAGGGAGTATCATGAGGACATAACCACACACTGCCCCCTATTTCATGTCATACAGTGGAACTTCTGAGAGTTAGCAACAGGTCCAAGGTCAACTGAAGCTCTCACAAAGTACCAGCACTTCTCTTTAGTTGGCAATATCTTGGCCCAAATTCCCCCACCATGGTTACTAGAAGTAACTAGAGGCCTTACCAGCAGAAATGTACTTGCCAGTAGAAAAATTATGTCACTACCAAGAGCCGTACCCGTTAGTGTGATATGTACGTAGTTTCTAACCCCAGAAGGGAGAGCATGAAGCATCTGTTAAAACACGTATTATCTGACAAAAACCTGACAACCCTATTGCCCAAGTAATTCATCAGTTTGTGATGAAACTGGCATTAGTGCTTTCTCTTTCTGACTCAAAATTCTTTCTCAGTCTGACATCTTTGGCTGCCTGATTGAACTGGCCTGACCCACTTCTCTTTTTTTGGTGCTGCTTCTAGGATTTGAACTCAGTGTCTTACATCCTTGCTTGGCTCTTTTGCTCAAAGGATAGCACTCAACCACTTGAGTCATATCTTCACTCCCAGTTGTTGTTGTTGTTTTGTTTTTGTTTTTGCTAGTTAACTGGGGGTAAGAATCTATGAACTTTCTTGCCTGGGCTAGCTTCAAACCAACATCCTTAAATTTCAGCTTCCTGAGATTTAAGTGGGTGGCCCACTTTTGATCCACTTCTGAGCCATCTTTCTGTTTTCTTAGAGATCTTGCTGATTCCCTTTGGTACTCATTTGTGAATGAGCTCCAGCATGTACCCGATGTTTAGAGGCAAATGGAGGTAGAAATCCTCATGAAAGGTATAAGTGTATAGAGGGAAATGATCTGAAAACCTAACACGAAAGGTTGTATTTCACAGCTGCTTCTAGCAGGACGGTGCAACCTGCCAGCCACCATAGCCCATGGGAATTCTAACTTCCTCTGCTTGGCTTATCCCATCTTGACAGGTAGATGGTTTGGGTGATGAACTTAGCCAAGAAACTCAGAAGAGATGGAGCTTCCAGGGTGCTGGCAGTGACTGGAACACAAGGACAACTATGGCATGTAAGTGAAGTGAGCAGAAGAGAATGATCGGAAGTTTTAAACAAGTCTTGCTCCAAGTCTTTGGGGCCTTCAATACACATAAGAGTCAGAGCTATCTTGATGTTAAGGAATTCTGCAGAGTAGGATAGAACCAAAGAGAGCATTTTCAATGGGCTACTAGTTCCTGTGAGTAGCAGGCAGCCATGCCTCTCTGGCTCCTGGATTCCTCAGGCTATAGTTTCCATGTATGGTGTCTGTCTGTCTGTCTCTCTCTCTCTCTCGATCCTACATGTGATCTGGGATCCATCCAGGCCCCAAAGGGATTTCTGTGAGGCCTCACAGCAGTGTGTTAAATGCTACACACTCAGGTCACAGAAGCAGAGTGAAAGTGTCCTTTACCCAACTTCTTTGACCATTCACCTCACTTCCAGGATTAGTCATTCTGTGTCTTGCCACCACATTGTTACCCTTGCAGAACAGAGACCTGCCCTAACTAGCATGTCCTCCTGAACAAGTCCAGGAAATAACAGAGAAAGGGTTATTCTTGTGGTGCTTTTTGGTCCACAGATGTTATTTATCCTGTTTGGCAGAAAGTGTGGGATGTAAGTCCATCTTCTGAAGCCAGTTGCTCCCTCCCTCCACCCTTTTTCATCTGGGATGCTTGTGTGCAATGAGTGAGGGAAAGCTGAGGGCTACAGCTCTGTGTTCTGGAGACAGATGGAGGCAGGGTCCTGACTTCCTTGGAATTGTGTTTTGCAACAAAGCTGGCTTTGCTGAGGTGATATTCCAGCAATACATTATCCTGACTCTGCCCACCAGCCCCCCAGAGAAAGAGAAAGGCTTGGATTTCAGATTCACCTACCCCAGCTCTGGAATGGGCAACTGGTGTAATTATCTGATAATCCAGCCAATAGACAGCATCACCCAGGGAACTCTGTGGTTCTAAGAGAGAATAGGCAGGAGCAAACACAACACCACTCCTCAATTCTATTGGTTATTCAATCTGACCTGCACTTACTTGTCCTTTGGGGACTCTGTTAGTAAAGTTACATGGATATTTGTGTGTTATCTTCTCCGAAAGGCAGGTTCACAATACCTCAAAGATGCCTGCACTCTAGTCTCTGGAACCTGGGAAGATGGTGCCTTATTTATCAAGAGAGACTCTGCAGATAACATTAAGAGAGATGCAGTGGGGGAAATTATCCTGGATTGCTCGACCATGTCCTTGTGACAGTGCTCGTAAGTGGAAGAAGAATTAGGTGACGATGCAACCACGGCGAGAGTCATGCAGCATGAGAAAGAATCCACTGGCCCTTGCTTCTTTAGAAAATGGAAAGGGACCACAAGCCAAGGAATGTGGAGGCCTCTAGAAACTGGAAATGAATGAACAAACGAATAAACAAAACCAGACATAGATCTTTTCCAGAGGTTCCAAAAGGGATGCAGCCCTGCTGGCACCTTGATTATCCCACAGTGAGAAACATTTCAGATATTAGAAAGCCCAAACTGTAAGATGGTAAATTTGTTAGTTTAAGGTATCATATTTCTGGGAATTTGTTACAGCAGCAGTAAGAAGCTAGTACACTTTCTGTGAGAAACCCAATGCTTCCCAAGGACACAAATGAGGTCCCCTTTTCTATTTGTGACCCAACAGCAAAACTTTGCCCTTAGTGGGGCTTAATGCTTGTGGAACATGTCTGTCATACCTTATTCCAGAGACAGACTTGTCCAATCCAGTCACTTGTGTATATGTAATCACTCAGTGTTTATAACCCTTAACACACCTGGCCTGGACTAGAAACTTCTAAAAGGAAGAACCCAGGCAACTAGCTACACCATGGTCTGAATACAGGGCCATGCACATAACTGTCCCCTCTGGGGGTTATTTGGTAACATGAACCTAGAGCTGTAATTGCTTTGAGAGCAAGGGAAAAGGAACCAAAGAGGAAAAGGTCACAGACAGACTTCTGTGGAAATTTTACAGAACTCATGAAGAAATGGGAAGGTTCTCCCTGACTCTAGAGACCCATCTCTTTCTAAGGCCCAGCATACCTACTTTCTCCTAATTTATAAATCTGACATTTATAAATTATGCCATTCTGTGAATTTATGCCAGAGGTTCACATCTCCCTGGACTGTGTAAATTCTAAATGTGTTTTCTGTTCATTGTTAAAGTTTTCAGAAATGCGCTTCTTGCTTCCCAAATAACAACTGTGTCCTATGCATCAAACCTCAAACTAGTTTTGCCAAGATCATCTGTGACAGGAAAGCATGGCAGAGTCAGGTGCTATATACCTATAATCATAGGTATTCAGGAGACTGAGTTTTGAGGATCATAGTACAAAGCCAGCCTGGGCAGGAAAGTCTATGAGACTCTTTCCAATTAACTGCCAAAAAGCCAGAAGTGTGGCTAGCCCTGACCAAAAAAAAAAAAGAAAAAGAAAAAGAAAAAGCTCAAAAACAGTGCCCAGGCCCTGAGTTCAAGCCCTACAACTGGATCACTGAGGGGAGGGGGATCTGGGGGAGAAAGAAGAAAAGGAAAAGAAAGCATGGCAGGAAGCTGAGCATGGTAGATTACATCTGTAACTCCAGTTTCTTGGGAGGTGAAGTTAGGTAGCTCATAGTCCAAGGCTGCTCCAAGCAAAAGCAGAAGACCCTATCTGAAAAATAAAACTAAAAGCAAAAGCACTGGGGACATGGCCCTGATTCAACCAGAAGGAAAGAAAGGAAGGAGGGACAGAGGGAGGAAAAGAAAAGAGGGAGGGAAGGAGAGAGGAAGGGAGGGAGGGAAAGTATCTTATACAGAGATGGTAAGAAGGGGGTATGACCAATTCCTTGGCAGAACTGTCAATGCTTTCAAGGCCAGCTTCTGACATGGAGTAATTCTCGTATCCTTGAAGATTATGTGGATTAAGGAAAAGGGAATCACTTGAGGATGAACCCCAGTGTGGTTTGAATATGTCCTCTAAAGGTGGATCCCTAATGCAACAGCGTTGGGAGGTGGCACCTCCAAGAGGTTATTTATTAGCTTATGAAGCCTCTGCTCCCATGGTACATTAGTTTATTCATTGATTACTGGTTTATCATGGGAGTGGCTTTTCTTTTCTGCTACTAGAGCTTCAACTCAGAGTCTCCCACTTACTCAGTGGGTGGTCTACCACTTGAACCATTCCTCCAGTTTTTTTGTTGTTTTTGTTTTTGCTGGTCCATTGGAGATGGAATCTAAGGAACTGTTGGGCCAGGAGTGAGACCTCATGGTAGAGTGCTTGCCTAGCATGCATGAAGACCTAAGTTAGAGTCCTTGATACCACATACACAGAAAAAGCCTCCAGTGGTGCTGTGGCTCAAGTGGTAGAGTGCTAGCCTTAAGAACGCTCAAAGACAGACAGACAGAGAAAGCAAGCAAGCAAGCAAGCTCAAGGACAGTACTCAGGCCCTCAGTTCAAGCCCCAGGACTAGCAAAAAAAAAAAAAATTTAGGGGCTGGGAGTTTGGCCTAGTGGTTAAAGTGTTTGTCTAGCATGCATGAAGACCAGGGTTTGATTCCTTGGTACCACATACATACAAAAAAGCCGGAAGTGGTGCTGAGGCTCAAGTGGCTCAAGAGGCTCTAGCCTTGAAAAAGTCCAAGGACAGTGCTCAGGCCCTGAGCTCAAGCCCAGGAATGGCCAAAAAAAAAAAAAAAATCTAAGAAACTTTTTGCCTGGGCTGACCTTGAACTCTGATCCTCCAGATCTCAACTTGGATCACAGGCATGAGCCAATGGTGTCCAGCTGGAAGCGACCTTTTATAAAAGCAAGCTCTCTCTCTGCTTTCTGTCTTATGTGCTGCCTTCCACTAAACTATGGTAGAGAGGCAAGCCGCCACATGTGCTAAGCAGATGTGGTGACCAGCCTCCAGAAGTGTGAGTCAAATTATTCTTCATAAGTGATCCATCCTGTGGTATTCAGGGATGGAAGCCCCATACAGAGCTTTATATCAAGCTTCTGGACTGGCTATGTCCATTACTACACTGTGAACACAGGGAGAAGAGAGAACTCAGAGCAAACAGACCTCATTCTTTTATGAGCCTGTAGCAGACCCATCTGGAGACATATACACAGGGGTGAAGTTATGGGCCTAGACAGAGGGACTATCTAGTAATCCAGGTGGGAAGATCATGTTAGAACAGATGAACAAGAACATCTTCAAGGATGAGATTTTAAAAAAAACAACAAAAACAAAAACCTTATCTGAAACTCTGGTCAACATTAACATTTAAACCCCTGCAATCCCGACAGGTAAGGATTCTTCCACTAAGCTATACTCTCAAATGAATGGGGAAAGACATTGAGAGGACCGGGAATCAAAAGAGGTACTTGTTTTGTTTTAAAATGAGAAAATCAAGCATTGGAAGCACCCAGGGAATTAGACTGAGAGATGGAGTGGCCATAGGCAAACAGTCCATGTAGTAGGCTGGAAAGACATGAGACAGTGAAACCCTCACCCCCACCCCATCTCCCGGTGAGGACAGAGGATGGCTCCTCCCCCAACATGCTCACATGGCCCAGGCCCAACCCAGCAATCACCTCGTGGAGTTTGTCAGCCTTCTGTGTCTGCTTCTTTCGACTTCTTTGGGCAGCAACTCGGTTTTTTTCTCTCCTTCGAACCTTCCTGTCATCATCCTCGGGACTCTGGGGGATAGTAGTTGAGAGGTGTGACGATCAGGCCTGCACCTTACACTCCTCTGCCCTCTCTTTAGGCCTAGTATTGCTCCTTAAGCTCCGTTTCGACCTCATGTAATAGCATTTTTTGCTTCTATACCAGCAGACCGGCACCAGCAGACAGCTACCTCTCAAGGGGTGCTAACTATATCCTGGCTCTCCACTGAGGAGTTTATCTTCCACCATTCCGGGAAATGTGTACGGTGACTATCATTTTAAAAATGAGAAGTCACAACCAGGTTTGGTGGCTCATGCCTATAATACTAACTACTCAAGAGGCTGAGATCTGAGGGTTGCAGTTCAAAGCCAACCCCAGCAGGAAAGTCCATGAGACTCTTATCTCCAATTAAATACAAAGAAAGAAACAAACAAAAACCCAAAGCCAGAAGTGAAGGTGTAGTTCAAGTGGCAGAGTGAGCCTGGAGTGGAAAAAGCAGAACTCGGGGATAGAGTTATAAACTCAGCAATAGATATAAAAGGGAGACAGAAACAGAGGGAAAGTGGGAGATAGGAAAGGGGGCCAGGGACTTGCTCAGTGGCGGGACACTAGTGTTCCATGTGGGAAACGTAGATTTGACCGTATCCAGCGCACACACACACGCACACACAAATGTAAAAATTAAATATAAAAGATGAGGAATAAGAAACTCAGACAGGTTAAGGAACTGCTGTAGGTATCAGAGCTATAAGGGGATGAGTGGGAAGTGGAACTCAGGTCTGTTGGCCTCCAAAGCAGACTTTATAAACCTCCACCCCACAGGGCGTGTGCTTGGAAGAGTTGTGGCAAAGTCAGGGGCATCTGCTACCTGGAACTTACTATGTGCCAGCATTAAACCCACATGCCCAAGGAGGTGCTTCTGATACTGTGTGAAAATCATGATTACACATTTATAACTAATTTGAACCGCAAAACTCTACAAGCCCACAGAATGATCTGGAACACCACTGACAGTGTGCTTGTTCGGACAACGTGTCACTGACATTTTGTTTCAGAGGTCAGCATGAATCCAAAAGCAAATGTATGAGGTGTCTTGAGAGCACTTAGTCATATGTGAGATTTAACAAAACGAGTCAAATTCTTCAGTAAGTAACATATAACGGGCAGGCAGAAAAAAAATGTGTCTACCACAGTAAAACAATTTATGATAGAAACATGGAAAAGGATTGTAGTGTTTGCTTTCCTGAATCCCAGGAGACAGTAGGGGGAGGGCTGGTGATAGAGTGCAGTGGTAAAGTACTTATGTTGCATGCACAGGCAGTAGGTTTGATCATCAGCACTAAAAAAGAAAACAACAACAAAAACAAACAAACAAACAAACCAAAAAAAACACCAGAGGTATGTAGAGGTTTGTTGAACTAACTTCAATGGAAAGCAAATCTTGATAACAGAAAGAAGTGGCCAATTTAGTAATCATTTTAGGTGGTATTGTATTGCAGGAAAAAAAAAGAAAACCGGACATGTTATCTTTCCAAGCTACTGCTGATAAGAATTTCCAGCGGGGCCGGGAGTTTGGCCTAGTGGTAGAATGCTTGCCTAGCATGCATGAAGACACAGGTTCGATTCCTCGGTACCCCACATACATAGCAAAAAAAAGCTGGAAGTGGTGCTGAGGCTCAAGTGGTAGAGCTCTAGCCTTCAGAAAGTCCAAGCACAGTGCTCAGGCCCTGAGCTCAAGCCCAGGACTGGCAAAAAAAAAAAAAAAAAAAAAAAGAATTTCCAGCATATGCAGCAACAAAATGGCATCAAAAGAGAATAAATAGGGGCGGGAGAGTGACCTAGTGATAGAGTGCTCGCCTAGCATGCACGAAGCCCTGGGTTCAATTCCTCCGTACCACACAGAGAAGACCAGAAGTGGAGCTGTGGCCCAAATGGCAGAGTGCTAGCTTTGAGGAAAAGGTGTGCAAGCACAGGGCACAGGCCCTGAGTTCAAGCCTCAGAAGAGAGAGAAGAGAGGAGAGAAAGGAAAGAGAGACAGAGACAGAGACAGAGCGAGACAGTCACACAGAGAGAGGGAGTGAGAGAAACAGCATAGCAAATAGAAAGGGAGATAGTGTTTAAGAAACGTGGTAGGCCAGCAGTCCAGATGTATCCTCCGCATCTCATTTACTCCTCACAAAAATCCGGAAAGACAGGGGCTGGTGGCTCATGCCTATAATTCTAGCTACTCATGAAGCTGAGATCTGAGGGTCGTAGTTCAAAGCTATCCTTGGCGGAATAAATTCAAGAGATTCTTATCTCCAATAAACTACTCAGAAAAATCCGGAAGTGGTGCCGTGGCTCAAGTGGTAGAGCTCTAGCCCTGAGTACAAAGAGGCTTAGGGAAAGCACCAAAACCCTGCGTTCAGGCCTGGCCAATATATACATATACATATACATATATGTATATCTCAGAATGGGTAATGTGTGTCCATTTCACAGATAGGGAAACTGAGGCTCAGGCTTAGACAGGTTAAACACATTGCCCAAGGTCAACTCAATCTGTATGTAAGCCAAGACTCAAACTCAGAGCAGTTAGCAATAGCAGGGTCACCCTTTGACACTCTGTGCCTGGCACCAAATTGTGGGTAGGGTGAAGGTGGGGAGAAGAACGGAAAGATCCAGTTCTTGGTTTTAAAGCAACTGGGGGAAAAGTTTCCAAAGGGAGTTGTCTCTGGGGGACTGCGAGACGCGTCCAACCTTCCCATCCGGTGGGCAGCAAGCGGGATGAAAGTAGGGACAAAACGCCCTTCTCCTCTCCTCTCGCAGGGTGCTCGGGCCTCGCCCAGGGGCCAGGAAGGCCAAGCCCAGGGCCAGCGGGCTGGCAGCCTCCACCGCCCAGGGATGGGGCGCCCTTCCCCCGCAGCTAAGGCCCACGTGCCGGGCGCACAGCCGCGCGGGGCCCCGGCCAGTCCGGTGCGCGCTGGAGTCCGCCGGGGGGCACCGCACGCGCGCGCGGGGCGGACCCACCCGCCGGGGCGCACGTCCGGGTCTCCGGGACCGCCCCCGCCCCCGCCCGGCGGGTCTCCAGTTCCTCCTCCCGGACGCCCCGACCCCGCACGTCCACTACCTTCCCCGCACTCGACCCCACTACCTGAGGCTGCGGCTGGCTCCGGGGCGCCGCGGCGCTCCTCAGCAGGACACTGCTGGCGGCGGGGAGCCCTTGCGACATGCCGGGCGCTGGTCCAGCCGCCCCGCCCCGCCGCGCAGCCTCGGGAGGAGCGTCCTGCGCGCGGGACACGGCCTAGGGCACCGGCATCCCGGCGCCCGGCACCTGCGGGCCCGCGGCCCTGCGCCCCGCCCCTCACACTTCCCGCTCTCCCAGCTCCCGGGGTGCGGCGCGGCCGCCCCGTCCCCCACCTCCCCCAGCTCCAGTCCCCAGCGCGCCCTTCCCGCCCCCAAGCCCGCCCCGCCTCGTTTCCTCCTCTCCCCGCCCTCTCGCTGCACCTCGGGGTCCCCAATCCCACCCCTGGGCGGCTTTCCGGGGTGCTTCGTGGAAGTCACGTGGTGGTTCTGAAACCCCGGAGCCGACGTGAAGCCCACCCCCGGGAGACCGCGCAGCAGGCCCGGGGCGCGGCGCAGCCTCCGGGAGCCGCCGACGCGCTCCGAGGACTCGGGCGCCAAACGCGAGCGGGTGGTTTGGAGTCGGTGTCCCCCCACCCCCGACCCCGGGTCCATCTCCACTGCTTGCGCCTACGGACCACGCCACCACCGCCCTCCCCCCACTGAGCCGCGTCACGGGCCGTGGACACTTTCTCCCTGCCATCCGTCACGGGCCGTGGGCACTTCCTCCGTGCCATCCGTCACGGGCCGTGGGCACTTCCTCCGTGCCATCCGTCACGGGCCGTGGGCACTTTCTCCCTGTCATCCGTCACGGGCCGTGGGCACTTTCTCCCTGTCATCCGTCACGGGCCGTGGGCACTTTCTCCCTGTCATCCGTCACGGGCCGTGGGCACTTCCTCCGTGCCATCCGTCACGGGCCGTGGGCACTTCCTCCGTGCCATCCGTCATGGGACACGGGCACTTTCTCCCTGCCATCCATCACCTGATGCCTCTCTCACCCCTTCCGCCGCCCGGGAAACGCAGTGCGTGCGCCCCTGAGGGCAGCCCCAGGATTTTCTGAGGGGGGGAGCACCCACGCTGCTTCCCTGTCCCGCTGGGCTGTGGGAGGGATGAGGTGGGGCGGCCCCCAAGGTGAATCCCCTGCGGTGAAGGTGGGCAGAGGGAGGTGTGGGGGGGGAGGGGAAACGTGTGCAGCCAGGCTTCCCTGAGATCCGATCCCGGAGCCTCTGTCGTCGCGGACCCGGGGATCTGGGCCCACCGTACGAAGGTTCAGTGGACCGGATCGCTTTCTGTTCCCCGGGGTGCGTGTGGGCTGTGATGCACCGTTACCACGCTCCATGCCACAGTGGGAAGTCAAGATGGTTGTGCCCAGTAAAAAGAAAAACAAAAAACAAAAAACCCAACCCCAAACAGGTGTGTGGTGTGCAGGCTGGGAGCAGGGGAAAGATCAGCCAAAGTCTGGGTGCGAGTGCTGGGAACCAGAGCAGAAGTGCCTCGGTAGTTCCCGGGCAGTCGTGGAGACGGATTCCCCCGTCCCGCACCTCCCACTGGAAACCGGGACTCCGGACCAGCCCTTGCCGCAATTGCCAGGGAAGCTTTCCCGAGCTTGGCTCCCCGGCGGCTGCCAGCAGGGAAGAGAGGCGGCCCGGAAAGGTGACTGGAGAGAGAGCGCGGTGTAACTGGGTGGATGCTGCAGGGCGCGCTCCGGATGTCGCCCAGCAGAGCTATTCTTCAACGGGCTTTCTGCCTAGATTTCCCTGCTCCCTTGATTTCACCAGTCAGTATAAAGCATGGCTGCCCCGGGGCCAGTACTTTTCCATCACGCACAACACTCGATAAAAGTGACAGCAAGTACATCAGCTGAAAAAGTTGGATTCAACAAAAATAAGAAAATATCTAGAGCAAATGGCCATGCTATTGCGTTCTTTCATTGCCACTGTTGTTTTTGTCAGAAAGGACAAGGTAAAAACAGCAGGGCAACTGCACACTCCCATGCTTCCTCCCGGTTATTGCCACATTTCTGCTTTCCATGCGCCACTGGACCTGTGTGCCTTCCGTTTCTCTCCCCTGCCTGCACAGAAGAACTTTTCATTATAAGCGACGTCTAATTACTGTGTAAGGGCGTCTTCCAAGATATTTAAAGGAACCGGAGTTTACTGGTTAGTTAACATTCAGGGAAGAGATCAATTTGACCTGCATATCATACAGCAAAATGAATGAATGACTAAAGTCAGAAATAAGAATCAGGGAGACTGATGGAATAAAGTCCTTATTACAGTCTTGGGGATAAAACAAGGAGAGAATTGTCTAAGAAAATCTGTGATAAGAAAAGTTACTTTGGTAGCAACTGAACTGTAGGAAAGTGTGACATTGTTTTAATTGGTAGTGTATCTAGACAGTTAAACGGATCGGTAAAACGCAGTGCCTATAAGAAAGAGTTAATATTTCAATTATATAGATCCTATTGAAGTGAATAAGAAAAATATTGAGACAATCCTCTCTTATCCCCCCCCAAAGATGATTTGTATGTGACAATACATTTTCACCTTGCATCAGAAGAAAGAGCCAGGGAAAATGGGTATAGATAGGTAGATAGATAGATAGAAATTTGAAATTAAAATCCTTCAAAATATTAACAAAATACCTACTGCAAATTAATGTTCAGTGGCATGGTGTAAATTGGTACAGCTCTATAGGAAGGCAGTTTTATTGTGACTCTCATAAGTTATCAGTTTTGACTCCATTTTTTAGAAAACCATTCCAGAAGATCATCAAATAGATTCAGGATGGGGAAAAAAAAAAAACACCACATTCCCTAGAAGTTCATAGCATTTGAAAATGAAAAATTTTAAAGCAACATAAATATCCAATTATAGTTACTTGGCTTACCAAAATGTTATTGCTCCAGTGTAGACTATTATATTTCTTTACAATTAGAGCACGAAGACAAACTTGTCACCTGGATGATTTAGTTGATAGGAGGTAAAGTGAAGAAAAAAGAGTAAAAAGTATAAATGCATATATAAAATGTTTTTTTTTAATTGGAAAAATATATATCAAGCTGGTAGGTTTTTCTCTTGTAATGGCAGGATTATAGTTTCATTGTTTAAACTTCTGGGAATCTTTGGGTCTTTGAATGTTTCTTATTAATAAGCAATACATGCACGTGGATACTCTCCTCTTCCCTAATGGCAAGCTCCTTTGAAGTACTAGGATGCCAACATTTCTTTAAGAAGATTGCTCCTGTCATAACCTATTTTTTTTGTAACATGTTTTGGCTCATTTTATCTGAAGTGGGGGGAAAGAAAATGAAGGCATTATAAGAATAAACATTTTGAATGTTGCCTTCGTTTGGTGCCTTTTCTTTTTATTTGTATTTTTTCCCTTGAACAGGCAAGAGGAATGGTATGATTTGGCAGTTTCCTACTAATACCATGATTACCCTGGATTACATGTTTGGGGAGAGGAAGAGGAGGTGCAGGGGAGGTTTACAGCTCAGTGACCCAATCCTCTGGTGATACACTTCACAAGAAGACATGTTTTATCAAAACAAGTTGCTCATAGGCTTTTTTTAAAAAAAAATCTTGTCCCTCATTTACTTTCGCTGTTCTCCATTAGGGAAATTGGCCTTCTGGTAATCATATTCTCAGGACTTTCTCAGAAAGTGATCCTACAAGCTTGTGGATGGGTTGGGGAACAGAAAGCTGGAGGCAGAGATCCACTGATTTTACCGGAAGCTGCCCACTGTGGATCAGCCACTGTTCTAGGCACTGGGATTTAACAGTATCCCAATGAGTCACACCTCAGGGAGCTCACATTCTAAAGAGGGAGACAGACCTCAAGCAGAATGTTAAATGGTGCTAGGTTTTATAGGGACTATATAAGGAAGGGATGAGAAATGGGTAATCATGGGAGATAAAGCTCTAAATAGACCAAGGAAGTCATTTCTGCAGGAGGTGAAGGAAGAAGGGTGATGTGATTATCTGGTTCAGGCTACATCAGCAACAAAGGCAAAAGCTGTTGTACACTACAGGAGCAACCTGGCCATTCCAGACGCTGAAGGAGGCTTATGTGACTGGAGCTCAGTGAGGAACCTAGCCCAATCAGAGTTTTCCCCTGCCAGGAATGAAATCAACAATACAGCATATACAATGACAAATATTTCTTTTTTATTTTTATTTCTTTTGTTTTTTTATTAAAGAATTTATTAACCTTGATTTTTACATTATATTTCGAATGACATGTTTTTTATTAAAGAATTTATTAACCTTGATTTTTACATCCTATTTCAAATGACGTGTTTAACAAACAAGTGTTTAAGAAGGGAATCTCTATATACAATCACTGGCACTTAGTTTTTAGAACATAATCAAAATTAGGCTAAGGGTTTGTATATCATAGATGCATATTAATTTATGAAATAAAACATTATGTCTATAGAGTCATCGTTATTTTTACTTTTAATGGTTTTCTTTTTTATTGTAATGTATAGAGGGATTACAGTTATATTCACCAGATACATTACTTTTCAAACTTTGATACTCCTTCTCATGTACAATGACAAATATTTCTTAAGGAAATTTTCCTTGTTGGAAGAGTGGCACATTCCATAAAGTTTGAATATGACATGGAAGTATTTCAACAAATAAATCAGAAATTAAGGATTCCTAATTGACATGTATGTAAAGGGCATCATCTTTTGTCATTTCTAAAGGTATTTACATATTAAAGAACTGGAGGACAAAGACGTGAAATTGAGAAAACGTAGAAAAGAGTTAATAAGCAAGACAGCCACAGACCAATTATACTAGCAACGTTCAGATGATGCTGTAGGCAATACTGCTGTATGCTCATGCTGAGGAAGAGGGTCAATGTCCATTTGGAAGCAAAGGACAAGCTGCTAAATTGTTTGATGAGCCAACTATCAAGCAGGTAAATGGGAAAACCCTGAGAAAAAGCATTTCCTGGAGCTCTTACTGCAGTCCTGACATCAGAGAGGATTACACCGAACAAGATCCACCCATGACCAATTCATTAATGACGTAGGTCAGTTCTGAGAATACTGAAGATGAATCACTTGGAAAGAAACTATGAAATACCCCGAAAAGATAAAGTTCATATGTTTTCTTTCTTTTCTTTTTTTTTTTTTTTGGTTGGTCGTGGGACTTGAACTCTGGGCCTGGGCGCTGTCCCTGAGTTCCTCAGCTCAAGGCTACCACCCTACCCCTTGAGCCACAGCACCACTTCCAGTTTTCTGGTGGTTAATTGGAGATAAGTCTCACGGATTTTTGTGCCTGGGCTGGCTTTGAATGGTGATTCTCAGATCTCAGTCTCTTGAGTAGCTAGGATTACAGGCATGAGCCACCACACCCAGCTTATTTTCGTTTCAATTAAGAGATTTTTTTTATCTCAATTCTGAATTTTTGTCACAGCAAGGCAAAATTAACTTCTGCCAAAGGGTGCACCATCTGCCAAAAATCTGGCAGTTACATGACATTACCAATAAACATCTTGCAAAATGAGAAATATTATCAGCATATGTTTTAAATCAAATTCCCATCAGTGACATGGAAAGGCTGACTTGATTTTAATCTTTATAGAAAATAATAGCAGTGTAGAATCATTGTCTTATAAAGAAGAGATCAAAGAGCAAAACACAAGTGTCTCCATAATCCCCCACAAGTTGACCTCCCTGGAGTCTTGGTGAGCAGCAAGATGGCATCCACCAGCGGGATGGTTCAGCCAAGCCACATACTCCATGAATAAGATTTCCTAACAGAAGGCACAATCCTAAACTCAGTGCATCGGAAGCTTTGGGGTAGACAGTGCTCCTACCTCACTCTTTGGTCTCCCCGCATGCTAAGGGAAGTAAATCACCAGATCTGAGGCATCAGAGCCCTCCAGACACTCTAGCAATATTAAAAACATTACCTCAGAAACAGAGACAGAAACGAGACCTCAAGAAGAAATGGGATTTATCCAACCTGGAGGGCCAGAACAACCATGGAGCTGGCGGTTTATTATCAAAGAATTATCTTCACAGGAAAGGACTTGTAAAATGACAAGTACAAAATATTGTATATTAAACAACCTTGATCAATATCCTGAGAAAATGAAATATAGAAAATATAGCTGGATTCTTGTATCTTGTCTTTATATATCTTGGTCAGCATTTCCACAAGATTACCAAATTGTTTATGTATTTTATATTTATTAAAGTATACGTTTTTAAATGTTAAGAAGTGCCTAGAAAGTATAAAGGGAAACATTTATAAAACTATATCAGGAAGCTAATAACAACAATATTTTTCTTGATTTCCTCATATGGGGGAGAGGTTAGTCAGCTTTTTAAATTGATAATTTGTTGGTTTTATTTTAAGAATAAGAACATTGCTTTTCTAATTCCAGCCTCATTCAGTTTTCAGTGATGTTTTGAATGGTAGTTAGCAACTACTTGTGAGCTAGCTAATTTTTTATCCTTTAGCGTTTTTGATTCTTGGTCACATGTGATAATGACATCCACATCTTGTGGAAAAACACACAGAAAAAAAAGATTCAACATTCAGCCACTCACACAGAGATAAGTACTAAGATTTTAGAATTTATTTATTTCCTACATTTTTTTCTAAGGAAGAATATGGTGTTTATATGCATATAAATATAAATAGAATTTAAATTATATACATATAAAGTAAATTATATGCATATAAATATACATTAGCCCACTCTTTCACTTAAGAATATTATAAGTGCTGGGTGCTGGTGGTACACATCTGTAATCCTACCTACTCAGAAGACTGAGATCCGAGGATTGCAGTTCAAAACCAGCCTGGGCATTAAAGTCTATGAGATTCTTATTTCCAGTTAACTACCAGAAAACCAGAAGTGGCACTGTGGTTCAAAGTGATATAGTGGTAGCCTAGAGCAAAAAAGCTCAGGGACAGTGCCCAGGCCCTGAGTTCAAGCCCCACAACAGACAAAAAAAAAATCAATAATTAGTAATTATAATAGTAAGAGGAAGAAGAAGACAGTGCAGACAGTGAAGGGAAGGGATCACTGGAAGGAATCAGGATTCATACAGAGTTTTCCAAACTTACACACTAGGCTTGACACGCCAAGCTGTCATCTCAGACATTCTACATTGCCAAATGATCTGGAAATTGATAGGTCTGTGCAGAGCATATGAAAATCCCATTAGCTAATTAGAACCAGAGTTCTAGGTCCAAGGCCAAGGTCCCACATCCCCTTTCCAACCACTTCATATACCAAATAAAGAGATGAGTGGAAGTGATGAGCAGAGACGGAGACCTGTCATTTAGCATGTGTACTCTGTGGGATGGGGCAAGGTAAGTACTTCGGCCCACATTTGGGGAACACTGAGCTTTAGGTTAGAATAGAGGAAGAACTGAGGCAGCAAGCAAAATACCTGCATAACTACTAAACAGTTCTGGTTAGCGGGACCTGGCTGATCATTACTTTTTTGTTCTGTGTTTTAAATTGTTATTATAAGGTTGATGGACTGAGGAATAAAGTTACATAAGTCAAATAAAGAGTGCATTTCTTTTGAATAATGTCACCCTGGTTGATTAATAAGGGGCTCTGGCAATACTTGAGAGGCACAATCTGGAAAGAATGGAAAAGTAACAGTTCTTTTGCTGGTGGTCTGTTCTTCAGAGACTTCAGGGTTCCTTTCCTTGATTTAAAAGAAAATCAAATTTTCATTATTTTAAAATGTTGTATAAAGGGGTTTCATGTCAATTTAAGTGTGCAATGCATCTTGATAAGCGTCACCCCTTCCATCATTCTCCTCATTTCCACTGATCTCCTCTAGTTACCTCTGTCCATTTTCATGGATGTATGAGTATTATGTTATATTCTCCCCATAATTCTTCTCTCCATTCATCTGCCCCCTCCCCTAACTCCTCCTCAGACAAGACAAGTTTCAGGGCCAAGTGTTTGGCCTAGTGGTAGAGTGCTTGCCTAGCATGCACGAAGACCTGGGTTCAATTCCTCTGTACCACATATACAGAAAAAAGCTGGAAGTGGTGCTGTGGCTCAAGTGGAAGGACAGTGTTCAGGCCCTGAGTTCAGGGGCCAGGACTGGCCAAAAAAAGAAGACAAGTTTCAGCTTTCTGGTATTCATTTTGCCAAACTATCCTACTGAACACTCCAACCCGCCTGGAACGTGTGTGAGGTCTTCTTCTTCTTTTCCCTAGCAAGCACATGTCTGTTCTCCATTTCACTAATCTTGTCATCTAAGAATACTACATATAAACTAGATGCTAGTGGCTTAAGCCTGTCATCTTAGCTACTCAAGAGACTGGGACCTGAGGCTTGTGGGTTCAGTCCTGGCGGTAGTCTCCTCTTATCTCCAATTAGCTAGTTTAAAAAAAAGCCATAATTGGAGGCATAGCTCAAGTGTTAAGAGAGAACACTAGCCTTTAACAAAAAAAACAAGGGAGAGTGGGAGGCCCTGAGTTCAAATTTCAGCATTTCCTCCCACACAAGAATGATAAATACAAATGTAGTCATATAGTATCTAAGACTGGCTCTTTTGCATCCAGTTAATTCAATAAAGACTCATCCAAATTGTTGCTTATATTGGTAGTGTGTTCCTTAGTGTTGCTGAGTAGTGTGCTGTAGAGTTGTCTGCGGCAAAGTTTGTTTAATTATTATTAAACACATCTGGTTTGTTTTGCAGTTCTCAACTACTCCAAATAAAACTGGTACATTCTTATTTGGATTTTGTGTAAACATTGTCTTAAGTTTTAATTTTGCATTTCCCTAATAGCTAATCATGCTGAATAGTTTTTCATCCTTGCGATTGATACATGCTCTTCTGTGATGTTTCTTCCTTTTTCTTGAAAACAAGATTTCATTATGTAGCTCAGTCTGGTTTCCATGTTGAGATCTTCCTGCCTCAGTCTACCAAGTATTGAGATTATATGTATATGTATCACCTTGCCCAACTCATGACATTATCTTTATGGCTTGCACATTTTATAATGAGTGTTTTTCTTGGTTTGCTGATTTTTAAGAGTTCCCTATATATTGTAGATGCTATGTCATATATATGGTTTGTGGTTGTTTTCTCATATTTTATATCTTATCTTTTCATCCTTTTAATTATTTCACAGAGCAAGTTTTAAAATTTTTATTGAGTCCAGTTTGAAATTTATCCTTTTATGAATCATATACTTGGCTAGCCCTATGTCCTAAAGATTGTCTCCAGTTATTTATATTTAGATGTGTGGTCCATGATAAATCACTTCTCAGTAAGATGTGATATGTAGCTTGATGTTCATTTCTTTGACTAATAGATGAATAATTGCTCAAGCCACGTTTTTTGGGCAGTACTTGGGTTTGAACTCAGGGCTTTAGACTTGCTAGCAGGTGTTCTATCACTTAAGCCATGCTCTCAGATCTCGAGCACTGTTTTTAAAGGCTATATTTCTTTCACTGAACTGCTTTTGTACCACTGTGGAAAATTAGGTGAGTCAGGTTTTTTGTTCTACTCATTATGAGCCTCATACTCAGTACGAGCCCATAAATCCAGTACTATAGCCTTGATTACTGTAGCCATATCATGTATTCATGTAGAATAGCCTGACTTCTTCCATTTTTCTCTTTGTTAAGATTTTGAAAGATCTTTCTAATTCCTTTGACTCTCCATATAAATTTTAGAACAAAAAATGTGTCTACAAACAAAACCTTGTTGGGGTTTTAATAGGAATTTCATTAAACAGATAATCACAAACTGGTAATGTTTTGGTCAATAGTTACATATCACCTTATTGGCCCTGGGCACTTAATGGAGCTGAAAATTTCTTTTCTTTTCTTTTTTTTTGCCAGTCTTGGGGCTTGGACTCAGGGCCTAGGCACTGTCCTCAGGCTTTCTCAAGGCTAAAGCTCTACTACTTAAGCCACAGCACCGCTTCCAGCATTTTTCTGTGTATGTGGTACCAAGGAATCGAACCAGGGCTTCATGCATGCTAGTCAAGCTCTCTACCACTAGGCCAAACTCCTGGTCCCTCTATTCCTACCTTTATGGGAACTTTTTATGATGAAACATTGTTAGATTTTTATCAAGTGCTTTTATGCGTGATGTTTTTCTTTTTTCATTTATTAATATGATGGATTACACTGGTGGACTTTCAGTATTAAGCCAGCCTTGAATTCTTAAAATAAATTGTTTAGTCATGATTTATACTTTTGTATGAAATATGAATTATCTTTTCTGATATTTCTTGAAGTTTTGCATCTATTTTCATAAAGACTGTTGGCGTATACTTCCTTTACTGTGCTAATCTGTTTTACTTTTGATATTAGAATATTACTACCTCCATAAAGTGAATTGAGAAGTGTTACTTCTATTCTCTAGAAGAGATTCATTTTTATAGATGCTTTAATAGGCCACATTAATTAATTCTTTTTTAAATATTTGGTAGAAACAATATGGGGTAAATGTTTTATTTGAAGAATTTTTAAAACTATGAAGTTCAATATTTATCAATTTCATATTACACAAGACATGGTAGTTTTTAATGGAATGGCTTATTTTACATTTTCCTTTTTGTTTTTATTCTTTTTTTATTTTTTTATTTTTTATTTTTTATTTTTTTATTTTATTGTAATTAGTAAAAGGGTTACATGATATTTGCCAGATAGAAGGTGCATTATTGTTTTTATTCTTGATCTCATGCTTGTCAGGCACTTGCGCCATATACCCAGCCTTAGTCCTAGTTTTTGAGGTGAATATTTAGAGATATGTATTACAGCTATGAATTTTTCTCTTGGCACTGCTTTAACTAAATCTTTCATATTTCAGTATGTTGTATTTTCACTTCCATTCAGTACAAGATTTACTTGACTTTTAAATTTCCCTGGGGACTTTCTCTTTGTCACATGGATTGTTTAGAAAAGTGCTTAATATAAATGTGTGGAGGTTTTCTTTTTATTTCTGTTATTAATTCTTAGTTTGATTCCACTCTTGTCTGGGATGTTATTACTATGATTTTCATTCTTCTTAACTTTACTGAGATTTGTTCTTTGGACCCTATTTTGGCTCCCACAGGTACTTCAAATGATTACATTCACCTATTGGGTATTCTATAAGTACTTATTCTAGCCACTGCGAAATAGAAAATCTGAAGAATACCAGTTAAAATCATCTCAAATAAAAAGTTAGTGAAACTTTCATCTCAACCAATAAAAGTTGGGTTTGACAGTATATGCATATCTTTCCAGCTACAAAGAAAGCGCATGTAGAATTGCCATCCCAGTCAACCAGGCAAAATATGAAACCCTACTGGGAAAATAACTGAAGCAGAAAAGGGCTAGTGGCTCAAGTGGTAGAATGTCTGCCTAAGTAGAGCTAAGTCTTGAGTTGAAACCCCAGTACCACAGAAAAGAGAGGCATTTAGTATAGAAAATTAAAAGCTACAAAAATATCCATAACTCTCCTTGGTAATAACAAATAATGGTATCTCCAATTAATAAATTGTTAAAGTATGCTGTTTACCATTCCTAATCCCTTTACCCAGAGACAATTATTGGTAATATAAAAAGGTTTTGGAGAGCTAGCTGGAGATGTTATTTTGGTTTGTATTTATACGAGTCTGTAGTTTTTGTTTTGTTTCTGGAGACTCTGAGCTGCCTTTTCTAGGACTTAATGCTGATGGTGGCAGTTCTTCATGTTTATTTTTGGTTCCACATGCTGTTCTTCAAACCCATTTCCTCTTATTCTCCCCTTAGAAACAGAAGGGCAGCAGTTTCTCACCTCTGCCTAAGATCCTTCCACAGAACTGAATCACTAATCTTATCTTTTGCTTCCCTGGATGAATCAACCAAGGGTCTCTCCTTGGCATTTCAATCTCACTGTCAAATTACTTTATCCCTTGAGGAGAAATGACCAGAAGGAAAACCTACATTTTCTAACTAGTTTATTTGGTTATTGGATCCTTAGCTCCCTGAAAGCAGAGAGCTGGATCTGAAGACTTACAGAGTTTCCTTTCCACTGGGATTCTGCACTTGCCAAAGACTTTCCTAAGCCTTACTGGCTGAATGGCTCAAGAGTGTGGCTCCTCGTAAAAGCCACCATCAAGGCAGTTCCAGGAATTTGCTGGTTACTCAGTGGTGGTGGATCAAGTGCCCAGGGCTGCGTGGGAAGAGATGCAGCTTGTCCCCCAGCTATTTCTCACACTCATCTCACATGGGTGTGAGGGACCCTTAGAAATGTGTTCCTTGGCAAATGCATTCCTTAGATATCCCCTGGGGATGTCAAAGAACGTAGGTTCCTTAGGGGCTGCTTTTACGGAGCTTGGTAGCTCTAGAGTTGGAGCCACTCCATGTTAATTTTCAAGTAGTCTTGATTCTTTCCAAGAAAGCCACTTTTAATGTGGTGGCAATGAGGTGGGGCATTTATGCACCCTGATATCTGGGAACCTGAAATAGCCCCATAACAACTTATACCTCCAGTTCGCTTCTATAGACCTGGAAAGCAGAGGTGAAAGGATTCCACTCAGTGTGACAGCGGCCAGAGACAGTCTTGTGAGCACTCCTACTCAGCAGAGGCTTGAAATGCACACAGTCCTGAGGACTACAAATTTTGGCAGGAAGTGCCCAAGACCCCATTCTTTATAAAACAAGAAGTTCACTACCCACTCTTTGTCATCTATATACTGTACCTCTTTTCTTTTTTTATAGAATGCAAATTCTGCAATTTGTTTATTAGCTTACTTACTCTGTGTTTGGAAAAGATAATTGAAAAGGAAATAAATATAGTTGGTAGTTGATGCCTTATAAGAGGTAACACGGTAGCTAACTTGATGAAGGACCAACACATCAGAGTAACAATTAGAGGTTAGCAAATCGGCCTGATTTTGCAAATAGTTGCTCTGATTGCTCTTTAAAACCCGGACTTCTGCAATCCTTATGGGGCTGTAGCATGTTTGCACAGCCTTAGCCAGATGCTTCATTTTTGTTCATTCAACAAATAGTTACTGAGAGCCCAAAAGGAGCTGTGCACTGTGTTAGGTGCTGGGGGTGTAGTCCCATCAAAAGTTTCTGGACTGAAGTGTGTTGCTTCTCTCTGGGGCAACAACACGGGATGGGGAGGGACACAGGGCCAGCCTGTAGTCCCCCCGGGAGCCGAGCGAGATGGTAAGTATCGATGACCCATCCCTCCCCCAAGTACCGGGGAAGAAAAAACCACGCTGAGTCAGAAGCAGTGTTAACCATGAAAGCACATCAGATCTCTGCTGATCTCTGCTGATCTGATCTGCTGATCTCTCATGCTCTCTTTATTGCGTCAGACAATTAGTTATACACAGTTGTGGTAGGAGAAGGTGGGAACTGGGAAGCTAGCCAATAGGAAGAGGGCCACTGTGCTACCACTAAGGGTCTGGGTGGGGCTTTCAGGTACTGGGCGGGACAGGTGCAGGAAAGCACGGGATACCTGAGCTGCTGTGAGACCCGAGAAGCTCCGGGGGGTTCAATCGAGTCACGTACACAGAGATGCCTTAAGAGAAGTATGCAAGGAGTGAATGCCTGGACAAAGCCCTTTAATTGCCGCTGAGCCAGAATCAGGCCTCAGAGATGGAGGCCAGGCCCCAACAAAGTGATGCGCCAAGAATTCAGTGGCTGCAATGAACCATTCCTCTAAGTGTCTGTGACCTGCACAGCTCCTTATCTAATCCTTTCCTGTGTCAAAGGTGCCTGAGATGTGCCTTAATAAATAAAGCGGTGGCATTGATGTGCCAACTCTAATCTTAGACAAAAAGGGCTGGCAATTTTTGCTTTTGAAGTTGTGAGATCGCTCGTGGGTGGAATCCAGCTACTTGGCTGAAGAGGCCACGTGGAAGAGAAAACAGCGATTCCACACACTTAGTTCCAGGCGGGGCCCAGGCTCTGTTTCTGAGTTACTGAGGGGCAGTATTGGTTCTCTCAGGGTCAAGTGGAACAAGGTTTAATAAGGGAAATGCACAGAGATTTAATTTAAAATATTCTCCTCAAAGAGATCCTATGTAAGATTGGAAAATGGATGCAATTTCTAGCAGTCGTCTACCAGAAGATAATTTAATGTCACCCAAGTGAAAGGACAACGACTGAAATGTGTGACACATACTTCTCCTAAGCAGTCTATGACTCAGTTGTCTGGAATTTGCTTTGAAACCTTAATTGATCCACAGGTGACAAATTCAGAATTCCTTGTAATCATTATCCTGAGCGCTGTTAGTGGCCCAAATGGATCGATATTTCCTAAGAAGTAAACAACAAAAGCACATCACTAACATTATTAAAATAATTTACCTCAACTGTTTTCAGTACTTTTATTAAATGCTGCTATTGCCCTAACTATTAGGTATTCATGAACTCCTGGGAAATGCAGAAATGTTTGTCAGTGTATGTTGGTAAGTGTCAAAACCCAACTGGGTGACTCTTATATAATGATGAGAGGGGACCAGGTCTTGAACCATGGAGAAGAGCCAGAGCCCCCAAAGCCTTGTCTTATTCAATATGGTCTGCAGACAGCTAGGAAGGTGGCAAGGTGCTTACTGTCTTTGTCTACATTTATTTACTCAGAGATGATACTGGCCTACCTATTGGTAATTTTGACCAGCCTGGCCTGGCAAATGAAATGAAATCCAATTTATAAATAAGTAAACAAATAAACAAACATAGGCAAAACACATATGCATGCATTTATATGTTCTTTATAAAAATACTTATATAATAAACATGCATGACATGTATGTTGCTTTAAATAATTCTATGACTCACACTGTTAGTGGCCTTTTGCTGTACTTAATAGCTATGGTTTTTAATTTCTTCCTTTCTTTTTCATAATCTTTTATCTTAAACTACCTAGAATAGAATGCAGGATGACTTTGTGTTGCTGGAACAAATCTAATACTGTAGCATTATTTAAATAATCTTTTCAATTCAGATTTATAAGGAGATAGGATTTGTTAGGGGAAATTATCAATTCAGATTTATAAGGAGATAGGAATTTGTTAGAGAAAATTGTTTCTGAGATTTTGGAGGTCCTGAGGGTGAAGGCCCTGGCAGGTACACAGGGGGGAAACAGGGGGAAATGGTGGGAGTTAAGCCTGGTGGACAGAATGTGGAGACTGTTCTGAGTGAGGGAGTCCAGGCACTAATACAGATGCCTGATCCTTTCTGGCACAGAAACAGCTGGAGCAGGCCAGTTGTTTTCTGTTTTTTTCTCCTTTGCCCCTGCCTTCTTCCCTGTATTCTCTCTCGCGCGCTCTCTCTCTCTCGTTCTCCCTCCCTCCCTCCCTCCCCCCTTCCCTACCTCCTTCCTTCCCTCCCTCTCTCCCTTCCTTCCTTTTCCTTTTTTTTGAGATAGTAGCGGGTTTTAGTCCAATCTGACCTCTGAGTTGGGTAGTTGGGTTTCCTACCCCAGGTCATTCATAAGTTAAGGGAAAGAGCCAAAGGAAAAGAGAACCAGAAAAATACACCTGCGAGGACCACAGAGATAGAGCTGAGAATGTGACCACAAACCCTCTGTTCTGATGTCCCACATGGATAGACATAGGGACTAGATTTAGCTCTAGCTAGGAGCCAGGAGAAATCTACTTTAGGCAATTTCCCCAGGATTTGCCCTTAATCTTTGGTAAGTTTCCCTCTCTTCTAATCCTTTCAATAAGCTCAAATAAATAATGAACAGGAATGCCACAAGGCATATTTGGAAATATGAAATCATTCATGCATGCATGCATGTATGCAACCAACATCCATTATTATATTAATGAAGACTACACAGAGACAGCAATGGGTAACAGCAGTCTCCAGGCCTGAAGCTTCACACAGATAGAACATTAATAGCCCCAAACCCTTGCATATAAAACCCCCAAGAATGCTTTAGTAGTTCTCTTGAAAGAATTTTCCCCTTCATTTTTGTACACAGAGGCTCGACACTGAGACTATTTGCAAAACAAATAGTAGGGAGAAACAAAAACCCTCATAGAAAGTAAAACTAAAATTCTCCACAAAAATCCAGAACACAAATCTTCTCTGAAATACACTGTGACAATATAACTGAAATCCTGGTAGCCTCTGAAGAGAATTTATCTCAGTGATGAGTGGGAGATAATGTGGAAGATAATTCATTTGCCTTATGATAGTTTTAGAATCATTTAAAAGCCAAATATAAGTGACTCCTGCCTGTAATCCTAGCTACTCTGGAGGCTGAGATCTAAGGATCATAGTTCCAAGAAAGCCTGGGTAGGAAAGCCTGTGATATACTTATCTCATCTCTAATCACTCAAAAGCCAGAAGCAGAGTTAGAGCTGTGGCTCAAATGGTAGATGGACCTTGAGCACAGCTTAGGCCCAAGTTCAAGCCCCAGGAGCAGCCCACACACAAAAGCCAAATTTAGTTATATACATACTTTCACATAATTTTGAAAATCCAACCTATAAGACTTATGACAATACCAAAAAACCCAATTAAGTTCATCTAGATCTAACACTTTTCACTCTTTATTCTGGTATCTTCTGAGTAATATGCATTCTTTGTGTTGTATTGGAACAATTTTGAGAAATTGTGTACTGGCTTCTAGTAGTAGTGAGCATCTCAGTCCCAACCCATTCCCATTCCAGGTCTACTGGTCACCCTGGAACAAGCGTTCGAATGGCTTAAGTCCTGAAATGTGTTTCCACTATATACTGAATATTGAAATAGAAATGTACTCGGTGTCCCTGTCTCCCCCCACCTCCTTTTCCCTACTGGCTGCTCTATGTCCAGACATCTGGTTAGCTCAGGACCCAGCAGCCACAGGGGCTTCCAGAAACTTACTCCAGCCTGACCCCAAAATCAGTCCAGTTGTTCAGTGCCTGGGCTGTGCCGAGTGTTCCCCCCTAACCTCTCAGCCTGACAGTCTTAACTGTCCCAATTCTTCATCAAGACTCAGTTTTGTTATTAGTATGTCAATATAAATATTATTTACCAAGGAACCAACTTGTAACTATGATTTAATTTTCTGGGTTTGCTGAACAATTGCCTGATTCTTTCATTTCCTTGAACATGAGTAATATTCTAAAATAATTCCTTTATGCTGACTTCCTGATGGTTAGCACTATATCGCTTTATGTTGGCAACTGAATCTTCTCCTTCTGAAAACAATCTAATTTGGAGTCTTATATGTTCTTCCTTTAACATCATCTCGCTAGACTGCTGTCCACATCAGCTGAGCAGTATCCTGTCTCTTAACAGTGCTGCTCTCTCTTGGGGTGTGTTTCCCAGATCCCACAGTGAACATTTTGTTAATCCTTTGAACCACAAAGCTGCTTTTCTCCTTTTGAGATTTTTCATATCTGAGAACAGTTTTTGGCTAGTCTCACATTTGATTATTCACTTGACTAGATGAAGTATGCTACAACTCTTTCCTGCTGAGAACTTCAAGATTACATTGCTTCTACATTCTACAATTGTTTAGTATTTCTATGCCATTTAAACTCTCCTCCTTTTATGAGCTCTTCCCTTAGTGGAAGTTTTAGGAACCTCTCTCCCTTTCTCATCCATTGTAGGGCTTGAACTAAGCACCTGGGCACTGTCCCCAAGCTCTTTTTTTCTCAAGGCTAGCCTATCACTTTGAACCACAGTAACACTTCCGGTTTTCTGGTGGTTAATTGGAGATAAGCATGGATTTTTCTGTGGAGGCTGCTGTGATCCTCAGATCTCAGCCTCTTGGGTAGGTAGGATTATTACAACCATGAGCACCAGCGCCTGCGCCTGGCTAGGAATTTCTCTTTATCCTTGCTATTCTAGCATTTCTCATCAAGTCTCGGTGGTTTTTTTTTTTTTTTTTTTTTTTTGCCAGTCCTGGGCTTGAGCTCAGGGCCTGAGCACTGTCCTTGGACTTTCTCAAGGCTAGAGCTCTACCACTTGAGCCTCAGCACCACTTCCGGCTTTTTTCTATATGTGGTACCAAGGAATCAAACCCGGGTCTTCATGCATGCTAGGCAAACACTTTAACCACTAGGCCAAACTCCTGGCCCTCGGTGGGAGTTTTTTGTTTGTTTCATGCAATGACTATTCCTGGGTCTTTTCCATCTGGAAACCTAAGTGTGGCACCATAAAATTCCGAGGCAGGGGACTTTATCATGAAGAGGCATATTTAGCTCTCACTTCTTGAAGGCCAAGAGCATGGCACTGGTATTTGCTCAACTTCTGCTGAGCCAATTTTATCCATACATGGTGGAAAAGCAGAAGAGCAAATGGATTTGTACAAAGAAATGGCATGACAAGAGAGGAAGCAAGAGTGCAAGCATAGGAAGTTGACCTGCTCTGCTCTTCTCTGCAAGAACTACCTTCAACCCTACATGGTCGGGCCCCCGTGACCAAATGACCTCTTTAGCTGTCCATGCTGTTATGTCAGGACCAGGTATTTCCATATAGGTTCTGGCAGACACAGCACACTCCAGACCACAGCACTGGCACCCCTCAGTTCTGGGGTTGTTTCTTGTATCATTTCTATTTCTTCATTCTTCATTTTGATTTTTGGTGCCAGTCCAGGAGCTTGAAGTTAGGGCCTGGGTGCTATCTCTGAGTTTTCTGCTCAAGGCTAGTACTTACCACTTGAGTAACAGCTAAACTCCCGGCTTTTTGGTAGCTAATTGAAGGTAAGAGTATCATGGACTTTCCCAACTAGACTGGCTTTGAATTGAATTCTGAAATCTAAAGTCTCAGTAGTTGAGATTACAGGTGTTAGCCACAAGTATCTGGCCTTGAAAGAGAATTTTAACTCTGTCCACTCCACCCTTCCTTTTCCAACAGAGAAATCAAGATTTTATTTTCAGTATTCCCTTTATATTCTTTATGTAATAATAATGTAATTGCTTTATGTAATCTAATGGCATCAGCAATTTTCTGACTTGAAAACTTTCAAAGTAAAGTAAGTTCACATAATTTAAAAGATTATGAATGAGCACTGTAAGAATATTAACCCTTTTTTAGCCCCCAAATCACTGTAAGGGTGGGCACCAGTGGGTTGTACCTGTAATCCTATTTACTCAGGAGGCTATGCTCTGAGGACAAAGGCAGGCTGGACCGAAAAGTCCCCATGAAACTCTTACCTCCAATTAACCACAAGAAAACCAGAAGTGGCACTCTAGTTTAAAGTGATAGAGCACAAGCTTTGAGCAGATAACCTCAGGAACAGTACCCAGGCTGTGAGTTCAAGTCCTAAGACTGTCGGGGGCGGGGGGGTGGGGGAAGAGTGCCTAAGACGATGAGAGAGAATGATGAAAAGCATGACATCAATCAAGATGTACTATATTCATAAACTGATTTGAATGCTAACTCATTTGTACAACTACTTAAAGGTAATAAAAATATAATTTAAAAAATACCTAAGACAACCAGTCCTCATACATTATTTAAATTAGAAACATCCATGCTGACATACACAAGTTCACAGATCTCAAATTGTAACCTCAAACAGAATGCTAGAATGGAATGAAGTGGCTGTATGTAGGATGGAATCTTCTTTACAGAGACAGACCTGACTGTGATGATGAAGGCCTAGTGAGCAAGACAGCATGACGGCCATGACTAGTGCATGCTTCTCAAGATGGGGGAGGCATCAGACACCACAGGGGAAACAAAGAGCACGTTAAATGCCCTGTCCACATTGTAGCATGTAAGATATATACAGAAGCTTAAAAAACAACAACAACAACAACTACAGTTAAATGTTACAAGTACAGTACAAAATAAGGTTTCTCAGACTTGCTACTAATAATGGTATATATGACAGATAAATCTCAAGTATGCAATAGTTCAGGATAATTGTATTTGCTGAAAAATGGCAATTTGCTAGTATATCGATACATACATGCGCACACACACCCCTACACACACACTTTGCACTTAAAAGATCTATTTAGAAGTAAATGAGGAATTCTAAAAGGAAATTATTTTTTCCAAGTCATATTAAAATGTCTATGGACAAATGTGGGTAAAATACATGGCTATATGCCAATTTTTAAAAAATAATTCTTGTCCAGATGCCCTACTGCAGATGAATGGACATATATGCAATGGATACAATATATACAATGGAATTCTACATAGCCAACAGACAAGATAAAATAATGGCATTTGCAGGGAAGTGGATGAATCTAGAGCGAATCATGTTGAGTGAGACAAGTCAAGACCAAAGGAACAGAAGGAGCATGGTATCCTTAATATGTGGCTATTAGATCCAAAGAGTACAAGGGCAAGGACTCGATAACTGCATACCCAAAGCTATGGACATGGTATTGGAAATAAAAACATAACTACATAGACATAAAAACCTATGACTCTAAAGACATAATGTTTTATTTCATAAATTAATATGTATCTATGATATAAAAACCTTAGCCTAATTTTGATTATGTTCTAAAAACTAAGTGCCAGTGTATATAGATTCTCTTCTTGAACACTTGTTAAACATGTCATTTGAAATATGATGTAAAAATCAATGTTAATAAACTCTTTAATAAAAAAAATAATAATTCTTGCACAAACTATAGTCTTCTTAAAACCAAGTTCTAAAATTAATTTCAGGAATACAGATTAGGTGATCCTAGAACAAAGAGAAAGCCAGTATTGTCACTTGCTCATTAGGGAGTCAAATTGCACTTATATGGCACTGATGTTTGTTTTCAGCACTTAGAGAACCACCATGCAGACTATAGCCTTAAAGAAAGATGGACACCAAGGAAACCCAACAGAACACGCGGCTCATGAAATTCCACAAGAGGTTAAGACAGCCTAGGCTGGATAGTATTTTAGGATAGTAAGTGTATACTATTTATGTCCACTAAGGGGCCTTGTGGCAATACTATGGATGAAATATTGAAATAAAATATGTGTCGTGTCCAGAATAGCAGTTAATGTATCTATATAAATGAATTGGTTGTTCTGTTAAATGAATTCATTCCAAGTGACAGGCTGCAATTAGATGTTGATAGCATCTATTTTCATCTGCCACAACCAATGGTCACGTATCAAGATTAATTCTCTTAGGCCTTAGTGGATACTGTTTTCTTTGTGGGCAGTCTTGAGCTTGTTTTCTTTTAAGTACCACATTAGAGGTTCTCCTGGAATCAGTCTCTGTTGGTGTGGTTTCTACTTGTGATAGAAGGCTCTCAAGCTTGGCATCTGGCTTCCTGTGACAACTGGAGAAGACTTCCTGGTGGATCCTTTGGAGCTGAATAACAGGCTGCATCTTTAAGACTTGGGAAAACCCATCTGCTTGTTCAATTAGTGCAGGTAAGGCCTACAAACAAACAAACAAACAAATAAATCTAACATTTAATCTCAGGCTAGCTTAAATGCAGAGATGGGCACAATTTATTTTCTCTTTCTTTCTTTCTTTTCTTTCTTTCTCTTTCTTTCTTGTCACTCCTGGGCATTGTCCGTGGGCTTTCTCAAGGCTAGTGCTCTACCACATGAGCCACAGTACCACTTCCGGCGTTTTCTGTATATGTGGTTACCAAGGAATCGAATCTGGGTCTTTGTGCATGCCAGACAAGCACTCTAACACTAGGCCAAACTCCTGGCCCCAATACTACAAGTCTTTTTTTTTTTTTTTTTTGTCGGTCGTGGGGCTTGAACTCTGGGCCTGGGTGCTGTCCCTGAGCTCTTCAGCTCAAGACTAACACCGTACCCCTTGAGTCAAGTCCCACTTCCCATTTTTTAGAGGTTAATTGGAGATAAGAGTCTCAGCTCCTTTTGTGCTGGGGCTGGCTTTGAACCAGGATCTTCAGATCTCAGCCTCCTGAGTAGCTACGATTACAGGTATGAGACACCACACCTGACAAATATTACAATTCTCAAATCCTAGCTTTTGTAGGTTATAAATATTCAACTTTATATATTAGTGTGAGGATTTTTTTTAACTATAAGGTAAAACCAGAAAGACATTCTTTTCCTACAATAACTAGGAATGTTCTCAGCTATTCAGGAGGCTAAGATCAGAAAGATCACAGTCCACCGCCAGCCCAAACAGAAAGATAGTGAGACACATCATAAGAGATAAGCTAGATCTGGTGGCTCATGTCTGTACATCAGCTAGCAGGGGGCTGAAGGTAGGAGTATCATAGTCTGAGACTGATGCTGGGGGAAACCATGAGACCTTATATAAAGACTAATAAAAAAGCAAAGAAACAAAAAAAAAAAACCCAAAAAACAAAAATGTTGGAGACATGCCTCAAGTGGCAGAGTGCCTGCCTGGCAAGGATGAGCTCTCAAGTTCAAACCCTATTCCCAAAACAACACAAGCATGTCAGCACTGTTATATGAAAGGCTGAGGCAAGAGGACACAAGTTTAAGGTCAGCCTGGGCAACACAGTGAGACTTTGTCTTAAAAATAATAATAATGGGCCGGGAGTTTGGCCTAGTGGTAGCGTGCTTGCCTAGCATGCACGAAGACCCAGATTCGATTCCTCGGTACCACATACAGAGAAAAAAGCCAGAAATGGTGCTGAGGCTCAAGTGATAGAGCTCTAGCCTTGAGAAAGTCCAAGGACAGTGCTCAGGCCCTGAGCTCAAGCCCACGAGTGGCAAAAAAAAAAAAAAAAAAAAAAAATCTGTTTGTTAAACATGACATTTGAAATATGTAAAAATCAGTGTTAATATTTAATAACAATATTAATAATAAAACAACCAAACCACAAGAACCTAACTGTGCTGCTGTAGCGTGTCAGAAACAACAGATGCCAAGTAAATGAATGGACATGTTGTATTCCAGTGCAGTTATATTTACAAGAACAGGGGCAAGGGGTGAATTTTAGCCTGGCCCACTATAGTTTCCCAATTCTCAATCAAAAGTGTGGTGAGTGGTGTAATGGACAATCTTCAGAAAACAACCACAAAAGAATGTTATCAGGGGCTGGGAGTTTGGCCTAGTGGTTAAAGTGCTTGCCTAGCATGCACGAAGACCCAGGTTCGATTCCTCGGTACCACATACATAGCAAAACGCCAGAAGTGGTGCTGAGGCTCAAGTGGTAGAGTGCTAGCCTTGAGAAAGTCCAAGGACAGTGCTCAGGCCCTGAGCCCAAGCCCAGGACTGGCAAAAAAAAAAAAAAAAAAAAAGAATGTTATCAAAAATTAACGCCAGTAGGAATTTACACTAGAAACCCCAATGTTTTCTTGCTTCTGTAAACTAAATGTCAAAATCTAAACAACTTTACTGCAACAATAGGAGGCTTCCCCAGATGCCGAAGTATGTCTTCTAAGCAGAAGGAACACAGAATATAGGTATGATACCCAGGCCTTTGAACCTAGCTGTCACCTCTGCTTCTTCATCTATATAATGGGGTAACAGTCTCTCTCACAAGGTGAGTGTAAGGAATAGATAAAGAACTACATGTGAAGTAGGTGGATGGTGCCTGATTCACACCAAGGTTCAATAAATGTCACTGTGATTACCTAAAACTGATTGATGGTCCAGGAGTTTGGCCTAGTGATAGAGTGCTTGCCTAGCAGTCATGAAGACCTAAGTTCGATTCCTTGGTACCACACATACATAGAAAAAGCTGGAAGCAGTGCTGTGGCTCTAGTGGTAGAGCTCTAGCCTTGAGAAAGCACAAGGAGAAGGGGTGCTGTGGCTCAAGGGGTAGGGTGGTAGCCTTGAGCCAAGAGTTCAGGCCCAGAGTTCATGCCCCATGTCCAACACACACACAAAAAAGAGAAAACCCAAGGACAGTGCTCAGGCCCTGAGTTCAAGCACTGAGACTAGCAAAATAAATAAATAAATAATTATTTGATCGACTGCTAACACTAAAGAACTCAAAATAACAACCAACTTTTTTTCTTTTGGTTGTTTGTGGGGATTGGACTCTGGACCTGGGCGCTGTCCCTGAATTCTTCAGCTCAAAGCTCAAGGCTATCACCTTACCCCTGGGCCTGGGCATTATCTCTGAGCTTTTCAGCTCAAGGCTACTTCCCTACCCCTTGAGCCATAGCCCCCCTTCCGGTTTTCTAGTGGTTAACTGGAGACAAGGGTCTTATGGGCTTCAGTGCTGAGTTGGCTTTGAACTTAAATCCTCAGATCTCAGCCTCCTGAGTAGCTAGGATTACAGGCATGAACCACTGCATCTGGCCAACAACCAACTTTGTAAAAATAAAAGGTGAACTGCCTGGCGCATAAGTAGGTGGTAAATGGCACTCTGAATGTTGCTGTTGCTCAATAAACTCACAAATGATCTATTTAAAAGACCCCTAAGTTCCTGTCATTGTCACAGAAACACTTGGCTATTAAAGGCAGGTATTGAACCACAGTTTATCATTTTATACTTTAGCACACAGCTTTTACCTTCATGACTCCACTGATCTCCTTGGCTATGCTTTCTCCTCTGCATTTCAAATTTTCCACACGGGAATCTGCAAGGAAACCATCAAACAGTATTTTTAGGTGTTTTCTTTCTTCTTTCTTTTCTTTTCTTTTAATCCAATAGCCAATTTATAAAAGGCATTTATTTACATGCTACCTGGACACAAGCAATCTTTCAGGGTTATTCACCTTAGCTTTTTTTTTTTGGTCTTGAACTCTGGGCTAGGGCGCTGTTCCTGAGCTCTTTAGCTCAGGGCTACCATCCTACTCCTAGACTGGACTGGGTGTTGTCCCTGACTCTTCAGTTCAAGGCTACCTCCCTGCCTCTTGAGCCACAGCACCACTTCCCCGTTTTTCTAGTGGTTAATTAGAGATGAGTCTCATGGACTTTTAGTGCCCTGGCTGGCTTTGAACCTCGATCCTCAGATCTCAAGCCTCCTGAGTAGTTAGGATTATAAGCTTAAGCCACTGCACCCAGCTCACCTTAGTTTTATGGGGCTTTTTCTTAGGCGGGGGTGGGGGGTGGGGAGGCGGGGGTGGCAGAAATTGTTGGGGGATAACGTGTTTGAACTCAGGGCCTCATGTTTATACAGGCAGGTACTCTACTGCTAATCCATGCTCCTAACCCTTTTTTATTCCAGTTTGGTTTTCCTACCACTCCACTAGGTTTTGTTTTTTTATCCAGGGCCAGTCTTTGATCCTACCTATACCTCCCATATAGCTAGTATTACAGCCATGCACCAATACATTCAGCTTTTCTATTGAGATAAAGTTTTACTCATGTTTTTCCTGGGCTGGTCTGAAACCATAATTCTCCTGATCTCTACCTCCCATTTGCCTGTGATTACAGGCATCAGCCACTGTGTCTGGCCTCATCATATTTTAAAATAAATACAAGGTACTACTTAATTACTATGAATTTTATAGAAGAAAAGCATTTTGAACATAGAATGCACCACACTCTATACAAAGCAAATCCCACTGATGAGAGATTGCTTCTCTCATCAGTGGGATTTGCTTTTAGTCTTATTTATTTTTATGCTTCTGCAATATTGGGATTTGAAGCCAGGGCCTCACACTTGACAGGCTGACACTCCCCCACCTGAGATGCATCTCCCTCCACTTTTTTTTGCCCAGATTTTTTTTTTTTTTTTTTTTTTTTGCCAGTCCTGGGCTTGAGCTCAGGGCCTGAGCACTGTCCTTGGACTTTTCTCAAGGCTAGAGCTCTACCACTTGAGCCTCAGCACCACTTCCGGCTTTTTTCTATGTATGTGGTACCGAGGAATCAAACCCGGGTCTTCATGCATGCTAGGCAAGCACTTTAACCACTAGGCCAAACTCCCGGCCCCTTTGCCCAGATTTTGAACCATGATTCTCTGGACTTCAGTCTCCTGAGTAGTCAGGGCTGCAGATGTGAGCCACTGGCATCCAGTTGCTTAATGTTTTTATTAATAGCGCTGATAACTATATTCACTGGTTTGTCTAAGATTCTTAGGCTATGTGCTATCAATGACTAATATAAAATGCTTCATATTTCTTTTTTTTCCTTTGGTCTTTAAACTCATATTGATGAACAATAACTGTTTTCCAACTGTTGTTCAAGTAATGATAACGTAAAAAGTGCAGAGGCTATTTTGGGCTTGTTTGTAAAATGGAATTAAGAGCCTAGAATTAGATAATTATAAACAGATTTTTCCCAACTGAATGCCTGGGGGGACATTCTAAAACTGCACCAGACATACAAGACATTTAAGTGTTCCTGATCTATGAACAAAAAATACCAGCTATAACTTCCCTACCCAAAAAATGTCTTTCAAGGGGCCAAGAGTTTGACCTAGTGGTAAAGTGCTTCCCTAGCATGCACAAAGACCTGTATTCTACTCCTTGGTACCGCATACATAGAAAGAAGCCAAACATAGTGCTGTGGATCAAGTGGTAAAGCTCTGGCCTTGAGAAAGTCCAAGGACAGTGCTCAGGCTCTGAGTTCAATGTCCAGGACTGGCAAAATAAATAAATAAATAAATAAATAAATAAATAAATATTTAAAGATGTCCTTCAACTTTCTCAAAAGGGCCACTAGGGGGCACTATCAACTCCAATGAGTACCTTATTCTCTGATCTTAGAACTGAACAGTTTATGACTCTACAGGCAGGTGTCCTGAGGGTCATGATAGTGAGAATTAAAAGGTGCAAAGTGAGATGAGGGAATGGAAGGAAAGGAAAATCAGAGCATAAGAGAATTATAGGAGTAGTTAGTGCCAGATGGGCTGGAGAAAGAGAAGGGCTTAGGAGGTTGGCAGAGGAAGTGCTATATCAAAACAAGGGAATAAATCAAGAAAACAGGAACCAGGAAACATGGCCTAAACCAGGAGAGAAGTAAAGGAAATTCCCAGAATAATGATGAAAGGAGCAGACAGGATGAAAGCTTTACAGGCAGCCCAGACTGAAATAGAAGACGAATGTTCCCAGAGGATTATCTCCAAGAAAAAGGAAAGGGTCTAAATATGGGTTTGATGGATAATGTGAAGTGTTTATCACACTGAAATCTGGTGAAATGTTTGGGAAATAACCACTAACAAAGAACCAAAAGACTAAAGGTAAACAGAAAAATAAAACAATCATTCCAGAAAGGGAAAGGAAGCTGCTCAGGAAAGAAAATAAAATCTGACTATTGGAAAAGCATTACATGGGGCCAGGAATGTGGCCTAGTGGTAGAGAGAGCCTGTCTAGCATGCATGAAGCCCTGGGTTCAATTTCCCCAGTACCACATACACAGAAAAAGCCAGAAATGGTGCTGTGGCTCAGGTGGTAGAGGGTTAGCCTTGAGAAAACTCAAGGACAGTGCCCAGGCCAAGTTCAAACCCGAGGACTGGAAAAATTTTTTTCCATGGTCATAATAATCTAAGTACTGAATATTTGATTTTTTTCCCCCCTCTAGTCCTGGGCTTGAACTCAGGGTGTGGGCACTGTCCTTGAACACTTTTTATACAAGGCTAGCACTCTGCCACTTGAGCCACAGCACCACTTCTGGCTTTTTCTGTGTATGTGGTTCCAAGGAATTGAACCCAGGGCTTTGTATATGCTAGGCAAGCACTCTACCACTAGGCTACACTACTGGCCCCGGATTTATTTATTTTTTTTATTTTATTTATTTTTTATTTTTTATTGTAATTAGTAAAAGGGTTACATATTTGCCAGATAGAAGGTGCATTAATTCACATACATTGATACCCTTTCACATGTCTTGGTACCCATTTCCCTCCCCCCCCCACACCCCCCATCCGTCTTGGTTTTCCCCCTTTCCCTATCAAATTTATTTATTTTTTATAAGAACATGAAATATTAAAATTTTGGCTGTTGGAGTAGAGATGAAGTTCTTTGAAAAACTTGGCTATAAAAGGCAAGAGTTCAGCAGAGAGGAGTAAAGATACCATGAGCAGGCACTTTCTGTACTTGTTCACTGATAACCATAACCTACTCTTATGATAGTTGGGATTATAACACATTCACAGCCAATCTCACATAATTTTTAGCAACTCTGTAACCCTTTAAGACAAGCCTCCTTTTTTTGGGGGGAGGGGGGAGAGTCCTGGGGCTTGAATTAAGGGCCTGGGTGCTATCCCTTAGCTTTTTTGCTCATGGCTAGCCCTCTACCGTTTGAGCCATAACTCTACTTCCGGCGTGTTTTGTGTGTACGTGTGCATGTGTGGTTAACTGGAGATGAGTCTCCGGAACTTTTCTGCCTGGGTTGGCTTCAAACCATGATTCTTATATCTTAGCCTCCTGAGTAGCTATGATTACTAGTATGAACACAAGCTCAGCCTCCTATTATAAACAAAAGATAAACACTGAATCTATAGCTGACAAACATTACAACTCATATCTGCTGGAATCCAGAGTAAGCATGACATGTGATATTCTTCATATTTACATCATAAAATACTTGGTATCTCAGTTACATTGCAGATTAAATAAGCCTTCAGAGTAACCTGAAGTGGGTGGCTACCTGCAAATGTTGGAGCAGTGGCTTGGACAACACAGTAGTATTAGGAAAAAAAGAAATTGCAAGTCCTGGGCTTGTAGGTCAATAGAGAACTGGAAATATCATTAAGTCTACTGTATAAACAATATAGATCCTGCCATCACATGTTTAGTGGAGAACAAAGGGGAAAAAAATCTCTTCAGTTAGTTTCAAGAACTTTTTTAAAAAGACAATATATAAGTAACTATTTATACTAATAAGATTACAAAAGATTAAAAACAAATGAGAATTATATATTATTGGCTGAATGCTAATTAATTAGTAGATTGCTGCAGATATTTTTTAAGTTTGCCTTTAAAAATGTGGAAGTTAAAGACTCTTGAGAACACTGCCTTCCCTAGTCACTTGCTTTCTAAAACACAAGGGAAGGAAAAAGTGGAAATGAAAGCTTGAGTAATCAGCCTAGTTTTGCTTTCAGCTCACTGCACTGACTAAACTAGGCAACATGAACTTCCAAAGCCTGCACAAATTCAGAAATTCAGCAAAAATACATGAACAGTGATTCCTTTCTACTTCCAATGGATTTTATGAATGTAGGCAAGCAAGCATGTATAACATAGGATACATAGCTTCTACTGATTTCCAAAGAGGTACTAGAGTCATGAATAGAATCACGACTGGGAAAAAGCATTGCTAGGAAAAATGGAAACAATCCCTTTTTATTTTCTGGAGAACCTTTAAGATCTACTGCAGCCACCTGCTTTGTAGCCATTTTCATAAGCATGTGACCATCACCTTCAGTGGTCTCTTACAGCACTTTCCATCACATTTTTTACCCTTCTCACCTTAACTGACCTTGGCCAGGAAACTGGCTTTTTCTCTCTACTCCTTCCATCATTTCTTGGTGGTCTTTCGTTCCATGAACACTAAAACACATTCCTGACAAAAGGATTGCTGTTCACATTCTCTCCTCTGTATGTACAGTTCTTCCTCTAGACCACAACCAGATAAATTTCTTTCTTTACTAGCACACAAAGCATTACTATCCGTGAGCACTGTCTTAACACTGAAGTCACTGGTTATCTCTGGTTATTTTTCTTCCCACTAGAATGTACCTGGCCTACTGTATTTCTGAAATCTATTTTTAAAACCATGCTTTTTGGTGGGTCATGGTAACTGATTAAACACTAGGTCCTAGGTTAATTTTTAAAGTCAAACACAGTGAAGAGTGTGATTTCAACCAACTTCACAGCCATGTGTACTCCCATCTTGGTTTATCCCATTGACTTAGGAGATCTGCGAGTGAAACCTGTGTTAAAAAGTAATTGAGGGGATGGGAGTATGGCCTAATGGTAGAGTGCTTGTCTGGAATGGACAAAGCCCTGGGTTTGTTTCCTCAGTACCATATATTCAGAAAAGGCTGGAAACGGCACTGTGGCTCAAGTGGCAGAGCACTAGCCTTGAGCAAAAAGTGTCCAAGTGACAGTGCCTAGGCCTTGAGTTCAAGCCCCAGGGCTGGCAAAAAAAAAAAATGTATTTGAGAGGGAAAAAGGTTCAGAATTCAACAAAGCCACTAAGAATTGCTATTCCATGCAAATAAAAGATTTAAGGGATTCCTTCCTCTACTCTTAACCATGTAGAAATGGTATTTTTTAATGTTAAAGGCAAAAATCCAAAAAGCGTTTCAGCATTTTAAAATGTGAGCATTTATAAGTCATTTAAAAACATCTACAGCCAAACCAGAGACTGGTGGTGACTTGTACCTTCAATCCTAGTTACTCAGGAGGCTGAGACCTAAGTATCATTGCCCAAAGTCAGCCCAAGCAGGAAAAATCTATGAGCTTTTAATCTCCAATAAGCTACCAAAAAGGCCAGAAACCAAGCTGTGGCTCAAGTGGTAGAATAGTAGCTTTGAGCAGAAGAAGCTCAGGGACAGCACTTAGGCAGAGTTCAAGTCCCAAGAACGAACGAATGAACAAAAAGAAAGAGAGGGAGGAAGGCCGGAAGAAAAGAAGGAAGGGAGGAAGGAAGAGAGGGAGAGAGGGAGGGAGAGAGGGAGAGAGAGAGAGAGGGAGAGAGGGAGGGAGGGAGGGAGGGAAGAAAAATCCACAGCTAGGTGCTGGTGACACATGCCTACAATCCTGGCTACTTCAAAGGTTGTTGTTATCTGAGGATCATGGTTTGTAGCCAGACTAGGTTAGACAAATCTGCAAAACTCATTTCTCCAACCAATCAGCCAAAAGTGAAGGTGTGACTCAAGTACAGAACAAATGAATGAGGCCAAGCGTGAGGTGGCTATAATCCTAGCTACTCAGGAGGCTGAGATCTGATGACTAGAGTTCAAAGCTAGCCCAGGCACTAAAGTCCATGAGACTCATATCTCCAATTAACCACCAGAAGTGGCCCTGTGGCTCAAGGGGTAGGGCGGTAGCCTTGAGCTGAAAAGCTCAGGGACAACACCCAGGCCCAGAGTTCAAGCCCCACAACAACAAAAAAACCCAAAAATGAACACATGAATAGAAAAGCCAAACCCAGAGTTTAAGCCCCAGTATCAGCACAAAAAAAAAAGAGGCCAGGGGCGTGGCCTAATGTTAGAATGCTTGCCTAGTATTCATGAAGCCCTGAGTTTGAATCCTTGGTATCACATACACAGAAAAGGCTGGAAGTGGCACTGTAGCTCAGGTGGTAGAGTGATAGCCTTGAGAAAGCCCAAGGATAGTGCTCAGCCCCGGAGTTCAAGTCCCAGCACTGGCAAAAGAAAAAAAAAATCCACATTATTTAGCATTGCCAATTGTTACTGGTAACTTTCAATCAGTTTTACTTGATGTGTTTTAGACAATGCATCTAAATGGAAACAGAATTATATCCAAAGGCACAATTAACATGTTTAAGTCCAATTTTATGTTTGTTTGTCTTTTTATACTGTTTTATCTTGTGAACAGGAGAAACTGTGTTAGGTGATGGACTATAATGAAGAGCAACATATGAGCAAATGCTTTAATAGTATACCTTTTCCTGTAATGCAAAGGATAGTAAAATAGCAGAGGAAAAAAAAGGAGGGGAGAGGAGTATTATAATAGAAGCTAGAGATAGATGAAGTTCAGATTCCTAAGGCCAAGCTCTAGAGATTCTGTAAGCAGATTTAGAACAAGTTCTCAGAATTCTAAACAAAGAGCTAAACATGGATAATCAGTAGAAACCAGAAGCAATGAAAGGAAAAACAGCCATGATGCTACTCCTTCAGAAGAATGTCAAAAACTCACGATTATCACAAGCTGATACTTCATTTTTACCAAGAGTAAAGAATAATTTACGGGGGTAGGGGGAAGGAAATGGGGACCAAGACATGAGAAAGGGTATCAATGTCTATGAAGTAATGCACCTTCTATCTGGTGAATATAATGTAACCCTTCTATTAATTACATTTAAAAATATATGAAAAAAAAAGAATAACTTACCTGAATCTGGCTCATATTTCAGGTCCAAAGATTGTACAACAGGTTGAAACTTCTTCTAAACATAATACAAATTAAAACAGATTTAATGTAATCATTTAGTGCTTTATAAGTATTTCTTCTGGCTAGTGTAAGCAAATATACTCAAAACCAACAGTACTATTCTTTGGGGAAAATTTGTTTAGATTCTGAAATCTGCAGGGAAGGGAAGGAGGTAAGACTACAGTCTGAATTACAGCTTCAACAGTACTGCCACCTACCGCATACACTAAGAAACAGCAACATAGAAATTATAATCAGAAAAAATCAAGCAAATTAAAAGGTAGAGTGATGGAGTTTTATGTTTAAAGCACAAGATAATCCAATTATAAGTGGACTGTCTTCAAAAGTTCATTTAGGGGGGCCAGGAGTTTGGCCTAGTGGTAGAGTGCTTGCCTAGCATGTACTAAGACCGGGGTTCAATTCCTCGGTACCATATACATAGAAAAAAAGCCAGAAGTGGTGCTGAGGCTCAAGTGGTAAAGCTCTAGCCTTGAGAGAGCCCAAGGACAGTGCTCAGGCTCTGAGTCCAAGCCCCAACTGGCAAAAAAAAAAAAAGTTCATTTAGGATGACTCCATAGACATAATGTTTTATTACATAGATTAATATGTATCTATGACATACAAACCCTCAGCCTAATTTTAATTAAGCTCTAAAATCTAAGTGCCAGTGATTGTATATAGAGATTCCCTTCTTGAATATTTGTTTGTTAAACGTCATTTGAATTATGATGTAAAAATCAATGTTAATAAATTCTTTAATTAAGAAAAAAAAAGTTCATTTAGGGACAGGCACTATGGCTCGCACCTGTAATCCTAGTTACTTGGCAGTTTAGGTCACAGTTAACTGCAGGAAAGCTCTAGTTTAAGACTAGCCTGTGCACAAAAGTTCACAAGACCCTCGTTTCAACCAATAAAAAGCTAAGAGTGGTGATGAGGGTTTGTCATCCTAAAGATACAGGAAGCCAAACAGGGAGATTGTCGTCCAGGCCAGTTTGGCCATAAATGTGAAACCACATTTTAAAAAATAATGAAGTGAGGCTGGGAATGTGGCTTAGCAGTAGAGTACTTACTTGCCTATCATGTATGAAGCCCTGGGTTCAATTCCTTGGTACCACATACATAGAAAAAGCCAGAAGGATGGTTGGGAGTTTGGCCTAGTGGTAGAGTGCTTGCCTAGCATGCACGAAGATCCGGGTTCGATTCCCCAGTACCACATGCATAGGAAAAAAAACAAGCTGGAAGTGGTGCTGAGGCTCAAGTGGTGGGAGAGCTCTAGCCTTGAGAAAGTCCAAGGACAGGGCTCAGACCCTGAGCTCAAGCCCAGGACTGGCAAAAAAAAAAAAAAAAGACAGAAGGAGCGGTGTGGCTCAAGTGGTAGAGTGCTAGCCATGAGCAAAAGAAGCTCGGGGACAGTGCTCAGGCCCTGAGTTCATGCCCTAGGACTAGCAAAAATAAAACAAAATATTTTAACAACAATAACAAAAAATAACAAAAGTCAAATGGGTCCAAGAATGATAGAGTTCTTGCCTGGCAAGAACAAGGCCTGAATTCAAACCCCACTACTACCCCAATCCACAAAAGGTTCATTTAGGACAAGTATTAGGAGCTCAAAATTTGATTTCCACAGAAACTAAAGAAAAAAATGCAAGGCTTGCCACGCGAGGTGGCTCACACCTGTAATCCTAGCTATTCAGGAGGCTGAGCTTTGAGGATCATGGTTCAAAGCCAGTCCCCGCACTAAAGACCATGAGACTCTTATCTCCAACTAATCACTAGAAAACAAGAAGTGGCGTAGGGCAGTAGCCTTGTGCTGAAGAGCTCAGGGAAAGTACCCCAGGACCAGAGTTCAAGTCCTAACTGCTCAAAGAAAAGAAAAAAAGGAAGTGCTATAGTATTCTCATTCCACCCATTTTACCGCTCTTCTTTAAACTAGCACAGTCGTAGTGCTGTAACTTTCTTTCTTTTTTTTTTTGCCAGACCTGGGCTTGAGCTCAGGGCCTGAGCACTGTCCTTGGACTTTCTCAAGGCTAGAGCTCTACCACTTGAGCCTCAATACCACTTCCGGCTTTTTTCTATGTATGTGGTACCGAGGAATCGAACCTGGGTCTTCATGCATGCTAGGCAAGCACTTTAACCACTAGGCCAAACTCCCAGCCCCTGTAACTTTCTTTTATGTAATACTGATTTCTAGATCTTAGGGTTTGGGGGGAGGGGGTCTGGGAGAGGAGAAACAGTAAAAACTAATTGCACTTTGAATGTTTTCCCTGAAGAAAATTTAAGTGGTTGGGGCATTTCTTTAAGGACTAAACAATAATTTAAAAAAAGAACTATTCTGCTTATTTATTTTTTCCCTAGAATAATACCTATTTTAGACAGATTATAAAGTTTTGACTTTTAAAGGCAAAAAGGAAGTAACTGGAAGGTTTATATGTCCAAGTATGCTAATTAAAAATCCTAAAGGCAAGCAGCATAGCATAATTTAAAAGCTGCATGTAGTTCTTACTCCAGGAGCAATGCTAGTCCTAGGAAACCTTTTCCACATTATATCCAAGGAAGACTTAGGTCTAATTTCCTTGTGAACTTACTTTTGTCATTTATACTAGTCCTAATAAGTCTAAAAAGACAAGAGTATGGCGTGGTTGGTCTTTAATTACCAATGGCAATTACAAGAAGCTGCACTGCCTGTCAAAAAGCTTACCTCGGGCCAGGAGTATGGCCTAATGGTAGAGTGCTTGCCTGGCATGCATGAAGCCCTTGGTTCAATTCCTCAGTACCACATACATAGAAAAATGCTGGAAGTGCTGCTGTGGCTTAAATGGTAGACAGCTAGCCTTGAGAAAGACCAAGGACAGTGCCCAGTCCCTGAGTTCAAGCCCCAGGACTGTTTAAAGAGAAAAAAAAAAAAAAGATCACCCAAAGGAGCTGACTGTGTGACCTACAGAGTCAGGATTTTTAAAACAAATTATATACTATTTGTAAGGCAACTTTCAGTATTGTGAACTGGTAGGTAGATCAAACAAGTTTCTCCATTAATTTCATTAACAGGCCGGCCAAAACACAGAAATATATACAAATAATATGTTAAACACAACTGGCAAATAGAAAGGGGTAAAAGATAATTTCCTTTCCTTCCTGGTCATCATCAGTGTTCCATTTTCAGTTTTAATTTTACTAAAATCTACGTTTACTAAATACAATGGTTCAGAACAGGAAAAGTCATTTAAGAGGAGTAGTGCTGAAGCAGAAAAAGACAACATATTATCTAAATAGATATGGCTCTTACTTTACTTTTTTTTTTTTTTTTGGTCAGTCATGGGGCTTGAACTCTGGGCCTGAGCATTGTCCCTGAGCTCTTCAGCTGAGGCTACTGCCCTGTCCCTTGAGCCACAGCGCCGCTTCCTGTTTTCTAGTGGTTAACCGGAGATAAGAACCACATGGACTTCCCTGCCCCAGCTGGCTTTGAACTGTGATCCTCAGATCTCAGCCTCCTAAGTCCCTAGGAATACAGGTGTGAGCCCCCAGTGCCCAGCTTTACTTTACTTTTTTACTGTAATAAAATGAAGACAAAAACTCAAAGGTAGATTATCTTACCAGAACTTCGTGTTGTGCCTTCAAGGTTTTGATGACACATTCAAGGATCTTTCTGGGATATTGTTTGCGTTTAGTCGCTATATCTACTATGACTTCATCAAACTGATCTTCAAGTATTTTGATGTCAGACTCTAGTTCAGAAAAAGAAATCCAAAATATTCCTTCAAACTCACTGTATTAGAATGAAATGGGATAGATATAAACCAAATGTTTTAAATGGTTAAAGAAAACAAATACAACAAGTTAACACATGACTGCACTTTGGTTATTTATTCATTTATTCTCTGATTGATCTATTTGTCTATGTGAGGTCAGGCACAACTAGACAAATACAAAGATGAATATAATATAATCTTAAGAAACAATGATAATTTGATTAACAGAACCAAGAAGTATATTCCCTTGAAATTTAAGACTTTAAAAAGAAGTAAAACAGGGTCAGGAGTTTGGCCTAGTGGTAGAGTGCTTTGCCTTGCCTGCCCAAAGACCCAGGTTCAATTCCTCAGTTCCACATTCACAGAAAAAGCTGGAAATGGTGCTGTGGCTCAGGTGGTAAAATTCTATCCTTGAGAAAGTCCAAGGACAGTGGTCAGGCCCTGAGTTCAAGCCCCACAACTGGCAAAAAAAAAAAAAAAAAAAAAAAAAGTAAGACAGGGCTGGGAGTTTGGCCTAACGGTAGATTGCTTGCCTAGTATGCACGAAGACCAGGGTTCAATTCCTTGGTACCACATACATAGAAAAAGCTGGAAGTGGTGCTGTGGCTCAAATGGTAGAGTTCTATCCTTGAGAAAGCCCAAGGATAGTGCTCAGGTCCTCAGTTCAAGGCCCAGGACTGGCAAAAAAAAAAAAAAAAAAAAAGTAAGACAGGGACCAGTCCCTCACAATTATAATCCTAGCTACTCCAGAAGCTGAGATCTGAGGATCATGGTTCAGAGCCATTCTGGGCAGAAAAATCCAATTAACCATTAAAAAGACAGAAATGGCTTAAGTGGTAGGGTACTAGCCTTGAGCAAAAACACAGACCCTGTGTTTAAGTTCCAGGACAGACACAAAAAAGAAAAAAGATGGGGCTGGGAGTTTGGCCTAGTAATAGATTGCTTGCCTAGTAAGCACGAAGACCCGGGTTTGATTCCTCGGTACCTCACATACATAGCAAAAAGCTGGAAGTGGTGCTGAGGCTCAAGTGCTGGCCTTGAGAAAGTCCAAGGACAGTGCTCAAGCCCTGAGCCCAAGCCCAGGACTGGTAAAAAAACAAACAAACAAAAAAAAAAAAAGAAAAAGAAAAAAAAGGGAGAAAGAAACAAGACAAATTCCTAAGTAGTAAAAGATGTTATCTTTTCATCTATTCCCAGCATTTGGCATGTATCCTGGCATATAGCAGTTACCCATGGAAGAGGGTAAGAAGTCTAGTGTAGTATTCATTATCTCTCTTCACAGTAAAAGCAGGGAAAGGAACAAAGGACAGCCACTCTTTCCCTGGGCTATTGACCTATTAGATCTACAATGTGAAGAACCATGTTCCAACAGAAAGTGTGGGATCAAACAAAAAAGCAATTACAAAGTGGCTTCATGGAATAAGAATTCAATAAAGACTCAATGAAAAGCTATGCAGTTTGAAAGTACTCCCAGCAGATTCTATAAACTCCTTCTCCCTACTAATTGGTGACTATTTTGTTAATATTTAGCAATGCTGAGGCTACTATTTTTATCCTTGAATATATAAACCAAAAAAGTCAATTTTGTTGACATTGAAAAGACAAATATCTTGCTCCCAAGAACTAACAGCAAAATTTTCTGGGAACAGTATTATCTTACTGTTGAGAAGAAAAAATTATAACCACAGAGGGTTGGTTGGCAGGCTTGGAACAAGTTCAAGGGTAGAGATGGATATGTGATCATAAAGCAGTGACATCAAGCTATGCCAGTGCCCACTGACACTCCTGTAAAGGTAGCCCCATTCTGGACACTGTTACACAGGTACTGGGAACTCTGCCCCTTCTCACAATGACTCACAATGATTTACTAAACTGTTTTCTTCCTATATTGATTTAGTGTATGTGTGTGTACTGGGGTTTGAGCTCAGGGTGTGTGCATTTGTGTGTGTGTGTGTGTGCTGGGGTTTGAGCTCAGGGTCTAGGCACTGTACCTGAGCTTTTTTGGGTAAAAATATTTTATTTTTAAGATGGTATCTAAAAACACAACTTCATCCTTAGATTGTGCTTACAGTTTAATTTCACATTTCTAAAAATACTTCAGGGGCCGGGAGTTTGGCCTAGTGGTTAAAGTGCTTGCCTAGCATGCATGAAGACCCGAGTTCGACTCCTCGGTACCACATACATAGATAAAAGCCAGAGTGGTGCTGAGGCTCAAGTGGTAGAGCTCTAGCCTTGAGAAAGTCCAAGGACAGTGCTCAGGCCCTGAGCTCAAGCCCAGGACTGGCAAAAAAAAAATTAAATAAATAAAATAAAAATACTTCACTACCCATTCTAAGAATCAGTGAGTTAAAAAAAAAAAAGCCTAACTGCCTTTATAAGGATCTACAGGAATTTTCTGGCCTGTTTCTTTTGGGGAAAATTCTAGAGTGTTTGCCAATAAACTATTAACAAAAGTAACTTTGAAGATTAATCAGATGACAATCCTGTTTAAAATATCAGATATTATTTTTGACAGTGCAAGGTACCTATTGCATCTTAGTTACATTATAATTTCAATAGTTTTATTTTAGTTTCCTCTGTTTACTTCTCTAGTATTTTTAAATGACATCAGTAGATCCTTAAAATAGCATTCAGAATAAAACTAGCTGTAAAAAATAACTCAAATTAATGACAGAAGTTTAGTCACATACCTACAAAACAATTATCTGCAGCCTCCTGCCATGCTTGCCCATTAATGCTGACATTCTCTTGCACAGATGATTCAAAAGTCTGCAATAAATTCACAGCACTTAAGTCACTAAAACTAGTTTTAAATACTGAATTAAAACATTTTGGCAAAATAATCATTTTAGTCAGACTACTGTGACTGTGACCGTATACTTGGGAAAACAACATAAGTAAGTTAGAATTTTGGCTCAGAGAATGCAGATCTTGGGTGGCTGCTCTATTGCTTTTAGTCTGGGGCTAGGCACAAATACTATGGAGGAAGGGCATGGCAGAGGAAAGATGTTCACCTCAGGGCAGTAAGAGGAAGGAACCAAGGTGGAAACATTATCTTTCAAAGGTAACCTCCAGAAACCTACTTTCTTCAACAAGGCCACAGGCCTCATCTTCTACAACCCTACCACCTACCAAGTTTGTTAAAAATTTCAATACATCAATGGATAAATCATTAATTAGGTCACAATTCAATTGTTCCTAGAAATACCTAGAGGTACTCTTTTTTATTTGGGGGGGGGTAGGTCATGGACCTTGAATTCACCTGGGTGCTATCTCTGAGCTCTTCAGCTCAAGACTACCTTACCCTTGAGCCAAGCCCCACGTCCCATTTTCTAGAGATTAATTGGAGATAAGAGTCTTAGGTCCTTTTGTGCCGGGCTGGCTTTGAACATTGATCCTCAGATCTCAACCTCCTGAGTAGCTAGCATTACAGGTGTGAGCCACCGGCTCCTAGAGATATTCTTTATAATTTCCTCAGCACCAATTAAGTTGACAAGATTAACTATCAAAAGTTGGGCAAGGTGATTTATACTGGTAATCTCACTCAGGAGGCTGACAATAAGAAGATCCAGGTCAGCTCAGGGCAAAAGTTAATGAAACCTCCCTCATCCCAATCAATAGCTGAGTGGTGTGTGTTTGTCATCCCAACCATGAGAGAAGCATATAGGACAACAGTACAGAATGGTCCAGGGAAAAATAAAAGACCCTGTCTTCAAAAATACCTAAAGTAAAAAGAGCAAGTATGGTTAAAGTACCAGAGTAAACTCAGTGCTTTTACCTAACAAGAGCAAGGCCTTGACTTCAGCCCTCAGCACCATCAAGGGAAAAAAAAGAAAATATCACAAATAATTTCAGACATGTGACACAGGATACAAATAAAAATAGTAGACTAGCCCATTAGTATATTTACTCTTTTAAGATTTTTAAATTATTATTCTTAAGATTGCACTTGAATCATTGACTTTACCTACATCTTAGCTGGGAGTCATTATGCTGTCCACAAGAAAATTTGTAACTTAATTTTAGAATATTTCTATAAGCAATAAAAATGAACTTTTTAAAGCAAGGAAAGAATAATGCCCAACTCAGTTGAATCAGGGGTACAAAGAGTATGTATATATACTGGTGAGAGTCAACAAGACATGCTTAAAAGAAAATGAAATTATTAGCTGCATAGCTGCATGTGATCCCAGCATTCAGGAGGCTGAGGCAGTCGGATCATAAGTTCAAAGCTAGATTGGGCCATACAGTATAGACTGTGGTGTCTCAAGAAAAACATGCAGAGCTCTGACTCAATGGTAGAGTGTCAGCTGAGCAATCAAACTGAGTGAGTTCAAAGTCTAAGTTCATACTCTAGGACCAGCCAAAAACAAAACAGTAAAAGCTAAAAGCTGTAACTCTATAAAGGACTACACTTTTTAGAGATGTATCTAAAAGTATGTAGGATGCAATAACTCAATATTTGAGACTTGCTTAGATCTAGGCCTCGAGCAACAGCAATGTATCATTTATTTTAGACTTATTAAACCTGTTTGTTTGTTTTTTTTGCACTATTCAGATGTTCAAAGTAGGCAAAAGTCAGATCTCAGGCTGACTTCCAGTATTATACTTTCCTACAGAATTGCTCATAGGGTCTGCATGCCTGCACCGTTCACCAGCGAAGTCACTAACCCACTTCGTACTTAGCCAGTCTGAAAGGAGATGCGCTGTAAATAAAAGTCACTTAGTGTGAAACGCACGCAACGCAAGACACCCCATTCACGCGTCCACTACTACTGTGCACGCTGGAATAAAGAAAAGATTGCTTCCGTCCGTTTCCTCTGACTTTAACACCACGTCCTGTGGCTCGCCCTGTAGTTCTACTGCACCGGGCGGGCCTGAGGAATAACACCAGGAGACACCGCTATCTGTGCCCTCCCACTAGCCATTCTCAGGCTGTTTTTACCACATACGGGGACCGCGCTAACTACCCCGAGGCCTAGCGTGGGGTCTTTCGGGAAACTTGGGGTGTGGGACAAGGCAGAGATCAACCGCGGGGCGGACGCGGCCCGTACCCACTGCAAGTCCCGCAGCGCCGGCTCCCGGATCTCCTCCGGCAGCGCGTCTCCGAGCTGCTGCACCAAGCGGCCGCACAGTGCTAGCACTTCCGCCACGGCCCGCTTGGAAGTGCAGGGCACTCGGAAGTCCTCTCGGGGAAGACACGAGGCCGAGGCCTGACGGGCTGTCCCGGCCACGGACTCTTCGTCCAGCGGAGTAGCGGTGCCCACAAACGCGGGAAAACTCGCCATCTTCCCCGTTCGAACTATGGGCGGGGACTCCGAAAGCGGAAGGAAGAGTTCCTGGTGGTGCCAGGAGCCCGCGTCCGGCCGGAAACACAAGCCGCTACCGCCACAACGTTCCAGTTCCGGTTCCGGCTCGGCCTCGCGCTCCGGTCCCCGCTCCGGCCCGGTTCCTCGGACGTGTTTCAGGAGCTGCCACGGGGGCGGTTGGCATGGGGCTGGTGGACTGTCACTGTCATCTCTCCGCCCCGGAATTTGACAGCGTACGTGAGAGCCGAGGCGAGAATCGGGGGGGTGGGCGGGGGCGGTTTCCGGTCCCTGCCTTTAAATTACCTTCTCAAAACGACCCCCGCCCCGGTCGTCCTCAGGCTCTGCTCGCTGCCCCCTTTGTGACATGATGGATATCTTGTGGCACTTCAGTCATAACTAATCTTTCTTTCTGATCTCCATAAAGCTTGTGCTTGCGGTTTCTGGTTTCAGGAACCCTTCCTCCTATTCCCTCCCCCCCACCCCGTTTATTCCAGCCCTCAGTTTACCTGACTCCCCATCTGAGACTTGGGTCTCCAGGTCTGGTCGGGGAGAGAAGCAAACCAAGGAGTGAAGCGCAGAGAAACACACGCATACACATACTGAGTTAGCAAACCAAAGACTGATCATTGACGAGAAGTGGGCATGTATTTCAGGGGAAATTTTAGGAGATGACATTTAGGCCTGGGAAGCCAGTTAGCCAAGCAAGGGGGAGAATGTATTGGGTGAGGAAAGCAGGCAGGTTGTAGTCCCCACCCTCACTCCCATCCCTGCCCCCAGCCAGACAGCATAGAATCTGACCTAGTTACCAGAAAACTGTATGATCCTGATGAATTAGAAAAATACTGGAATGAAACTACACTGGAGCTGTTTGCAGGGGATGGGCAACATAGAGATCTGTAATAAATTGTGTAAAAACACAATTCAAATTCATCAAAGTTTGTGTTGTTCTTAAGAAAAGCTGGTGATGGGCCGGAATTTGGCGTAGGGGTAGAGTGCTTGCCTAGCATGCACGAAGACTAGGGTTCGATTCCTCCTTACCACATACATAGAAAAAAGGCCAGAAGTGGTGCTGTGACTCAAGTGGTAGAGCTCTAGCCTTGAGAAAGTCTAAGGACAGTGCTCAGGCCCTGAGCTCAAGCACAGGACTGGCAAAAAAAAAAAAAAAAAAAACAATGGAAGACTCATCTCCAATTAATCACTAGATAAAGGGGAAGAGGGGCTGTGGCTCAAGTGGTAGGGTGGTAGCCTTGAGCTGAAGAGCTCAGGGACAGTGCCCAGGCCCAGAGTTCAAGCCCCTTGACCCACAAAAAAAAAAAAAAAAGCTGGTGACAAGAACAACAAAAAAACTGACAGGATCTAATATCCATTTAAAGACCATTTTGCTACTGTGTGGAAAATGGGTGGAAGAGTGGATGCTAGGACCAATTAAGAAGCAGTTTGCAGCATAATAGTTAAGTACAGCAGGGGAGTCTGAGGGAAATAGGTATAATTTATGTATATTTATATATTATAGATGTTTTATATAAATTTTGGACAGATATGGGGCTTGAACTCAGGGCCTGTCTTGGCACTGTCCCAGAGCATTTCTGATCAAGGCAGACACCCAACTATTTTGAGCCTCAAAGTGCCACTTTTAGATTCTGATGGTTAATTGGCGGTAAGAATCTTATGGACTTTCCTACCTGAGATGGCTTCAAACCTTGATCCTTAGATCTCAGCTCCCTGAATAGCTAGAATTACAGGCATGAACCACCGGCACCCAGCTTCAAGGTATATTTTAGAAATGAAACCCAGACTACCTGCTGAGGAATTGGACGTGGAAGCAAAGGTAAAGGAGATATCTAAGATGACTCGGACGTTTAGCTTATGCTGTAGGGAGGACTTTGGAGCAATTTACGGAAATGAAGACCAAGAATGGATGGTGAAGTGAGCAGGAGGGATAGTTTGTGGGGAGACAAGATTTATGTCAGGACACATTGGAAAGCCTGATCCCACCACAGTGAAGAAATTACATAAACATTTAAAATGTGAATTATAATTTTGGGAAAATTACAAGCTAGATATAGAAGTTGGGGATTCTATATAATGATATTTAAAACCATGAGAACAGATGAAATTATTTCAGAGATCCAGTCAAGGAGACTGGAAAATAACCACAGGGAGAATTAATGTTGTGGAAGCCAAGAACAGGAAACAGGATGAGTAGGAAAGAATAGACAAGTGAAGGATCCAGAAGCTGCTGAAGAATGGAGTAAGAGGAGGATAGAAACATGTCCTTTATTATTCGACATTAGAGGCATCTGTTTAATGCAGTGGGAGCAAGGGCCAGTCTACTGAAAGAGTAAACAGGAGCTAGGTCAGTGGAGTCTTTACTTTCATCTACCCAGTTGCCACTCTACATTGATATACACAGCCAAAGACCAGTTACTTATTCACCTAAAACAATTGTGATTACTTATGTTTATTTTAGGATCTGGATGATGTGTTGGAAAAGGCCAAGAAAGTAAGTCAATTTCTATAAAATTGTCCTCCCTCTTTGTTTTGTTTTTGTTTTCTGCTAGTTTCAAGTTGTTTTAGCTTGATACTATGTTGTTACATCTGAATAGTATGTATAAACAAGTAGCATTTATTAAGTGGTTACTATGTGTTAGGCACTAATCTGAGTCCTTTTCTGAGAAAGCTAATATTGTACAACTCTGTTTGATAGATGAAAGCAAGGCCTTGTAACTAGTCCACAGACACAGAGTAGTGAAGAGATAGAGGAGATAGGTTAGTGTGAGTTCAAAACATGTTCCTGTGGCCACTGTGCTTAGTCACACTAAAGAATGGATTGGTCCATCTGGTACTTTTTAAATTCACAGCATTATGGACATCTGGGATATATACATACATATATGTATATATATGTATATAGAGATATATTTTTTTTTGGTTGTTTGGCTGTGGGGCTTGAACTCTGGGCCTGGATCCTATCCCTGAGCTCTTCAGCTCAAAGCTACCACCCTACCCCTTGAGCCACACCACCACTTTCTGTTTTCTGGCAGTTAATTGGAGATAAGAATCTCGTGGACTTTAGTGCCCAGGCTGGCTTTGAACCACGATCCTCAAATCTCAGCCTCCTGAGTAGCTAGGATTACAGACAGATCTGAGCCATCATATCTAGCTTATGTGGGATATATTATAAAAGCTTTCTCAAACACTTTTACTTATTAGAAAAAATGATCATTATTTTAGTTGTGTTCATGAAGTTAACTGCAAGTAGAGTTTTGGCTCTTCTCAGACAGTGAAAGATTCATGAAAGGTTATTAGTTTTACATATAGCCAGGTTTTACTGTGGAGGGTAATTAGGCATGTAGGCTTTTTGCCTTAATGAATTACATAGGCCTAGTGATCTTAGGCATGCAATTTAACTCTATCCAGAACTGACCTCTGATTCAATTCCTTCTGACTTCTGAATTCAATTCAGAGTCAATGAGATAGCATTATTTTCATTGAACTTAGGGTATGGACATAGTAAGTTTTTATTTAATGTGTGTATTATTTGACTCCCCCCCTCCTCTTCCTCGCTTTCTCTTTTTCAGGCCAATATTATGGCCCTTGTGGCAGTTGCTGAACATTCAGGAGAATTTGAAAAGATCATACAACTTTCAGAAAGGTGCTACTTTTAATTAAGATTTTTGTTGTGTTTGTTGTGTAGCTCGAGCAGGTCTTGAACTCATAGACTCAAGTAATTTTCATCCGTTAACCTTTCAAATACTGGTACTGCTGTTGGCTGCCATTATTAGATTTTATGATTATAAAAAGAAGCTCCTGATAGGTCAGGAGGCATGGTTCAAGTGATAGCACAAGGTCCTGAGTTCAAACCACAGTGCTGCCAAAAGAAAAAGAGATGCTAATAAATCTAATGTTAGGTTTATAATCAAAGATCTCTACTTCATGCTTTTTGTAGTTAATTGGAGATAAGAGTCTCAGGGTCTTTTCCTGCCTTGGCTAGATTTGAATTGCAGTCATTAAATCTCAGCCTTCTGCATAGCTGCCACCAGTGCAGATGCATTTTAAAAGAGAATGGAGGTGGGGGCACAACATCATAGCCCTAAAAAGAAATTCTTTTGTACATATTCAATGACACTATAGTCTCCTAGAAAACTGTTTCTGCTTTCTTAATTTATTCTGCATTTTTAGGTACAAAGGGTTCCTCCTGCCATGTTTAGGTGTTCACCCAGTGCAAGGACTTTCACCAGAAGACCAAAGAAGTGTCACGTTAAAGGTAACCAGTCACACTAAACAAAAACCATTACAGTTAATAACTTTTTTCCCTAGTAAACTTTCTATTTCTAATTTATATTCTAAAAAAAGTAACCCAAAAAGAGAAAAAAACTCTACCTTTTTTCAAAACAATGTCTGTTGGTAGTAGAGAAAAGTTGAAATAGTCTAAAGGCTCAGAATTATAGATATCATGAAATAATTTGTAGCATCATAAAATATAATGCATTTATTAGGAAATGAGGATTATCTATTATGTTCTACCTCCCTCTTCATAATTCTCTCTTATTCTGTTTTTTTTCCTGTTGTTTTTGTTTTGTTTTGTTTTTGCCAGTCTTGGGGCTTAAACTCAGGGCCTGGGCACTGTCCTTGGACACACTTTACTCAAGGCTAGCACTCTGCCACTTGAGCCACAGAACCACTTCCAGCTTTTTCTGTGTATGTGGTTCCAGGGAATTGAACCCAGGGCTTTGTGCATGCTAGGTGAACACATTACCACTACACCTCGCTCCCAGCCCAATTCTCTCTTATTCTGATGATCCTCAATAGAAGTATTTTGCAATGCATATATTCTAAAATTAAAACCTACAAAGTAGTCTTCTTCCTTATTTGGAAAACAATGATAACCTTCGCCCCACCCCTTCCCACCCCCCCCCCCCCGACAAAATAGTTTAAAAGTTACCCACAAGCCATTTTGCATATGTTTGTCTTTCCCTTGCCTTAGAAGCAAGCTGTGACTGGATTGATACTCTTACATGGGAAAGGTGGCATGAATAAAATCCACTGTACACAGTTCCTTCAGTAGTTAATGGACAAGCAAGACTATAAAGACAAATGAAATCAATGAAATAAAGAACAAAGCGAGCCTGGGATTATGGCTACTATAAGTTTATTACCAGTAGTACTATAAGAGAGCAGAACACAAGATGGTCCCCAAAACTCAAGTGCAGTGGTGACCACTTGGTGGCTCACTTCTCTCTTAGCCTATCCAGGAAATCAAAATCATACCTCCCATCAAAGATGCCTCCAACACAGGAGGCAATGTGTAAGTGGGAATCTTCATAAGTCATAGTTTTATAGTCTGGGTAGATGTGTGATATGCTTGTACTTAGATTTATAGATAAAGCTAGTCACAGTTATAAAAAAGATTACTGTTCCTACTTCACTGACCGGTTCAATGTATTAAATGTATGTGAAGCATACATAGCATAGGCACATAAGAAATGCTCATTGATTATTACATCTCTTCTCTTTCCATATTAACAAATATAGTTTTTTCTCTCTCAGGATTTGGATGTAGCTTTACCCATTATCGAGAATTATAAGGATCGGTTGTTGGCAATTGGAGAGGTAAAAACCCATTAGCTCATCAAATAACTTATAATCTAGATCTACATATGATATATGAGTAATCTTTGGTTCAGTTTTAGTGACTGTAACTGACTTGGATAATTATATTCACCTTGTTTCAGCTAACTAATAATGCGTTCATATTTTGTCAGTAAGCAAGAATATTTGGGGATGAAACTACACAAAGCCTAACATAGGCTTGTCTTAATAGGAAAAGGCCATGCTAGTAGTATTTCTAAATACTTTGCTTTTTAAAGTAAGTTTAAAGCAAGTTTAAGTAGGCTACCATTTTCAATTAAGGACCATTTTGTTTAAATTATTTATAATGGAGAACACTTTAATCAATTAGTAAAAATTCCATTTCTAATTGAAGATCAAAGATGAATAATGATTAAATTCAGAACATAGGTTACAGAATGCATCAAAAATCATATCAAAGAACTCTACTGTCCAGTGCAGTGACCATTTAAACTATGACTAATCCAGATTAAGATGTGTTTTTAAAAGTGTAAAACACAGTGGCTGGGCATTTGGCCAAGTGGTAGAGTACTTGCCTGGCATGCATGATGACTAGGGTTTGATTTCTTGGTACCACATGCATACAAAAGCCAGAAATGGTGCTGTGGCTTTAGTGGTAGAGTGCTAGCCTTGAAAAAAGCCTAAGGACAATGCTCAGGTCATGAGTTCAAGCCCCAGGACTGGCAAAAAAAGAAAAAGAAAAAAAGCACAGGGTACTGTGGCTCTCCTAACTACTCAGGAGGCTGAAATCTGAGGATTGAGGTTCAAAGCCAGCCTGGGTACTAAAGTCTATGAAACTCTTACCTCCAGTTAACCACCAGAAAACTGGAAGTGGTGCTGTGACTCAAGAAGGCGGGTGGTAGCCTTGAGGTGAAGAGCTCAGAGACAATGGCCAGGCCCAGAGTTCAAGCCCCATGACCGACTTAAAAAAAAAAGTGTAAAACATTATGAATTTCAAAGTTTTAGTTCTCCCTCCCCAAAAGATGTAAAATAACTCAAATATTTACAATGATTACAAATTAAAGTAGTATTTTAGATCTATTGGGTTAAACATTATTAAAATTAACTTCACTTTTGTTAATTTTAATGTAACTACTGTAAAATATAAAGTTACATATAGCTTCTAGTTGTGGCTCATGTTATGTCTTTATTAGGTAGTACCTCTTTGAGAAGGGATCACTAAATCATGTCTTCTCTACTTTTTCTGTTGTAGGTTGGATTGGATTTCTCCCCCAGATTTGCTGGTACTCAAGAACAAAAGGAAGAACAAAGACAAGTTTTGATCAGACAGGTCCAGTTAGCCAAAAGACTAAACTTGCCTTTGTAGGTTAATTAATCATATTTCTATGCTAATAGTCAAAAAAGCAAATTGAGCTTGATACTGATGGCTCATGCTTATATAATCCTAGCTACTGAGGATGGTAGTTTGAAACCAACTGTAGCAAGAAAGTCAGTGAAATTCTTATCTCCAATGAGCTACTCAGAAAAAGGGTGGAAGTGGTGCTATGGCTCAAGTACTAGAGTGCTAGCCTTGAGCACAAAAAGGCTCAGGGACAGTGCTCAGGCCCAGAGTTCAAGCCCCAAATTCAGGAGAAGGCAAATTAAATAATAGTCCAAGAGTCTTCCTGAAGTGGAGCCTTATGCCTCTTTTTCTGTGCAGTACTGTAATACATTAAAAATAATATTTTGGGGCCAGGAGTGTGACCTAGTGCATGCCTAGCTTGTACAAGCCCTGGGTTCAGTTCCTTGGTACCACATACACAGAAAAATCCGGAAGTAGTGCTGTGGCTAAAGGGCATAGTGCTAGCCTTGAGAAAGGTCAAGCTCCAGGACTGGCAAAAAAAATTTTTTAGTATTCTCAAAAGTGGTGCTGTAGCTCAATTGGTAGAGTGCTAGGCTTGAGCTGAAGAGCTCAGTGACAATGCCCAGGCCCAGAGTTCAAGCCCCACTCCCAACACACTCCCACAGAAATATAATATTTTCATAATACTTCAGGTTTAAACAGTAGTTTCAACTTTAAAAGGAATTTTGTTGTTGTTAAACAGAAATGTCCACTCACGCTCAGCGGGAAGACCTACCATCAGCCTCTTATGTGAACAAGGTATTTAGGGTTTTGAGAAAAATGTGCCTATTGGTCAAATTTAACAATTCCAGTTCGGACTTCCATAGAGCAAACAGTATTTTAATTTTAATGGGGAAAGAGTACAGATGGAAATAAGCTAAAGTGATTTTGCCCATCAGACTATTGTTTACGAGGATTTTAGTATGATTATACATTTATCGGGTCAAGACAGAGCAAATGAAAACTTAAGTAATTTAAATTCTTTTTTTTTTTTTGTATATCTGCCAGTACCAAGGCTTGAACTCAGGACTGATGTTCTCATTTGGCTTTTCTACTTAAGCCTGGTGCTTTACCACTTGAACAACATCTCCTCTTCCAGCTTTTTGCTGGTTAATTGCAGATTAGAGGTTCACAGATTTGTCTGCCTGGGCTGGCTTCAAATCTTGACTTTCAGATTTCAGGTTCCTAAGCGCCTAGCCTTACCAACATAAGTCACCTGTACTTGGCTTAAATTCCTTAATTTAAAAATTAGCATCTTAGATTCTAAATCACTTTATTAATAAGAAAAAAAAGGACAAGGAAGGGCAACAAACTGCAGTCACATTGGATCACCATTATTCTATGTGTTTTCTGGCTGTTGGTATGGATAGTAGGTGGTACAGATTGTGGCTCTCACATAAAAAGTACAGTGGATTATCATTATTCATATTTCAAAAAAATGCCACCTGTGGAAGAAATATACTTTTAAAGTTCATCTGTACATAAGGAAAACTGACAGAAATTCATGAGGGTACATACAGGTGCATATGTGTTTACAAGAGCACACACTGGTTGCTTGTGACCTAAACTGATTATGTCATTCATTGTGGTTACAGCACACTAATAGTCACACCATTGATGTAATTGACTGACCCAGGAAAGTATTTTGTTCTCAGTGATGAATACTAAACTCTTCAGAAATCACTGAAAGCGTGGGGATTTTTAATAAAAGTTTTTATTAACACTGAGTTTTTAATCATATTTCAAATGTCATATTCAACAAAAAAGTATTCAAGAAAGGAATTTCTATGTGCAATCATTGGCACATAAATTTAAGAACAGAAAATTAAAGTCTTTGTATGTCATAGATACATGTTGATCTATATATCAATATATGTCTATAGAATATATCCCATCATCGACTATATGTCCATATAGATATATATATTTGTATCTCCAAATTCATGTCAATGACCTGGAGTACCTGAGTATTGAGTCATCAGTCTTGGGTTGTTTGGACTACTACCCACATATCAAGGAGACCATGTGCTTTTTGTTCATTTAGTCTTGGCTTACCTCACTCAACAAGATTTGTTCTAGTTCCATCCACTTCCTAGCAAATGCCATTATTTTATCTTGTCTGGTGGCTATGTAGAATTCCATTGAATATATGTACCACATTTTTTTGTATCCATTCATGAAAGCGTGGTTTTTCATTCAAAGTGAGAGACTGTCCTTTAGAAGCTGGAGTTGGTAGGACTGAGAATGCAGCTCAATGGTAAAAAGCTTACCTCACATAGACCAAGCTTGTTTATGTGGTGTTGAGGATCAACTTGAATTAGCTTTTGAAACCAACTTTTCACTAATTTGTTAGTCATTTAGCTCGGTCTTCTACCATTTTTGTTTGGGAACATCAATTTAACTGCCTAAAATTCTGTTAAGAAGTGATAGTTTTGTGGGGCCGGGAGTTTGGCCTAGTGGTTAAAGTGCTTGCCTAGCATGCATGAAGACCCCGGTTCGATTCCTCGGCACCACATACATAGAAAAAAGCCGGAAGTGGTGCTGAGGCTCAAGAGGTAGAGCTCTAGCCTTGAGAAAGTCCAAGGACAGTGCTCAGGCCCTGAGCTCAAGCCCAGGACTGGTAAAAAAAAAAAAAAAAAAAAAAAAAAAAAAGAAGTGATAGTTTCACAATTTACAGACTTACAGAAAAGATCTGATGGTACAGGAAGCTTAATTTAAATTGTATGATTCTATTTTAATAGTTATATTCTAATGGTTGTTTATTTTTCTACTCATTGAACACTATGTACTTACACTTTAGAAGTCATAGACTCTCATTTTTATTTCCTAATGACAAGCATCCACATAAGTTTCAGATCTCCTTTGTTGGGTTTGATTAGTGACAAACTCTTGCTAAGGAAATATGTCTTTCATTTGGGAGGTGCTGACAAGGTGTTGCTGCATGCGTTTGATGGTCGGCCATCCATAGCCATGGAAGGAGTGAGAGCTGGGTTCTTCTTCTCAATCCCGCCTTCCATCATAAGAAGTGGACAGGTAAATTCTTCCATTAAAACCTACCCAACACTTTGTAAAGTCCAATTAAAAATACAAGTGTTGAGGCCAGGAGTTTAACCTAGTGGTAGAGTGCTTGCTTAGCATGCACTAAGACCTGGGTTTGATTCCTTGGTACCACATACATAGGAAAAGCTGGAAATGGTGCTGTGGCTCAAGTGGTAGAGCACTAGTCTTGAGAAAGCCCAAGGACAGTGCTTAGTCCCTGAGTTCAAGCCCCAGGACTGGCAAAAAAATAAAAAAATGCAAGTGTTGAGCTAAGTGCCATTCTCTCTCAAAGGCTTTTCTGTCTACATTTTCTTCACTGTAAAAACATTCATAAAAAGGATATAGTAATTGGAGCTGGGCTCAGTGGTTCACGCCTGTAATCCTAGCTACTCAGGAGGCTGAAATCTGAGGATCAAGGTTCAAAGCCAACCCAGGCACAAAAAGACCTGAGACTCATCTCCAATTAACCTCTAGAAAATGGGAAGTGGGGCTTCGCTCAAGGGTAGGGTGGTAGCCTTGAGCTGAAAAGCTCAGGGACAACGTCCAGGCCCATGACCCACAAAAAAAAAAAAAAAAAAAAGGATATAGTAGCTGGGTGCTGATGATACAGCTACTCAGGAGGCTGAGATCTGAAGATCTGATCAAATGGTAGAGCATTAGCTCTCTGTTACTACGTCTAGCTATCTAGCTCTCCATAGCTCTTACTATACTATTCTAGTTACATTTTTATTTATTTTATTTTATTTTATTTTGCCAGTCCTGGGCTTAAGCTCAAGGCCTGAGCACTGTCCTTGGATTTTTCTCAAGGCTAGAACTCTACCACTTGAGCCTCAGCACCACTTGAGCCTTTTTCTAAGTGTGTGGTACCAAGGAATCGAACCCAGGTCTTCGTGCATACTAGGCAAGCACTTAACACTAGGCCAAACTCCAGGCCCCTCTAGTTACATTTTAAAAATTAATCTCGAGACTCTGCTGCACATAGGCACACACAAAAATTAAGTTCAATGCTTGGTGCTGGGGGCTCACATCTGTAATCCTAGCTGCTCAAGAGGCTGAGATCTGAGGATCATCATCCAAAGCCAGCCCAAGCAGGAAAGTCCATGAGACTTTCCAATTAACCACAGAAAATCAGAAGAGGTGCTGTGACTCAACGCCATAGAATACTAGACTTGAGGAAAATGCTCAGGAATAGAGCTTACGTTATGAGTTCAAGCCCTATGAGGGGAGAGGGGGAAAGAATGATAAGAAAAAATACTGAATGTGGCAGTGATGGAGAAGATGACATCTCTTCCTTGTATCAGTGAGCATATATGATATTAGATGTTTGAATGTCTTGCTTGGGTATTCTGTGTTGGCTTTTTTTTTTGCATTATAAGTTTATTATCTAAGTTATACAGAGGAATAATCATTTAACAAATGATATATGCCTACTTTTTGTTATGGTTACTACACTTTGGTTTCCTGAAAGTTTTGGACCATATTTGTCAATGAGTGTTAATATATTTTAACATAACTAATAGTTAATAATGGAATATTGTAAATACAGTAAACATTTGGTAGCACTTGAATATTAAAACATGATTTTTAGATTCTTGCGGAATGAGGCATTTCTGATGCTTTAAATTTTATTTTCTCTAAGAAGCAGAAACTTGTGAAGCAGTTGCCTTTAACATCTATCTGCTTAGAAACAGATTCTCCTGCACTAGGGCCAGAAAAACAGGTAAGTGTTTTTCTAATTTTTAGATTAGATTGTAGCTTTCATTTGAGCTATTTTCAGTTTGGCTGTGTATTTCACTATTGTATAAATACAATTGAATCCTAATGCTTAGTTGAGGGTTCATATTAACTTAGTGTTCTTTTCTAAGTAACTGTTGTCTCCAGAGGATTTGATAGGGGACATAGCCTAATTTATATACTAGTAACTGTAAGTAAAAAAAAAAGTGACAACAATCAAAAAGACTTCAGTCTTGTTAGCCATCAGCTGATTTCGTACATGACTTAATCTCTTTGAAATTTATTCATGTATAAACTGTTGATATAATAATGTCGTACTTTAAGGACTATGTTATGTATCACACAAAGGAATCTATGAGAAAGTGTGCAGCAGTAGCTGGTAGTAAGTAATCATTAAATGTCCATTCTTCTTTCAATCAGCTTCTTGTAGTGAGATTCTATTTCTTTTAGTACAAGTATTGCTAAAACGATACATTTACTTATGTAGTGTAACATTTTGTAATTAGAGACCACAAAAAGTCTTATTCTAAGTTTGTTACTTTTTCATATAGCTTCTGTTCCAGATGATAATTTTCTAAATTGTAACCACATTCTCTGCTTTATTTGCTTTAGATAGTGCCTTTTACACTTAATGTGCAATTTAACAAGATCTGGGACTGGTCACCAGATCTTCTTCTCCATGTTTTTTGCCAAAGAACTAGCACTAGGAATTGAGAGGTTTTTTAGAAGCAGTGGAGATTAGGTATGACTAGTAGGAAATGAGAATTACTTGTGAATGAAGTGGATATTTGATAAAGTCCCAGCTAATTATACATATTATAAAAATGTGTGAGAGAATGAATGAGAATGAGAGAATAGAAGACTGTAATGCTAGTTATTTCTATTTGAGTGTATAGAATTGCCTTCCTGTTCAATACAAAATGGAAAGGAAAGAACCTAAAGCAGTGTGTGTGTGTGTCGGTCATGGGACTTGAACTCTGGGCCTGGGCATTGTCCCTGAGCTCCTCAGCTCAAGGCTACTGTTCTAACCCTTAAGCCACAGTACCACTTCTGGTTTTCTAGTGGTTAATTGGAAATAAGTGTCTCAGCCCAGTGCCCAGGCTGGCTTTGAACTGTGATCCTCAGATCTTAGCCTCCTGACTAGCTAGGATTACAGGCATAAGCTACCATGCCCGACAGGACCTAACAATTTTTCCACTAAACAGGAATAATTGTTTAGTGTGTGTCCATCCTGGGGCTTGAACTCAGGGCCTGGGCACTGTGCCTGAGCCTTTGTGGTCAAGGCAAGTGTCCTACCATTTGAGCCACAATTCTACTCCTCGCTTTTTGGTAATTAAGAGTCTCACAGACTTTCCTGCCCAGGCTGTCTTTTCACACTTCGATCTTCCACTCAGCTTCCTGAATAGCTAATATTACACATGTGAGCCACTGATGCCTTTAGCAGAAATAAACCTTGAATACAATTGTAACTCTTTTTTTTTGGTGCCAGTTCTGGGGCTTGAACTCAGGGCTGGGCACAGTGCTCTACTACTTAGCTACAGCTCAATTTCTGGCTTTTTAGTGGTTACTTAGAGAAAAGAGTGTCATAGACTTACCTGCCTGGGCTGGCTTTGAACCATGATCCTCAGACCTCAACCTCCTGAGTAGCTAGGATTATAGAAATGAGCCACTGGCACCAGGTGCAAGTCAATTTTATATTTATATTTTTGTCAGTTTGATATAAAAAAAGTTTGTAGCAACATACTCAATAAACATTTATATAAAATTTTCTCTGATTGTGATGGTATAATTCCAGGGCTTGTGAGCCAGATTGTGCTACATAGCATGGATCTTTCTCAAAAACACAAAGAAAAAGCCAGGCATGGTGGCTCATGCCTGTAATCCTAGCTACTCTGGAGTGTGAGATCTGAGGATTGCCGTTCAAAGCCAACCTGGGCACTAAAGTCTGTGAGACTCTTATCTCCATTTAATTACCAGAAAACCAAAAGTGACGTTGTGGCTCAGAGTGGTAGAGCACTAGCCTTAAGCTGAAGAGCTCAGGGACAGAGTCCAGGCCCTACAATTGACAAAAAAAAGAAAGGGGTAGGGGGGAAGAAGGAAGGAAGGAAGGAAAAAAGAAAAAGATATACAAGTTAGAAAACAGAAAAATCATAAGCATGAAAATAAACGCATTGAAACATTACTACCGTATTATAGAAGGTAGGAATATAAGTAAAGTTCAATTGCTTGGGTGTAACTCAGCTGGACTGCTTTGTAGCTGCTTTGAACTCCTTGCCTGTTAAAAGGGATATTAATGCTAATTGTACTTATCTTAGAGCTATATTTTTTGCCTGTCCTAGAGCTTGGACTCAAGGCCTGAGCACTGTACTTGGGCTTTCTCATGGCTAGAGTTCTACCACTTGAGCCACAGCATCACTTCCAGCTTTTTCTATGTATGTGGTACTGAGGAATCAAAACCGGGTCTTAGTGCATGCTAAGCAAGCACTCTACACTAGGCCAAACTTTTTGAGGATTAAATGAAATATTCCATGAGACGCTTAGAACAAAACCTCATCTACAAAAAGCTACTAAATATAAAAAGCAACATAGACTTAGAATCTTGTAATCAATATAACAGTCATACTTTTCTCTCTCATTACCTGCCCCAATTTCAAACTAATAAAATAAAAATAAAAGCAGGGTACTGGTGGCTCATGTCTATAATCCTAGTTACTCAGGAAGCTGAGCTCTTAGGATCACAGCTTGAAGCCAGCCAGGGCAGGAAAGTCTAGGAGATTCTTATCTCCAATTAATTCCCCACCGCCACCACCACAGGAAAGCCAGAAGTGAAGCTGTGACTCAAGAGATAGAGCGCTAGCCTTGAGCAAAAAACAGAAGACATAAAATCTCAGAGACAACACCTAGTCTCCAAGTTCAAGCCCCAAGACCAGCTCAAAATAAATAAAGCAGAGCAAAAATAAGGGAAACAAAAAAATTATGTGTGCAAAAATAAAAGGGGTTCATTATCAGTTGTTATGAACCCATTTTCTTCTGTTTAGTCTCTAAGAATCTGCTTCCTTTTTGATGTTAAGATTGTAGTCTACTTTGCTCTGTTTCAGACACGGAATGAGCCCTCCAACATTTCTGTTTCCGCCGACTATATTGCCCAAGTGAAAGGAATCTCAGTGGAAGAAGTTATAGAAGTGACAACACAGAATGCATTGAAACTATTTCCCAAACTTCAATATCTGCTGCAGAAATAGCATCAAAACCACCCACTTCAGGACAGCAGTAGGAGGCAGCATTTGCAAAAAGGAAACATTATGAATCTGTATTGAAGAAGCCTATGGGAATACCAATTATAGTTTCAGATAAATTATCTTAGAGACAGGACAAGTGAAACCTTAGGTTCTGACTCTAACCTCTGCTACTTTTCACTTCTCCAAATCATGGCAGGAGACTGGGAAACACTATTGCTTGCTTTTCCTTACCCAGACCACTAAATAGAGTCACTGTACCATGTGAATCAGACAGTCACTTCTAGGAAAGAAGCTCTGCCAGATAAGGTGTATCATTCTTGTGATAAGTGGAGAGCAGGTCAAACTCTGATCCTTCACACTTGCTTAGCTTTCATAGGATTTAACCAATAAAGGGAGTGTCAGTTTCTTATGCTACCAGAAATCTCTTTTCTGAGTTTATAAAATTTTTAGTACTGACTTCTCTTTAAAAGCAAAATGTAAACGATTTTCACATTGCTCTTAAGAGTTTAACTCCTGAGGCCAATGCCTCGTATAGTCATTATTAAATAATGACATCTAAAAGTTTACTTAATAAACTGATTTTAAGTTTCAATCCAAGTTTTGTCAAAAAAATTAAAATGTAAATGGCACTATTAAAATGAGTATGACTTTCTTTGTAACAATACTTTATGTTTTCACATTTAAAAAATCTTATGTGTAAAGAGTTCTACAGTCAGGAAATGGTAGCTCATGCCTGTCATCCTAGCTTCTAAGGAAGCAGAGATTTGAGGATCAAGGTTTGAAGCTGTCCTGAGCAGGAAACTCCAGATTTTTGTCTCAATTTAGCCATCAAAAAACAAAGTGGAGCTGTGAAATGGAGTTATGACTCATTGTAAAACATTAACTTTGCTTGAAAATTAGAGAATGAATTCAAACCCCATTAATGGCTTAAAAAATAATTAGTTCTGCAGGTAGATGGTTGCCCAACAATGTGAATGTACTTTATGCCATGACTCAACGCTAATGATCTTGGTCAGAGTCTAGCTTGGGAAGGCTGCCAATGTTGCCTGCATTGTCTAGCTCCAGTAGCTAGGTAGGTGGATTCTTTATGGGTCCAGTTTGGTGTCAGGAATTTGTCTTTTCAGCCTACCCACAGATGATTCAGTTTTCTGATATTTGAGGATTCTCTCCCTGGAAAGTGAACATGTCGACCTTATTCCTCCACTTTTCTTATGGCTCTGACAGATTTTTAATTAGAAGCAAAACTTATTTCCAATTAATCACTAAAAAAACAGAAGTGGAACTGTGGCTCAATGGAAGGGCAGTAGCCTTGAGCTGAGGAACTCAGGGACAACACTCAGGCCCAGAATTCAAGTCCATGACTCACAAAAAAGTAATAATAATAATAAAAGAAACAGCATCTCCTGTTGTTCAAGACTTGTTCTATAGAGCACAAAACAGGCTTGCTTAAGTTCCTGATAATAACTGTCTCCTTCAGGCAAAGGTTGGGTTGCTTACCATTAGGGACCCTGAGTTATGAGGTATATCCTGTATGTGTCCCATGTACCCCTAAGGACTTCGTGGCCTGAAAGGACTTGAAGCAGTGGGAAAAGTCAGTCCAAGCATGAGGCTTGTGCTGTTGTACTCAGTATAGTTGTTTGGCTCTGTTAGTGCCTGTGAAACTATGGAAGGCCAGCTCTTCACAGTCCCTGAATGTAGACATGTGTATTTGCCATTTGGAAAGTGAAAACTTATTTAGGTTTGGGCTCGATATTTATTTCTCATAGTCTTTGTTTTTAAATGTAGTCCACGCTGGCCTTGAGCTGAGGACTGGCCTTGATCTGATCTTGGAATCTTCCCCCTTAACTCCCTGAGTGCTGCTGGGATTTTCAGATGTGGGCTGTCCTGCCCTTGGAGTCTTTCCCACACTCTGCTATCCTAGCTGAGCCAGGGGTGTAAGCCAGGTGGCTTCTCCTGATCTGTTTCTCAATGAGAATACTTTGACTTTCTATGAAGATGAGCTTTTTATGGAGACAGAGTAACCAAGTAAAAGGTGAATGTTTGATTAATGTGAAGACAAATGCCAAGAAGCAGCTTGGTTCCAGGCCCAGCAGTGCTTTACTTGCCATATGGAATAGGCTTATTAATTACAAAAAAAGAACACAAGCTGAGTGGAAATTTGAAATGCTGCTCTCTAAGAAGCAATGAGATCAAGCCAAATATGATTCTAGCAATGCTCATTTGGAGGATGAGAAATGAAATATAACAAAACCCTCTAACTACCAGCAACATATTTAATCGCTCCAGGATGTGCAGTAGTCATCAAAACCATAGGTCTGACAAAGTAATTTAAGTAATTGATAATTACAATTTAGAAGCAAATGTTAAATTTGAGCAAGTACCAACCTTCTGACCAGTGGAATGGATCAGCATATTCCTACAATCTATAGAAATAAATGTGAACTAATACTTAACTGCCGGGGCCAGCCGGCAGCAAACCAGGGTTCGCAGATTGGGGTTCCTGAAATAGGGGGCAAGGACTAGGAAGAAATAGAAGAGAGACAGACACACAGGGTCCGGGATGTCTATAGCCCAGGTAAAGACTGCCCCGTTTATTGTCAACTCCAGCTTATATCCCTTCTTGAAACCAGGCAACTTCCAGCTGTTACATTCATATGGTAAATCTCAGGTAATTTAAACAGAATAAGGCCATAAAACAATAAGAAAATAAAGCCATGGTCTGATGCAAATCAAGGTACAATTTGATTCTACTCTGGCTCCCAACACTTAACTATTTTAGATTAGTAAGCAGTATGTCACTGTATATTTTAAGTCATTTCATCTTTCAAAAGCAGTGTAGTAATTCAGACCCTGTTTAAAACATCTAACTCTAAATACTACAGTGGGGTGTATGAATATGTAGTATGCTTTACATGACTCAAATTTTTGTGAGGATATAGTTAATTATTTTGCTCTTTTTTTTTTTTTCTGGTCCTGGGGCTTGTACTCAGGACCTAAGTGTTTTTACTCAAGGCAAATGCTCTAGCGCTTGAGGCATACCTCCATTTCTGTCTTTTTGTTGGTTAATTGGAGGCAAGAGTCCCATGACTTTACTGCCCAGGAAGTTGTGGCTTCTTATTTCAAACCACAGTCCTCAAACCTTAGTGTCCTGAGTGCTAGTTTTCTTTTATAATTAGTATTTCTAAATAATTCAGGCAGACATTAAAGAACCAAAGAACCTTTATTTGTATGTTTCTGGAGATGCACTTTATCCAAATATGGCATTACCTGAAAAATAAAAAAAAATATTTAGATAACTTATTTCACAGTTTTTAGAACAACCTGAAGGGCAGAGAAGGTGGATATATTTTTGTTTGTTTCTTTGTTTTGTGGCCCTGGGGATTGAAGCTGGGTTCTCATGTGATCTCATGTGCTCAGCATGGACCATATCACGAAGTTATATTGTACCTGCAGTTCCTGAATACTGGTTTAGAGATACAGAAACTAAGACTTAGAAACACTACATGACTACATAAGTTAATGGCAGAAACAGATTCGAACCTGTCGTCTGTTTTTAAGGCTTTACATTTAAGCATACTGTTCTCCTTTTGGCCCTGCATCTCCAAGCAGAAGACTAAGGAGAGATCTCTCTGGCTAAGAAAATTCCTTCCCTAGTCTTGACATCGTTATTGACAAGAGCAAAGAGGAACCCCAGAACTCCAATTGCTTATAGCAAAATCATAACCCTCCTCCCTTAGGGTTCTTAGTACCACCTTATGACCTCAAACCTTATAGGTTTGATATACAGGGTGACTCTATTGGCAGTGGTGGAACCTTTAAGAGGTGGAGCTTAGTAGGAGGTCTTTAGGTCAGTGGAGATCTGCGCTCAAAGGGGACTGTGGGACTGTTGGCTTATCAATCTCTGTTGCTCCTTAGGAATTATTTCAGCAGTTTTTCTCTGCCATGCTCCCCCCCACCATGCCATCTTGTGCCCCAAAAGCAATTGAGTTTCCTGATCATGGAACCTGAACCTCTAAAACTATGAGTCAAATGAACCCTTTCTTTTCATTTATTGATTATCTCAGGTATTTTTTATTGTAATGGATGGTATATATATATTATCTCAAGTGTTTGTCATAGTAATGGATCATCTAATCCACCGGGTTAGACCATCATAAGGTTAGACTATCAGTACTAATTTTTTTCCTCATACAGTTGTTGGGGCAGCAAAGCACCCTCCTGTCTCCCCTCCACCCCCCACACCCATGCTAACCCATGACTTATGTTTTCCATAGCATGTAATGGCCCTATCCAATAAAATCTAAACATCTTGAGGCAAGAAATTTGTTCATTATAATATTAAGCATATAGAATAATGCCTGACATAAAGTAGGCACTCATCAATAATGTTGAATAACTGAAAAACAATTTCTGAGTTGGATACTGATGGCTCATACCTATAATCCTAGCTACTCAGGAGACTGAGATCTAAGAATTATGGTTCAAAGCCAGCCTAGGCAGGAAAGTCTTTGAGATACTTATCTCCAACTAACCACCAGAAAACGAAGTGGTGCTGTGGCTCAAAGTGGTAGAGTGCTAGCCTTGAGTGAAAAAGCTCAAGGACAGTGCCCAGGTTGAGTTCAAGCACACACACACACACACACACACACACACACACACACACACACACACACACCACTAAAGCCTTCTGTCCCTCACACAGATATCTAAAGGAAGAGTAAATGTCTAAATGTCTAATACTTATTTTATGTATCCAGAAAAAATACCTTTCAACCTCTAAAGATTATTCTATAGCAACCAACTGAGATTGTGGGAAGTTCTAAGCTTGTAAGCCATTGCCCAATGCCATGACTACTGGGCTCAAAAAAGATCCACCACTACTTCTATAAAAACTATCCTAGCTGGGCGCGGTAGCTCACAACTATAATCCTAGCTACTTAGGAGGCTGAGATCAGAGGGTCAAAGTTCAAAGCCACCCCTGGCACAAAAGGACCTGAGACTCTTATCTCCAGTTAACCTCTAGAAAAGGGGAAGTGGGGCTTGGCTCAAGGGTAGGGTGGTGTAGCCTTGAGCTGAAGAGCTCAAGGACAGCACCCAGGCCCAGAGTCCAAGCCCCACAACTGACCCAAAAAAACCCTATCCTATGGGGCTGAGAGCATAACCTTGTGGTAGAGTGCTTGCCTAGCATGCCCAAAGACCAGGGTTCAATTCCTTAGTATCACATATACAGAAAAAAGCCAGCAGTGGTGCTGTGGCTCAAGTGGTAGAGCGCTAACCTTGAGGAATACCCAAGGACAGTGCTCAGGCCCTGAGCCCACGCTCTAGGACTGACACAAAACAACAACAACAAACAACTATCCTAGGCAAGCACTCTACCATCAGGCCAAATTCCTGGCCAAAGAACAAATATCCTATGGCTTGATATTTGTCCAATCAGCCAACAAACATTTTGTGAGTTCATAATGTGCCAGTGCTGTTTTAGTCTGCAGATTAAGCTATCAGTACAATCCCTGCTTTCAGGGAACTTAGCATTTGTAAGGGAATGAAAAAGAAAGCAGAGTAAAGAGCAAAGCATGTTGAAATGTTACCTAGCATAGTCAGGATGGTTTCTGATAAACTGACTTTGAGCAAAGGTAGAGAAAGAAAGAGAGGGTAGGGGCAGAGACAGAGTGGTGACCAAGGGAAAGGAAGTAATATGTGCCAAGTTTTGGATGTGGGAACCGGCTTGGGCTGTCTAGAGGAGGAAGAAAGCAAAGGCCTAGTGGCTATTGTTGGCCTTAACATCTATTCAGAATAAAGTAGGCACTCAAAAAAAAAAAAAAAAAAAAAAAAAGCCAGGCACTGGTGGCTCAGACTATAATCCTAGCTCAGGAGGCTAAGCTCTGAGGATAGTAATTCAAAGCCAGCCCAGGCACAAAAAGTCTGTGAGACGCTTACTTCCATTTAACCACCAGAAAACTGGAAGTGGTATTGTGGCTTAAAGTGATAGATCACTAGGCTTGAGCAAAAGAGGTCAGGAATAGCACCCAGGCCTTGAGTTCAAGTCCCTGAATTGGTACCTGTGGCTTAGGCTGTAATCCTCGCTACTTAAGAGGCTAAGATGTGAGGTTGAGGGTGTGCAGGAAAGTCTATGAGACTCATCTCTGACTAACCACCAAAAAGCTGAAAGTAGAGCTGTGACTCAAGTAGAACACAAGCCTTGAGCAAAAGAGCTCAAGGACAGTGGCCCTGAGTTCAAGCCCCTGTACTGGCCCACACATGTGTGCATGTGCACATATACACACATACACACCCTCAAAATGTATATGTACACAAGTTTCTCTGTGTCCAGGTACTTTATACTTGTGAAAATAAGAAAATAAAACCCAAATATCAGCCAGGTGCAGTAGCTCACACCTATCATCCTAGCTACTCAGGAGGCTGAGATCTGAGGATAGTGGTTCAAAGACAGGCAGGGCACTAAAAAGTCCATGAGACTCTTTATCTCCAATTAATCTCCAGAAAATTGGTAGTGTCACTGTGGCTCAAGGGGTCAGGCAATATCCTTGAGCTGAAGAGCTCAGAGACAATGCCCAGGCATAGAGTTCAAGTCCCATGACTGACAAAAAACAAAAAACCCAACTATCTCTTTTTTTGTACTTTATGAGAAGTAATGTTGAAACTAAATTTTCAAGTAGAAATTAGACAACCTTGGGGAAAGTTTTAATAATACACAGCCTTGAGTCAACAATTACCTGTATTTTGCTTAGTGATTCTCAATATTTTTGGACTCAGAATTCATTAGATTCTTAAACAGAGGACCCTACCAAGCTTTTGTTTACTATTTCTCATTCTCAGTGTTTACCATTGGAAATGAAAACAGATGTGTGTGTATGTATGTGTGCATGTGTGTGTATATGTATGTGTATGTGCGTGTGTGTGTGTGTGTGTGTGTGTGTGTGTATGTGTGTGTGGTGCTCCTCTAGTACCACAAACCTACTGCCTTGCACATGCTAGACAAGTGCTCTACTATTGAGCTTTACCCCAAACTCCTAAAACAGAAAACAGTTTTAAAACTTCAGGAAGATAAGTCTATATTCCCTTCATGGTAAGAGTAATGATGTCAGTGAACACTATACTCATAAGAACAAATGAGAGAAGGAAGAAAATAATGTACCATTCTTGTGGAAATACTTTTGACCTCATGATCCTTCCTACCTTTTGAGTCTCACTTAGTCTCTTTGCCAACACTTGAGTCATGCTTCTAGCCTAGCTTTTAGCTGGAACTCTACCACTTGAGCTGTGCTTCTAGCCCAGCTTTTTGTTTAGTTAACTGGAATCTCACGGATTTTTCTGCCCAGTCTGGCTTCAAACTCTGATCCTTTGATCTCAGCCTCCTGAGAAGCTGGGATTACAGGTGTGAGACACACACAGCAAGTTAAGTTATATCTTTTCAAGTAACACGTTCGTGATTGTTACAGATTGAACTTACAACGGAGCATGTTGGCTTTCCATGTCAGACTGTACTACCTCCCTAGGCCATTTACTGAGCACTGAGAAAATGCAAAGTCATAGTCACATCAAAGAAGTCAAATCTCCAATGTAGGCCTTTCTTTTGTTCTTAAATTAAATCATAGTCAAGTAGATTGAATATAATCAATTATATTTATTGAATAAATACAAAAAGTTATCAGTTGTCTACCTTGGCTAAGAAACAAGTGAATACTTTCTTAGCCAAGAAATAAGTATTCACTTGTTCCTTAATATTTAAAACAGTCTTTACCTTTTCCTCTTCCTCCTCCTGCAAAATAATAACACCAACCCATATCACTACCCTCTACCCAAATGCATTTTGATTATTGCTTCTTAGGGCATTTTGGGATCTTTGTGGTAGATCATAATTATATATAATAACTTTTCCCAAAATGTGAATTCATTCTAGTTGGCTGAGAATACAGAAATCCAGCAACCAGCAATCCCCTGGAAAATGAATTATCCCATAGCTGGAGCCTGGGATCCTGCAGGCACCAGAAAGACAGAATCTGGGCTGTTTAATCTAAACAAAATATAGGGTATATACTGACACTTTTGCCTTCAGCTAGATTGCCTTTAACCTAGTCCAGTAATCTTCAACTCCAGAAAGTCTTCCCAAGTTTTCTTATAATTCTCTCCTACAGATTGGATAGGAATTCTCCCATAATATCTTACTTTTTGATGGAAAGTGCCTTTTCTCCTTGTGAAAAGGTAGCCTCTGGTTGATCCAGGAGCTCCTGTTACTTTCAGAAGCAACTTCTTCAGTTTGGACTTGGGTATAAGGCAGACAAGTAACACTGAAATGCCTCTTTTGAACTCTCAGCAGGTTGACTTTATTGCTTCTTTCCACCAGACAGTTGGACTCACGCCTTTCATTTAGCTCTTCCAGGAGTTTTTTTCTGCTTATTTTAGGGCTTTTAATCCCCTGGCTGGTTTTGTTCTCAGATGCCATTATTCTAACAAATGGATGATAACCAAGAGTTAAAAAAAAAAATTAAAGTCCTATCGTTGCTGCTTAAATGTCAATACTCCCTACTGTACTTACCAGAGATCTTCTTTCTCTTTGCACAAAGTAGCCCCACCACCACTGCCCAATCCCCACACATCACCCCAAAGTTTTTGATTTTGTATTTTGGTTGTGGGGCTGGAAGTAGAGGCCGGGAGTTTGGCCTAGTGGTAGAGTGCTTGCCTAGCATGCACGAAGACCCAGGTTTGATTCCTTGGTACCCCATATACATAGAAAAAGCCGGAAATGGTGATGTGCCTCAAGTGGTAGAGCTCTAGCCTTGAGAAAGCCCAAGGACAGTGCTCAGGCCCTGAGATCAAGCCCAGGATTGCCCCCCTCTAAAAAAGCTGGAAGTAGCTCTGTGGCTACTAGAGCTGGTAGAACACTAGCTTTGAGCACCCAGAAGCTTGGGAACAGTGCCCAAGTCTCAAGTTCAGGATCCAGGGCTGGCAAAAAAAAAAAAAATCACTGAGGCCAGGGTGGTGGCTCACCCCTGTTATTTCAGCAATTGGAAGAGAGCAGAATTGTGTTTCCTGAGCTCTAGAGCATCTCCCTGGCTGGCCTGGAACTCCCTTTGTAGCCCAGTCAAGGGACTGTGGGTTTGAGGCAAGCCCTGAGCCACATAGCAGGTTCTATCCCATCCTAGACTGCATAGCAAGTTTCAGCCAGTCTAAGCCATGTAGCAACTCTATCTCAAGAAACCAAACCAAACCAAACCAAAACACAGCTGAGACTTTCAAGAAGGGGCAACAGAGCATTAAGCCAAACTGAAGCGCTTTTGGGCATAGAGACCTGGTATGGCTGCACAGGTTGCCAGCCTGTTAAACTGGCCCTGTGTATGGCTGCTACGGGAAGGTCAATTTCCAAAGCCAGTGCTCCCAGTTTTACAGTCTCTTAGATTGGAGATAAGTTAGGTGCCTACCTCAAGTTTTTGAAGAGATCTGAAACACTAGGCCATAGTTCAATTGATAGAGGATCTGCAGAGCAAGTATGGGAAAAGAAAGGGAGGGAGGAGAGAGAAAGAAAGGAAGGAAAGGTAGGAAAGAAGGGAGGAAGGAAGGGAGGGAGGGAGAGATTGATTCAGAAAGGAGGGAGGGATGGAAGAAGAAAGAAAAAGAAGAAAATTAGGACCAGGAGTTTGACCTAGTGGTAGAGTGCTTGCCTAGCATGCATGAAGACCCGGGTTCAATTCCTCAGTACCACATAAACAGAAAAAGCTGGAAGTGGTGCTGTGGCACAAGTGGTAAAGCTCTAGCCTTGAGAAAGTCCAAGGACAGTGCCCAGGCCCTGAGCTCAAGCACCAGGACTGGAAAAATAAAAAAAGAAGAAAAATGATTTGAAAATATTAAGCATGTACACCAAACCCCATGACCAACAAAAAGAAAAAAGAATAAACACCCCCATTCAAAAAAAGGAATCCAATCTCCCTAGGCACATTATTATAAATTACCTCTAATATGCAGCAATCCGAAGTCTAAGTCCACTGGTGTTGGTGAGCCCCTGATACGTTACCCTAGTGATGGAATGTTCTCATTTGGGCCATTCCAACCCTGTTCTACCTATAGAATCCCAATTAAGACAAGACTACCAATCATATGTGCTTGGGTAAATGAGTCAACCCCCCAGTATAAGGAAATAGCCATCCTTACTTCACTGAGTGGTATGTTTGCTGTGGAGGAGATAAAAGGGGGAAGGAGCTGGGTTAAAACGAAGTGTACATCATGCCTACCCTCAATTTCTCCCACATGTTCGCATTTCTGAAGCATCTATCAGTGTCTACTGCCATTAAGGTCACTGGGACAAAGAAGTACCTCTTGGAGAGCAATCATAATCTAAGAGTTTGCTTCAGGTTCTCAGTAAATTATGGCTGCTTGTCTTTCTCTCTCCTTCCTTCCTTCCTTCCTTCCCACCCTCTCTTCCTCCCTCCCTCCTTACTTTCTTTCTTCCTTTCTCTTTATTTTTGCCAGTCCTGGGACTTGATCTCAGGGTTTGGGCCCAGTCTCTGAACTTCTTTTTGCTAGTGCTGTACTACTTGAGTCACAGTATCACTTCAGATTTTTTTTCCCCTGAGTAGTTTATTGGAGCTAAGTGGCTCAAGGACTTTCCTGCCCAACTGGCTTAGAACTGCACTCCTCAAATCTCAGCTTCCTGAGTACAGTGCATCATAGACATGGGCCACAGGTGCTGAGCTAATTGTAGCTATTTTTATTATAATCTCAAGCTAGGTGTGGCAATCTGATCCTGAAGTTTCAGCTACCCAGGAGGTTGAGGCAGGAGGACTGCCTGGAGTCTGGGGCAAGAGCAAAATCTCATCTCAAAAAGAAAGGAGAAAGAAGAAAAGAAGAGGAGGAGGAGGAGGAGAGGAGGAGGAGGAAGAGGGGAAGAGGAAGAGGAGGAACAGGGGAAGAGGAGGAGGAGGAAGAGGAGGAGGAGAATCCATACTTCATACAGATATTTTAGTCATATATCTATTTTATTGTAAGAGGAAACCTCTAAGTTTTTTTTAAAAGGCCTTTGAAATTTTAGAAATACCAGAGTCAGAATTCCTTTATCTCAGCAGAATTAGTGATAAGGGAAGGCATCAGTTTACAGTGTCAGTAGATCAGTCCACTGGAGAATAAGGCAGGTTACTCTGGAGGCACACTGAACCACCCACCTGAGACAAGCCTGGCACATGGCAACCATGAGACACCATGGTTTAGAAGAACAAAGGACTTCTTGTTTTTTAATTTATCTTTTATTCTGCTTATAACAAGCCCCCCACCAGATAAAAAAGAAGGGCTATCAAGAGACCAGAAGTCCCCTGAGCACAATGCTGGCACTGGGCATTTGGGTGGCTGGGAGGTTAGACTAGATTTCCCTTTCTTCCAATCCAATAAGGAAGATTTCTATATCAGTAGCTTCAGCTTCCCCTAAGTATAAGATGGGGCTCACGCTGATACAGAGATGTTACTGGAAAATATAGGCTGAAAAGTGTTGAACATTTTGAAATTTTCTAAAAGTAGATTAGATTTATTAATAAAGTTTTGTATGCTGTACTCGAGTTTTATTGTCATTCCTTTGCAATGTGATAATATATCATGTAAGAAATTTAATTTGGATTATCCTTAAATTTTCCTTCCTTAGGTTGAACGCTACACTATTATTTATTTATTTATTTTTCCTTTTTTTGTGGGTCATGGGGCTTGAACTCAGTCTGGGTGTTGTCCCTGAGCTCTTCAACTCAAGACTACCAACCTACCCTTGAGCCAAGCCCCACTTCCCATTTTCTAGAGGTTAACTGCAGATAAGAGTCTCAGGTTCTTTTGTGCCTGGGCTGGCTTTGAACCTTGATCCTCAGACCTCAACCTTCTGAGAGGCTTACAGGCATGAATCACCATGCCCAGTTCATGCTACACTATTCTTATTCATATTTTCTCAGACTTGCTCTGGTTTTCTACCTTCTCCAAGTCTTAACTGAAGTCTTTCTTCAGCTCCACTCTTAGGTTACAAGGATACAATAATAGATGCGTACTCTGTGGCCAACCCCCCCAAAAAATAGAATTTAAACTAAGTTTAGTTACATTTCAGAGGAAGAGAGGGGTATAATTGGACTTGTGATGTAAGTTAAAATTAATTTTGCAGTAATAGGCTGGGCATTTTCATACTACTAGTTCTTGCTCCCAAAATGGATTAATTACTGAGTTAAATGCAATATCCTGTATGGCATGTACTATTAACTGAAAGGCATGTTTAGGTACTGAGTGGTTATAAAAGATGATAGATGATCCAATCCCTAGAGTCAAGATGCTTAGATCTAAATAAGAAAACATGTAAAGAAAAAGCAGTTACATTGCCAGGAGTGGTCTTGAGAGAGCCAAAGATCTCTTGGACTCCAGTGTCGGAGAAAGACCAGAGAGGTAGGATCTATGTTGGCTTGGAACATAAAGAATAGATAGGATTCAGTTGTCAAGAGAAGATGGGTGAGCATTTGCACTCAAAGAAGACTACATGATAAGCATTGGCCCAGAGGGGTAAAGTAGACCAGAGTGGTTCAATTTCATCACCACTCTTCCACTTCAGCTGTGGTACTAGCATCTCTAGCATGCATTCTGAGCCATCTCACCAAGGGATCATGTGTACAGGCACCTTACCCAGGCTGGGAGAACCAGATGTAGTTCTGTGATGGTAGCTAATAAGTACTTATTACTGTACCAGTGATATTGATGCATGCACTGAAAACTTTTTTTTTTGCTAGTCCTGGAGCTTGAACTCAGGGCCTGAGCACTGTCCTTGAGCTTTCTCAAGGCTAGAGCCCTACCACTTGAGCCATAGCATCATTTCCAGTTTTTTCTATGTATGTGGTACTGAGGAATTGAACCTAGATCTTCATGCATGCTAGGCAAGCACTCTACCACTTGGCCAAACTCCCGGCCCTCAAAGATGTCTTATACACTTGTGTCATGGTGTATTCAAGTAACCTGAGCACTTAGCAGGCTAAGGTAGGGACATTAAAAATTCAAGGCCAGCCTGAGCTATATAAGATTCTGTACCCCAAAAAAGTTGAAATAATTGTTTATCTTATATAAACAGTGTTATAAACTTTAAAAAATGACTTAGATAATGCTGTTTTCAAGCAGTGGTGGAAAACTAACATACATTTCTAATGCTAATTATTATAAATATACTTGCATAGGAAAGAGAAGTGACACAGATGTTTCCTTGTGAGCTGCCTCATTTTGTAAACAATCTAGAGTTGATTAGTTTATCTGCTCTCTTATACTTGCTATACTGTTAAGTCTTCCAAATTCTTTTTTTTTTTTTTTTTTTTTTTTTTTTGTGGGACATAGTGCTTGAACTCGGCCTGGACACTGTCCCTGAGCTCTTCAGCTCAAGGCTACCAACCTACCCTGGAGTCAAGCCCCACTTCCCATTTTCTAGAGGTTAATTGAAGATAGGAGTCTCAAGTCCTTTTGTGCCCGGGCTGGCTTTGAACCTTGATCCTCAGATAGCAGCCTCCTAAGTAGCTAGGGTTACAGGCGTGAGCCACCATGCCCGGCTAGTCTCCCAAATTCTTGAGGTAATATTATATTATATTATATTATAATATAATATAGACCATTCATCAAATCTTTAGTAAGTATGTCTGAAGGTGTGTGTTACATTGTCTACTAAACACTTTTGCCTTCTCTTTTCTACTTCAGATTCGCCTAGCACACTAAAGTAGGTTTAGATCATTTTATTTCTATAATCAAGAATGTTCTTAAATGTTTAGAGAATGATGTTCAAGTTCACTAACTGACATTCAAAGGCTCACACAGTTTAACCCCAAACCAGTTACATGGCAGCCATCCCAGTGCTTTTCAAATGCCAGTGTGTGCTCCCTTACCTGTGTGCTCCCTTTCCAAGCTTCTGATATCTCATCACCTATGACCTTTCTCATGTGAAGGAGGTTTGTGAGATCATACAGAGAGTGTGTGCACACCAATGTTGTTTCCATTGCTTGTTCCACTCTTCAGATTAGAATGTTGACTTTCCTTATGGCCTGCCTCCATTCAGCATTTACCCTACATACAGCTTTCAAGAGCCATGTGTTTTCTCAACTCTAGCAACTACAAGCCTAAAGATTCCTCTGGGCTAGGCAGAGAGATTAGAACTCTATTTTGTTAGCCCAATCCCTTTATTGAGGTTTCATCCAATGTAACAGCAGCAGTGAATCAATAGCTGGATGTGGGGGAGCACAGGTTTATACTTGTCTCTCTGAAGCCTTTGGACTATAGTATACCTTTGTTCTAGGGCAGTCATATCACTCCAATAGCATCTTGAACCTTGGCTTCTGGATGCTGTTCAGATCTCCTATCACTGATTTGGGTGTGGTGGTGTACATCTATAATCCCAGCTACCTAAGAGTACAGAAGCAGAAGGATCATGGACAAAGTTAGGAGACCCTCTATCCAAAAATAAAAAACCAATATAAATAAAAGGGATATTGGGCCGGGAGTTTGGCCTAGTGGTAGAGTGCTTGCCTAGCATGCACGAAGACCTGGGTACGATCCTTGGTACCACATACATAGAAAGAGCTGGAAGTGGTGCTGAGGCTCAAGTGATAGAGCTCTAGCCTTGAGAAAGCCCAAGGACAGTGCTCAGGCCCTGAACTCAAGCCCAGGACTAGCAAAAAAATAAAATAAATAAATAAATAAAAATAAAGGGGATATGAGTGTGGTTTGACTGACAGAGTGCTGATCTACCAAGTATGAGGCCTTGGGTTCAATCTTCCATACCACAAAATTATTATTTTTTTTTTGCCAGTCCTGGGCTTGAGCTCAGGGCCTGAGCACTGTCCTTGGACTTTCTCAAGGCTAGAGCTCTACCACTTGAGCCTCAGCACCACTTCCGGCTTTTTTCTATGTATGTGGTACCAAGGAATCGATCCTGGGTCTTTATGCATGCTAGGTAAGCACTTTAACCACTAGGCCAAACTCCCAGCCCACAAAATTATTTTTTAAAATCTCGTTTTAAGCCAGGAATTGGTGGCTTTATGCCTGTAATCCTAGCTACTCAGGAGGTTGAGATCTGAGGATTGGGGTTCAAAGACAGCTGGACAGGAATATCTGTGAAACTTATCTCCAATGAACTACTCATAAAAAACTGAAAATAGTTCTATGGCTCAAAGTGGTAGAGCACTAGCCTTGAACACAAAAACTCAAACAGCAACCAGGCCTGCAGACTGACTTTCTCTCTCTTTCTCTCCTCTCTCCCTCCCCCCTTTTCTCTCTTTCACTGAATTGTTAGTATTCAAATCTCTCCAACTTGACCTTCTATATTCATAGTGTAACAGTATCATCTTGAATCCTAGCCAAGTGATGCTTTCAGCAGTATCCTTTAAGACAGACTAAAGCTCATGTTATTTTATACATCCCAACATATAAAATATAGCTCAGATCTAAACCGGTTAACTATCACCAAAGTCTTCAGAGAAAGCATTCAAGGTTCAGGAATTCAAATGGCACTCCAGAGATACTGCTGATTTTGCTCTCAGAATGTACTCTGTTCTTTATGGTACTTTGTTGAAATGGACATGTGATTTTTATCTAATTCTGCTGGGTTTTAAGTTATTATTTGTGTGTGTATGTGAGTCATGGGACTTGAACTCTAGGCCTGGGTGCTGTCCCTGAGCTCTTCAGCTCAAGGCTACCACCCTACCCTGGAACCACAGCCCCATTTCTGTTTTCTAAAGAATCTCACATTCTTTATTTTATTTTGCCAGTCCTGGGGCCTGAACTGAGGGCCTGAGCACTGTCCTTGGGCTTTCTCAAGGCTAGTGCTCTACCACTTGAGTCACAGCCCCACATGAGGCTTTTTCTGTGTATGTGATACCAAAGAATCTAACCAGGTGTTAGTGCATGCCAGGCAAGCACTCTTACCACTAGGCCAAAATCCCAGCCCGAGTCTCTTGTCCTTTAGTGCCCAGGCTGGCTTTGAACCAGGATCCTCAGATCTCAGCCTCCTGAGTAGCTAGAATTACAGGCATGAGCCACCATACCGGGCTTTAAATTGTTTGTATTATCTTCAAGTGGTTGTACAAAGAAGTTACCATTCAAGTCAACGCATCTTGATTGATGTCACCTCTTCATTGTTCTCTCCCCTCAACTTTCCTAGTTTCATAGGATATGTATTGAATAGTGACTGCACTGTCTGCCCTTGAGTTTTGTCTAATTCTTTGGTTGGAAACATCTTATTTCACTTTTCATAAATAACAGCAATGAAATCAGAAGAAATCTTAGAATTCACATAGCTCAATTTTCCATAGGGTTTAGAAATTCCATACATAACACACCTGTACTGACAGGTGTTTTTTTTAAATGTTTGCGGGGATGAGATTTATGATCGACTATCCAGATACATCTATGGGGGGGGATCCATTCACTCCTTTATCACCTTTCATGAGAAGTACCTCGTTAGACTAAGGGTCATCAGGATGAGGACACTGCCCTTTAGAAGAGATTTCCCAGAGGTTTTTCTTTTTCCTCTGCCGAGATAGCGGGAACTGTCGAGAGGCAGAGTTGAAGCCAGAGTCCCCGCTCACGCACGCGGGGCTGGGGGCCGCATTCGCCCCCGGACTTTGGGAAGCCCCTCATGATAGTGAGATGGTGACAGCCTCCGGGTCTCCCCTCATCCCAGTCCGGAGCTGTCCCATCCGTGGGCTGCCCCCCGCCCCCACTTCCCGACCCCGACTTTCAAGTGAGCCCTCACCTTCCGTGGGAGGAAAGCACCCTGTCCCGGCTTCTCGTGAGGTCCGGACGTGTACTCTTGCTCCGCCCTCCCGGCAGCTCTGCGATTGGCTCACGAGCCGGGCGAAGGCGCTCTCTGATTGGCTGATGGGATATTACCACAGAGACGTCGCGCTCCCGGGGCGGGGCTTGACCCGGAGTGACGGCTAGGCCTAGCGGAGCGCACGGAGGACGAGTGCACGGAGGACGACCCCAGGTGCCCGCTCCGGTCAGCTAGGAGAGCCAGGGTGGTAGGCCCCGGAGAGCGCGGGAGTGGGGAACCGGCAGGGCCTCGGGCTCCAGTCTTGGGGTTCCAGCGTCGGGCGGGAAGGCAGCGACCCGAGGAGGCGGCGGGAAGCCGGGTGACATGGCGCTGCCGGACGATGAGGAGGGGGCGGCGACGCCACCTGGACACCGGCTCTCCAATGGATACCTTCCGGTGCCGCGGGGTGCCCCGGCCGCCGAGGCGAGCGCCGAGGTGCCGGGCAGGCCCCAGGCCACCTGCCCGCTCCACAACGGGGGTCCTCAGGACGGCTCGGTCTCGGAAGACCTGAGCGGGCCGCCGATGCGGCTGGCCCCTGAGGAGGAGACCCGGGCCCGGCTGCTGCCCGCGGGCGCCGTGGAGGAGGCGGACCCCGGGGGCGCGGCAGCGCGGCCGCCGCGGACGGCGCTCTCGGCGCGGCGCTTCGTGGTGCTGCTCATCTTCAGCCTGTACTCGCTGGTGAACGCCTTCCAGTGGATCCAGTACAGCATCATCAGCCACGTGTTCGAGGGCTTCTACGGCGTCTCCCCGCTGCACATCGACTGGCTGTCCATGGTCTACATGCTGGCCTACGTGCCGCTCATCTTCCCCGCCACCTGGCTGCTGGATACCAGGGGTCTGCGGCTCACCGCCCTCTTGGGCTCTGGTCTCAACTCTCTGGGTGCCTGGATCAAGTGCTGCAGTGTCCAGCCCCATCTCTTCTGGGTCACCATGCTGGGCCAGGGCCTGTGCTCTGTCGCGCAGGTGTTTATCCTGGGCTTACCCTCCCGCATCGCCTCAGTGTGGTTTGGACCCACCGAGGTGTCCACAGCCTGTGCCACCGCCGTGCTGGCCAATCAGGTAAGGACTGGAGTGAGGGTGCGTCCCATGGTGAAGGGAGCAGGAAAAGCCCTAGGCCATGTGAGCTAGATGCGCTATCTATGGTGCATTTGTCTATAAAAGGACTGGAGGTGATGGGAGATAGGAATCAGTCTTAAAGACACTTTTAGATTTCTTTGTTAGGACAGCACTTTCAAACTCTCAAAAACATTTTAAAGAGACCACTTTGGTTGTCTTCCTTTAAAATTGCCTATAAATTAATTGACTGTATTGGCCTATAAGATGGGTAACATCATAGAAAATTTAGCAATACACTAAGCAGCTACACTTGTTTTGTCACCAGTGTATCCTTTGCAAAAGGGAAGTGTTGGAGTCTGGAAAATTGGTTTCTATATTGAATGTCATTGTAAACAACTCTTATTTAATTTTATCTATTAGTCAGACACAAAATGGACATGTACCAAATGATTGCTAAATAAATATTGTGGTGATAAATACTTCACAGCATCGCTGAATCCAGTTACCATTTTCTATACAACAATAAACCAATGCAAGAAGCCTGTAATCCTAGCTACTCAGGAGGCTGAGATCTGAGGATCATGGTTCAAAGCCAGCCCAGACACTAAAGAATATGAGACTCGTCTGCAATTACTCACTAGAAAACAGGAAGTGGGACTGTGGCTCAAGGGGTAAGGTGGTAGCCTTGAGCTGAAGAGCTCAAGGATAGCTCCTTAGGCCCAGAATTCAAGCTCCATTATCCATCCCATCCCCTCCCAAAAAGCAATTCATGACAAATTACTGATTATGAAATAATCTGTGGCTCAATATGCCAACCCTCAATTGAGAAATGACCTTACTTTTTGAAAATTTCTTCATAAATTCAAATGCTAGTAGTATTGCAGATGGTTTACTAGATAGAATGCTAGCGTGTGTGCTTTTTAAAATTGCAAACTAATTCTCTATAATACTTTAAGTTCTGCATGAAGTACCATGACATCTTTTGTAAATATACTGAGTGTTCATTGAGTTTGAGAAGAATCTAGTTAAAACTTGTGCACCAAAAAACTTTACCTGTCCCACTGTAACTATGGAGCAAAAGAATGCTTCTTTCCTTTTTTTTTTTTTTTAATAGTGTGGATAGTGGGGGTTGAACTTGGGATCTTACCTTCTGGCTTGGCTTGCTTCTTGCTTGCCTTCTTTCTTGGTTACTCCCCCTCCCCCACCCAAGACAAGCACCCCACTACTTGAGCCACACCTCTACTTCCCAGAAGGTTACTTTCTTTTTTTTTTTTTTTTTGCCAGTCCTGGGCTTGAGCTCAGGGCCTGAGCACTGTCCTTGGGTTTTCTCAAGGCTAGAGCTCTACCACTTGAGCCTCAGCACCACTTCCAGCTTTTTTATATGTATGTGGTACCGAGGAATCGAACCTGGGTCTTCATGCATGCTAGGCAAGCACTTTAACCACTAGGCCCAACTCCCAGCCCGAAGGTTACTTTCTTCAAGTCTCACTTGTGTCATTGTGTCATGATCACAGTAAGATTTATCCAGAAAACTTGAGAGGACTATTTTACATTTGTAAAATTCAGGATTAACATTTCATTGAGCAAGAATATTATCAACTCCATATCTATGCACCATCAATTTTATGGCCAGTAAATGGAAACGGTTACTCATAGGCAGACTTGCCCCTAACAGCAGACTTCTGGGTCTTCTTCCTATATTCTCCTTAGGTGTTCTCATCACTTCCTTGGTTCCATTAATTATACAGTTTGCTCATTACTTCCAAGTATGCGTTTCAACCTACTTTGTGAAGTGATCATTGATAATACTCAGAAATATTGAGCATTCATGGGCAGCCTGACAACATGCCAAGCAATATCTGTGCATTGTGTCATTTAACTTAATGCCACAAGGTAGGTACTAGGAATCTCCTTACTTGTTAGATATGAAAATTGCCACATGAAGGAAATTCTTTTTCAAAAAAGGTCGTGCAGCTGGCGAGTGGTGACTCACACTCAAGTCAACATGTCTGGTTCTTGAATGATAACCTTTTTTTTTTTTTCCAGTCCTGGGGCTTGAACTCAGGGTCTGAGCACTGTTCTTGGGCTTTCCTCAAGGCTGACACTCTACCGCTTGAACTACAGCACCACTTCTGGCTTTTCTATGTATGTGTAGCAAGGAATCAAACCCGGTTTTCGTGCATGCTAGGCAAGCACCCCCTAAATAATAGCTTTTAACATCAAATGTGGACTGCATGTTCCTAACCAGAAGGAATCTTAAAATATAGGGTACATCATGTTATTGCTCTGCTTTGATCTTGCCATTGATTTTATGATATACTTAAAAAGTAAACTGAATTAAATACAAAACTTTACTGGGATATCTTCTTTAATTTCCTAATGACACTGAGCTGGACTTGCTTACTGGCCCTGGCAGACATTCATTCTGCCTAGATTTCTGTTCTTCCTCTTATGATTACATGATTATATCATTAATTTTATGTTTACATTTGTTTTGAATAGCCCATAGCATTTCTTGAATCCATGAAGAATTCTCTAGTGCTCTTTTATTATACCATCAAAATTTCTGTCTGCATATAGTGCTCATCGGTCTCATGTTTACAGTACTATTTACAGTGCCTGACATGTTGTAAGCTCTTCATACACAAACAGGTTTTGTCAGACTCACTAGGTACTGGACAGGTGTTTGTTTCCATGTATCTCTGCAGAGCCCACCCCTCAAAATGAACCTTGTCTTCTGGCTCACTTCTCTTTATCTCCATTGTTAGAGGCTTAACTTGGGTCACTCCCAGCACCCATGAGCAGCCCTGATGCTCTTTCTCTCTGTCCTCCACAGGCATCTGGTATATCCGTTCTGACTTGAAGGGGCACTCCTTTGCCCCTTGCAGTGGCTTCCTGCTCCCCTTAAGATTCAGTTCAGGAGCTAGGAGCATGGCCTAGTGGTAGAGTGCTTACCAAGCATGCACGAAGCCCTGGCTTTGATTCCTCAGTACCACATACACAGAAAAAGCCAGAAGTGGTGCTGTGGCTCAAGTGGTAGAGTGCTAGCCTTGAGAAAGGCCAATGACAGTGCTTAGACCAGTCCCAGGATTGGACAAAAAAAAAAAAAAAAAAGAAGGAAGAAAAAATGAAAGATAAAGTTCAGACTTTCTAATGTGACTTGCAAGACATTTCCATATGTCTCTTGCCCACTCTTTGGCCTCATTCAGTTCTAATACCTGCCCCTACCCCTCCAACACACACACACACACACACACACACACACACACACACACACACACATTCTTTTTCTGCTCACAGCTAGACTTCATACCAACAGTTTCTCACAAGGTCATGTTCTCTCTGTGGCCTTTGTACATAATGTCCTGTGGTTTAGAACACTTCTCATTCACTTGGCTAATTTTGGGTTCTTTTTTAGATCTCTCCTTCTCCAGAAAGCTTGCTTGAATCCTTACTTTATGCAAGGTGGTACTACAAAATGCTGTCCTACCCAAGGTGACCATGTGTCCCTAGTGACCTGGGCAAGTCTGGATATAAACCTACTATTTGGCCTAATTACTACTGGAGTTCATTCAGAACAGTGCTCTGGCTTACATGACAAAGGATATGAGTTTTCCTGTCCTAGAACTCTCTACATCTCTGTCGTAGTACTTTGATATAGTGTTCTTTTGTAGTTATCTGTCTCTAGTCTTTTGGAAATAAGATATTTGGCAAACATTATTTGCCTCTGCTTCCTTGATACCTTGTTTGGGACTTTTCTCTTTACCTTCATGATCCCCCAAATCCTATCCTACCATTGAAATTCCTTAATTTTTAACTTTCTCTCTTGTGATTATTTAGTCTTACATTCTTTTTTTTTTTTGGTGGGTCATGGGCATTGAACTCTGGGCCTGGGCCCTGTCCCTGAGGTCTTCAGCTCAATGCTACCACCCTACCCCCTGAGCCACAGCCCCACTTTCTGCTTTTTAGTGATTAATTGGAGATAAGAGTCTCATGGTCTTTAGTGCCCAGGCTGACTTTGAACCGTGATCCTCAGATCTCAGCCTCTTGAGTAGCTAGGATGACAGGTGTGAGCCACCATGCCCAGCTTTAGTCTTATATTCTTTTTTTTTTTTTTTGCCAGTCCTGGGCTTGAGCTCAGGGCCTGAGCACTGTCCTTGGACTTTCTCAAGGCTAGAGCTCTACCACTTGAGCCTCAGCACCACTTCTGGCTTTTTTTTTTTTTTTCTATATGTGGTACCGAGGAATCGAACCCGGGTCTTCATGCATGCTAGGCAAGCACTTTAACCACTAGGCCAAACTCCTGGCCCCTTTAGTCTTATATTCTTAAGATGAATTCATATAACAAAATGAATTTTTATATTTTCAGTTCATTGGTGTTTCATTCATTTACAATATTGTGCAATTGCTATCTTTTTGGGATTCTAAAACATTTATCTACTCATGAATAAGTCCCAATATCCACTAACTCACCACTAAGTGATAGTATCTCCTATCCTTTCCGCATCTGGTAATAGCTAGTCTGCTTTCTCTCTACATGGACTTACAAGAAGAAATGGAGTTATATATTGACCTTTTGTTTCTGGCTTCTTTCACTTATACTTTCAGAGGTTACCCATGATTAGCACTATATCAGTGTTTCTTTTTTTTTTTGTACCTGAATACTGTTTCATTGTATGAATGAATATATCACATTTTATTGATTTTCCTGTTGATAAACATTTGAGTTTTGCCACATTTGAATAGTATAAATAATTCATATTCATGTATGATGTTTTTTAATATGTAGTGTTGGTTTTTGGAGTATAAAATTAGGAGCAGAATTTCTGGGTAATGTGGCAATTTATTACTTTTTTCAGGGCCTGGGCACTGTCCCTGAACTTTATTCACTCACCGTTAGTGCACTAGTACAGCACCACTTCTAATTTTCTGGCAGTTAGAGATAAGAGTCTCATGGACTTTCCTGCCAGATCTGGCTTTGAGATCCTCAGATCTCAACCTCCTGAGTAGCTAGGAATACAGGTGTGAGTTGCTGGCACCTGGCTTGTTGTTTGTTTGTTTGAAATTTTTTGTTTTAGTTTTTTGAGACAGGGTCTTAAAAATGGAGATTGTGGAGCCCACACTGCCCTCAAACTCACAGTCCTCTTGTCTCAACTTGCCAGGTACTAAAATTATTAGTGCACACCAAAACACCTGGCTCTGTGTTAAACTTTTAAAGGAACTGCCAAACTTAGTCAATTTTTGTTCACAGTTGTATTGCCACTTTCATTACCACCAGCAGTGTACAGTACTTTTTCCTTATATAAAAACTTGTTTTGGGACCAGGAGTTTGGCCTAGTGGTAGAGTGCTTGCCTAGCATGCATGAAGACCCGGGTTTGATTCCTCAGTACCACATACATAGAAAAAAGCCAGAAATGGTGCTGTGGCTCAGGTGGCAGAGTTTTAGCTCAGGCCCTGAGCTCAAGGTCCAGGACTTGGCAAAAAAACCCAAAACCAAAACCAAAAAAAAACTTGCTTTGTTCTCATGTTATAGAGCCATCCTAGCAGATAGAATCTTCTTATGATTTTCATGTTTTCTTTCTTTCTCTCTCTCTCTCTCTCTCTCTCTCTCTCTCTCTCTCTCTCTCTTTCTTTCTCTCTTTCTTTTTTTCTGTCAGTCATGGAGCTTGAACTCTGGGCCTGGGCACTGTCCCTGAGCTCATCAAGAGCTCAAGGCTAGTGCTGTACCACTTTGAGCCACAACATCATTTCTGGTTTTCTGGTGGTTAATTGAAGAGTCTCAGACTTTTATGCCTGGGAATGGCTTTGAACTGCACTCCTCAGATCTCAGCCTCCTGAGTAGCTAGGATTACAGGTATGAGCCACCATCACCCAGCTTCATTTGCATTTTTCTGATGACTTAGAATATTAAATATATCAGGGCTGGGAGTTTGGCCTAGTGGTAGAGTGCTTGCCAAAAGTGGTATTGTGGCACAAATGGTAGAGTTCTAGCCTTGAGAAAGCCCAAGGACAATGCTCAGGCCCTGAGTTCAAGCCCTGGGATTGGCAAAAAAAGAAAAAGAAAAAAGAATATTAAAGATCTCATATATTCTTTTTATTATTTGTATATCTTTGGATAAATGTCTATTCAAGTCCTTTGCCCATTTAAAAACTGGGATATCTTGAAATTGAGATTTTTTTAATTGAGTTGTAAGTCTTATTCTAGGTGCTAGTCCTTTTTCAGATTATGATTTACAAATTTTTATCCCATTTTGTAGGGTGCTTTCTCCTTTATCACATTTTACATACCTGTAGCACCCCTTTATTATTATTATTATTATTGTTATTACTATTATTAGTGTAAGCATCTAAATGCTATCTGTGTCTTAGCTTCATGGTAGAATTATCAAGATAGTAAGGACTCAGTAATGTTTGTGGCAAAAGAAAGAGATCAGCAATTTCCCCTTAACAATAGCAACAAAAATATAAAAACAGATTTTAGAGTTTATACTGCTTCTTTATGTTGCTTGAATGCCAGTATTTACTTTGTCTTCTTCCTCTAATGATAGTAGCGGTTAATAGGACTCTCTATATTACAGCTTGGAACTGCAGTTGGCTTTTTGTTACCACCTGTTCTAGTGCCCAACACACAGAATAACACAGAACTGCTGGCTAGTAACATCCGCACCATGTTTTATGGGACATCAGCTGTTGCAACATTTTTATTTATTTTAACCGCAATTGGTAAGTGCATTATTTCCTCCGATGCTTAGATAAATCCATGACAAAAGATATGAGAATAATTAACCCTGAACATTTTTTCATTGATAATATCTCAGTTGCTCTTTGCTGGTTTCATTCTTGCCATGCACGTGTTGCTCAGATAATATATAAACACTGCAACCCTAGGAATATGTTATGGTCCACTAGGTGCATTTAAATACTGGAAAGGCTTTGAAGACTAATCCATTTCATTTATTTCATTACTAACTTAGCTTCCTGGTGAGTCTTGGTTTCAAACATACTCCCTATCTCCTCTCCTCATTTTTGTCTACACAGTCTACATCTTGCATGTACCTAGCCAGAAACAATCCATGTCATGCTCTGAAACAACACAGATAGGATCTCATCTTTTTTTTTTAATATTTATTAATTTTTTTTTGCCAGTCCTGGGCCTTGAACTCAGGGCCTGGGCACTGTCCTTGGGATTTCTCAGGACTAGAACTCTACCACTTGAGCCACCATTTCTGGCTTTTTTTTAATGTATGTGGTACCGAGGAATACAACCTGGGTCTTTGTGCATGCTAGGCAAGCACTCTACCACTAGGCTAAACTCCTGGCCCCTCATCTTTTTTTAAATGATAAATCCTCCCAAGAATGCCTAATTTAAAATTAACTTGCTCTGAGAAATGTTGACCAGTGAATTATTCTGGGCAGCAGCAGGCTGTTCAGCAGAATTTCAAACTGCGGCAACTACCTGCTTATTAGGCCCCTCCAGCAAGGCACAAAAGCCACCATCAGTCACTGAGTCTTCTCATCCTGGGCCTGTCTCTTGAAGCAGTCAGTCAAACTCAGCTGCAAACAGCCACCAGCAGTTTGGAAGAAGCTTTGGGAAGGTCTGCTTTTTATAGTTTTTTGTTTTTTTTTAAGGGAATCAGTTTTGATTTCAGAGAGAAGATAGGTAAGGCATTTCCCAGTAATATATCGCTACCATAACTCAGGTATTCTGTGTGTCACAAAATGTATTTAAAAAGGAAAGGCACCATAAAACTGAAAGGCCATCTTGTTATTGTAATCAGTGAACATTTATAAATAAATGCATTCTAGTGGGAGGTTTTAGATTTATATATTACCTTTTATTATGGCTATGATAGTAATGACACATTCATATTTTATGATCTCCAGATGTGAAGTTCTCAGTTTTTAGAGAAATGTGTGCTGAAGATTCTAGAATGTTTCAGTAGAGACTGCCTGGGTAGGTGAACTGCAGGATTCAGGTAGAGGAAGCTCAGCCCAAACACTTACTTTCCCTTCAAATAATGAACAGAATGTTCTCTTAGTAGCATATAAAGTATTCCACCATGTCCAGTCTGTGGGTTGGTTTTTATGTTTTAAATTAGTTAGGGTACAGGCATTTGAAAAAGGACAATTTTCCTTGTACTGTTTCAGCAGTTTAAAAAAGCTATAAAGGTATCTATGATGGTTGTTATGGTGGAGGTGTTGTTGGTAGTATCTTTTTAAATCTACTTTTCTGGTAGCCATATTTGCTAGATGAAATAGGAAATATTATTTATGTATATTTTGCATAAATTGGCCATTGTCAATATGGATCTTGAGAAAAAGTATAAAATCCTCTTCCTTTAATTGCTTATATGTCATCACATTCCAAGTTTTTAAAAATATTATCTCCAAAGAGACAACCAATTATTATCTATAAGATACCTATTTGTATGAAATTATAATACAGTATGTATGTGCATGCAAGTTTAACCTGCTACAAATAGGCAGTCTTTATTTGTTGCAGGAAGGGAGCAAAATAAAAGATGTGGCTATTAGCATATATTCCTGTGTTTTTTAAGAAGTTAAAAGACCATGCTATTTATATACTTAATTAATTAAGTATTCAAGACTTCCTGGTAGAAAGTTAAAGTAGAAATAAGCAAAAAGAATAGCAGCAGTGGAATAAAAGACTTAATTTCAAATTTGCCATGGTGACCTGTAATTTTAATCATAGGATGCCAAGGACAATATAAAAATAAGATAGTAGAGCTGGGAGTTTGGCATAGTGGTAGAGTGCTTGCCTAGCATGCATGAAGACCTGGGTTTGATTCCTCGGTACCACATATATAGAAAAAACTGGAAGTGGTACTGTGGCTCCAGTGGCAGAGCTCTAGCCTTGAGAAAGCCCAAGGACAGTGCTTAGGCCCTGAGTTCAAGGCTCAGGCCTGAAAAAACAAAAACAAAAACAAGATAGTATAGAGTTGTGATATGAAACTCTTATGTTGAAAATTGTGACACTTAAATGGAAAATGTTTTTGTTTCCCTTATACTTAGATAGTTGCTGAGGAGGAAACTTTCTATTATTTATAAAATTCTTACTTAATGCTTCTTACATCCTGAGAGATTATCCTACTTCCCTCTAAATTCCACCCATAAAAACTGGGAAACTCAACCGCATCTTTGTAAGATAATTTAGTTAGGCTGAAGGGTATTTTTTTTTTTTTTTGGTGTTTTCTTTTGGTTTTGGTTTTTGTCAGTTGTGGGGCTTGGACTCTGAGCCCAGGCACTGTCCTTAAGCTCTTCAGCCCACTTGAGCCATAGCGCCACTTCCCCTTTTCTGGAGGTTATTTGGAGCTAAGAGTCTTATAGACTTTCATGCCCTGGCTGGCTTTGAACTGAGATCCTCAGATCTCAGCCTTCTGAGTAGCTAGAATTACAGACTGTGAGCTACCAGCACCCAGCATAGGCTGAAGTTTTAAATGGTATCATGTTCTGAACTGGTATCCTGTAGGCTACCTAAGGTAGCCATGTAACTCTGTTCCTCTCTCTTACGGAGTTTATATGTGAATACAACCCATCTGGGACTCAGGAATAAATCCTAACTCTGCACCGCATTTCCTAGAACAACCTCTTTCTCCTTGTTGGAACTCTAGGGTAGCCTCTCAAATCAAGGTTCTTATATACCATGCTGCTGACATGGCTATAAATACATGCTCCACTGGATCTCACTTAATCCTCAGGGTCCTTTGAGAAAGGTCCTGTTATTATTTCTATTTTGTAAGGAAACAGGGCCACAGATCTGAAATACATTTAATTTTCCAATGTTGCTGTTAGTAAGCACCCAACGTCAGATTTAAGCCTAAGCAATATAATTCCGCTTATAAAATATTATACATTTAGGGGCCGGGAGTTTGGCCTAGTGGTAGAGTGCCTGCCTAGCATGCACGAGGACCCGGGTTCAATTCCTCGGTACCACATACATAGAAAAAAGCCAGAAATGGTGCTGAGGCTCAAGTGGTAGAGCTCTAACCTTGAGAAAGTCCAAGGACAGTGCTCAGGCCTGAGCTCAAGCCCATGAGTGGCAAAAAAAAAATATATATATATATTATACATTTAAATAGATCATTTAATATTTACTTGCCCTTACTTTCATTTTTTTTAGACATCAGTTCCTCCTGTTTTAAGCAGTAGAACACTAAAGTATATAACTTGAACTAAAGTATATCCGTTACAAAGTTCCTTCTTGCTGGACACCTGTGGGTCATACCTGTAAACGCAGCTATTCAAGAGGCTGAAATCTGAGGGTAACCGTTTGAAGCCAGCCTAGACAGGGAATCTGTGAGACTCTAGCTCCAATGAAACACCTAAACAGCTAGAAATTGAACTGTGATTCTAGTGGTAGAGCTCTTGAGCGAAAAAGCTCAGGGATAGTGCCTAGGTCCTGAATTTAAGCCCTATGATCAACACATAAAAATCCTTTCTTGAGTTGCTGAATAGATAACAGAAACCAAAAGCAGTGTCATTAAAAACATTTAATAGGGGCCAGGAGTTTGGCCTAGTGGTTAAAGTGCTTGCCTAGCATGCATGAAGAGACCCGGGTTCGATTCCTCGGTACCACATACATAGATAAAAGCCAGAAGTGGTGCTGAGGCTCAAGAGCTAGAGCTCTAGCCTTGAGAAAGTCCAAGGACAGTGCTCAGGCCCTGAGCTCAAGCTCAGGACTGGCAAAAAAAAAAAAAAAAAAAAGCAAAAACATTTAATATAACAGTACTAAATGCAGGACATTATAACATGTATATGCAGTAGAGTTTTATATATTATAAATATTACATAAATATGTATAACATATATATTTTACTTGATGCATAAACATTTTAAGTCCTTGAGGCAAAGTCACTGATTTTTTAAAAGATAAGTATTCCTCAAAAAAACACATTTTGTGCAGTACTTAATCATCACAAAATTCTACATATTTTACATAATAAAATGACGTTAATAATAGTTTTTTTGTGTGTTGATTGTAGGACTTGAACTTAGACCCTAGCCTCTGATCCTGAGTTTTTTCGCTCAAGACTAGGAGCTATATCATTTGAGACACAGCTTCTCTCCCAGTGTTTTGGTAGTTTATTGAAAATAGAGTCTCAGATGTTTCCTGCCCAGCCTGGCTTCTCAACACAGGAGAAACAGTTGTACTGTGGTCACTAAGAATCTTTTGGCTATATTGTGGATATGCCTATTGCCACTGTGGACAAAAGCAGTTTCAATAGTCAAAATGTGGGTGTGGGAGGGGAAGAGTAGGAGACCATTGTTTTTCAACTTCAAAGGAGAAAGGAAAAGCTGCCTTTCATCTTGTAAAAATAGCAACTGTAAGTAAACAAGGTCATAGACCAGTGACTTTTCTTTTTCCCTTTTTGCTTCATGTAGACTCAAATCTGACTTCACAACAGCATATAGCTGGTGGATACAGGCTTGATTTTGCCAAATCTGGCCATCTGAAACTTGAAGATAATACTTGGATTCAGAAAGTAAAGTTAATGGAGTTTAAAGACTAGTACAGATCATTTTGCTTTTTGTATGAAAATAAGAAAGAAATTTAAGATACACTAAATACCTATGATCACCTTGAAATCATAGATTTTACAGTCAAACTTTGTTTTATTACTATGAGAATTCTGTATTACCCATATAAATAAAAAGAGATCCACCTTGTCCAACTAGGAGCATGCCAGGAGACTTTCAGGAAAAAAACATCAGCCATCCTAACAGTGCAAGAACCAAGGTGAGGGACCGGGAGTTTAGCTTAGTGGTAGAGTGCTTGTCTAGCATGTATGAAGACCCAGGTTTGATTCTTTGGTACCACATACATAGAAAAAGCCAGAAGTGGTGCTGTGACTCAAGTGGTAGAGCTCTAGCCTTGAGGAAGCCCAAGAATGCTCAGGTCCTGAGTTTAAGCCCCGGGAATGGCAAAAGCAAAACAAAACAAAACAAAAAAGAAGCAAGGTGAAAGGAAGAATTATAGCAACATAAACCATTTATATATTTTAGTTCTCCGGTGTAAGGTTACTAAATATGAAATAGTTAGGAGTTATATCTCTGTAAAAATAAGTTATGTTTTAGTTATCTTGTAATAAATGTTTTGGCTAGCAAAGAACTTCCCTTTTAGCAGCAAGCAGGAGAGTTAGAGAACAAGTTATTTTGTGTAAGTTAAAAAGAGTTATTCCTTTCCCAGTGATTCTCAAACCTGACTGCTCCATTGATAACACTGTGGGGGAGAGTTGTTTAATACATATTCTCATGGAGGTTTTAATTATTGAATCTTGAGTAGAATCTCAAAATCTGTGTTATTTTTAAATTCCCAAACGATTCCAGCTGACGACCAGATTTAGCTGTCCAACAACAACAAAAGAACATTAGCTTCTTTTCTTGGAAAAAATTGTTATGAAAAGAAGGAAAGGAAAAAGAGAAAAGAGAAAGCAGGAATTAAAAATTGCCACAAAAGAAAGAGAGGAACAGAGAAAGAGACTATAAGGAAAGAGAGAAGCAAGAATTATTTTATAATTATTTTAGTATTAGTGTTCTGAAACCATTTACATCTTTTTTTTCTTTCTAAATGTATCTTATTTGATCAACTCTGTGGTCATAAGATCAGATATTGATATGTCTTTAATAATCGGTGACATCTAAATTAGTGATAATAGCAACCTGGCTATGGGAAAACCTTCTATTGACCCCTGTCAAGATCACTGAATGTAAGCATCATGGAGTTAGTGATTCAGCACCTTTCTTTTTATTGTATTTAAAAGTTTGAGTGAATTAGTTTAAAGGTTTGAGGCTTACAAAAACTAGATTTTAACTGGGTGTGATGGTGCATGCCTGTAATTCCAGCTCCTCCAGAGTTAAAGGGATAAGGAATATGAGTTTGAAGTCAGTGATATCTGATCTCAAAAACAAAATACAAATGAAGGGTTTGAAGCCTAGTTATGTGAACCTGCCAAATCTCTTGGGTTTTGGTGAGTTTCAGAGGCTGAGATGATGATATCAAACCTTTCAAGCAATGGAAATGAAAAACACACCATAAGCAACTTTCATTCTCTCTTTTAAGCTTAAACTTGAATTCTGTCCATGTCATTACTTATTGTATGAGCCAATATGCGACACATATATTAATCATATATAATCTTTTTCACATATGTTCCCAGCATTCAAAGAAAAACCTCCATATCCACCAAGTGAGGCTCAAGCAGCTCTTCCAGACAGTCCTCCTGCACAGTACTCCTATCTGAAGTCAATAAAAAACCTGTTCAAGAACATTCCTTTTGTTCTTCTGTTGATCACTTATGGTAAGTGGATTGCATTTTGTTTAATTGTTTGTTTGTTTGTTTTGGAAGGCCAACCAATATTTATTTCATAAATTGAAACAAAGTAGGGAGAACTAGAAGACATAGAAAGGGAGGGACCGGGGAAGTGGCTCTGTGGTTCAAGTGGTAGAGCGATAGACTTGAGCTGAAGAGCTCCAGGACAGTGCCCAGGCCCAGAGTTCAAGCCCCATGACTGACCAAAAAAAAAAAAAAAAAAGAAATATAGCTGGGAGCAGTGGCTCAAGCCTGTAATCCTAGCTACTCAGGAGGCTGAGATCTGAGGATCGAGGTTCAAAGCCAGCCCAGGCACAAAAGAACCTGAGACTCCTATCCCCGATTAACCTCTAGAAAATGGGAAGTGGGGCTTGTCTCAAGGGTAGGGCAGTAGCCTTGAGCTGAAGAGCTCAGGGACAGCACCCAGGCTGAGTTCAAGCCCCATGACCCACAAAAAAAAAAAGTGGGGCCAGGAGTTTAGCCTGGTGGTAGAGTGCCTGCCTAGCATGCACAAAGACCCGGGTTCCACATACATACATACATATGTACCATATATATAGAAAAAGCCAGAAGTGGTAGAGCTCTAGCCTTGAGAAAGCCCAAGGACAGTGCTCAGGCCCTGAGTTCAAGCCCTAGGACTCAAAAAAAAAAAAAAATAGAAAAAGGAAGAAATAGAAGGGGAAAGAGGAACTAGGCGCTGGTGGCTCACATTTGTAATCCTTGCTACTCAGGAGGCTAAGATATGAGGGTCCTGGTTTGAAGCCAGCCCAGGCAGGAAAGTCTGTGAGATTGTTATTTCCAATTGATCACATAAAAAAGCCAGATTTGGTACTGTGACTCAAGTGGTAGAGTGCTAGCCTTGGTTAAAAGGAGCCCAGAGACCATACTTAAGCCCCAGAACAGGCCAAAAAGGCGGAGGGGAGGGCGGGGGGGGGGGGGGGGGGGGACGTGGAGCTTAGCCTAGTGGTAGAGTGCTTGCCTAGCATGCACGAGGACCCGGGTTCAATTCCTTGGTACCACATACATAGAAAAAAGCCAGAAATGGCCTGAGGCACAAGTGGTAGAGCTCTAGCCTTGAGAAAGTCCAAGGACAGTGCTCAGGCCCTGAGTTCATGGCCCAGGACTGGCAAAAAAAAAGGGTGGGGAGAAGAGTCTCAGAAATTTACATTTTCAACTAAGTACAAAGAAAACCAAGATGAATTTTTTTACACACTTTTATTATTATTATTTTTGTTATTATTTTTGTGATATTGAAGTTATATGCTTATAAAATAAAAGAAAAAATACATCTCAAATAGAGAAGTACTGCCTTCTTGAGTGAGTTCCCAGTGCGTAGAACAGCTTCAATGTGATACAGTTATGAGCATAGAGGGCAGGAAATTCTGTCAACAGTTCTTTTATTTCATCCTGTTGCACGCTGGCATCCATTTTGACTCCTCCATCAAAACTAAACATTAAATTTGCTGCTTGGGAGGCAGAGATTGGAGGATTGTGAGTAGAGACCATGTGTAATATGTGAGATTAAGTAAACATCAGAAAAGTAGCAATACAAGGGAAATTCCATGGCCAGTGTTTGCTGAAGGCCTACAAGATGCATTCCTGGAAGAGATAAACCAAGGTACAGGATACAAATGTCAGGAAGAACACCCCCAGAGAGTGGGTGCTGGGTTGATGTAGAGAAAAGGGAAGGGGGTAGTAACATTTTCAAGGGTAAGAGATGTGAGCCACCCGCCTCTGCACAACCCAGTTAATTTAAATGGAGAGAATAGACCACATTGCTAGAAGATGTGGGATCAAAATGATGCCAGTTAATGTTACATTGACAGACTGCAGTGGTAGATTGGATTATTGAAAAAGACAGATAGAGAGCCTGGCTAGGAAGTCAAACTGTTTATTCTCCTGAAGGAATTACAAGGAAACGGGTTAGGAAACTCCACAGAGAATCCAACAGTGTCGCCTATCACACGTGGTACATCTCTTGGCCTCGGGTCCTTTACCAGTGAGATGCAGAGTTAGGGATCCGTGTATGAGGGTGACATCACCTAGTCATTGGATGAGCATTCTCTCCCACTCCACCATGTATTTCATACACAAGATCAGAGTAGTCTCACACATAGTATACCTTGGGATCACAAAGGCATTCCTATGTCATATTGTATGGATAATAATATCCCAAACTCAAGAACCAAATGGAAGGAGCTTTTTCTGAGGTTGAACTATTTTGGGGATGGAAGGGGAATGATTCTTCAGTCTCAACTGTTAATCATGAGAGCATTATTAATCTTTTCCTATGGAAGTGCCCCATGATCTAATTGCCTTGCTTTCCATCCCACCTTGAGATTTTAGTGAATGAACCTTTGGGGATACACTCAAACAATACCCAGCCATATATAAGTTACAGTGTTCAATTCATTAGTCCACCTCCTTTTTTTCTTTTTGGTTGAGAACAGGTATTCTGTAGCCAAAGCTGTGCACAAACTCGTCTTTCTGTGACCTCTCAAGTGCTGGAACTATAGGCGTACAATGCTGTACCCATTCTAAAAGAGAAGGGAAATAGATTTTAATGTTGTCAATGAACTGCCAGCTTACATTTTCAAAATGTCCTGTAGTATTCCATATCACTTCATGAATTGGTAAAGTATGCATTTACAATTTCTTTCCTTATTATAGGTATCATGACTGGAGCATTTTATTCAGTTTCCACATTGCTAAATCAGATTATAGTGTACTATTTTCAGGTAAGTGTCTGCTTTTATCATTGCATGGTTGGCCAAGACTTTGTTGTTGTTGTTGTTGTTGTTTAGTAATGTAATTCCTATTAGTGTGATTGTAAGCCTACCACTTAGCTAGATGATAGGCGTATTTCACTGTGCCAGCTATAAAGAAGGGGTCTTGAGAACTTTTCTTTTTTTCAGCTGTCCTTTAACCATGATTCTTCAATTCTCAGCTTTCCACATAGCTAGGATTATAGGCATAAGCCACTGCTACCTGGTTTTTATGTGTCTTTTACCTGCCCGCCCAACTCTAGCCTATATAAAATCTTTCTTGTATGCTTAAATTTTTAAATTATTTCCATTTATTTATTTATTTATTCATTTATTTATTCATTTAATTATTCCTCTACTATGTAGAGGTATGATAATATGAAAAATCCACTTGAATTAGAAATATTGATTAGTTTGCTGTGCAAATTGTCTTCAGGAAAACGTGAATGCTGGAAGGATTGGGCTAACACTGGTTGTGGCTGGCATGGTGGGCTCTATTCTTTGTGGCTTATGGCTGGATCACACCAAAACATACAAGTAAGTGAGGATATATGTGTGTGTGTGTGTGTGTGTGTGTGTGTGTGTGTGTGTGTGTGTGTGTGTGTGTGTGTGTGTGTGTATTGTCTAACCAATTGTGTTTCTATCAAAAAGAACTTCACTTTATATTTTAAGGGATTTAAAAAGGCATTGATTACTTTATGACTTAGATTCTTTTTTGTTTGTTTGTTTTTGGCAAGATTGGAGTTTGAACTCAGAGTCTCAGCTCATACCATATCCCTTACCCTAAGATTTAAATTTTTTTTTGCCAGTCCTGGGGCTTGAACTCAGGGCCTGAGCACCATTCTTGGCTTTCTCAAGGCTAGAACTCTTACCATTTGAGCCACAGCACCATTTCCAGCTTTTTCTATGTATATGTGGTATCACGAAATTGAATCGGGTTTTTGTGCATACTAGGCAAGCACTCTACCACTAGACCAAACTCCCGGCCCATAAGGTTTAAATTCTTAAAACCTGTAGGTTCTCTTCACTTAGCAAAAGTTTCAGTAGTCTTTGTATTTTATTTTGCTAGTCATGTTTATTTTAAGTTTAACTTCAATATCTTATGAGGATTCCCTTCTAAATATACTTCTCCACACGCACTCATTTGTACATGGCTCTAGGAGATTGTAGAGTTAGTAGAAGAAGAAAAGGGGGAAAAAAGAAGGAAGAAAGGAAGGAAGGAGAGAAGGAGAGAAGGGGAAAGGGGAGAGAAAGAGAGAAAAGAGAAGGGAGGAAGGAAGAAAGAATGGAAAGAAAAGAGAACCATTTCTGAGAAGCGTGTGACTTCACAGACTTGTTCTTTTTTTATGTTGTGGACTTAGAAAACAAACAAAACGTTCTTTCCCACGAAAACATTCTTGTTGAGTGGAAGGTTTTTTTTTTTTTAAGTAAAAAAAAAAAATTTGACTGGAATGTCCCAAAACCACAGCACAGCTTATCTATAACAAACTGTATTATTGAAGAAAACAGAGAATGGTAGCCATTGGGAGGACAGGAAGGGATGTGAGAGGGGTGTCTTTTGCTGGAGGCCTTAAAAATAATAGACACATTTCTTCCTTCCTTTGTTGCTTGCTTGTTTCCTTTATTATTATTATTTTTTAGTCATGGGGCTTGAATTCAAAAGAAGTATTTCCTTCCTTTTTTCCTTCTTTTCTTTCCATTCTTTCTTTCTCCCTCCTTTCTCCTTATTCTTCTCTTTCCCCTTCTTTCCCTCTCCTTCCTTTTTCCTTCCTTCCTTTCTTCCTTCTTTTTTTTCTCTTTTCTTTCCTCAGGGACCACATGGTAATGCTACAATCACCCAGACCCATGCACAAATTAGTGTGTGTATGGAGATTTATATTTAGACAGGAAGACGCCTTATAAAATATTGAATTCACAGCCTGGGTGTTGTCCCTGAGCTCTTTTGCTCAAAACTAGTGCTTTACCACTTTGAGCCACAACTCCACTTCTGGTTTAATCATGGTTAATTGGAGATAAGAATCTTACAAACTTTACTACTCAGGCTGGCTTTGAACTGTAATCCCCAGATACTGAGCATCCTGTGTAGCCAGGATTACAGGCATTGAGTTGCCAACACCCAGGAGGCCCATTTCTTTTTTTTTTTTATATATGTTTTTTATTGTAATTAATAGAAGGGTTACATTATATTCATCAAATAGACAGTGCATTACTTCACAAACATTGATACCCTTTCTCATGTCTTGGGCCCCCCACCCCTGTACCTCATCTTGTTTTCCCCCCTTCCTTATCCAATTTCAAATAACCAAATAAGCATATATACAATATATCAGATAACAAGGTAAAATATTGTAACAATATGAGATGACCAAGGGACAGCAAAAGAGATGAGAGAAAACATAGTACATTAAGGGCAACAATCACTCATTATGTGGCTTTTGTTTCTATACCCTGGAGGTCCTTTCATTTAGTGTCATCCTATATGGTCTTATGTATCTAGGTTTTGTTCTATTGTAAATCTCTGCTAGGAGAGCCCAAGGTTTCTACTGATTATGACAAATAAGGGAAACCATTGAGCCTATGTTCCTTTGAGTCTGGCTCACTTCACTTAATATGATTTTTTCTAAGTCTTTCCATTTCCTTACAAATGGGGTGATGTCCTTCTTTCTAACAGCAGCATAGAATTCCATTGTATATAAATATCGCATCTTGTTGATCCACTCATCAACTGAGGGGCATCAGGGTTGGTTCCATATCTTTGCTATGGTAAATAGTGCTACAATGACCATCGTTGTGCTAGTGGATTTAGTATGTCCGTGTTTCTGGATGATTGGGTAAATGCCAAGTAGTGGAATTGCTGGGTTATAGGGGGGCTCTATGTTTATTTAGTCTTTTGAAGAACCGCCATACTGTTTTCCATAGCAGTTGAACAAGTTTGCACTCTCACCAACAGTGTAGTAGTGATCCCTCCTGACCACATCCCTGCCAGCAGGGATTTCTTGATCCTGGCCATTCTAACTGGAGTGAGGTGGAATCTTAGAGTAGTTCTGATTTGCATTTCTTTTATGGCCAGAGATGTCAAGCATTTCTTCATGTGTCTATAGGCCATTCTTATTTCTTCTTCAGAGAAGACTCTCTTTAATGGGATGGTTGTTACTTTGGAGATTAGCTTTGGAGTGATTCAATTTTTTGCGCTGTTGATATATTTTAGATATAAGGCCTTTGTTGTATGGTTAGTGAAGATCTTCTCCCACTCTGTAGGCTTTCTAGTTAGTTTGCAAGCTATGTCTTTTGCCATACAGAAGCTCTGCAGTTTAATGCAGTCTCACTTATCCAGACTTTCTCTGATTTTTTTGTGTTTCCGGGTTCTTATTAAGAAAGTTCCAATCTGTGCCAAGGAGACCTAGTGTATCTCCTATTCCTTCTTGTAAAGTTTTCAGTGTATCAGGCACATTTCTTAACAGGTTGTCCCTTGGGGCTGGGAGTTTGGCCTAGTGGTTAAAGTGCTTGCCTAGCATGCACGAAGACCCAGGTTTGATTCCTTGGTACCACATACATAGAAAAAAGCCGGAAGTGGTGCTGAGGCTCAAGTGGTAGAGCTCTAGCCTTGAGAAAGTCCAAGGACAGTGCTCATGCTCTGAGCTCAAGCCCAGGACTGGCAAAAAAAACAAAAACAAAAACAACAAAAAAAAAACACTGTAGTTGGATGCCCATGGCATGTACCTATAATCCTAGCTACTCAAAAGGCTGAGATCTGAAGACTGGGGTTTGAAGCCAGACAGGAACCTCTTCTCTCCAATTATTCACCCAGAAAAGCTGCACTGTGGAGCTGAGGCTCAAGTGATAGAAAAAAAAAATAGGTTGTCCCTTATCTGCTTGGGAAAATGAAGGAGAGCAATCCTGTGTGAATAAATGAATGGAATAGGACAAATGAATGAATGAAATATGGACCCATGACATAAACACTTTTCAAGGCCCAAGATGCATTTATATTATTATTCTTACTCTTCCAGAAATATCTTCAATCCTAAAATGCTCCAAGATAGCACTTCCATAATTTAAGACAGCACTTGCTGTAGTTTTGTTATTATAAAATATAGATTAGAGTGAAACTTAATCAATTTATAGATGAGGGGATTAAATTTCTTCGTGGTCTGTGGACCGCTATATATTTAAGAAATTCACCAGAGAGGTATCATCTGTAGGCAGTTGTCATTCCTTCTCCCGGTTCCTGCTGGGTTGTTTTTCAGGTAGGGTTCCATAGTGTTTGCTTGGGGCTGCCTTAGATTGTGATCCTTTTCCCTGTCACTTAACACATAGCCAGGATGACAAATGCATACTGTCACACTCAGCTTGTTGACTGAAGGAGAGTCTTGCTAACACTTTTCCCCAACTGGCCTCAAACCAGGATCTCTATCTTCTGATAGCTGGATTTGAAGGCCATGGTTTAGAGGATACATTTTCCACAAACACAAAAAAATAAATTTTGAAAAAGAATTATTATTATATATAGTAGTGGCTAGCTACATTATTATTGTCATGTGTCTAAGGGAATCAGAGAAAATGCTAACAGTTTTGTTGTTTTTCTTTTAGACAGACTACTTTGATAGTTTACACTCTATCTTTTATTGGAATGGTTGTATTTACTTTCACGTTGGACCTTAAATGTATTATCATTGTGTTTATTACTGGAGGAATTCTTGGGTAAGTATTTTAGAGGAAATGATACCCTACCATGACCATTTTCAAGCATTGTTTTGTTGTTGTTTTTTAAATTAACGTTCTTTATGTTCATCTAAAAGTTGTTAATATTTTCAACTCTAAAAGATCCATTCTATACATTTAAATGTATAATACCTCAAAACTCTAATGTAATGATTGGGGTAGACTCTTGGTGAAAAATAGATAGGCCTTATTTAGTCTAAGTAACTGTTTATAAAGACAATTGACTTAGAAAGCTACAGCTAAACTTAGAAATTACTTTGCTTCCTAGTTCTTGTGACTGGACAATAGTTAACATAATAATTAACATAGTTTCACTTAGCAACTTCGAAATATTTCCTTCCTCATTGGAACAAACCTGAGATTTGGAATAATTGTATCCCCGTGTAATATTGTCTTTCTGCTGAATCTGTCTGTAATTCTGGATGTGTTCTAGTTTCTTCATGACTGGCTACCTGCCCTTGGGTTTTGAATTTGCTGTTGAAATCACTTACCCTGAATCAGAGGGTACTTCATCTGGTCTCCTTAATGCTGCCGCACAGGTAAACCTCTGATTTCTCTAAAGCAGAGAGGACCATACCATCAATGCGTCCAGTGAATAATGAGTTTGGCTGTAATTTTGGTTTATAGCAATCTTACTTTTCAATGATTGTTTCTGGAAGCCAAATCACATGCAGAAAATTAGTTAAGAAAAGTCCTGGGATCAGGAGTGTGGCCTAGCTTACCTAGCATGCACAGAGTCCTGGGTTCAATTCCTCAGTGCCCACATACACAGAAAAAGCCAGAAGTGGTGCTGTGGCTAGAATACTAGCTTTGAGAAAGCCCAAGGACAGTGCCCAGGTCCTGAGTTCAAGCCCCAAGACTGGCAAAAGAAAAGGAAAAGGAAAGTCCTTATGGAGGGGGGTGTACTTGTTTAAAGAAGCAAACTTAATACAATTTCTCTTACCGTAGATTTTTGGAATTTTGTTCACATTGGCTCAAAGAAAGCTCACAACTGAATACTACCCGAGTGCAGGGAACAGTTTCCTCTGTGTCTGGATGTTCTTAGGAATCATTCTAACAGGTCAGTTAAGGCATGTGTCTGGCAAAAACATGATGTCATGTTGTTTTCATATTTAACTTTTCTCTGTATTGCTTCTTAATGGCTAGGTAGTGTTCAAGTGCTAAGGGTTAAAAGTGAAGTCAAAAGCAGGGCACTGTTTGCTACTTGGAATATAAATCTGTCAATTCATTTTGGAGGTTTCAAATTCAGTATAATTACTCTATATAGGAACACACACACACATACATATACAACAAACAAACAAACAACAACATTGTAATGAATGTTGAAAACCTGTAACTCACTACCCAGGTGAACAGCAGATTATATACAAGAACAGAACCAGTGCAGATGATTGCTGTGGCCCCAGCAGCCCCCTGTTTCCACTTCAGGTGACTGGCCAGGAGACTCCTGTAGACCTCACAGACCCTGCACAGAGTTTGGAGACTTGCCATGGATCCCATGGCTGGAAGGCCACAGACTAGGAGCCAGCCCTAAATCTAAAGTGCTTCAGCTGGGTGCCATCTTGAAAATGGACCTACTGCTAGTGTCCCACCCTGGGATATGCCACCATCATTCTAGCCAACTCGCATGGGCACCACAGTACCACAAATCCTATGTCCACCAGAAAGTCTGAGATCCAAACTCCCACCCAGCTAATACTCCAGCTCCCAGAAAAGTCAGACTAGCTCAGAGGTAAGCCAGTGGTACCCTACACCCACATGTTCCTAAGTCTGGCTCAGCAGTGAACCAGATAGCAGTTCTACCCACTGCAGAGCCTACAGCACCTACAGCCACCACTCCCAGCCTGTGGGCCAGGTGGGTCTCCTACCTTCAGTAAAACAATGCCATGACACAACACAGTGGAAAGCCACTAATACAACCATAGATTTGTCTGACAGGATTAGAGCTGAAGAAATTACACAGATACTCCATTGTTGAGCCCACTCAGAATCAAAGCAAACACAGTGACCCAGCTGATACTCAATACCCATAACAGGAAAAATGAAAACTAGGGAGGGGAGGAGGGGAAAGGAACAGAAGGAAAGGAAGGAGGGAAAGGGAAGGAAAGGAGAAACAGAGGGAAGGAGGAAAGAAGAAAGGCAGGAGGAAGGGAGGAAGGAAGAAAAGGGGAGGGAATGGTAGGAAGAATAGCAGAGGATCAGGAAGGGAGGAAGTTAGGAAGAGAGTTAGAGGAAAGGAGGAAAAGAGGGAAAGCAGGCAGGTAGGCTGGCTTCCTACATCTGGAAGTGAATGGTCAATAATTACTATTATGAAAACACATTAAAAAAATAAGACTCTGGGGCCGGGAGTTTGGCCTAGTGGTAGAGTGCTTGCCTAGCATGCACGAAGAACCGGGTTCGATTCCTCGGTACCACATACATAGCAAAAAGTCAGAAGTGGTGCTGTGGCTCAAGTGGTAGAGCCCTAGCCTTGAGAAAATCCAGGGACAGTGCTCAGGCCCTGAGCCCAAGCCCAGGACTGGCAAAAAATAAATAAAAAGACTCATTGGTAGAGACACAAATGAAGAAGATAACAAAATCAGACCTAGTACTTAGAGAAAACCACCAAACTGCCAAGATTATCAGTGAGGAAAGAGGAGCTAAAACTATATGAAGCAGCCAGAAAACAATGAACCACTAAAAAGCATTTAAAATAGTATAATTGATGGGCTAAAAAAGAAGAGAAAAATCATAATATACAACTAAAACCACAAAAGGTAGAAAAAGAATGGAAGACGAATCAGAATGAGCAAGACAATAAGTGGAAAACAGCATTAAATGTGGTAGGCATTGATTCAACTTCATCACTAATCCTACTTGCACCAGCTAGAAGACAGATGTAAAGTGAGTTAAAACACAAGACCCAATCATGTTATTTACAAGAAATAATGGCTTTATGGAAGAAAAATAAAGGGGTACAGAAAGATGTCTAAGGAAACACAAAACTGAATCAAGACTTTCATTTCCACTTTGCTTTATGTCTAATTCAATGACTAAACTGTCTGCAAATAAACTGTGTGTGTGTGTGTGTGTGTGTGTGTGTGTGTGTGTGTGTGTGTGTGTTACTGTGGTTTATACTCAAAGCTTCATGCTTGCTGGGCCAGCACTCTCCTGCTGAGCTCCACCTCTAGTCCTTTTGTGTTGCCTGTTTTATCTAGGGTCTTACTTTTTGTCTGGTGACATCCATGGACCTTGATCTTCATATTTCATGCTTTCCTTCACAGTGGAATGAAAACATGTGTCACTGTGCCCAGCTCCTTCCCATTGAGACGTTATCTTACAAACTGCTTTACCCAGGCTACCTTGGGGTTGTGATCCTGTTAAACTGGGCCTGCTGAGTAGCTGGGATGAGAGGTGTGTGTCACCACACTTAGCAAAAAAGTATCTTGCACACTTTCTAGCCAGGCAGGTTTTGAACTAAGGTCCTCCAGCCCTCTTTTTCCCACATAGTGACAGGCATGTCACTGTGCCCAGCTCTGGGTTGAAAAGGGATGTCAAAATTTTTTTCCCAGGTTGTCCTCAAACCACTATCATCTGAATCTTATTCTCCCAGTAGCTAGGATTTCAGGTGTAAGCCATTGTGTTCTCTATATCTTGTCATATACTTCCTTTTTAATCAATAGATAGCTTCCACTACCACTTCAGCACTAGTAATATAGACATCGCTCCCTCTAGACCTGGCTTGTATTGTATTTCACACCTGTATTGTTTGTCCAACCACAGCCTCTGCCCTGGATGTTTCACAGCATCTTATAACTCAGCCTGTCTAAAACTGAATTTATCATCTTTCTGTCACCCCTATTTCTCGTGTATTTCAGTTTCAGTAACTAGGACTGACATCCAGTTGATTGCCCAAGTGAGAAAACTCAAAGCTACCTAATTTTCCCTCTCCCCTGCCATGCATCACGTTCCATATTTTTATCAAATCCCAGACCTTCCTGCTTCTATTCTAAAATAACCTCTAAACTCTGCTCCTGAGAGCACCCTTGCCACATCTCATTGTCCATACATTCAGGCACGCCCTCTTTCTCAGCAGGATACTCTGGTGGCTAGGCTTCCTGCCTCTGGTCTTCTTGCTGACTTTCATCTCCCATGTTGCCATGGGTCAGTCCCTTTCCTTGGTGTGTAGACCTGATGGCGTCACTCCTCCGCACTGAGGCAGAGGCACACATGACATAATCTCCTACAGCCTCCCTCTCATGCTCGATCACCATGGATCCCAAACTTTTCCTGTACATGTTCTGTCCAGCCTTTTCTGAATGTTTGTTTCTTTGCCAAGGTCATCCTGGAACTGCAGTCCTCCCAGCCTCCACTTCCCTCATGGTTGGGATGACGGGTCTATGCTTCTGGGTCCACAGGTTGGTCATTGCTCAGGCTGTCCTCAAACCACAGTGCTCCCCAGATCTGTCTCCCAGCTAGTGTTCCCCTGGCTGCCCTCCCTGCTTTCCTTCTGCTGACAGGCGTTTTTCTCTCCCATGTTCTCTCTCGCCGTACCCAGTTCATACCCTCAGCGTTGTAGTGGTCATTCGAGGCGGTAATTGTGTACCTATCAAGAATCCTTTGGGAAGAGTGTGCTTTTCACCTCTGTAGTGTTGATTCCTCACATCTCATCTTTGTTTATTAATGAATGATGTACTCATTAAAGTCAAGGCCTGGAGAGGAGTTTATTTGAGTTACAAGTGGGGTATCACAGTACTGGAGTGTGACCTTGTTGATTCTCCTCTGTTTCAGCATTGATCAGGTCTGATCTGAGAAGACACAATATAAATATAGGACTTGCAAATGGTGAAATTAAAGCTGTAAGTACTATTTTTTTAAAACAATTACATGAGGGGCCAGGAGTTTGGCCTAGTGGTTAAAGTGCTTGCCTAGCATGTATGAAGACCTAGGTTCAATTCCTTGGTACCACATACATAGAAAAAAGCCGGAAGTTTGGGGCCAGGAGTTTGGCCTAGTGGTTAAAGTGCTTGCCTAGCATGCATGAAGACCCGGGTTCGATTCCTCAGTACCACATACATAGAAAAAAGCCGGAAGTGGTGCTGAGGCTCAAGTGGTAGAGCTCTAGCCTTGAGAAAGTCCAAGGACAGTGCTCAGGCCCTGAGCTCAAGCCCAGGACTGGCAAAAAACAAAAAACCAATTACATGATAGAGAAAAGGTATATAGAGTATGAAATCATTTTTATTTAAGTCAGCTATTTTTTTCTAAGTCAACTGTTGATTTATTAAAATAGCATATACAACCAGGCGCCAGTGACTCACACTTGTAAATCTAGCTATTCAAGAGGCTGAGAGCTGAGGGTGACTGTTTAAAACCAGCCTGGACAGGAAAGTTCATGTGAATCTTATTGTCAGTTAAGCACCAAAGAGCCCGAAATGGGGTCTGGGAGCTTGGCCTGGTGGTACAGTGCTTACCTAGCATGCACGAAGACCCAGGTTCGATTCCTCTCAGAACCACATACATAGAAAAAAGCAAGAAGTAGTGCTGTGGCTCAAGTGGTAGAGGTCTGGCCTTGAGAAAGCTCAAGGACAGTGCTCAGGCCCTGAGTTCAGACCCAGGACTGGCCAAAAAAAAAAAAAAAAAAGAGCCAGAAATGAAGCTGTAGCTCAAGTGGGAGAGCATTAGCTTTAAGGTAAAAGGCTTAGGGATGGAGTCTAGACACTGAATTCATGCCCCAAGATCAGCACAAAAATAAATAAATAGATAGATAAACAGATTAATTAATTAATTAAATGGTATGTGCTGTACGTGTTTTGTATTCTAATTCTTTGTACAGGTGGCAGTTGATAGTCCTACAAATCAAAATCCCAAAGCAGTTGTATTAACCAAGCAGTCAGAATCGTCCATTTGAGGTGAAAGGAAAGACTGCTGACCCTCCATAACTGGGTAGTGCCTGGACATCTTTGGAGAGACTGTGAATGGAACAGTAAGCCTAGGGGCCGGGAGTTTGGCCTAGTGGTAGAGTGCTTGCTAGCATGCACGAAGACCCAGGTTTGATTCCTTGGTACCACAAACATAGACAAAAGCCAGAAGTGGTGCTGAGGCTCAAGTGGTAGAGCTCTAGCCTTGAGAAATCCCAAGGACAGTGCTCAGGCTCTGAGTTCAAGCCCAGGACTTGTAAGCCTAGCTTTTCTGGTGGTGGGGATGAGCAAGTACTTGGAAATTATTGTACGAACACTATAGGAGGTGTTATTGTTAATGTAAGCAATATGTTGCTTAAAATGCTTTTTCTTATATCATGTTAACCACTACCATTTATCTGGTAGTATTCCATTTTAAGTTGTATTTTGTACCTGCAAGAAAGGTTCTTGGAAATTATTTTTCCTTTCTTTTTTTTTCCTTCCTTCCTTTCTTCGTTCCTTCCTTCTTTTTTTCTTTTTGCATTACTAGGGTTTGAACTCAGGGCCTTGCAGTTGCTCAAAAGGTGCTCCACCACTTGAGCTCTATGCCCTTGTTCCTTTTCTGCTCTAATTATTTAATAGAACCTCAAATTCCCGAACCATAATCTTTCTATTTACTCTTCTCTTTTCCTTGGGACAACAGACATATGTCACTACATTCAGTTTTTATTGATTAAGATGTGGACTCACCAACTTTTTGCCCACACTGGCCTCTCAGTGTGATCCTCCTGATTTTTGCCTCCTGAGTAGCTAAGAATACAGGTGTGAGCCACTGCACTTAGCTGATTTTTACTGGTTTTTTTTTTATAACAGTGTTACAAAGTGTGTTGTAATAGCTAATATTGATGGCCACAAAAACTGATCTGATAAGATTCTGTCCATGATTCTAATCTTAAAATTAGGGCCCAGTTAAGCTGAGGGGCTCAGATATAGGTACCCCAAAAGAACTTGAATTCCTTTCCATGCCACCCTCCTATTACAGATAATGCTATATTTTTCTAGTGTGATTTGAAATATAGTAGCTTTATACCTATTGAATTTTTTTCTCTTTTACTTTTCTCAGTATGTAACTTTCTAGTAAGAAAATGTGTCATGTGTGTTTCTCTCTCTTTTCATGTGTATTTCTCTTTCTTTTCTTTATATGTATTCCCTCATATATTTGCCTTGAGAATTCTGGAGGTTAGGAAATCTATACCCCATTTAGTGGTGACCTGTTGCAATGCTAACTGTTCTAATTTAGCAGGATCATTGTATGGCTATTGTCTTTCGAGGAATACTAGGCCCAGACATGTGTCCCATCAGGTATGGGGCCCTCAGTTCTTTCCTTCCCTGAGTGTATGTGCTCACCACTCTCTAGAACAGTCGCTATTTTGCATGCATTGGGTAGGGAGAACAGGACCAAATGTATTTCCACAGTGCCTACCACTGTGTTCTGTTTACAGTGATAATTTAAACGTTGGTGATTTCTATAAAGCTAAGCTTTATAGAAAATATCTGATAGTAATCACTTTTGATCAACCATAATCTTTACATGATGCCCATGTGTGCAAAAAAGTGTACCAAGTAGTGAATACACTGAATAACAATTGAAATATAGGCTATACATACATATATATATATGTTAACTTATATATATATATGTTAACTTATCTGCAAATTATAATATGCTGAGGAATCCAATGACTATAAGTTATGTGAAGTCTGACACTGGAAAATGTGTGACTGAAAGGACACAGCAATGAGGCAGATCCTCTGACCGCTCAGGCTGTGTTCTGCATGTGTTCCTGTCAACAGAACTCTAGACAGGCCATTTCACCTCGGGGCAGTATTTTCCTGACTCAGAAAAGGAATGTGTTCACTTTGATCTTAAAGATCTCCCTACCCTGGCTCCCATGCTAGTGGTGAGATGCAGGGCCTCGCAGTGCACAAATTAGGCAAAAGTTACATCCCAGCTCTTTGAGTGATCTTTAAATAAGAAAGGTTATTTATCATAGAGTAGACCAGAGCATTATATTACAAGCATTAAAATCTAGCTAGAAAAAAATCCTCTGGGTAGTTGCAACAACAATTATGATCATCACTCACTTCATGGATACAAGGGACTTGTAAAATCCACTTTTAGCTCTTATATTTTTTAAGATAATCTGCACTAGTTCAAGCAGACTATGCCCAAATCTGTAGCTTTTTCTAAACATTTTTATCATAGATGAAAGTGGCCAAAAAATATATTATGTACCCCCAAACAAAAAAACCCTGATTTTATTTTTAAATTGTCAATATTGTTTAAAATAATTATATGATTATTGCATCCCTGAGCTTTTGAACAAATTACAGTAGAAGCTGGAATGTATGTTTGTAAAGAGTATGTGCATCTGTGTTGTTTGTGTGTTTCCTTACTTAGAAAGGGGGAAAATATGTGACAATGTAAAATGAATTACCGATTTGTCTGTGTTTCGAGCAAAAGTTGTGAATAATATATAAACAAGGATCTCATATAATGTTATGTCATAACTTTGGATAATGGAGTATATAATGACCATCTGTGTATGATTTTAGGAAAGGAATTGCAGGGGCTGGGTATGTGGTTTAGTGTTAGAGTACCTGCCTATCATAGATGAGACTCTGGGTTCATTTCCTTGGTACCACATAAACACAAAATAAAATAAAAGGGAATAACAGAGTGATGTTTAAAAAAATAATAATAGGGCTGGGAGTTTGGCTTAGTGGTAGAGTGCTTGCCTAGCATGCATGAAGACCCGGGTTCTCTTCCTCGGTAACCACATACATAGAAAAAAAGCTGAAAATGGTGCTTAGGCTCAAGTGGTAGAGCCTTGAGAAAGTCCACGGACAGTGCTTAGGCCCTGAGCTCAAGCCCAGAACTGGCAAAGTAATAATAACAGTAATAGTAAAGCTTTTAGCTGGGTGCTAATGGCTCACACTTGTAATCCTAGCTATTCAAGAGGCTGAGATCTGAGCATCATGGTTCAAAAGCCAGCCCCAGCATGAAAAGTCCATGAGACTCTTATCTCCAATTAACTACCAGAAAACCAAAAGTGATGCTGTGGCTCAAGTGATTGAGTGCTAGCCTTGAGCTGAAGAGCTCAGGGCCAGTGCCCAGTCCCAGAATTCAAGCCCCATGATCAACCAAAACAAAACAAAATTATTGCATTTTGAAACGTTGCAAATTCAACCTTTTTTAACCTAATGAGAACATTGAGGGAAACATCTTTAAAAATATGTTTTTGTATGAAAATGTGTTCAATAGCTGGAAAAAAAATGCCTGTATCTTTATGTCATTACTCACATTCTATCTTTTGCCCTTTCTTACAGTTTATGTGTAAGCTTCATTATTTCATTCAAAATAAATTTATTTTTTTAATGTTAATGTTGTCTGCCTTTTCCAGAATTAGTTCTGGTTCTCATGGGGAGTAGAAAGCATTATGCAACTTCATAATGGGTGGAGGAGGGAAAGAAGTACTATATAAAACACAAGAAAACAAAATAAATGAAATATTTTGTTCATTTTAAAACAACCAGCCAGCTAGGCACAGTGGCTCATGCCTGTAATCCTAGCTACTCAGGAGGCTACAATCTGAGAATCATAGTTCAAAGCCAGCCCAGGCACTAAAAAGTCCTTGAGACTCTTATTTCCAATTAATCACCAGAAAAATGGAAGTGGCACTCTGGCTCAAGGGGTAGGGCAGTAGCCTTGAGCTTAAGAGCTCAAGGACATTGCCCAGGCCCAGAGTTAAAGTCCTATGACTGACAAAAAACAAAAAATCAAACAACAACAAAATCAACTAGGCACAATGGCTGAAGCATATATTTCCAGTTACTTGGGAGGCGGAGATCCAAAGTGTTTCAGGTGTTTTTAAAGTCTATTGTTTGTAAGTCTTTTTTTTTTTTCTTTGCCAGTCCTGGGGCATGAACTCAGGGCCTGGGCATTGTCCTTGGACACTTCTTGCTCAAGGCTAACACGCTGCCACTTGAGCCACAGCACCACTCTGGCTTTTTCTATGTATGTGGTACCAGGGAATCAAACCCAGGGCTTTGTGCATGCTAGGCAAGCATTCTTACGAGGCCCCACTCCTGGCCCCCTTTTTATTTTTTATTGTTGTTTGCTTGTTCATTTAATTTTGCTGGATCTGGGGCTGTAACTTAAGGGCTCATATTCTTGTTCCACTTTTTTTCTCTCAAGACTGGCACACTACTATTTGAACCAAACCTCTAGTCTGGCTTTGTGCTAGTTAATTGAGGATAAGAATATTTTGTATTTGTCCACTGGAGCTGGCTCCAAACCAGGGCATCCAGATCACAGTCTCGTGAGCAGCTAGGATACAGGCGTGAGCCACCAGTGCCTAAGGATTGTATTTGAGACCTGCCTGACTATAAAAGTTCAAGATACTCCATCTGCCAGGACCTGGGAACAGTGATACGCTGTTACCCTTGCTGAGGAAGTACAATAGCTGGGCGCAGTGGCTCATGCCTATCACCTACCTCATCTGTGCTGGAAAACACAAGCAAGAGACGATCCCAGCCATAAAGTGAAACCTTACCTCAAAATTGATCAAGGCAGGAAGGTCTGGAAGTGTCACTCAGGAGTAGAGCATCTGCTTAGAAAGTGGGAGGCCTTGAATTCAATCCCCCATACCATCTCAAAAACCCAACTTGAGAGTAATATCAGCAAGATGGCAGCAAGTGTCTTCTGAAGAAGCTTGTTTCTGACAGCTGCCTGTGGACAAATGGATTTTGTGAGATCAAAAAAATCCAGTGTAGTAGTTTCAGCACCAATTGAGTGAAAAACCTGAGAGCAGGTGCACTGAAGAAGGTATGAATAGATTCACTTAACCTTGCTTCCAATTCCCCTAAGAGTGGCTCAGTGCCAAGAGAGACTCCATCATGCCCATTTCTGCCAGAAAAAAAATGAAAGTAGAAGGCACAAACACTTGCTTTCCCCAGAATTATTGGATGCTTCCCTCCAAAACAGCTTCTTATCCCAACCAGCATATTGTGTGGTTAAGTTGTGTGATTGGTGTGTAACATTTCACTGTCTCAAAGGCACCCATGAGCCTTTTGAAAGTCCAAGCTTGGTATATGCCTGAAAACATGGACTTCAGAGCTGAGCACTGGTGGCTCATACCTGTGTTCTGTCTACTGAGGAGACCGAGATCTAGGTGGTGTTCATGGTTCAAAGTCTGCCCACAAATGAAAAGTCCTCCTATTAACCAGAAAAAAAAATTGACGAGAAGTATGGCTCAAGTGGTTAAGCAAAAAGTATCTTAAATTGTCCACTGAGACCCTGGGTGTATCCATGTTCCCCAAATCTTTGTTAGGCCAGTGTCTCATTGATGGACCAATTCACCTCATTTCCTAAGCACAAGTCTGGCAGCAGTACTTGGAGACACTCATTTTCACTTTAAAAATAAAAAAAAGAAAAAAAGAAATTGCACCCTCTGTCGGTTATTTTATGAAGTGTTTCATATTAGATGAAATTTCACTTGAGAGTACGTATGGAGGTGGGAGGAGATGTGCATATTTGCTACAGATTTGAGGATATAACTGAAATAAATTGACATGCCATGGCCTCCAGCTTTACAGACACACACAGGTCAGCAAATGATGGGCCTCACACTGCCTGGACAATGTAGCATGTGTGCTATATATTGGTGGTCCACAACCTTGTGCAGGTTTTGAGTATCATGTCCTCGCAAAATAACCAGGTGGTCTGAGCCTACCCTGAGCTTAGCTGCAGGCAGCAAGTTTGTACAAGACATCAGCTCTGTAAAGGGAAGCATGCACACATGGTGTTTTTCGATGGAGGTTGCTCCCCCACGGAACCCCTCTGTTGCCCTCGGGTCATGTCGAGGCTCTCATCCTCACGCATGCTTCCCACTAGTTCTCTCTGTTTGCCATTTGTCCAAGATCAAGAAGTACCTTTGTGCAGGTTACTAACCTCTGAGTGGAATCTTGCTGTCTGCATGTTGGGGGTCAGGTGGGAGTGCCTCAGATGAGGTGACTGTGAGTTCCTCATGGAGCAGGTGACAGGAAGACAGTGGCTCCATCCCTACCCCTCCATCCCCACCGCCACACAGTCAAAACTGTCTAGATCTCTGGACCAAGCAGCTTCTCCAGCACATGGGACACCTGCTTTGAAACAGTCATCTAGATCCTTCCATTAAAAAAAATGCAAACAAAGCTGGGTGCTAAAAGTGCTTAGCCTACTGCTTTGTCAGAGAGAAGATGGCCTAGTATAAGGCAAGTGGCCTTTGTCCCTGGACACTCTCTTACTTGCACCCAGGCATCCCCCTCCGTTTGTGTGGAGCCTGATGAGGCTGAATCCTAAAGAATGAGTGCATTTTTCTCTTCTCCCCTACCCTGTTCCCTTTCCCAGGCTCCCCGGAAGCTTCAAGTGAACCTGGGAACCTCCAGGGCCCCTTGGTCAGTAGGGACTCATTGAAGTTTTGTGCTCTCCTGATATATCATGGAGCCTGACACCATTACCCATCTCTATCACTACCCTTCATTAGTTCCATCCTGGAGGCTCCTTCCTCCAGCTATGCCCAGTCTCCATAACATGTATTCAAGTATCTTTTAAGTACTGGAAACCACTTTCTGGGTAGACCCATTGGGTCCTATGCTAGGCCTTGTAGATTTTCTAGTGACTACCAGAAATTACTCCCTAGTCTGTTGGGTACCTGCTGCCTCTTCAGTCCCTATTCCTTACCACCGCCACCCTCCCTACCCCATATCCCCACTCCCCCAGTCCTTCCACCTCCCTCCAAATCTAGAAGCTGGAATGTGGTTCACCCTGTGGCCACTGGGTGGCAGTGAGAAACACTTTCTTACAGCCGGGGTCCTGGGGCTCTCCTTTCCTATGCAAGGATGTTCAGATTCTGTGCACTGAACACTTTGCTGCATCTTGTTATCTGTGTGGCTTTGGGCAACCTCCTTGAGGAGCTGAGTTTCTGATTCAGCTTGTCTGGACAAAGGCTGAAGTTTACCTTCCTGAGAAGTTGTAGGTAATGTGGCTGACGGTGGTTGGGAGGTTAGGGAGTGGGGTAGTGTCAGGAGCTTGAAACACCTTTAGACTCCTGGCAGCCCACAGATTGTGCTTGCCTAGCCTCACATAGAGAGGTAACACAACCCTGTCTGGAAGGCTCCTCTAGGAGGAATGTATTTCCCCAACATCCTTTGTCACTGAATCCCTGGAGTCCATGCCTACCAAAGGCCTCAATGGCCAAACAATCAGTCTTTCTCCAACAACAGGAGCTCAATAGCAGCAGGCATCCTGGAAACAGAACAGGAAGAGGAGAAAAGTAACAGGAGAAGGTCAGAAAGGAAGAAAGCAGAAGGAAGGAGTCCCAATACCATCCCAGACAAGATAACCACACGGCCATTGGGAATGCAGATTGTCTGAAATAAGACAGCCTGGTGTGCCAAATCTAGTTGTGTGAGTTTGGGGAAGTCTGCATGAATCCAGACGCTTCCCAATCATTTCTTCTTTCTACTGCCTGCACTGTCTTCCTTCTCCTCTTCCTCCTCCTCCTACTATTATTATTGTTGAGTTATTATTATTATTTTGCTGGGTTGTGGGGCTTGAACATAGGGCCGGGTGCTGTCCCTGAGCTTTTATGCTCCAGGCTAGTACAATACCACTTTGAGCCACAGCACCACTTCTGGTTTTCTGGTGGTTAATTAGGGATAAGAGTCTCACCGACTTTCCTTCCCAAGCTGACTTTAAACTGTGATCCTCAGATTTTAGCTTCCTGAGTAGGTATGGTTTCAGGTATGAGCCACAAAAGCTTGGCTTTGCTTTCTTTAGCCTTGTGTTTCTGTTCTATCCCAGAGGTGGGGAGGGGATCTGTTGGGCCCTCCGCTCCTAGAGTAGAGCCAGGCCTGTGGTGGGAGCTCAATAAATATCTGTAATGAATTAACAGGAAGAAGCTGCTGGTGGAACTTGGCAACAATAGCTTGTCTCCTTGCCTTCTCGAGTCACTGAATTTTACAGTCACTGGAACTCTCCGGAGGCTTCTGGTTCCTGTCTTGCTTCTCCTGAGTTCTGCCTCCCAGCCATCCCCTCTCCTTTGCTTCAGACTTAATGAAGGAGAAAGCTGGCTGAAACTGTTAGAGACCATCTCGCCTTGTAAGTCTCAAACTTGACTATATAATATTCTAGTGTGGCTCCCACTCCTGAAGATTCTAGTTTAATTAGTATGGGTTGTATTCTGAGCTCTGGAATTTTTAGTGTCTCTTCTGGTGCTTTTAATATACAACAGAATTTTAGAACTGCAGATCTGGTCCACTCATCATTTCATAACTGGAACCTTAGCGAGGGGAGGAGCATGTGTAGCAGGTGAGTGGCAGGGCTAAATTCCAATCAGTGAGCCTTCTCCACTTTATCATCTGTTAAAATTGCAGTTGAGAGACACCTGACATTTTTTAACAAGTTCTTCCAAAGATTCATTTTATTGTTTTCCCCAGTCCTGGGGCTTGAACTCAAGGCTTGAACAGTGTCCTTGGACTTTTTCAAGGTTAGAGCTCTACCACTTGAGCCACAGTGCAACTTACAACCTTTTTTTTTTTTTGTCTTTGTGTGTCATGGGGCTTGAACTCTGGGCTTGGGTGTTGTCCCTAAGCTCTTCAGCTCAAGGCTACCACCCTACTCCTGGAGCCACAGCCACACTTCCCATTTTCTAGTCATTAATTGGAGATAAGAGTTTCACAGGGTTGGCTTTGAACAGCGATCCTCAGATCTCAACCTCCTAGTAGCTAGGATTATAGATGTGAGCCACAGCGCCTGGCTAACTTCCAGCTTTTTCTATGTATGTGGTACCAAGGAATCGAACCTGGGTATTTGTGCATATTAGGCAAGCACTCTACCACTAGGCCAAACTCCTGGCCTGAGTGAGTTCATTTTTTTTTTTTTTGCCAGTCTGAGGCTTGGACTCAGGGCCTGAGCACTGTCCTTGGGCTTTCTCAAGGCTAGTGCTGCTGTACCATTTGAGCCACAGCCCCACTTCCAGGTTTTTTCTATGTATATGGTACCAAGGAATTGAACCCCGGTCTTTGTGCATGCTAAGCAAACACTTTACCACTAGGCCAAACCCCCCACCCCGGAGTGAGTTCATTTTTATTTGTATTTTTGTAATGCTGATTCTGGGGCTTGAACTCAGGGCTTTTTCCTCTTGCTTGACTTTTTCACTCAAGGCTGGCACTCTGCCACTTAAGCCACTCTTCCATTTCTAGATTTGGGCTGGGTAGATGGAGTTAAGATTCGCTCAGGTTGTCTTCCCCAGCTGGCTTGGAGCCTCGCTCTCATCAGATCTCAGCCTTCTGGCTAGTTAGGATGTACAGGCATGAGCCACCAGTGCCTGACTCTCCTTCCTTCTAGTCTACTTGAGAATACCACCTCAGCTGGGGCTGGCTCCTGCCTGCTCTATGTTGTCTTCATTTACTCAGTGTCTTGGAAGAGATCCCAAGGCCTCTTCCTTGACCTCCCCCCTCTCCTGTCCTACCTCCATGTCCCTCTCTGTCCCTCACAGGTTTGTTTCTGGCCTTCCTTCTTTTACTTGACCTTCCACCCACTCTTTCTTTCCCTGGCTAACGCCCTCTACAGGTCACCCCTGCCCCATCTGCTGCTCCCAGTATGACTTGGACATCAGAGAGCCTCTTTTTCTTCCCTTCTCACCAGTGACTCCTCACCAGCTCGGCAGAGGGAGGGGGACCCTAAAGATCCCCACTGTCCTCCTCCACAGCTGGCAAATAGCGTACTTGAATCATGGCCTTGGAACACACATAATCTGCTTTTATTTATTTAAGAAACCACCCACAGCCAAAACATACCACACTGATAAGGGCTCTGGAGAAAGATGATCCAGCGTAGATAAACTGTCCCTATGCTAGCAGAACAGTAAAGAAAAAGTAAAAGGAGCTTTGTTGAAGGTGTTTGGGGGTATTTGGGGCCATCTGGAGAGTTCTAACACTCAGTAGCCCCAGCTAAACACAGACCACTGGAATTTTTGCATGCAGCTGTTAAACAAAAAGGGAAACATCCAGGGCATCATTACAAACGCTGCCACCCCCATGGGAGGCCAGGAGGCTGTTCTGTTCCTATTTTCTATGCTTGAAATCACTGCTCCTCCCAATCAGTCCTGATTATTACTCCACCCTCCGGCCACGGCCCTGGGCTCTATTGAGTGGAAGACAGCAAGCAAAGCTTCACTCGGGTCCACAGGAAGAGTTCAGACATTTCACATGAAGACGCTTAACCTTGTGTAGCAAGGATGAACACAGCCTCTGTGTGTTGTGTATGTGTATGCAAGAGCTGGGTACAAAGTGAATTTATTATTTACCAGTTATTTCCTTATGTACCATCTTTTTTTTTTAATACTGAGATTTTAAACTCAGAGCCTAGTGCTTGCTAGGTGAGTCCTCTACCAATTAGGCTGTGTACCGTCTTATTTAATTGTTAAGGAACTAGGATGAGGTGGGAGTTTTTAGACCAATTTTCAAAAGAAGTAGACTTAAAAGTTACTAGGTGGTCCAAGTCTTCTCTTCACTCTGATTGTCTTTACACCAATTCTAGATGGCCAAGATATTTATTTTTATGAAGGGAGAGGTATAAAATCTTCACATAAGAAGGTTGTCCAAGCCAGGTGTGGTGGCTCACGCCTGTAATCCTAGCTACTCAGGAGGCTAAGATCTGAAGATCGCAGTTCAAATCCAGCCTGGGCACCAAACTCTGTGAGACTCATATCTCCAGTTAACCACTGGAAAACTGCAAATGGCATTGTGGCTCTAGGGATAGAGTGGTAATAAAAAGTTCAAGCCGACAAAAAAAAAATAAAGAATGTTATCCAAAGTGATGATTTGAGACAAGGGTGGCCCAGCCTGGGCAGGAAGAGAAGATGACCGAAAAATCCTAAATCCAAAGGCAGACCAGACACTTATACCAAGACCCAAAGAACACTATGGGATAGAAGAATCCTGACAACTGATGCCACGGTTGGCAATTCTCTTGAAGAAGCTGGGCATGAGTGGCTGGTGCCTATATCTTTACTTACTTGGATGTATAAGCATTACAGGATCAAGCTTTGAGACAAGCTGGGGAAGAAAAGCTGAGTTAGAGTCAGTTCCTCACGAACACACAAAATAACGTAGCAAACAGCAGCACTTGGCTCAACGGGTGGAGCACATTCCTACATCAAGCATGAGGCCTTGGGTTCAAATCCCACTGTCACTAGGAGAAGTGGGGTAGCTTTTTTCTACTTTTCCTTTACTTCTCCATGCATAAAATCCCCCCAGAAGGCAGCATTGTGCCAGGGCCCTGAGAATGCACAAGGCAGTCTATGCTTCTCATCTGGGCCCAGATTCTTGGGAACTTGGGCTTTTCTTGTCCTTGCTGTGCTCCTTTAGGCCCCTGGATGGTGACAACTCCTGAGTCTTTACTAGCCTTGATGGTCCTTCTGTCGATAGTATTTTGAACACTTCCCTTCACTAAACCTTTTTGAGAGTTCCACCTGCTCAGCCCCTGACTGATGAGGAAGGACCTGAGTGTTCTGAATGATGCTGGAGGGAGAGCTCTGCTCAGTGGTTGGATGTAATGGAGCAGGCACCTGTCTTGCTCAGGGAAGAGTACTCAGCTCTAGTCCATGAATTTTCATAGGCCAGAGGCCCTGGCATTCTCTAAATACGTAAAGACTGGAATCTTCCTCTCGTGGGATGGTCCAGGTAGCGCTGAGACTTGAAGGTGTTGTTCCTTTCCTATCAACTGGGTATGGACCTTGGAAAACTCCCCCAGTGAAGCTTCCAAGATCTCCACCCACAGTCTCCACAGTATCTACTGTAGGTTCCTCTCTCTGATTGGTTGGTCCTGTCAGCGCCATCTTGTTAAACTCATTTCATTTGAGAAGCTTTCCCGTACATCCCAGGCCATCTCCAGGCAGGCCTTTATATGTGAATCAAGTCAGAAAAGCCTAGCTGAGGCAGAACTCAAATAAACAATCTCCAACTTAGATGGTTCAATGGAAAGTTTTTCAATTTTAAATGAGTACAAAAGCTAGAAAGAAAAAAGACAGAAACCAAACCTGGAAGTTGTGAATGTCATTCTTTCTCCTAGGCTAGGGATGTGTGCTGCAGTACTCTCACAGTACTACTACTGGGCAATACCAGTGGGCCCATCACCCAAACCAGAAGTGGTACTGTGGCTCAAAGCGGCAGAGCACTAGCCTTGATTGGAAAAGCTCAGGGATAAAGCCGAGGCCCGGTTCAAGCCTCATGATTGTATATATACACACATACATACATATATATACATACGTATGTATATATATTCATTCATACATATGTATGCATATATACTCATTATCTTTAACCATACGAAGGAATTTCAGTTCAACCTATCAATTTATGAGTTCAAGGTACTTTCCCTTCATGGTGAGATGCTTGGAGCAGATCCCCATCCTAAAGTGAGAAGCGTTTATGATTTCAAGATGGCCACTTTCCAAGGAAGATGAGAACAAAGGGCAGAGATAGATAACAGGCCTCTCAAAAACTGCAACTGTAGACAGGGGAGTCATTTTATAGCCGGGGATCCTCTTCTCCAGGCAAAAGGAAACTGTCATCCAAGAAAGTTTTGAATTTCTGCTCCCTCTAGCCAGCTGTCCCCAAAGCACCTTAAACGCTGGACCTTCAGGAAAGGGGCTCAGGTGCTGCCATTGGTTGTTGGAAACTTACTTTTGTTCTTTGTGATTCCCCTCCACACTCTCCTGTACAGAGGACATGTAGAGAAATAAAGGGTCATTTTGTTTGGTAGTGTTTTGTCTTGTGGTGCTGGGGATTGAATCCAGAGCCTCGTGCATGCTGAACAATGCTGTGTTGTGAAGCCACCTCCTCAGTCCAGGTGAGAATGAAAGCATCTGAATTCCCAGGCATTTCTCTGAGAGGCAAAGGTTGGAAGTAACAGGGCAGTTATGGCACCTACCTGTATCATCTTATACAAGTCACCTTCAAAACTTCACTTTCAAAAAAGTTACTTTTAGAATATGTTTCTTCCTTTGTAAAATGCTCAAATGTACCTCACAGAATTATTACTACGGACATTTGTTGTGCCCTCTGGTTATTCATTCCTTCCCATTGGAAATATTCAATACCAAATTTACAAGAAAGTGGCAAGGGAAAGAATAGATCAACCACCACACACACACACACACACACACACACACACACACACACACACACACACACAGTTGCATATCCCTACTCTCTTCCTCTGAATACCACATGTTCCCTAAAACTAAAGTTATTCCCTGACACTGCCTTAGTACAGTCCATATCTTCAGTACCATTAGCCTAGATACAATACTCCCATCGAATCCAACCCCTATTCTCCAGTTTCCCCAGTTGGTCCAATAATATCACATTATATTTTTCATCCCCACAGGTCAAGATCTGATCTGTGATCATTTGCCACATTCTTGCCTTGCCTCTTTAGACTTCTATAATCCAGAACATTTCTATAGCTTTTGCCTTCCATTTTGTTCACAGTTTAAAAGGTAGACTATATGTATGTGTATGTATGTATGTATGTATGTATGGATGGATGGATGGATGGATGTATGGATGGATGGATGCCAATACTGGGGCTTGAACTCAGAGCCTGGGCACTGTCCTTGGACACTTTTTGCTCAAGGCTAGCACTCTGCCACTTGAGCCATGAGGATGTGGTACCAAGGAATAGAACCCAGGGCTTCATACATGCCAAGGGCTTTACTCCCGGCCCAACAGTTTTGCGTTCTTATTTTGGATTGGCCAGACAGTTTGATTCCTGTGATGGATTCAGTCAGGATTTTACGGGAGGGATGCTGTGTCTGTAGGAAGTGATGAAGGCATGCTGTCCGGCTTCCCAGCACCGTCATTGAGGGTGTCATTTTTGATCACCTGGACACTGTGTTGTAACATCACCACCGAAGAGAATTATACATACCCTACCCTACGTCAAAAATTCCCTCTAGATTTGGGGTCCTTCTGTAATTCTTGTTGGAACTAATCTTTATAATAATGGTTGTCAAGTGACTTTCTAGTCTCTGCATTGTGCTGTATTGCGTGCAAGAGTCTTTCCTTCTTTCCCATTTGTTTATTCACTTAGAATCAGTGCAGGCACCTGGATTTTTATTTTACCAATGGTTTGTAATTCATTACAAAGGTAATTTACTTTGTACTGAAATTGTCCTAGATTTGATCACTGGAAGCCCTTTAAGCTACCTGCTGTCATTTTGTCTTTAGGAGATGCCCTCAGCAATTTGAAGCAGCCACTTTCTGACATAATAAGATTAGGATAGTTAGTTTTATGTACCCATTTGCTTAGGGTAAGGTATGACCAGATCATATCCGCTGTCTTCTGTACTTAGATGTCAATGCTACTGCTTCTTGGGCGTTTTAGACTCAGGTAGAAACTGCATCATTGCCTCTGTCCCAATTCTCAGGCCTTTGCACTCACAGTAAGTTATGCAACCAGCTTTACTCATTCTCTAGGCTTCATCTAGAAATGACAGAACATGGGACTTCTTGGCCCTCATAACCATGTGAACCAAATCTATAATAAACGTGCTTTCATAGCCTCTCTCTGTCTGTCTCTCTGTCTCTGTCTCTGTCTCTCTCTCTCTCTCTCTATATATATATGTATATTTATATATATATCATATATATAGATATATATATATATATAAATATACATACATGGGGTGGGGAGTTTGGCCTAGTGGTAGAGTGCTTGCCGAGCATGCATGAAAACCCAGGTTCGGTTCCTCGGTACCACATACACAGACAAAAGCTAGAAATGGTGCTGAGGCTCAAGTGGTAGAGCTCTAGCCTTGAGAAAGTCCAAGGACAGTGCTCAGGCCCTGAGCTCAAGCCCAGGACTGGCCAAAAAATAAATAAATAAATATACATATACATTCATATGCACATATTTATGTGTGCATATATACACAGGTATATACCCATGCTTTAACGTGATTAAATCACATCAATGCCTACAAACCTCAAACTACAGGGTTTTTTTTTTTGCTCCTTTCTTTCCTATGTGTGCGTCCCTTCTTCTATGATAAGAACACTGAACACTGTCCCCACAATGCCATACGTGTACTCATTTGCTGTATGCTATCAGATATCTAAAAGACAAGATCTAGAAATTTCCCTCCATCTTCTAAGTAGCGCACAAGCCAGTCACCTGATTTCCACCAGCCTCATCCACCCACATGAAACATTGATTCAGAGTGAAATAGTAGGAAGAAATCAATTCTGTACTAACTAAGCATCTATTTTTCTGGTGGCTGAATCGTCTGGATTTTATTGAGGGTGTTGGGCTTTGCTTCGCACAGAAATGGTATTGGAGGTGGTGTTAAGAGCCACAAGCCCAGTCAAGCTGGAGGCAATACAAGTTGTACGATCTCACATTCAAGGCAGCAGCAGGCATTCCTTCTGAGTCCACTTTTGCACACAGTTTTAGATAATGATCTTGATAGTGACCTTAGCCTCAAGCTCAGCTATGCAGTCTTCTCATAGTTCTGGAAGTTACTCACTATGCTTTTATAAGTACTTCCCCCCACACACACACACATCAGTTTTTTGTTTTTTGTTTTTTTTTTCCAGTCCTGGGCTTGAGCTCAGGGCCTGAGCACTGTCCTTGGACTTTCTCAAGGCTAGAGCTCTACCACTTGAGCCTCAGCACCACTTCCGGCTTTTTCTATGTATGTGGTACCGAGGAATCGAACCCAGGTCTTCGTGCATGCTAGGCAAGCACTTTAACCACTAGGCCAAACTCCCGGCCCACATATCAGTTTTATTTGTATTTTTTAGCCAGTCCTGGAACTTGAACTCAGGGCCTGAGCACTGTCCTTGGGCTTTCCAAAGGTTAGCACTCTACCACTTAAGTCACTGTACCACTTCACTCCCAGTACATCAGTTTTATTATGTAGAATTTGGTTTCATAAACTTTCCCTATCCTGGGTCATTTTACTATATTTGCTATTTGTGTGTGTGTGTGTATTGCTATATAGAAATATATATAAATATAGATATTCCTCTAAAATTTTTACTTTCATTGTTCTCATTTAGATAATTAACTTTCTTGAAGTTATGTCAACCTGTTCCTTTCCCCCTGCACCCAAGGCTATGTCTTAAGATAAGAATTCTAGAATGTTCTTCTCAAAGTGTGGTCCTCGGTCCCAGTGAGGGTAAGGGGGTTGCTGAAGAGAAATATACAAGCTCAGGCTTCTCTCCAGACCTGTTGAATCACAATCTGCATTTTAATGAGGCCTTAGGTAAGTAAGAGTTGAGGACAACTGTGCTAAAACCCCTAAAACTGCAGCCTGAAGCAAGGATTAAGTGCTGATGCTCTACTTGGGGGATGTTAACTCAAAATAGCAAAAGCAAGAAAAAGAGAAGGGAAAGGCCAGCTGGATAGAAACACAAGGTAATGAATTTCTGGTTTGGCTTCTGCATTCTAACGAGTGTCAGGGGACACTCACTGCAGGTGGCCTGGCAGACATGCGCACTTGTCATGTGGTAAGTCTTTGGACAATTGTATGGAGGAACTGTGCCCCAGAGAAATCTGACAATGGAGGCCAGTACAGAAATTTATCCCTATAAACTTCTCATATCCTGTTTACTATTGGCTATTCCACAGGAGGTTAACCTCCATGCCTTTGGGTGTTTTATCACTCAACCCAAATCCCCAATTCTGCATGACAATCCACAACTAATGAATCCTCCCGACTTAACTTGCTGCCTCCCTGCCCTGCCACACTCAGCACAATGTTCACAGTGTCCACTCCCACACATTTCCCACACCTTAAGTTGTGAAGTATCATTGGTAGGTGTAGTCTCCTTTTTTGTTGGACTATAGTCTTTTCTTTATAGTATAAGTTGTGTTACAACCCAACTCTGGTATTATCGGAGATCATAAGTGGAAAACAAACCACAAGAAAGGGTTCTTCCCTAAGTGGAAGAGTTTAGGGGGCCTGAAGGTTCAAGAAGCATATGCACGATCCATGTGTTGCTATTCAAGGTCCCTGTGCTTTTTCCTACCATGACAGCTTGTCAGGGCTATGCATTTAATCTCCTTTGCTAATCTCCTATACTGTGACCAGATTGGGGTTCATATTTAGAGTTTATCCAATGACTGGAGGACATAAAACTCTTTCTTAAAGTTTCCCGAGAGGCTCTCTATCTTTCAAAGCATTTCAGGAGTTGATAATTATCTGCTAGTTGACCTTGACTGCCACAGTGAACATGGGCACATTCAGTGTGTCATCTTCTGCCTTCTGCACAGAGCCCTTTGCTGTGGGGGGACCTGGATGACTGCACAGTGGTCAAAATGCTTTCTCCTACAGGTGCTCTTCTGAGGAGCTTTGAGCTATATCGAGCCCCAGTGTCTTGGGTCACTAGAAGGTGACCCACAGGACATCTCTTTGTGCTTGTCTTTAGATCCCTTTAGCCTGAACTTCTTGACCTTCAGGCTTTTGTTTTGGCTTCACCTTCGGGAAGGACTAGAGCATGTTCTTTGAGTGCCATGTTGGTGGAAAGGCTCTCTTGTATCTTATAGTCACCAAACACTGTCTCTAAACCCTTATGGAATGCTGTGGGCTATCACATATCAGGGTCATTATCATCCCTTTTAATATTAGTAATCTCTATTGATCTCTGAGGGATGAACAATACAATCCCCAAATCCATTTTGAGGATTTGTGTTCTAGAGTTATCCTTGTGAAAGCAGTTGTTTTCGCTCTTGTTTCTGTAAGCATCAGGACCCAAAGTAGAGATTAAATGCAGACTGGGAAGACAGCAAGAGTAAATGAAAGGGAAAGGAGGTTGGCTGGAATGACAGGCAATGCAAAGTGTGTGCCTCAAGCAGTTAACTGCTTCCTGACCAGCTATAAGGGCCACGGTGGGTTACTTAGTATGTCTGCGTTAGCCATGCAGTATATCTCTGGGCAGGCTATACTGAAAAAGCATCTCAGAACAGCCCATCAGAAGAAAGAAAGAAAGCATTTCTCCAGTCAGGCTTCCTCCCAACTCTTGCTTCTCCCTGGTCAAAATGCTTTCCATATGGAGAGAATTCCCTCCATTACTTCACCCAGCCCCTTTGAAGGCTGCTCAGAAGCCAGAGCCCATAGCCTGTAGTGTGACATTTCATCTGAATCCAGCAGTGGTTGGCTTTTAACTATGATCCTCTAGATCTCTTGTCTCCTAAGTGGCTGGGTTACAGCATGAACCACTGTTCTTGGCTTCTGGCTTGTTTTTGAGAGATTACCTCATTAACTTTTCCCCGAGTTGACCTCAAAATGCTATTCGTTTGTCTGTCTTTGCCTCCAGAGTAGCTGGTATTACAGATGAGTACCTCTATCGATCATATTTTGTTCTAGTTGGTTTTTTCCCAAGTCTAATTCATCAATGTTTTTCCTGTTCACTGTTTTTGCCAGTCCTGGGGCTTGAACTCAGGGCCTGAATGCTGTCCTTGGGCTTTTTCAAGGCTAGCACTCTACCACTTGAGCCTCAGCACCACTTCCAGCTTTTTTCTCTGTATGTGGTACCGAGAAATTGAACCCAGGGCTTCATGCATGCTAAGCAAGCACTCTTACCACTAGGCCATACTCCTGGCCCTAAAAATGTCATTTCAGCACAGGAACACAGTGTTTTTTTATTATTTTTTTCTGCCAGTCCTGGGGGTTGAACTCAGTACCTGGGCACTATCCCTTAGCTTCTTTTTGCTCAAGGATAGCACTCTGACATTTGAGCCACAGTGCCACTTCCAGCTTTTTCTGTTTAGTTCATTGGAGATAAGAGACTCATGGACTTTTCTGCCAAAGCTGGCTTGGAACTGTCATCCTCAGATTTCACCCTCCTGAATAGTTAGGATTACAGGTGTGAGTCACCAGAGTCTAGCAAACATTTAGGGGTTATTTATTTATTTATTTATTTTTGTTAGTTGTGGAGTTTGAACCAGCACAGTGTGTACTTACTTCCCTCATCAGGCCAGTCCCTGAACACCTAGGCTATGTATAACTGAGCAATTGCGTTAGGTACTCACTGTGACAAAATGCCTGACCAAACAACTTAAGGGAACACCATTTTAGCTCCCAATTTCAAGGGTTTCAGTCAATGGTTGCTGGCCGTATGTGCTTAGGCAAAACACTGTGTGGATATCTTTACCTCAAGGTGGATAGGAAGCTGAGGACAGAGCTGGAGACCAGGTATAACCTTCAAAGGCATGCCTCTTGGGATTTCCTTCAACTACACACCATTTCCTATGTTTCCAGCATTTCCCAAAATAGTGACACTAACTAGAATTAGTCATTCAATTCATGAGGCCGTGAAGAGACTTTTCATATTTCAACCACAACTGTGGTATAAACAGATGTTCATCATCACACATTTCTGGAAACTAAAAGTGTAGGATCAAGGCATTGGCAGATCTGAAAACACTCTGAAAGCACTAGGGCAAGATCTGTTTCAGGTATTTTTCCTAGCTTCTAGGAGTTCCTTGGCTGTAGCAGTAGGGTTCCAATCTTCCCATGGTGTTCTGTGCTCCTTTGGCTCTGCATCCAAAATTTCCCTTTTTATGAACACATCTATCATATTGTATTTGGAGCTCAGCCTCTTTTGTATGATCTCATCATAACTAATTACATCTGCAATGACAGTATTTCCAAATATTGTCACATTCTTCATTACTAGTGGTTAGAACTTCAACATATATATTCATATGTCAGGAGTTGGGGGAGGGGGTAAAATTCCACCCATAATTGGGTGGGTTTTCCTCTGTGCTATCAATGGAGGCAGAAGGAAACTCTGCCAATTCCTGTGTGTGCTGTGTCAATTGCTCCATCCCCAGTTTTCCTGTTCCCTTCCATACACCCATGGCTTGTTTTAAAGGTTTGTCCCTTTCCCTGGGAAATTGGGAACATTATCTTGCAGATAATGGAATAATGTTCCCAGATGTGCTAGGAACTGTTTCAAATTCTGTTTGTGTAATGGCCTCAGATACAGAGTAAGGTCCAATTCTATGTACTAGGTACTTAAGCGTTTATACAGACCTCATGTTATGGTTTGGGTCTGAAATACTCCCTCTAAAATCTAATGTGCTAAAATCTTGATTGCCAGATGGTGGTGTTTTGGGGAGTTGGATCTGGTAGAAAGAATGTTATCACTAGGGTCATGTCTTTGAAGGGAGTGTTGGGATACTAGTATCCCCTCTCTGTCTCTGTCGCTCTCTCTCCTGGAGGCCATATGGTGAGCAGCCTTATTCCAACATTTGCTTCCTACCACTATGTTCTGCCTCCCATGTTGTTATTGGTCCTAAATAGGACCAAGCAATCAGGACTGAACTCTGAAACCACGAGCCAAATCAATCTTTCCTCCTTATACAAGCTAACAAAGACAAAATACTTCATCTCATTGATGAATAAAACATGCTTGTATTGTACCTACTTTTCACGATAATTAAGACTCAGAGATGGTACTTTATCCCAAATTGTAGCATCTGCAAGTGATTGAGCTAAAAATATGGTCCATCTTAGTAGTATTTTGTGTTCCCACTTATCTTTGTGATTCTGACAACTTGAATAATGAAGTACCATTTGAACTCTGTTCTCATTCCAGGACTTCCTACTACACTGCTCTTCTGAACTAGTTATTTTTCCCCTATGAATGGAAGTGACCATGACTTCTGATATTGAGCATTCAGTTATCACATGTCCTTGTTCAAATCACAAATTGACCTTGTCCCATCACATGTATGTATAGCTATCACTTTATGAATGGAATGTTCAAGCCTCTAATCCATAGGATTTAGGTCCCCCTCAGAGTGTCACACACACAAAGAAGTAAGGGAATGAAGAACAAAATTGGCTAATGGTACAGCCCAACCCAGCTGTCAAATGCATAAGAATTCTTTTCTTTATTTACCAGTCCCGGGGCTTGAACTCAGGACCTGGGCACTGTTGTTGGGTCTTTCTCAAGGCCAGCACTCTACCACTTCCAGCTTTTTCTGTGTATGTGGTACCGAGGAATTGAAGCCAGGGCTTTGTGCATACTAGGCAATTATTCTACCACTAAGCCACCCTTCCAACCCTGCATAGGAATTTTGAACAAGAATCCTTGTGACTGACAGAGTCAGCACATTTCCTTCCAGAAGCCTCCCCATTGCCTTACTGGAAAAGAAGCCAGATCTTGGCTCTGTCTTCATAGGATAATGTCATGTGGTTTTTCCACCTATCCCAATCCCTGCAAAAGAGGAAAGCAGGCAATTGGAACATTGGAGAGAAACAACAAAAGCTCTTCCACCCCATCAGCTGTCAGGGAGTTCTCAGATGCAAGAAGATAAAATAATAGCTCCATCCTGTACTTAGAATTTTTATCCAGGTAAACTAGAACCAGACCTTGATTTAACAAGGTGACTACAGATCTTTAAACTTGGCTTGCATGGGGCAGCAGGAAGTATTTCTGAAAAAGGTGACCATTGATACTCTTTGATGTTCACTGGCTGGTGAGCATGGTGAGAGCTGTTTCCTCCTGAGGTATGTCAGGTTGTGTTCTTGTCCTTTGTGTATAAAATCTCATTCTGAAACTCTAGAGCCCTGGACAGAAAAGGGAATAAGGAGAGAGGGATCTATTTGAGGATAAATGCAAAATGAAGAATAGTCAAGAGGAAAAAGATAGATTACTCTCCAAGATATGACTTCTGTTAATCCAGATATGAAAACTGTTGGGTGCAGATAGTTAGGTATGAACTACCTGCTCTGATCTTAGCTGCTCAAAGAGACTGAGATCTGAGGACTGAGGTTCAAAGCCAGCCAAGGTAGAACAGCCTGCAAGAGTCAGGTTTCCCTACCTGTGCCTGTGCACCGCGGAGTACTTTTTGCTTGCTTTTGTTTTTGCTTTTGTGGGATAGGTCTCACTCTGTGATCCTCTTGCTTTATCCTCCATAGTTCTGGGATGATAGGTATATATCACCACATCCAGCTACCAAGATATTCTTAACTGAAGGTTCACAGTGTGGTCATAGCAGCTTCAACTTCTCAAAGCTGGACAGCTGGCCTGGAGTTCAAAGAGAAAAAAAGTCTATTATGGCCAGGTTTCTATGTGTCCACAAGAGAGCAAGTTGGGCAACCACACAGCCTAGAACTAGGAGAACACTGGGAGAGTGAGGGTTCTACTCTATGTTTTTTTCCCCCAGGAAGAGTAGACAATGGATTTGCTCATGGTCACACAGCTCAACAAGCCACATACTTAGACGTACTGAGCTAAAGGTCAGTAATCTGGTGCTTTCCCCACCTCGTTTTGCTCTGTAATACCATAATTTTCTTTTAAAGCACTGCCTTTAAAAAGATGTTTCGTTGGTGAGTGTGGAAAGGCCATCCATCTCTGTGTCATGGTTTTGAAGCATGCTTGCAGCTTCTTCTCCAACCAAATAACTGTGGGGGCCTGGCTGGACACCTGGGCTAATTGTCAAATGTCAGGATGTTAGAGACCCTTTACTATTAACCATAACTAAGAACGGAGAATTCGAGAGGAACGTGCAGCATTTAAAAGGAAAAAAAAAACCCAAACACTTAATTTTGTGCGCACAGAGAAACCGCCCCTCACCAAAGCACCTGGGTGCATTCCAGGTAGGAGCAGGGGACTGCCCGGTCCTCTGCAGGGAATGCTGCTCCGGCGCCAAGCCTTCCCTAAACTCAGGGTCCCTGACTGGGGGGGGGGGTGGCTCTCCTGGTCCTTTGTTGCCCACACTTGCAACCCCTCACCGTGTCACGACCCGTGGGGAAACTACAAACTCCAGGGAGCTCCCAGGACCCAGCAGCTCTCTGGTTTCTCGTGGCCGCCCGGCTTCCTCTACTCCAGTCCCCGCCCACCCGGGAACCCTCAGAACCAATCAGAGCGTCCGGGGAGCTCGAGGTTGTAGAATCTCGAGCCCAGGACCCGCCCCTCTTTGTTGCGGTGGCCAATGGACGCATTCGGAACATCGGCGGCTGCCCGGGTGACTTGGTTATATGTCACAGAATAACATTCGAGAATGGGACATGGAATGAGGCGACGACCGCGGCAGTCCCTGCAACCCCGACCGCAGCCGCCGTCCCCGCCCGCCCCGAGACGCTCTGCGGTAATGAAGCCGCCCGTCCCGAGGTGGGTCCACCCCCGGCGAGCGCCGCGCGTCGCCTTCCCGCGCCCTGCGGGCAGCCGGTTCCCCTCCCACCCCCCACTCTTCCACGCCTGCCCGGCGCTGGAACTCGGCGGAAGGGGGGGCGGATGGAACGCGTTCCCCTGGAATCCCGGGCTGGAACCGCCCCGTTCGCGGGCGGGGGTCCTGGGAAAGGGGGTGGGGGAGGCTTCCCGGGCCAAGCCGGGGGCCGCCTTTGCAAGCCGGGGCTGCTGCGGCGCCGGGCGCTCACGTGTCTGCACGTTTTATTTTATTTTATTTTATTTATTTATTTATTTTTTGGTTCGGCTCCCCGCTCTGCCTCCTCTGGGGATCGAGGACTGTGCGGGGCGTAGCGGGGCCCTCCGGGTTTCTCCACGCTCCCCGAGTTTGTCTTTCTTCTGCTCACCTCGTCCCCGCCCCCCCCCATGCCCTGCGCTCCCTCATCTCCCCCTGCCATCCTTTGCATTCCTCCTCACCCCTCGGCTTTTAGATGTATGTGAAAGGTTGTGGCAAATTCCCAGCCACCTTTCTAGGTAATCGCCAGGCTGGAAGCTCCGGTTCAGTTCCTCGGTGGTTGGTGGCGGCGGTGGTGGTGTGCGGGGTGGGGATGGAAGGGGTCTGGAGGCGTGCGAGGGGAAACCAAGGGGGTGATGCGGAGATCCCCCCCTCCCCAGCTTCCACAGGCCCACCCTCCCTCCCCGCGCTCCATCCCTCCCCACGGCCACTTAGCCCCGGTGTCTGCTGTCCCCGCTGATTTCAGGCACCGCTGGTAAGCGGGAAGCCGCCCGGCCACCCTCGCCGAGCCCCCGCGTCGCTTCCCCTCCGCGCGTCCTGCCGCCGCCGCGAGAGGCATGGAGAAGGCCGCCCTCGCGGGGCGCTGATCCCCCCGCCGCGCCCGCGCGCACACGCCCCCCGCTGCCGCCGCTGCCGCCGCGCGCCCCCGCCGCCCTGCTCGCTCTCCAACGCGCCATGACCGGCTCCGCGGCCGACACTCGCCGCTGCCCCCACCCCAAAAACGCCAAGGGCACCCGATCTCGGAGCAGCCACGCGCGGCCCGTGAGCCTCACCACCAGCGGGGGCTCGGAGGAGGAGGACAAAGACGGTGGGGTGCTGTTTCACGTTAACAAGAGCGGCTTCCCCATCGACAGCCACACCTGGGAGCGCATGTGGATGCACGTGGCCAAGGTGCATCCCAAGGGGGGCGAGATGGTGGGCGCCATCCGGAACGCCGCCTTCTTGGCAAAGGTCAGTGGCTCCCGCTGGCGAGGGCGGGAGGGGCGGTGTACCGAGCGCCTGGTAAGGCGTCTCTGGGGCGCGGGTCCCGCTGGCCACTCCAGCTCCTCCCGCCCGCGCTAGGCTTCCTGGTCAACGTTTGTCGGGACAGCTTTGGAAATTGCAGCCCTGGAACTGAGAGGTTGGGTTGGGCCGAGGTGTCTTCACTAACCAAACTCACTGATTTCCTGAAGGCCGAGTCTGCCCTGCGAAACCACCTACCGAGAACGCACGGATCCCCAAGGACCTACTCTGCTTTGAAGCGTCTCTCCCCCCCTCCACCCCGTAGCAAATGATTTATTAAGTTGTGAATGAATTTGCAGTCAGCCAGTCACTGTGAATCATTTCTAGACTTTCTGCCAGTGTTTTTTTTTTTTCTTTCATGACAGTGACTTTCACCTCTGAAACTTGCAAAAACAGAGAACTGTCTCTTCTTAGCTTATCCTGGGATCCAAGAAAGAAAGAAAAAAAAAGGAAGAGTTTTGGCTGTGGCTTGAAAGGGACTTTCCAATGCACATAATGAATTAGTTTTTCTGGATAAAAGAAGAGAGACTTCAGGAATGATGCTTGCTTCTTTCTTTCTTTCTTTCTTTCTTTCTTTCTTTCTTTCTTTCTTTCTTTCTTTCCTTTCTTTACCTTGGAGAGAAGCCAGCTAGGCTATTGGGCTCGGAATCTAGAATGTCATTATGAAAGGAAGGGAATAGCTGCCTTCTAGAAATTTCAAAATATACACTGGGGAGAGATGCTGGGGGAGCCTGGGTGCCCAAGCATAGTGAATGGTTTCCCTTGAACACCAGGGGACACCGGTATGGCTGAAATTCTAGAAATACCCAACCTGTGTCCTCGAAGGCCATCTGGTATAGTCCTGCGCCTGATGACAGCTGAGCCTCTGACCCTGACAGCCAAAAGGATGCATGTGCCCTTGGGATGTGACAGAGTCGCAACTTTCTGCTGTATCAGTCAGTGTTTTCTTACTCTGCTGGTCAAAGAAGTCTTCATTATTCCCAACTAGAAGCTTGTCTGCTTGAACGCCCAGTGTGATTATCCTTGCTCAGCTCTCCTTCAACACCAGCAGCTCAGTTTCTGGTTTGCAGTTCTGATTTCAGAATTTTTCTTTACTTTTGCATAAGCAGCCCCAGCCCTTAAATTTGGAAGAGGTGGCCTCTGGGAACAGGGGTCATTATTGACTCTCTGACTTATGTCCTCAGCTCCATTCCTGCCTTTCATTGTGGATTCTTCCTGCTTCCATTCTGTCTTGTATGTGGAAGCCCTTATCCATGTGGGAACCATGAAATCACAGCATTAATTCTCTTTTCTTGGAGACTGTTAGGCCATCCCAGATGGCCTTGCCAGATTTGAATGTGGAGGAAATTTTTTCTTTGCATGTGTATGTATGAGGTTAATGGAATTTGAACTCAGAGCCTCATGCTTAGGTCTTTTGCTCAAGGCTGGTGTTCTACCACAGGAGTCACAGCTCTGCATTTAGAAGCCTTTTTCTTAGACTAGACACCTACCACACACTTACATTCATACATTTCACCATTAATCCTGGTGTTGCTCTTTGAATCAGGACACAGCATATCAGCTTTCTTTGCTGCTCAAACTGATACTGACCACTACGAGATAATTGTTCTTCTGATAGAAGGAATTCAGAGTAAAAGTCAAGGGAGTAAATTCTAGTCCTGGCTGTGCTACATCTGGTTTTGCAGCCAGGTCATTCATTTAAGATCACAGGGTTTGCTTTTCTTATCTGTGAAATGAGAGTAGACCAGATTTTCTCCAATGTTCTTTCTAACATGCTATAACAGTAGATCTGCAACTCTCTGGATCTCTAATGCTGAACTGTCTAGCAGTCTGCTAAATTATGAGCCCTCAAAATTGTGTCATTTCTGTCATTCTGCATCTTACTTTAGTCTTCTTTGTCCACAGGTAGCACCTTTCACCCTTTCCTGTGTCACAGTTCCTAGACCAACAGACTGTCTTCTCTTCGCCATGTCCGAGGATTATTGTTAGTCTATCATCAATTCCCTAAAACAAACACATAGGTAACACAATATTCTCAAAGTTGCCTGAGTAGTTTAGAACATAGAACTTCTGCTTCTGAAACCTGTACCTGATATGTTCAGTATTATACCTGAATGCTGTGTTCTTAAACAAGGATGTTCCTAGCCAAGTATAGTGGCTACTGCCTATAATCCCGGTAGCTTGAGAGGTAGAAACAGGAGAGCCATGAGTTCAAGTGAAGCTTGGGATATAAGACTCTTCCTCAAAATCAAATATAATGTCCTCTGTCTAATACAGTATCACATCATACTGTACTTTCACAGTAGCCCCGAAGTCACATGACAACTGCTACTCAGCCAGATATTCTCCTGCCCAAAGGTTGGCAGTTGGACTTTTGAATCTACATACAAACATAAATATTTTGTTCTCTTAGATTGCAACTTAGTAATTGGCTTTCTACCTCCAACACCATCATGGCATTTCCTTGGCCTCCACTTTCCCCAAATGTTGGCTCCAAACCAGGTCCAGACATGGAAATGGTTCCCAAAGCTCCTGTGTCCAGAGGCTTCATCTCTGACACAGGGCTGGTCCTAGATTCAACTTGGTAGACTTTCCTCAGTGGCCAAGTCTTCTTCACCTTCTTCACAAATCAGCTTTTTCTGAGGAATTTGTACAGAAGATAAGCCATAACCAATTTATGGGTTTTTTTTTTTTGCCAGCATTGCTCTCTGCATCTCAGAATGTCCTTGCTAGCCAGAAAGGTGGGAAATAATATTTTATAGTAGCTTTCATTTGCATTATTACTTTGAATATTATTTCAAATATTTATTCACTCTTCCCATTCTGTTGTGAATCATCCTTTTGTGGCCTTTTCCTTTGCTGTGGTAAAGCAGATGTAACACTGAATTTACTGTTTGAATGAGTTGGAGTTGTATAGTTGTTCTAGTTAAGATCTTGAATGTCCCCCAAAGGCCCATATGTTGAAGACTCCATCCCCAGCTTTCTTGAGAGACGGTAGAACCTTTCAGAGGTGTTGTGTTATCAGGATGTGTCCCTCTCTGAAGTATTGGGGACACATCCATTCACCAAGAGGTGAGTGTCTACCATGAGGCCTTGTGTCGCCCATACTCTTTTTTTTTTTTTTTTAATGGTTGGTCGTGGGACTTGAACTCTGGGCCCGGGCGTTGTCCCTGAGCTCTTCTGCTTAAGGGTACCGCCTTACCCCAGCACATATTCTTGCTATATGCCAACTAGAAGTCTAAAAGGCAACAGGATCAAATTACCATGGAAAAAAGATGCAGGGAGGAAAGGAGAGAGAGAGAGACGGGGAGGGGGGAGAAAGAGAGAAGGGGGGAGAGAAAGAGAGAGAGGGAATGAGACAGAGACAGAGAGGAGAAGAGAGGAAAGGTAAAAAGTGAGAGGAGGCTAGAGGGAGACCCAGGAAAAGGTGCTGGGCATTGTGGCTGGCCAGAGCCAAAAACTACTCAGTTGAGGAGGAACTAGGATGAGTTCCTGAAGAAATATCCATGGTTTCTTGTGTGTGTGTGTGTGTGTGTGTGTGTGTGTGTGTGTGTGTGTGTGTTGGTTTTGTGGTTCATGTGTTTGTGTCTCATTCTCACATTTCTTCTAAATTAGGAAATATTTCACACGTAATGATCTTAGCTGTACCCGGGTGCAAACGTGTGAGCTCTGGCCACTGGAGACTTTGCTGAAGGCAGGAACGCAGCCTGAGCCTGCCCTCTGCACTTTCACTCCTACAGCTCTCTCCCTCTCTCCCCTTGTCCAGGCCTGGAATGATCTTGTCTATACTGCCCAGCCTGAGCTTATAAGAGGATCTCTCTACCACACACGATTCGGGTGCTTAGAGCCTGGATCCTATGCTGTATATTTTTTCAGAGCAGAAGTAACAAAACACTCTGCTTTTTCTCAGACTGATAGTTTCTGGGCCTCTTGCTGCCTCCCAGCTCCTTGCCTATCCTTCTCTTTCCCACATGGCAATACCAGCTACATGCCCGTGCTTCCTCATATCCCTTCTTTTTGTTTTCTTCTGACAGCTCATTCAGAGTTGGCAAGAACAGAGTGGAAGAGAGATGGGCCTCAACAGTCTCCCCTGGGATTTTTCTTTTATTTAGTTTGATTTCTTTTTTCTTTTTTCTGTCAGCCATGGGGCTTGAACTTAAGCCCTGGGCATTGCCCCTGAGCTTTTTTGCTCAAGGCTAGTGCTCTGCAACGGTGAGCCACAGCGCTATTTCCAGTTTCTGGCGGTTAGTTGGAGATAAGAATCCCACAGACTTTTCCTGCTTAGACTGGTGTTGAACATTCATCCTCAGATTTTAGCCTCCTGAATAGCTAGGACTGCAGGCTTGAGCCACTGATGCCACTGTCATTTTTTCCCCCTTATATTTTAAGTAGCTCTGGGGGTTGAACCAAAGGTCTTATGCTCTGTAGGGCAAGTATTCTACCACTACTTGAGCCATACCTCTAACCTTGTGTTATTCTTGTTCCTCTTGAATTATCATCTTTTGCCCACTCCCCTCCCTCTTCTTTCCTCCCCAGTAAGTCTCTCTGGGTCCCTCCCTCAGGTCACAGGCATAGTATCTGTGTGGAGGTTCATCATCTTTTCCCTCTGGATTCTACCTCAGTGAGCTAGACTATTTACAAGGCAGGAGGTGATGGCCTTGAGAGGAGGAATCATAGAAAATCAAAGTTGAGTTTCAGGTAGTAACTGGTACAATGCAACAGGGAAATAGCCTAGGGAGAGATATTCAATAGGGGAAAAGACAAAGAGTATGCTTTAAGTTTTTCCTAGAAAGGCCAAACCAATTTATGTACATTACTGAATTCAGTACTGCAGGAAAGCATCGTGCCAGCACTGGGTATCTGCATTTCAGGATGCCCTTACCAACAGAAAAGGTGGGAAATGATAGTTTACAGTAGCTTTCATTTGTATTAAATTATTACTTTGAACATTTTTTTCAAGCATGTAGTCACTGTATTCTGTCATGAATCATGGTTTTGTGGCCTTTTCCCTTGTTGTGAAATTCATGTAACACTAAACTTAGTGTTTGAACCATTTGAAGTTGTATAGTTGATCTACTGCAGTTCTTCATTGATCCCCAGAGAGGCCCATGTGTGGAAGACTCTGCCCCAGCCTATGGGGTGGTGGTGGAAGTTTTCAGAGATGGAGCTCAAGAAAAGATGGTAGGTCATTGGAGTGTGTCCTTGAAGTAGCTATTGGTATTTTGTCACTGTGATTGAGAGTTTGCTAATGCAACAATTCTACATCCTGAGGACATTCACATTACTGTGCTTGTTTTACCATCACCCTTTTCTAGGATTTTTCATCACCTGACATTAGTTCAAATTAAGCACTAACTTCATAAGCTGCTTCCTGCCTGGTCCCCTTACAACTATGCTTAAAGAGACTTTCTGTCTCTTTAAATCTGACAATTCTAGGAATCTCATTTAACAGGAATTATACAATATGTGCTCTCTTATGATGGTGCATTTCACTTAGTAAAATATGGTTATGGTGCATCCACATGTTAGTGTGTCCCCAAATGTTTTTCCTTTTGAAGGCTAATATTCCATGATGTATGTATATCACATTTTGTTTATGTATTTTATCTCTCCATAGATGAAATAACTTGGGTTGTTTCTACCTTTAGAGAAACATTGAGGCATCAAGACTTTGTGGGAATTCTTCAGAAATTAAGAATATTAATCCATTGTCACCACATGTCCCTAGCGGGAAGCTGAAATTCCTATTTCCATTAGCATGAGCAAGCACCTTCATGTATGAAGCTCTCGAGCTAAGTGTTCAGGAACTCGGGGCCCCTGTTCAGGTTGTTTTCCAGTTTTTGAAAGGGGAATGGAAACATTCCTGATCTTAGACCGCTGAGACAGTGAGCGAGGAATAACAACACAGCTTCCCCCCACTGATCTCCTGTGGCCAGGCTCCACACTGCCGGCTTTAATAGAGCGCCTCACATTTCTCACAGCTGAGGGGCCTGAGGTAGGTGATAGTATTCTTATTTTACTGAGAAGAAAGTAGAGGCCTAGAAGGGTTATGGAGCTTAACTGAGGTATACAGCTTGTAGAAGACAGAGCAGGGATTAGAACTTAGCCCTGTGTACCTCATCGTAATACTCCAAGAAGCCCACCAGTAGAAACACTGGCAGCCCAGGACTCTGGTCAAATGCTTCCCTGTGAGAACCCCAGCCAGCTTAGATGTTAGGGTGCGTGGTAGCCGATGACATCAACCCCTCTGCAGTCTGCTCGTCTCCCTACTGAGGCCTTGAATGGGGAATGTATACATTTGTCCTCCTAGCTGGGAGCAAATGTGGCCATATCTCCATTGCTCCATTCACAGCCAAGCTAAGGTAACCGTGCAGCTGTTTTATAAAGCCCTTGGGCGCCGTTAGGATGCTATTCTCAGATCAGCAGCTGCCTGCAACCACTACCCCCCCTCCCCGCACCACTATGTGTTCTGTAGACCCCATGACCTTATGACCTTGAGGGGAGTTGAAAGAATGTGGCGGTTAGGCCCTCGGCAGGCTCTGATCATAGTTATTGGCTAGGCAGGGTAGGCTCTGCACCCTTCAGATTTCCCCACACTAAGGCTTTTCTGTGTAGCCCCATGCATAGCTTAATAAGCTGTCATTTTTTCCTCTCTTCCTTCTGTACTTCCTGATTCTGTCTTCCTGATTCTCCCTCCCTGTAGAGGGATTTTGGTAAGGTATTTGTTCCCATCTGACCTTTCTTCTGTCTGTGAACTTTCTGGCACATTCTTACACAGAATTCCAGATATAGGTAGCCCCATCTATGGATGTTGTGGCAACATTAAGATAAGCTTGATAATTACTACATTTTGGGGGCAGAAGTACAAAGACACATTGTGAGTGAGTCAGTGTGTGTGTGTGTGTATAGAGTCATTTGGGAGAGCAGAATGTTTCTGTGTGAACATTTGCTCCCATGACTCTCCCAGCCAGAAATGTGACTTATTTGTGTTGAGGTGTTATAAAGAAAGTGTGGCATGCAGAACAGTTGTGTCTGTGTGTCACCCCCCCACCATGCGTTGATATAGAAAATGTAACTAGTTTCCTTTCCACTGAAGGGAAGCGGTAGCTGCTGTGAATGGAGAGCTCGAAGCTATGCTGGTCTAGAAACAATGAGAGGAAATGCAGGTCAAAGAATGGCGTAAGGGGTACAAGTATGAAAAGTCTTCTTTTCATGCTTAAGGGCAGTGTGCTCTCAGCTTACTCACAGAGCTTATGCCTGGAGAGCTACTGAGAGAGCCAGAAACATACTTAGGCAGCATCTGATTTTGCTGACCATCAAGCTGTGCAGGGCTGTACCCAGCCTTAGCTGCTTCCCTTCCTATTTGCTAGGGACTAATCCCAGAGGCCTCACTGGCCCTGTTTTCCCCAAGGAAAGGACTAATCTTCCTTTGAGCCCTTTCTGCTGCTCCCTAAGATGCTAATAATGCTTGGAGGAGCCTCTCTCCCTTCTAGCTACACCACGACTAAGCTGCCCTGTCACCAGTGACTCATCTCACAGACAGAGGTCAGGAGACTGAGACACATACGGGAGGAATAAACAAAAGCAGACAGAAAAGCCCAAATGTACATACAACAGAGTGAAATGAAATCATGCTTGTCTGGGTTCCCTCTCTTCCTAGGAGTGGTTTGACTGTGTGTTGACCAAGAGGCAGAGGGGTTATTAAAGTTGACGTGGTTGCACTGAGGTTAAAAGAGTAAGAGTCCTCATGAGTCTGAAGTACTACAGAAAGTCAAGGAAAGAAGAGGAATCGTTCCTAATCCACTTAGGGAAGAAGCCCAATGGGCACTGCATGAAGAATGGTGCCTGAGAGCAAATGTTTAGGGCATCACTGGCCTTGTACTCTATGCAAATGATGCCCTAGAGTTGAGCACAGAAAATGAGGGGTGGGGCATTGTTAACCATGCACCAAAATGTGTCACACAATAAAAACAGGAGAACTCAAGAAGTACCTCTATGTCTGTTCTAGGCCAGGATCCATGGGGACACACCATAGGTTTTGGTCCTAGGACTTAAAGAATCACTTCAGCTCCCATGAGGGAGGCAAGCTGTGTTACTAAAAGAACTATAAGATACCTCTACCCAAACTATTGCATGTATAGTGGGGGTTCAGATATCCTGAGAGTACCTCCTTGATAAAAGAAAAAAGAAAAGAAAGGAACAAAAACATCTCTTTCTTTATTTCTTCACAGCCTTCAATACCCCAGGTTCCAAACTACAGGCTATCAATGACCATGCCAGATTGGCTCCAGGCGATCCAGACTTACATGAAGACACTACAGTATCCTTCCAGCCGGGATCTGAGCAGACCTGGGCAGGGGTAGGCATGGTGATTGCAAGCCTGATGGCATGTCTGTCCCCAGCCAAGCAGCCAAAACTCTCGAAGGTTGGGGAGGCCAGGCATGGAGGAACACTCTTGGGTCAGAGCCTGGAAGGATGTAATTGCATTTACTAGGCCTTTCTCCCTTCTAGCAGAGTGAAAATGAGGGCAGCAAGGAAGAAGTGAGGCAGGTAGTCTGCCTTTTGCCCCTCTGGCTTCTCTTTTTCCATCCCTGCCTCTGACCTGTCCTGTATTCTCCCTGAAGTGTCCTCTTTGTCTGGTTTTCTCTTCCACTTCCTTCCTCTTGACCGTCCTTATTCCCTAACTCTTCTTCTCTGCTGAATATCTTTTCTTTCTATTGGTCTATACTGTTCTTCTACTTCCTTCTCACTTGTTGGACTTTGGATCTTAAGATACCTACCTGGTATACTGCCTTTGGCTCTCCCAGAAACCCAGACTGATGACTTTGCCGAGGAACTGTGGGCCCAGGCTGAGCTGAGACTAGCTAGCTTCTTCCCTTTCTTCTCCAGGGTCCTCAGGCTGCTTATGGTTAAGGTTAGATCAGTTCTAGAGCTCACACAGACTAAATATAGTAGGAACATGGGAAGAAGTGATGATCCACTCTCTTCTTGTGGTATTTTATCAGGGATAGGAGTCAGATAGGGAATAGACCAAGAACATTGTCCAAGAAGTCAGTATTCTGTTGACTCCCCTTCCTCCATAAAGACATAAAACGACCTACAAGACTCAGGCATATTGGCTTCTATTAGTCCATTTCTGTCCAGCCTTGAACAACAGAAGGATTTCACTGAGCATGTACTATCTACCCTGAAAGAGCCCCTTCCTCTCCATGCTATAGGCAACAATGAATCTTTCCTGGGGGTATCCTCTGAAAGGACCGAGTATTACACCTCCTCTTCATCAAGGTAACTACTACCAGATAGGAATGACACCAATTTGTGTTCATTCAGGTAGTGAGATGAAGGGAATTGTCACTTGCCCTGCAGGACAGCATCTGGGTGTGCTGCATATGAGAAATATAAGGCAATATGAGGAGAGGGCAGTGAGAAACTTCAGAGTGAGGCTCTAGTTATCGGAGGTGAGACTCTACCTGGTCCAGAGGCATAAACTTAAGCCAGAATAGATCTGGGCTCCAAGGGCTGTCTTTTTCTGATGTGACTTGTGATACAAGTTAGAATGGCTCTCACTTCTTTCTAGGACTTGATCTTCCCAAGGGTCACCTTGAAAGAGATTTAAGAGAATGAGTCTCCCTGCGAGCAAATTTGCATATATTTTACGTATCATTTCCTCACCCTGCCTTAATTCTGCAACCTTTACTTAGCCAAGTTTTCAGTTTTTGAAAGAATCTGGTTTTAACTCTTCCTTTCTTCTGACCCATTATTGGCTTAGATCACTGGGCAAGCCCAGGAAACTGTGGGTGCCTGGCTGCTATCAGTTATCGGGCCTTTGGAGCCATCACTTAGGGAGGCAGAGGACAGGCTCTTTGCTTTTTGATCTGATATATTTCATTGCTTTATGACTCTCTACTACCTTGGCCTGGACATGGGTGTCAGGGTCCAGAGGCTTCCTGGGGCCAGAACTGATAATAGACATGATACTCAGCTATTCGTGGAGTTCATTGTGTGTGTGTGTGTGTGTGTGTGTGTGTGTGTGTGCATGTGTGTGCACGCATGCACGTGTGTTGGTACTGGGGCATGAACTCAGGCCAGAGCTTTTGTCTCTTAGCTTTTTTGCTCAAGGGTGGCACTCTGTCACTTGAGATACACCTCTACATCTGGCTTTTTGGTGGCTAATTGGAGATGCGTCTCACGGACTTTCCAGGCTGGCTTTGAACATTGATCCTCAGCTCTCAGCCTCTTGAGTAGCTAGGTATGACAGACATGAGCCACTGGTACCTGGGTCACAGCTGTATTGTTAATAGTCTTACTATTATTATCCTGCCCTGCCTCTTACCATGGAGCCTCCAATTTGGTAATCAGAGATGGAGGACTCTGAATAGCATCCAGGTTTAAGAATTATTTTCTGAATTCACAGTCTCCAAGGTGTGCCTAGAAATTACTTTTGAGCTCTGGAGATGACAATTACCTATGCCCATATTTGAGAAGCCAACTTTGTCTGTCCTGGAGATTAGGGAGTCCTGTAGCAACCTCAACTGATGAGGGACACAGCGAATCTCTTGTACCCGGCCCTGGGCTGCAGCAGCTCTGGCTATCCAAGCTCATGCCTCATTAGCACCCTTCCAACACTTGCTTTGTTGTTGTTGCTTTTGTTTTGGTTTTCTTGTATATTTGGGATCCATTGCAGAGCCTTACACATACTAGACAAACACTACTATGCTTCATCCCCAGTCTCTACATGCATATTTTTCTATAGGATTTTGTTTGAGGCAAAAGCACAAAACACAAAAAGGGCAGAAAAATCAAGATCCCATGTCAGAAAACAAGGCATCAGGGAATTTTCAGAATGACCTGGTGCAGGCTTTAAGTACCAGAGAACTGGGCAATCAATTCAAATCCAGGATGTGGTTAATGGTGCTGTCTTTTCAGATTAGTCAAGTGTCAGTCTAGACATGAAGTGATGTTGCCACAGTAAATTCTTCTGTGGAATCTGCTGTTGAAAATCCTTACTGTTGTTCATCTTTCTATTCATCCCATCCATCCATCTATCCACCCCTTTCCACCTTTCTGTCCATCTTTTTCTTTTCTTTGTTTTTGCCAGTCCTGGCTTGAACTCTGGGCCTGAACACTGTCCTTGGGTTTTCTCAAGGCTAGAGCTCTACCACTTGAGCCACAGCACCCCTTCTGGCTTTTCTATGTATGTGGTAACTGAGGAATCGAACCCAGGTCTTTGTGCATGATAGGCAAGCACTCAACCACTAGGCCAAACTCCCGGCCTCTCTGTCCATCTTTTTACTCATTTATTACTCTTTCCATCCATCAGTTTACTCACCTATTTCTCATCTATTAATAAAAGATGCCAACTGTGGCTTCTTCCAGGCTTTCTAGGCAATCTAAAGATAATGAAAGGATGGTCCCAACTCTCAAAGAGCTCATAATGTATAGGTGAATTAATATATGCATTCAGCTAAGCACAATACAGAATAGATTGACAAATGCTGTTATAAAGTTTCAAGGTACTTTGGGGGCCTCAAGTAGAAACCAGACGGTGAGGACTTAGAGGAAGAGCCACCTTCTGGCTCCCGGCCACTTTTGCAACACCTTGTTGCGAACACCCAGTTCCTTACCCTCCTTGAGACATGGTGGTGAATATTTTCCTTTGCTAGATGAACGGGACTTGGAATTTTCTGTCACTTTCCCTTTACATACCTCACACAGATACAATCATACAGGAACCCAGTTCTTTGAAATTAGGAAAATGAGACCGCTGAGTGGGTAAGTGGTGCATGACCTGTGGACCCGATGACCTCTCTCCTACCTGAAAGCTGCTGACTCCTTCTTCCAACCTTTAACCTTATGTCCCAGTGCTCAAAGATCTGGTTCATTGAGGGCAGAGAGGAAGGAGCATGCCCAGGACTGGGTTGGAGGTGGGGCTGAGGATTGGGCCCTTTTGACTGAGCAGAAGACTAAGTCTTTTGCTCTATGAGATCTCCTTTACTGGTCCCATTGTGTGCCCCCCTGTTCCAGAGGCAATGGAAGGATGCTTTGGAACACTGGCGCTCTCTCTAGGATGTGTATCTTGGAGAGTAGAGTGGAGGATTGAAGATTTTAGTTTAGCTAGGCGCAGATATGCTTTTTATGTGTTCCTATGAAGCAGGGTCTCCCTTCTCCCTTTATATTCCTGCATGATGCCAAATGTGGAGACAAGCACGCTGACGGACAGATAGATGGGCTAATTGAATAGGTAAACAAGGCCTGAGGTTCTCTGTTGTGTTCTCTCCTACAGGTTAATGGAAACAGCGAAAGAAATGACCCGTGAATCATTGCCTATCAAATGCCTTGAGGCTGTCATCCTGGGCATGTATCCTTTGAGTTATGTGTGTTCAAGTTTTCTGTATAGATGGTGACCGTACTATGGGTACCAGTGTGTCTCATGTCTTATATCCACAGAAATGATGCTTATTATCTCCTTGGAGGGACGTGTCAAACTCTGCTAGCATTCCTATTTGGTTAAGTCAAGTGGTTACTCCACTTTCTTAGTTGTAGCATCTGTCGGGAGCAGCCATCAGCCAGTAACTACACAGATTCCTTTAGTCACATGGAGAATTCTAATTTAGAGCCTGGATGTAAGCCTTAATTAATCTGACATTGCCCCAGGAACGGTAGGTATTCCAGGGGAAGAGGGAAAGCAAAAGGGCTAGCAACCAAATCCATCTTCAGGAGACAGGGAAGAACAGATGGTGGAAGAGACTGAACATTGGAAGTGGGTCTTAGCTCAATGGGACAGAGCTGACACACGGGTTGATCAACCCTACTTTCTGTTCCATTTTCTGGCTTTTTGGCCTGAGAGGACTATTGCCAAGAACAACGGAGTCACTTATTGATGGTGATGACAGTTAAACATGATTGGCTAGAAGAGCAGAGAAACTACAAGTCTCCTAGAAGGGAGAGTGGCCAAGGTAAAACAGTAAGACCTGAGCTCTGGAGATAGTCCCAGGTGGAGCAAGTTGGATATGTGAGCACTGTGTTGAGAAGAGACTTTCAATGGAAGCAGAAGAGTGGGGTCAGATATAGTCTCTAGAGAGTAGCTTTCTGAAAGACACACCAAAAATAAAAGACTGATTGGAGAAAGCTGGAACTGACTCTGCAAAGCTCACCCGGCGCTGTTAGAGGAAAGGGTGGTGATGCTTGAACCGAGACCCTGGCCATGGGTATGGATTTGAGAGAATGTTTTCAACCTGTCGAGGAGAAGATGGAATGTATAGGACTTAGAGACCAGCTAGCTGCTGAAGTTGATACCTTAACAAATGCAGATTTCCTGACTTGGCCATAGTCTGTGGAAGATGGGTCTGAGAAATGAAGGTGGCAGAGAGGTGACAGATACTTCATTGGAGACTTGAATTATGACAGTAGTAATAAAGGTGGAGGGAAGGGATGGAGGCCTATCAGTGCCACTGTGGACTGATGAGCTTTGAAGAGTTAAAGGGGAAAGCGGTGGCCTTCCACTCCTAGCTCGTATAATAGTGTCACAGTCCAAGAGAAGGACTTGAAGGGGAGGATCAAATTTATGGGGATATGAATTCAGATTTGGGTTATAATGAATTTGAGCATTTATTGAATTTGGAATATCAGGATGGAATCTTTGCAGTGTGGAGCACACGTAAATCTATATAGGAAATGCAAAATTGTGAGTGGTTGGGGAAGGTTGTGCGAATGGGGGAGAGGTTGTGCTTTATGTTCAAGAAGAGTTGAAACTGATCAAAGATGAAATCTGAGTAATTCTAGTTAGATATAAAGAGTCCATGAAAACAACTGAGGAAGGAAATTCAAAGAGGTAGAAGGAAGACAAGGAGACAAAGGAAGGATAGATTATTGAGAGTTAGACTAGGAACAAATAGAGCTGACTGGTCTTTTTTCTTTATCTCCCGGGCAGTTTTTGTTGTTGTTGTTTGAGTTGCTGGGGATTGAACCAAGAGTCTTGAGCATGCTATGCAAGCATTCTAACCCTGAGCTAGACTTCAGGTCCCAAAGCTTCATGCTTCATTGGGCCTTTGTGTATGCCCGTGTGTGTGTGTGTGTGTGTGTGTGTGTGTGTGTGTGTGTGTGTGTGTGTGTGTGTGTGTGTTTTCTAAGAATGGTGCCCAGGGTCTCTCATACAACTGCTGGACATTTCCATGGGACAGGGAGTTTCTGTTTCTTTTCTGCCTTCTGCAGAGCACTCAAAGGCCTGGTGTAGATAAGACTGTTTATAGGTGCTTGCAAAGTGGAAACTTAAAACTCACTGAAGCCCCTCTCTATCTGTCCTGTATGTCTCTTCTCTGCTTCCCACAAAGGAAAAGAAGCATGTGCTTGGGGAGCTTAGCAGGAGGCCAGTGCTGGCTGGGGTCTGGCAACAAATGGCTCAGGGCCCTAAGTCTTTTTTTTTTTTTTGCCAGTCCTGGGCTTGAGCTCAGGGCGTGAGCACTGTCCTTGGACTTTCTCAAGGCTAGAGCTCTACCACTTGAGCCTCAGCACCACTTCTGGCTTTTTTGTATGTATGTGGTACCAAGGAATCAAACCTGGGTCTTTGCGCATGCTAGGCAAGCACTTTAACCACTAGGCCAAGCTCCCGGCCCCAGCCCTAAGTCTTGAGTGGCAGGAATCAGCCACAGCTGTTTAGCAGAGTCTCTTGTAAGTTTAATGGTGTGAACAGCCCAGGGATCCGCTAGTAGAAATCAAAGAGCCCAGGCCAAGCCCTTTGCTGGGTAGATGAACTAACCTCAGTCGCTTTGTTGCTGGACATCTGAATGTACATAGACATATATAGGTCATCTTGTTCTGCACAGTTCTGTACATCTAAGCATCATGTCACTAGTTTTAGCTGTGACCTTTGGGGATTGTGGAGAATAGATCATGATCCTGCCTCTGGGTCTGTGCTCTTGGTTTTCCTTTGTTCTTACCCATGTGACTTTTCAGAAAAGGCCAGGGAGAGTAGGAGAGATGCAGTGCACACTGCTGAACTCAGGGAAACCTGAGTCTTGAACACAGACCTAAATTTAAAAAGTCACAACACCTTTGTCCTCTCTTTGCTCTGTGTCAGCATCCTTGTGTCCCTTCAGGGAAAGTGAAAGATGAATTGAGACATCCTTTGAATTGTTTGCAGAACCTGTCATGGGTCCTAGGAACTTGGCAGTACCTTGAATCTGCTCAGTCTGCCTGTGTGGAAGCTACATCCATTTGCCTCCTTCCTGGTTTGCTCCTTTGACTTCAGCCCAGAGTTTGGGATTTGTCTGTGATGAGCCCCTTTCATGCATACGTTTACATACGATACATAGATTTGGGTCTTCAAATTATTTTCTCGACAATTTGCTGACCATGGTGAGCCTTGCTCATCACTAAAGTAGCCTGTTTTATTAAAACAACAGCTACATCATGAGAGGCAGAAATCTGGGTGCTGGCTCATTTTCCATGGGCTTTGGATGCTGTTGCTCTCTTTCCCTAAGAAAACCTCAGGCTGCTTTCTAACCTTGTCCTTCCTCACTCTTCCTTCCTGGGCCTCAAGGCTTTACTGATTGCTGTGATGAGAGTATAAATCCTGTATATCAGTATCTTGTTAACTGTACTGTCCCTTAAGACAGATTCCCATATTGCAGTCTGTCCTCCTTGTAGGGGTGAGGAAACTTTCCCTGCCAAAGGAAGCCATTTCTATATGTATCGCAAGCCATGCAAAATTCTTTAATATAGGCATATAGTCAAGGAGAGGTGTACATATCTGATCCATCATAGGTTGAATAGTTTCATGACCTTTTATGGCCCACAGCCCAGATGTTCTTTCATCCCTGCTAGAGAATGCTGGGTTTGCCTCTCTCACAGCCTATGTTTTTATTATTTTATTGTAGTAAACATGGCATCAACTGTACCCTTGCAGTTCAGTGATATTAACATTTATAATGCTGTGTGCTGAGTCAAAGCCAAGATGATTGTCAAGAGGCTGCTACCAAATACAATTGTGCTGGTGCAAGGGGAAGAAAGTCAGGTGACGTGGGCTGGGATAGAGTAGCCTTGGGTTTAGGTGTGGAGGCTGTCTTCTGTGCTAACCCAGGCTCCTGCACTGGTGTGGCAGGGTCACGTGAGCAGCTGATAAGGCACACACACGACTCCCTGCCTCCTCTCTTGACCACTAGTCAGCACATGCATCACATCTCTATTGCCTTGATTATGGGTTTCATTTCTCAACTGGGTCATCTCATAGGCCTTCCTGGCATTTCCACACATAGAAGTATGAGCACATAATTTTGAATGCACGAAAAAAAGGAAGGAAGGAAGGAGAGAGGGAGGGGAAGAGAGGGAGAAAGAGAAAAGAAAGAAACAAAGAAGTAAAGTTGGAAGGCTGGGATTGTGCTATGTGGCTCAGGCAAAACAACAAGACCTTATCTCCAAAACCAATCTAAAAAGCAGTAGGGCCGGAGGTACAGGCCAAGTGATAAAATGCTTGCCAGGCAATTGTGATACTCTGGGCTCAAACTGCAGTTCAACCCAAAGCCTGAATAATCTAAGTGTGGTAGCATGTGCTTGTAATTCTAGAACTCAGGAGGTTTAGGAAGGAGAATTGTGAGTTTGACCAGCCTGAGCTATATAGTGAGGCCCTAACTCAAAAGGGAAGAAAAAGATTCAACAACAAAAGTCTTACGTGGCTCCCAATGACTTGTAGATAAATAAGGAAAAAGTGACTTGTGGCTTTTTTATTTTGCATTTAATAACTAAAGAAGATTGCGTGTTTTCCCTTTGTCCTTGTTAATTTGGTTTCGATGTGCATTAGGCGGGGAACACTGAGAAGACCTCAAATGAATCTCCTAGAAAAGGATTCATCTGGAAAGGTGAGATATGAGCCTTCTCAAGGCATCCCTGGGAGATTCTGTCCCTTTTGGCAGCCCACACTCTTTTCAAGGCCTTTTGTGTTTTCCTTGACTCAGACTATTTGAGATACTTAACCAATGGACAGCCTTCCATCGAGCGATTCCCCATCAGCTTTAAAACCTACTTCTCAGGAAACTACTTTCACCATGTTGTGCTGGGAATTTATTGTAATGGCCACTATGGCTCACTGGGCATGAGCCGAAGGGCTGAGCTGATGGACAAGCCATTGACCTTTCGGACTCTGAGTGACCTTGTCTTTGATTTTGAAGACTCCTACAAGAAATACCTTCACACAGTGAAGAAGGTCAAGATTGGGCTTTATGTCCCCCACGAGCCTCATAGCTTCCAGCCTATTGAGTGGAAGCAGCTAGTCCTCAATGTCTCAAAGATGTTGAGGGCTGACATCAAGAAGGAGTTGGAGAAATATGCCAGGGATATGAGAATGAAGGTAAGTACTGGAATCACAAAAAAGTGATATGTGAGAGCTCTTTCCATTTCTCTTCCTCCCTCCCCTTCGTTTTCCAGGTCCTACATTCCTCTGACTCATCTTGTTTAGTGGTCACCCAGCAAAAGTAAAAAATATCCCACATTTTTTATTATTTTAATGAGCTTAAATTATCTATGCAGAGAGAATTTCATTGTTACATTTCCACACATTTACAATATATTCCAATCAGTTTCACTCCCTCTGTGATTCTATCTTGTCCCTTTCCCCCCACTTTCCCAAAACATTTTCAATGTTCTATTTTCAGGGTTGCAAAACATCTGTTTTGGCCATATTCATCCTCCTTGTTAGCCCATCCTGTCCCACTAATACACTACCCAACAGAACTTATTTCTCTTTTCCATTCCCCCATATCCCAAGACATTTATTGTCGTCATCGTTGTCAATATCATCATCATCATCATCATCATCATCATCATCATCATCATCATCATCATCATTTTGTTGGTAGTTGGGCTTGAATTCAGGGCCTGGGGGCTGTGCCTGAGCTTTTTTGCTCAAGGATATAGCTCTACCACTTTGAGCCCAGGCTGCCCTTATGGATTTCTGGTGATTAAATGGAGATAAGAGTCTCACACATGAGGGCCAGGAGTTTGGCCTAGTGGTAGAGTGCTTGCCTAGCATGCATGAAGACCCGGGTTCAATTCCTTGGTACCACATACTTGGAAAAAGCCGGAAGTGGTGCTGAGGTTCTAGTGGTAGAGCTCTAGCCTTGAGAAAGTCCAAGGACAGTGCTCAGGCCCTGAGCTTAAGCCCAAGACTGGCAAAAAAAAAAAAAAAAAAGAGTCTCACACATGAGCCACCAGCACCAACCTAAGCCATTTTTTCTTAAATCTTTTTTCTCCCCTATAACAATTTTCCCTTTTGATCTCCACAATTTCAGCCTACTTTGGATTGAACATGAGGCTGTTTTTCTTGCCCTTGTTCCCTAAATAGTACAGAATGGCAGTGACTTAGGTGGAATTTACTTGGTGTTAGGTCTTGTGGTGGTCTAGAGAGGATTTAAAGAATATAGGAGGACATAGATAATAGGCAAAGACTGTACCATTTTTTATGAGACTTGAGTATCCTTGGAGTTGGGTATCCATGAGGGATTTCTAGAACTAATCCCCTGTAAAGATCCTGAGAGACAACTGAACTTCAAATCCAACAGCTAACACAATCTTCGACATTATAATTAAAACAATATCTTGATCCTCAATTCCTTCTTTAAAGTCAGATCTAAATGGTAGTTCTTTTGAACTGGGCATCTAGTTTTGTTTTATCTTTACAGTGGAATGACCAATCATTCCAGAGTGCCTGGATGTGAGGGGCTTTCCAGAACATGAGCTGTACTAAAAGCAGAAAAGGCCCCAGAAAACCAGGATGAGTGGTTTCCTCTGCTTTAGGATTCTGTTTCAGAGTCTCATTATATTACCGTTCTGTATTCTAACATACAAAGCCCTTGACTTAAAATTCAAACCTGGAGTCACAATTGCAGATGAGAACATTCACTAACCTGGCCCAACTCCTGCTCAAGTGCTTTTCACTGCCACAGTATCACAATACTGGCTTGTTCTTATGACTTCCATGACTTGCCAAATGGCTAAGAGAAAGCTGGTGTACACTGCAGACCCAGGGGGTAGGGTTCTTGGTTATGATTAGCACCTGGGAACTTGTCTTCATTCTGTGGGACCTGGTGTGGAGGTTTTGATAAATTGAGGCCACACTGCCATGGTGTGAGATGGGAGTCATAGTAGGCTAGTTCAGGAGGCTGTATAGATGAGACTTTGCCCTAATGAGGAGAGAGACTTCTAAGCAACCAAACATGGTCCTAGGAAGCGGAAGCTCTGGGCTCATCTCCCATCTCTGCTGTGGAAAAAAGACCCAGTGTGACAGTCATCCTCCAGAAAGCGGTATCCTTGCTTCTTCCGGTGCAGAATTGTTCCTGCTCAGTGCTGTCTTTTATTTTTATTTTTATTTTTGGAAGAGAGGTGAGAGGAGGTTGGTTCTAGACAGGTATTCTACTACTTGAGCCATGTCCCCAGCCCCTGCTCAGTGCTTTCTAAATCACAAGATTGTGGCTGGACTGAGAGCTAGGAGGCTGGGTGGTAGGAAAATGGAAGGAACTCTGTGAATAACTCGTTATGTCTTCTTTAGATCTTGAAACCTGCAAGTGCCCACTCACCGACCCAAGTGAGAAGCCGGGGAAAATCCCTGTCCCCTCGAAGGAGACAAGCAAGCCCCTCAAGAAGGCTTGGCAGACGAGATAAGTCGTGAGTCCTATTTTTCCTCTTCTCCAATGCAAGGAGCCATGAAGCTTCAGCTATGAATCTTGGAATAGGCCAAAGGCCCATCATCCCGTGAGGCCCAGTCCCTGACTGTATGGATGCTTTTAGTGGCTTTCTGTCCCTCCTTCTCCTCCCCCCTACAGCTGGAGCTACACCCAGCCTTGAATTCCGTTCCACTTTTGCACTTGTCTGAATAATCCCTTCAGAGAGGAGGATCCGTGTCACTGGGTTGACACAAGAGTCAGCTGAGTGGGAGGCAAGAACTATGACTTCACCAGAATCAATTAGGATCAAGTTTCCAGAGCGAGATGGGGCTCTCCCATGCCTCCACCCTATCCCTTCTCCTCCTCTGTGTTTTTAAGGAGTTTTTAAAGGGCTTTTCCCACAGAGTAGTCAAGTTTCCTCCTGTAATTCTTTGCTTGCTCCTTCCTTCCTCTCTGCTTCCCTTCCCTTCCCTTAACCCTTCCCTCCCTCTTTCTTTCTTTGCCCTCCCTTCCTTCCTTCCTTCCTTCCTTCCTTCCTTCCTTCCTTCCTTCCTTCCTTCCTTCCTTCCTTCCTTCCTTCCTTCCTTCCTTCTCTCTTGTGCTGGTGTTGGGGCTTGAACTCAGGGCCTGGGGACTGTCCCTGAGTTTATTTCTTGCTTAAGGCTAGTGCTTTACCACTTGAGCCACAGCTCCACTTCTGGTTGTTGTTGCTGTTTGTGATTAATCTAAGATTATAGGATTCACAGACTTCCCTGCCTATGGTGGCTTCGAACAGTGAACCTCAGATTTCAGCCTCCTGAATGGCTAGGATTATAGACATGAGCTACAGGAGCCTGCCTCCCACTGTGGCTCTTAAAGAGAAAGCAGATGAATACTGAGTTATCATCTCTCGTTCCTGCGAATTCAGACCAACTCCTTCCTAACTCTGGCCTCCATTCCCAGTAGATCTTCACTGCGGGCATTTCCAGTGGCTCCCAAGTGAGGGCTGCTGTGGAAGAGCAAGCTAGGCATCTAGGAGCCTTGCTCCCATACCATGTGGTGGTGCGGTGCTGCTCAGGAGGCCAGGGCGGGAGGACTGCTGAGCTAGTGAGTTAGAGACCAGCCTGGGCAACACAGAGAATCTGTGTCAGAGCGAAAAAGAGATGGATGCTGATGGTTCACACCTGGCTACTTGGGAGATCAAGACCCAGAAGTAAAAAGTTGGTCCAGGCAGAAAAAAGTCCTTGAAACTCCCTCTCCAAAATGATCAACACAAACCAGGGCTGGAGGTATGGTTTGAGTGGTAGAGTACCAGTTGAGCAAGTGCCAGCCTCTGAGTTCAAACCCCATAACAGGAAGGAAGGAAGGGAGGAAGGAAGGAATGACCACTGAGAAGCACACTTGTGGTCTGAGGTTCATTTAGGCATAATTCATCAGCACACGGCTTTTGTGGTTTATCTTTCTGTTTTGCTTCTTGCCTCCATTATCTTCATGGTAGCTTATGGTTCTGGTGGGCTCTGCTCATTGTGATGGAGCCCTTCAGAGTTCCAGAGTTAATAAATCCCACTGCAAGATAAAATTTCCCTTCCCTATAGGGCTACAAGCTGGACAAATTCCTGCTCCTTTCAGTCAGGGAGGGTATGCATGCCCAGGCATCTGGATGAGTGAGTAGAGGCTGTTCAATGAAGTCATATGGAGAATCTGATCCCATTTGTTGTATCAAAGATATAATGAATGGGCCAAAGAAGTCATTATCCCTGGAATCCTAAGCAAGAACAACTCCTCAGAACAACTCCTTGGTGTAAAAAAGGTAGAGGGGAATGTAGGAAAGAGAAAGAAAAGTAGGAAGGAAAAACAGACCACTCAACTGATGTGCATGAGCTGTTCTGTTGTCCTGGCTTTTCTCATTAACTACCTGTTACTCAGAATCCCCTGGGGTGCCTGAAGAAACCAAGGTGGAATGGTGGGCCTTGTCAGGAAAGATGGTGTAGGGCTGAGGGAGCCAAGAGCTGCTCTCAGCCCTGCAGATCAGACAAGGTCAGCGTTTGTAGAGCTGAGGGGTTCTGACTCATGGAAAGAAAGGTGACATCACAGAGCCTTCAAGTGGTACCCTGGAATCTTAAATCGAGGCCTGTGGCTCTTGGACGTTGGCCAGAGCCTTCTGCCTAGAGAGGGCTTGAGAAATGGAAGGACCCAGGGCAGGAGAATCTCTTTAGAGCTGAATCTGTCTTGGCAAAGCCTCTCTGTTTACATAGCAACTGTCATCTGTGCATCCTGTCAGCTGTGCTGCCATCCTGAGAGGCAAAGAATGTAAGGGAGGAGGGAGACATGCCTTGAATGAGGGTGACAGGTGTGAATGAACCCCCTTCTCTATCCAACTGCTTCTCCTACTTTGCCTCAGTGGCCTTCCTATGGGCCAAAATGGCAAATTGGGACCTGCTTACCGTGCCCCAATTCCCTTCTCCCTCCCAAGCAGCCCCTCCACCCCCCTCAGAGTTGACAAGAGAGGAAAGGCCTGTCTCTTTTACCTGTGAGTACTGAGCCATCAGCAATTGGCAGCTTGCTGGTCCTGGTGTGTGAGGGTGAGGGTGTGTGTGTACATTGCCAACCGAGCAGAGGAGAAGCTGAGGGCACTGGAGGGCCTTAGAAGCTGTTTTTCCTCTTAATTTTGTTTTCCTTTGGCAGTACTGGGTATTTGATCAGGGCTTAGCAGCACTTGCTAGGCAGGCATTCTGCCACTTAACTCATGCCTCTACCCCCTTTCCTTTCTATTTTTTGATATGGTCTTGTCCACCCTTCCCCCGGCAGACCTGGATCACTATACCCTATATAGCTTCCTGTATGGCTCGAATGACCATACCCAGCTATTGGTTGAGATGAAGGTGGGGGGCTCTCAAACTTTTTGCTTGGGTTAGCCTTGAACTATATTCCTCCTGTTCTCCACCTCCCAAGTCCCTGGGATTACAGTAGTTTAAACCCTTACTCACACAGATGCACACCAACTTGTGTTTCAGCCCCAGGATGCAGTGTTGTATAAAGTCTTCAACATGTTGCCATTCTTTTCTGGTTCCAAGGTTTCTTGTGGCTTCATTGGCTACTGGCCGCATTGAGCACAGAGGTTGCTTCTGTGCATGAAGCACCTGATGTGCCACTTATGAAAGGGGTACTTTCTACGGACTGTACCCATGATGCTGTCCTCCACAGCCACCCTCCCCCTTATAGCTGCTGTCCAGTTGGCTCCTGGGGTATGGAACTGAAATTAGGATTAAGGGTTGGGAGAGACTGGATAAGGAGCCCTGGAGCAGTTCACTTTAGCTCACTCTGGCTGCATTACCATGACAGTAGACACATCTGGCGTCACCCTTGTGTGCTGAGATAGGTCTCATTCCTCCTACAAAGTGACTCAAAGGAAATCTTTCCCCAAACAGACTGTGGTTCAAGAGCCCAGGAGAGAAAAATCCTTTGATTTCTTTGCCCTTGTTTGGGCTGGGGAAGGGCTTGGAGAAATGCACTGTTCAGTGTAAAATAATAGGCCAGGATTTGATGAGAGGATCTGGGCAAGCACAGACCTGGTTGAATCATCATCTTGGTTCTTGTGTTCCTTAAAAATAACCTCTGACAAGGTTCTAATTATAAAATAAGGAGCACTGGGAAGAGGTCTCTGCATGCCCAGTAGCTCAGCCAGCCCTGGCCCTGAGATGCGCTGGCTGCTGAGCACACTTCCTAGCTGGGCTCTGGGGCAGGTGGTATACTGAGATCACCCACTGCTGCCCTTTGCCATGCCAGAAAACGACAGCCATCGTTGCTGTGAAAGGGGTTTCATCTTTTGGGCTTTGTTCGCTTACTGCCAGAATTAGCCTTTTTCTTCCCCTGGGTACCTAAGGAGGAGGAGGTCGGTGTGGGAACACCAAGGAAGAAGGAAACCTAGTCTCTTTGCTTTGTGAGTGTACAAGCTGTTTGTTATAGAATCACTTTCAGCTTAGTGTAGGCAGTTCCTATACAGGTTTCAAGGCTAAAACTTGTATGTAAAAAAACCCCAAAAGCCCTCTTCCTGTTAGCTCTTAAATTTAGCAAAGTAACATGAACTCCTAGCTTAGCACTTAGTTAAAATATTGCATGATCACAGGAGCATATGAAGCCCAATCTTCCATTTACATATCAAAGAGAACTCAACTAAGGTTTATTGAATAGGTATTCAGTAGTGGGCCCTGCTCTTAAATTATTCAGTTTCCAAGACAGACCCATGGGTGGTGATTGGTAGGATACCTTAACAGGTGTACATAGGAAACAGTACTTAGGAAGTACTGGATTTTGAGTGTCAGAAATTGGAAAATGCTGCATGGTACTTGGTACCATAGGCTGGACTTAAAGGATGACAAGACATAGGGAAAGACTTTTCAATGCATAGGCAGTGTGAGCAGGGTGTGGAGGCAGGAGAGGCCATGGTGTTCTAAAGATTGGTGAGAGCTCACCTTAATTTGGTGGAAGGGGATGGATGCACTCTGCCCTGTGGTTAAGGCATGGGCCCTGTGTGTGTGTGTGTGTGTGTGTGTGTGTGTGTGTGTGTGTGTGTGTGTGTGTGTGTGTGTGTGTGTGCAGGTACTGGTGCTTTTACTTGGGGCCTGGGTGCTATACCTGAACTCTTGTGCTCACACTAATACTCTTCTACCTTGTGAGCCACAGCTCCACATCTGGCATTTCGTGGTTAACTCATGGACTTTTCCTGCCCTGGATGGTTTACAATCTTGATCTTTAGATCTCAGCCTCTTGAATAGCTAGGATTACAGGTGTGAGCCTTGGGCTCTAGATTCTGAGGTTCAGTTCTTGCTAACCGTGCAACTTTGCTTTGAGCAAATCCCCTAACCTCAGTGGCTCTTTTACAAAAGAGACACATGTTGGGCCGGGAGTTTGGCCTAGTGGTAGAATGCCTGCCTAGCATGCATGAAGATCCGGGTTCAATTCCTTGGTACCACATATATACATAGAAAAAAGCTGGAAGTGGTGCTTAGGTTCAAGTGGTAGAGCTCTGGCCTCGAGAAAATCTAAGGACAGTGCTCAGGCCCTGAGCTCAAGCCTAGGACTGGACAAAAAAAAGTGGAGGGGGGGGCATGTCAATGTAAACCTTTTATTTAGTACAATGTGGCACAAGGTAAGCACCTAATAATAAAAACTATTTATAGTGGCAATTTCTGGCTACCCAAGAATCACGAGGGGAATGGGTGTGAATGTTAAGCAAAGGCCTAGAAAAAGGAGGCCAAAGACTCCCAAATTAGACCTTCTCTATTTTCAGATGTGTCAATAGCAGAACACAGATAAAAGGGTGAAGTCTAAGGAACACAAAGAATTATGGAGTACAGTGAAGATTCTGTTTCTCAGGTAGGAGGGTCGTTAGCCCTGAGAAACAGAAAATTTTTCCTATGAGAAAAAACAGGCGAGTGGCCCCCAAAATGGCTTCTCCAAGTAGCCTGTGCCCAGTCAGTTACAGTGATCCCAGTGAGGCCACACTGAAGTGACCAGTGGGCAAGCTTTGTCCTCTTCTTGACCTACCTTGATCCTGAACTGCACAGACTTCTCAGAAGGTATTGCTAGGCACAGGGCTGACAGAGAACATAGGCCAGGTCAGATAGACTCCAACACCTCAAGAAAAATACTAAGCTAGTGTCTCATTGGCAGTATTTTTCATAGGGGTGTGATTTGATGTTGAGGAAGCTGCCAGACCCAGGAAAAAAGAAAAGCTGAAGTCAGGCACCAGTGGTCATACCTATGATTCTAGCTATTCAGGAGGCTGGGATCTGAGCAGTCAAATCCAAGGAATTATTATTTCCAATTAACCAGTGAGAAGTAGAAATGTGGTTCATGTGGTAGAGTACTGTTTGATTAACAGTGCTAGCTTCAGAGTTTAAGTCCCTATACTGAGGGGGCGGGGAATAAAAGAAACGAAAAGGTTCTGGGGCTAGAGCTGTAGCTCAGTGGTGCAAAGTATGTTTAAGGCCTTAGGTTCAATCCCTAGCATATACTATGCATACATGTGTAGGCATACACATGTTTCACATTCTAGGGTGAATCAGTTGGTAGGTGCTACAAGAATTATGGAACAAAGAAGTCTCTTGATAAGCACAAGAATGATTTAATTTTCAGGGAAGAGTATGAGATTTACTATGTCCTACATAGATTGCAGGGTTATAAGGAAGAAAACTGACTACTTGGTGTGACTCCTAGCTGGTACTGTGGTGCTGGCCAGTAATTCTAGGGCTGCTTCTTCCTGTGCTGTCTTTAGTGACTCCCTGGAGGTCAGAGCGCCTCCCCCGCACCCTCACTTCCACATTCCCTTCAGGAGGAATGCACAAGGACAAGGAAAAACAAAGAGGAAAGGAAGAGCTGAATGGAGTCTTTTGAAGCAGTATTCTGAATGTCACTCCCTACTTCCATAATCTAATTTGCTACAAGTTAATGGGCCCGGCTTGGCTGCAGGCAAGCTGGGAAATGCAGTTTATAGTCTAAGCACCATATATTCAGCTAAAGATCAGGGGTAGGGTCAATAAAGAATATGAGAATGGATATTGAGGGACAACGGACTCTGTCAACCATAGATCATTCAAGTTAGCACCAGCTAACTTGAATAAGAAATCTGTACTTCCAAAGTAACCATACCAAAAAGGCAGTGCAGACGTCATAACTGCTTTAGGAAATGACCTGTGTTTAATCCTATTTCTAAAGCAAGGAGTATATAGAAGTGCTTCAGGCATATCTTTTTTTCAGATGAGCTTTTTATCGTTGAATTTTCTAGAAGTAGAGCCCACCAGGGAGGTGAGAAGTTGACATACCTTTTTAGCAGCCTTGTGCTGTTGCTAATGTATGGGCAGTGTGCTCGCAGGAAGAAAGTAATTAGCTGAAAGATGACACCATTAAGCAGGGAGATAAAACAGAGATTTCATTTGGGGCTTTTGGCCAAATAAGACACATAAAGACCCTTTATGACTGGCTTGTGGTTCTCTCCCTAGGAGTGTGCTGATGACTGGGACAGAAACAAAAGTCTGACTCTTACAGGAACACTGTGTTCCCTTTAGCTGTTAACTTAAGGGGGGAAGGGGGTCTCCCATTCCCCTGTGAGTCCATTCTTCCAGGCTTGTCAGCAGTGGCCCCAAAAGGGAGTGGGGAATCTCCTAGGAATGACTGGACCTCAAGGTTGGAAGTTTTTCTTCTTTTTGTTGGTTATGGGGGTTGAACTCTGGGCCTGGGCGCTGTCCCTGAGCTCTTTAGCTCAAGGCCTATCCCTGGAGTCACAGCACCACTTCCAGTTTTCTAGTGGTTAATTGTAGATAAGAGTCTCATGGTCTTCAGTGCCCAGGTTGGCTTTGAACTGAGATCCTCAGATCTCAGCTTCCTGAGTAGCTGGGATTACAGGGATGAGCCACTGCACCTGGCTAAGGTGGGAAGTTTTACACATGTGGGATGTCTACCAGCAAATAGCTATACTTTCAATATTACGGGTGTGTCCCAGGAATCATGAGAAAAAAATCCTGTAGAAATGAGTCATATGATCAGGTTCATAAACCCCAGGGAATACAATGCCACTGAATATGACTAGCTGTTTTAGTAGGGCTTAGTAGTACATTGGGGAGTCATCCTTGACCTCTTCAGAGAGAATGAACATGGACTGGATGATCAGTATTCCATCTGAGAGCAAGAGTGACAGAGAACTAGAATCTGTTGCTTGGGACCTGCCATTTACTGAGCTGAGCTGAGCTGAGCTGAGCTGAACTGATAGAAGTTAACTGTTCATTTCTGAGTGAAATGGACTCCTTTCAGGTCAAAGGGAAAGCATTTGTAGTTAGATATTCTTTCAGAGATATAAACGAAGCAGCTTACCACTGGGTGCTGGTGGCTCATGCCTCTGTAATACCAGCCACTTGAATGGCTGAGACACCAGAATTGTAAGTCAAGACCAGCCTAGATAGAAAATTTGGTGAGACTATATCTCAATGGAAGGGATGCAGTCTTATCTTCCTAGCTATGGTAGGAAGCCAAAAATAAGCAAATCATAATCCAAGTCTGTGCTTGGGCACGAAGTGAGATCTTCTTTGAAAAATCAGCAGTACAAAAAAGGAGCTGGAGGCATGGATCAGCAGAATGCCTGCCTAGCAATCACAAGGTCTGAGCTCAAACCCCAGTCCTACCTACTACCTCCCCCACAAAAACAAAAAACTCCTTATATTTTCATTTTTAAGCATGTAAGAAGAATCACAAATAATTTAAAAACATGCCATTATTTTCATGTAACAGTGTCTAGATCTGAAAATTCTAGATTAGAGCTTACTACATAAACCGAATATCCTAAATTTCGTGTAGTATTATTGGTTATCTTTTATTCAAACTGGTAAGAGGCTCAATAGAAAATGGAAAATAAGTTAAACTGTAAAAATCCATAGGCACAGGGCTATGTTGTAAACTAATTTAGGAAATGTCTTTAATGAAAACTGATGATGTATTACTAAGAAATCTTTATAATACTTTAAAAGTACTCCTGAATTTTTTTTTTTTGGGTGGTTAATTGGAGATGAGTCTTATGGACTTTCCTGTCTGAGCTGGTTTCAAATCATGATCCTCCCTTCTCAGCCTCTTGAGCAGCTAGGATTACTGTCCTGAGTCACTGGTGGCTGGCTTAAAGTATTTTCTAAGTACTTCCTACATTACTTCTACATAAATGCTTAGTAGTTTTCTATTGGTATTTTAGAAAATATTTGAGAGGTGCTTTGCCACTGGATGTCTTTTCTATTGAAAAGTGACATGCTTTTCCAGTCGTATTCTACCTCTACTAAGAGGTTTCTCCCAGAAACTGTTACCTCAGTCCCCTTGTAAGTTCTGGGCTTCTCCAGGAAGGTAGTGTTGCAGGGGGAATTTTGGCTGCATTGTGGAGTATATTAGACTCTTGCAAGGTATACAGATACTGGATTTCAAAATGTTTTCGTGCCACCTAGTTTAGGCTTAACGCTGAACAGTGAAAATATTTAAATCTATTAGTGTGTCCCTGAAAACTTCTCAATACAGACTTGAGAACAAGTAGAGTTGGCTTAGGCAAGTCTGGTGGTGGGGGTGGTGGTATTGTGTATGTGTGAGCATAGGGAACGAGACAGGTTAACAACTGAGTAGAATTCCCTAGGTTTTTTGTTTTCTTTAAAAAGGCTAATGCATTACCTTTTTGCCCCATTCCTCTCTCCATAACTGTCTTTTATCCTTAGGCCTGCTCTACCTGAAAAGAAAATGGCTGACCTCAGTCCTCTGAACGAAGTGGGCTATCAAATCCGAATCTAGTAGCCAAGCCACACTGGCCGACGAGAGGGTTTCTGTGGTGCTTCTTTCTGCACTTTACCCAACATCTTCAGGAGGAATTGGAACTATTTATTAAGAGCTTGAGACTTTTATTTTTAAGGATTCATCTGAAAGTAGAATCTGAGTGAATGGGAACACAATTAGCTTCAAAAAACAAAACAAAAACAAAAACAACAACAAGAAACTCCTAAAGAGGTGACCACAAGGCTAAAGACATCAGCCCACGGGGTTTGCACTGTTTCCTTCACTCCAGATCTCAAGGGTAACAAGCATTGACTTTAATTTCCTTTTTTTTTTTTTTCCCATTTGCCTACTTTTATTTGCTTTGGATATTGTGCTTCATCAGTAGTCAATGTTCATAAAGTTCTCTCCCTTTTTTTTGGTATAGTAAGGTAACTCAGTCAGTATTACCTTCTTTTTCAGCAATAATGAAAGTAAAGATAGGTTTTTTTTTTAAGCAGTTAATATTACCTCAGCATTTTTACATCAGATATGAAAATTTAATGACATTTCGATTTTTAATATTCTATTTGTATTGTTTCCCCAGTATTTCCCATGGGGAATCTTCATAGTTTTTTTTTTTTTCTGGTGCACATGATAAGATTTAAAGTATTATATGCAAATGTTTTACTAAAGAGCACTGAAATTCTTCTGGCAATACGGGACCCATTTTTAGGATCTTATAGTTACTTAATCTTTTTAAAAGTATTCAATGACAGCGATCTTTTTGTTCTTTCAAAACTAAGCACTTCAGAAGCTAGTCTACATTCTGTCATTATGTTTAAACTTTGTGGAGTCATAGCTAGCCAAAAGTTAGCAGGATGTTATCTGACAGTCAGAGAGGCAGATACTAAGACCAAGGCAGCAAGTTCTAAGAAGAAGACAATTTTTCTGTTCACATTTCAACTGTTTGTACAGATCAAGCTTTGATTCTGAAGGACTCACAGATAAAGATGTGTTCTGATGTCTTATATTAAGGCCAAAAGTGATAGGATGTAGGATATGATGATTCTCCAGTACCTTGCTTTTAGGTACCACTTCATGAAATTTAAGAAATATTGGAAAATAAAATGAATTATAAAAAGTGGACCCTTTTTCTCAATGGAAAAATCTTCCAGTACAGTGTTATACCTTATGGTGTGATCTATGAAGTTACACTAACTCCTGGGTGCAGACCACACAGGGTAACTAAAGGCATATAAGTATCAAGAAGAGAGCTTCTAGTTCTTCTGTTTCATTTGCTTTATCTCTGCAAACATGCCAACTCACAGGACCAAAGGACATATTTAAGTTAAATCTGCTATTTCACAAAATTGTTTGGCCGCTGGAATAGTTACAGGAAGGTGGTTAAAAAAGAAAACTTTGGGGGTGACAAGGAAAGCAAAAGGACTTATTATCCGTTAGCTGGGTGCACCAGAGTTCATTCTAACCTAAAAATCAGTTGTATTAGTGAATACAACATTTTCTTAAAGGAAATACTATTTCCTTTAGTGAACAGGGCCGTTAGAGTCCTAGTCACTTAAATGAAAATGCAACTTAGATTTAAAATTCTGAAGTTAAGTCACTTCCTTTTGAAGTATTATAGTTTAAAATGGGTTTATCAGGAAGTGGGGCATAGCTCATGGTAGAGTGCATGCATAGCATGTTCAAGGTCCTGAGTTTGCTGTTCAGTATTCCATCATTCCTAAAAAAACGTTATCTTTGTACATCTTGCACGGTAAACACCTCTCAGCCTCCTGGCCACATGCATTTAAGCGTTCAGAGTAGCTAGTGAATATTTTCATCCTTATTCTGAAACAATACCCACTTGGCCATTTGTCTTGCTTATTCATCTGAAATTTAACAATATCCATTAAGTACAATAAATAAAATGCCCCAACCTATGACCATGAGAGCACTTGCCAAGTATCAACTGAGGAGTGATGACTGCATCTAAAACACAGAATGTCAGATGACTGCATTGCCTCTTATTTCTAACACAAAAGGGAAAAGGAATATAAAATTGTTCCTAGTAGTCTAATGTATAATTTTAAATCTGCCAACTGGCTTAATTAGCAACTTAATTTCTTCCACACTTACTTTGAGGTGTTTAAATTCAGCTTCCAAAGCAATGATTAAGTCACCAAAACACTTTAAAAAGTGCGGTTGACACTGTATTTTGTTGTTGATATGCTACTTTCCAGAAGACATAGGAAAATCAATAAGCTTCTAAATTCTAATGCAGTAATTAAAACATTTAACATGGGGGGCGGGAGTTTGGCCTAGTGGTTAAAGTGCTTGCCTAGCATGCATGAAGACCCAGGTTCGATTCCTCAGTACCACATACATAGAAAAAAGCCGGAAGTGGTGCTGAGGCTCAAGTGGTAGAGCTCTAGCCTTGAGAAAAAACCCAAGGACAGTGCTCAGGCCCTGAGCTCAAGCCCAGGACTGGCAAAAAAAAAAAAAAACAAAAAAAACCCCCATTTAACATGGAAAAAATAAAACTCACATTTTACCATTTACAACTGAATTTAAGAACTCAAATTCTAGTAAAATTATGAAATAATTTAGAATCTAATTTTTAAAAAATTGCAAGAGAAAGTTTATGTGTAGGATTCCCATGGCAATAAAAGCAAAGTTTAAATGAATGACAGAAAATTTGATTTGAGAATATACATTGTGCTGTTTTGAGTATACTTTATTTTAGAAAGTGGTATTTAGTGATACTTACTATTTTCTATACTCACAGAAATCATGAACATCTCACTTTTTCTAAGTCAATTATTTCATAAGGATTTTATTAATAGATATTGATAACAGAACTTTGGAAATCTTAATTCAGTATTCTTACTATACCCAAGGCTTTTGTAAACTATAGTTTTATGTACAATCTTGTACAGTTTTTTTGACATACAATTCAGAATCTTGTTTATTCTCTTGAAATTTGTTCTGGCCAATACATTTTTTTTTAAATCTTTGAGAATAATTGTGATTGTTTTAGTGGGTATTTTTCTAAGTCAATGAAAACTTGTACAATGGTATTTTAGAGAATGCCAGATAAATGCATGTTTCAAGTTACGGTTTTCTCATCACTTGTATGTTTATATACCGCATGGACTTTAATAAAAATCATTCTGGAAACTTAAAGAGTTGTGTTTCTTCTAAAATCCAAAAGTGGTCAGGTTTAAAAATTTGTTTTTGTTGTCTTCTTACTACATACTTGACCTAAGTGAACAAATTTATCATTCTCTTACCTTTCCTCTTTTGTAATTTTTAGACTATATAAATAGTACTTCATTTCAGCATATCTCAGTTCAATTGTGTTTTAGTTTTCCCTAAATAATAAAGGCTATAAAATGAAATGAAGGAAGTAGCACTGTGGCTCAAATGGTAGAGTGCTAGCCTTCAAATGGTAGAGTGCTAGCCTTGAGCTGAAAGGCTCAGGGACAGTGCCTACGCCCAGAGTTCAAGCTCCATCACTAACAAAACAACAAAAAAACACATCCTTCTCCCCGATGAAATGAAATTGTTTAAGACCAGGAAACAGGTCAGCTTATACACTTTAAACATTTACCACAAACCTTCACACACAGATGTATAACAGTTTATTACAAAATTTACAGGTCTTAACAGTTTATTACAAAATTTACAGGTACAAAGTACAAATGATCTGATGCCTGTTTCCTTAACCACTTACATTCTTTTCTTTTCCTTGTCTCCCTCCCTTCCTCCTCACTTCCATCCACAACAGATTAAAGAGGTTGTTGACTTCCAAAAAAGGACAAATTTCAAATTTGCATATTATATTCAGAAGAAAAAGTATAATGAGGCCAGAGGTTTATTATGTCACAATTCTGTGTTTAAAGCTTGGATAGTGTAACATTTAAGATTTATTTTCTGTGTTAACCAGATTTTTTTGTCAAGTCTCCAGTAACTGACAATAGAAATTGAAAACAGAAGTATGTATTTATTTAACTTAAAAGTTATTTTTATCCACTGTCTTCTGGTCCATTAAATAATCCTTCATCTGATAAGCTAACATAGAAAGCAATTTACAGATCAACTATATCAAAGTAAAGCACATGAAACAAGTCTAAATTTATAATACATTAATCAGAATATAAAAAATTAAATTTATACAGGTTTTCAAGAATGATCTCTTTATAATAAAACCATTTGCTAATAAATTCATTCAATACAGAATGGTTATTAATCAACAAATCATTTTTCTTTCCCTACTACTATAAAGGGGCAATTGGACTATCATTGTAATTTGATGATGACTAGAGCTACGACTCAAAGATATATAATAGTCCACAAACTACTTCTGAAAAAATGTGGACAATCTTGGAACTAGTTAATATTGTAAACAAAAATTTTAAAAAGTGGAGAAATATTTAACTATTCACCCAGAACTATTTTTTAGATAGCTTCATAAACCATTGCCTCTTCTGAGGCTTTTGCTTCTTTTATTTAAAAATAATTATAGTAAGTGATTTAGTACAAAAGTTTTATTTTTCTGAGACTAGGACTTGAATTCATTATCTGACACTTGTGCTCTTTAGCTGGCACTCTATCTCCTCAATCACAACTCCAAACCTTAGTATAAAACTTTATAAAGTTGAATATTACTGCTGTTTTCTAAGATAAAACATTCTATTAATAAAAGCCACTGTGAAAACTTTATTTATAATTTGGTGCAAAATGACTACTTAGAAAAAATGTAATTCCTGATCCTACTATCTAAAGAACAGAGGAAACTTCCACATTTTATACTCTGATTTATTTATTTATGTGCCAGTCCTGGGCCTTGAACTTGGGGCCTGAGCACTGTCCTTGGTCTTTCTCAAGGCTAGAGCTCTACCACTTGAATCACAGCACAATTTCCAGCTTTTTCAATACCTGTGGTACTGAGGAATTGAACCTGGGTCTTTGCATGCTAGGCAAGCACTCTACCACTAGGCCAAACTCCAGGCCCCGATTTTTTATTTTTTACAAATACTTGTCAACAGCCAACTACCAGATTTATGAGTTCTGCTTCTAACACTTCATAAAAACTGTTAAGTACCATCTCATGTGAGTGTATCACTAAAAAACATTTGAGAAATGAATCATTTAAAGCAACAGTGAAAACAACAAAAGAGCTTTAAGACTTCATGCTGGTATCTCCCAGTAGTTTTACTACTTTGTCAAACTTCTGGGAATAACAAAAGTAATCTCAGAGCTGCCACTGTGTTCTAAAGACAATTTTCCGAATAAATTTCTGCTGAAATGTTTCAGTAAAAATAAAAGTATTCCCCAACCCAGGGATCTTTTTTTGGAACTAAACAGAAAAAAAGAAAAGCCTGCCAGAGCAAGGCACAACCCAAGTCTCTGACTTTCTTGGGCCACTGCTGTCTGCTACAGCTAGCAAGAATGGGCTTACATGAAGAATCTTGTTTTCCTACCAACAAAATACAGGCACAAAACATTGCTCAGGGCAGTATAAAGATGGATAAAGCATTTTTTTCTTAAAAGCATTATCAAACCCTTCAAACATTAAAAAAGATGGACATCTATTAAAGACCTAATGATTTCTGAGATGAACGAATGAGGACTTTATAAACGTCATGTTCTCCCATTGAAATCAGGCCTTCTGAAAAGGAAAATACTGTGGCTCGCAAAACTCAGAAACTTTGGATCCTTTATAAAGCTTCTCAAAACCATGAAGTAAACTTCTTTACCCAGAAGACTAAAGAAGATTCATTACACTGAAACACCATTGTTAATGTTACTAGGATTCAGAATAAAAAATATTTAATCTCTTTGATAATAAAGAGTATTTAGATCTCAACTATCAGTAAAAATATTTTCACTATTGAAAAAATATTGTAAACTTGTTTCTTCTGATATGTTCCAAGCATTTAACACAATTTCAGAAAACCCACAGCATAAAAATAAACATGCAAACCTTTAAGAACTTTACTACATTCTTTGAAAATATAAATTTAAAAGAAAATGATAAAGAAGAATCAAAGCTCAAGTCTGAACTTAGCCAATAAAGGCAGATGATCTGAGGAGTTGTTTTCATTGGGAAGTCCATTTACAGTCCATAAGTCTTGTTCTGTGAGAAGTGATAATCTACCTAGAAGTTTCAAGCCACCAACCAAAGCAGTTTCTGCTCCTACATTAAAGAAACACACACTTGGTGAAACTGTCCCCAGGTCATGGTAAACTAATCATATAAATCCTGTCTTCAAAGTGAGGAAATAGAACTTCATACTTTTTTTTTTTTGGTAGGTCATGAGGCTTGAACTTAGCCTGGGCACGGTCCCTGAGCTTTTCAGCTCAAGGCTACCACCCTATCCTTGAGCCAAGCCCCACTTACATTTTCTAGAGGCTAACTGGAGATAAGAGTCTCAGGTTCTTTTGTGCCCAGGCTGGCTTTGAACCTAGGTCCTTAGATCTCAGCCTCGTGAGTAGCTAGGATTATAGGTGTGAGCACCGTGCCCAGCTAACTTTATACTTCTTTAGAACACGTAATTTGCATGTTTTAAAAACATGGTTAAGGTTTTGAATCATAGACTAATTATAATTTCCAACAGTTTATGATGTTATTTCTATGTCAGGTATGTTTTTTATTTCCATTTCTGCAAAATATTTGGGAAAAATATTGGAATATACAAACATGTTAAGATTAATTTGAGACTCCCTAAATATTTGTCTATGGTTAATTTTGTAAAACTAAACAGATTCAACCATAGTCACTGGGAAGTTCATGAGGTGATTGGAGAATAATATAATTCAGTTCCAGTTCCTTCTAAAGGGAACAGAAGTATTCTCTCAGGCATCTGAAATGCTGATCCATAACATTCTCCTGCCACCTAGTGCACTGTCATAGGCATAACAACTTCAGTAACTTCTGTGCAATGTAATTTTTTTTTTTGGTCAGTCCTGGGACTTGAACTCAGGGCCTGAGCACTGTCCTTAGGCTTTCTCAAGACTAGAGCTACAGCACCACTTCCAGCTTTTTCTAAGTATGTGGTACTGAGGAATTGAATCCAGGTCTTTGTGCATGCTAGGCAAGCACTCTACCACTAAGCCAAACTCCTGGCCCTCTACAGTATATTTTATAAAGCCTGGGTTAGGGGAAGGAGTCTTATCTCTAGAAGGCAATACTAATAACGTAATCCCCAAAAGGAAATAGGGGAAGACGAGGTAGCACATATAGACAGAAAGGGAAAATCAGAGAAAAAGGGCTGCCCATAGGTAAGATTCCAAATTTCTGCAAAAGATTTTTGGATTATTCTGGATTATTATTTTGGGCTTTTAAAAGATATTTTGGATTATTTTTAGATCATTTTCTTCTCCATTTAAAATCATTCTGGTTAGTGTGTACAACTGACCTTATTTGAGTCATACAAAGAAAAAGTCATAGTCATATTACAAACTTTTCTTCCTCAGAAAGTTCCAATATTCCAGTGTTAACATAGCCTGTTCTACAATGAAGGCAGCATGCCTTAGTAAAACTTCACCACAAAACTGTATGACCACTCTTAATGTGTTTTTATCGCAAAAAAAAAAATCTAAGGTTATAGCAAATAAAAATGAACAGCTGTGTGCATGTGATCATGCTTATTGATATGAACTCCAAGAAATAGAAATGAGGCTTTTTGTTTGCTTGTTTCCTTCTTCTTTTTCTTTGGTTTATTCCATTTTGTTGCTGCTTTTGATTTTTGTACCTTTTGTCTGGTATATGAGTTTATCTGATTTGGGGAGGGGAAGGGGAAGCACAGGACAAAAGGTGAAGCAATTCAGTAGTGCTACTTACTAGACACTATGTAGGAAATGAACTATACTACTTAATGGGGAGGGAATCCAGAAGGGGAAAACGTGGGAGAGAATGAGGGAGGGAACAGGAAGAAGAAATGTACTTATGACTTGACTTATGTAACTACAATCCCTCTGTACATCACATTTGTAATAAAATTTTATAAAAGAAGTACAAAAGATAACTCAGGAACTGACTGGAACTGGATGGTAGAACCAAGGATATAATAGGCAATAATTTGCTTTACTACCTCTCTCTGATATATGCAGGCAGTTATCTGACCCATTAATATATACTGCCCATTTGTCTACTTACAACATCTCTAATTTCCTTTTGTTTTTCCTCCTTTTTGTTGATCATGGGCTTGAACTTGGGGCCTAGGCACTGTCCCTGAGCTTTTTCACTTTCAGCCACAGCATCACTTCTGATTTTCTGGTCGTAATTGGAGATAAGTCTGACCAACTTTCCTATTCAGGCTGGCCTTGAACCTTGAGCCTCAGATCTCGGTCTCCTGAGTAGCTAGGATCATAGCTGTGATATCTAATTTCTGGCTCCAATTTTTAAATCCAGAACTACTTCTAGATGTTAGCTAATTTACTCAACTGCAGCCTTGGTTCTGGCCACTGTGCTCTCCAGCATAACTAAGATTATATAGTTTTTATTTACCTGGCTGCCCAGCAGTGACTTCCTTTTTTGCAGAGTAAAAAATGTAATCTACAGTTATGGCACTTCGAGAATGGCAGGTGGTCACTTCTGGAATTCCAGTGTCAGGAAAGTAATGTGAATAAACAGAAGACAAGCTGAAATGGTGCTGTAAATGTGAAGATACTCTAAATCAAGAAGAAAAAGTAATTAGTATCCATCAGGTTTTTCATGACTTCCATACATTTGTTCTATTTAAAGTAACTGTCCTTCAATTTCTAGATTATGACACACTCTACTTGTACTATATCTTAAGATAGCTTCTTACAGAAGCTTATATTTTATTTTTGCAACAAATATAGGTGACATTATGAATGGGTAGAGGGCTTAAAAATCATGTCTGTTAACATAATTTTAAGCATCACTTATGCCATACAAATTTTGACCATTTAAAAAATTCACCAAATGATAACCAAGCATCTACTAAGTTCTAGGCATCCTTTTAGGTGCTGAGGAAATACTAAAAAATCTCTGGCCATTGCTTTAATAAAGTCATGTTTATTATCTCTTAACTTCCAACTTATAGTTTTGTTTTTTCTTTATTTTGTTGATACTGAGATTTGAACTAAAAGCTTTGAGTTTGCTAGGCAGGTCTGCAACTACTTGAGCCATATTCCAGGACTTAGCAACTTTTGATATCAGATGACTTTCCTTTACTTATAGTATTATTAAATGTAAATAAATCTGGTTGCTGAAATCTGAGGATCATAGTTCAAAGCCAGATAGGCAGGAAAGACCATGAGACTCCTACCTCCAATGAACCACCAAAAAGCTAGAAGTGGAGTTGTTGTTCAAGTGATAACAGTCCTATCCTTAAGCAAAAGAAGCTCAAGAACAGTGTCTACCTCCTGAGTCTAAGCCCCAGCACAGACTGATATACACACAGAAATTTCAACTAAGGCCAGGTGAAGTGGTACATGTCCATAATCTAAGAGCTTGTGAAGCTGAGCCAGGAGGATCTTGTCAGTTTGACTCCAGCCTGAGCTATATTGTGAGACTGTCTTACTATAAACATATAAAAAAGTAAAATAGATATCTTTCAAATTGCTGTATTACTGTGACTTTTTTTTCTTTTTTTTCTGGTTTTGGTCGGTCATGGGGCTTGAACTCTGGGCCTGGGCGCTGTCCCTGAGCTCTTCAGCTCAAAGCTACCACCCTACCTCTGGGCCTGGGTGTTGTCCCTGAGCAGTTCAGTGCCACTTCTCATTTTCTAGTGGTTAATTGGAGATAAGAGTCTCACATGGACTTTAGTGCTAGGACGGGCTTTGTACCAGGATCCTCAGATCTCAGCCTCCTGGGTAGCTAGGATTACAGGTGTGAGCAACTGCACTAGCTTGAAAAATTTTGTTTATAGACAACAGCTATACATATAAATACACTATGCGTGCGCGCGCGTTGTGTGTTTGTGTGTGGTACTGGGGCTTAAACTTAGATTTTTGAGGAACTGAACACAGGAAATACTGAATTTCTTATGCAAAAACAAACATCTCAAAAACAGCACAGTCAGGACAGGAATTTTTGTCATGACTTAAGGTCCAGTACTCCCTATTATCATCTTCATTTTGATCCAAATATTTGAGAAATAATTTTCTACTCCACACAGTCAGGGAAAGTATTGCTGCTCTCCAGAACTCACTTTTCTGTTACCAGGACGTCAGTTTCCCTCAGCTGTGCTTGTGTCATCTCACCATCTGAAAGAAAAGAGAGAAATGTGTTGATTCTACTGGCATAAAGTTCACTTCTACTTTGACTTGGTTTAGCCTTGGTTTAGCGGACTAGAAATGACGCTGAAGATGTATCTAGTTTAGACAGATGCTGAATTAAATATTTTATCCTCCAGTCTAGACTGGGAAAAATAAAAACAATTCTAAGGCAACATGCAAGTAGGTCATGCATAGGCAATTATGGAAGTTCATAGCTACACATAGATATGAATATTCACATCTGAGATACTATCCCTTTGAAATTTAGTTTTGTCTTCAAAGGGAGCATTATTACCCAGCCGACTGACAAAATGTACTGCAAACACTTACCTGTCTTTTCTACTTTTGGTACCTGCTGTACCTCATACACACAGCTCTGTGAGATACCTAGGTTTGGGGGCCAAATGGGCATAGATAAAATTCTTTGTCCCCGTGAAGATTGTTCCTGGCCAGATACCTAAACAAAATTTCAACAGGTATCTTAAGTGAACAGACTTTTATTTATGTATTAAAAAATTAATGTCTTAAAGGTAATTAAAATTACCTTTCATTCACTATAAGACTGTGCTTATCATGTTCAAATATAGTTCAGAAAGTGCTTATCATTTTCATGAAAATGATAGTGTTCTGATGTATACTTTTCTTAATTTGAACTAATATTGCCTTTCCCTTTTGCTAGCAGGTATATAGTTCTTATATTAAATAGTAAATGTGTAAAAAAAATCTTGTAAAATTTAAAACTATCATCCAAGGAAATTTTGGCTTCCAATAAAGATTAAATCATCTAAATTAGGCAGAGGAAAACATAATGACAATAATGTGGGTGAATTATGCTAAAGAACTAGAACAGCTATTATTGTGTAAAGGAAAATTTATATTACTATTTTGCTAACCATATTGCCCACATCCAGCATTTAAAATTCTACCCTGCTACCTTGTAAACACTAAGCTATCCATGTCTGTCAGTGCTTTTCTTTTTCCATTTTTAAAAATTTGTATTTATTTATTTTTGCTGACTGCTAATACTAAGCAGATGAAAAAAGATGAAACAAAGCCAAATGTATAAGTTACTTATGATGAGGTACAGGTAAGATAAAGTAGTGGGTTGTTAAGGTTTTTGAACACCACATAATGACTAGCCTCACAGTTTGATGAACAGAGCAACCACCTAAGAATGATGAAGTAAGCACTTACCTTTCCTATGGCAAGTCCTTCATAGTTCAATTTCCCTTCTTTTATGAAACTATAGAGTGGAGAACCAGGAACAGAATTAAAGTCACCACACATAACAACAGGACAGAAGCTGCCATCTTTTTGATGGGCAACACTGGAAATTTCTGCCAACAGCATTGCCAACTGGGTAAGTTTAATATCGCCTCGCCTTGGATTATACAATAGATGTGTATTAGCTACACAGATGGAAGAAGTAGCAGCACGTGGAATTTTAGGCTGTAGGAGTAAAACTAATCCTATATTATCTCTGTCCAATAGAGGAATATCAGGACGGTAGAATTCCACTGGATTCACTGATAAAAGTGAAAATTTGGAGTGCTTGAAACAAATGGCACAGCCATCAGGTTTCCTTCCTGTCCGCATCTTATATTCACAATGATAACCTATAAAAGAGAAATGGATTTCAAAGAATGTACTGTTTATAACACACATTTGTCAAACTACAGCTCTGATAATATTTTTGGACAATGTTTAATGAAGTGTACTTTGCACAATGCAACAGGATGTATTAAGTCCTGGAATAAATACAAACCAAAAGACTAGGCCTACGACTGGAGCTAGGGAAGTAGTTCAGTGGTCTAGAACATTTGCTTAGTATGAGTAAGCTTCTGGGCTTGATCCCTACCACTAGAGGAAGAAAAAAGGACAGGAAAGAAAATGGAAAATATCCTACTTTCTCTCTGTGCTTTTGCTTCTCTCTCTTCTGTGTTTTTAGAAGCAGTCTTCCTATGCAGTCTAAGCTGGCCTCAAACTCCTGATCTACCACTGGATTATCCATTTTTCCCCCCAGTCCTGGGGCTTGAACTCAGGAACTGAGCACTGTCCTTGGGCTTTCTCAAGGCTAGACCTCTACCACTTGAGCCACAGCACCACTTCTGGCTTTTTCTATGCATGTGGTAACTGAGGAATCAAAACTAGTCTTGGTGCATATGAGGCAAGCACTCTTCCGCTAGGCTCAATTCCCATTTTTTTTTTTTTTTTTCCAGTCCTGGGCTTGAGCTCAGGGCCTGAGCACTGTCCTTGGACTTTCTCAAGGCTAGAGCTCTACCACTTGAGCCTCAGCACCATTTCTGGCTTTTTTCTATGCATGTGGTGCCGAGGAATCGAACCCGGGTCTTCATGCATGCTAGGCAAGCACTTTAACCACTAGGCCAAACTCCCGGCCCCGTCAATTCCCATTTTTGAGCTAGGCAAAATTTTTTGTGATGGTGCATATCTGTCATCCCAATACTCAGGAAATGGAGACAGGAAGATCAAATCTAATAATAGTGTAGGTCATATGGCAAAACCACCTCAGAAACAAAGCAAAATGCATACACATGAATCTAACAGGTCTTTTTAATGGCCGACTTAAGTCCTTAAAATGGATGAGTATTATGACTCTTTCAGTTCCAACATAGAAAAACTCAGTGTGACAATGACTGTAAGATCTTATAACTTTTCCTCCTCACTCCATTTCAAACTTGGCTTCACTCTGGCCTTTTACCACATTTTAATATCAGAGTCATGTTTTCTCTGCATCTGGAATGCTCTAGGTACACCTCTTCCTTCACTTCTCCAAGTCTTTGCTGAAATATCACTTTGTCTAATTATTCTGTTTAAAATACTTTCCTGATTCTTTTCCAGAAAAGGATCATTACTTATTATATTATTCACTTACTTGTTTTATTGTCAGCTTTTCTCCACTAGCATGTACATTCCACAAGGCAGATGACCTCTTTACCTGTTTGGCTAACTGCTCGAATTCACTGCCTCACACAATGCATAGTCAGTGGTAGGGATTCAAAGAATACTTGCTGAATGAATGCAGATTTCTCAAATCTGTGTGACCACAGAAGACTTATCTCTAAAAGAGTTTCTTCACGTATGTCTGTAGTTTTTATCCATAAGGTACTGGTTGACTCTGCTGTTATGACAAGGTAAGCAAATGGATCTTGATCTCATAGAGCATCTTAGAGGTCTAGTGGTGGGCAGAACCACTTAGCAATTGTGAGAAAGGAAACTATTAAAAAAAAGGATTTTGAAGACGCGGTGGTTCACGCCTTTAATCCTAGCTACTTGGGAGGCTGAGATCTAAGGATCAAGGTTCAAGGCCAGCCCAGGCACAAAAGGACCTAAACTCTATTTCCAATTACTCTCTAGAAAATGGGAAGTGGGGCTTGGCTCAAGGTTAGGGCAACAGCCTTGAGGTGAAGAGCTCACTGACAATGTCCAGGTCTAGGCCTAGGGGTGGGACAGTAGCCTTGAGCTGAAGAGCTCAGGGACAGCACCCAGGCTGAGTTCAAGCCCCATGACCAACAACAACCCCCCCCCCACACACACACAAACAAAGAGGATTTTGAATTAAAATTATGTACCCACAGAAATTTTCCAACTGAAATACCTCATTCTTGTTTTGACCTTTAAAAAAGAAGTATCAGTTTCAAAATTAAGATTTTTAGGTCACTTATGTCACCCATTTTCTTTAGCAAGCTATGTAGGAGCACATAAATTTAGCTAGGGGGAGTGACAGAGGGGAGATTAAGTGAAAAACACTGTAAACATGCATAAAAATGTCATATAGCCTCTGCAACTAGTACATACTAATTTTTTTAAAAAGTGAATTTGGCTAAAACAGGTTATATTGTACCCAGTGACTCCAAACTTGGCCTGATTTCTGTTCCATAATGGTCTTCTTGAACTTCTTGCAAACAAAGAACCTTGAGAGATTAAAAAAAAAATGGCTCAAATTAAAACATATAGGCACAAATAGAATTTTTTGTGCTTTCTTTCATCTTTAAAAAACAGGATTCCAAAATTCCAAAACAAAGGACAGTTCAAATAAAACAATATGTTTTTTTAAAAAAAACTATACATGGATCTCGTTAATGGTTTCAAATATGACCAATCTTACAATTTCTGACGTTTAGTCACATGGCACTCTTTTTGTATCTTAAATATCTTCCCCCCAATTTTTCTTTTACTAGTGCTGGGGCTTGAACTCAGTGCCTTGTGCTCTTACTTGCCTTTTGTGCTCATACCTGGCACTGTCACTTGAGCCATTCTTCCAGTTCTCCAAAGAAATATTTTTAACTTATAAGGTTATCTATCCAGAATTTACATGGACATTAGTACTAATCTTTTGAGTATTATGAGACTGTAAGAATAGCAGAGAAGTGAATATAACCAAAGTAAATTATACTTTATGGAAAAATCATAAGGAAATTCTTCACTTTGCATAATTTATGCTAATAAAAAGAATTAGAGATTTATCTGAATATTATCATTTAGACAAGAGCTTTGCATTACTGAAACAATCCCAACCTCAAAATAATTGAAATCCTTCAGATTCTTTTCAGTGAAAAATCAGATGACAGTTTTTATCCATACCAAAAGCACAGAAATCATGAATGTTATGAAATACTGTTCCCCCTTTGTTCTTTAACATCTTCCTTCTTATTCCACAAATGTACAAATAAAATATTTACCAACTTTTATGTGAAGGAAAAAATTTTGATGATTATGTTGTACTTACATCTGCATCCAAGTGTTTAATTTCTTTCAGAATATTGGGAAACCTAAAACTCCAATGTAATACTGGTCGTCGACAGTGTCTGTAAAGGTGAGAATTATCTTCGAGTAAATCTTGTGAAAGTATATTATAGGACATCACCGAAAAGTCAAACTTGTTCTCGCTGTCTTCAAATTTGGGGTCACCATTTTTATCTCCCAAGATGCTCGATTTTTCTTTATGATGGTTACAAATATATTCCCAATTCCTTTTTATTCTACCTGTTAAAATATATTGGACAAAATATGAAGACTTAATAAAGAGACTATATAGTTCCCTGTATATATGTTAGTTCTTGCTTTTATTTTAAACAATTGCTAGTCTATCAGTAAAATATTTTTGCCAAAGAAGTGGTAACACTACAAGGTTGTCAGTAAAATGACAGCCTCACCAAGGATTATGCAGTTTTAAAGGGATCAAGTAAATCATCCTGGAGATCTGAGTATGTGCCACAAAGGGGTATGGTTTTTCATTTCTCTGTGGTTAAGAAGGTACTCTATCATAGACATATTTAGTGGCTTAATAACCACCATAATGTAGCCATGTCAAAGCTAGCTTTTCAATGGAATGATTTAACATTACATTTTATTTTCTACTAGGAAGATAAGATCATCACATGATCTCAACTTTTAGAAAGACTGCTAAGCTCAGAATTCTGATTTACATACAAATGAAGGTTGTAGAATGGCAATATATAAAAACAGTATTTAATGTTTAAAACATCAAAGTGGAACAACTCAAAATAAAGAAATCCTTTTAGAGTGAGGATGTTGAAAAGTATGATATTGTTCAAGATGTATTATACTTATAAACTTGAATAGCAACCCTTTTGTACATCTACCTAAAGATAATATTTTAAAAATTATAAATCACTGGCACAGTTACAATATGTAAATTACTTGTAAAGTGAACTTGATCTTGTGTAATAAATGCTACCTGAATCTTTAAAAAATTCTTGTAATGTAAGCCAAACTATATGTTATATACAACTGTTACAGAATGCTAGTGAATGATAATGAATGATGAATCAGCATACAACAAGCAGGAATTTCTCACTGTTTATATTCTGCAAAGGCATCACACACTCTTAAAAAATGATGAAATGAGGATAGAAAAGCATGAACGACTATATAGGTAGTCTTTGAAATGACTACCGTGTGTGTGTGTGTGTGTGTGTGTGTGTGTGTGTGTGTGTGTTTATATACACACATGCACCTTTGATGTATCCCATACCCCACCATTAAAAGGATGTTACTGCCATGGAAGTGTGAAGAAAAACACGATGTTTATTTGCGAACCTATGAGCTCAAGAGGAGAAAATATAATACTAATGAGAGGAAAATAGATTTAGACACGAAAAGCCAAGCATGAATGCATTATATGAAAATTTTCAGCTCTATATGTCTTCCTTGACCTATAAAAAGATTTTCATTTCTTTAGGATTACATTTTTTTTTGTCAGTCGTGGGACTTGAACTCTGGGCCTGTGTGCTGTCCCTGAGCTCTTCAGCTCAAGGCTAATGCCCTACCCTTGAGCCATAGCACCACTTCTGTTTTTCTGGTGATTAATTGGAGATAAGTGTCTCATAGACTTTAGTGCCCAGGCTGGCTCTGAACCTCTGTCTTCAGATTTCAGCCTCCTGAGTAGCTAGGATTACAGGCGTGAGCCACTGTGCCCAGCTCTAAAATCTTATCACTAAAAAATTAAGGTTAAATTGTGATGGGGTAAAAAAAAAATGAAAAGAAAATATATGATTTTTTAAAAAGTTATCCGAGTCACAAGATTGTGGAAGACTTTTCCAAATATACAATGATACTGTGTTTATAATCAATATATAAATAAGCTATATACAACTGCCACTAAGTAATACATTTAAGACATCCTATAACAAATAATTTTGCTTTCCTCATTATTTAACTGATAACTTTTTCACTAAAGGAAAAGAAATTTTGACCAGATGATAGAAGATAACTGTATAACTACTGACATCTGAATGGAATAAGGGAGAAGACTGATGACGCTATGAAAGTACTGCGAGAAGGGTAAGGAAAAAAGGTGGAGGGAAACAAAACCAAATAAAAGTGTTCAACTGTTACAGAATTTTGCTTAGTCCCTGTCTGCCCAGGTAAGAAAGTATCACAGTTCCCTGTACTTAACATGAAGAACAAAAGCTCAGCACTAAGACTTCACAGACCTACTTTAAGATTTGTGGAAAACCACTAAAGATTACCAAATTGAAGATTATTTATGTTATATTAGCCACAATTCAATCCTTTTTATTTTTGGTTGAGGGGCTTGAACTCAGGGCCTGGATGCTCTCCCTGAGTGCTTTTTGCTCAAGGGTACTTTTTTATTACTTAAGCCATAGCATCACTTTCAGTTTTCTGGTGGTTAATTGTACATAAGAGTCTCATGGACTTTTCTGCCCAGCTGGCTTTGAACTGGGACCCTCAAGATCTCAGCCTCCCGAATAGCTAAGTGCTACCAGTGCCTGGCTCGTAAATCAATCTTTAACCTACATAACATAAAAGTCTCCATCAAGTAAGCTACCATCATAAGTAAAAGCACTATCCTATTATGACTGCCATATTAAAATATGAGATGAAAGTCTAAAAAAGTGCTTATTGTTCCTTATATAACATGCACATACAGCAGCATATAAATATATTAAGATTTTTATGGTCCTACAAATGAGTGTAGAAATGAATTGCTTTTGGCATTCCACTTTTTAAATAACCAGGATCAGGATTATCTAGTAAATACAGTGACTTTCAAACTCCTATAGCTTACAGAATTCTTTGACATTATAGCTTTTTTTTTTTTTTTTGGCAGTCCTGGGCTTGAGCTCAGGGCCTGAGCACTGTCCTTGGACTTTCTCAAGGCTAGAGCTCTACCACTTGAGCCTCAGCACCACTTCTGGCTTTTTTGTATGTATGTGGTACCAAGGAATCGAACCCAAGTCTTTGTGCATGCTAGGCATGCACTTTAACCACTAGACCAAACTCCCGGCCCGACATTATTGCTTTTGATGTTAAGGCTTACTGCCCATTTCTAGCATGTCAGGGCTATGACTAGGATAAAGGGGTAAATAAACATTTTATCCTGACTGCATTTGCATAATGTGTTCAGTGGTAGGGTTCCTTGGAAGACAATTTCAAAACTGACAGTGAATAGTCTTTGGCCTTCATATACTTCACAACATAAATTCACACTGCAAAAACTTATATACCTTCCATGTCAGGAGGAACAAGGTGATCACAGCAGAGAAGATAGATGAATCAAAGAAAGTAAGCAATAGGCCTGATCAGTTTTTTTGGGCTGCCTAATTAAAAAGTCACAATTGTGTCACACAAATCCTTCAAATACCACTTTAAAGTGATAGGCAAGTTAGAATGTAGTTTTCTTGATTGGAAAGTATTAGTGAAATATCAGAAGTCACAAATATGGCTTAACGAAGAGCTTTTCCTTATTCACAATACCTAGGAAGAATGGATATATAAAGAGTCAGGTTTCAATAAATGATTATTAGTATGTCAATGTTAACCCAATCCATGAAAGGGAAAACATCATCACAATTTTCTGCGTACCTACTATGATAGTTTCATATTAAATACTTTGACATACATCATTTTACCCTCAATAGACTTTCAAAGTGGGTGTTCTTTTACAATATAGGAAACCAAAGAGAAAAAGAGGTTAATTAGCCCCTCCCTCCAATTCACACAACCAATGGTAGAGTATAAATGTAGACAGAGGGTATTTCTTAAGTCCACGTTTATGTCATTATTATAGCTCCATCTGAGAACAAAACACACTTGTAAGAGGACAAAGGAAGAGCATATCAGATCTGATGCACATATCAGAACCTTTGTAGAAATACAAAGGAATGTGAGCATATCATATAGACCAGGACTTACATATAGCAGATAATTACTCTTAGGCTTTAATTTTAATGCCTTTAAATATATCTTTTATTCATTCTAATAAACACTTGTTTATCTCCAAATGTTGGAGTTAAATTACACATTTACTTTTAGGGATAAGGAGAAAATGGTACGATGATTTTAAAACTACTTAGCTCTTCAGCTGAACCATATGTCCAGCCCTTTTCTGTTCTGGTTATTTTACACACAGTCTGACTTCCTTGTGGGCAGGTGCCTAAACAGTGATGCATGCTCTTCAGGCATCCGTCATTGGTAGGATGACAAGTATGTACCACCACATCCAGTTTTCCTCCAGCGAGTAGAGTTTCATAGACTTTTCTGACTGGGCTGACCTGGAACCATGATCCTATCAATTTCGGCCACCTACACAGAGTAGGAAGCCAGCCTCCAGCTACAGGTTGAGATGGGGTCTTGTGAACTTTTCTGCCCAGGCTGGTCTCAAGCAGCATCCTCCTCTTCTCAGTAGCTAAGATTATAGGCGTGAGGCTCTGGGGCCCAGCACATTTTAAATTTTGAGTGTTTTGAATGTTGTTTTATATGTTTATTCTTTTTTTTATTGTCAGGGTAATATATAGAGGGGTTATGGTTACATTCGTCAGGTAGTGGGTGCTATGTTTGTCTATTCTAACTAGGTTCTTTGTACCTATGTAGCAACAAATTATTCATTTGCTTGAAAATTAGTTTAAAAACTCTACTTGGAACCCATTTGACGCCTGTGGACTACTTTCTGGCAACAAAAGCAGAAGGAACCAAAGGGTACACTAACTCAGTCTTGTAGCTCTGACTTTTGGGACATTGACTCTTAGTATCTTCCTTTAACAAATTTACATGACAATTCTCTATATATTAACACTTCAAACATCTTCAAAGAAATTATTTTCACTGAAAACTTCCAAATACAAGACATAATTTTTGGGGTTGGAGTTAGCTGGGGATATGGGAGGTGGCAGCATAGAGAAAGCCTCATGATTTGTTCAGAATAAAAGAATATGAAAAAAAATAGATATCAATTTAAAAAACATTCTTAACATTAAATATCCTTTCTAAAAGACAACATTTTGACAGACTCAATATTTTATCTATAGTGCCCAACTTGACAAATATAGATGTAAGAAATGAAAATCTTATTTTTGAAGAAAATTTGTTCATTTATAATTATTTCTACTGAATTTTTTTATCTTATACAAAAAGTTACAATTACAGATAAAAGCACAAAATCACATTTTTGTAGCTCTCTGACTTACAAGAATACATCTATCAGTTTCAAAATCATCAAAGGACTTTTGTTTCATTTCAAAAATAATGGATGTGAAAGTCGTTCTAAAACTCAATATTTTCATCTATTTCGCCATTCTTTTTCAACCTTATTTTGTCTATAATCACTTTTACTTTTACGGTCAGAAATGCAGTACAAAATAAAAAGACTTCATTAAAAAAAAAAGATTCATTTTTTTCCTAAAAGAAAATTAAGACCTCTAATGATTTTAAGGATTAGCTATGAAAGCTTAATTTCTCATTCATGTCTATTTCCTCACCAACACAAGATTTATACCTTTACCTTGGAGTCTTCTTCGTTTGGATGAGGGCTCATCTCCCTCAGAGTTCATGATGGAACTAGAGAGATGAATCCAGGATGTCTGGGTCAGCTGGTCAGGTCTCCAATTATACTGATACTGAGTCCTAGACTCAAACAAACAAGGTGGTCTCCATTTTAGTGAAAAATGCCTACTACTCAAGTATGGGTATGGAACACGAGAATAATGTCCAGGCCACCTCATACAACTAGAAAAATGTCGGTTCCAGCAACATTTTTGCAGATTCTCCCATGGTGTGGTCCAGTCTCTGCCCAGAGTCTTCGGGTGATGGGGAAACATGGGGTATCTAAAAGAAATAAATATACATTTTAAGGCACTGCTTTTTGTTCAGCTATAGTACACAAAACTTTAATGTTTCCTCAAGCAAGAGAGCATCTAATATTTAAAATCTGACTTCTAAATCTGAAAGGTGAAAGGAAAAGTAACAAGTAGTACCAGTACTTCAATATTTTCCCACTTAAACAGCCAAGAGAATGTCACTTTGGTTCTCCAAACCTGAGACCCCTCAAAAAGTCCACACTCCAACTGAGAGCTTAACCACCTATCAAGCTTGTATTCAGAGTAGTTTTCTAGCACCACAAAATGCAATGGAAAAACAAAATCCACAGCAAGTATAATATATAAACACATTTTAGACTACACTTAAAGTGAAACTGTATTCCAACTTGATTTGGAGAAAAACATATCTGAATAGTTTCTCTTGCTAATCAATGAGTGCACATTTTATTTGTCCATTATTTATTTACTTAATTTTTGGGCATTCTTCTTGAAGAAAATCAAAGAGAGTAGCAATTATTTACTAGGACACCAAAACTCTTCACTTTAAAAGCATTTTGATTGCATACATGCAGTTTATTAAGTCTCATTCCGTTCTATAAATTTAATTGTAAATTTTTAATGGGATGATATGGGAACTCTACCTTATTCTATGGCAACTGCAAAGCGATTTTTTATCACAGATTATGTTATTGACATATAAAACTTGGACTACAATACTTATTTTCTGCATTTGCAGTTATTTAACTAGATGCTTTTATTGTTGTTGTTGTAACCGGGCTGGCTCAGGTTATAATCGAATTAATTTTTAGTACCAGATGGAACCCAGGAGTTCAACATGCTGCTGCTACCACTGCTGTCACTGCTGCCGCTGCTGCTGCTGCTGCTACTACTACTACTACTGGGGCTTGAATTTAGGACAGATGCAGCTGGTACACCTTAGCCACTCTGCCCTAGACATTGTTACTCATTTTAATTCCGGTCTCTTCACAAGTGCCTAACTCAGTGCACTAACATACTCGGCTCACAGATGGTACTCAGGACTGAACTGCCATCAAGATCCACACGACTTATGTAACAGAACGGCGTGGTTTCCCGATTCAACCTTTTCATCGGTAATAGGCAGGTCCGTGTCTTCAAGGTTTATAAGGGAAACATACACAAGATTGCGCGGGTGCCCTCCAAGGGCGACGCTGAAAGTAACCAGCACCCCTCGCAGTGCTTTCAAATAAAAAAATAGATGTATACAAAGTCGGTCAATGGAAAGAAAAAAGACACCCGGTAAACAACACGGACAAAACAGGAACTTGGAAGAAAACCATACAAGTTGGCCTACAAGGAGCCCAAGTTGAGAAGACACCACCGTCACCGTAGCCATCCACAGCCCGCGCCTCCCTCCAGGGCCGGCCGGCCGCTCCTCCGGCGGAACGCCGGCGGGCCGGGGCTCCGGGACTCTAGGTCCGCCAGTCGAGGCTCGAGTTCCCCAGAAGGCCGGCGCCGCGCTCGAGCCGGGCCTCCTCAGCGTCCCGCCGGCCGCGGCCCGGGTTTACCTATCCCCCGGGTGGTCCCAGGCGCTTCCCGACACCACCGCCGCCCGACCCTCCGCCTCCGCCTTCCTCCTCCCGGCCCGCCCCGCCCCGGGTGAACCCGGGCCGCCCGCCCCTTCCTCCTCCCTCTGGGCCCCTGCGTTACTGACCGGCCTCTCCCCACTACACAGCGGCCGTAGCCTCTCCTCATGTAACGCCACGCTTCCATCTTCCACCGCCGCGCGTTTTCCAGGCCCCGCGATCCACCTCGGCCTCTACAACACCTCCGGCATCACCGGGTCTCCATCAAGCCAAGCTGGACTGCAACGCATTCTGGGAGATGTAGTCCCGCCCGCCAAGTCTCCATCCTGCCAGTGAGATTCCCTGAATTCTTCAGCCGAGAATCGCGTTGAAGGGGCATGCGCAGAGTGTGTGACGCAGGAGTAGCCATTTTGGCATAGGGCAAAGTTCCCCGCGATCTGTCTTAAAGAAGCCGAGAAAGGAGCAGGGCGCGTGGCTCACGCCTGTGAGTTTGGCCTAGTGGTAGAGTGCTGGCCTAGCCTGCGCAAAGCCCTGGCGTCAATGCCCCGGAACCACCTACACAGGAAAAGCGCTGTGGCTCAAGTGGCAGCTTGCTCGCCTTGGGCAAGAAGTGTCTAGGGACTGTGCCCAGACCCTGAGTTCAAGCCCCCCACTGGCAAGATAAATAAATAAATAAAGACCAAAAAAAAAAAAGAAAAAGAAAAACAATAAAATGGAGAGAGAAGATGGGCAAAGGTACTAGAAAACTGGACAGTTGCTTTCATGGGTTCTTTGGTAGCTCAGGTAGTGGTTTCCTGAGACTTTTTTCCTGTTCTAATGCTGGAAAATACTCTCCCTCCCATGCATAGTTGATTTTCCTTGTTTGCAGTATTTGGGTTCTATTAATGCTGTTTCCTAGAGGGAAGCATAAGGCTAGGTTCCTCTGAGTTGTGTGTGCTGTTGGTCCTGGGGCTTGAACTCTGGGCCTGGGCACTGTCCCTGAGCTCTTTGGCTCGAGGCTAATGCTCTATTCCTTGAGCCACAGAGCCACTCCCAGTCTTCTAGTGGTTAATTGGAGATAAGACTCTCATGGACTTTTGTGTCTGGGCTGGCTTTGAACTGTGATCCTCAGATCTCAGCCTCCTGAGTAGTTAGGAACAGGCGTGAGCCACCAGCGTCTGGCTTCCTTTGAGTTGTTTGTTTTTTTGTCGATCATTGGGACTTGAACTCTGGGCCTGGGCGTTGTCCCTGAACTCTAGCTCAAGGCTAGCATACAACCACTCCTCTGAGTTTTTAATCAACCAATCAATACATAATTGTGTTTTAGTGTTTTGGTTTAATTTTTTTCTTAGATATTGTTACTTTAACATTGAGCTCAAGGTCAACAATCAGTACTATAAACCATACCTAACCACAGTTAACTCAAAATTAACATGTATTTCCTCAAAGCTAGGAACACTTGACAGTACTTTACTTGACAACCTTTTTTTCTTTTGTGCTAGTGGCACTGGGGCATGAACTCAGGTTTGTGCTCTGACTTGTGCTTTTTTTTGGCGAAGGCTGTTGTTCTACCATTTGAACCAAAACTCCACTTGGCATTCTGCTGGTTAATTAGAGTCTCTTGGATTTATCTGCTCCAGCAAACTTCAACCCTAGTTGCTCAAATCTAAGCCTAAACCTGCTAGGATTACAATGTGTGAGCCACCAGTATCCAGCTTGGGGACTCTCCTCCTTTTAACAACATTATCAATAAATGCAGAAAGGTGGCAATAAGTAGGCTATGAGGACAGTTGTTTACAATATGAGGGCTGAAAAAGAAGGAAGTGTCTTCTTTAGCTTCATCTAGGAAGAAGCACATAACACAATGGAGAAAATCTAAAGATGTTACTCTGCACTGTAAAAATTGATTTTGGGATTGCAGATAAATGTCAGTGAGTAGGCAATCCTCCATAATAGTGAGGATTGTTTCTGATTTATACTACTCTATTTTCTGACTGTGCTGGCAGCTTTGCTGTTTATTACATTTATCAGTACTGTTCTATATGTGTGTCCACAATGACATAAGTACTTTGTGAGCAAAGGCCATGACACAATATTTTCAAAATTTTAACCTAGTAATACCAAGGGAAACATTTCTTGGCTAAGAATTTTTTTTCTTAATTTAAGGCATTAATGTCTACATATGCCCAAAACATAGCCAATTTGAGTATTATAATTTGAGAGTAGATATGAGCAGGAAGATGGAACACACATAGGGTAAGGCATATTGGTAGGAGAATGGAACTTTTATGCCCTCTCTTTCCCACAACTCTCCAGACATCTACATGTTGTTCAGCCATCTGGAAACGCTTTGAACCATATTCTTTTCCTTTCTTTTTTAAATGGAGGTTTCATAGGCATAATCTTTGGATCACTTTTCATTAGCTCAGCCTTCAGCATCTCTCCTCTCACCTGAGGTGCAATGACAAAACAGTTCTAATTCAGAAATCATGTTTATTCATGCTATCCAGGAGTGCCAGCAACAAGTCATCTCATTAGCATACAAAAAAGATATTTAGCACTTAAGCAATTCCAGGTTTTATCAGCTGCATGCTAAGAAGCAAGTACAAGGATCAAATACATATTTATTTTCATAAATCATAACGTTTGCCTGGAAATGGATAAAGACAAAATTGTAAATCAGAATGTTACAACAGTGAAATGGAAAGATTCCTAAGGTTCAATTATCATTGGATTTCAGCATTCACTCTGACACTTCCCAGCTGTAGTATTAGGCAAATATATTACCTCTTTGATCATAGTTACCTCATCTGTAAAGTAGCATTGATAATACTTGTTTAGCAAAATATTGTGAAAATAAGTAAGGTGACAGATGTAAAGAAGCATGTTTGTGAAAACATATACCTGGCTAATTAGCATTTTTTGAATAGAAAATACACATCAACAGAACTTTATGTAGACCCTTGGGAACATAGTACAGAAAAATTAAAAGCAGAAGACAAAAGTATAAAAAATCAAAATATAGTATAATTTCAATACATAGGGGAAGTATTTCTCAGATGTTTGTAAGAATGCTTTTGTAGAGTAATGCATTTTGAACTACTGATAGAAGTAAATTTCTCTTCTTGAAGAAACCAGATATCATGAAATAAGTCCCCAGGTTATGATGTGCATACATGCTCACTGCATTCATTTGTAATTTTGGGGCATACAAATTACTTTGGTCATTTTGTTCTGATAAAATGGGATTTGGTAATATGCACATGGAAGACTAAATTAAAAAAAATAGAACGAAAATACAATGTCAAGTGTCCCTTAACTTCCACACATGTTCATATATTTCATTCTCCAGATTCTGAAAACTGTTTCTATAGAGCCTATCACCTCTCTCAACAAAAATATCTCAGGTTGTCATGGTGACATAGTTCTTTCCCTTGTACAATTCTTGATTCTGTACAGTAGTATCCTAATTCTTCATGTCTCTAGAATACTTCCTTTCTTTTTACAAACTGTTTCTAGTTCTTTCAGCCAGCCTAATATTACATCTGGTCTTCCTAATGGCTTAGCAAATGAAAGCCTCAAGTTGGAAGGAGAATTTAATTAATGGTCTTACAATAGTTAGCAAAATGTCAATAAAGCAAATGAAGTCCCTTATGAGTAGCTATTCTGCAGTAATCCTTGATGAAAACAAGGTGTACACCACTACATCCAGACATGGATTGCAGTCTTGGAAATGTATTTTTTACCTGGGCTGGCTATGGACCATGACCTCTAATTGATGCCTGCTTCCTAAGTAGGTAGGATTACAGGTTTCAGTCACTATGCTTGGCTGGTTTAATATATTTGAAACAGGCCACTTAAAATCATTGTATTTTAAGGCCATTATCTGGGCTTCCTGTGGATGTAATTTTGTTAACTTTTCCCCCCTGCTTATGAGCCATATTTTCTTTCCTTTCCTTCCTTCCTTCCTTCTCTCTCTCTCTTTCCTTCCTTCCTTCCTTCCTTCTCTTTTTCTTTCCTTCTTTCCTTCTTTCTCTCTCTCCCTTTCTTCCTTCCTTTTCTCTCTCTTTCTCTCCTTCCTTCCTTCCTTCCTTCCTTCCTTCCTTCCTTCCTTCCTTCCTATCTTCTTTCTTTCATGGGGCTTGAATTCAGCCTGGGCTCTGTCCCTGAGCTCTTCGGCTTAAGGCTACTCCCTCACCCTTGAGCCAAGCCCCATTTCCCAGTTTTCTAGAGGTTAATTGTAGATAAGAGTCTCAGGTCCTTTTGTATCTGAGCTGGCTTTGAACCTTGATCCTCAGATCTCAGCCTCCTGAGTAGCTAGGATTATAGGTGTGAGCTACCGAACCGGCATCTTTTCTTGTGTGTGTTTCTTGATACCTGGGATTAAGCCCAGGCTCTCATGCTTGCTAGACAAGTACTCACCACTGGAGTTATGCATCTAGCACATTTTTTATGAGAAATTCTTGCTAACTGGGCCAAGGTTGGCTTTAAATTCTCAATTGTAATGTCTCTGTGCCTTGATTAGGTGAGAGTGCAATGCACCACTAAACCCAACTTACTTCTTGGAGATATGTTTGCCTACACACACAGATGTCATAACTTCTTTGGTGGAAAGTAGACACTGAATTCGATAATGTAACAGTTCTGCTAGTTCTTTTCCCTCATTGTTGTAGTAGTGACTTTTATGAAAACAAAGGGCTTTAGAATATGGACTTGTGAGAGTTTGAGGCTAGCTGGGCAGAAAAGCTCAAAAACTCATTCTTAATCCAGGACTATGCCTGAACTGTAATACAAAGAATCAAGGAGGGAGGGAACGAGAGATTGATTTTTTCCTCTGGAGATTTTTTTTTTGGGTGCTAAGTTTACTATGAATGGCATAAATTTTAAGGTTGGCCTCGCACTGGAATGGTTTTTTTTTTTTTTGACTGCTAGAGGGCGTGTGGTGCGTGTCTCGCTACGCAGGTGTGACAGAGAGGGACAAGGGTGCGTCTGCAAGAGTTTAAAGTTGCTGCGAGTAATTAAAACGACAGGGTCTGAGTAGCGACGGAAAGATGCTGGCTGGGTAGCTTTGCCATCCCTGCAGGATTTCCCACAAGTTGGTGTGTGTGGGGGGGGATGGGGACCGAAGCTCTCACCGGGGAGGCTGGGACAGCTCAGTCTAGGCGACGCAGCTAGCGCCCAAGGACACCTAGGAGACGAGGCCCGGGTCCCCGCAGTGATGGAGTGCGGCGCGGCCTCAGATCCCCGCGAGGTGGCCGAAACCTTAACCCCGAACCTCTTCTGTCCGGCGGGGCCGGACCTCAACCCGACCCGGAAGCGTCTCCGATGACCCGGAAGCAGATCTGCATTGCGCTGGCGCCGCGGTGGAGGAGCCGCCGCCCCCTCGCCGCTGGGCTGCTGCGCGGAGACACCCCGGGGACCGCCGAGTCTCGGGGCTGCCCCCATGAGCCCGGGCTGGCAGCCGCGGCCGAGGCGGAGGGAGGATGACCTCTCCTCGGGGGCACAGTGCCGACCTGGCCCGTTTCTACACTGTCACCGAACCCCAGCGACACCCGAGGGGCTACACGGTGTATAAGGTCACCGCCCGGGTGAGTCCTGGGGTTGGACCGGAGCAGTTCCCCGAGGTGGGGACCCGAAGCTCAGGGGAGCGGCTCCGGGCGTGGCGGAGCCAGCCACGGAGCCGGAGCCCTGGGAGCCTCCGAGCGCGCTCGGGGACAGGACCGCGTCGGAGATGGGGGTTCAGGAAGGCTGGATGTGGGGGTGCCCGGGTCGCAGGGGAGCAGCCGGCGGCGGGGTCCCCGTTCCGGGATGGGGCGTTGGTGGATGGTTTTAAATCGATGACTCAGCCTCGGTCCCTTTAGGACTTTCTCTCCGAGCAACATTTGCAGAAGTGACTTGGCTTGCTCCGGAGGGATATAATGCGCGCTTCAAGATGTTTATGCATCGTCTGGCTTATGCAATAGAAGGTAGTCGTCCTCCCAGCTTCTGATTCGGCGACAGGTTTGCGCTGAGGGCCGGTTTTGGCCTCCAGGTTTAGATCTCTATGTGTGGAGGCTATGTCTGAGTGTTTTGAGGCTTTCAGTGGGAAACTTAGGAGAAAATGTGCTGCAGGTGTCTTGGCGCATTTAAAAGTTGTGAAGGAGTCTTCTATGAATGGATGTAAGTTTTAGTATCATTTTGTGTGTGTGTGTGTGTGTGTGTGTGTGTGTGTGTGCACACAGCCACTATCTGGTGCTGGGGTTTGAGTTAAGGAACCGGGTGCCATCCCATAGCCATAGCTTTTTGCTCAAAGCTGGCCCTCTACCATTTGGGTCACATCTCTACTTCAACTCTTTGCTGGTTAATTGGAGGTAAGAATCACACAGATTTCCTGCCCAGACTTGGCCTGAAACCGTGATTTTTCAAATCTCAGCCTCCTGAGTACTAGGATTAGAGCCTTGACTCCCAGCAATTGGTACATTTTGTTTGTATTTCCATGTTCATCTGTAGTTTGGAAGACTGCATCCCTCTTCTACGAAAGCAAAGGTAATAATGTTAGATAAGTGTACACTTAACTGTGTCATTTGTGTTCATTATGCAAGGCATTTTGTATACATCACTCAATGTCATCCTCATTTTTTTTTTTTTTTTGCCAGTCCTGGGCTTGAATTCAGGGCCTGGATACTGTCCTTGGGGTTTCTCAAGGCTAGTGCTCTACCACTTGAGCCACATCACCACTTCTGGCCTTTTCTTTGTATATGGTACCAAGGAATTGAAGCCAGGGCTTCATGCATGCTAGGCAAGCGCTCTACCACTAGGCCATTCTCTCTGCCTGTTATCCTCATGTTGATGATCAGGACACAGAGATTCAAAGAAATTAGTAATTAGCCCCCTTTTTTTTCCTGTAAGTTATGTTTATTTATTGTGTAAACTTGGGTCCAAGATGACACTGTTTTAACCATCTTAGGAACAATTGTTGGCTAAGTATTTTTTTTAAGAATTTATTAACATTGATTTTTGCATCATATTTCAAATGACGTGTTTAACAAACAAGTATTCAAGAAGGGAATCTCTATATACAATTACAGGCACTTAGTTTTTAGAACATAATCAAAATTAGGCTAAGGGTTTGTATATCATAGATACGTATTAATCAATATAATAAAACATGTCTATAGAGTCATAAGTTTTTATGTCTATGTAGTTGTGTTTATATTTCCTGTACCATGTCCATATCATTGAGTCCTCACTCTTGCTAATTAGCCTGTTTTTATATATGCAAGGCAGTAATAGATCTGGGCTATGGGATCAGCTCTGCTGAGCTCCAAGATACCTAAAATGTGATGAATTAACTGTATTGTCATTACTTTTAAAAGGAGAGTTGTACAGATTATATAGTATTATACATCTAGAAAATGTGGTATGTGTGATAGCTTGGGAAATAGGTTATGAATGGAACTTGAAGATTAAGTAGATTTTAGATGAGCTTTGTGGGTGTGCCAGTGGCACATGGCCTATGGAAATGATATGAGGTGGTAGGGTTGAGTAAGTTTTTTAAAGAAAAGAACACTAGGTCTAGTTATTATGGATTGCTTTTCTGAGAACTCCCAGTTTGCAAGTAAGGTTATTGTATAGGTAAAGTGTTAGTTTTAGGTTGTCTAAGAAATTTTATGAGATTAAAAGGTGTCTTTCTTTTTTTTTTTTGATTTTGATGGATTGTGGGATTGAAGTCTGTGTCTGAGCATTGTCCCTGAGCTTTTCAGCTCAAGGCTAGTGCTCCACCACTTGAGCCACAGCGCTACATCCTAAGAGGTCTTTCTTATACCACTTTTGAAACTTTTCTAGTCATGGGACCTTCAAAAAAAAGTAGACAAGTTTCCTGCCATATGATTTTCACAATTAGGAACATATTGAACAAAGATAATTTTTATGTAACACTATTTAATTATTGCAATATTAACCATAACTATATTGTATTAATATACTCATATGCCTCTGTGTCGTGGTAGATGTAGAGTAGGTCTCTGTCATTGCTAGTTGTTTCCTCATGTCAACTGAGGCAATATTTGGTACATGTGGCTGTGAGAAATTGTTGAATGTCTTCCTTTCCCTTCTAAGCAGCCCAGTCAAATGACTGCTTAGTTGCAGGTACTGAGTGCTAAAAGGGCTGCAAGGATGAAGAGAGCCCTGGGCCTTTCTTCTTCAGGTCACTGCAGTAGAACAATTGACTGTACTTGAAAAAGGGCAGTAGAGCAGGAAAGGGTTAAGTGCCCCAGATGCTACAGAAAAGAGCTGTGGGAAATGAGAAGACAGAGATTGTTCCTGGCTAAAAGGATCAGAGAATATGTACCAATTAAGACAGGTAGTGAAAGATGGAAGATGCTATAAAAGGAGAGGGCATTGAAGGTAGAAGAAAGGAATAGAGCCTACAAAGACTAGGGGTAAGGAAGGTATGGAACCTCAGTTGGAAACACGGAGTATCACAATTATTCATGTTCTTTGAAAAAGGAACGGGTAACCTCATTCAGACCTTCAATCTCTTAAATCATGGGCTATAGTATTTGCTAAATAGACTTTTATGATATTATAAATTACAGGATTAGAAAGCCCGTTTTCTTAGGACTAACCAAATGGAGGTAATACACATGCAACATATTGCATTAGTTGTTTAACTTGAAAATTGTGTATACTGACTTTTTTTCTCCCTATAACTGTTTAGGTTTTTTTTTTTCTGCTTATGTCTCAGATTTCATTTTTAAGATTTGAAGGTTAACATAGATATATATTTTAAAGGTAACTGTGCCTAATATTATCAAAAAAGTAACATTTGTTATGTTTCGAGTCTTAAGGAGAAAAACATCTTTTCTCATGAGAATTAAATCAGGTAAGTAGTACTCCTTTGAGAACTTCATGAGATAAAATTAGGAACGTTTTCTGTATGTTTCCTTTCCTGCTTCTGATTTTATTTTAGCTGTTGAGAACAGTTTCTATATTCTTTTTTTTATTGTAATTAGTAAAAGGGTTACATGATATTTGCCAGATAGAAAGTGCATTAATTCACATACATTGATACCCTTTCACATGTCTTGGTACCCATTTCTTTTTTTTTTTTTTTTTTTTTGTGGGTCTTGGGGCTTGAACTCTGGGCCTGGGCGTTCTCCCTGAGCTCTTCAGCTCTACCCCTTGAACCACAGGCCCATTTCCCCTTTTCTAGTGATTAATTGGAGGTAAGAGTCTCATGGTCTTTAGTATCTTTAGTGCCCATACTGGCTTTGAACCTCGATCCTCAGATTTCAGCCTCCCGTGTAGCTAGGATTACATGTGTGAGCCACTGTCTGGCTCCTTTGTCCTTTTTGCACAGTTTTGGAACCTGGCAGGTTCAGCTGACTTTGTGGTTAATTACAAGCATGCTAACAGATTTCCTAGTTAAACTGTTGCATTTTAATTTTAGAATAAAATTTTAATTCTAAAATAATATTTTTTCTTTTATTTAGTAGAACCTAAGATTTACAGAAGTTTCCAGATAAGCTATACAGAAAAGTTGCCAAACTTTCTTCTTTTTTTGTCTGTCCTGGGGCTTGACCTCCGGACCTGGGCGCTGACCTCTTTGTGTTCTAGACTTGTGCTTACCACTTGAACCACAGCACCACTTCTAGCTTTTTCTGAATAGTTTATTGAAGATAAGAATCTCACAGATTTTCTTGCTTGGGCTGGCTTCGAACTGTGATCCTCAGATCTCAGTCTCTTGAGTTGCTAGGATTCCAGGCATGAGTCACTGGTGCCCTGCTTCATCTTTGTTTTTATCTAGAATGAGTATCCTTATTTAGAATTAGAATATTTCTGCTATGAATTTTCTTTTGATTTTCTAGTTGAAAGAGACATATTTAAAAAAGACTATCACTGGAGCTGGGGGTGTAGCTTAGTGGTAGAGTGCTTGCCTAGCATTCACAAAGCCCTGGATTTGACTCCTGGGTACCACATACCCAGAAAAATCCAGAAGTGGTGCTGTGGCTCAAGTGGCAAGAGTGCAAGCCTTGAGCAAAAAGTGTCCAAGGACAGTGCCCAGGCCCTGAGTTCAAGCCCTAGGAATAACAAACAAAAAAACTATCAGTAGTGTTTCTGTTTTCATCATGTGAAATTTGCAGAATTTTCATATTTTTATATAGATTTCTCAACATTAGGTGAAGAAATTAAATGATATGTATTCATTTTAAAAAGACAGTGCTGGCCGGGAGTTTGGCCTAGTAGTTAAAGTGCTTGCCTAGCATGCATGAAGACCCAGCTCCGATTCCTCGGTACCACACACATAGAAAAAAGTCGAAGTGGTGCTGAGGCTCAAGTGGTAGAGCTCTAGCCTTGAGAAAAGTCCAAGGACAGTGCTCACGCCCTGAGCTCAAGCCCAGGACTGGCAAAAAAAAAAAAAAAAAAAAAAAAAAAAAGACAGTGCTGCCTTAAGACTACAGAATTGTTAATAGTTATATTGCTTTTCTTTTTTTTTACTTTTTCTCATTTTATTTTTTATTATCGAGGTGATGTATAGAAGGGTTACAATTACATTCACCAGATAGTAGGTGTATCACTTCTCACACATTGTTGATACCCCTTTTTATGTTTGTTACTAGTTTATTATTATTATTATTATTATTATTATTATTATTAAATTTATTTTTGCCAGTCCTGGCCGTGGGCTCAGTGTCTGAGCACTATCCTTGGGTTTTCTCAAGGCTAGAGCTCTACCACAGTACCACAGCACCACTTCTGCCTTTTTTCTATGTATGTGGTACCGAGGAATCAAACCCAGGTCTTTCTGCAAGTGAGGCAAGCCTACTACCACTAGGCTAAACTCCTAGCCCATTACTAGATATATTTTATGATAGAATCTTGCTTTCTGCATGGGTGCCTAGATGGACTGTGATGTGCTCTTTTTTTGGTCAAGGCTAGTGCTCTACCACTTTGAGCACATCTCCTCTTCTGGTTTTCTGGTGATTAATTAGAGATAAAAGTCTCTTGGACTCTCCTGTCCTGTCTGGCTTCGGATCACGATTCTCAAATCTCAGCCAACTGAGTAGCTAGATTTACAGGTGTAAACAGCCAGCATCTGGCTAATCTACCTGTTTTTTTTCCTGCCATATCTGGTGTTAACAAGCATGGGTCACACACTCAGTAATGGTTAAGAAGATACCTTGTGAATTTTTCTTGCCTAGTTTTGCCTTAAACTGGTCTCTGCCTCTCTGGTAGCTAGGACTTCAGGTATGAGCTATGAACACCTGGAAACTCTGGAAACTTGTACAGAATTTAAATTTTATAGTCATAGCACATATAATTTTAGTTACAGACATACAGGATATGTCACAGACACATGGCATGTGAGGTCCAGAGTTCAAATAAAAAATTAATGTGGGAAAGTAACTTTAGCAAACATTTCAGTATTTAGAGGTAATACTTTCTTTTCTTGAGTTTTTTTTTTTTTTTTTTTTTTTTTTTTTGCCAGTCCTGGGCCTTGAGCTCAGGGCCTGAGCACTGTCCTTGGGCTTTCCCAAGGCTAGAGCTCTACCACTTGAGCCACAGCATCATTTCTGGCTTTTTTGCTATGTATGGTGGTTCCAAGGAATTGAACCCAGGTCTTCCTGCATGCTAGGCAAGCATGCTACCACTAGGCTAAACTCCTGGTCCAATTTTGGGATGTTTTAATAATGTTGAAAGCTGTAATTTCGTACTGCCTTTTTTTGTTGTTGTCACTGTAGACTGGGATAGATTGGGTGGCTTAAGCAGAAAACATTTGTTGTTCACAGCTCTGGAAGCTGGAAAGGGGCCCACTTCTGTACTGAAGATGGTCACTTTCTTGTGTTATCCTCTAATGGGGGGGTGGTGGAAGGGAGTGGGGAGGTTAGAGAGTAAGAAAAAAAAAATGAGAGGGCCAGGAGCATGGCCTAATGGTAGAGTGCTCACCTAGCATGCACAAATCCCTGGATTCAATTCCCTGGAACCACATACACAGAAAAAGCCAGAAGTGGTGCTGTGTCTCAAGTATCAGAGTGCTAGCCTTGTGCAAAAAGTGTCCAAGGACAGTGCCCAGGCCCTGAGTTCAAGCCCCAGGACTGCCAAAAAGCAAACAAAAGAAGACAAAACAACAACAACAAAAAAACAGAAAAAGAGAGAAAGAGAGAGTATCTATATTTTTCTATAAGGACACTAATGGTAATTACTTCTCAGAGCCCTTACTTTCAGACATTGCTGCATTGAGGATTAGAACTTCAGCATATGAATTTTTGGAAAATTTAGACATTCAATTAATAGACCTTATTTTCTACCTATTGCATGAAAATTCAGTCAGCTAAATGTGTAAAATTTGTCCACTGCCTTATCTTACATAAGAGTTCTTCTGCTTTAGAGAACTATAACATGTTCTATAATTTCTAATTATGATTTGTGTAGATGTTGTCTCTTAGGTGTGAACTGTCTGGTGCAGACTTCCTGGCTCTGATATCTGTGATATGAGCAGAGGCAGAAGGGCTGCACACATTGTGATAGCATTCTTAACTGTGTTCCCACTTTTTGTTGGTGCTGCATTAAATAAATAATGATGATAGGGATAATAAACAATGTGATAAAACATGGAAGGTCTAGACAACTTTGGGAAATGGTGTACAGTATATCATCCTTTTAGAGATATATAGACTTTTTTTTTTTTTTTGCCAGTCCTGAGGCTTGAACTCAGTGTCTAGGCCCTGTCGATGAGCTTCAGGGCTCTATCACTTGAGCCACAGCACCATTTCCAGCTTTTGTATATGTGGTTCTAAGGAATTGAACCCAGGGCTTTGTGCATACTAGGCAAGCACTAGGCCATATTCTAGGCCCCTAGACATTTCATTGTAGTAAATTTTTTGAGGAACTATGCTGCAAAATTTTTTTTCTTAAGTAAATATAAACTGATGCTGATTATTGGCCCTTCTCTGGTTTTGATGAGTATTGTTATTTCATGAAAATGATTTGTGACTAGTACAGTTGATAGTACATGATAATATAATTTTCTATACCAAGAATTAAAAATAAAAATTAAAAAAATTCGCTATACCAAGAAAAATTTCAAGGTATGCTTAATAGTTGCTGAGCTAGTCATAATTCATGTTTGTAGAGGAACTATATTGTCATTATTATTATTAATTTTTTTTTGTTGGTTGTGGGACTTGAACTCTTGGCCTTGGTGTTATCCCTGAGCTCTTCAGCCGTCCCTTCAATTACAGTTCCACTTCTAGTTTTCTGGTGGTTAATTTGAAGGGGAATCTCACAGACTTTTTAGTGCCGGGGCTGGCTTTAAACCACAATTCTCAGATCTTAGCTTTCTGGGTAGCTAAGATTACAGGTGTGAACCATCGTGCCCCATGGTCCTTATTAATTTTTTTTAAAGTTTTATTTTTTGGTGGTACTGGGATTTGAACTAAAAGCCTGTACTTGCTAGGCAGTTATTCTACTACGTTAGCCATCACTTTAACCCTTATTTGTGTTAGTAATCGTTTTGAATTGGATTTCCATTTCTTGCCAGGGCCAGTGTTGAACTATGATCTGTGACATGGTCATTAATTTGAAGTATAAGGACTCAGTAGTTCAAATTTCAACTCTGTTGGATTTTATTGGCCAACGTTTTTGGACGTTCATTTGGAAAAAACCCCCAAAACCCAAAACATTACTACTAGCAATCTAGTGAATTTATAATGGTTTTGTTTTACAGTTACTACTTACTACATGATTACTATCATAATTGTAAAAATATTTAGGTCTGAGGCTAGGCCTGTGTCACATGCCTGTAATTCCAGTCATTGGTAGGTAGAGATTTGGGAGGATTGAGCTTCAAGACTAGCTTGGGGAACAAATTAGCTAGCTTCCATCTCAGTGTATAAATTGGGCCTGGTGTCACTTATCTCTAATCCTAGATACTCTAGAGATTCTAGCTATGCTGGTAATGAAGAAAACAATGTAAAGTCAAATGGTTATTACAAATGATTTCCAGGAGTGGTATATCTTAAGGGAATCCAAAATATGACATCAAACTAAGAAATAATTTCTCCTGTCACCTAAAGGTCACTTGCATGTGTTCAGGGAGATTAAATTCAGGAAATCTTTTGTGGTTTCAAAGTAATAGAGTCTGTAAAAATGTCAGCTGTATTTGAATAAACTTTACTCTGAGTTGGTGGGTTGGTTATTAGTTGATTGATTATTCATGGCTTTTTATCAGAAAATTTTACAAGATGTACTTATAGGAGGGAAAATAAACCACTTAAATCTGTGAAATAATAATTGTGTCCATATTTAATTATATGAAAAGGGTGGTGAGGGGGAGGGGAGGAAAAGGAGATGAGGAGGGTGGAAGGAGAGAAAGTAGGAAGGGATAGAGGGAGAGAGAGAGAGAGAGACTGATATTTGAAAGAAATAGTTAAAATGAATTATTTGAATAATAACATGATTGTTACCTCTTCTTCTAAATATGTATTGTGGTCCTAAGCCACATATGGGTGTGTGTGTATAGGTGTGTGTGTGTGTGTGTGTGTGTGTGTGTGTGTGTGTGTGTGGTGGTCCTGGGTCTTGAACTCAGGGCTTGTGCATAGTCCCTGAGCTTTTTCTGTTCAAAGTTAGTGCTCTATCATTTGAGTCACAGTTCATCTTTCAACTTTTTGGTGGTTAATTGGAGATAAGAATGTCATAGACTTTCCTGCCCAGGCTGGATTTGAACCATGATCTTCAGAGCTCAGCCTCCTGAGTAGTTAGGAAGTGGAGCTATGGTTCAAGTGATAGCTAGTCTTGAGTGCAAGAGGCACAAGGACAGTGCCCAGGCCCTGAGTTCAAGCCCCATGTCTGACAAAAAAAAAAAAAAGAAAAAGAAAAAATTCATTAAGCTGCTTGTACATTTAGTAACTCATTTTTTTTTTTTTGGTGGGTCACAGGGCTTGTACTCTGCCTGGACATTGTCCCTGAGCTCTTCAGCTCAAGGCTACCACCCTACCCTTGAGCCAAGCCCCATTTCCCATTTTCTAGAGGTTAATTGGAGATAAGAGTCTCAGGTCCTTTTGTGCTGGGGTTAGCTTTGAACTTCGATCCTCAGATCTCAGCCTCCTGAGTAGCTAGGATTACAGGTGTGAGCCACCTCGCCCGGCTAGATTCATTAACTCTTTATGCTTCTTATTTATATGTAGGCTATGAAGTGGGTAGACATCTAAAAAGCAAGAATGGAGTATGGAGTTATTCTTTAATACATGGAATTAATTTTAGTTGCTTTTTTCCCTTAACTTTTAATATTTCAGATAGTCAAATTATATAGCTGGATATTTAGTAACCTTAATAGTACTTATTTTTCTTTTGTACAAATTTAGTTTTTGTATAAATACTATTAAAAGTAATTATATATAACATCTTAAATTTTGATAATGCTTAGATATTTCTGTTATATGTTTTGTTTCAGGTTGTTTCACGAAGAAATCCAGAGGATGTTCAGGAGGTAACCTGTTTACCCGTATGAAAATTTCATGTTATACATTAGATAAAAATTTAATGAAATATTTTATTGGAGAGACAACCTGAATTATTTGTCAGTCTTTGTGTTTGTTGGAGATGGCCTTCAGCATACAGTAGCTGAAGAGCCCACTTTACTATCTACTAAGTAGATGTTAAGTTTTTGTAGGTATTAGGTTATATAGAAAGAATTTGAGGAATTATAGTACTTTTTAATAGTTATGATTATACTTGAAACTAATACTGCTAAGATTTCAGTTTTAGTTAAGGGCCACTACCCATTTGAGTATCATACATAGTATTATTTTAAAAGATCATAATCTTTAAATGGACTAGTAGTCTCTTTCTTGAAAACTGCTTCTGTTTCTTTTTAACTTTTTAAATTAGCTCTTTTACATTGCTTTCTTTCCCTCCTATTTCCTTCTCTCCAAGATGATACCAGCTTGCTATATCTTCCCTTAAACCTGTGCAGTTCTCTGTATGTATTCTGTCCGTGTTAATATATCTTTAGGAGTCCTTACGGAAGAGATTGTTTCTTGTATTGTTTCTTGGTTTATGTTCATTTTCAGCCCTGTTCATTTTCATTAAGACTCTCCCCCTCACTCACATGTTTAAAATTGTGCTGTAATTTAACAGTCTTGATTGTGCAACAGCGTTATTTCTCCCAATTAAATTCAAATATCTTATGTGGGGTATACACTTTCTTTTTAGACATAGGCTTCACTCTCTTCACTGAACATAAATGGCTAGATTCAACTAAGTTGATTGTTACTGGTTGGTGTATGCGTTTTCCCTCCACCAGGTTTTGAAAATATTTTAAATTTATATGTTACCATTTCTTGATGTATCTGATCTGATACTTACTTTTGTCTTTATTTTTAAAATGTACAATAAAAGGCATATGTAAAATTGGGGTTTGAGATTCTCTTTCCCAGTGGGAAAGAAGAAGGGCAAATATTGTAATATTATTTTGAAAGAAAAAGATGTATATACCAGTAAAAGTAGTTCCTACCATTGATTAAGTAGTCTAGTTACATACCAATTGAGTATATGAATTATTCTTTAGAATTCTGATTATGAATTATTAGCCAATACAAGTCTATTGCATTTTTGAAAATCAGTAGCTCTTTTAATATTGGACCTAGGTTGTATTTCTTTTGACTGAATTGTCTGATTGCTGTGTTGTGGTTTGTAGCTTGATGTTCCCCTTTTCCAGGGAGACTCCTGAACCTATTTATCCATGAATACACTCTCTGCCATTTCCTTAATCCTCTTTTGGGGGAAACTCTTTTGTAATAACAACTGGTGGTGAACCATTCATCAGAAAACTCTTGTAAGTGTCTTTAGTTAGACAATTGCATGATCCTTTGTTAGAAGTGATATAAGTTTTTATGAAATGTCTTCTAATTGGCTTCTTAAAAGAATAACTTGAAATTATAGCAGTACTCTTTTTAGTTTCTTATTAATTTAAACATTCTCATTCTCATTTAGGACAAGAATTCACTATTTAAAACTTGATTTCCATTTTTTTCCTTTTATCTAATTCAGTTACTTATTACTTTATAATATAGTCAGCCTTCGTAGGGATATCGAGGACTATATAATTTGTGCGTGTGTGTGTGTGTGTGTGTGTGTGTGTGTGTGTGTGTGTGTATCCTGTAGCTTGAACTCAGGGCCTGGGTGCTTCATTTTTTGCTCAAGGCTTTTTTTGGTGGTTAATTGGAGAGGAAAGTATCATAGACTTTCCTTCTCCAGGATGGCTTTGAACCACAACCCTCAATCTTATCGTCTTGAATAGCTCGGATTACAGGCACAAGCCATCAGTGCCCACACGGTGCCAACAAAATTAGGACTATAATAATACGTTTTTCTTAAAACTAGAGGAGTGTTGCTGTTTTTCCTTTATGTGTATTTTGGCATATCCTACCAGTTCTCATTATTTTCTATGAACAATGCTGAAAAATACTTATGTGGAGTAAAACATTTAAGATTATCTACTAGGATTCTAGGGTTCCTTTTTAAAAAAAATTTAGAAAATTCTCACTAAATTTTGTTTTATAAGAAAAAATGTGAGCCATATATCTGTGACTCATGCTATTCAGTAAGCTGGAACCTGGAGGATCACAGCTGAAGGCCAGCCCAGAAAAGTCAGATTTTTTTTCTTTTTAGATTTTTCTTTAAAATTCAAGGTTGGAGCCTTGTGCAGTGGCTCGCACCATAATCCTAGCTACTCAGGAGGGTGAAATCTGAGGATCAAGGATCAAAGATAGCCGGGGCACAAAAGGACCTGAGATGCTTATCTCCAGTTAACCTCTAGAAAATGGGAAGTGGGGCTTGGCTCAAGGGTAGAGTAGTAGCCTTGAGCTGAAGAGCTCAGGGACAGCATCCAGGCCTAGTTCAAGCCCCATGACCCACAAAAATAAATAAATAAAATAAATAAATAAAATGCAAGATTGGGAACTCAAGTGATAGACTTCCAACCATGAGTGAGCAAGTGAAGTGAGAGAACAAGACTGAGTTCAAGCCTCATTATTGGAGCTTGAACACACACACACACACACACACACACACACACACATACACACACATACACACAGAGCAAACATTACAAACAAAACATCAACATGAATGGCTGTAGGATATAGCCACAATTAATCTGTGGCTTTGTGCTGGTAGATTGTCTAGCACATGAGCAGCTTGTGCAAGGCTGAAGGATATGGAGCTGCACACTCACTTTCCTAGCTTTTAAAATAGTAACCTTATAATCATTTCTTACATGTAGCTTATTTCACAAATGAAATGTGGGAAAGGGAATTAACTGCAATAGAACATTCTATATATTATTCTTAAAATATCTACAGTTTGTATCTTTTTATAAATAAAATAGTTTTAGGAAATAGGTACATACTTGGAAATGTAAAGACTGTAAAAAAGAGGGAAAATAGTATTATTATGTGCCGGGACTGTAAGCTTAGTGGTAGAGTGCTTGCCTAGCACGCACAAAGCCCTGGGTTCGATTCCTCAGCACCACATACACAGGAAAAGCTGGAAGTGGTGCTGTAGCTCAAGTGGCAGAACACTAACCTTGAGTAAAAAGTGTCCAAGGACACCCCAGGATTGACCGCAAAAAAGAAATAGTATGATCATAATGTTTATTGGAAGAAAAGGTGATCTGGCAAATTTCTTAAATACTAAATGAATATAAAGACAATGAATTGAGTAATTTTGTTATAGGGATCTAAAATCTTTTGATATCATTAAATATAACTACATGGGAACGAAACATACTGTATGTAAAAGTATCTAAGGGAATATTTTTAATGAGACAATTGAGTTTTTATTAGATTTGTGGTCTGTGTGTAATTGTCACTGAATATTTCCTTAATACATTTCCTTTATAGTGACATTAGTGAGTAAGAAATTTATACAGGTTTGATTCACTAATGCAGGAGATGTTACCCAATAGGAAAGCATCAGATAAATTTTGCATATGTCTTTGGGCACTTTTTTTTTTTTTGGTGGGGCATGGGACTTGAACTCAGACTAGGCGTTGTCCCTGAGCTCTTCAAATCAAGGCTACCGTCCTACCTTTGGGCCTGGGTGTTGTCCCTGAGCTCTTTAGCTCAAGGCCTCTGCCCTACACTTGAGCCAAGCCCCACTTCCCTTTTTCTGGAAGTTAATTGGAGATAAGAGTCTCAGGTCCTTTTGTGCCCAGGCTGGCTTTGAACCTTGATCCTCAGCTCTCACATTCCTGAGTAGTTAGGATTATAGGTATGAGCCACCACGCCTGGCGGGTACTTTTTGTAGTCCCAAGATAAGCATTAATACTTCTTGATGGAAATATATTTTTACTCTTTTTTTCATTTTGAAAACTTCTAGGACACTTTTAACATTTAATTAAAAAGAGTGAGAACAGCTGAGTCCTGGTGGCTCTCGCCTATAATCCTAGCTACTTAGGAGGCCAAGGTCTGAGGATCAAGGTTCAAAGTCAGCTCAAGCAGGAAAGTTCATGAGACTCTTATTTTCAGGGGCCAGGAGTTTGGTCTAGTGGTAAAGTGCTTGCCTAAGCAGGGAGTTTGGTCTAGTGGTAGAGTGCTTGCCTAGCAGGCATGAAGACCCGGGTTCAATTCCTTGGTACCACATACATAGAAAAGTCAGAATTGGTGCTGTGGCTCAAGTGGTAGAGCACTAACCTTGAGGAAAGCTCAAGGACAGTGCTCATGCCCTGAGTTCAGTCCCTAAGACTGGCAAAAAAAAAAAAAAAAAGAGACTCATCACCAATTTACCATGGGTGGGGAGGGTAGGGGTGGGGGGGGAGGGGAAAGGCAGATAGTAGAAAAAAGGAGATAGTAGAATGATAGCCTTGAGCAAAAAAATGCTCATGGACAGTGCCCAGGCCCTGAGGTTAAGTGGTAGAACTGGCACACACACACACACACACACACACACACACACACACACACACACATAAAGTGAGAAGTAATGGAGGCAGTAGATGTAATGGTTTGGTAACGCATGTTTTGGTCAAACAGCCTTGGTGTTGCCAAGTGGTGCAAGTGAGAAGATGAGGGCCAGGTAAGGAAGCACCGATCTCCATGTTCTTATGCTACCTATTGGTATGGCAAATTCTGTACATGTTTAGATATTCTGATATTTTAATTATTACTATGATTACATTGTTAAACTTTCCCCTTAAGTTATTTTTCCTTTATTTAAAACTGACCCTAACTAGGGTTACAGGTATAGATGACTCAGGTAGCAGAGTGCTTGCCTACTAAGCATAAAACCCTGAGTTCAAACTCTGTTATTGCCAAAAGGAAAAATGAAAAGCAAAAAAGCTTGATATGGGCTTGTGGCTCATGCTTGTAATCCTACCCCCTGAGGAAGCTAAGGTCTGGAAGACTGAAAATTCAAAACCAATTTGGTAAACAGGTGTGAGGACCTCAGTTTAAATTCCAGTACTGGCAGGGAAGCATCTTAAAAACGACTCTACCTAGAATACCAGTTTCTTTGTAAATCTAATTATCTCTGTAATCTGCAATTTTTTGAATAGCTTTTATGTTTAACTTTTGGTATTTAACCTATTTCATAATGTCACTGGCTTTATTACATAAGACTTGGCTTTCATAAGCTATCACCCTTCCTAATCCTTTGACAATGTAGTACTACTATAAATTGGTATATTTAAAAAATATAGCTGGGCATGGTGGCTCACGCCTGTAATCCTGGCTACTCAGGAGGCTGAAATCTGAGGATCACAGTTCAAAGCCAGCCTGGGCACTAAAGACTCATCCCCAATTAATCACTAGAAAACTGGAAATGGTGTTGTGGCTCAAGGGGTAGAATAGGGTGGTAGCCTTGAGCTGAAGAGCTCAGGGACAGTGCCAAGGCTCAGAGTTCAAGCCCCATGACCGACAAAAAAAATCTATATATAGATATAAGAACTTTTCCCTCACAACGGAATTCTGTTCATATGTCAAGATCAGAAATTATAGAGAAGCAAAAAACCAAACCAAAACAATAAAAACAAATAAAATCATGTGCTGAGTTACTATTCCTATTCTTGTCTTGAGACCTTTTACTTTTGACACTTTGGGTTCAACTCCCAACTCAGTAGATCCTCCTTGTTCTGACTTTTCCTGATGCAGTTGGTTCTTTGCTATCCGCATTTGTTTTGTACAGTTTTGTTTTAAAATCAAAGAGCTTCCGTCCTCTGGGCCACCTCAGCACAGGATCTTCTGCAACACTGGTTTCCTCTTCCTCACTTCAGCCTAGTCCTATAGTGTTAATAGTTTTTTCCCATCACTCCACTGTTAATTTCCTCATTATACTGAAATGTCTCCTGAGTGGTTACCACCTGTATGCAGATGGTTTTGGAATGACCACAAACCTATCTAGCCAAATGTCTACAGCTGAACTTTATCTTTTTTTGTTTTTGGCCAATCTTAGGAGTTGAAGTCAAGGCTAGGCTCTGTCCCTGAGCTTTTTTGCTCAAGGCTGGCGCTCTACCACTTTGAACAATAGTTCCACTTCTGATTTTCTGGTGGTTAGAACCCAGGGCTTTGTGCATGGTAGGTAGGCTGGCACTCTAGCATTAGGCCACACTCGTAGCCCAGCTATTTTTTTTGAATGCTCCAGGCCCAATGATGTTCTGCCTTGAAAGTTTACTTTTTTTTTTTTTTGGTAGTTTTAAATACTTATGTCCTAAAATATAATCTTGTTTTTGAAGAAGAGTCCACGGACTGTTGAGAAAAAAATATAGTTTTGAAGCTGTTGGATAGAATATTCTTCAGCTATCTGCTAAGTCCATTTGTTCTATATTACAATTTAGCTATTAATTTTTTTAGCCATTTTGATAATATTTGGTCCTTTGATCCATAAAAATAGGAAGTCCTACCATTTGGACCTTCTTAAGGTCTTTTAGAATTTCTTTAGTGCATTATAGTTGTCATTATAGGGACCTTCAGCATCTTTGCTTAAGTTTGTGCTTAGCTATTATACTTTGTTTTTGGAAACTGTTGTGAATATCTGTCCTGACTTCTTTTTTAGCAAGTTCATTAATAGTGTAATGAAAAATTATGAATTTGTATTTTTTGGGGTGCTTTTATAGCTCCCCCCGAGAAATAAGGACTTAACTTAAGGGCCTTGCACTTGCCAAGCAAGAGCTCTTCCACTGAACTAAATCCCTGAATCCCCGGATCTTTTATTTTTTATTTAAAGAATTTATTAACGTTGATTTTTATATCATATTTCAAATGACATGTTTAACAAGTATTCAAGAAGGGAATCTCTATATACAATTTTTTTTAATTTTTTTTTTTTTTTTAGATCCTGCTACTTCGCTGAAACTGTCAGATACAAATCAGAGTCTTTTGGTGGAAACTTTTGTTTTTTTTTTGTTTTTGCCAGTCCTGGGACTTGAACTCAGGGCCTGGGCACTGTTCTTGAGCTTCTTTTGCTCAGGGCTAGGACTCTACCATTTGCACCATAGTACCACTTCGGACCTTTTCTGTTTATGTGGTACTGAGGAATCAAACCCAGGGCTTTGTGCATGATAGGCAAGCACTCTACCAGCAGGCCGCACTCCTGGCCTGACTTTTGTTGTTTTAAAACTATAGGATCAAATCACCTGTAACAGGGATATTATAACTTTTTCTTATTTGCTATCATTTTTCTTTCTTTCTTTCTCTTTGACTATTACTCTGGCTAAGATTTCAATCACTATATTGAGTAACTAGGTAAGAATGGACATTCTTGCCTTGTTTCCAATTTTTGATGAAATGCATGTTGTTTTTTTACTGTTCAGTATAATGTTTACTAACAGTTTGTCATGTAGATTTTATTTTGTGATAGTACTGGGCCTTTTACGCTTGGTCTGTTTTTTCACCTCTCAGCTCTCAGCTGGTACTCTCTTATGTGAGCCAGGCCTATGCCTCTGGCTCCTCCCACACCCCAACTCTCCCCTCCTGCTTGTCTGAGTTGTGAGGATTTGTGTGCCTGGGGCTGGCTTTGAACTATCATTTTTTTTCTTATCTTTTTTTTAATCTTTGGGCCAGTCAGTCCTGTGGCTTAAACTCAGGGCCTGGGCACTGTCCTTGGACCCTTTTTGATCAAGGCTAGCGCTGTGCCACTTGAGCCACAGCACTACTTCCACCTTTTTCTTTGTATATGGCACCGAGGAGTTGAACTCAGGGCTTTATGCATGCTAGGTGAGCTCTCTACCATGAGACCACACCCCTAGTCCCTGAACCATGATTCTGAGTAGCTATAATTGTCAGACTTTTTCTTCATCTGTTGAAATAGTTATGCCATTTTTGTTCTTTATTCTAGATATGTGCTTTGTAAGGTTTATTGATTGCAGCATTGATGGAATAAGACTAACTTGATCATAGTGTGTGATCTTTGCTTTTTCTGACTGTCTCTTTCTTTTCACTTGATTAGCTAAAACTGTTACATTTCCATTCATTTACAATATATTCAGATCAGTCTTACTCCTATTACTGTCCCTTTCCCCCCTCTCCCTTTCTTAAAACAATTTCAGTTGATGTCCTTGTTCAATTTTAGTAGGTGTAATTTATTTTATTATTATGTAGTTGCACAAGATTGAAAGAATTTCATGAATGATGTTTATATCTATATTCATAAAAGAAATTGGTCTTTAGTGTCCTTTTTTGTTGTTGCTGCTATGTTTTCCATTTTTGTATAAGTGTAGTATTGGAATTGTAGAACAAATATGGATACATTCCTTCTTTTCTATTTTAGATAATAGTTTGAAGAATATGGTGTTAATTCTTTATAGTTTGAATAGAATTTAGCTGTGAATCTATTTAATCATGGAATTTTCTTTAATGGGAATTTCTATTACTGCTTTAATTTTATTTGCTTATTATAGATAATATTACATTTTTTTTCTATCCTGTTGGTCAGATTTTGGTAGCCCATTCAAATGCAGAGAATGATTCATTACTTCTAGGATTTCTAATGTACTTGAGTGTAATTTTTGAAAATGTTTCCTAATGATTTTCCAGAATTCCGTGGCATCCATTGTCAGGTTCCCTTTTTATCACTTAAATTTTAAAATTTGGGTTTTTCTCTTCCATTTAGTTTGTTTGGCTATGACCTGGCCAATCTTTTTAGTCTTTTCAAGGACTGAACACTTCTTTCTTTCCTTCCTTCCTTCCTTCCTTCCTTCCTTCCTTCCTTCCTTCCTTCCTTCCTTCCTTCCTTCCTTCCCCTTTTCCTTTCCTTTTCCTTTTCCTTTTCCTTTCTTCTAGTCCTGGACTTGAGCTCTGGGCCTGAGCACTGTCCTTGGACTTTCTCAAGGCCAGAGCTCTACCCACTTGAGCCTCAGCACCACTTCGGGTTTTTTTCTATGTATGTGTACCAAGGAATCGAACCTGGGTCTTCGTTCATGCTAGGCAAGCTCTCTACCACTAGGCCAAACTCCCAGCCCGAAGGACTGAACATTTCTGTCCATACTTTTAACATCTATTTCATTAACTTCAACTAACTCTGTCTCCTTTCTATTTTTTTTTTTTTTTTTTTGGGCCAGTCCTAGGCTTGAGCTCAGGGGTTGAGCACTGTCCTTGGACTTTCTCAAACCTAAAACTCTAGTTGAGCCTCAGCACCATTTCCGGCTTTTTTCTATGTATGTGGTACCGAGGAATCGAACCTGGATCTTCGTGCATGCGAGGCAAGTACTCTACCACTAGGCCAAACTCCCGGCCCCAATTTTATTTTATTTTATTTTATTTTTTTATTTTTATTTTTTGCCAGTCCTGGGCTTGAGCTCAGGGCCTGAGCTCTGTCCTTGGACTCTCAAGGCTAGAGCTCTACCACTTGAGCCTCAGCACCATTTCCGGCTTTTTTCTATGTATGTGGTACCGTGGAATCGAACCCGGGTCTTTGTGCATGCTAGGCAAGCACTTGAACCACTAAGCCAAACTCCAGGCCCTATTTTATTTATTTATTTATTTATTTATTTATTTTTGCCAGTCCTGGGCTTGAGGTCAGGGCCTGAGCACTGTCTTTGGACTTTCTCAAGGCTAGAACTCTACTACTTGAGCCTCATTACCACTTCTGGCTATTTTCTATGTATGTGGTACCTAGGGAACCAGGGTCTTTGTGCATGCTAAGCAACATTCTACCACTAGGCAAAACTCCCAGCCCTCCTTTCTTTTATTTTTACAAAGTGCTGCTGTGTGTCATTAGGTTATTGATTTGAGATCTGAAGTATTTTCTTTCTTTTTTCCTCCTACCCTCACTTCCTTCCTCTCTCTTCCTCTTTCCTCTCTCTCTTCCTCTCTCCTCTCCCTCTCCTCTCCCTCTCCTCTCCCTCTCCTCTCCTCTCCTCTCCTCTCCTCTCCCTCTCCCTTTCCCTCTCCCTCTCCTCTCCTCTCCTCTCCCTCTCCTCTCCTCTCCCTCTCCCTCTCTCCCTCTCCCTCTCTCCCTCTCCTCTCCCTCTCCTCTCCTCTCCTCTCCTCTCCTCTCCTCTCCTCTCCTCTCCTCTCCTCTCCTCTCCCTCTCCCTCTCCTCTCCTCTCCCTTTCCTTCTCTCCCTCTCCCTCTCCCTCTCCCCTCCTCTCCTCTCCTCTCCTCTCCCTCTCCCTCTCCCTCTTTCCCTCTCCCTCTTTCCCTCTCCCTCTCCCTCTCCCTCTCCTCTCCTCTCCTCTCCTCTCTTCTCCTCTCCTCTCCTCTCCTCTCCTCTCCTCTCCCTCTCCCTCTCCCTCTCCCTCTCCTCTCCTCTCCTCTCCCTCTCCCTTTCCTCTCTCTGTTTGTTTCTTGCTTGCTTGGCTTGCTTGCTTGCTTACTCAAGGCTTGTGCTCTGACCTTTAGCTCTTTTGCTCAAGACTGGTCCTGCTACCTGAGCCACACCTCTACTTCTGGTTAATTGGAGAGAGGAGCCTCATGGACCTTTTTTTTTTTTTTTTTTTTAACCTAGATGTTCAGATCTTGGTCTCCTGAGTAGCTAGCTAGGGATGTGCCACTGGCACTTGGCATGCCTTCCTCATTTCTGGGTAAGATTCCTTTAAGTATTTCCTGCATTTCTGTTATAGTGCTTATGAAATGCTTTAGTTTGTGCCTACTTTGAAAAGCCTTTATTTCCCCACCAATTCTGAAGGATACATTTGCTAGATACAGTAATCTTGTTTGACAATTACTTAGTATTAGAGCACAAAATACATTATTTCATACTTTCTTGGGTTTTAGGGTTTCTTCTGGGAGATTAGATATAATATTGAGTTTGCCTTTGTAATGAAGTTGGGTGCTGTCCCTTATCTTTTTGATCAAGGCTAGTGCTCTACCACTTGAGCCACAGCTTCACCTTTAGCTTTTTGGTGGTTAATTGGAGATCATAGTCCCTTGGACTTTCTTGCCCAAGCTGGCCTCAAGTGAATCCTCAGATCTTTGTGGAGCCACTGGTGCCCAGCTTAGTAAATCGGTATTTTTTTTTTTCAATTTCAGTTTAGGTATTCTTCCTTAGTTTTGTAGTATTAGCCTTTTGCCTTTTAATTGTAATGTGAGTTGGAGAGTTGCTTTTTTTTTTTTTTTTTTTTTTGTCGGTCGTCGGACTTGAACTCTGGGCCTTGGCATTGTCCCTGAGCTCTTCAGATTAAGGCTACCGCCCTACCCCCTTGGCCTGGGCGCTTTTCCTGAGCTCTTCAGCTCAAGGCTAGCGCTGTACCACTTGAACCACAGTGCCACTTCCAGTTGTCTGGTGGTTAAATGAAGATAAGAGTCTCACAGACTTTTTAGTGCCTGGGTTGGCTTTGAACTACGATTCTCAGGTCTCAGCCTCCTGAGTAGCTAGGATACAGGCATGTGCCATTGCTCCTGACTGGAGAGTTGCTTTTATAGTCATGTATGTTTGACATTCTAAATGTCTCCTGAACTTGGATGTCTGTATCTTTCTCTAGATTTGGGAAATTGTCTCCTATAGTTTCATGAATAAGTTTTCTATGCATTTTGTTCATAAGTCTGTTGTTCTTCCACATGGATTCTTAAGTTTGATTTTTCTGTCATGTCTCAGAGATGTTGAAAGTTATGATCATGATTACTTATTTCCTCCTGTCTCCTGAATGTAATATTTCTTCATCCTTACCTTTAATCTCTGTTGTTCTTCCCTTCTTTGCTTAATTTAAAATGTATAGGTATTACTTTCCTCTTTGTGTTTTATTGGAAACATCTTTGGGGTCATTGATTCTTTTTTTTTGGGTGGTATTAGAGATTTGAATTCAGGTCCTTGTGCTCATAGAATACCTTGTAGGTATTCTACTTGAGCAATGTCCCCAGCCCTTTATGGATCATGTCTAAAATTATATTCTGTATTTTATATTTTCTTTGGCATTTCAGCCATTTTAGTACTTTTAGATTCAATTACTAAGTTATGAACTTTTCTAGAAATCACTTGCTTTGCTTAAAAGTCTTTTTTTTTTTAATTATGGATCTTCTAACCAGACATCCTTTTCTTGGAGTTACTCCTTACTATGACTCAGAAATGAGGAAACAAGTAGTAATGACAGAATCAATTAAAAAATGTGTATATTTAAGTATATCTGTAGTAGAAAATGGAACCATAAGGTAAGGAAAGAACATTAGATTACTTATAGGATAACTCCTAGTGAGGAGTTAAATATTATGAAAGATATTAATAAAATAAAGGGGGACAGGTCAAAGAAAATAGAAAGTAAGATGGGAAAGGGGAAGTAAAGTATATGGATTTAAGTTATAAGGAAGAAAATGAGGAAAAATAATGAAATAGGATAAAGTATCAAAACAAACAGACACAAAACACTTGTTCTTCCTGAAGAAGCTCTCACCAGTTGAGGCTGAGAGACCCCATAGTTGAGGCCCCCTTGCCTCAGAGACATACTTGTTCATGTTTGGCGTGGGGAAACTCCCAAATGGAGACTGCTTTCCATCAGAAGCCTGTGACCCTCTGAGTATAGAATGCAGTGAAACCAAAGCAAAATGTGCTGGAGGGGCAAGGCACTGGGTGCTGAGAGGTCCTGTGTTCCTTACCATGCGGTTAGTTATCTGTCATAGCACCCTCTACCCCCACTTGTATTGTCACACACTGGTCTCTGAATTTTGGTTGCTCCTTCCCTAATGTAATCACCATTGACTTCCCTCTTTGATACAGTGCATACTTCCTACCCAAGTAGATCAGAGTCCATAAATCCTGAGTCCAAGTCTCCACCAGTTTCCTAGGCCAATGCTGATTCTGGTTGCTCACTTGACTAGTGGAAAAGAGAAAGTCTTTGGGGTTTGGAGATGTAAAAATTCAGAATCTTCTCTCTCTATGGTTGACTGTAAGACCTCTCCTAATACAATTCAACACTGTAATACCAGCAGTAAGCCAGAGTACATGGGGCCTTCCTTCCACATCTGATTGCTACATGGATTGCAGTTCTCTGGTCTTAAACCACATTATATAGTACCAGCCTGTGTACCTTGCAGCTCTTTGTACTTGCTTCCTTACAGTACCTAGTACTCTGTTAGCGTCTGTTGTTTCTTTTACATGTCTAATGTTCATTTGGTCTGTGTCTGCTATGTATTGTTTCCCTTCCTTTCTTTTTTATGCCACTCACTTCTGTCAACAACAGAGTTCTTGATGCTTTGTTTTAGAGATCTGGAAAGTGCTGGGTACCTCTAATCCTCTTTGTTTTCAATCTCTAGCAGGTATCACTTAAACAGCATCTATTTACCTGCTTAATAATTGATCATTACCACTGCCACATTTTGTATATGAAACATTTATAATTTATTACAAATGAAGTGATGAGTTTTCAGAATGAAAGGAACTAAAAAAAGTCATTGTCTCCATTGATGTCAGGGCTATGTGTCAATCCTTACTTTTGAAAAAAAGTTAAATAGTTCAAACTGATGAAAGCAAACCTCTTGTTACTTGATTAATATAGATGGCTATTTTGTTTTTGTTTTTGTGTTGTTCTTAGGGCTTGAAATCAAGGCCTTGGTGCTGTTCCTAAATTTCTTTGGCACAAAGCTACTATTATACTACTTGATTGAGCCACAGCACTACTTCTGGCCTTTTCTGAGTAGTTTATTAGATATTAGAGTCTCATGGGCTTTCCTGCCCTGATGGCTTGAACTGTGATCCTCAGATCTTAGCTTTACTACTCAGTACCCAGTTTTTAAAAGTATATATATGTATTAATTTTGATTATTTTTCTGGCCAATATTGACATTGTCCCCAGAAACTTTACAACTATAGTGAGATTTTAAAACAAGTTACAAAGTTCATGTTAACTACTTGTTATGGAGCCATTTACTTAGTTTTACACATTTTATATATCCTTTTTTTTTTTTTTTTTTTTTTGATTTTTTTTTTTGCCAGTCCTGGGCTTGAGCTCAGGGCCTGAGCACTGTCCTTGGACTTTCTCAAGGCTAGAGTTCTACCACTGGAGCCTCAGCACCACTTCCGGCTTTTTTCTATGTATGTGGTAGCGAGGAATTGAACCCGGGTCTTCATGCATGCTAGGCAAGCACTTTAACCACTAGGCCAAACTCCTGGCCCTTTATATATCCTTTAAGTGCATATTGTATATGTCCTTTGTGTTTAAAGATTGCTTGAATTAGTTACTTTACGTTTGTAAGCATGCTATTTTGAAAGTCATTTTTGGCATCTAACTCATTTCTGGGCCAATAGTAATTGGTTTTGGAATGATTAGATGACATTTTATATTATGTGGATCTTCTTTGTGCCAAGTTGAACATTTTTCTAGTTACAAATGAAATTGTACTTGTTTAAAATGAAATTTAAGTCAAAACAGAGGAGTATCCTTTATACTTTAAAGCAGGTTTCAGTTCATTTCGGACAGTTACTCTTCTTAGTTAGAAAGTATGTTTGCTTTGCATGGTAATTCTGAACGCTTTAGTGAAAAATTATTTGTGGCTTAGATATTAGAGCTTAAATGGTTTTGCTCTACAATATACGTTTCTTTTTCTTTCTTTAGATAATTGTTTGGAAGAGATATAGTGATTTTAAGAAACTACACAAAGAACTATGGCAGATTCACAAAAACTTATTTCGACATTCAGAATTGTTTCCTCCATTTGCTAAAGGAATAGTGTTTGGTAAGTGATTGTTTTGAAAGTATAATTTCAAAAAAGGCATTAGCTAACATTTTGATTAGTCATGGGTCCAGACTATTATTACTTTTATTGATGAATAAATCTATTGTTTCTTAGATTTGCACATACTGTATTAAATTTCTTTTGTACTCGCAGTCTTTTTTGTTTTTTGCTAGACCCAGGGCTTGGACTCAGGGCTTGAGCGCTGTCCTTGAGCTTTCTCAAGGCTAGAGCTCTACACTTGAGCCACAACATCACTTCTAACTTTTTCTGTGTATGTGGTGCCAGGAATTGAACCTGGGTCTTCGTGCATGCTAGGCAAGTACTCTACCACTAGGCAAAATTGCCTGCTCTTCCATTCTTTTTTGCTTTTTTTTTTTTTTTTGACAAAAGGAAGAATCCAGTGGGAGACTGAATGCTGGCCATTGGTGTCTCATGAAAGTAGTATATAAATACTTTGTAGTATCCACGGAGTCCATGGATTGTTCTTTATGCCAATAAAAATCAGTCTTATTTTAATAGCTACATAGATAGTTTCTACTACTTGTGGTTACATACAAAAGTTCTATTCTTTGTATAATTTATTAACTAAACTTTACTGATACATTATTTTCAATTTTTTTCTGTTTCATATACTACTGTGGTTTTTATATATTACTGTGCAATATATTTAATTATGATAAAGTTGTTGGAAACAGAATTGTTCAGTCAAAGGTCATGCATACTTTGGACTTTTTTTTTGTCAGTCCTGGGCTTGGGTTCAGGGCCTGAGCACTGTGCTTGGGTTTTCTCAAGGCTAGAGCTCTACCACTTGAGCCACAGCACCATTTCTGGCTTTTTTTCTATGTATGTGGTACTGAGGAATTGAACCTGGGTCTTTGTTCATGCTAGGCAAGCACTCTGCCACTAGGCCAAACTCCCAGCCTCCCGGGTCATTTTTTGATTACCTTGGTAATCCTGAATAAAAGCCCCATCTCAAGATCTGCAAGGATTCTGTTTTCTTTTCCTCTTGTTTTTTAATTGTCAGGGTAATGTATAGAAGGGTTACAGTTACATTCATCAGGTAGTGGGTGCATTACTTCTGGAACACTGATACACTTTCTCATGTTTTTGTCCCCATTTCTCTCCCCTTACCCCCTCCCAATCATCTTGTTTTCCCTCTTCTCTTTCCTATTTCAAACAAACAAACAAACATAACAGTTAACAAAGTCAGATATAGTAACCACATGAAATTAACAATAAGGGGAAAAAAAGAGAAAAGAAATAACTGCACATAGTACATTGAGAATAACAATCACAAAGATAAACCTTTTGTTTCCATATCCTAGAGTTCATTTTGCATTCTCATCCTATATGACCATAGCTTTTGAGCTATTGTAATCCTTTGCTAGGAGAGTCCTAGATTTGTACTAATTATTACAAATGAAGGAAACCATTGAGCCTATGTTCCTTTGGATCTGGCTTACTTCACTTAATATGATTTTTTCCAAGTCTTTCCATTTCCTTACAAATGGGGCAATGTCATTCTTTCTGATGGCAGCATAGAATTCCATTGTGTATAAGTACCACATCTTCTTGATCATTCATCTACTGAGGGGCAATTGGGTTGGTTCCGTATCTTAGCCATGGTAAATAGTGCTGCAATGAACATCATTGTGCTAGTAGGTTTAGTATGCCCTTGTTTCTGGACATTTGGGTAAATGCCAAGGAGTGGGATTGTTGTGAGGAATCACCATACTGCTTTCCAGAGTGGTTGAACAAGTTTATATACTCCCACCAGTAGCGCTCCCTTCTGGCCACATCCTAGCCTTTTGATTTGCATTTCTTTTATGGCCAGAGATGTGGAACATTTCTTCATGTGTCTATAGGCCATTCTTATTTCCTCTTCAGAGAAGTCTCTCTTTAAGGCTTTAGCCTACCTTTTAATGGGATGGTTGTTTATTTGAGGATTTGTTTTGGATAGATTCAATTTTTTGAGCTGTAGTGTATCTCCTATTCCTTCTTGTAAAGTTTTGAGGGTATCTGCTTTTACCTCAAGGTCTTTGATCCATTTGAAATTAATTTTGGTGCAGGGTGAAATATAAGGATCCAACTCTAGTTTTCTACAGGTGCTTAGCCAATTCTGCCAGCACCATTTATTGAAGAGGCTGTCTTTCTTCCATCCTACTATTTATTTATTTATTTATTTTTTATTTTGGTTCCCTGCAAGGATTCTTACTACCAAATAATACAACATTTGCAGGTTCAAGGGCTTAGGACTTGATGTTTTTGGGGAGACATATTTTGGACTATAAAACACTGAGTATTTTTCTTTTCTTTCTTGTGACCAGCTAGTAAGTAACCTTTGTGGAGAAGCTTTTTAAGGTTATGCTTTTCTAACAGAATTGTCCCTTATGTTTGGCCTCCACTAATGTGCTTGCATGAAAGAATGTTTGTGTGAAGTTTCTGAAATGATGCGTTTTCAATTTTGACATCTCCATATTTACTATTACTTTCTTCTCTCTTTATGGATCTACGTAGCTATAATCTTTATATCCATGTACCTATCTGTGCATTTAGATATCTGGACCTATGTATATATCTACATATTTATCTATTGATATCTATCTATAAAATCTGTATTGGTGTGTCTGTTCATCTAGACCTTATTGATTTGGACTTGCACACATTTTCTTTTTTTTTGCTTGTCAAAATGGTTTCTTTTATTTGAGACACAAAAATGCAAAATCGCTGAGATATCAAACATTTCCCGACCAGCTACGATACTGTACCTATGTACAAAAGATCTGATGATAAATGTTCACACATATAAAAATACAATATGCACAACTTATGTACAGTACATATGCAAAATGTATGGCATCAAACATGACAGGGGACTCATCTCAGGGCGCAAACCATGCACAAAGGCATCATGGTTTTTCTTTTTTAAAAAACAACAAAAGGCAAGCCGCGTGCCGGTGGCTCACGTCTGTCATCCCAGTCACTCAGGAAGCTGAGATCTGAGGATCACAGTTTGAAGCCAGCCCAAGCAGGAAAATTCGTAACACTCATCTCCAATTAATTACGGAAAAGGCTGGAAGTGGAGCTGTGGCTCAAGTGGTAGAATGCCAGCCTTGAGCAAAAAAGCTCAGAGACAGTGCTCAGGCCCTGAGTTCAAGCCCCAGGACAGGCACAAAGCAACAACAAAAACCAACACAAGGCAATACATGAATGGACCCGGATTGCCATTGACTAGTTGATTCAGTGAACAGGGCTCTGCGGATGAATACTTTCTCCCTTTTTTCATGAAGTGAGATGCTAAGACATTATGTGACAATGAGAACAAGGAAATGCCTGTCACACTGCATTTCTACTGCAAGCAAGGTAAGAACGCCAATCTTGGTATACCCAGAAAGGAGAACTGCACTGCTGTCGAATGTGTCTTCTTCACCCAGCAGAACCCGGCACACTGTACATGAACTGGGAAGAGAAGTATCTACATCTTGTGGAAATCCTCACCGTATGTGGGTAATACCTTTTTTTGGACTGATTTTATTTTATTTTTTGAGATCTCATTCGTCTCAGATTGTAGTTACACAGTGCCTCCTTTTGGCAAATACTTGGCAACGCCTTTGGTTCCGCTGAAGCATATTGCATTACTACTGGTTGCTAGAGTCAAGTACTTTTGGTAGACCCTAATGAGCGTCTCTCCTGGCTGTGTGGCACAGGGCGCAGAGGTAATGCTCGGGTTTGGTGGCTCTACGCTTTGTTAAAACTTTGTCAGGCAGTTGGCATAGAGTTTGGCCACACGCTGTGGCTGTGCCAGCCTCTCCAGTGCCATCAAACCTCATCTGGACAGCACCTGGCAGGTCTGAGATGGCCACCCTGCCATCTAGAGTGGTGACACCTTTTCATTCTGGCCGGGCGCGGTGGTGGCGCTTTTGTAAACATGTTCAGCTTTGTGAATTTCGGGCGGGACGTGGGGGAGGGCCTCCCCAGGTACAGGGATTGTCACTGCACAGATGAAAATGTCGCCAGAAAGAGTGCTGCCTGAGCCCGGGGAGAGGGTTTGAGTCCCGAAGTAAAAATGAGGGTTCCTTTCCAGTTCTGGCTGAAATGAGCTGGGATCTCTCCTGGCGCGGGGTGCTGTGAGCTGCGCGCCTTGGTGACCTTAACCTTCCAGTTAGTGTTGTGTTCTCCCGGGCAGGGGTGTTCGAGCTTGGACATGTCCACTGCCAGCGCTGCCCTCTGGGTTTCTCCCATCCCCAGAGGTGTCTCAAACTCCTGGTAGACTGGTAGCTTCTGGCCAGCGACGGTGGAAGGGCCAGGCACGGAGGAGAGGGGCTCCCCTCACACACCCGGCCTCGTCGAGGCTGGTGGGGGGCTGTCTGCCTCGGGACAGCTGTCCAGGCGCGTAGTGGGTGGTCAGGCCCGAGTTAGCGTGGAGGCAGGAGGGGACTCACTGCGTGGTCCTCCTGTGGCCGTGGCTTCGCCGTCTCAGGCCAGCAGGGCCCAGGGCCACACAGCCTCTGAGAGAAAAGTCCCCAGGTCGGGAGGCGGGTGCGTGCGTGGCAGGTCCTGTACAGTAGGTGCACATTTCAGGAAAGCCCAAGAAGTGCGCCAGGGCAGCCACCGGTTTCCAGGACCTTGCGGACGGCACCGTAGTGCAATCCTTGCCTTTCTCCCCCCAGGCGGAATCCTGGCCCAGCCACCAAGTTTGAACCCAGTGGGCCCCAGGTGGAAGGGCTGCGCATGCGGGTGTGGCTCTGGTGGTGTCCCGGGGGTCGCCTGTGCGCACGCGGGTGGGGGTGGAGAGGGCGCCGGGTCAGGGCTGGGCAGCAGGATGGGCTGGCGTCTTCACCGCCCGCCTCTGCTCTTGGGGATATAGAGAGCAAGGGTCCCTCGACGGAGCCTGGTAAGAAGGGGGTTATCGTTGCACACATTTTTTGTTCCTCGTAGTTTAGAATTCATTAATGTGCCCAATTTTGATGCTCAAGTCCCCTATCTCTAAGCAGTATTTTTACCTAGTTCTGTGTTTTTGTAACTTCTGTCTTATTCTTTCTTTTGTATTTCAGTACTTTCTAATTTTTAGGAGTAACAAGATATTTAGTGTTCATCTTGAATTCTACTCCTTCCTTAGGATTTGCCATTGCTTTGAGAATTGTAGTTGTTTTTGTGGGAAGTGGTATTAGAGCTTCTGCCAGTTAATAATTTATTGCATTTTGGCTCCACATCAGTCATTATTACCTTATGGCTCCTCCTTTTCCATTGGTGAGCTCATCTAGTAGAGGGATACTGAGGGAAGTAGGTTTTGGTATGTCTGTTTCTCTTGCTTTGAGCTGCCACTGGGGTGTGTGTGTGTGTGTGTGTGTGTGTGTGTGTGTGTGTGTGTTACAGGTCCTCATCCTCTTCCAAATTTTGTTGTTGACTCCTCCCTCTCATCCCTGACACTGCTGGCACCACAGCAGAGAGTTCCATACTGTGATTCTTTGCCCACTAACGTTGGCATTCCTACTAGGACAGCTGTGATGGGAGCAATGTAGCTAACTGCTCTCATCTAGTGACTGCAGCCACAGTGTCTTCACTGAATTTTAAGTCATGGCTAGAACACTCCTCTTTGAAGTACTTTGTTTAGTTTTCCCCCTCAACCTCAAGCAGTCTTTGAGTTGTCTTTTATTATCTTTTCAGTACTAAATCCTGTGCATGGTTAATAATTCTGTAAGATATTGCCTATCCTAATTGCTCAATGGATTCCATTTTTGGGCTGGACTCTGCCTTCTGTAGAGACCATGTGTGGACAGTAGATATACTCATTGCAATTTACTTCTAAGTTCTTTCAGCAGCTAGTTAGGAAGCAAGTATTTATGTACATGCATGTATACAATACAATGGTTATATATAATCCACTTAAATACTAACCTGCACATGTTTATATACATGTGTTTATCCATAATCATAGGTATACATATTTTAGGAGTGTTAGTTGTATATGTGAGGTGTGTGTGTGTGTGTGTGTGTGTGTGTCTTCATATACTGTTTTTCCATCCATGAAAATGTATACTTCCTGAGCTCATTGTGGACAAATACATAAGTATTACTATACAAATTTTAAGTGTCAAGGGTGTAGGATCATAGCTTCAGGGTCTAGGACTAATAATTAAGAATAGAGGATATAAGTAGTCTTCAACCTTTCTCTTCTGTGAAATATCTTACAAGACTATTCTATCTAATCAAGATGAGGATAATGGCTGGATTAATGCTGAAGTTCAGGGCACAGATGTTCAGGCATGTGTTGATATGGTGTAAGTCTGGGTCTCAGTTATATCATCCACAATCTTTCTATTCTACAACTTCTAAATCATTATGGCTTAGGCAAGTGCTGTGAAGCCCAGGCAACACAAATCCATGAAGAACACATTGGATGGGAATTTACTTTTTGTTAAACAAGTTTGTATGTTCTGTTGTATGTTTAGTTTTCCACTTTCCCCAACTTTGTTGTTTTTTTTTGTTGTTTTTTCTTTTCTTGAATTACAAGTGGTTTTGGAAAATGATTATTGTAGATTAAAAAGTCTTATTCTCTAGAAAATTTTATCAGAAGATGCTTCATTTTACTTTTCTTTCAAAAGAATAAGTATCTTTCCTGAGGTCATTTACCAGATAATCCATCATTTTCCTAATGAAATTGAAATGACAGTTTTCTTTTTTTTTTTTTTGCCAGTCCTGGGCTTGGGCTCAGGGCCTGAGCACTGTCCTTGGATTTTCTCAAGGCTAGAGCTCTACCACTTGAGCCTCAGCACCACTTCCGGCTTTTTTTTTTTGTATGTGGTACCGAGGAATCGAACCCGGGTCTTCATGCATGCTAGGCAAGCACTTTAACCACTATGCCAAACTCCTGGCCAGAAATGACAGTTTTCTTATGTTTAACTTTTGTTATGTTTAACTTTTTATGTAGTAGCTATTAGCAGATTTTTCTTTCTGTAGCATTTATTGTCCATTTACATGTAAATAGTTCTGTATCATGTTGATAATTTGTGCTTTGTAACTATGTTCTGTTAACTTTTCCTATCAACATTGTTAAGCTTTGAAATGGAAGGCTCTGGAGGGATATTGGGATAGGGTGGATGATGGCTTATCTTATCTCCTCTGTACCTCGGAGCTGTTTTTTTTTTTTTCTTGTTCATGTTGTGTTGTTGCTTTGACCACACACTAGTTCACAGTAACTTGGCAAGTTTGTAGGCCTAACCAGTTTGTGACCACCATAGAAAGGACACTAAGCCACTTCAGGTGTATAGGAGTGCAAGTTTATAAATGATTCTTGTATGTCTGGGCTTTTTTTGTGTGTACCTACCCCTCAGATTTGCCAGAATCTTCAGCTTTGTTCCCTGTGCTCCCTTGGCATAATGCTATAGACTGAATAGCTGGTTGCCTTGTTGGTAAGTGGTCTCCTGGGGCCCCTCCTGAATCTGCATGTCTCCCAGCCATGGCTAGCCCTTACATCAGCAATGTTCCTCATGACCTCCCTGGTGCAGACTGCATACCCTAGGCTTTGATTGCCTTGGCTCCAAGTGGGATTCTCACATCATTATTCTGTAGGCCCACTTGCAAGTCTTGGCTTGCTCCAACTCTGGAGGGACTTTTTTTGCTTTTATTTTCTTTTGTGTTAGTTTGGGGATTTAAACTCAGGGCCTTGATGCTGTCCTGGGGCTCTTTAGTTCAGTGCTAGCATTCCATCACTTTGAGCCATAGCTCTACTTCTGGTTTTCTGGAGGTTAATTGTAGATAAAGACTCATGGCCTTTCCTGTCTGGGCAGGCTTTGAAGCATGATCTTGAGATCTTAGTCTCCTGAGTAGCTAGGATTACAGGTATGAGCCACCAGTGCCTGGCTCTTCTTTTTTTGACAAGTGTAGACTACCTCTGTTCTGAGGAACTCAGTAAACAAACTTCTTTCCCACTTAATGGCTGCAAGTATACCTTCTCCTCAGATATCTGATTCATCTTCAGGAAGTTGAATACTTTCATGAACTTATTAGTTATTTTTTCATCTTTCTCATTACTATCATGAAAAATGATTCTGTAGTAGGCTTTGTTAGGAAAAATGGAGGAGAATAGAAAAGGAATAGGCTGGATTTGATCATCAACAGGCGAGGACTGTTTATTGAGGAACAGCGAGGTGTACTGAACTTCCCACAGGATTGGAGGTTGTCCTTCTGCCTGGGACGGGACCTGGGGTTATATGGGGTCTAAACAAGGCGGGCAGAAGTTAATGCAAAGCCACTGGGTCAAGGGAGGTGTGAGCTTCCACGTTGGGCCCACAATGGGGTATTTCCAGCTAGGCTTAGGCAGATCACCCTGCTGGAGTCAGGCTGTCTGTCTTTGGCTGCTTGCCTGGTTGGTGTCTGTATGCACCTAGGGAACACAGGATGGGACTCAATCCTTCAGGCTTTCTATCTTCACATTATACAGTGTGTTTTTTGTTTTTTTTTGGTCAGTTGTGTGGCTTGAACTCTGGACTGGGGCGCTGTCCCTGAGCTCTTTATTTCAAGGCTAGCAATCTATCCCTTGAGCCACAGCACTACTTCCTATGGAGTGGTTTTGATACTCTTGTTGATTTAGGAAAAGTTTTGAATGCTCGTAGGAAAATTTTTGAATACTTTCCCATTGACCTTTAGCTGGGAGACTGAGCTTCACACTTGTTCAGGAGACTGAGCTTCATGCTTGCTCAAGAAGTTCTGTATGTTTCACAACTCTGAGATTTTGAGACCATAGGCAGAGCATCTCAAATAGTAAAGTCCAGTGCCCTTTGTCTCCTTCCATTCTCCTGTCCTTCCCTTTAACCTCCATTTTCTTTCCCCTTTTCCCTTTCTTACCCCTTCTTATCCCTTGAAATTCGGTTTTTTTTTTTTTTTTTTTTGCCAGTCCCAGGCTTGAGCTCAGGGCCTGAGCACTATCCTTGGGCTTTCTCAAGGCTTGAGCCATAGCGTCACTTCTGGCTTTTTTTTTTTTTTTTTTTTTTTTTTTTTTGTGGGTCATCATGGTGCTTAAACTTGGCCTGGGTTCTATTCCTAAGCTCTTCACTCAAGGCTACCACCCTACCCCTGGGCTTGGGTGTTGTCCCTGAGCTCTTCAGCTCAAGGCTGCCCCCCTACCCCTGAGCCAAGCCCTACTTCTCGTTTTCTAGAGGTTAATTGGAGATAAGAGTCTCAGGTCCTTTTGTATCTGGGCTGGCTTTGAACCTTCATCCTCAGATCTCAGCCTTCTGAGTAGGCATGAGCCACTGGGCCCGGCTGACTTCTGGCTTTTTCTGTGTATGTGGTACCAAGGAATCGAACCTGGGTGCTTCATGCATGCCAGGTGAGCACTCACCACTAGGCCAAACTCCTGGACCCCCTGAAATCTGTTTAATGTTTGAAGATAGTCAGCTTGGCTTCTTAAACAATAAGGTTGTCACTGGGTAAAAGGGTGTGCTTCTATGTCTCTCCACATGTTTCCATATTATAATTTTGAAGTTTATTATTCATCTTAATAAGTGAGCAATCCATCTCTTTCAGTAAATGGTATAGTCCATTTGTAATACTTGGTAACTGTAATGAACCCTATAGACAGCAGCTGTGGTTGTGTAGTGAGAATTGTGGGTTAATCATCCATCTTTTCACTGCTATCACATATTTAGCAAGCAGACTTAAGCAGCAAAGGAGTCTTAGCTTTCAGAATCATTGAGATATAGTGTTCTGGTGGTATAAGTGAAAAAGAACATAGTTTTGGTAATCAGATCTGGTTGAAATCTTCTGTCCAATAACTGTAGCTCATGCTTGTCACATGCAAGTTAGTATTAGCTGTTGTCAGTTGCTCGGTTGTTATCTGCCCTATCCTCTCTTGTGTCTCTTTTTGTTCTGCACTGCTGTACTGTGAAGTTTCTGGTTAGAATATTTTCTTTTCTACCATTACTCCATGTATCCTGTTAGAGTTAGTTGTTCCCCACCCCCAGTTCTGCAGCTCATTAATATAGCACATACTTTCCACCATTAAAAAAAACTTGTGCCTTAGTTTTCTGTAATATTTTGAAAAACCACTTAAAATGGTGAAGTGTGTGATATTGCTGTGCTTTTTATTTTGCAGTTTTCTTAGCCTACATTACAGTCAGTTTGATACTTTCTGTGAGACGAATACTAACTGATAATCTAAGAGTTGGACTAAACAATTGTATGTGAAAATGTCTTACCAACATTCAAATTGCAGAAGCCATTACAAATTCTATGAGAACCACTTTTTTGCTTGTGAAGCAGAACTCACTGGCTCTGTGTGCCCTTTTCTCACATGCTTGCTGTCATGTGTGTGACAGTGCCACACACAGATTTAGCATAAAAGCTTTTATTTCAAGCCGAGGTATTTGACCCCACTGATAATACAGATACTGTCATAATTTCCTTTCTTGATTTGCTTTTCAATTAAAAAATAGTAGAAAGAGAAAATTATGTGAGTAACGACAATATTAAATTACTGTGGTAACTCATTCGAGTTCTTTAAAATTCTCATTTCCAATTTAATGTTACAGTACCAGCATCATAAGAAGTAAATTTCTTACGCTGCCATTTATTTCTCAGTTGACTCCTCCACCTCCTGTTTTATCAGAAACATCATTTTTCTTTCTTGCTGATGCTAACTGTAGAGTCTAGATAGGACTTGAGGAGTTTGCTGGTATAGTAAGCACCACAGATAGGCAGTAGTAGGCTTGCTGCTGCTTTGTGGCTGTGTTGGGTTGTTCTTGCTGCTAAGTGTTGGTTCTTATTTTTATTCTAGGTAGATTTGATAAAACTGTTATTGAAGAGAGAAGACAGTGTGCTGAAGACCTGCTGCAGTTCTCTGCCAATATTCCTGCTCTGTACAACAGTAAGCAGCTTGAAGACTTTTTCAAGGTTTGTAGGCTTTCTGACATATCTTAATGTCTTACTAATACTTTCATATTCATTTTTTGAATTTTTTCTGGTTGTACACTTCACTTTGGAATATAGATCCATTTGCAGTTTTTGTAGTTATACTAATTTGTATAAAGATATGCACAGTGATTGCACAGTTTTAGAGAGGTAGGTCACTGAATGTTTTAAATTTCATGACAAGTAATCTTTTCATTCTAAGTTCTTTACCTTTTTTATTGCTTTGAAATAGGGTCTCACTTTTTAAGCTAAGGTTGGCTTTGAACTATCAGTTCTTCTGAGTGCTGGGATTACAGTTGTTCTTTTTTTTTAAAATCATTTTTAATAATAGTTTTCTTAAGGTAGGTGCCAGATGCTCATTCCTATAATCCCAGTTACTCAGGTTGACAGAAATCTGAGGATTACACTTTAAAGACAGCCTGGGTAGACAGATCTTTGAGACTATGTCCAGTTAACCCCCATACACTGGTTTTCTAAGTTATAATTTATTTTGTACTAGCATCTATTCAAATTGCTAGTTAATATTGTATTTTGCCACTACATTTTACCTCTTGCATTTTGTTGGCTTGCTAGAAAAAAGTTAGGTGATTGTTTCATAGTTGACTTTTTTCTCCTTCTTTGACAGACTATATAAATTTGTATAAATTTAATTTGTAAGCTGGGTGCGATGGCTTACGCCTGTAATCCTACCTACTCAGGAGGCTGAGATCTGAGGATCAAGGTTCAAAGCCAGCCTGGGCACAAAAGGACCTGAGACTCTTATCTCTAATTAACCTCTAGAAAAGGGGATAGTGGGACTTGGCTCAAGGGTAGGGTGGGTGGTAGCCTTGAGCTGAATTGCTCTGGGACAATGGCCAGGCCCAGAGGCAGGATGGTATTTTTAGCTGAAGAGCCCCATGACACCCCCGCAAAAAATAATAATTTATAGACTAAAAAAATAGCTGTATATGACCCAAAGGAGCCTTTTGTTTTCATTTTGGTAAAGTGTATTTTATTAATTTTTTTTCCTTTTTGACTAATCCAAAGTCATGCAGATTTCTCCAACTTTTTTTCTAAATCTTTTAGTCTTAGGTCTCTGGTCCATTTTTTGTGAATTTTTTTTTTGTATGATGTGAAGTAGTAATTTAAATTCACCATCTGACACATGAATATCTGACTCAGCGATACTTGTTTAATAGACTATCCTTTCTGCTATTGAATTGTGTTAGCATTATTGCTGAAAATAAATTATAAATGTAATGGCTATTTCTGGATTGTTAATGTATTGTTTTCATCTACTAGAATATTCTTATACAGTTTGTACTAGCATACTATCTTATAAAACTATCAGACTGTAGATTTATAAGTTTTGTTTGTCAATTTTATTATACTATTTTTTTGTTTTTTGTTCATGGGGCTTGAACTGGGCCTGGGTACTGTCCCTGAGCTCTTCAGCTCAAGGCTACTACTCACCGTGCCAGCTACTAAATTTTTTAACTCATAATTTAGTGCTTTAATTTCCAGAAATCTTCAACGTTAACTTGTTCATCACTATAACTTTGAGAGAAAATATAAAAATTACATATCTCATAAAAGGACTTTTAGCCAGAATATATTCTTACAACGCAGCAAAACAAATAATAAGCCAAAAAATACATGGATTTTACTAGACATTTCACTAAAGAAGATATAGGAACAAGCCCAGGAAATCATTAGCCAGTAGAAACTTCAGTTAACACAAAAGTGAGAGACCACTACACACTTGCTACATTGGTTACAATGACACAGTCAGACAGTACCAAGTTCTGGCAGGGTTATTCATGTACTGCTGGGTAATCTTAAGTAGTAGTCACTTTGGAAAACAGTTGGCTAGGGGCTTGACACAGTGGTAGAATGCTCACATAGCAAGCACAAGTCACTGAGTTCAATCCTCAGTTCTATTAAAAATAAAATAATAAGACCTAGCAGTTTCACTCTTCAAAATCTACCCAAGAATAACAAAAACCATTTTACACAAAGATGTATACACTGTGTTTCCAGCCACATTAGTCAGAAGTACCAAGAACTATAAACAATACAGAAGCCCATAGTCAGTGGATTTTTTAGCAAGTGCATATATATATACATATTATACACCCATATATACACATTCACATACATATATGCATATGTACACACATATACACATGCATATACATATATACATATGTACACACATATATGTATATACATATATGTATAGTTGACTTTGAACCATGATCTTCAGATCTCAGCCTTCTGAGTAGGATTATAGGCAGGAACTAGTGGTGCCTGGCCTAGCCTGGTGGCATGTGTGAATTTGTGTGACCGTGTGAATACTGTTTACAACTTCTTTTTTTTTTGCCGGTCCTGGGCTTGAGCTTAGGGCCTGAGCACTGTCCTTGACTTTCTCAAGGCTAGAGCTCTACCACTTGAGCCTCAGCACCACTTTGGGCTTTTTTCTTTGTAATGTGGTACTGAGGAATTGAACCCAGGTCTTTGTGCATGCTAGGCAGGCACTCTACCACTAGGCCAAACTCCTGGCCCTTGTTCACAACTTGTATAAAGCAAAATTCTGCTTAACAATAATGTCTTTTTATTTTGCAAGAGCACAACCATTCTCATAGAAAGAAATAGCTGCCAAAGAACAGAGCCAAGAACTAAATACTACTTTATCAATTTGAGTTGGCCTTTTTTATGTTTAGCTTCTGATAAATTTAGCATAATTTGAAGAGTAATGAAAAATTAAGTAAAAGTCAGTCATTAGAGAGTATTGCAAATTATTTTTGGCCAGTCCTGGGGTTTGAACTCGGGGCCTGAACACTGTCCTTGCACTTTTTCCTCAAGGCTAGCAGTCTACCACTTGAGCCACAGCACCATCTCTGGCTTTTCTATGTATGTGGTACTGAGGGATCAAATCTGGGTCTTAGTGCATGTTAGACAAGTATTATACCACTAGGCCAAACTCCCTGCCCCCATTACAAACTTTTAATATTTCTGTTCTATTACTCAAAATCATAAGTTTACAATGTCCTCTCAGTGTCTTTTAAAATATCAACTTTCTTCAATAAACTAGATAATAAAAATAAGTTACCAATTATTACTATTATTATTATTATTATTTTGGTGAAAGTTACTTGTAAAGATCCACTACTACTAGGGAAATTAAATAACCGACTATATTAAATCCCTTCCTCCTCTCCCTCCCCTCTTTCCTCCTTCCCTTCCCTCCTTCCTTAATTTCTTTTAAGAACCAAAGTTTGTTTTCATGTATTTTTGCTTATTTTTGTTTTGTATTTCATTAGGTTTTACTTTGAACTTCATTATTTTTTTCATTTTTCTTTCTTTGGATTTAACACTTATTAATTCCATAAGTGATTTGAGACTGTTATTGTCCAATACAGACATTTACAGAAACACATTTTCTTCTGAGCACTGTTCAGAGAATTGTATTTTTTATGTGTGTTTTGTTCTTATTTTTATGCTGTTCAGTGTATTTTGTTGTTTTGAAATCTCTCTCAATCTAGGGCTACTGAGAAATAAAAGTTATTTATTTCCAAATATTTTTGGATTTTCTTGTTTCTTTTATTATCGACTTCTAATTTTGTTTTCATGTGATTAAAGTACATAGTTTGTATGATTTTAATTTCCTTATGTTGATTAGCATATGATATATCCAGGAGAATGTTTCATGTGTACTTGAGAGGAATATATATTCTTTTATTAGGCAGAATATCTCTGATTAGAGATAGCGAGTTCTTTATGCTAAGTGAAAAGGAATTTGCCATCCTGGCAGTTAGGTTTGGGGCATAAAACTCTTTGGTGGAAGACAGAAAGAAGGATATTAAGTATCAGAAGAGTTGCTTTATGAATTATTTGTAATTGCTTAAGGATTAGAAGTACTGTTGTCTATGATTGAAGCCTTCAGTTGTAAAAAAACCATATCACACACGCACAAAATCACACCACCACTTGCCTAATGTAACCTTTCTGTAGTTGCATGTAGCCAAAGAGAAAGTATCTTTAGAGGCCTGAGTTTGTAAATTTACATAAATAATAAAAATGATGGTCACATGGAGAAATGTTTTGCCTCTGTGATTTATATGTTTAAAACTTCATCTCTTCACTAAAAATATCTTAAGTTTCTTTTATCTGTCATGTACAAGTGGGTCCTAAGCCCAAAATGACTTCTTGCTCACTGAGGTGTTAGGTGATATGTTGTCATTTATGATTTGATAAAATCCAATAAATTCCTAATGGACTTATCATTTTTCCCTAACCAAAACAACTGTTTTCTGAGGACACTCAATGATATCTAGCTGATGGGTTCTTTTCTTCATTTTTGGAGGTACTCAGGTTTGAATTAGAATTTCACACTGGCTAAGCAGGCACTCATCACTTGGTTATATTCAAGATAAGGTTTCTTTTCTGGACCTGCCAGAACTGTGTGATTCTCCTATTTATGCTTACCTTTGTTGCTTGGATGACAGGTATGTGCTACTGTACCCAGCCCTTAGTAGAGAGGAAGTCTTTTGAACTTGTTTATCCAAGTTTTCCTGGGGAACCATGATTCCCCTCTCTGTTACCCAGATTTCTAAGATTACTGGCTTGAACCTGTCACAGTTTGTCTTTGTGAATGATAGATTTAAAGTACTATACTTTCATTAAAAGTCATATATTATTGTAAACATTTTAAATAATAGTTACTTTTAGAGCAGCTTAGGTTAAAAGAATAATTAAGCAAAAAGTATTGTATTCTCATATGCTGCTTCTGCTGCCTCATATCCTCTTGCGCTGGTGTGGTATGCTTGTAATAGTTGATGAACCAATGTTGATTTACTTACTGATTCTTTTAAAAGAGTAGTATTCTACTTTGATAGATTAGTTTTTTTCTTTCGTTTTCTTTCTTTTTTTTCTCTCCCTCCCTTTCTTTCTTTTCCTTCCTTCCTTCCTTCCTTCCTTCCTTCCTTCCTTCCTTCCTTCCTTCCTTCCTTTCCTTCTTCTTTTTCCGGGTCATGGGGCTTGAACTCAGCCTGGGCACTGTCCTTGAGCTCTTCAGCTTAAGGCTCCTGCCTTACCCTGGAGCCAAACCCCATTTCCCTTTTTCTGGAGGTTAATTGGAGATAAGTCTCAGGTCCTTTTGTCCCTGGGCTGACTTTGAACCTTGATCCTCAGATCTCAGCCTCCTGAGTAGCTAGGATTACAGGCGTGAGACACCCGCCCTAGGTTCTGATAGATTAGTTTCTATAGTCTGTATACATCCCTGCTTAAAGTAAGTAATGTTTACTGCTGATATTTTATGCCTTTTATAACAAGGAAACACAACTGTTTTCATCATTTTAGGGTGGCATAATTAATGATGGTTCTGAATTAATTGGTCCAGCTGAAGCTTACTCAGATTCCATTGTTGATATCTTTGCTGAGTGTAGTACAGAAGGTAAGAGACTTAAATTTCTTCTTCTTGTCAAAGATTTTACAGGTTGCAAATTATAGTGTGTTTTACTTATTCTGAGATACTTCTTTTTCTTTCACTGACATGAGGTGCACTCATTTGGGTAGATATTTCAAATGAATGAATGAATTAATTTGCCAGTCCTGGGCTTGAGCTCAGGGCTGGAGCACTGTCCTTGGACTTTCTCAAGGCTAGAACTCTACTACTTGAGCCTCAGCACCACTTCTGCCTTTTTTCTATGTATGTGGTACTGAGGAATTGAACCCCGGTCTTCGTGCATGCTAGGCAACCACTCTACCACTAGGCCAAACTCCCGGCTCTGATATCTCACATTTAATTGGCAGCTTTTTTCTTTCCTAGTAGTATATACAGTAATGATTTAGCTTACCATTAATGGCATTCTAGATTTGATGGAAGTTTTGAGCTTAGTAAAACTTTTTTGTTTTTGGTCCTAGACCAGGACTTGAACTTGGTACCTGATGCTTTTGCTCATTGGCTAGCACTCTACCAGCTGAATCATGCCTCCAACACCAAGTTAAGACATTTTTATATATTAGGCAGTACAACTTATTGTTTACTGAGTTATCAGCATTTTATTTTTATTTTATTTTTGTTTTTGCCAGTCCTGGGGACTGAACTCAGGGCCTGAACACTGTCCTTGGGCTTTCCTCAAAGCTAGTGCTCTACCAATTGAGCCACAGCACCACTTTTGGCTTTTCTATGTATGTTGTACCAATGAATCAAATCTAGGTCTTTTTGCATGCCAGGCAAGCACTCTACCAGTAGGCCCAACTCCCGGCCCAGCATTTGACGTTCAGATATTCCCGATTGGCTTTAAAAACAGTCATTTACCTCGAAAGAACAAGCCTAAGGCAATTTTAGTGTGTTTGATATGATTTCTAATTACATGAGTCTAAACCAAAGTAATTTGCTTTTAATCTTACTAATTCAAGAACGCTCATTCTCTTTTGTTCCCTTTGCAAGTGAGTTTTGAATTTATAATATGATTTTTAATACATGTATTTCCATAACTATATTTTTTCTATAATGGTTTTCTTTCTGGGAAGATTATGGAACTAAAAATAAAAGAGTGATTGGAGGAGGACAGAAAAAGAGTGATTATTTAGAAACAAAATAGATTTATTAAAGTTGGCTAGTATGGCTTATTAGAGGTAAATTAATAGAGTAAGCATACTTAAAGGTTATTGCAGAAGACATTGCTTTATGATCATTACATGAAAAGTGGCTATAGTGCTGTGTTTGTGATGGTGTACTTCAGATGTCATACATCAACAACCATATTGGTTCTTTCCTTTCTTGACTTGGTAAGAGCAGCAAGTTGGTATCTGTTGTTTTGGTAGACGAACTTGCACTCCCTTTTTCTGTTGGTGCTACCACTTTGAGAAGTGGTTGGTTAGCTTTTGCTCCTTTTCCTTGTGCTTTACATTGACTTAAAAGCAGATCCATTCATTGAAACCTGGTGTGGAATGCAAGGAGGCTATATGCCTAGGGGTCAATATTTCAAGCCCTCAATACCTTTGACTCCCTCCTGATTCCTCCAGAGTCATATCAGAACATTACTGACAGTAACTGTAATTTATAATCTATATGTTTTTTGGAAAAAGTATCTATTCTCTGTGACCTGATGTACTGTGAGAATTCGTTTAGATTTAGTATGTGATTTGGCGTCACATATTGCTTGTGATGCCATAGTGCTCTTAATTCCAGAACTGGTTTCTTGGGAAAGTATCCTCTTTTTCTGATCTGTTGGATGCCTCAGTTTCTTGGCTTCTGGGGAAGGAATATGTTTTCTACTTGTAAAATGTACTGATTTCATGGCATTGAATTAACAAAAAAAAGTAGGAAAGGAGATAGAAAGGAGAAGGTTCAGCAAGAACTTAAGACCTTATTTTTGCTAGATAGGCACTCTTCTGCTTGAACCATACCTCCACTCCCCCAAAAAAGACATGTTTTCCTTGGAAGGTGTTATATTTTAGGAATGAAACTTTTGCCATTAACAACATTTTTTTTTTTTTCTAATGGGAATAGAACTCAGTGGCTAGTTTATGCTGAATAAGTGTTCTTCTGCAAACTCACATTGCTAGCCTTCAAGTTTATGAGAGGAATCAAGGGTAATCTGACAAGGCCTTATATAATATTGGCATTTTATTCTGTCAGTGAAGTTTAGTTTTTCACCTGTGCACTCTGCACCATGAAGTATGGATACCAAGAAGCCATGAATACTGTTAATGCTATTTTTACCCTCTCTTTAGACTAAGCCAGGCTTAGTAATCCTGATGAAAGAAATCTTATTGACTCATACTGAAAAGTGACTGTCAAGAGAGTTTGCAAATTCACTGTTATTTACATGGGGAAATGAATTTTTTAAAATATAATTTTATTGTTATATTATTAAGGTGTTGTACACAGGGGTTACCATTTCATAAGTCAGGTAATGAGTATGAGAAATGATTTTTAAATAATTATGAGATTTTTCTGCCATAGTGGGAATTTGGAAGATTTTCTTCATAACCAAAAGCCCTGGGAAACCTACAGGCAACCAAGGGAGAGAACTGTTAGTAGCAAAAGATCAGGAAAGCTGGAAGTCAGCCAGAATTCATAGGTATGTGGTGAAATGGAGGGTTTAAGAGAGATTGTGGTGGCTAATGTGGTTTGGATTTAAAGCCAAAATATAAAATAGTTTGCTCCTTAACTCTTTCTCTGAGTGCAGAATTTTAAATGGTGTTTCAAAAGTAGATCTGTTTTTCTTACTTGTGAGTTAGTTTGCGCTTAGAACAAGCCAGAAGGGTAAAAACTTAATATATTGTCTGCTGTTTCAAGTTCATTCAGTTGCAGTTAGAATGATAGCATGTATTAAGACTGTTATTTAACTCACAGTTTGGGGATGCTGAAAGTCTAAAATTGAGTGAACCTTTTTTTTTTTTTGCACTAGTATCAGGTCTTGAACCCAGAGCCTTGTGCTCTCACTTGCCTTTTTTGCTTTCAGCTGATGCGTTACCACTTAAGCCACACTCCAGATCGGATTTTTAATTGGAGTAAGAGTCTTGTGGATTTGTTTACTTGGACTGTCTGGACCAAGATCCTTAGATCTCAGCTTTCTGCGTAGCTGGAATTATAGGCATGAGCCACCAACATCCAGCTTGAGTGACCCATCTCTTTGGCCCTCCCTCTCATATATACTCCATCACAGCATGGTGTAGGAAAAGGGAGGTGGGGATAGCTATGTGCAGAAGAGATCAGATGATAAGAGAAAAAGCCAGACATGGGGGGGAGAGGTCATTCTTTTTATAGCTACCCACTCTCGGGAACCAGTCACGTTCCACAAGAATCATATGCAAAGGTAATGTCTCCAGTGCTCTAATTATCCAGGAAGTCTCGGTCCTTACTGATTCCACCCCCTTTACAGCAGTGCACTGGGAACCAAAATCACAACTAAATTGTAGCATGTGACAAGTTTAGTACTTCTCATTGTATAGTGGTAGGGTTAAGTGAAATGCAACATACAAGTCCTAGTTTGTTTTGAATGAAAGTTCTAAAGGAAACATGAAAATCTGGGATTTGTGTTTTTGTTTTAGACGTATGCTTATTTTATATTGCAGTAGAGAAACTGCTTTTTGAGTTAATAAAATCAGTATCTTGGTGTTAAATGGAAAACTTTCATTCATTCTTATGTATTTTTAAAATAGTTATTATAAAGGTGATGTAACGATAGATTACAGTTTTGTATGTCAAGCAATGAATGCATTTCTTTTGGGACAGTGTTACCCTTTCCATCTTTCTCTAACAGTTTTCCCCTTCTTTCCTCACCCACAAGTTGTATATAGTTTATTTTCCAAATAGTTTCTACTGGGTACTACTGTTAGATTTGTTTACCCCCTGTCCCCCCATTTTTGTGCTCCTCTTACTCCGCAAAGACAGAAAAGCAAACAAACCAGGAAAGAAACAGGAAAAAAACCTCTCTTATTTCCATTTCCTAAAGTTCATTTTCATTTATTTATTTTTGGTTATGCACATACACATATACACAATCTTTTATTGTACAAAGAGTTTCAATTCAATTTGTCAATTTGTGAATACAGTGAATGTTGATCTTGCCCTTTCCATCCTTTTTCCTCCCCTGGGAACTTTGATTTATTATGGAATTGAAAAGATGTGAAATTATTTATCAGGATTTTAGATAAAACATTGACATGTTTTTCCATTTCTTAAAATGAAATACTGGTTATTCTTTATCTCCTTTGTTGATAGCAATTAAACTGAATTTTTCCAAAGATGAAAGGCAAGCTAATTGATTGTCTCCCTCTTACTTTCATTTTAAACTTGTATGTTTTTGTTTGAATGAAACTTACTCATGAGGTTGCTGTGACACTGGAAACCTGCCTAGAGTGGTTCATGAGACCTACGTTTCTGACATGTTTCCTTCAGCTGTTGGCCTGTTTGAAGGATGCAGGTTGCTTTACTGCTCTGCTGGCCTTTGATGTTTGTCTGGCTCATCTGGCAACCTGTGTCATTTCCTCTTCCTAATACATTACTTGACTTCCTTTGCAGTTTAGAGAGGGATATTTTCCAGGTTCATGCAGCCAGAGAAAATAATTAGATGGTCGTAACCACAAGTACAAATTGGGAGATCAGCCTCCTTATTTTTTTTTAAATATGTAGCAGATTTTAAGAGCGAATATTCTTAAATATGTCTTGGAATAGCAAAAATCTGCTTCTTTGGGGAGTTGTTAATTATGAATGAAGACTTCTCCATGTGCTCATTGTAACAGTTCTAGAGACTATGAAGGATCTATAGAGTCTTTAGTTAGCATTTTAGAGTAAATGAAGTGTGTGTGTGTGTGTGTGTGTGTGTGTGTGTGTGTGTGTGTGTGTCTGTCTGTCTATCTATCTATCTATCTGTCTTTTTTGTTTATTTGTTGTTTGCCAGTCCTGGGTCTTGAAGTCAGGGCCTGGGAGCTAACCCCAACCTTTTTTTTTTTTTTGCTCAAAACTAGTGCTTTACCACTTGCACCACAGCACCATTTCTGGCTTTTTCTGAGTAGTTTATTGGAAGAAAGAGTATCAAGAACATTCTTCCCAGGCTGGCTTTGAGCTGTGATCTATAGATCTCAGCCTCCAGCTGGTGCCTGGTTGAAGTGTATATTTTGAAGCAAATATTACTGAATTCAGTAAGGGATTCATTAAGATTACATTGTGCTGAAGATTTATGTTATTTGGTGGTAAGGTGATAATTATTTCCTATTTATAAAGAAGCATGAAGATTGCAGACTGCTAAATTGAATAGTATTGATTTGTGTTTCAAACATTGGACTGGAAAAATGTATAGTTACTTAACTGATAAAAATCATCTAACCAAAATAAACTAAAACCATTCTCTTTATTATTTAAGTTATTTTTTAATTTTGTAGGTTTAAAGTTTTTTCTTTGAGAATCATTCTAAATAGGAATATTGTTTCATTGGTAGGTTACTTAATAACCTAAATCTTTTTTTTTTTTTTTTCCTTTTTTTCTTTTGGCTAGTCCTGGGGTTTGAATTCTGGCCTGGGTGCTGTCCCTGAGATTTTGTGTACGAGGCCAATGCTCTACTACTTGAACCACAGTTCCATTTCTGGTTAATTGGAAATAAGAGTCTCATGGATTTTACTGCCCAGGATGGGTTCCGATCTCAGCCTCCTAAGTAGCTAGAATCATAGGCATGAGCCACCAGTACCTGGCTTCTGAGTCTGTTTTTTTAAAGGCTGATTTAGAAAGGCCAACTTTAAAAGTGTGTTGTTTTCTGACTGGCTAACTTTAAAAGTCTTGTGTTTTCTGGGCTAATTCTTTTCATTTCTTTCTTTGGTGGGTTGTGGGGCCTAAACTCTGGGCCTGGGTGCTGTCCCTGAGCTCTTCAGCTCAAGGCTACTGCCCTACTCCTTGAGCCACAGCCCCACTTCCAGTTTTCTAATGATTATCTGGAGATAAGAGTCTTACATTCTTTAGTGCCTGGGCTGGCTTTGAACTGTGATTCTCAGATCTGAGCCTCTTGAATAGCTAGGATTATAGGTGTGAGCCATTGTGCCTGGCTGGGTTGATTCTTTTCTACTACGTAAGTTTATTCAGTTCATGTTAACCAGACAGAATGTGGAAAATCGGAACAATTTACATTTGAACCAGATCTTTTATTCTGCAAATGACCACAAGGTGACACTATAGGCTTTGTAAATCTTACGGATTAGTCTAAGTTCTCGTGTTAGAATATTGCATACTCAGCTTGAAGAAATTATTTTTTCTCTTAGGTATTTATTTATTTTAGGTACTTATTTATGTGATGATTTTCTTTTGACAGCCCTGGGGTTTGAACTCAGGGCATAGGCACTGTCCTTCGGCTTTCTCAAGGCTAGCACTCGACCACTTGAGCCACAAGCACTACTTCCCGCTTTTTCTGTATGTGGTATACATACTTCTTATCAAATGAATTTTCTTCTATAATAAATAGGTCATTTTCCTCAAGATAAGCGCAAATGAGTATGTATCAGTGTGTGCATGATGCACACCAGGCAGATGATAAATATTGACTCTTAAAAACTCTAGTGGTCTGAGTGTAATATTGGATATTAAATGTTTAGGAGCTAGGTAGGATAAATAACAATATTCATGATGTAGTAATCAAGGTTTAAAAGTAGAAGGAACATTCAAAATAATATAAATTCTTATTTTCAACTAAGAAACAGGAGTTTTGTAGAGGTTAAGCCATGCATTTTGTAATGAGATTCAGTTTTTGGAAGAGATATACTTAGGATAGAAAGCTAGCATTGTGTAAGTTCCTTGTATGCTGGTAATATAATAGAATTGAAACCCTGGAGCCCAGACAAGGTTATGGAAGTAGCAGAATAAGATCACTGGACACTAAACATAGTGGTGCATTCCTATAATCCTAGCACTTAGAAGGCTGAGGCAGGAAAATCAAAGGTTGAAGGCCAGCTTGAATTATATAGCAAGGCCCCATGTCAAAAGATCCTGTCTAAAGAAACCAGAGTAAAGAAATGAAAACACAAATGAAAATTTTTATTGGGTAGAAAGGAAAGCCAAGTAATAGAGCTTTATTGTTTATGAGATAAAACAGTATTAGGCTGTAAATATTAATATGTTTGTTTTCTGAGCTCATTCTTTCTTTTTTTTTCAGAGATATACAAAGGTTATCCTGACATTCTTTTTAATAAATTTTCATGGGTGAAGCGTACACATGCATGGTGAAATAGCCTGTGGTCCTAGACTATAGTGTTGTCAGGAGAATTGTGAGTCCATCTCTATCCTGGGCTATATTGGGAGAGCCAATCTGGAAAAAAATGAGAAATATCACAAGAAAGATTCTTAATAACAACATTAATTCATGAGTAGACATCAAGTGCAGGAATCTTAACTAGCATTAAGCCATAGATTTAGATAGTTATTTGAAAGCACATTAGTAAGAGCTCAATACTTAATGGAAACTAATCTTAATGTCTTCTACCTCCAGGCAGCCTCAATGTGCTGACTAGCTAGCTAGCTTGCTTTATGTGTGAAGTGTGAATCATTGGTACTAAGACAAGTAGAAATTTCCATTGATTGACTATGGCAATATTTGAACCTCAAGAGTTCAGTGAATGCTATCAGCTAATAGTAACAAAGCCATGTATTTTATATATAGTCACCCATGACAGCCCACCTGTTTTTCTAAAGATTGGTCTCTTTTGACACATGGTCTTCAAATGTGGATTTCTGATAGCTTGTTGAATAAAGATTTTTTTTTTTTTTCCTGTGGGCAGCTCAACCTTTCTCCCTGAGGCCTATCTTTCAGAGATGGTGTTCTAGAAAGATTTTGCTATACTGCCCTACTCTGAACAGTTCAAAGCACTGAGGTGAGGGTAGGGAGGGGAACTGGGATGCTAAATAAGCCCTGAATGTCTGTAGCTGCTTTTTAACAAGTCACCTGGGGCCCTCTAATAGCCCTGAGACTGGAATCTTTGTGATATGAACCTGGAGGCCGAATGCTTGCCAGGGACTTTTGACCCTAGTATCACTTTCAAAAAGGCTTAGATTTTTGACTTGATGATGTTGGTGAAGGATGTACTTTTTACTCTTGTGATGGCTTAAAGGACTTGTATGAGGATAGATTGACTTCAGGTTGGCTTAACTTTTGACAAACAGCCTTAATATTGTATCAAGTATCCATGGTTGCTTTATCCAGTATTTTTCCTGATTATTTAAATGGAAAACTCATTATATGCCTATTATTCCTTATATCTTACCTCTTAACTTTTTGGGGGGTTTTAGTTTTTATTTCGTGTGGTCTTTTTGTGTAGTTTTATATGAAAAGTCATATTGTGGGATCACCATTAGAAGTTGGACAAATACTGTATTAAACAGATGTGTTAAGTCTGCAGAATAAATAGACCAGGTACTATTTTTGTGAAGTCATAAATATGAAGGATAGGGAGTATAGCTCAGTGGTTCAGTATTGCTCAAAAATGAGATTCATTACTATAGTGGTGAATGTTGTACCCGAATTCCTAGAACCCCGAAAAGACCACCAGAGGCCACAGTCAAAGCTAAAAAGCAAGCATCGTTTATTATGAGTCTAAACTCGGACCTCCGCATACCCGTAGCCAGCAACACTAAGAGGTCCTGAACAAGGATTTTACACAGCTTTTATAGGGGAATTCCATAGTTAAAATCACCTGATTGGCTGTTTGGTAACTCAAACCGCTGGTCGCTTTAAGATTAATCAGAGCTCAGGTCTCTAACCACTGAGCATCAAGCTGTTGCCACCTGGGGTTCAAGTACATGGGCCCTGGGCAAAGGGTGGAAGGGGTCATTCCCACAGAACATGAGACAATCTTGGCACAACAGTGAAGAGTTTTAAAATGTGTGTTAGTCAGGTTTCCATCATGGTGACCAAATATGAGACAAACGCCTTCTTAGGAGGAAAGGTTAATTTTGCTCATGATTTCAGAGATTTAAGTCCATGGTCAGTTGGCTTAATTGCTTTTGAGCCTGTGAATAGACAGCATGATCATGGTGGACATCTCATGGAAGGGAAGCAAAGAGGGAAGTGGAAGAGGCCAGGGCTTCAAAGAATATTGAAAGACACACTGAATATTCAAGGACAAATTCCCAGTGACCTAACTGCCTTCAAGTTGGCCTCACCTCTAAAGGTTCCACTGTTTCCCACTGTCCCAGCTAATGGGGGACCTTTCATATCCAATGTCACCTTTGGGCTGGAGGATGTAGCTCAGTGGTAGAGTGCTACCTAGCATATGTGAAGTCCTCTGTTTATTATCCAGGACTGTGAAAAAAACAAAATTGAGGAAAGTTCTTAGCATGTTGTGGAGAATACTTAATAAGGGAATTTGGAAATTAACTAAATATGGAAAAGATAGACATCAGTAAATACTGGAAGATGATTAGGTTTTGTAGCATATGATTGAAGAGATGTATGGTGTTAAGCTTCTCAGGCATGGTAAAAATGCAGCCTAATAGAGGAAGAGGAAAAAAAAGAAGGTTTTTTTTTTTTTTTTTGGTCAGTCATGGGGCTTGAACTCTGGGCCTGGGAGCTGTCCCTGAGCTCTTTAGCTCAAGGCTAATAATGCCATGCCCCTTGAGCCACAGCACTACTTCTGGGTTTCTCATGGTTAATTGGAGATACAGTCTCACAGAGTCGAACTTTTTTTCCTGGATTGACCTTGAATTATAATCCTTTTTTTCTTAGTCCCCTAGGTAGCTAAGTTATAGGTATGAACCACTGATATCTCCCCTTTTGTTGGTTGTGGGGCTTGAACTCTGGGCCTGAATGTTGTCCCTGAGCTCTTCAGCTCAAGGGTACCACCCTACCTCTTGAGCCACAACATCACTTCTGGTTTTCTGGTGGTTAATTAGAGATAAGAGTCTTGTGGACTTTAATGCCCTTGCTAGCTTTGAACCTCTATCCTCAGATCTCAACCTCCTGAATAGCTAGGATTACAGGTTTACAGGTGTGAGCCACTGCGCCTGGCTCTTTTTCTTTCTTTTTTTTGTTAAAGTTAGGAATCCCTGGTATTGGCCACAGGATGATCTATATAGGCTTATATTGTAAATTATTTAAAATTAGGCCTATGCAACTTTATTTTCAAATCCCCGGTTTTAGCCTTTATAAGATCTCCCTTTGATATATGTTAATAGGGTAATTGATTGGCACATGAATGAAGCCTTGGTTTTGACATCTCTACTCCCATGGCTATATAGATATCACACATATACCTATGTGTTATTTTCTTTCAACCAGAACAACGTATGACAGTAGTGTTTAAAATCAGGTATGAAGAGCTAGTTAGTTTCCTTTAAGCCAGACAGTAATAAGATTTGTAAAACAGTAAAACAGTACCTTTCTCTCAATAAATTTTTTTTGGTTTGGAAAATAGTTATTTTTTGTAAAATTTGTTAATATATTATAGTCCTTGATGCTATACATTTAAAATTGTCTTAATACCCATAAAGTATTGGTGAATATTTATAGATACAGTCTATAAAAATCTTTGTGGAGTCCTTAATCATTAAGAATGTGAAGGGAGATCTTGAGACTGGAAATTTTGCGAACTTATTTTGAATCATGCACATGTATTGTGAAATCAGTTATATGAAATCGGGGAACTAATTTCAGAAGCATCTACTATTCATTTTTCTGTCTGAGAACTACTAGGGTGCAGATATTCTTCAAAGCTGTTTCGTACTGTGTAGAAGGGGTTGAAACAAAAATTTTATTACATTTGATTCATTTAAAGACCTTAAATAGCATTCATTTCTCAGATATGAACGGTTCTCTGAAGGGACACCTCTGAAGACACGTTATTTATTCATATAATTATTATGTAGTCATAAGTTATCATTTCATGGGAGTTGTGTTTTTCATGTATTAACCATTTCTCATATAAAACTGCATAATAAGTAAATGATTAAGGTATCCTTTCTTGATCACACAATTTAGAGTTGAGATTTAAGCACATTTTTTGGTTTTATTCTTTTCTCTTATTATACTGTTTGTGTGTGTATGCTTTAAATTCTTTTTTTAGGGCTCTTTTTTTTTAGGTTGATTGTGGAACTTGAACTCTGGGCCTGGGCACTGTTCCTGAGCTCTTCAGCTCAAGGCTAGCACCCTACCCCTTGAGCCACAGCACTACTTCCAGTTTTCTAGCAGTTAATTGGAGCTAAAGAGTCTCATGGACTTTAGTTCCTGGACTGGCTTTGAACCGTGATCCTCAGATCTCAACCTGAGTAGCTAGGATTATAGGCGTGAGCCACCGTGCCCAGCCTTGTGTTTTAAATTTTTATAGCTGCATTCATATGGAACAGTTTCCCATAAAAGAGTTTATAAGATCTTGGGTAAAGGTTGACAAGGCTAAAAACTTGTTTTTTTGGTGATTAAGACAAGGAAATTTTCTTCCAGAGTTATAAGAATGCAAAAGTGAATGAAATAAATCGAAAGAAAGGAATTACAGTCCTCTTTTTTTTTTTGCCATTCCCGGGGCTTGAACTCAGGGCCTATGCACTGTATTTGTGCTTTCCTCAAGGCTAGAGCTCTACCACTTGAGCCACAACACCATTTCCAGTTTTTTTTCTATGTATGTGGTATGGAGGAATTGAACCTGGGTCTTTGTGCATGCTAGGCAAGCACTCTACCACTAGGCCAAACTCTCGGCCAATTATAGTCCTCTTGATTGGTTAATATAAAAATGAATAATTTTGTGACTTGTGTTTTTGTGGTTGATGCTCAAATTAATAACTGTTTACTATTGTCATATTTCCAGGATTCTCCAGTGACAGTGATCTGCTATCTCTTACTATTGATGCTGATTCTCTTGCCGAGTTAGATGATGGAATGGCTTCCAATCAAAACTCTCCCATTAGAACTTTTGGTCTCAATCTGTCTTCAGATTCTTCGGCACTAGGAGCTGTTGCTTCTGACAGTGAACCAAACAAGGCAGAAGAAGAACGGGAGAGTCGTAGCCTCTTTCCTGGCAGTTTAAAGCCTAGGCTTGGCAAGAGAGATTATTTGGAGAAAGCAGGAGAATTAATAAAGCTAGCTTTAAAAAAGGAAGAGGAAGATGACTATGAAGCTGCTTCTGATTTTTATAGGAAGGGAGTCGATCTACTTCTGGAAGGTGTCCAAGGTACAATTTAAACTATGTTAATATGTATACTAATGTACATGTATATTACCTACATGCTCTTATATTGATTTCTGGAAAAGTGTGTACGTGTAACTCTGCCTTCTGTGCAACAAGACTGAAGATAAAAAAATTACTGAACCTTAAATGACATTATCACCAGTTGATCAGTTAATCTACAAAAACAGTATTCTTCTTATCCATAAGTCTTTAAAGTCTTTACGAATAATAATCTTTCCCTTGACTTGTCTTTCGTGTTTACAAACAGCATTCAGAGAGATTCTCCAGTGAGTTTATGATCAGTGGCCTGAGGAGACAAAAGTGAGCTTTTAAATGGAAGAAGTAAGAAGACTTTGTGTTTTCATTTTTCTTTGGTGGCAGTAATTTTCTACTAAGTATTGTAGATGAGTATGGAGAATTTAGTGTAACTGAATGTCTTATAAGTTGAACTTATCCCGTCCTTATTATTTTTTAAAGATCAGCTTTTGTTTTCTACCTTTTCCTAATAGAAGCAGAATGATAGTTTCTATAGTTCTATGACTTTCTGGGTACTGTAATTCAAAGTTGATGGTTTTCTTTATAGGAAAATCATTTTCATTTTGGCTCTGTGGTCTTTGTCAGTGTCATTTAGGTTACCATAGCTTCTTGAATTATAGTTTATAGTTCAGTAGTCCCTCTTACTCTAACTGGCATCTGACAATCTAAAACTTTGTTTCACTCTTCCCAGAGCTTGGCAATCAGTTTTGCAATGTGCTATAAGGACCTTGAATTTACCTGGCTATGGATTTTGACCAATTCTCTTGCTTTTCACCTTCACTGCCGTTCCATAGCTTCTTAGTACTCTCAAGCTTGTGAAGACGTACTCTACCACTTGAGCCAGGCAACTGTCTTGATGTTTCTAACTCAAGAAACTTCCATGTTCTTTCTAACTTTAAATATTTATAATTATTATCGTCTCTGTGGGTGTCCATCCTTTGGGATTTTGCTTTAAATTCTACTGATATCATGTTAAAGGAGTTTCAGAAAGGAGCCTAGCTCAATGAATGTGTTCAATTTCTATCTTTAAATGGACATGCAGATGTTTTAGTTCTAAACCTATTTTGGTAGACCTGTAGATTAAAAGTCTTAATGCTCTGTGTGTATAGCAATAAAAAGAGATAGAGTCTTGATTTTTTTGGTTAGTAATTATTCTTAGTAAAGTTGCTCATATAATCACTTGGAATCTGTTACACAGTTTTAAATAGTTGATCCCAATGATAATCTTCCATTAAATTTGTCATTATATAACTTTAACTATCACTTTTGTTGTAATTGGTCGCGTGGCTTGAACTCTGGGCCCAGATGCTGTCCCTGAGCTCTTCAGCTCAAGGCTACCACCCTACCCCTAGAGCCACAGCACCCCTTCTGGGTGAGATAAGAGTCTCACAGACTCTAATGCCCTGGCTGGCTTTGAACTGTGATCCTCAGATCTCAGCCTCTTGAGTATTACAGACATGAGCCACTGTGCCTGGCTTTTTTTGGTCAGTCACGGGGCTGGACTCTGGGCCTGGATACTGTCCCTGAGCTCTTCAGCTCAAGGCTAGCACTCTACCACTTGAACCACATCACCACTTCTGGTTTTTCTGGACATTAATTGGAGATAGAAGTCTCACGATCTTTTGTGCCAAGGCTGGCTTTGAACCATGATCCTCAGATCTCAGTCCCCAGAGTAGCTAGGATTACAGGCATGAGCCACCAGTTCCCATCTTAACTGTATCACATTTAACATTTCTATTTGAGAAACAAATTTGGAATTCATTTGTTTCCATAATTTGATTGTCTTCTCTTCTTCTCTCTCTGTCTCTCTGTTTCTTTGTCTCTGTCTCTTTGTCTCTGTCTGTCTGTCTATCTGTCTCTCTCTGTCTTGCTAGTCCTGGAGTTTGAACTCTGGGATTGGGTGCTGTCTCTGAGCTCCTTTTTGCTCAAAGCTAGCATGCTTCTGTCTGAGCCACAACTTCAGTTCTTGCTTTTTCTGTGATTAATTGGAGATAACTTTCATGGATTTTCCTGCCTGGGCTGGCTTCAAACTGTAATTTTCAGACCTCAGACTCCTGAGTAACTAGGATTATAGGCACCCAGTTTTCTTGGTCATTTTCTTATTTTTTTTTTTTCAAAGTTTGTTTTTTAGGGGCTGGGAGTCTAGACTAGTGGTAGAGTGCTTGCCTAGCATGCACGAAGCTGTGAGTTCGATTCTTCAGTACCCTACACACAGAAAAAGCTGGAAGTGATGCTACTGCTCAAGTGGCAGATCACTAGCTTTGAGCAAAAATTGTTCAAGGACACCGTCTAGACCCTGAGTTCAAGCTCCAGGACTGGCAAAAAAAAATGTTTTTCACAGTCTCTGGGGGTGTTTGCTAGTGGATATTCTGGTCTGTAAAGGTCTACTCATTTTTGTTCTTTGCTTTCAGGATTTGAAATGAGGATGAGTTGCAAAGAAAATCTAGTCTGCTGTTCCCCCTCCTTTTTTTTTTTTGCATAGTTATGTGCTAAAACTTAGTAGGTGTTTAGTTGACATAATAAAGCATTTAATGTGGCATCTTTTTATCTAAAAATTATTTGCATTTAATCTTAGCACACTTCATAATGTTGCCACATGATGGCAGTAGAGAAATAAAAATCATCGCTTCAATAACAATATATATGCAGATAATAGCATATTTGCAGATAAACAAAAATTTTCTTTAGTTACTTTGCTAATTACTTCTGTACTAGAATTTGATACCATACTTGCCAAACCCATGTCTTAGAGGGAATGTTAGCCATTTAAACATGTTTATGTGTAATGTATGTCTTCCTTCTGAAACCACAGTGTATGGTCTAGTTCTGGTTTGGGTTTTTTTGCCAATGTGTCATTGAATCCAGAGAGTTCATAATTGACTTACTACTTTTAGTCTTATTGTTTATTAACAGTGTGATTCATTTTATTCAGACAACCTAAGGGAACCCCTTGGTTCATAATCACAGAATTCTAATTCCTTTAAATTCCAACTTCCCTTCCTTCCTTCCTTCCTTCCTTCCTTCCTTCCTTCCTTCCTTCCTTCCTTCCTTCCTTCTTCCCTCCCTCCTTTCCTTTCTTCTTTTTCATTATTTTCCTTTTTTTTTGTCAGTCCTGGGGCTTGAACTCAGGGCCTGGGAGACTGTCCTTGGCCTTTCTCAAGGCTAGCACCCTACCACTTGAGCCACAGCACCGCTTCTGGATTTTCAAGGATTCAAACCCAGAGTTTCATGCATGCTAAGTACTCTACCACTAGGCCACACTCCTGGCCCATAAATTTCTTCTTTTTTCTTTTTCTTAAAACTCAACTGCCATCTTCTAACTGTAATTTTTAAACCAGTATGTAAAAAAACCCTCTTTCTAGTCATATATAATCTTAGCACATGCTGTAATCTTAGCATTTAGGAGGCTGAAGCAGTAGGATTGCATATTCTACCCAAGTAAAACCCAGATAACTGACTGTCTGTCTGACTGTCTGACTATTCCTACCTATCCATCTAGAGGGTGTGTGTGTGTGTGTGTGTGTGTGTGTGTGTGTTATACATTATGTATTTCATTGCAGAAAAAATGTAAAGTCAAAGCAGAGTCTCTGGTCTGTTGATTCTATGTAAAAATATGCTAGTTAACTACTTAACAGACATATGGACATTGTTTACTAATTTGTGGGAAAATTGAGGCTCTAGATTGTGAATTTGGTATGTATGCTCGGAAAAAATGCTTCCTTGGGGAAAGTTTGTTCCAGGGTAACCAAACTGTTAGTGAATTGTGGTAAGGATCAGTACTATTGGTGAATTATGTATATTTAACCATTTTTGTAACAGTTGTTCCAGTAGCCTTGGCTTAGACCAGCATGCTTTATAATAAAATGCTTATTTCTAGCTATTGAGAATTTAAAGAAAAGATAATAGAACTACCTGAGGGTTTTATAAAGATATTCTTTTGGGTTGGGAAATTTTATAATTTTACTACTGACCTACTCATTCTAGTTCAGGTTAGTGACTTGGTGTTTTTCTTGCATAACTTGTGTTTACACAACTGAGACAGGATGCACACTGAAGTAGCAGTTGTCTTTGCAGATCCAGAGGAGGAAAAAGTGTGCTTTGCACGAGCTAAATTGGAATTTTGTTTTGATCCTGACTCTTCTTATTCCCTTAGTTTAGAAATGATTCTTGAGATAAAGAAGATGCCATCTACTCTTCTAAATTCTCAGGTTTTTGTCCAGAAATCAAGGTCAAAGAAATCAACTTGAATCGTTGAAGAGAAGGTTATAGTTCATATTAACCTTCCATGGACATTTGTTTCTTTATTACTGTTAGTGGCTGATATGAATAATCTCTATTCTCCAGGTAGTCTTACTGGAATAGTTGTGATAGTGTAGAGTAGCAAATGGTTTACATAAAGGTATTAATGGAATGTTTAAATAACAACTTGTTATCTACTATATGCTCGTCCCTGTTCAAGGTCTTCTTCTTATGTTATTTTTAATTTTTAAAGCAACCCTAAAAGCTGAATTATGGCTGGTCATACTGGATTTTGTCTAAGGGTACCAAATTTTAGAGGTTGCAAACATTTAATATAATGATTCTAAAAGCTTGGCACCTACTTAGCAAGAATAATTATTTAAAACAGGAAGCCACCAGATGGTGAATATTGTTAGTAACACCCATCTGTGGACTACATTATGAATTACAGAATTGATTTGAGAACTGGTTTGTATACTTTGTTCCAGGTGCCAAAACTGATGGCATGCTGTGTTTGTAAGGTAGATATTGTAGTTCCCATTTTACAGGTAGAGGAAAGAAAGATATAAATTTGCTCAAAGACATGGCTGGTAAGAGTTGAGCTAAATTTTTTAATCTTAAATGTAGCTAAATCCACATTTCCTTTTCTTTTCACTGTGCCATATTACTTTTGACACATTTTCCTCCTAATTAAATTAGCCTTTTTTAAATGAAGAAACACCACATCTGAACTGTCAGTTATTAAAAACTTTACATATTTTTTTTACTAGCTCTCATTTGTGTGCTTACTCAACTATCTATCCAGTTGATTATTTCACAAGTATTTATTACTTCTAGGTACCAGGTACTATGATATGGAATATCAAATTTTTTTACTTATAAAAACATAATATTTAGTGATGGCCCCTCTAAAGGCCATAACATGCTAGTATGGCCCATGATTATGTCTTATGTATCTATGTGAAATATTTTATAGATTTGCTGCCATATCTGTTGCTTTTTAAAAATTTTAAAATAAAATTATTGTTATTATTAAGGTTGTGTGCAAAGGGGTTATCACTTCAGAATTCAAGTAATGTACATGCTTGTTTCTTGGACACTGTTATCCTTTCCTTTGCTTTTCTTCAGTTTCCCTGTCTTGTACATGCCCACAAGTTGATCTGTGGCTGTGTGTGTGTGTGGGGGGGTGTTTGTGTGTTGGTCATGAGATTTGGACTCTGGGCCTGGGTGCTGGGTGCTGTCCCTGAGCTCTTCTGCCTTACTCCTACCCCTTGGGGCAAAGTGCCACTCCCAGTTTTCTAGTGGTTAATTAGAGATAAGGGTCTCAAGGTCGTTAGTGGTCTTTAGTGCCCTGGCTGGCTTTGAACTGTAATCCTCAGATCTCAGCCTCCTGAGCCTTTTTTTTTTTTTGCCAGTTCTTGGGCTTGAACTCAGGGGCTGGGTACCGTCTTTGGACACTCTTCCCTTAGGGCTAGCTCTCTGCCCCTTGAGCCACAGCTCTACTTGTGGCTTTTTCTGTGTATGTGGAGTGCTAGGTGAGCACTCCACCCCTAGGTCACACTCCCAGCCTGATCTGTTGCTTTTTATTTGACTTGTTGCCATTGTTTTAAAATTCTAATCCTATGTAGGAGGTATGGCTCAGGTTGTAGAGAACCAGCTAATGAGTGAAAACAAGCCTCGGTTTGAGTTCTAATCTTGGACAAATGAAAAGAAAACTATTTCCCCCATTTCTTTTTCAAACCTGTTTGTTTCTCCTCTTCTTTTTGTTTCCATTGAGGTGTCTTGTATGCTATATGAATAAAATTTGATGAAAAGCCTGTTGGATTTTGTTAATGTTACTTTTCTTTGCAAATTTTCCTTGTCATTTCTGACTGATGAGAGATTACTTCTGATGTTCATATTCAACTTAGAGATGCAAAACATCTTTTGCTATTTTTATTCTGGTAAGTAGTCTAGCATTATGAAGCTACTTTTCAAAGCTTACCCTTGCCTAGATAGATATGTTCTAGGCCCTTCGTGATGTCTATACATGTTTCAAAAACTATGGGCTTATTGAAAAGGGAAAAAAATCCTATCTTTTATTCTACTTAAGGACCTTTGGAATTTATTTATTTTTTGTGGGTCATGGGGCTTGAACTTGGCCTGGGCACTGTCCCTGAGTTCTTAAGCTCAAGGCTACTACCCTACCCTGGAACTAAGCCCTACTTTCTGTTTTCTAGAGGTTAATTGGAGATAAGAGTAAGGTTCTTGGGGCCGGGAGTTTGGCCTGGTGGTTAAAGTGCTTGCCTAGCATGCATGAAGACCCGGGTTCGATTCCTCGGTACCACATACATAGAAAAAAGCTGGAAGTGGTGCTGAGGCTCAAGTGGTAGAGCTCTAGCCTTGAGAAAGTCCAAGGACAGTGCTCAGGCCCCGAGCTCAAGCCCAGGACTGGCAAAAAAAAAAAAAGAGTAAGGTTCTTTTGTGCTGAGCTATGTACTAGATATCAGCCTCCTGAGTAGCTAGGATTACAGGAGTGAGCCACCATGCCTGGCTTGGAATTTTTTTTTTGCCAGTTTTGGGTCTTGAACTTAGTGCTGGGCACTGTCCTTGGGCTTTCTCAAGGCTAGAGCTCTACCACTTGAGCCACAGCATCACTCTGGCTTTTTTTCTATGTATGTGGTACCAAGGAATGGAGTCGAGGTTCTAGGACTTGAAGTCAGAGCCTGGGTGCTGCCCAAGAGGTTTTGTGCTTAGGGCTAACATTCTATCAGTTGAGCTACAGCTCCACAGGTATGAGCCACCAGTACCTTGGCATGTCCCTTTTTTTCCCATATATTTTTTATTGTAATTAATAGAAGGGTTACATGATATTTGCCAGATAGATGGTGCATTAATTCCCATACATTGATGCCCTTTCACATGTCTTGGCATGTCCCTTTTAATGTGAAAGTTGAGATCTTTTCAAAGAAGAGCACTATTAACTTGTACATATATAAATGGTAGTCTTGTCAGATTAATCTTATCTTTTGTGTTCTGTTTCTCAATTCCTTCCAACCCATTTATTTACTTACTTACTTATTTACTTACGTATGTATGTATGTATGTATGTATGTATGTATGTATGTATGTATGTATGTATTTAATTGTGGGTCATGGGGCTTGAACTGGCCCGGGCCTGGTGGCTGTCTCTGAGCTCTTCAGCTCAAGGCTACCGCCCTACCCCTGGGCCTGGGCGTTGTCCCAGAGTTCTTCAGCTCAAGGCTACTGCTCTACCCTTGAGCCAAGCCCCACTTCCCTTTTCTGGGGGTTAATTGGAGAAAAGAGTCTCAGGTTCTTTTGTGCCAGGCTGGCTTTGAACCTTAATCCTCAGATCTCAGCCTCCTAAGTAGCTAGGATTACAGGCGTGAGTCACTGCTCACTGTGTCCAGCTACAACCCTCTTATTTTTAACAGATTTTAAGGAGTTTGCTTCTGCCATTTTCATACATAGATATGTAATGTATTTCAATATTATTTGTATTTTACTATTATTTGTCCTCCATCATTCTCTTCCCTTTCCTCCCTCTCATTCTCCTCAACAGTCCCACAATTGCATGCCTTTTTTTTTCCTCCATTAAAACTTTTTTTTTTTTTTTTTGCCAGTCCTTGGGCTTGAACTCAGGGCCTGGGCACTGTCCTTGGATACTTGAGCCACAGCACCATTTCCAGCTTTTTATGGTATGTGGTATGGAGAAATCGAAGCTAGTACTTTTTGCATGCTAGGTGAGCACTCTACTACTAGGCTATGCTCCCGGCCATCTCCATTAAAACTTTTTTTTTGAACTCTGGGCCAGAGTACTGTTCTGGGACTTTTTCAAGGCTAGAGCTCTACCACTTGAGCCACAGCATCACTCCAATCACTCCAGTTTTTTCTATGTCTGTGGTCCAGAGGAATCGAACCCCAGTCTTCATGCAAGTACTCTACCAGTAGGCCAAACTCCTGGCCCCTCTATTGAAACTTTTTTTTCAAATATTTTTTTTTGTGTGATTAATGGAAGGGTTATATTATATATTCACTAGATAGAAGGTGCATTACTTCATGAACATTGATACCCTTTCTCATGACATGGTCCCCATTTCCCTCCTACCCTCCCCCCGCTTATCTTGATTTTCCCCCCTTCTCTATCCAATTTCAATTAAGCACGTATAAAATATAGCAGATAACAAGGTGAAATATTGTAACAATATGCGATAACCAAGGGATGGCAAAAGAGATGAGAGATAACATAGTACATTAAGGACAACAGTCACTCATTATATAGCTTTTGTTTTCCTCATCCTGGAGGTCCTTACATTTAGTGTCATACTATTTAAAACTTTTAATTCAAATAATCAGAGGATATTATGGGGACTAGTAGGAAGGAGCAAAGGGAAGGAGATGGGTTCTTGGAGCTTGGGGAAGAAAAGATCAACATCTTTACAATGATAATTTTATTTACTGATTGTTTATGATAGATGGGACCTATAAGATAGTGAAATGACTTTGGGACCTATATGATAGTGAATGACAGTTATACACTGTCTGAATTACGAAGACCAGTGTTTCATATTTTATTATTCAATATACTCTAGGAGTGCTTTTCTCCTCCTTTAAGTCTCTTATGCCTCCTTTTTTTTCTCTCCTCAAAAATGTTTCCTCTTTTATGTCTTGTCTGCAGGTTTGGGATAGGGCTTTCAGAGTTCTGTTGTAGTTTGGTTTAATTCTCTCTTTACAGATAATCTCTCATGGTATTTATTGTGTCCTAGCAATGCCGAAAATGTGGCTCATATGCAAATTTGTCTTGCTATTTTTTTTTTTTTTGCCAGTCTTGTGTTTGAGTTCAGAGCCTGAGCACTGTCCCTGGGATTTCTCTACCACTTGAGAGCCTCAGCACCACTTCTGACTTTTTTCTACGTATGTGGTACCGAGGAATTGAACCCTGGTCTTTGTGCATGCTACGCAAGCATTCTGCCACGAGGCCAAACTCCCGGTCTGATTTGTCTTGCTATTTTTTTTTTAAGAATTTATTAACTTTGATTTTTACATCATATTTTAAATGATAAGTTTAACATACATGTGTTCAAGGAGGGAATCTCTATTCATTTGTCTTGCTATTTTTAAGAGGTCAAGTAGGGAGACTTGACATTTAGTGGTTACCATCATCCTGTGGGCCTATGTGTCCACTTAGTTGCTATTTGAATGTTTTAACATCTTTACTCAATTGTGATATATATATATATATATACACACACACACACACACACACACGTATATGTGTGTATATACATGTGTATATCATATGCATCACATATAATATGTATCTTTTTTTTTTTTTGCCAGTCCTGGGCTTGAGCTCAGGGCCTGAGCACTGTCCTTGGACTTTCTCAAGGCTAGAGCTCTACCACTTGAGCCTCAGCACCACTTCTGGCTTTTTTCTATGTATGTGGTACTGAGGAATTGAACTTGTGTCTTCGTGCATGCTAGGCAAGCACTCTACCACTAGGCCAAACTCCCAACCCCTGTATCATTCTTTTTTTTTTTTTTTTTTTTTTTTTTTTTTTGCCAGTCCTGGGCTTGAGCTCAGGGCCTAAGCACTGTTCCTTGGACTTTCTCAAGGCTAGAGCTCTACCACTTGAGCCTCAGCACCACTTCCGGCTTTTTTCTATATGTGGTACCGAGGAATTGAACCCGGGTCTTCATGCATGCTAGGCAAGCATTTTAACCACTGGGCCAAACTCCCGGCCCCTGCCCCTGTATCATTCTTTTATAGTATACACACATATATGTTATATACATGATACATATTTAGAAAATCCTTTTTTTTTTTCAACAGTACTGGGGCTTGAACTCAGGGCCTGGGTACTGTCCTTGAGCTTTCTTAAGGCTAGTACTCTACCACTTGAGCCACAGTACCACTTACCACTTCCAGCTTTTTTTTCTGTGTATGTGGTACTGAGGAGTCGAACCTGGGGCTTTGTGCATGCTAGGCAAGCACTCTACCATTATGCTACATTCCTGACCCCTAGAAAATCCTTTTTATTTAATTGCTAATGTTTATTCATGACATACATATGTATGTTCATGTTTTACCTTATGTGTATTTTGATGAATTTTTAAATTAAGTTGTGACTTTAATGAGGTTTATTTTTGTATTTACTTATTAATTATTATTATTTTTTGTTGGTCATGGGGCTTGAACTCTGGGCTTGGGCATTGTCCATGAGCTCTTCAGCTTAAGCTACTGCCCTACCCCTGGAGCCTCAGTGCCACTTCAGGTTTTCTGGTAGTTAATTGGAGATAAGAGTCTTCTGGTCTTCAATGCCTGGGCTGGCTTTGAACCATGATCCTCAGATCTTAGCCTCCTGAGTAGTTAGGATTACAAATATGAGCTATGGAGCTTGACTCATGTTGTGGTTCACTCTTGTACTTTATCACCATGCAATTATTGTACTTAACATATAGAAGGACAATTCTAGAGAGAGGTTTAAATAGTGGGTTTAAATATAGGAGCTTAAAACCAACTATTAAAATTGCACATCTATCAAAGGAGATACACCTTTTTCTAACTTAGGTAAATTTTATTTTTTGGGTTATTGTGTATTTCATACAAATTTATTAAATGGAAATACATTTCTATTTATCTCACCATCTCCCTCTCTGCCCTGTTTTTGCTTTGGGGGTAGAACACAGAGCTCTTGCAGGTTGAGCAAGTACACTGTGATAAGACTGCATTCCCAGCTCTGTTGGATTTTTCTTGAGATTAATAATTTGTTATATTTTGTTTATTCCTAATCAGTCATATTTAGGAATTAATTAGTTTTATTAATTTAATGTTAAGAAGAGTCAATTCTTGGGTCAGGAGTTTGGCCTAGTGGTAGAGTGCTTGCCTAGCATGCACGAAGACCTGGGTTTGATTCCTTGGTACCACATATATAGAAAAAAGCTGGAAGTGATGCTGAGGCCCAAGTGGTAGAGCTCTAGCCTTGAGAAAGTCCAAGGACAGTGCTTAGGCCCTAAGCTCAAGCCCAGGACTGGCAAAAAAAAAAAAAAAAAAAGAAGGGTCAATTCTTAAAAAACTTGTTATGTTTTTTATTTTATGATTTCTTTCCCTTTCTTCCATTTATTCTGACTATTTATTTGTTTATTTATTATTTATTTTTTATGGGTTATGGGGCTTGAATTCAGCCTAGACCTTAAGCGCTGTCCCAGAGCTCTTCAGCTCAAGGCTACTACCCTACCCTTGAGCCAAGCCCCACTTCCCATTTTCTAGAGGGTAGTTGGAGGTTAGAGTCCCAGGTCCTTTTGTGCCCAGGCTGGCTTTTGATCCTCAGATCTCAGCCTCCTGAGTAACGAGGATTACAGGCGTGAGCCACTGTGCCCAGCTTTTGTAAGTTTTTCTGCAGATTATAGCAATAAGAATTTTGCCTTAAAATTTGCTGCTTACAGTAATTCTTAATCTTAATTCTAGTATTATGTCAAACTTATTCAGTGTATCTCTTCCATTTCCATTTTTTGTTCTTCTTACTGTGTGAGACTCATCCTTACATAAGCTTAGACTAAGTTGTATCCATATTAGTTATTATATTTGATGGTTTTCACAGGTGTCTGAGCTTCCATTGAGTTTTTTCCCCATTCTTTTTTAATGCTTAATTTTATTTTTACTTGGTAATGCTCACTTGCCTATCTTTAAATTTAACCATTCTTTGTTGCCGCAGCCCAGTCTGCTATTGTGAAGTTTTTAATTCCAGACTTCCTATTTGTTGTTGTTTTAATAATGTTTCCTTATTGTCAACCTGTATTTGGCAGTTCATTGTCTGTGTACTTAAAAATGTTCCTTCAACATAGTTTCATTTAGTTTTTAAACATATTTGTAAGTTGTTTTCATTCTTTGTCTGCTCAATGTACACCTGGGTCCACTCAGAGATAGCTTTTGTGGACTGATCATTTGTTTGTCTTTATGTATGGACCATATTTTTACTGTTTATTTCCATGTTTTCTATGTCTCATTTTCTTGTTATTGTTCAAAATTCAAAATTTTAGATACTATAGCAACTTCAGATTCTGTCTCTTCCCCATTCCTCGGGGGTAGTAGTTATTGTTGTCTTTTGGTTTTGGAGTCCATCAGCCAGAGGTTGTTTGAAGGGTGTGCTTCAACACTGTGAGCGGAATGTAGTTGGTCCTCACATCTGCTACTACTACTCTATTGTACTAGGGATAGAGGGCAAATAGGAGTAAAGTACTTGTAGACCACTGTTATTTTGCTGCAGTTCAACAACTTGTATAAATATTTTTGTGTGTCTCTATATATAGTTGATGTTTTTATAAATTTAGTTTTATCTAGGGAGAGATTTTGCCAAATTTCTCACTATGAGATTCTAAAAGTGCCACCTTGTGCCTTCTCTTTTATTACTCACATTCTTACTTGATTCTAATCCATTCTTTCTTATCCAACAGCTGATGTGGTCTTTTAAAAATGAAAACTAGTATGATATTTCCTTCTGTTAAAAACTTTGAAAGGTATAGACAGAGGGAGTCCTTTAACTTTCCTTATGTAATAGCAGTCAAGAGGAAACGTTGTTCTTTACTATTCCAAGGTCAGAGAATATGGACCTTCATTTGACATAATAGAGCAAGGGGACTTGGGGGTAAAAAGAAAAGAAGGAATAGTCACAAAACATCAGGATGTTTAAGACAGTGAAATGATTTTATGTAAAACTTCAATAGTGGATATGTTGTTGCATAATGTCAGCATCTGTATAGCTGTGTGATAGAGTGAAGCTTAATATAAACTTATCAATTATAGTTAATAGCAATGTATCTATATTAGTTCATTACTTATTGCTTGTTTATGTCACATAGAGTCAAGATGTTAAGGAAACTGCTATTTAATAGCAATGTATCTATATTAGTTCATTACTTATTGCTTGTTTATGTCACATAGAGTCAAGATGTTAAGGAAACTGCTTGAGATAGAGTGATGTGTGAAAGAAACTCTTGATATAGTCTACTTAGTTCTAATAATTAAAGCTGTACTAAAAGTAGACTTAATTATATGACATTATCATCTCAGTAATAGCCTAATCATTTGGAAGCTACTCTTTCTTTTTGCCTTTTCCCCAGTGGAGGCATAGGGTGGACTGGGACTGGGACTGGGACTATGAGCTGTCTGTTCATGCCCAACTTGGGGATGACCCAGTGTTAAAGGAAAGGGTGCACCTGTAGTTGAGGCTCCTAGATTGCTAAGAATTAACTGGAAAGTGACTGGGAGGGAATAGTCTGGTAGAACAAATGTGAACCAAGACTGAAGGTCACAGCAGCAGATAGGCTTTCCTGAGAAAGTCCTGGTAGTAAGCAGAAGCCAGTGGGCCTGTGAAGTGCTCTATTTTGCATCTTAGTACAAATGTGCTTCAGCATGTGTGAAGACATCTCATATAAGGGGATGGGAATATCAAGCAGAAAACCCATTGCTTTTAGGATGAAATGCAGCCACCATGGCCTGCAAAGCTGTGTGTGGTTTGCCTTCTGCTTTCCTCATCATCTTGAATCACTTCCCTTCATTTGTTCTTTGTTAGCCATAGTGACCTTCTTTTACCTCCTGGTCCTAGGGTAGAACTTTCCTGGAGCTGTGCATGAAGTGCTAATGACACCTCAGTGGACGGATCTCCTTGCTCACATTTGGCATTTCTTTCTTTCTTTCTTTCTTTTTCTTTTTCTTCTTCTTTTTCTTTTTCTCTTTCTTTTTTTTGGGGGGGGGGGTCATGGGACTTGAACTAGGCCTAGGTTCTGTCTTGAGCTCTTCAGCTCAAGACTACTACCCTACCCTTGAGCCAAGCCCCACTTCTCTTTTTCTGGAGTTTAATTGGAGATAAGAGTCTCAGGTCCTTTTGTGCCCGGGCTGGCTTTGAACCTTGATCCTCAGGTCTCAGCCTCTGGAGTAGCTAGGATTACAGGTGTGAGCCGCTGTGCCCCACATTTTGCATTTCTTTAAGGAAGCCTTTCCTTACTTCTGTTCAGACCAGAACGTTCTGTTGTTCATGTTTTTTCTTCAAGTTCTTACCATGTTTACAGTAAAATGATGTATTTCTCTTGCCATTATTTATTGAATAAATGTCTCATTTATCTATAGTATTTCCAAAGGAAGGAATTTGCTTATTTATTACTATGTTTTAGCATAGTGCCTAGTATACAGGAAAGTCTCTGTAAACATTTTTAAAGGAAGCTGGGTGCCACTGGCTCATGCCTATAATCCTAGCTATTCAGGAGCCTGAGATCTGGTTGAAGTTTGAATCCAGCCCAGATAGAAAAGTCTACCAGACTCTTATCTCCAATTAACCTCCTGAAAAGAGGAAGTGGAGGTATAATTCAAAGTGATAGAGCACTTTCCTTGAGTGAAAAAGCTCAGGTACAGTGCCCAAGCTCTGAGTTCAAGCCCTATGACTGAAAAAAAGAATTAAAGGGGAGAATGACTATGTACTATATATAAATGGGTCCTATTCAAGGAGAAAAAGAAAGCACATAGGAAGGACTTCTTGGGGAGATTATAATAAATAGTAGAATTCTAAATATTTTTCTAATTACCAGTTAGTAGTCAATAAAAATAACTATTGAAAATATCAAATATATATGTAAAATGCCTCCTGCCTGTTATTTCAGTATTCTGTACAGGTATGAAGATATGTATGCTTAATATTTGGCAATGTGTAGATTTTGGTCATTTGAAATGGCATTAATTATATACACTGTTATATTTGTAGCTGTTTAAGTAGTGGGTTCAGTATTGAAACTTGTTGCTAATCTGACCTTGAATTTGACAGTCTTCTGATTTGTTCCCATTCCTTGGTTTTGTGTTGTGTGTTTCCTTTTTTACTACTCTTGAAACTAGGGCTTCTTTCCTGCTTGGATCAGACATCATGCTTAAGTACCTCTAAATAAGCATGTGATCTGAAGCCCAGGGTTAGAAACTGAGAAACTCATTTGATTTCCTATAATACTTTCTAATCTTTGTGGGAAGAGATGGGGTAGGACAATAGTTAATATTCAAGAAAAACTATTAAATTAATTTTAATATAATATATTTAAGAATGGAGTAGTTCAGTTAAGAAAGATTTATGTTGAATTAACTAAGTGAACTTGGATTTATAATGTCTAATTCTTACAGTTTCTAAAAATGTGAGTATGGAAACAGAAAATATTGTTCCCTGAAAGGTTTTTTTTTTTTTTCTTCTTTTTGGCCAGTCCTGGGGCTTGAACTCAGGGACTGACCTTGGGCTCTCTTAAAGACAGAGCTCTACCACTTGAGCGACAACACTACTTTTGGCCTTTTCTATATATGTGGTACTGAGGAACCAAACCCAGGTCTTCGTGCATGCTATGCAAGCACTATACCACTAGGCCAAACCTCTGGCCGAGTTTTCCCCGGTTCTGGGGGCTTGAACTTTGGGCCTGGATGCTGTCCCTGAGATTCTCTTTGCTCAAGGTGAGCTCTCTACAGCATCACTTCTGACTTTTTTGAGTAGTTTATTAGGGATGATAATCTTATGGAGTTTCCTACCCAGGCTGACTGTGAACCTCTATTCTCAGATCTCAGGCTCAGATCACAGGCATGAGCCACTGTTGCCCAGCTTCCCTAAGAGTTCTTTATTACCTGTTATCTAAGGTTTTTTTGCTATAACTAATCACCACAGATTTTAAAAATAATTTTTATTAGCTCTCTCTATATATACCAAGTGGCTTCAACTCAACATGTCAATTCATGAGTGTAGTGCATCTTGACCAGTGTCACCCCTTCTATGATTGTCTTTATCCCTGTTAACTCTCTATTCCCTCGTACTCTCTGGTTCCATTTTCAAATATGTACATCCAGTGTTATGACTGTATTCTTACTACTGATATTTTAAAAAATGTTCATTAGTTTTTAAGGAGGAACAATAGAAAAAAATAGAGTATAGAGTTGTACTTCTTCCTTACTCCTACATTTTGGCTATAGACACAGAGAACTTTAGAGATCAGTACCCTGGGCCATCAGAAATGTCTGTCTGGAATGACTGGTGCACAATATTTATATAATAATAGTAATAACAGTGTACTGGTAATTTCTCATGTAGTCCAGACTCTAATAGAATAAATTGAATTTGAAGAACAGTACATTAGGGATATCCCCTCTATATGCACTGGAAGAATCTTAGGATGTTGGAGCATTCTGGTATAAAATATATTTCTTACTGGGTTACCACTGAAGAAAGAATGTCTAGATCGTAGTTTACTGATATATGCCTCTTGAATTGTTGGCTGTTATGGTGACAACATTTATGTTGAGAATTTCATGTTTTAATGACAAAAATGTTTACTGGAAATTATAGCTTGGAAAAAGAGAAGCACTTTCCTGTTTTAGCAAAAAGCTAGGTAAAGCATTGATGTGGGATAAAGTAGCTGTGGAGTTTTATATTCATATTGTATGAACAGTAAACAGAGCATCTAAAATAACCACTTGCACATTGCAACAAACACATCATCATTTGCCTAAAAAAGAGTTATAATTACAGTTGACGAAGCATGGCCACCATAAAAATGCATTAGTTTGGCTTGACACATTAATTACCTGTTTTTGCAGATGTTTTTATGTATTGTTGTGTGAACAGTTTACAAAATAATTACAGGAAAGTCATATGGAAAATAAACTAAGTGGGTGTTTTCTCATCTAAATATTTTCATTCATGTGAATCTGTGTGAGGCACAGCTGCTGTGTGGCAGAGGCAGAGGGATAGATGAGAATCTCTGAAGGTTTTTATTAGACCATCTCTAGCATTACTAGCAGCACATTTTTATATCTTTAGTAGCAGTTTAAAAACATTAAATTGAGAGGGCTGATTTGGATCAGAAAAAAATGTTATCCATGAGTAAACTAAACCTAATGAAATTAAAAAGCAAAACAAAACAAGCCCACAAATGGAAAACTACTATTATTTGAGTACTCACACATTATTAGGCACTTGAGAAAAACCTATTTTGTAGTTAAGTTGTACAGTAGTAATACATAGGCCATAGTTTATATTTTTGTAATTAAACCTTGTCATGTAGAAATTGTCTGGAATTAAAGTTTTCCTGTTCTTCCTTGAGAAGTATTGAAATGTAAACCAACTTTTTTTCAGCAGTTTACAGTGTGGTCTCAAAAGTGAGTGTCACTGTGTATTCATGCTTTTTTTTTTTTTTTTTTTTTTTTTTGTTGACAGTCTTGGGCTTAAGCTCAGGGCCTGAGCACTGTCCTTGGATTTTTCTCAAGGCTAGAGCTCTACAGCTTGAACCTTAGAACCACTTCTGGCTTTTTCTAAGTATGTGGTACCAAGGAATCGAACCTGGGTCTTCGTGCATGCTAGGCAAGCACTCTACCACTAGGCTAAACTCCCAGCCTCGCATGCTTTACTTTTATAAGCTAATAAGAAATATATCTTTCAAAATTGTGATTACAAACAGGATAAAGACAAGTTCTAGACTTCATCTTATTTACAGACTAATTACTTAGAGTATGTAGGCTATTTTCCCTTGATTCTTTTATAATAGCTTTTTCAAAATGTTATTTTGAAATGTGAATTCTCTTTTTAGTCCAATCATTCCATGTCTGGACTGTGTTCCTTTAATGTGCATTACAGCTGCATCAGTCAGTGATGAAGACAATAATTAAACAGACATTCCCTGATGTGCATTTTATATAACAATTGAAAGTGAGAGACACTAAGTTATACAAGGAGGTAATTAAGATATTCCTAGATATAAAAGCATAATAGACCCCTCTTTACCTTGGTTTTATTTTCCATGGCTACAGTTATATATGGTCAACCCTGTTCTGAAAATAATTGAAAATTTGAGAAATTTACAATTCCTGAGTTTTAAATTGTGTACTATATTGGGTAACATGATGAAATCTGGTGCCATTCTGCTCTATCTTGTGTCATCCCATCTAGGACACAATCGTTCTTTCATTTGGCATATCCGTGTTGTATACCTACAAAACAGTCCCTTAATGTCTGTCTTGCCTATCAGATTGACTGTCCTGGTACTTGTATATAGGATTTGGTATTCTGAGGTTTAGGCATCCACTTGGCCTGTTGGAGCCTAGCCCCTGCAGATGGCTGTGGAGAAGGAATTACTGTGTTAGATTTTGTAGTGGTGATAGAGAGCAATCCACTTCTCTTTTCATTTAACAGAATCTCTCCTTTTGACTAAATTTTATTGCATGGTCTTCTACTTGTAATGTTCTGTGACAACATGGAGACAACCATGTGTTTGGAATCTACTTGGTGATCCTTAGGTATCTTTCCTTAAGAGAGAAGGTGATGCCAGGAGTAAATGGTGTTGAGAACTTCCTTTTTTTTGTGCTCATCCTAGAGCTTGAACTGAGGCCTGGGCTTTATCCCTGAGTTGCTCAGGCTAGTGCTCTACCAACTGAGCCCTAGCTCCATTCTTCTTCTCCTCCTCTTCTCTCCTCCTTTTCTCCTCCTTCCCTCCCTCCTTCCCTACTTCCCTCCCTCCCTCCCCTCTCCCCCCTCTCTCTTGCTGTAGTTTATTTGAGCTAAGAATCTCACAAACTATTGCCTTGGATAACTTTGAATAATGATTCTCAGAGCTTATCTTTCTGAGTAGCTAGGGTTATAGGACTGAGCCACTGGGGGAAAATTTCTATATTCCTGTAATTGGCTTTAAATATAACATGGTAGGAATATTTAGTAATCCATTGGTTGAACTGTTTCAATGTGGAGATAAACCTTTTCATGTTAAAGCTGACTGAAGGAAGATGAAATGGAGTCTACTCTACATTTTAGTTTACATGTACACTATGTCAACTTATTAATGCAAAGGATGCATTTAATAAAGCATATGAAACTTTTAGGATGTGGATGATGAACTACTCATAATCAGTAATTCTGCTGATATCTTTACCTGATTGCAAAGGGAAAATGTGACTCAGTATCATATAAACAAGAAAGTTACTGGACCCATGTTTATTTCACTTCTTCAAGCAAGTCTCTCGCAGCTGTGAGTGACAGAGCCCTCTTTAGGGTTTAAACTTCCTATAAGACAGGCAAACCTTTCTCTAGAGATTCATTTCTGAATTTTCCATGATCATACTTTTTACAAAGTAACATTTTTGTCCTGTAGTTTCAATTATGATTCTTTTTTCCCTCAGTATTTCCCATTTGTTTTAAAAATTTTTGGTATTCTCATTTTTTGAAAGTCATTTGACTTGGGAACATCAGGGAAACAGAAAGCTGCTGTTATTATTCTTTGGACAAGAGGGTATTATCAAGGACCAAGGATATGGCTTTCTTGGCATGTATACAGCTCTGGGTTCAAATGAAAACTCCCTTTTTATCATCTTCAAGGCTAGCCTGGGCTATATAAGATACTGAGTTTTTTTTTTTTTTTTTTTAATAAGGCCAGGAGTTTGGCCTAGTGGTAGAGTGCTTACCTAGCATGCACAAAGACCCAGGTTTGATTCCTTGGTACCACATACATAGAAAAAAGCTGGAAGTGGTTCTGAGGCTCAAGTGGTAGAGCTCTAGCCTTGAGAAAGTTCAAGAACAGTGCTCAGGCCCTGAGCTCAAGCCCAGGACTGGCAAAAACAAAAACAAACAACAACAAAAAACTGACAAGCAAATATTCGAAGAGTGGCTTGACAGTGTTATCTCAAAAGAAATTGATGAAAGTCTTTTGCCTGATTTAAAATTGTAAAACATGGGAAAAGTAAGTTACTGAGCAGAAATTGTTGAATCTGTAGGCATTTAACACTATGATCTAGTGGCACTAGTTTTCATTCATTATTACTGATAGTAGAAAAATTGCTAAGTACCATTGAAAGCATTCAATTGAGGCAATAACCTGAGCATGAATATTATTGTAGCATTTGCTTTTACTATCCTTTGATGACTTTTTGAACTTCTAGCAGTCTCATAATGATTGGGTTTGGAAAACCATGAATAGTAGCTAAATGCAAATATAAGGAGAGTCCCTAACTGACCAGTTCATGTTCTACACAGAGAGCTGATGGCTTTGGCATTGTGGTAGATATGTAGAACCATAAATTATTGTTTATCTCAAGGTTGCCTTTTGTTATCAGAACACTTAGCATAAAGCAAAAATTGCAGGCTATACCTGAAAAGAACAAAACACATTAAATATAATAAATCAGCACTTAAAAAAAAATCTGTGGCTACCAAGGCCATTTTGAACAGAAGTATTCTTTTATGTGACTGAAGTTGTTGTATTTTTAAAGCAAAGAAAAGGAGAAAGCAACAAGAAATAAATCTCATCCCAGCCTCTCCAGATTGGTTGGGATGTTCTAGTGTGGTAAGGCAAAACATGCTTGAACTAAGCCCAGCCTGGAAAGTCTTTGAGGAGCAGAGAAATAGAGATGAAAGTATATGATGTGACTAGTAGAATCTTATGTGGAGATTAAGTTCCATGTATCCAAAGTGTCCTTAAAATTTCCCAAGAAAGGTAGATATAGACATCATGTCTTTCAAGAAATCTAAATTGGCCAGTTCTTTATCTAGTTTTGTTTTTCTTTTTTTCTGAACCAATAATGTTTACAATATTCTTTTTAATGAATAAGATATAAGATATAAGAGTTTCTGAAACAGATTTTTTTTTATTCCCTGAATAAAAATGTCTTTTTGCTCTCATGTGGGTAAATAAATGAGCAAAGAGCCTTGTTTCCTAAGCAAATTCCTGGGTAACAAAGTTATGTGAGGGTCAGCTTTCTCTTGCCTCTTCTATCTTTTCCTCATTGACACTATTATGGCACTTTTTTTTTTTTAACAAAATTATATAAAGACAGTGAGTCTCTTTTAGGGCAGCCATGTCACTTTTGGGCTCAGTACTTCTGTATTCCTTTTCTGTAGTGAGATGTATACTTCTTTGAAGCTCTTATTTTCCTTCATGTTTTTCTGTCATCTAAGCTCTCTCCTTTGATTCTACTCTGCTATTTTGTCTAATAGGCACAGATTTTTGTATCTATTTTTTTTTCCATCTTCTGTTGCCTAACTCATCTGTACTTGTCCCAGCTCTGTATTTTCCTGTTCTTACCGAAGCAATAGAATCAAGAATATCTAGTTCAGTTTTATTTTATTTTATTTTTTGAGGACAGGGATTAAATAGGGAGACCCTGTTCCAGAATTTCAAGTGCTTAGACTCTGGTGGTGTGCTGCCACAAGGCCAAAATCAGTCTCTCTTATTTATATTTAAAGTTGGTTTAGAGACTGCACTAGTGCTTTATGTCTGTAATCCTAGTTATTCAGGAGGATGAGAAATGAGGATCACGGTTTGGAGCCAACTTGGGCAGGAAAGTGCTTGAAACTCTTATCTCCAGTTAAGCAACTCAAGTGGTAGAGCACTAGCTGGGTGCCCTGGCCCTGAGTTCAAGCTTCTAATACTAGCATGTGCACTCGAGCGCACACGCACACACACACACACACACACACACACACACACACACACACACACACACACACCCCAGCAGCTTTCCTAAAGTGTCATAAAAGACTTTAGTATTACTTAGCTTTTTATGAGAGAAGTGATTTAAAAGGAGGAAATATTCATTTTCATGGTTTCAGAGTTTTTAGTCTAAGGTTGACTAGATCTATGGATGACTTCTTGGATAAGTTTAGAATCTCCATATTCTACTGTAATGAGTTATTTGACTTGTGACTTAAAGTCAGAACTGGTGTCCAGAGAACTACAAAATTGTCCAGTGTTTCTAGAAAGTTTAATGACTTTGAGATTTTTTTCTTATATATTACTCACTTTCATATCCTATTGCTGCATAGACCACACACTTATATTATGTACATCCTCGTTCCTGATCAGAAATTAGAAGCTGAGATAAGGTTATTATAGTCTGTATAAGATATATCTCATAATGTATTTAACTCTTGATATTTCTCGAGTCCTCTAGAATCAATATATATATATATATACACATACATACATATATATGTATCTATCCTCTCTATGTCTATGTAAGAGGTAACATTAATTTGGCTACTTAACTGGAGGCTGATTAAACTCACAGTGATCCTCTGTAGGCTTGAGATCTACTAGTTGCTCAGGCCAAGAAACCAAGAACCTCAGAACAATAGTGACTAATGATACTGTCCTAGTCTAAGGCTGGAAGCTCCCAGAGGAGTCAGGCACTGGTATGAGGCTGATGGTTTTCACATTCAAAAGCAGAGATTTTAGTATCTGCTGACCTTGGGAGAGGAAAGCAGAACAAATAAAAGCATCAACAAATACCTACTCAAGAGTAATTGAATTTGTGCAGACAAACAAGCTGGCTTTTTTGGGGGCGGGGTAGGTTGTGGGGTTTGAACTCAGGGCTTGGGTGCTGTCCCTGAACTTTACAGCTCAAGGCTCTACCACAGAGCCACAGTGCCACGTCTGGTTTTCAGGTGGTTATTTGGAGATAGTCTTATGGTCTTTTGTGTCTGGGCTGGCTTTGAACCTCAATCCTCAGATCTCAGCCTCCTGAGCTAGGATTATAGACATGAGCTACTGGTGTCCAGGCTTTGTTGGCTTTTTGTTCTGCCTGGCTTTCAGTTAATTGGCGGGGGGTGAGGGGGTGGGTGCTGTCCCTTTTCAGGGTAGGTCTTTTCTACTCAGTTCACTTCCCATATTCTGAAAATCATCTTTGGAAACCCCTCTCTGACATACTCAGAGGTATGCTTTACTTAGTTTTTAGGTATCAGTCTAGTCGATTTGACAATTAAAATTAATTTCATTGTTATTAAGTAATGGGAACAGTTTTCTCCCATGATTGTGGATGCCCAATGGAAATTATTCCTTTATCTGAATAATGTAGAAATGTAGAGAGACTCTTCAAAGGTATTGGTTTAACTTCAGTAGAATTTAAGTTATTTACCCACTTTGCAGAACAGTGAAGTTTCTGGCTATGCCTTTGAAGATATGATAGATATATGAGCTAGCTACCTTGGTAACTTAGTTTTCCTTGAATAGGAGTCATTATGGACTCCATTTGTGAACATGCATGTGAGTAAGTACATGTATGTTTTACAGTGAAGATCCGCTATTGTCGGGGTTTTTAGCACTCTTTGCCCCCTGACCAGCAGGAAGGGCAAAGAGAACACGCCCTGACTAAGACGAGACCGAGAAAGGTTAGGGCCGGCTGGCCGCCTTCACCCGGCCCTCCCTTTCTATAAGAAACCAAGGATATTAGAGTGAATTAAACTTTCTAATTTATACTTTTGTGGTTTTTGAGACTTTCTCTGTGTAGCCCAAGCTGTCTTTTATTTTATATTTTATTTTATTTTTTACTTGTCCTGGGGCTTGAACTCAGGGCTGGAGCTCTAACACTTGAGCCACAGCATTACTTCCGGCTGTTTCTGTGTATGTGATATGGAGGAATCGAACCCAACCTAGGTCTTCATGCATGCCACACAGGTACTCTACCACTAGCCAAAACTCCTGGCCCTTTTATTTTATATTTATTTATTTATTTTATTCCTTTTGTGGGTCATGGGGCTTGAACTTGGCCTGGGCGCTGTCCCTGAGCTCTTCAGCTCAAGGCTACCACTCTACCCCTGGGACTGGGCATTGTCCCTGGGCCCTTCAGCTCAGGACTACTGCCATACCCTTCAGCCAAGCCCCACTTCCCGTTTTCTAGAGGTTAGTTGGAGTCTGAGGTCCTTTTTATGCCTGGGCTGGCTTTGAACCTTGATCCTCAGATCTCAGCCTCCTGTGTAGCTAGGATTATAGGCGTGAACCACTGAACCCTGACTATTTATTTGTTTTTAATTAAGTTTTACTGTAAAGATGCCAAGCTGGTTTTTAATTCTTCATTGTCCTAGCTTAACTTCCCAACTCCTGAGATTACAAATGTATTGTTGACACATCTAGTACAAACAGGTTTTTTTCCCCCCCTTTTGGACCAGTCCGGGAGCTTGAACTCAAGACCAGGGTGATGTCCCTAAGTTTTTGCCCTGTGGCTAGTACGCTACCACTTGAGTCACAGCTCAGCCTCGCTTCTGGCTTTTTGGTGGTTAATGGAAATAAGAGTCTCACAGGCTTTACGTCTTGGGCTGGCTTTGAACCATGATCCTCAGATTTTTGCCTCCTGATTATCTAGGATTACACGTATGAGGCACTGGTCCCTGGCTCAGCTTTAACATTTTTTTTTATTAGAGAATTTATTAATGTTGATTTTTACATCATATTTTAAATGACAAGTTTAGCAAACAAGTGTTGAAGGAGGGACTCTCTATTTACAATCACTGGGACTTAGTATTTAGAACTTAATCACAATTAGGCTAAGGGTTTGTATATCATAGAAGCTTTAACATTTTTAACCAATTAAAACCTGTAAAGCCACACTTACCAGTGATTAGATCTGGTAGAATTGTCTTGGAAATATGTAGGTTTACCTTTGCTTCCTGGTACTGATGGACCTCAGTAGATGTGCAAAAAGCAGGTCTTTGTGAGGGATAGTTTTCATCTTTGCTTGTCGTTAAGCAGCATTGTCAATGAACTCCTTTCAAGGGACTGTAAGGGAAGACTCATAGCATCTATTGATCTCCCTATCCATCTTTGAATTACTTAATTAAAAAAGTTGCCCGGTATTTCCATTTCTTGGTTGTAGTTTTGATGGAAGTAGTCCCACCATCATTAGCAGGAATCTATTTCAGCTGATTGTTCATTGTTTCTCTGCTACTATGGAAACTGCCTACAAAGTGGCAGAAAAGTCAAAAGTTTAAAATGCAGTGATTTGGTTACAAAGTATGGTTAAAACTATTTTAAATCATAACTAGGTGTTCTACAAATAGGCAGTTTGACTTGACATTTGCCTTATAATTTTAAGGTAAATTTATTTATTTTTGAATAGAGCAAATTTGAAGCTTTACCATACTGAATCAGAAAGCAAAAGTGCCACCGTTTCTATTGCAGGTTGAGTGAAAGGTGATCTCAGGATTTTAAATGGAGGTTTAGGTTAGGCCATGAAAGGCAGAACCTGAAATGTGAAGAACCGTTTGTAATAGGAATAACTGTCCAAGACTGTAAGCCATAAAACATAGATTTGGGAGTGTGTCAACATGGTGAGTAGTGGTTATCTATGCGGCATGCTTTATCTTCAAAGTATGTTATAGATTTTTATAATTTATTTCCACTTACAACTGAGTAGAAAAGCCTCCTAAAGGGCTGGAAGTTTGGCCTAGTGGTTAAAGTGCTTGCCTAGCATGCACGAAGACCTGGGTTCGATTCCTTGGTACCACATATGTAGAAAAAGCCAGAAGTGGTACTGAGGCTCAAGTGGTAGAGTTCTAGCCTTGAGAAAGTCCAAGGACAGTGCTCAAGCCCTGAGTTCAAGCCCAGGACTGGCAAAAAAAAAAAAAAAAAAAAAGAAAAAGAAAAGCCTCCTAAAACTTTAGGTTCAGAAAAATTTTAGAGCAGAGGTAGAGCATACTATTATAATAATTATATTGCAATTATGGTAATGAGGAACAGGAATCATCAAATATGTATTATTCCTCAATTAATAAGCAATGGAAGCCAGGCTCCTAGTACCTTACACCTGTAATCCTAGCTACTTAGGATGCTGAGATCTGAGGATCATGGTTCAAAGTTAGTTTGGACAGGAATGTCTATGAGACTTTTTTTTTTTTTTGGTTCGTCGTGGGACTTGAACTCTGGGCCTGAGCACTATCCCTGAGCTCTTCAGCTGAAGGCTACCACCCTGTTCCTTGAGCCACTTGTGAGACTCTTATCTCCAGTTATCAGCAAAAAAAGCAAAAAACCCCCAAACCCAAACAGAAGTGGAACTGTGGCTTAAGTGGAAGAGTACTAGTCTTGAGCAAATGAAGCTCAGAGGCAGTGTCCAGATGCTGAGTTAAAAATACCAGGACTGGCACACATACACAAAAACAATAGAAATCCTCTAGGAGGAATATTCTTCATAAATAATATTTATGTGTTACATTTTATTTTATTTTATTGTTGGGGCAATATATAGAGGGGTTACAGTTACATTTGCCAGGCAGTAGGTGGATGACTTCTTGAACATTGATGCCCCTTCTAATGTTTTTGTCTCCCTTTTCTTCCTTCAACCCCCTCCCAATCATCTTGTTTTCCCCCCTTCCCTTCCCTATTTCAAATAAACAAATAAATGCATATATAATATACCAGGGAACAAAGTCAGATATAGTAACCACATGAGATTAACCAAAAGGAGAAAAAGAGAGAAAAGAAATAACATAGTATATTAAGAACAACAGTCACACAAGATAAAGCTCTTGTTTTCATATCCTAGAGTTCGTTTTGTTGTCTCATCCTATATGACCTTACATGCACAGCTTTTGAATTATTGTAATCCTCTGCTAGGAGGGTCCTATATGTGTACTAATTATTACAAATGAGGAAAACCATTGAGCCTATGTTCCTTTGGTTACTTTTGAAGGAGAGAAGAAATACAATAACATAAAAGTTGTGAAAACTATTTAGAAAAGTTGCAAAATTGCAATGAATTTCACAAAATGAAGTTAATTTTCAGATTAAATTAAAAAAATGTTTACTTTTTTTTGGTCCTAGGACTTGAACTCGGGACTGGGCATCACTCCTGAGCTCTTCAGCTCAAGGCTACTGTCCTACCCCTTGTGCCACAGTGCCATTTCTGATTTTCTGGTGGTTAATTGGAGATTAGTCTTACCAACTTTTTTAGTTTCCCGGGCTGGCTTTGAACCATGATCCTCGCATCTCAGCCTCCTGAGAAGCTAGGATTATAGGCATGAGCCACCACTCAGCATGTGTTTACTTTTTACAAGACCAGGCTTTGTTTTTTACCACTTAGGAGAGTCAAGCCCTAGGCGACGAGAGGCTGTGAAGAGGAGAACTGCAGAGTACCTCATGCGGGCAGAGAGTATTTCTACCCTCTATAGACAACCTCAGCCTGATGATGGATCTCAGGTAGGTCTGATGTTTTGCTTTTATTTTCTTTAGCCCTTTCCCTCTGTCTCTGTGTTCTGTCATGTACACATGCACACTCTTTCTGATTTTACTTCTATTCAGAATATGTGAAAATTTTATTCTCTGTAATTTTTCTGTAATTCTTTTATTGGTAGAAAAAAACATTATGGCAAAATAACAAGTTAGAATAAAATGAGACTTTCCTTTCTCCTTTTCTGAACCTTCATTAGTCCCTGTCTATATCCTTAGTTTCTCCATCAATAAGATGATAGTAATTATCAGACTTGTCTGTATTTGCACTTAGGATTCTTATGTAGTACCTGTATCATTTTATTGTTTCATGCCAAAACTTACTATGTATAAGTCCTCCAAGGCTCTGCTGTCAGTCACCAGAAGCTATAAAGGCATAGTTCTGACAGTCTTATTCAGCCCCTTGTATAAGGCAGATAAGTGCTTAAAATTGAAAACATTACAGTTTATATCTATCTGAATTTGGTAAATTTCTGGAAATAACTTTTCATTTATTCTTCCTTTATATAAAATGCAGGGTTTTTTTTTGAGAAGGAAAAAAAAAAGTATTTTTTAAATTGATCCATGAGGCATGTAGGGTTGCTTATATCTGGCTGTTAAGTGAAGAGGGAGCCTCGTTAGATAAGCCTGGCTTCAAATTCTGTCTTCTTTCTCAGTCGCCTATGTGCTAGGATGACAGGCGCGCACTACTATGTCCAGCTATTCAAGGAGATACTTAACACCACTCCTTAGTATCAGCTTCTGTATCTAAATAATGAGCTAATAATGCTTTCTTATTGCATAGTTATTAAGATCTTTCACTCATGCCACAAATCCACCACTTTTTGCTTTAGTTATTCTTTAGATAGAATTTCACTTTTTCCTTCCTTCCTTCCCTCCCTCCCTCCCTCCCTCCCTCCCTCCCTCCCTCCCTCCCTCTCTCTCTCTCTCTCTCTCTCTCTCTCTCTCTTTCTTTCTTTCTTTCTTTCAAGTCTAAGCTGGCTTGGGCTGAGCTCCTACTAAATATTCTTCATATAATTGCTGGGACAATAGATATATACCACTATGCTCATATTGTTTGTAGAAATGGAGTCCCAATAACTGTTTGCCTGAGCTGGTCTTGAATCTCAGTCTTCAGCGTCTATACTTCCCAAGTAGCTGGGATTTACAGTTATAAGCCATCGTATTTGGCGAAATTTATCTTTTTGAACAATTTTTAAGCATTTTTTATTTAATTCCCATTTTTTCATGAATTGGGCACTCTTTTTTTTTTTTTGTTTGTTTGTTTTTGCCAGTCTGGGCTTGAGCTCAGGGCCTGAGCACTGTCCTTGGACTTTCTCAAGGCTAGAGCTCTACCACTTGAGCTACAGCACCACTTCTATGTATGTGGTACTGAGGAATTGAACCTGGGCCTTGGTGAATCCTAGGCAAGCACTCTACCACTAGGTCAAACTCCTGGCCCCAGGGCACCCTCTTTTTATCCTTACTTTCACTGACAAAAAAAAAAAAGCATTAAATAACATGAGCCCTATTAACTGAAACTTGTTATATTAAATTCACCTTGTACTGTATATAACTATCCCACATCTTAGGAATTCCCTAACATTAACTTTGAATGTTCTAATTTTGTTTATTCATTTACTCCCCAACCTATACAACTCTCTTACAATGTCTGGAAGGCCCTTCTTTGGAGTCATAAGTGAAAAAGTGTATAAAACCTACTGTATAGTTTTGACCCATAGGATAGAATCATGAAATAGGTCAGTCAAAATTCCTCTTCTTGTTCTAACTTCTACTGAAAATAAAGCTAAAGCAATCTAGTATTAGAAAGCTGTTTATAGCAAGGTGTGGGGGCTCACGCCTATAATCCTAGCTACTCAGGAGGCTGAGATCTGAGGATCGAGGTTCAAAGCCAGCCCAGGTACTAAAGAATGAGAGACTCTTATTTCTAATTAATCACTAAAAAAACAAAAACAAAACAAACCAAAAAACCCCGGAAGTGAGAATGTGGCTTAAGGGGTGGGGTAGTAGCCTTGAGCTGGAGAGCTCAATGACAGCACCCAAACCCAGAATTCAAGCCTGTGACCCACAAAAAAGAAAAAAAAAAAGAAAGCTGCTTATTTTATATTATGTATTAGTCTACCATGAAGACTGTGTAGCCTCAAAGAATATATACTTTGGAGCTGTATTAAAGCTGTATTAAAGTCCCTGTTGTTGCAAAGTTTGTAGCATAATTGAAGATACAAATATCTCTATAGTTGATTAACTGAAAGAGACTGGTAAGAGCCAACAGAATAGTATGAAATTATATTAGAAGGGGTGGAATGTATTGGATCTGATCTGTAGCTTTTTCTTTTCTTTCTTTTATTGGGGGGAGGGGAGTGGTTGAAGTTAGGGATTGAGTGCTGCCCTGAGCTTTTTGCTCAAGACTAGAATTCTACCACTTGAACCACAGCTCCACTTCTGGCTTTTTGGTGCTTAACTGGAGATAAGAATCTCATGGACTTTCCTGCTTGGGCTGGCCTTGAACTTCTATAGATCTCTGCCTCCTGGGTAGCTAGGATTACAGGCATGTGCCACTGGTGTCTGGCACTGTCTTTTCTTCTTTAGCTCTTCTGCAAGGAGACTAGAAGTGAGAGTAGGAGTGATATTTCTCTTTTTTCTTAAATACTTCGTATTTTTTATTTTCTGTATTACTCTACTTAGGCTTTCCCTATTAGGACTAATCTTTCCTCTCCCTCCTCCTTTCTTCTTTTCCCTTTTTGAGAATGCCCTTTTGTGCTTTATTTACTTTTAGAGTCTCACATGTTTCTTCAGGACCAGCTTCAGACTGTGATCCTCCTACCTGCACCTCTCATGTAACTGGTATTACTAGTATGTATCACCATTCTAGGCTTACTTTTTGCCAGGACTGGCCTGCAGCCATGATCTTCCCAATCTCTGCCCCTTGAGTATCTAGATTACAGACATATGCCACCAAGTATGACTTTATCTTCTTCTTAATGGTTTAAGTTACATGCCTTAAGAGGTTCATTCATAATTAGCTTAGCAGTTTTTTTTTTCTAAGTCCTGGGCTTGAGCTCAGGGCCTGAGTACTGTCTTTGGACTTTCTCAAGGCTAGCTCTACCACTTGAGCCTCAGCACCACTTCCAGCTTTTTTTTCTATGTATGTGATACCAAGGAATCGAATCCGGGTCTTTGTGCATGCTAGGCAAGCATTCTACCACTAGGCCAAACTCCTGGCCCAAGAATTGACTCTTCTGAGTGTGTGTGTGTGTGTGTGTCTGTCTGTCTTTCTGTCTGCCTGCCTGCCTGCCTATCTGTATGATTGTTGAGCTTTTGCTTTTATTGAATTTTAGAGACTCATGGCAAATATTGACATTCTAAACTTCCCAAACATGTTAATATTCTTTGTAAAAAGAGGGAAAAGAAGAAAAAAAAACAATCCTCTGCCCTTTCCTTTTTTTCATTAGTTCATTACTAAAGGCTCCAAGAAAATTTGAAGAGCAGATTTCAGATAAAATGGAAATGATCTTTGTTTGAAGTAAAAGTGAAATCTTAACTGGAGACAAGCTTTCTTTCTTCCTTCCTTTCTTTTTTTTAATTGTAGGTGACTTTGAATAATTTAAGAATAATAAAGGGGAATTTCCTTGGGAAAGATTTATACTAACATATATGCTATTTTTGGTTGTAGAACTTTTAAAGTAAATATGAGTAAAATTTAGAAAAAGAAACATTAAATTATCTAAATGCCGGACATAAAAGTTTGTAGCTTTTAAAGTAACAATACATTGTGATGCAGTTACAAGGCACGAATGAAAGTGAAAGTGTAGAGAATATGTCTTTTCTGTAGACTGTTTTGTAGACTTTGAGCACAATTGCTATAATACAGAGAATGCTTTTCTTTTTATTTTGTTGGTATTGAGGTTTGATTTCAAGACTCTCATTCTTGCCAGGGAGATGCTCTCTTCAGGATCCATGCCATCACTGCACACATTTGGACCTTGGTCTGCCTATTTTTGGCTTTCTCATGTCTCTGGGATAATAGGCAACACCACTGTATCTAGCTTTCCTTCAAGAACATGGAGTCTCATGGACCTCTCTGTTTAGGCTAGCCTATGACAGAGATCCTCCCAATCTCAGCCTCTTACAGGCTTAGAATGACAGGTATACACCACACTGCCTAACTGTGGTTTGGGGAAGGTTCTTGTGAATGTTCCTGCTCAGGCTGGCCTCACACTGTGATCCTTCCAATCTTAGCCTTTCAAGCAGCTAGGATTATAGGCATGAGCCACAAATGTCTAGCTTAAGTATCCTTTTCTTTTTTGCCAGTCCTGAGGCTTGAACTCAGGGCCTTAGCACTGTCCTTGGGCTTTTCTCAAGGCTAGTGCTCTACCACTTGAGTCACAGCACCACTTCCAGCCTTTTCTGTGTATGTGGTACTGAGGAATCGAACCCGGGGCTTCATGCATGCTAGTCAAGCACTCTGCCAGTAGTTTAAACTCCTAGTCCTTACATGTCCTTTTCTATTACACATTTCAGTCGCTGTATTTCTCCATTCTTTTTTATTTTATTTTATTTTTTCCATATATTTTTATTGTAATTAAATGTAAGGGTTACATTATATTCACCAAATAGAAGGTGCGGTGCATTACTTCAGAAACATGGATACCCTTTCACATGTCTTGGTCCCCATTTCCCTCCCCCATCCCCGTTGTATTTCTCCATTCTTTTTTAACAAATATTTAAAATGTAGGATTGTTTCAATCTCAGGGAGACATGGGCTAAGCAGAAATGGCGGTAAGGCAGTGTAAGTCAGTGATGGGCCTCCAGTTAAGTGTCAGGTGTGCAAAGTGATCCAGGTGAGTCTAGGAATATTGCTTATTAGGGTTGTAACTTGCCAAGGACAGCCTTTGCAAAACCAAAAATCTGCAGAAGAATCCAAACTCAGGAGCTCTAGTATATTTGGATATTAGAGTTTAGATGGTTAATTTTTGTTGTTTTTGTTTTTCCCTTGAGTTTGGGTTATTGATAACTTTTTTGGTAGTGGTTTTTTTTTGCCAGTCCTGGGCTTGAGCTCAGGGCCTGAGCACTGTCCTTGCACTTTCTCAAGGCTAGAGCTCTACCACTTGAGCCTCAGCACCACTTCCGGCTTTTTTCTATGTATGTGGTAACGAGGAATTAAATAATTAAACCCGGGTCTTTGTGCATGCTAGGCAAGCACTCTACCACTAGGCCAGGGATGTGAGGATGATCTGGCTGCGACATCTGTCACCCCATTGATCGCCAGGGTTGATTCAGCTGATCTGGCTGGCTAGGCAGGTCTCCCCTTCCTCCCTCACCGCTCCATGTGCGTCCCTCCCAAAGCTGTGCACTCAGTCGAAGAGGACGACCATCCCTGATAGAGGAGGACCGGTCTTCGGTCAAGGGTATACGAGTAGCTGTGCTCCCCTGCTAGAACCTCCAAACAAGCTCTCTCAAGGTAGTGTATCTTTTTTTAAAGCCTACATTACTTACTTGCTCTTCTCCAAGAGTGATGACTCTCTCTCAAGCTGTTTGAGGAGGAGTAACTAGTCCTATTCCAAATGGAGTTAGGGAAGCAGCATCATCAGCCTCACTTGGAAAGGTTAGGTGTTCACGTCAGAGCTGTGGCATCAGCATCTCCATTGAATAACATCCTCCATCGATATGCCTATATATTAAAGCTTGAGAAGTACTGAGCTACTGAGCCAGCATTTGGAGGATTGGAGATACTGCCCAGTGAAAGTGGATAATTAGTGAAGAAGAATGGATATTTGTTGTTTGGCTTTTTAAAAAAAAACTTAATTTTTTTTTTTTTGGTCCTTTCTGTTTTGGTACTGGGAATTGAACCCAGGACATTGTACTTGCTAGGCAAGCACTTTGCCACTGAGCTACATCCTAGCCCAAGAACGCATATTTGGACAATTGAAAGGGCAACTTAACAGAAGCAAGTAAACAACCATTGATAACCAGAATCTCCAGATAGGAACAAGATAAGCTTCACCTTTTAGATAACTGGGTGTTTACTAGTATACTAAGTCTAGTTCCTAGATAATATTTGTAAAGAGCTCGATACTTAGTAGTTGCATGGTGGTATAGAATTGACGTAGGTGGTGGCTAGGGATTTGAGTGTGTGGACGTGCCCCCGTTGAGTCATCATAACATCTTGTCTCATTGCTCTTCTAACCACATGTTCAGTTTTAATGCAGATGAATATAATCAGTCTTTCCTAGGTTTAGTCTAAATGAAAGAACCTTACTTTTTTTCATCAAAGAAGTCAGCTATGATCTTAGATTATTTAGCTTTGTTTCTTCTTAGTTTTCCGCATGTGCATGGGAAAAACCCAAGAACGTTGGACTTGATCTCCAAACTGTCTCTGTTCTTAAAATTCTGTGGATTTATGTTTCTTTCTGCCATCTGAAGAAAGGAATAGATCCATAGGGCCCTAGGAAATCTAAATGCTTCTAGGTATGAGAATTACACGATTTTTTAAATTGATCTTATTTCATGATCTACCTTTGTTCCTTTCTCTGATCTTAAGCATTTATAGAAGTTTGAATAGATAGAAGTTAATGATCATATTGTCTTTGGTCTTTCCCTATTACTGTTTTACCATTCCCATCTTTTACCCATTCCTTCCCTATTACTGTTTTACCATTCCCATCTTTTACCCATTCCTTCCATTACCATTTTCACTGGGTTATTTCTTTTACAAGCCCTTATTTAAATCTGGAGCTTATGGTGTAGACTTTCCTTCTTGCTATTAAGGCCTGTGAAAACTGACTGATTTGATTTTCTTCCCTTCATTACTTTGAAATAGTTTCCCACTGGGCAAATACCTTTTCAAGCCTGTGTATAGTACTGTCATCTTACTAACTTTATTTACAGGTAGCATTTAAAATCAACCTTTGTCCCTTTCTTTCCTTGCATTATGTGAGAAAAAGGGAGGAAAGATTTCTTTTGTCTCCCAGTGAGGTTTTAATATAAAGACACTTGGCTTCATTGTTTTTGGACCTAGTGGAGAGGAAATGGTGGAGTAAAGCTGCTCATCTTTTACCCCAGATGAAAGGAAGGAAGGGAGAAAGGGAGCAATGGGAGATAAGAGGAGAGAGTTGGAAAGAGGAGAAGGGAGGGAAGGAGGGAGAGAGGGAGGAAAGAAGTAATGAAACCCCTTTTATAAGTGTGTGTCTAAAGTTCTGCCTCTTCTACCTGCACATAACAATTATTTAATAATTACATCTGAAAGTTGTAGTTCAAAGATTATGGGGCTTCTTTGCTGTGTGCTGAAATCAGTGTTTAGCTTGCTAAATGTAAAAACAAGCAAACAAAAAATTGACAATTAGAATGACTACTTTTAGAAAACTTCAGTTGTAATTTACCTCAACAATCTTTCTCTCTATCTTCCTTCCCTTTCTGCTTTTTCTTCCTTGGTGCTTTCTTTTACACCTTTCAACTCACCACCTACGAACAGCATGCTGGGCACTGTGACTAGCAGGATGAATGTGGACACATCCTTTCTGCAAGGAGCTCTGTAGTGTGGTGGTGGTCCTGTCTTAGGAGTTCTCCCATCTTGAATATTTGTCTTTTACTCACAGAGGAAATGTTTCCCCTTTACTCTAATAGGCTTTTGATAATAAGGTCTTCTCTAAGTATGTAATGTATCATTTTTCACAGCCTTGCCATTTTAAGAGAAGAATTAACAATAGTACTTTAGTTGAAAATGTTAAATGGAAATGGTTTTAGAATGTCTCTAATTGACAGGAGGGGAAAAACTAAAATCAACAATTGGAGTTCAGTATTTCTTATTTTAACTGTGTGGTGTACTGAAATATTTTTCTGTGTTCACTGAACTTTTCTGTCATTTTGTTTTTTGGGGAGTGTCTGTTTTGTAGCTAACAAGTTGTCTTTCACATCATAGATAGCAAAATATTTGGAGAATTTTTTTTCTTTTGTGAATCACCACTTAATTTCCATTCTCATAATTACTGATTATATTATGGAAATTCTTAATTTTTCACAATTGTTGCTAATTTTTCTTGTTGAACTTGAAGTTGTCACTTCCTCTTAAAATATATGATTTATTTTTATGAAGTAACATGAAAGGACTATTGTGAGAATGACTTGTGTCTCTTTTTACAAGTCTATGCATTAATTCATTTTACTTTCTCCCTTCTATATTATTTTAATCTGTCAAGGGTGAATATAAGGTTGTCATTGTTAGCAGGAGTTATGCATTTGTTACAAAGCTTCACAATAGCTGTTTATAGTCTTAAATTGAATTATTGCTCTATAAACTATCAGCTCATTAATTTTTCTTTTTAAAACTTTGTTTTCGATGTTATGCTTTATTTACTTGCAACTTTTTCTTGCCTTTTCTTTTTGATTTCCTTTATTTATTTATTTTTTTCATTTTACATTACAGACAAATAGAAACTTTCTCCTTTTATCTTTCCCTTCTCTGATTTATGATAAATTTAGTTTCCTTTGGCCTGGCATTTGCTTCAGCAGGCAGTCTTCCTTCAAGTACCTCCCTGATTGATGTGTAATCTTTGATATCTTCCATTAGCCTCCAGGATCACTAAGTTCAAGGCCCCCTTGGAACCTAAGGAGCCCTGCCGAGGAGCTGAAGGCCTTCAGAGTCCTTGGGGTGATTGACAAGGTAATTCTTCAGTGTCTCTTCAAGAGTTCAGTCATAAATTGACTACATGCTGACACTCTGTCTTTGAAGCTTTGGATCTTAAGGATATGAAACAAAAGGAGAAAATGACTCAAATGCATCTGCACTTTAAAATAACAAAAGCAGAAAAGAAAAAGCTTTTATCTAAGCAATTCATGTAAGGTCATGCAAAATATATTTGAGCACAAGGAGAAGGTGCATATCTGTTGGCATTCAGTTGAGTAAGGGGTTTTATTTTATGAAAGTGTTATAATATGGAAAAGTATGTAAACTTGTGATCAACATTTTACTCTTTTTTGGGGGGGTTGTTGTTTTATTTTTTTGTGCCCATCATGGGAATTGAACTGGGGGTCTGGGCTCTGTCCCTGGGTTTTTACTCAAGACTAAGACTCTTATTACTTGAGTCACAACTTTTTGGCGCAAAATTAGTCTCACAAACTTTCTTGCCCATTCTAGCTTAGAACTTGGACCCTCAGATCTCACCTTCCCAAGTAATTAGGATTACAGGTATGAGCCACTATCACCTGGTTAGGTATAGGTATTTTATTTTATTTTATTTTTTGCCAGTCCTGGGCTTGAGCTCAGGGCCTGAGCACTGTCCTTGGACTTCCTCAAGGCTAGAGCTCTATCATTTGAGCCTCAACACCACTTCCGTTTTTTTTCTATGCATGTGGTACCGAGGAATTGAACCCAGGTCTTTGTGCATGCTAAGCAAGCACTCTACCACTAGGCCAAATTCCTGGCCTAGGTGTAGGCATTTTAATGGTTAAAAAGAAAGGGAATGTTCCTTAATAACTACCAGTTATTGAGCACCTACTATGTGGCATTCCTAAATTAGACATTTTACAAAAAACAGTTTATTTAATCCTCATATTACTATAATTTTTATTTTGTCAGGCAAGTGATATTAAAACACATGAGCAGACTTATCCAAAAGCCAGAGAGTTAATATATGGGGGTGCCATGATTTCAACCTTGATCCTTGTTGACTCCAAAATCTGTGCGTTCCTACTACACTGGTTCTCCTCTACACACACACACACACACACACACACACACACACACACACACACACACACACACTCACTCACACACACATTTTTATGAATGGAATAAAATTACATGAACAGAAATGTCTGCCAATGAGTACATGGAAGTTTGGTGATAACTCAGATTAACAAAAGTTAATATTTTATAATTAACTATCAGATAGTTTACAAGTATAATTTTAAAACTACAGGCTATAAAGCTGAATTTTCAGTATAGTTGATCATCAAAGAAAGTCTTATATAATAATATTAATGTATGAGTTGATTTAGGTCTTTGTCACCACCAGACATCCCTTTCTGAAGTACTTTAGTACTCATTTGTAATTTAATGTTCATTGAGTACTTCCATGTTACAACTGGACAATATGCAATGCATCTCAAACAATTTAGATAATGTCATAGTATGAAATATTCAAAGGGGACATTAAGTCAATATTCCCTGAAACTGGTAGTGTTTTGTTCTTATGAGCACTAATTTTTCTTCCTTCTCTCCCCTCTTGCCCTTCCCCCCCACTCCTTCTTGCTTGCTTGCTTGTTTGTTTGTTTTTTTTTGTTTGTCATGGGGCTTGAACTCTAGGCCTGAGTGCGGTCCCTGAGCTCTTCAGTTGAAGACTACCACTCTACTCCTGGGCTTGTGCCTTGTCCCTGAGCTCTTCAGCTCAAGGCTACCGCCCTACTCCTTGAGCCACAGTGCCACTTCCAGTTTTCTAGTGGTTAATTGGAGATGAGTCTCATGGAATTAAGTTCCCAGGCTGGCTTTGAACCATGATCCTCCGATCTCAGCCTCCTGAGTATCTGGGATTTACAGGCGTGAGCCACCATGCCCGACCCAACTTTTTTTTTTTTTTTTGCCAGTCCTGGGACCTTAACTCAGGGACTGAGCACTGTCCTTGGACACTTTTGCTCAAGGCTAGCGCTCTGCCACTTGAGCCACAGCGCCACTGCTGGCTTTTTCTGAGTACATGGTACTGAGAAATCAAACCCAGGGCTTTGTGCATTCTACTTCTACCACTAAGCTATGTTCCTGGCCCCCAAGTACTATTTATTTTTTTCAAATAAATTTATCAAAACAATGTTTAACCTTAATCTACTAAGTGGTAAGACTCGTTTGTGTGAGAGCCTGAAATATTTCCTCAAGCATGTTTTCTCTAGCTGCTTCAGTGTGGAGAACATTCTGTTTGCATTCTTTCTTTTTTTGTTTTGTTTCAGACAGGGTCTAACTATGTGATAGAGGTTGGCCTTGAACTCAGAGGTCTCCTGCCTCAGCTTTTCAAATACTGGGATTACAATTGTGTGCCAGCAGGCCTGGCTAAGTCTTTCTGATGTTTAGTGTCTTTTTTTCTTTTTTCTGTAAGCTTCAAGTCACCTTGAATCTCACATGTTTGCAAAATATGGGATTTTGACAATGAATTCCTAAATTCTATGCTAACACATAATTTATTACTACTTTGTTAAACAGGGAAGAATGTTTAGCACTTAGCAGATGCCATTTTCTAAGTAGAGATAAGGAGCTATGTATTTTGGAATTAATAAACTTTGAAAATAGTCTTTAACATATCCATTTGTAAAAATATAAGTAGATAAATTAAAAAATATAATTTGTTATTTAAGATGGTTTCTACTGTACTGAGGAATACCTTACATTTAGGTTTTAGAAACGTGGAGTTTAGAAGAGAAGTATTAAAAAAAACTTTAAAAACCCATGCCAGATGCTGGTGGGTTATGCCTATAATCCTAGCTACTCAAGAGACTGAAATCTGAGGATTGGGGTTCAAAGCCAACCCAGGTAGGAAAGTCCAAGACTCTTATCTCCAATTAACCATCAGAAAACCAGAAATGGCTCTGTGGTTCAAAGTTCTAGCCTTGAGAAAAGAGCTCAAGGACAGAACCTAGGCCCAGATTGAGAACAAAACAAGAAAAAAAAGCCCGGAAGGGGGATGGAAATGGGGACAAAAACATGAGAAGGGGTATCAGTGTGCAAGAAGTAATGCACCTACTACCTGACAAATGTAACTGTAACCCCTCTTTACATTTTCCGTACAATAAAATAAAAAGAAATAAAAAAGCCCAGAAAATATATAGAATACTTTAACTTTCATACATGTTTCTCTGATTCTGTTTCATTATTATATTGTTCATTATTAATTATGTTGAGTATTGGCTATTAACATAGGAAAATGTAATTCTGTATGGAAGTACTTACAGAAAAGGGTTTTTATAAAGTTTAAAGTAGAAAGGAAATAAAGCAAACTGATTCATCGATATCTAAGCTGTAAGTTCCATGAAAATTATATTGTGCTTATTTCTGAATTCATTTTTAATATTTAAAATAAAACTTGGAACAAAGTGACTATTCTCTAAGTATTTGATAAATGAATGGAGTTTTATAATAATCTCAAAATTATTATCTACAGAGTGACACCCACTGGTATACTAAGAGACTGCTACATAATGCCTTTATACAATAATATTGTCTTTACTTAGAGGGACAATAATTCCATAGTTTTGTATTGGTTTAGTTTTCAAACAGAAGTAAATTACTTTCTGCTCCTGAATTGGGATTATAAAATCCTTTATTGACATAGTTATGTAACAAGGAATTGAAGATTAGGGCTGTTGGGATATAAATAAACTGGTATGCATTCAGTTGTAAGAATCATCAGGCTGGGGAAGAATGATGAAAAGGGAGGACATCATTCAAGATGCATTTTATTCACAGACTTAGTGTTTGAATGGTAACTCCTTTGTACAACTACTTAAAGGTTATAAAAATATAATTTATAAAAGAATGGAAGAGCTCCACATTAAGTGTTCTGCCTGATAAAATCATGTGTTTCTTTGGAATTGGGTCCAGTCTGTCTTGGACATTGCCAAGTTGGTGATGTATTGATTGACATTAAAATGTCTTGTGTTCACTATTATTATAAATGAGCTTTTTTTCCCCCTTTTTCTTTCCGGATGGTGTTGTACTTTGAACTCAGAGCTTCATATTTGTTCAGCATGAACTCTGTCACTTGAGCAGGTTAACTGACTACCATAAGTGCTGTGTAATAAAGAGTACTATGTGGATATATTTGCTGCTGTTAGAGACTTCTTTAGTTTTCAGTCACTGTATGCTGTTTAAAGCATATTAAGAGCACATCTATTATAAGAATGAAAATATCAAACCAGGCTATGAATGGAGAGTAAATCAGTTCACATCAGCTTAGAGTATTAGTTTTTTTGCTAGCAAATGCAAATAAGAACCCAAAGCTAGGTATAATAGAATATAGTTTCTTTTGAATTAATTTTCATCTGAATTTAACAGTGTCAGGTCATCATGTCAAATTACTTCAGAATTCAAACCAGAGAAATAGAATAAATAGATTTACTATGCAATTTTGAATGGCTGAGCTGAACTTGAGCCTGTAACTTTAGAGTTTTAACCTCTCGTTAGCATAATGTCTTTATGGCCTTGGGCCAATTCTTCACAAAAAACGGAAAACCAACAAAATGATGATGACAAAGGTACAGAGATCTAGCTTTTCAAGCATTTGGATCTGAGAAGAGCTTCCTAAGTGGTTGTTTTTCCTAGCTCTTTAGTAATTCTGTTTTAAACCCAATTTCTTTGTCTTTTATATTCTGCCTTTCTCTGTGTTTATATCTAGTCTCCTTACAAAGGCTTGCCATGTCCTTTGGAAGCAGGCTTTATAAAGTAATAGATACATAGGCTTAGGGTTTGAAAAATTATATGTGATAGGTATATTGTTTACTAAATCATTCATCAAAATCCAAGTAAGAAACATCACTGAGGGATGCATCACCTTCATTGTCATTTGGCTCATAGGAATGTAAGAGATTTTACATTCATGTTTGTAGTTGAGATAATTGTTCCCTGTGTTATTTACTGGCAAATTATCTGTATTTTATATTGCTATAGGTCAGGAGTAGATTTAATTATTTGTCCCATTGTACAGGGGCTTGGCCTAGAGACTTGTAGATGAAAAACAGATTAGCATCTATCAGTCTGTGTATCTGTGTGTGTGTGTGTGTGTGTGTGTGTGTGTGTGTGTGTGTGTCTGTCTATCTGTCTATCTATCCATCTATTTTAATCTATCTGTTAGATTTTGAGAGTCTTTCTCACTCAAGGCTGGTCTTAGGCCATATCTGGTTAAAAAGCATTTTTAAAATTTTGGTTCGTTTTTTTTTTGTCGGTCACAGGGCATGAATTCTGAGCCTGGGCTGCTGTCCCTGATCTTTTCAGCTCAAGGCTAGCCTCTACCACTTGAACCATAGTGCCATTTCCAGCTTTCTGGTAGTTAATTGGAGATAAAGAGTCTCCTGGATTTTAATGCCTGGGCTGACATTGAACCGTGATCCTCAGATCTCAGCCTCCTGAGTAGCTGGGATTACAGGCAAAAGCCACTGGTGCCTGGCTACATGTTTTTTCATTCACTCATTTATTTATTTATTTATTTATTTATTTATTTATTTATTTATTTATATTGTCTAAGTAATGTATAGAAGGGTTACAGTTGCATTCACTAGATAATAGGTGCATTACTTCTCACACATTGATACCCTCCTGGCTACATTTTTTTATTTTAATTTTTTTTTTGCTAGTCCTGCCTTGAACTCGGGGCCTGAGTACTGCCCTTGGGCTTTCTCAAGGCTAGAGCTCTACCACTTGAGCCACAGCACCACTTCCGCCTTTTTATGTATGTGGTAATCGAGGAATCCAAAATGGGTCTTAGTGCATGCTAGGCAAGCACTCTACCACTAGGCCAAACTCCTGGCCCTAAAAAGCATTTTTTTAAGACATTATTTAGAATAGTTTCAGGTTTACAGCAAAATTAAGAGGAAAAATACAGAGATTTCCTCCATTCTCACTCCCCCACCCACCATGCACCAGTATCAAAAACCCCCACCAGAGGGATGCATTTACTACATTAGATGAACCCACTTTAATTAAACTCATTATCATCAAAGACCTGAGACTTTTGCCTTCAGGATACTTCATAGGAGTTTTATCTAAGCAAGTGAAAGCTCACTTAGCACCTGCCAGCTTTCTCTTGTCTCTGACAGAATACTTGAGATAATCAAATCAAAAGGGGGCCAGGCTTGTTTTGGTTCATGTTTTCTGAAGGTTCAGTCCATGATCTCGTGAACCTGTTATTTTGGGGTGGTGGAGGCTCAGTACATTATAGCAGCTGTACACAGTGGAAGAGAACTGTTTAGCTCATGTGAGAATATGTTTAGCACTGTAAAAAACGGCACAACTGTCTTCCCTTTTGTACCATTTTATATTCCCACTAGCACTGAAGGAGAGTAGCTATTGCTCTGTCTATATCTTAGTCAGAATCTCATATTGTCCATGTTGTAGATTTTGGTCATTCTAATGAATGTATAGTTAAATCTTACTATTTTTAATTTATCTTTTTCTCTGATAACATACAATATTGAACATCTTATTATATTTGCTATATGTTCTTTGGTAGGCATCTGTTTACTCTTTAGCACATTTAAAAAATTCAGTTAGAATTATAATCAATATGTAACAATTATATGTATTTATTGGATACAATGTAGTATGATATTTCAGTGCTTGTATACAGTATTTAATAATCAAATCAGGGTAATGGATTAACCATTTCTACCACTTGCATTGATGCAACAGTTAGTAGTATATTCTTTGGTATCTTTTTCAGATAGCCTCTTACATTTTTGCTTAGGGTTGGCCTCAAATAATAGTCTTCCTACCTGTGATTCTCAAATAGTTAGGTACAGGTGTATACTACCATGTCAGCTACTTTGTTGTAATGAGTCTCATTGTTTTTTCTCCTGGTTGGGCCTTGAACTCTAATCCTCGTAATATCTGCCTCCTAAACAACTGATATTACATGCATGTACCACTATGCCCAGTGTGCCCATTTCAACATCAGGTTATTTATTCTCTTGTTTCTTTAGGGGGAGGGCAGTACTGGGGTTTGAATTTGTAACCTAGATTCCCTTAGCCTTTTCACTCAATACTGGTGCTCAACCAGTATTGAGTACAGCTACAGCTGTACTGCTGGTTTTTTTTTTTTTTCTGGTTAATTGGAGATGAGTCTCAGACTTTTCTGCCTGAGCTGACTTCAAGTTGTGATTCTCAGATCACAGCCTCCCAAGTAACTTAGTATTATAGGCATGAATTACCAGCATGCAGCTGTTTTCTTATTGTTGCGTTTTAAGAGTTCTTTGTATATTTTGGATAGCAGTGTTTGATCAGATGTGTATTTTATAGATCTATTCTTCAAGAGTATGGCTTCTTTTCATGTTTTCTTGATATTGTCTTTGACAGGTCTTCTCATGCAGGTTGTGGCTTTGATGTTGCATTCCAGGAGTCATTGTTATACTCACAGTCATCTAGGTCTCTTTCCACGTCATTTTGTGGGACTTGAGAGTTTTTTTTTTCCCCCTGCATGTCTATGAATCACTGTGATTAACTTTTGTTAGGGGTTTAGGTTTTTTGTTTAGCTCTACCTTTTTACATGTAATTATTGTTGTTCCGACTGCATTTGTTGGCCATTTCTGTATATCTTTTGCTTCTTTATCAAAGAACAGTTGGATAAATTTATGTGTGTCTCTGTGCTACTTTGTGTAACTGTGATAAGATACCTGAAAGCTTACAGGAGGCAGGTTTTATTTTGGCTTGTGGTTTAAGCCCATGATTATTTGGCCCCCATGCTGTGGTCTGTGGTGAGGCAGAGCATCAGCATAATGAGGGCATGGTGGGGCAGAGTTGCCTATACTCATAGCAGCCAGGAAGCAGTGATATGGCAGCAGGAGCTAGGAATAAGATGTATCTCTACTTGTCATCACTTCCCTAATAATGCTATCAAATTATGAACCAAATTGTGAATGGACTTAACCATTTATGAAGTCAGAGTCCTCATCTGCTCACTCTCCCAAAAGCACTATTAGTTGGCAGCCACACTTTCTTTTTTTTCCAGTCCTGGGTTTGGGCTCAGGGCCTGAGCACTGTACTTAGGTATTCTCAAGGCTTGAGCTTCACCACTTGAGCTGGAATACCCTTCTGGCTTTTTTTAATGCATGTGTTACCGAGGAATACAACACAGGTCTTCAAGGACTCTACCAAACTCTCGGCTCCAAGCAGCCACACTTGTAACATGTAAGTCTTTAGTGTCATGTAACATGTAAGTCATTTCAGTGTCAAATCATAACAGTCCCTGGGGTGTGTATTCTGTTTCATCAGTCTGTTGTTTATCTGTTTGTCTTTGTGTATATGTTTGTGTGTGCATGTGGTGGTAGGAATGAAGCTACAATCTCATAGCAGCTAACAACTATTCTACTACTGCTTGCTTGTTCTTTAGCAGTACCACATCATGTTGCTTGTTGTAGCTTTGTAGTAAGTCTTGGAGTTGTGTAGTGTTGGACTTTCAACTTTTTTCTTCTTCAATAATGTGTTGACTCTTCAAGATCTTTGGCATTTCTTTTTCTTTTTTTTTTTCCCAGTACTGGGCTTGAGCTCAGGGCCTGAGCACTGTCGTTGGATTTTTCTCAAGGCTAGAGCTCTACCACTTGAGCCTCAGCACCATTTCTGGCTTTTTTCTATGTATGTGGTACCTAGGAATCGAACCCGGGTCTTTGTGCATGCTAGGCAAGCACTCTACCACTAAGCCAAACTCCCGGCCCGATCTTTGGCATTTCTATATAAGCTATAGACTCAGTTTGCTGCTATCTGGTGCAGAAACATTTAACACTTTTATCTTCTCTGATTCCTTTTTTTTTTTTTTTTTGCTAGTCCTGGGCTTGAGCTCAGGGCCTGAGCACTGTCCTTGGACTTTCTCAAGGCTAGAGCTCTACCACTTGAGCCTCAGCACCATTTCCAGCTTTTTTCTATGTATGCGGTACTGAGGAATCGAACCCGAGTCTTCGTGCATGCTAGGCAAGCACTCTACCACTAAGCCAAACTGCTGGCTATCTTCTCTGATTCTAACATTAGTTTGTCAGAGACAAACTTTGCCAATCATATTTCACTTCTCTCTGGAGGAATGAAACAATGTAGGCATGATTAGCTTTGACGTTGGAGTAAATTTTATTTTCACACCTGTTTTAGAAGTATCCAGATACACAATATTGAAATATCATGATTTATAGTAGATTGTTAACATTTCTTGAGAGATAAGTTATTCAGATAATGTTTGCTTTATTTTTGCCAGGCCGGGTACTTGAACTTGGGGCTTGGGCCTTGTCCCTGAGCCTTATTTTTTGTGCTCAAGGCTAGCACTTTACCACCTGAGCCACAGTGCCACTTCTGGCTTTTTCTGAGGAGTTTGTTAGAGATAAGAATCTCATGGATTTTGACTCTGGGCTAGTTTTGAAATCATGATCCTTAGATCTCAGCCTACTGAGTAGCTGGGATTACAGGCATGAACCTCCAGTACCCAACATGATGATTATTCAGGTTACTGAGTATTCACAAGTGTAATTGATTTCGTCTGGGACGTTCACATACACAATACAGTATTATGTTACATTATAGAAAGTATATATAATACTACTCAAAGGTTATGGTTGGATTATTTAAGTTTAAATAGGGGAGAGGACATGAGCCTTAATATGACAGGTGTTTTTTTTTTTTTTTTTGGTCGTCCTGGGGCTTGAATTCTGGGCCTTGAATTCTGGGGCCTTAGCTCTTCAGCTCAAAACTACCACCCTACCTCTGTACATGGGCATTGTCTCTGAGCTCTTCTGCTCAAGGCTACTACCCTACCCCCTAAGCCACAGTGCCACTTCCAATTTGTAAGCGTCTCTTGGCCTTTAGTGCCTGGGATGGCTTTGAACCATGATCCTCAGATTGCAACCTCCTGAATAGCTAGGATTATAGGCGAGAACCACCTCACCTGGCTATTATGACAGGATTTTTTTTTTTTTTGAGTTTGGGAGTGGAGTGCATAAATGTTTTAATAATGCCTTCATTTTATTTCTTTATTTTTGCTTTTTTTTTTTTTTTTTCCCCCAGTCCTAGGGCTCAGGGTCTGAGCACTGTCCTTGGACACTTTGCTCAAGGCTAGTATTTTGCCACCTGAGCCACAGCGCCACTTCCAGCTTTCTCGGTGTATGTGGTACTGAGGAATTGAACTCAGGGCTTCGTGAATGCGAGGTGAGCACTCTACCACTAGGCTATGCTCCCAGCCCAATGCCTTCATTTTAAATTATAATAAATCATCTATGAAACTGAAAGCTTTCAAAAAACATCTGGATTAAGATTTGACTGAACCCGAACTAAATGTTATCTGTTGCCATTTTAAATCAGGATTTAAGATGCTTTCTGTATAATTTTCTGCAAACATTTTATATACCAGTTTTCGTCCATATTTCAAACACTTTTTGGAAAAGTAGAAAGCAAAGTTGATGAAGCACAAGGAAATTTCATACTGCTGAAAGTCTTTTTAAGATGAATATATTTCAGGCATTTAGTATTCCAATTGAATAAAGCTAAGTTTTTGAGGTCTTTGTTTTTGTAAGCCACTGTAGCATATTGCTTTTTTATATGAAATAGTGTGGTGAATGTGATCATATCCTTTTTAATTTTGGGCCCAGGCTGGTCTTGAAGTTTCAGTCTTCTAAGTGCTGAGATTATAGGCATGTACCATTGTGACAGGCTATGTGACATTTCTGAGTAGCCAGGCATCATGCTTTTAACTGTCATTTTGTACATTTTGTTAAACTTACCTCCAAGTATCTTCTCCTTTCCTAACATTTGGAATATAGATGTGGTTTTATCCAGAAATTCAAGCATTTCCAAATAAAATACTTTGTTTTTATGACTGAATAAACAACATATGCCGTTCAGAGACTACTTAGGCCCCTTAAATTTTTATATTTCATTTTACTCAGCACATGTTTATTTTGCATAAGATTGCAGGTGATTTTTAGTGTTTTTTTTTTTTTAAAGAAAAGTAATCACACAATGACTTAAGTATTTCTCTTGCCTTTCTGTTGAGCTGTCAGCGTCTCCAGTGACCTTGGGTGCTTTTTCTGTGGGATGACTGATGGTTACTGACGCTGCTGTGCATTTTCTGGTAGTTTGCCTACTGCCTGCCTCTGGGTTCATCATCCCCCTTATGCTGACTTAGGCAGTATTTCTTCAGTCTCTTATCTTGGGGCTTTGATGCATATGTTCTGAAGGTGGCCACAGTGACTTTGGGTAGCAGCAGATGGTAAACCTTCAGGCTGCCACCGGCTAAACTGGTGTTAAGTTGGAAAGTTAACGTTTGATGAAGAATCAGTAGTGCATATGAAAGAGCTTTCACTGCTGAAATATCTTTTAATTAAAAAATTAGCATACTAAAACCTTTCAAATGTTTGAGCATTTAAAGAAAATTAAAATCAGTTGTTTTCTTATAGATAAAATATTTACTGGCTCAGTTTTATTACTTGTTCTTCTTAACCTGATTCATTTTCCTTTGTCCCCAACCTACTTTTGCAGTAGTTAAGACAACTAAAATAATTAGATAAATTGAAATGGAGAGGTTTTAAGGAGTTACCATGTTTGGACAGACATTTAAACTACACTTAAAATTATGCTATTTTGAATTTTAATTATTAAAATAGTATAGATTTTGAGTACTGCATTCTTAGTAGGTTGTATTTATTGTCATGTATCATTGAAAATATTTTTGGATTAAAGAGAAACATGAAGAAAAGGGGTGACATTGATCAAGACCTATTGTATTCATAGGCTGACATGTTTAATCAAAAAGAAAAGAGAAAGCAAATAAAGTTAAAAAAAGATATCTTATTTGGTTCCAGGTTGGAGTTGTCAAACTTCATTTCTCAAAGATGTTTCTTTGATTGGTTCATGGCCTGCTGTGAGGGATGTCTCTACATAGTCTTTCTCATTGCTGCTCTTCATCCAGCACCTTCTGGTGGGCTGATGCTGTGGGCTCATTATTGTTTGCTTTGGGAGTTGTAGACAGTTGTACAAGGAACATTGTTAGCCTTAAAATGCCAAAAAAAGAGACATAGAACCTAGTAGAATTATACACTAAAGGTCACCTGATATTCTGTCTTGTTTTCTGGTAGTTGGATTTCTGTCGGATGCCTTGTGAAAAGAAGGTGATGAATTAGTGATTAAAAATAGGAATATATTTTAAGTATCCTATATAAAGTGGGATAGGTTTATGGCTGAAAATATGAATAATTTTTGATTATCATTGTGCGGTACTAGGGGAGGCTAGTAAAATTACCTGCTGTAGTTTTTGTTGTTCAGAACTCTGTACAGGAGGTGACCATCACCAATTCTTATAATATTATCAGCAAGAGGCTAGTTAACAACTTACCTGATGCTTGTGAAGTGTGGACTGTTTTGGAAAGAGTAGAGCAAGAATCTCATATTGTTACAGTTTTTCACTTTGTTATCTGATATATTGGATTTATTTGTATTTGGTTATTTGAAATTGGATAGGGAAGGGGGGAAAACCAAGACTGGGGGGGGTGGAGGGGAGGGTAATGGGGACCAAGACATGTGAAAGGGTATCAATATATGTGAATTAATGCACCTTCTATCTGGCAAATATCATGTGACCCTTTTATTAATTACAATAAAAAATAAATAAAAAAACAAAACAAAACAAAAAAAGAATAATTTTATTCATCTGAAACTATGTTGAGAAAAACTGTCTTATTTGCAAAATTGTAAATTTTCTGTGGCTTACTCTGTTGATTCCATCCTATCTGGGATGTTTGTATATGTATGATTTTCCAGTCTTCCAGTTGAAGACTCATTCATATTATATCCAACAAACATGAACAGTGACACCATCAAGGGACAGTGTGAGTTTGTCCTATATGACAGCCCTTAACTACAATTGTCCTAGAGTCCTGTGAAATGCCACTGGAGAGACAGACTTTTCCTTAAATTACACAGGTAATCATTCTTTTTAAAAGAATTAGCTGAAATCCTTTTCAGAGAATTTCTAAAATTCCAGTGTCAACATCTAATTACCTGAAAAAAAGTTCACGAATGGGCCAACATTCCCATGGCAGAGTATTTTCCATATTTTTGTAACATAGGCAGTAGAGAAATGTGTTTCTTTTCATCTTGTCAAATTTATTCTTTTACATGTTTAAAAAATCATACTTGATTATTTTGGTATACTTTCTTTCCTTTCTTAGTAAAGGTAGTATCTTGTAAAATATTAGGTTTTCCCTGTTTCGGTTAACAGCAAAAGCAAAACTAAGCACCCCACCTCCCACCCAGGGCTGAAAAGCTTCCACAAGCCTTCAGACCTGTAATCAAATGCAGCTTTTCTTACTACTGCTATGAAAGAACAGTGGGCAAGGTTCTCGACAGACAAGGCTACTCCTAAAGGAATGAGTTGCCTACTTTTCTTTTTTTCTCTAATTTAGGGGCATTCTGTATATTGATGTGGGTGAAAATGGAGTAATCTCTTTTGTTAGACCATATGCTAATATAGTGCTGATAAATAAGAGTGAAAAAATGAAAGGGAGAAATACATTAATTGTACTCTTTCAGTAAGGTGTGCCATCTAAGGCAATTATTTCTTGACGGTTTTAGTTCTAGTGCTTGTTTTATCATGAAATAAAAGGTGAATTTAGGAGTCTTTTATTGGAAAGACAATTGTATCAAATTAGTACAAATTAGATTTTTGTCTTTAAAAAGGTGAGCAAACCCATGAGCAGTTTATAAATTGATGTGTTCTAGCTCACAAATGAAAAAAATCCTGTTTGAGGGTTAAAGAAGCTATTATTTTGTCCTTTGTGCTGACAGCTTCATTACAGATTGGCCTACTGTTGGCATTAAAAAAATGTTTGGCTCCTTATGATCTTTGTGTATGCAACTATAATATTAATACAGCACCATAGCACTGTTCATTAAGAAATGACTTTAAATGAGGTTGAAGCGTGTAAATTTGGAAAGATACAGATGTTAAATGCAGTCGTTTTTCTTTGTGTACAGCCGTATGGCTAATAATTTCCAAGTGGCTAAAGCTCTTGTTAGCAGGAGTGTTGGTGTGTTAAGAATGGCTCTATAAATAACTTTAAGAACTCAAGTTGAAGGTGCTTCTTTTAAAGACTATTGTTAACTAAACATTATTGCCAAACAGATGGAAAGCATTCACCAGCCTGATGTTTTTAGGTCTAATTATATTATCACCAGCCCTGTACGGCTCAGTTGAAGAGGTGTATCCAGAGGCCAATTTATAATCATTTAGCCAACACCTGTTTGGGAGAAATTGACAGTCAAAGGGCACATTTAAAAAAAATCACATATGTTCTTGTGTTTATTGCCTCAATGTGAACATTGTCTAGTTGCAAACAAACTTGGTAGGAGAAGAAAGTACATGTAAACAGCACAGCACTTTCCAGCTTTGTTTATCCATCTTAATTTTGTCTTTTTATCTGATCTGCATCATGCTTCCAGGCTAAATGAGACCAGTAAAGGGATATCATTCCTGATTTATGCATGAGTATCTTGTTCAGTCAATTTTAAGAGGCTTCTGGTAGGAAAAGTTCTTGGATTGTATAGCTTTCATACCTTTTACCTTGAGAGTTGGGAATGTCAGGCCCATGTCCTATATGAGAACCTCAAAATCATTTGATATATAACAGAACAGACCTATATGCTTCTTACCAGCTTTGTGTGGGCTGCCTGCCTGAACTGATAATTTTGTGTGGCCTGTGGATGCTGTTATAATATCCAAATGACCCTTAGCAGTCAAGAGATTTTCTACTGGATATGGGTTTTATTTCATACAGATATATTTTACTCAACATGACCAGTTTTATGGTGATTGACTTAAAAGAGTCACAAGTTGTTATAAAAATAAATGAACATGGTAGCAAAGGGGGTGGGGCAGAAAGGGAGGAAAGAAAGGTGAACAAAAGCTATCATCGTACTCAGTGTATATTGTACAGAAAATGAACCTACAACTTGTGGGCAGGGATGGGAGGAGGAAACTGGGGGAAAGCGAAAAAAGGGGTGACAGCGTTCAAAGAAGAGCAGTACTCATTATCACTTATGAAATGGTAACCCTTCCTGTCCAACACATAATAATAAAATTTTATTAAAAAACAAACTCAAAACCAGTGGAGCTCTGGTCCTTTCAGAGTGTTCAGCTCTTCTAAATAAAAAAAAAAAATGAATGTTGTGTTAGTTGAAATCCCTTTGTACAAGTACATCAAAATAATAAAATTTAAAAGCAAACGAGACATAAGGCATCCTAAATTTCTTTACAGACATAACAGATTGTCATTGAGTTCTCCTTTACAGAGAGGACCATAGTGCCTCCATATACATTCACTAAATTAATCTAACTTTTAAGGCCCATGTTCTGTGAATGTAATTTCCTAACTTTGAGGATTCAAGAATTGTACAGTTAGAATGGCCATGATCAAGAAATCCAATAACCACAGATGCTGGCAGGGATCTAGCCAGGAGGGATCACTACTACACTGCTGGTGGGAGTATAAACTCCTTCATGCACTGTGGAAAGCAGTATGGCAATTCCTCAAAAGACTAAACATAGAGCTCCCCTATGACCCAGCAATTCCACTACTTGGCATTTACCCAATTGCCCATAAACAAGGACATACTAAAGCCACAAGCACAATGATGTTCATTGCAGCACTATTCACCATAGCAAAGATATGGAACCAACCCAGATGCCCTTCAATAGTTGATTGGATCAAGAAGATATGGTATTTATACACAGTGGAATTCTGTGCTGCCATCAGAAAGAACAACATTGCCCCATTTGTAAGGAAATGGAAAGACTTGGAAAGAAATCATATTAAGTGAAGTAAGCCAGACCCAAAGGAACCTATATAGGCTCAATTGTTTCTCTCATTTGTAAAAATTAGTACACATCTAGGACTCTCCTAGCAGATGATTACAGTAGCTCAAAACCTAGGTACATAAGGTCATATAGGATAAGACTAAATGAAAAGACCTCTAGGATGTGGAAACAAGAGATTTATCTTATGTGATTGTTATTCTTAATGTACTATATTACTTCTCTTTTTTTGCCCTTTGGTTAATCTCATATTGTTACTGTATCTGACTTGGTTACCTGGTATATTGTATATACATTTATTTGATTATTTGATATAGGAAAGGGAAGGGGGGAAACAAGATGATTGGGAGGGGGTTGGGGGAAGGAAATGGGGACAAAAACATGAGAAGTAATGTACCTACTATCTGGTGAATGTAACTGTAACCCTTCTACACATTACCCCGACAAAAAATAAAATTAAAGAAAAAAGAATTGTGGTAAATATAGCACAGAGCATAAATAAAGAGAAAATTATGTCTCTCCTGTCTGAAAATAATTGAAGTAGAAACCTTTCATTGTAGTGTTTTTCTCCTCTTCCGATAAATTATAGTTTTGTAGATCAGAGCTGTGAAACAAGTCTCTGTGGGCTAAAAGCCAGGTACTGTTAAGTCTGGTTTCCTTACTGGAGAGTTAGGTAGCTTTTGGATTCGTGTGTTTGCATGGTGAGTTGTGTTATTCGGTTCTACTGGCAGGGGAACAGGTTCTTTGTTTTATTTTTGGTAAGTACATGGCTTTTGGGATGAGGAAGAGATGTATTCAGGAGGCACCTGTGGTAATATTATAGTGCAACGAAAGAAAAGTCAAAGATGAAGTCACTGTTTCTTCAAATTCACCTGTCTAAAATGGGATGTACCATCTTTTCTGCTTATTTGTAACATTCTTTTATTTTTTCCCAGCTAAACATTTCATTTATTTTTATTTGGTTGTTTATTTATTGGTCTTTGACTTTTTTCTTTCCTTTCACCATCACGATTGCCAGAAGCTCCGTAGAGAGGGAAAAGTCCTGATTTGTGGTTTGTTGATTCCTGGGCTAAAATTCTGACTACATCCCTTGGCTAATTCAGACTGTGGTTGTTTTTGCGCCACTCTTAACAGATTTGAAAAGTAACAACAGACTGGCTGGCCTTGGCCTAAAATATTTATTACTATCTGGCTCTTTGCAGAAAAATTTTGCCAGCCTTTGATATAGTGTGTAGAAATAATAAAAAAAAAAATGAATCTGGCAGGGTGACTTCTGTTCTCTCCTTGTAGCCACTGAGGCGAGGGAGACAGAGTGTGAGATCATGAAGGGCCCTGAGGTCATTTCATGGAGTTGAGCCTTTCCCCTCAGGGTGATATGTGAATGTTGTGATCTAACTTTTGTTTTAAAAAAGAACACCTTACAAAACCTAGATACATAAGGCCATATAGAATGACTAAATGAAAGGACCTCCAGGATATAGAAACAAAAGCCACATAATGAGTGATTGTTGTCCTTAACAGACTGTGTTATCTTTAATCTCTTTTGCTGTTCCTTGGTTATCCCATATTGTTACAGTATTTACCTTGTTATCTGATATAGTGTATACATGTTTATTTGGTTATTTGAAATAGGATAGGGAAGGGGGGGGAACAAGATGAGCGGGGGTGAGAGGAGGGAAATGGTGATCAAGACATGAGAAAGGGTATCAGTGTATATGAAGTAATGCACCTTCTATCTGGTGAATATAATGTAGCCCTTCTATTAATTACAATAAAAATATATGAAAAAAATTAAAAGAAAGAACACCTTGACTCCTATTTTGAAAATCCACCATAGGGCAACTTGTAGGAAAGGTAACGAGTTGGGAGGCCATTGTTAGCAGGTAGATAAGAGTTGGTCTCTATTTGGTACAAAGAGTGAAAAAGGGCCCAAATCTGAGAGGTAGTACCAAAAGGAGGCCTGAGGTGCCAGCTAGAGCTTCAGTTACTAAGAATTTTAGGAAGGAAGGTAAGACTTGAGCAGTTTGTTTTTGTTACTTCCATGTTCCATGAGGAAATATTCTTTGTGTGAGACATTTCCTTCACTTTTCAGAAATACATTTAAAATATATTTAAGAAACAATAATATTTCTAAATTATGGCATTTTAAGAAAAGAAAATCATAATAAAATTTTTGAAGAGTATTTTTGATTCTATTAACAGATTTAAAAAGAACCATTCAGATACTAATAAGTGGTTAGTTTTACCCCTAACTCTGTTTCCAAAAGCCAAGAGTCAGTATTTTATTATATTATCATTAAATTATTGCCTATATCTTTTATATAGGTTTTACTTGTAATGGACACAAGGACAGACCAGACATTCATTTTGAAAGTAAGTACAATATGTATTTTTAGTGTATTTAGAACTTACTTTCAAATGATGCTTTTGAAAGAAAGGAAGGGTATTTAATATTGTTGCATGGGTGTTTTGAATGTACTTTTAGATTTGTGGCTGTCTGCATATGTATTTTTTACTCCCTTTCCATCACAGTTGATAGACATGCTGTACCATACATTTTTTTTTCTGGATTTTTTTTTTTTTTTTTGCCACTCCTGGGCTTGATTTGTAAGAACTAGCATTTTGTTACAAGTATATCAGAAAGTATTATCTACATCCTCTTCTATATACATTCAATTTTAATTCATATCTAAATGAATAAGATACAAAACTCAATTTCATAATTTTGAAATTGTTTTTAGGATGGATTGTGATAGTACATATCTAAAAATATCCCAATTTAAGCATTTCCATAGCATCCAGAAAGTGACTTGCTGAATTTCATATTTTTTTTCTGATACTTTCTCTTTTGTTGATTAGACATGATAATAGGTTACATAGACATGTATTGAAATACATTTGTCTTTAAGAATACTGACACTTGGGTACCAAGACATGTGAAAGGGTATCAGTGTATGTGAATTAATGCACCTTCTATCTGGCAAATATCATGTAACCCTTTTACTAATTACAATTTAAAAAAAAGACATTTAAAGATGAAAACAAAAAAAAAAAGAATACTGACACTTTCCCAGTTTTAAAAATCAGTGTGTGACCCAGAGAATTCACATAGCTTGTTTTTTGGAGATTATAAATAATCCTGAGTCTGGTATTCTAGTATTTTAAACTTGCTGTTTTAATCTAGAAATACCTTTTATGTCTCAGGAGTTTCAATGGATTATACAATGTTTCCTGCTTTAAAGATGTACATAAGTAAAATAAAACTTAAAAGGTCACAGAGAAATACTGTGTGTCATCCTGATGACTTAGTTTGAGAGCATCTCTAATAAAAACAGTGACCCACGTAATTGATTTTAATGGCAGCTCTGTGGCATCTTCCCTTCTCTGGATTCACGCCAGATGCCATCAGCAGAGCCTCCAGGGACCGAGGGGCATAGAGCAGCAGATGAGTGGTTTCTCTGAAGCCTGGAGTAACTCGGATAGATTAGTTTGGTTGATAAACACAGAGCACAGCAGGCTCCAAAGGCAACTGAGGGTACAACTGACCTTTTTGTTCTCTGTCAGGGTCTAAGGAAAAGCAGTGAATACAGCAGGAACAGAAAGACCATCATCCCCCGCTGTGTGCCCAACATGGTGTGTCTGCACAAGTACATCATCTCTGAGGAGTCTGTATTTCTTGTGCTGCAGCATGCAGAAGGTTGGTTTATAGTTTAGATTGTTTATGAAGAGAAGAATGTCACCTGCTTTTCTTTCCAGTTTCAGTAGTGTTCATTCTCTTGTCATTTCATGAGCACATAAAATATGTGAAACCCATCAAAGGGAACGGTTTTCTTACTTCTCTCCTCTACTTCCCTACTTTGAGTTGTGAGGGCAAAGGAAAGCCCAGGTGATAGCAGGTTTCATAAGGACCAACTGTTCTTAGATAGACTGTCCTTCCTTACTTTCTCGTAGATATCATCTAATATTATGATGAAGGCTTTAATGTGAATACATGCTGAGAGAGCTAGATTCCATTTAAGGGATTTTTATTTTGTTCTCTGTTCTTTGCTAAAAAAGATACGTTTATGTCAGATGACTAAAATGAAAGGCATCCCCTGAAGAATTAATTAATTATCCCCTTTTCATAGATGGTGAGGGTGTTTGCTTAACATTTGACATTACCTAGTTATTCTGATCTGAGTTTTTATGAATACAGCCATTGGCATCACATATGGGTACAAAGCAGAGGCACAGGGCTCTGCCTTCAAGCTGTTTGTGAAATTTTGGTTCCCTAGCAGAGGGAACAGGTGGCCCAAAATACTATGCTTTATTTGGGCTGGCCTGTTAACACTTGAATTTTATTAAGAATGACTATATACAGCATATATGTATGTGTACCTATATGCATATAAATTCACTTATATATTGACTTTTGGTACTTTAGAGGTATTCCTAAAATAAGAGAAAAGTAAATTATTTTCCATATTTCATGAAGGCATTATTTTTGTATTTTGTATTACTGGAAATAAAAAATTCTCATGCTTTACTAATAGGCATAACATCTGAATGTAATACATTTTCCCAGGAAAAGGAATCATTGCTTTCTGGAATGAGGTCTCTTATGATAACTAATGTAAGAATTTTGATGGGGGCAATAAACTATTAATATTGTTTATTGTAAAGTACAGCACAAGATAACTACAGATGGAGGGAAGACCTCCATATGCAGTATTTAATAGGAAATTCAGAAGGGGCTCCATGGTCTCACAGGTATTAAGAGAGTTAATTGTGTGTGTGAATTGGATAACTAATTCACCTTTGTTCAGACATTATAGACAGCTTTTATCTGAGGATACCAGTGCATTACAGACATTATTGAATTAGAGGTCATGTCATCTGATAGCGAAATACAGCCACCTCTGGTGTGGAACAAAATAACTTGCGTAGTAATAATCCATAATAATTTAGAACAAGGTCAGTAGGATGAATGTAATTATAGTCAATATTCTATTACCCAGTGTGGATTATTCATGTTGGAGATTATCTGTGGCAAATTTTCAATCCTAGCTTATCTCTGTTATTTTTAGCTGTATTTTCCTCTTCTTTCTCCAAATTCTACTTGACTTTTTCTTCTATCATTTTTTTCAACTTTCCTTTTGTACCTCTTAGAGCTGACATGTGATTTGGTTTTTCTTAATACTAAAGAACAGTTTTACAATGCTTGAAAGTCAAGTTTTCCATTGCTTAAGTCATGTTTACCTGATCTATTTCTCTTTACTGTTGACCACATAGAACTTTGAGTGGTCACATGACCACAGGATTTCTTCAGGATTTTTAAACTTAGGAGGAATTTTCTTTAGACTGTTTTCATCGTGTGTCTGTTTCTTTTAGAAAGGTTTTATAAGAAAAAGATAGGAAATTATAGTGCAAGTAAAAACTTCAGTTTACAACTCAACGTATTAAACAGATAAGTAAGATGGGAAAATATTTTGCCCTTTTGAAATTTAAGTTCTTGTGGTGGTCAAGCAGGATTAAAAAACAAAAAATCAGTAGATACTGGAACCTAGTAGGAGCTACATTGATCTTTAACACAGGTAGATATAAAAGCTAACAGTGAGTACTGCTTTAGATTAAATGGACAAGTAGTCCTCTTAGAGACTGTGACATTCAAGGATTCTGAAGTAGCAAAAGAAACAGCTCTTGTAGGCCAGGCTCAATGATTTACAATAGAGCAAAACCTAGATACATAAGGCCATTTAGTATGACACTAAATGAAAGGACCTCCAGGATATAGAAACAAAAGCCACATAATGAGTGATTGTTGCCCTTAATGTACTATGTTTTCTCTCATCTCTTTTGCTGTCCCTTGGTTATTTCATATTGTTACAGTATTTTACCTTGTTATCTGATATATTATATATATGCTTATTTGGTTATTTGAAATCTGATAGGGAAGGGGAGAAAACAAGATGAGGGGTGGGGATGTGGGGAGGGAAATGGGGACCAAGACATGGGAAAGGGTATCAATGTTTGTGAAGCAATGCACCTTCTATCTGGTGAATATAATGTAACCCTTCTATTGATTATAATAAAAATATATCCAAAAACTATAATATTTGATGAATAAGGAAGGAGAGTGTTTGATTGGGGTACAGTGGGAGAGGGCAGCAGTGGTACAGCAGGCGACTGGAGGGGCCAATGGATGCTTGTACAGCACAGAAGGACTTCAGTTTTCATTCAGAAGCACTGAAAAACTATTGGGTGCCTTAATCCGTGATGGTATTCCTTTGTTAATGAAACAGCTACTTTCTCCTTACAACAAATGCTTGCATATTTATAATTTTTAGTTTTAGCGTTTTACTACTTACAGTATTTCTTATGATTTAAGGATATCTTGGAGTCATTTTCCTTCTATTTTAAATTCATTCCAGTAGAAATGTAGTGAGTACTTATTGGGGGGTAGGTATAGTTCTGTGTAGTGAAGAAAGCAGAAACTGCCTGCCTAGAGCTCGCATTATAGTTTATAAGTGGGATAGAAAATAGGCAAATCCACAAATGTATTTCAAATAGAGATATATGTGTTGGAGAAAAAGAAAGGGAGGAGGAATATGAAAGGGGTGGGAGTGGATCTTTAGTTTTAACAGAATAGTCACCTTGTTGAGAAAGAGGCATTTGAGCAGAGACATGTATTAAGAGGAAGAACAATGTGAATTTGTGAGGAAAGAATGTCTTGGCAGGAGAGAAATAGGTAAGCAACCCAAAGACCCCTGTCTGGGGTATGTATAGGGAGCAGCTGGATAAGTGTGGCTAGGGCACAATGAGAAGAGTGGTGAAGTGAGCCGAGGGAAGTGAGGAGACAGGCAATAAGATCCTTCTGTTCTCATAGGCTCCTTAACAACATGACTATTACTCTGAATTAGATGGGAAGCCATGGAGAGGATGGTGAACAAAGGAATGACAACATAGGGATCTCTCTGGCTATTTGTGGAGAACAGAAGATGGGAGCAAAAACAGGTAGACCAGCTTAGAAATTGTACAGCAGTCCAGGTGAAGACAATGGTACCTTGGACAAAGTGTATTGGTATACATTCTGTTATTATAATAGACTTATAACAACTGTAGGGTTGATGCTCGAAGGAAAGGTGGCTTATTTGGTTCATAGTTCCAGAGGTTCAAGACCATGATGCCAGAATCTGCTGTGCTGGCTCTGGTGAGGACTTCATGGTGAATACACCATCAGTAGTGGGAGTATGAGATCATATTGGAATATAGAAAGCCTTAGAGAGGCAGGGGCCACATGGGAAGTAGATTAATCCCTTCTGAGAGCATGCTCCAGTATCTGATGACTTGGCTCTAGGTTTGACTGTTAAAAGTCTACTACCTCTGAGTATCGCTTGGGCCACACTGCCAACATGTGAACCTATGGGAAGATGCCCTAAACCATAGCAGTGTTAGTAGTTGGGTGGTGAGGAATGATCATTAGAATCAGAATATATTTTTAAGGTAAAGTTGATATTCTTCAGTCTTGAATGACTTCAGTGGTTTTGGCTCAAATAATTAGAAGAATGTGATTTTCATTTGCTAAGCTGTAGGAGGAAGAGTAGGTTTAGAAAGAAAAAAATCAAGGATTCCATTTTGTGAGTTGGAGATAGAAGTTGTAACATTAGATTTTGGGAGCAGTCTATAAAATGTTTTCTGTTTCTTCCAGTGGTTATCTGTTTTTGACTATTTGAGAGAGATTGGGACACAAAATTTGTTGAGTTGAAGCCATTAAGGTTTAAATCTGTAAAGTTAGAGATTATGTAATGCCCCTCACCTGTCTCCTAACATTGGCAGAATGAGTGGTATGTAGAAGGTACGCAATATATCATGGT